>NC_137326.1:139905467-141137967 GCF_965287045.1 Carcharhinus amblyrhynchos
GGGAGGGTGGGGGGGTGGGGGGTGGGGGGGGTGGGTGGGGGGGTGGGTGGGTGGGGAGGGAGTTGCGGGGTGGGGGGGTGGGTGGGTGGGGAGGGAGTTGCGGGGTGGGGGGGTGGGTGGGTGGGGTGGGTGGGGAGGGAGTTGCGGGGTGGGGAGGGAGTTGCGGGGTGAGGGGGTGGGTGGGTGGGTGGGGAGGGAGTTGCGGGGTGAGGGGGTGGGTGGGTGGGTGGGGAGGGAGTTGCGGGGTGGGGGGGTGGGTGGGTGGGTGGGGAGGGAGTTGCCGGGTGGGTGGGTGGGTGGGGAGGGAGTTGCGGGGTGGGGGGTGGGTGGGTGGGTGGGGAGGGAGTTGCCGGGTGGGGGGTGGGTGGGTGGGGTGGGGAGGGAGTTGCCGGGTGGGGGGTGGGTGGGTGGGTGGGGAGGGAGTTGCGGGGTGGGGGGTGGGTGGGTGGGTGGGGAGGGAGTTGCCGGGTGGGGGGTGGGTGGGTGGGTGGGGGAGGGAGTTGCGGGGTGGGGGGGTGGGTGGGTGGGTGGGGAGGGAGTTGCGGGGTGGGGGGGTGGGTGGGTGGGTGGGGAGGGAGTTGCGGGGTGGGGGGGTGGGTGGGTGGGTGGGGAGGGAGTTGCGGGGTGGGGGGGGGGTGGGTGGGTGGGTGGGGAGGGAGTTGCGGGGTGGGGGGGGGGGTGGGTGGGTGGGGAGGGAGTTGCGGGGTGGGGGGGTGGGTGGGGGGGTGGGGAGGGAGTTGCGGGGTGGGGGGGTGGGTGGGTGGGTGGGGAGGGAGTTGCGGGGTGGGGAGGGAGTTGCGGGGTGGGGGGGTCGGTGGGTGGGTGGGAGGGAGTTGTGGGGAGGGAGTTGCGGGGTGGGGGGGTGGGTGGGTGGGTGGGGAGGGAGTTGCGGGGTGGGGGGGTGGGTGGGTGGGTGGGGAGGGAGTTGCGGGGTGGGGGGGTGGGTGGGTGGGTGGGGAGGGAGTTGCGGGGTGGGGGGGTGGGTGGGTGGGTGGGGAGGGAGTTGCGGGGTGGGGGGGTGGGTGGGTGGGTGGGGAGGGAGTTGCGGGGTGGGTGGGGAGGGAGTTGCGGGGTGGGGTGGGTGGGTGGGTGGGGAGGGAGTTGCGGGGTGGGGGGTGGGTGGGTGGGTGGGGAGGGAGTTGCGGGGTGGGGTGGGTGGGTGGGTGGGGAGGGAGTTGCGGGGTGGGGTGGGTGGGTGGGTGGGGAGGGAGTTGCGGGGTGGGGGTGGGTGGGTGGGTGGGGAGGGAGTTGCGGGGTGGGGGTGGGTGGGGGGGGGTAGGGGGGTGGAGGGGATGGGTGGGTGGGTGGGGAGGGAGTTGCAGGGTGGGGAGGGAGTTGCGGGGTGGGGGTGGGTGGGTGGGTGGGTGGGGAGGGAGTTGCGGGGTGGGGGGGGTGGGTGGGTGGGTGGGGAGGGAGTTGCGGGGTGGGGGTGGGTGGGTGGGTGGGTGGGGAGGGAGTTGCGGGGTGGGGGGGGTGGGTGGGTGGGTGGGGAGGGAGTTGCGGGGTGGGGGGGGGTGGGTGGGTGGGTGGGGAGGGAGTTGCGGGGTGGGGGGGGGTGGGTGGGTGGGTGGGGAGGGAGTTGCGGGGTGGGGGGGGTGGGTGGGTGGGTGGAGGGAGTTGCGGGGGGTGGGGGGGGGTGGGTGGGTGGGTGGGGGGGGGAGGGGGGAGTGCGGGGGGGGGGGGTGGGTGGGTGGGTGGGGAGGGAGTTGCGGGGAGGGAGTTGCGGGGTGGGGAGGGAGTTGCGGGGTGGGGAGGGAGTTGCGGGGTGGGGGGGGTGGGGGGGTGGGTGGGGAGGGAGTTGCGGGGTGGGGGGGGTGGGTGGGGGGGTGGGGAGGGAGTTGCGGGGTGGGGGGGGTGGGTGGGGGGGTGGGGAGGGAGTTGCGGGGTGGGGGGGGGTGGGTGGGTGGGTGGGGAGGGAGTTGCGGGGTGGGGGGGGTGGGTGGGTGGGTGGGGAGGGAGTTGCGGGGTGGGGGGGGTGGGTGGGTGGGTGGGGAGGGAGTTGCGGGGGGTGGGGGGTGGGTGGGTGGGTGGGGAGGGAGTTGCGGGGTGGGGAGGGAGTTGCGGGGTGGGGAGGGAGTTGCGGGGTGGGGGGGGTGGGTGGGTGGGTGGGGAGGGAGTTGCGGGGTGGGGGAGGGAGTTGCGGGGTGGGGGGGGTGGGTGGGTGGGTGGGGAGGGAGTTGCGGGGTGGGGGGGTGGGTGGGTGGGTGGGGAGGGAGTTGCGGGGTGGGGGGGGTGGGTGGGTGGGTGGGGAGGGAGTTGCGGGGTGGGGAGGGAGTTGCGGGGTGGGGGGGGTGGGTGGGTGGGTGGGGAGGGAGTTGCGGGGTGGGGGGGGTGGGTGGGTGGGTGGGGAGGGAGTTGCGGGGTGGGGGGGGTGGGTGGGTGGGTGGGGAGGGAGTTGCGGGGTGGGGGGGGTGGGTGGGTGGGGAGGGAGTTGCGGGGTGGGGAGGGAGTTGCGGGGTGGGGGGGGTGGGTGGGTGGGGAGGGAGTTGCGGGGTGGGGGGGGGGTGGGGAGGGAGTTGCGGGGTGGGGGGGGGTGGGGGGGTGGGGAGGGAGTTGCGGGGTGGGGAGGGAGTTGCGGGGTGGGGAGGGAGTTGCGGGGTGGGGGGGTGGGTGGGGGGGCGGGAGGGAGTTGCGGGGTGGGGGGGTGGGTGGGGGGGCGGGAGGGAGTTGCGGGGTGGGGGGGTGGGTGGGGGGGCGGGAGGGAGTTGCGGGGTGGGGGGGTGGGTGGGGGGGCGGGAGGGAGTTGCGGGGTGGGGGGGTGGGTGGGGGGGCGGGGGGGAGTTGCGGGGGCGGGGGGGAGTTGCGGGGGTGGGTGGGGCGGGGGGGGGGAGTTGCGGGGGTGGGGGGGCGGGGGAGGGAGTTGCGGGGGTGGGGGAGGGAGTTCCGGGGGTGGGGGGGCGGGGAGGGAGTTGCGGGGGTGGGGGGGTGGGTGGGGGGGCCGGGGGGGGAGTTGCGGGGTGGGGGGGCGGGGAGGGAGTTGCGGGGTGGGGGGGTGGGTGGGGGGGCGGGGAGGGAGTTGCGGGGGTGGGGGGGCGGGGAGGGAGTTGCGGGGGTGGGTGGGGGGGTTGGTGGGGGGGTGGGGAGGGAGTTGCGGGGGTGGGGGGGCGGGGAGGGAGTTGCGGGGGTGGGGGGGCGGGGAGGGAGTTGCGGGGAGGTGGGGGGGAGTTGCGGGGTGGGCCAGTGGTGGAGTTGCCGGGGGGGTGGGGGACAGGAAGCCGCCGCTGTTACAATGTATCCGCTCAGAGCCACAATGTATCCGGGTCGCCCCCGGTGAAGCTGCACACTCACACTCACACTCACCCTCAGGCCCTCCGCTCGCCGCTCCCTCAATCCCGCTCCCTCCGACTCCCGGGAAAGCAGCAGCCTGACGTCAGGACACATTCCAGGATGCCGCGTCACTGCTCCGCATCCCCGCAGCATTCCCAAATCCAGCCCCAGACACAGAGAGAGAGAGAGAGGGACACAGAGAGACAGAGAAATATAATAGATGAGAATATGTGGGGGAGAGTGGGATTAGACTGGGTGGGATATTAAAGGGTGCAGGGAGTGAGGGGGGAGAGTGGGATTAGACTGGGTGGGATATTAAAGGGTGCAGGGAGTGAGGGGGAGAGTGGGATTAGACTGGGTGGGATATTAAAGGGTGCAGGGAGTGAGGGCGAGAGTGGGATTAGACTGGGTGGGATATTAAAGGGTGCAGGGAGTGAGGGCGAGAGTGGGATTAGACTGGGTGGGATATTAAAGGGTGCAGGGAGTGAGGGCGAGAGTGGGATTAGACTGGGTGGGATATTAAAGGGTGCAGGGAGTGAGGGCGAGAGTGGGATTAGACTGGGTGGGATATTAAAGGGTGCAGGGAGTGAGGGCGAGAGTGGGATTAGACTGGGTGGGATATTAAAGGGTGCAGGGAGTGAGGGGGGAGAGTGGGATTAGACTGGGTGGGATATTAAAGGGTGCGGGGGGAGAGTGGGATTAGACTGGGTGGGATATTAAAGGGTGCGGGGAGTGAGGGGGGGAGAGTGGGATTAGACTGGGTGGGATATTAAAGGGTGCGGGGAGTGAGGGCGAGAGTGGGATTAGACTGGGTGGGATATTAAAGGGTGCGGGGAGTGAGGGGGAGAGTGGGATTAGACTGGGTGGGATATTAAAGGGTGAGGGGAGTGAGGGGGAGAGTGGGATTAGACTGGGTGGGATATTAAAGGGTGCGGGGAGTGAGGGGGAGAGTGGGATTAGACTGGGTGGGATATTAAAGGGTGCGGGGAGTGAGAGAGAGAGTGGGATTAGACTGGGTGGGATATTAAAGGGTGTGGGGAGTGAGGGGGGAGAGTGGGATTAGACTGGGTGGGATATTAAAGGGTGCGGGGAGTCAGAGAGAGAGTGGGATTAGACTGGGTGGGATATTAAAGGGTGTGGGGAGTGAGGGGGGAGAGTGGGATTAGACTGGGTGGGATATTAAAGGGTGCGGGGAGTGAGGGGGAGAGTGGGATTAGACTGGGTGGGATATTAAAGGGTGTGGGGAGTGAGGGGGGAGAGTGGGATTAGACTGGGTGGGATATTAAAGGGTGTGGGGAGTGAGGGGGGAGAGTGGGATTAGACTGGGTGGGATATTAAAGGGTGTGGGGAGTGAGGGGGAGAGTGGGATTAGACTGGGTGGGATATTAAAGGGTGCAGGGAGTGAGGGGGGAGAGTGGGATTAGACTGGGTGGGATATTAAAGGGTGCGGGGAGTGAGGGGGAGAGTGGGATTAGACTGGGTGGGATATTAAAGGGTGCAGGGAGTGAGGGGGGAGAGTGGGATTAGACTGGATGGGATATTAAAGGGTGCGGGGAGTGAGGGGGGGAGAGTGGGATTAGACTGGGTGGGATATTAAAGGGTGAGGGGGGAGAGTGGGATTAGACTGGGTGGGATATTAAAGGGTGCGGGGAGTGAGGGGGAGAGTGGGATTAGACTGGATGGGATATTAAAGGGTGCGGGGAGTGAGGGGGGAGAGTGGGATTAGACTGGGTGGGATATTAAAGGGTGCGGGGAGTGAGGGGGGAGAGTGGGATTAGACTGGGTGGGATATTAAAGGGTGAGGGGGGAGAGTGGGATTAGACTGGGTGGGATATTAAACGGTGCGGGAGATGAGGGGGAGAGTGGGATTAGACTGGATGGGATATTAAAGGGTGCGGGGAGTGAGGGGGGAGAGTGGGATTAGACTGGGTGGGATATTAAAGGGTGAGGGGGGAGAGTGGGATTAGACTGGGTGGGATATTAAAGGGTGTGGGGAGTGAGGGGGAGAGTGGGATTAGACTGGATGGGATATTAAAGGGTGTGGGGAGTGAGGGGCGAGAGTGGGATTAGACTGGGTGGGATATTAAAGGGTGTGGGGAGTGAGGGGGGAGAGTGGGATTAGACTGGGTGGGATATTAAAGGGTGTGGGGAGTGAGGGGGAGAGTGGGATTAGACTGGGTGGGATATTAAAGGGTGCAGGGAGTGAGGGGGGAGAGTGGGATTAGACTGGGTGGGATATTAAAGGGTGCGGGGAGTGAGGGGGAGAGTGGGATTAGACTGGGTGGGATATTAAAGGGTGCAGGGAGTGAGGGGGGAGAGTGGGATTAGACTGGATGGGATATTAAAGGGTGCGGGGAGTGAGGGGGGAGAGTGGGATTAGACTGGGTGGGATATTAAAGGGTGAGGGGGGAGAGTGGGATTAGACTGGGTGGGATATTAAAGGGTGCGGGGAGTGAGGGGGAGAGTGGGATTAGACTGGATGGGATATTAAAGGGTGCGGGGAGTGAGGGGGGAGAGTGGGATTAGACTGGGTGGGATATTAAAGGGTGCGGGGAGTGAGGGGGGAGAGTGGGATTAGACTGGGTGGGATATTAAAGGGTGAGGGGGGAGAGTGGATTAGACTGGGTGGGATATTAAACGGTGCGGGAGATGAGGGGGAGAGTGGGATTAGACTGGATGGGATATTAAAGGGTGCGGGGAGTGAGGGGGGAGAGTGGGATTAGACTGGGTGGGATATTAAAGGGTGAGGGGGGAGAGTGGGATTAGACTGGGTGGGATATTAAAGGGTGTGGGGAGTGAGGGGGAGAGTGGGATTAGACTGGATGGGATATTAAAGGGTGTGGGGAGTGAGGGGGGAGAGTGGGATTAGACTGGGTGGGATATTAAAGGGTGCAGGGAGTGAGGGGTGAGAGTGGGATTAGACTGGGTGGGATATTAAAGGGTGTGGGGAGTGAGGGGGAGAGTGGGATTAGACTGGGTGGGATATTAAAGGGTGAGGGGGGAGAGTGGGATTAGACTGGGTGGGATATTAAAGGGTGTGGGGAGTGAGGGGGAGAGTGGGATTAGACTGGGTGGGATACTAAAGGGTGCGGGGAGTGAGGGGGGAGAGTGGGATTAGACTGGGTGGGATATTAAAGGGTGCGGGGAGTGAGGGGGAGAGTGGGATTAGACTGGGTGGGATATTAAAGGGTGCGGGGAGTGAGGGGGAGAGTGGGATTAGACTGGGTGGGATATTAAAGGGTGCGGGGGAGTGAGGGGGAGAGTGGGATTAGACTGGGTGGGATATTAAAGGGTGAGGGGGGAGAGTGGGATTAGACTGGGTGGGATATTAAAGGGTGCGGGGAGTGAGGGGGAGAGTGGGATTAGACTGGGTGGGATATTAAAGGGTGCGGGGAGTGAGGGGGAGAGTGGGATTAGACTGGGTGGGATATTAAAGGGTGCGGGGAGTGAGGGGGAGAGTGGGATTAGACTGGGTGGGATATTAAAGGGTGCGGGGAGTGAGGGGGAGAGTGGGATTAGACTGGGTGGGATATTAAAGGGTGCGGGGAGCGAGGGGGAGAGTGGGATTAGACTGGGTGGGATATTAAAGGGTGCGGGGAGTGAGGGGGAGAGTGGGATTAGACTGGGTGGGATATTAAAGGGTGGGGGGAGTGAGGGGGAGAGTGGGATTAGACTGGATGGGATATTAAAGGGTGGGGGGAGTGAGGGGGAGAGTGGGATTAGACTGTGTGGGATATTAAAGGGTGTGGGGAGTGAGGGGGAGAGTGGGATTAGACTGTGTGGGATATTAAAGGGTGTGGGGAGTGAGGGGGAGAGTGGGATTAGACTGGGTGGGATATTAAAGGGTGGGGGGAGTGAGGGGGAGAGTGGGATTAGACTGTGTGGGATATTAAAGGGTGTGGGGAGTGAGGGGGGAGAGTGGGATTAGACTGGGTGGGATATTAAAGGGTGTTGGGAGTGAGGAGGGAGAGTGGGATTAGACTGGGTGGGATATTAAAGGGTGTTGGGAGTGAGGAGGGAGAGTGGGATTAGACTGGGTGGGATATTAAAGGGTGGGGGGAGTGAGGGGGAGAGTGGGATTAGACTGGGTGGGATATTAAAGGGTGCAGGGAGTGAGTGGGAGAGTGGGATTAGACTGGGTGGGATATTAAAGGGT
Organism: Carcharhinus amblyrhynchos; assembly: GCF_965287045.1. Classification (NCBI taxonomy): domain Eukaryota; kingdom Metazoa; phylum Chordata; class Chondrichthyes; order Carcharhiniformes; family Carcharhinidae; genus Carcharhinus; species Carcharhinus amblyrhynchos. The sequence goes on from NC_137326.1 coordinate 139,912,891, forward strand.
GTTGGGAGTGAGGAGGGAGAGTGGGATTAGACTGGGTGGGATATTAAAGGGTGTTGGGAGTGAGGAGGGAGAGTGGGATTAGACTGTGTGGGATATTAAAGGATGAGGGGGGAGAGTGGGATTAGACTGGGTGGGATATTAAAGGGTGCGGGGAGTGAGAGAGAGAGAGTGGTATTAGACTGGGTGGGATATTAAAGGGTGCGGGGAGTGAGGGGGGAGAGTGGGATTAAACTGGGTGGGATATTAAAGGGTGCGGGGAGTGAGGGGGGAGAGTGGGATTAGACTGGTAGACTGGGTGGGATATTAAAGGGCGCGGGGAGTGAGGGGGAGAGTGGGATTAGACTGGGTGGGATATTAAAGGAGCAGGGAGTGAGGAGGAGAGTGGGATTAGACTGGGTGGGATATTAAAGAGTGAGGGGGGAGAGTGGGATTAGACTGGGTGGGATATTAAAGGGTGCAGGGAGTGAGGGGGAGAGTGGATTAGACTGGATGGGATATTAAAGGGTGCGGGGAGTGAGGGGGGGAGAGTGGGATTAGACTGGGTGGGATATTAAAGGGTGCAGGGAGTGAGGGGGGAGAGTGGGATTAGACTGGGTGGGATATTAAAGGGTGCAGGGAGTGAGGGGGGAGAGTGGGATTAGACTGGGTGGGATATTAAAGGGTGCAGGGGGTGAGGGGGGAGAGTGGGATTAGACTGGGTGGGATATTAAAGGGTGCAGGGAGTGAGGGGGGAGAGTGGGATTAGACTGGGTGGGATATTAAAGGGTGCGGGGAGTGAGGGGGAGAGTGGGATTAGACTGGGTGGGATATTAAAGGGTGCGGGGAGTGAGAGAGAGAGTGGGATTAGACTGGGTGGGATATTAAAGGGTGTGGGGAGTGAGGGGGAGAGTGGGATTAGACTGGGTGGGATATTAAAGGGTGCGGGGAGTGAGAGAGAGAGTGGGATTAGACTGGGTGGGATATTAAAGGGTGTGGGGAGTGAGGGGGGAGAGTGGGATTAGACTGGGTGGGATATTAAAGGGTTCAGGGAGTGAGGGGGAGAGTGGGATTAGACTGGGTGGGATATTAAAGGGTGCGGGGAGTGAGGGGAGAGTGGGATTAGACTGGGTGGGATATTAAAGGGTGCAGGGAGTGAGGGGGGAGAGTGGGATTAGACTGGATGGGATATTAAAGGGTGCGGGGAGTGAGGGGGGGAGAGTGGGATTAGACTGGGTGGGATATTAAAGGTGAGGGGGGAGAGTGGGATTAGACTGGGTGGGATATTAAAGGGTGCGGGGGAGTGAGGGGGAGAGTGGGATTAGACTGGATGGGATATTAAAGGGTGCGGGGAGTGAGGGGGGAGAGTGGGATTAGACTGGGTGGGATATTAAAGGGTGCGGGGAGTGAGGGGGGAGAGTGGGATTAGACTGGGTGGGATATTAAAGGGTGCAGGGAGTGAGCGGGGAGAGTGGGATTAGACTGGGTGGGGTATTAAAGGGTGAGGGGGAGAGTGGGATTAGACTGGGTGGGATATTAAAGGGTGTGGGGACTGAGGGGGAGAGTGGGATTAGACTGGGTGGGATATTAAAGGGTGAGGGGGGAGAGTGGGATTAGACTGGGTGGGATATTAAAGGGTGTGGGGAGTGAGGGGGAGAGTGGGATTAGACTGGGTGGGATATTAAAGGGTGCGGGGAGTGAGGGGGGAGAGTGGGATTAGACTGGGTGGAATATTAAAGGGTGCAGTGAGTGAGGGGGAGAGTGGGATTAGACTGGGTGGGATATTAAAGGGTGCGGGAGTGAGGGGAGAGTGGGATTAGACTGGGTGGGATATTAAAGGGTGCGGGGAGTGAGGGGGGAGAGTGGGATTAGACTGGGTGGGATATTAAAGGGTGCGGGGAGTGAGGGGGAGAGTGGGATTAGACTGGGTGGGATATTAAAGGGTGCGGGAGTGAGGGGGAGAGTGGGATTAGACTGGGTGGGATATTAAAGGGTGCGGGGAGTGAGGGGGAGAGTGGGATTAGACTGGGTGGGATATTAAAGGGTGGGGGAGTGAGGGGGAGAGTGGGATTAGACTGGGTGGGATATTAAAGGGTGCGGGGAGTGAGGGGGAGAGTGGGATTAGACTGGGTGTGATATTAAAGGGTGGGGGGAGTGAGGGGGAGAGTTGGATTAGACTGGGTGGGATATTAAAGGGTGGGGGAGTGAGGGGGAGAGTGGGATTAGACTGTGTGGGATATTAAAGGGTGTGGGAGTGAGGGGAGAGTGGGATTAGACTGTGTGGGATATTAAAGGGTGCGGGGAGTGAGGGGGAGAGTGGGATTAGACTGGGTGGGATATTAAAGGGTGGGGGAGTGAGGGGGAGAGTGGGATTAGACTGTGTGGGATATTAAAGGGTGTGGGGAGTGAGGGGGGAGAGTGGGATTAGACTGGGTGGGATATTAAGGGTGTTGGGAGTGAGGAGGGAGAGTGGGATTAGACTGGGTGGGATATTAAAGGGTGCAGGGAGTGAGGGGGAGAGTGGGATTAGACTGGGTGGGATATTAAAGGGTGGGGGGAGTGAGGGGGAGAGTGGGATTAGACTGGGTGGGATATTAAAGGGTGCAGGGAGTGAGGGGGAGAGTGGGATTAGACTGGGTGGGATATTAAAGGGTGTTGGGAGTGAGGAGGGAGAGTGGGATTAGACTGTGTGGGATATTAAAGGGTGAGGGGGGAGAGTGGGATTAGACTGGGTGGGATATTAAAAGGGTGCGGGGAGTGAGAGAGAGCGAGTGGTATTAGACTGGGTGGGATATTAAAGGGTGCGGGGAGTGAGGGGGGAGAGTGGGATTAAACTGGGTGGGATATTAAAGGGTGCGGGGAGTGAGGGGGGAGAGTGGGATTAGACTGGGTGGGATATTAAAGGGCGCGGGGAGTGAGGGGGAGAGTGGGATTAGACTGGGTGGGATATTAAAGGGTGAGGGGGAGAGTGGGATTAGACTGGGTGGGATATTAAAGAGTGAGGGGGAGAGTGGGATTAGACTGGGTGGGATATTAAAGAGTGAGGGGGAGAGTGGGATTAGACTGGGTGGGATATTAAAGAGTGAGGGGGAGAGTGGGATTAGACTGGGTGGGATATTAAAGAGTGTGGGGAGTGAGGGGGGGAGTGGGATTAGACTAGGTGGGATATTAAAGGGTGAGGGGGGTGAGGGGGAGAGTGGGATTAGACTGGGTGGGATATTAAAGGGTGAGGGGGGGAGTGGGATTTGACTGGGTGGGATATTAAAGGGTGAGGGGGGGAGTGGGATTAGACTGGGTGGGATATTAAAGGGTGCGGGGAGTGAGGGAGGGAGTGGGATTAGACTGGGTGGGATATTAAAGGGTGCGGGGAGTGAGGGGGGAGAGTGGGATTAGACTGGGTGGGATATTAAAGGGTGTGGGGAGTGATGGGGGAGAGTGGGATTAGACTGGGTGGGATATTAATGAGTGTGGGGAGTGAGGGGGAGAGTGGGATTAGACTGGGTGGGATATTAAAGGGTGCGGGGAGTGAGGGGGGAGAGTGGGATTAGACTGGGTGGGATATTAAAGGGTGCGGGGAGTGAGGGCGGAGAGTGGGATGAGACTGAGTGGGATATTAAAGGGTGTGGGGAGTGAGGGGGAGAGTGGGATTAGACTGGGTGGGATATTAAAGGGTGCGGGGAGTAAGGGGAGAGTGGGATTAGACTGGGTGGGATATTAAAGAGTGCGGGAGAATATGAACTCACTTTGACATGAAGGATAGAAAATCAGTAAACTATTTAATTGGAGAGAGATTGCAGAATTCGGTGATGCAGAGGGATCTGGACGTCCTGGTGTATGAATCAGTAATATGAATCATTATAATCGTTAATATGAAGGTGTAGCAAGTGATTCAGAAATGTGGAATTTTGGTGTTTATTGCAAAGGGAAAGGAATATAAAAGGAAGTTTTTATACAGCTGTACAGAGAGTTGGTGAGACTATATCTACAATAATATGTACAGATTTGGTCTCATTATATTTAAAAAGTATAATTGCTTCAGCAGCAGTTCAGGGAAGATTCACATGACTGATTTGTGCCAGTACGTGGCACAGTGGTGTGACATAGCCCTGTTGCCTCACAGCGCCGTTATCGCAGGTTCACTTCCTGGCTTGGGCCACTGTCTGTGCAGAGTCTGCATGTTCTCCCTGTGTCTGTGTGAATTTCCTCTGGGTGCTCCAGTTTCCTCCCACAGTCCAGTGATGTGCAAGTTAGATGGATTGGCCATGCTAAATTGCCCCTTAGTGTCAGGGGGCCTAGCTAGGGTATATGTATGGGGTTATGGGGAGAGCACAGTAAAAAGTCTGACAACACCTGCGCTGTAATGTTCTATGTTCTAACACCAGGTTTTAGTCCAACCGATTTATTTGATAGTAAACTCACAAGCTTTCGAGGGGACTCCCTCTTCGTCAGGTGAATGGAGAGTTCACGTCACGTCCACGTTATGGGGAGAGGACATGGGTGGGATTGTGTTTGGTGCAGACTTGATGGGCTGAATGGCCTCCTGCACTATAGAGATTCTGTAATTCCTGGCAGGAAGGGAGTATCCCATCAAGAATGGTTGAACAGGTTGGGATTATACCCGTTGGAATTCAGAATGAGAGGTGAACTTTATGAAACATAAAAATCCTGAAGGAGCTTGACAGGGTGGATAGAGGGAGTGAGGGGATATAATTTAAGAATAAGACGCCTTTTTTGGGAGAGGGAGATGAGAATGTTTCTCCCCCCAGAGGGTGATTGGTGTGCGGAACCTCCTTCCCAGAAACCAGTGGATGCCGGGACATTGAATTTCCAGGTTGGGTTAGACTGAGTTTGGATCGTCGGGGCAGGAGGGTGGGGTGGTGGTCAAGGGGCAGACAGGAAAGTGGAGCTGAGATCAGAACCAGATCAGTTACGGTCTAATTGAAAGATGAAGGCAGCTGGAAGGGCTGAATGGCCTACTCCTCCAAAATCCTCCGTTCCTATGTTCCGATACGCTTCAGGAGACACCTGTTTCCAAGGGATAAGTCAACACAGCCACACAATGCAATGATACACATGCTGGGACTTTGGATCAAAAGCATGGGTTGTGTCTGTTGACTGTCTGCTGCTCTGGGCTACAGGACAGTCTGATGGTGACTGTTTTATTTTCCAAAGGCCCAGTACGTTGCCCTGTTTCAGCCTGGTGTGGTTGTGTGGTTTAAACATGCTGACATACCAACTCACCAATCATTACGCCGGTTGTTTTCAGCTTTCCTCAGCATTCTCACCACTGAGTTGGCAAGTCACTGGATTGAAGCCAAGTTCAGATCTGAGCAGGAAAGCCAGGACCACACTGAGGTAACAGCACCATGTTGGGGGGCCTGTACTGAGTGAGCACCACAGCAATGGAGGTTTATTTTCATTCATTCATGGGATCTGGGCATTACTGACTAGGCCAGTATTTCCTGTTCATCCCTGATTGCTCTTCAGTAGGTGGTGGTGAGCTGCCTTCTTGAACTGCTACAGTCCATGAGGTGTAGGTGCACTCAGAGTGCTGTTAGGGAGGGAATTCCAGGATTTTGGCCTAGGAACAGTGAAGGAACGGTGATATACTGCCAAGTCAGGATGGTGAGTGTCTTGGAAGGGAACCTCCAGATATCTGCTGCAGTTGTCCTCGATGGTAGTGGCCATTAGTTCAGGAGGTGGTGAGTTCCTGCAGTGCCTCTTGTAGATGGTCCACGCAACTGCCGCTGTGTGGTGGAGGGAGTGAATGTTTGCAGAAGGTGTACAAATTATGTGGCAATTTTCCACATTGCCGGATAGATGCCAATGTTGGAGCTGGACTGGAAGAGCTTGGTTAAGGGAGCAGAAGTTCTGGAACACAAGTCTTCAGTACTATTGCTGGAATGTTCTCAGGACCCATTCCCTTTGCAGCATCCAGTGCCTTCAACTGTTTCTTAATATCACAGGGAGTGAGTGGAATTGGCTGGAGACTGATATCTGGGATGCTGGGGACCACTGGAGGAGGCTGAGATGGATCATCCACTCGGCACTTCCAGCTGAAGATTGCTGCGAATGTTTCAGCCTTATCTTTCACACTGATGTGCTGGGCTCCTCCATCATTGAGGATGGGGATATTTGTGGAGCCTCCTCCTCCAGTGAGGTGTTTAATTGTCCATCACCGTTCACAGCTGGATGTGACAGGACTGCAGAGTTTAGATCAGATCCATTGGCTGTGAGATTGTTTAGCTCTGTCTATTAGCTCTATTTTTATCTAACACATGCTGATTCTGCTGCTTGGCACACAGGTAGTCAGTCCAGTGTTGGAACTCCACCAGGTTGATACTCATTTCTATATATGCTTTGTAGTTCTCCTGGCATGCCCCCATGCACTGTCCATTGAACCAGGGCTGATCCCTCGGTTATGCTGGGCTGATGACACGAAGGTCGGTGGTGTTGTGGATGGTCTGGAAGGATGTCAGAAGTTGTAGCAGGACATAAATAGGATGCAGGACTGGGCGGAGAAGTGGCAGATGGACTTCAACGCGGATAAATGTGTAGTCGTCCATTTTGGCAGAACCAATGGGATGAACAAGTACACTATCAAGGGCAGGAGTCTTAGTAGTGTTGAAGAGCAGAAGGATCTTGGGGTCCGGGTCCACAGGACTCTTAAATCGGCCTCGCAGGTGGAGGATGTGGTCAAGAAGGCGTATGGTGTACTGGCCTTCATTAATCGAGGGATTGAGTTTAGGAGTTGGGAGGTAATGCTGCAACTTTATAAGACCCTTGTCAGGCCTCATTTGGAGTACTGTGCGCAGTTCTGGTCGCCTCACTATAGGAAAGACGTAGAAGCTATTGAAAGGGTACAGAGGAGATTTACAAGGATGTTGCCTGGACTGGGAGGCATGTCTGATGAAGTTAGGTTGAGGGAGCTGGGTCTCTTTTCCCTGGAGAGACGAAGGTTGAGAGGCGACCTGATAGAGGTTTATAAAATGTTGAGAGGAATGGATAGGGTGGACTCTCAGAGGCTATTTCCCTGGGTTGAAATGGTCACTACGAGAGGACACAGATTTAAGGTGCGGGGAGGAAAGTACAGAAGTGATGTTAGGGGTAAGTTTTTCACTCAGAGGGTGGTGAGTGAATGGAATCGGCTGCCGTCAGTGGTGGTAGAGGCGAACTCGCTGGGGTCTTTTAAAAGACTTCTGGATGAGTATATGGGGTTTAATGGGATTGGGGGTTATAGATAGGTCTATAGATTGGTAGGTGTTGATGTGATCGGCGCAACTCGTGGGCCGAAGGGCCTGTTTGTGCTGTAATGCTCTATGTTCTATGTTCTATGAGGCTGCAGATTGTGGCTGAGTACAGCACTGCTGCTGCTGACGGCCCACAGCACCGATGGATGCCCAGTCTCGAGTTACTAGATCTGTTCAAAGTCTGTCCCATTTAGTAGGGCCACACAACATTACAGAGGGTATCCCCAATGTGAAGACAGGACTTTGTCTCCAGAAGTTCTGTGCAGTAGTTACTCCTACAGATACTGTCATTGACAGGTGCAGTTGTGGTAGGTTGGAGAGGATGAATAGATATCAGCCCCAGTACTGAGGGAGTGCCGCACTGTCAGAGGGTCAGTGCTGAGGGAGTGCCGCACTGTCAGAGGGTCAGTGCTGAGGGAGTGCCGCACTGTCAGAGGGTCAATACTGAGGGAGTGCCGCACTGTCAGAGGGTCAGTGCTGAGGGAGCTCCGCACTGTCAGAGGGTCAGTGCTGAGGGAGCTATCTTTAAAATCCGTGTACATTTGTGAAGTTAAAGGGGTGTACGCAGTATTGTACAACAGTCAAATTTTACTTCTTATGAAATGATTGATTTCTTGTTAAAAGCTGTTGTCTATTCTGTGAGTGTTTCCTATTTGCTTTCTCAAAACAAAGTGAAAGGTACACCCTTTTGAGCCAGCATTCCATTCCAGGATAAAACATAGAAACTACAGCACAAACAGGCCCTTCGGCCCACGAGTTGTGCCGATCACATCAACACCTACCAATCTATAGACCTATCTATAACCCCCAGTCCCATTAAACCCCATATACTCATCCAGAAGTCTTTTAAAAGACCCCAGCGAGTTCGCCTCCACCACCACTGACGGCAGCCGATTCCATTCACTCACCACCCTCTGAGTGAAAAACTTACCCCTGACATCTCCTCTGTACCTGCTCCCCAGCACCTGAAACCTGTGTCCTCTCGTAACGTTCTTGTTCAGTGGTAAGATTACCTGGGACCCTAACGGATATTTATTCCTTCCCTGGTGAAGCAGTGAGTCTCTTGTGACATGTTCTGTGACTTGCCCTTTGAGCCGTCTCCCAGTCACATTTCAGTCTGCTGTCTAATCGGGTACACGATCTGATTCAGCGCAACTTGTTGAGTACAAATTATTAATTACCCTGTACGTGGCCTAAAGAACAGTGGCGGAAACTCTGGGACCACAATACGAAGCACAAGATGAAGAAGATTCTTGATTAATAAGGATAACTTGATATCACTGAATGATGGTGCAGGCTCGAGAGGCCGAATGGCCTCCTCCTGCTCCTAATTGGTAAATGGTCGGAATCTCTGAGCAACACCTTTAATTCCAATATCCACAAATTGGAATCGCTGATTCAGATCAAAGGGTCTGACATGGATATAAACTTGGCAACAAACATGAAGGCACAGACAGGAGCTTCACACAGCAAGGTAGGAAATCTTTGGGGAGGACGGTAAATTCAATCTTGATAAAGGATAATATTACAGTCAGAGTGGAGGGGGTGAGGATCAGCAGGCAGTGAGGGGAATACTGTACAGCTGAATTAAACAGGAAAGGATGAGAAACTCCCAGCTGTGAGTTATCTATGCTGACTGTCCTAATGTAAAAGTGTGATGTATAAATACCAAGATCAGAGGGATTTGAAACAAAGGCAGAGCAGTTTTGAGGGAGAGTTTTGTTTTCACAGAGTGGAAAATGCTAAAGAGCTCCATGAATTTCTAAAGTGCATTTACTGAAATCAGCCACTTCAGAACCAACAAAGGCACAAGGCATTCTGGATTCAGCATTAATTAATAATCTGACTCTTGCAGGACCAGTTTGCAAACAGTGACCTTCACGGAGTTTAACATTAAGGTCAAGGAGGAAAAAAAGATGACACAGAAAACAAGTTTTTAAACTCTATAAAGCTGACTTTGGAGGAATGAAGAGTAAACTGAAGGCGTTAAACTGAGCTAAATGTTAGCAGATCAACTTGCAGATATAAACAGTGGGAGGTAGTCAAAGGTCTTCTTCAAAGAAATCGTTAGAATTAAATAGAAAAAACATATCCATAAAGTGTGTTTGTGTAACAGTGACAGCCAGGCGTAATGTACAGTGCATCAGTCTAAAGGAAATGGCTGAAAAAAATGATCAGAAATAGTAATCTAAGTGATGGGGTGAAATATAGAAAGCAGAAAATAGATACAGAGAATATACTGAAAGGGAATTTGAAAAGAGCTTGCAAGTAAAACCTTTTCTAAATATATTAAGAGTGAGAGGATGACTAAGGGAGATGACAACCAATAGTGAGACAGGAAATATTGTAACAGAGAATGATGAATTGGCAAATCTCTTAAACAGCTTTTTGTATCTGATTCGAGAGAAGGAAGAAGCTAAATGGGACTGATAAAAGGGGACAGATCCCATAACCCCACCTTTTTCCCATATCCAGCAATCTCACTTGTCCATCATCTCCCCACTTTTCTGGAACAAGCAACAGTGGAAGGGAATCGGATTCAGTGTGTTAGTGTAGGGCCCTGGTTCTAATAATGAGGGTTCTCTAATGGAAAGGAGGCAGTTCAGGTTACAGTGTCTCACTCCAATCATACAGGGCAGGTTTTTAGTTTAATTAGGGCATCATGAACTGCACAGGCTTGAAAGGCCAAAGTGCCTTGTTCTTTGCTCTTTATTCTCTTTGTTTTATGAGTCTTTGGGATGTGTAAAGTGATGAAGCAGTGATAATGGCTTTGCAGAGTGAAAGTTTGATGCCAAAATGTTGATCATGGATTTAAAAGGCAAAGTTCCCACAAATATTTTAAAATTCTGCAGTTGGTTTCTGGAATGTTCCTAACAGCTGTGTGGAGGATTCCTGACAATATTACTATCAACAGGGTGGGTCCCACACTATATAATTCAGGCCACCTTGAACTGGGTGTTGTGAAATAAGAAAGGGTTAGTTAGCAAGCTAATTGTGAGAGAACCCTTGGGGATGAGTGACCATAATATGGTAGAATTCTTTGTCAAGGTGGACAGTGATGTAGCTGATTCTGAGATCAGGGTCCTGAATCTCAGTAAAGGGAACTATGTTGGTATGAGGCATAAATTGGCCATGATGGACTGGGAAACATTACTGAAAGGAAAGACAGTGGACAGGCAATGGCAGGCATTTAAAGAACAAACAAGTGAACATCCAGAAGTTATTTATTCCTGTTTGGCACAAGAATCAAAAGGGGATTGTGGCCAAATCATGGCTTTCAAGGTAAATGAGAGATAGGATCAGATTCCAGCTGAAGCGCACAAATTGGCAAGAAAAAGCAATAGGACTTGGGAGCAGTTTAAAATTCAGCAAAGGAGGACCAAGGGATTGGTTAAGAAGGGTAAATAGAGTATGGAAGTAAGCTAGCGGGGAACATAGAAACTGACTGTAAAAGTTTTTATTGATATATAAAGGGAAAAAAGATTGAGAAAAAGGAAAGTATGCCCCTTACATTCAGAAATAGGAAAATTCATAACGGAGAATAAAGAAATGGGTGAGGAATTAAATTTGTACTTTGCTTCAATCTTCACAAAGGAAGACATGAATAATGTTCCAGAAGTAGTTGCTATAGAGGGAGCACAGCGAGGGTTTTCCAGGCTGATTCCTGGGATGGCAGGTCTGTCATATGAGGAGAGACTGAGTGGGTTAGGATTATATTCACTGGAGTTTAGAAGAGAGAGGGGATCTGATAGAAACTTATAAAATTCACACAGGGTTAGACAGGGTAGATTCAGAAAGAATGTTCCCCATGGTGGGGGGAGTCCAGAACTAGGGTCAGAGTTTGAGGATAAGGGGGAAACCTTTTAGAATTGAGGTGGGGAGAAATTTCTTCACCCAGAGGGTGGGGAATGTGTGGAATTCACTCCCACAGAAAGTAGTTGAGGCCAAAACATTGTCTGATTTCAAGAAGAAATGAGATATCGCTCTTGGGGCTAAAGGGATCGAGGGATATGGGGGGAAGTGGGGGGAGTCAGGACTTGAATTTGATGATCAGCCATGATTAAAAAGATTGGCAGAACAGGCTCAGAAAGCTGACTGGGCTCCTCCTGCTTTTAGTTTCTATGTTTCCAAGATTCAACTCCAGCTGTTTTGTCAGTCAAAAATCTGTTGAACTCAGCTTTGAATGGATTGAGTTTATTCAGGTCAGCTGTGACCTTGTGATCCAGGCATCACCGGGGAAGAGAATTCCAAAACTGAATGACTCTCAGAGAAGGCATCCCTCCTCCTCTTGAATATAGTTTGGAAAACCCCTTATTTTGAAATCTATTCCCCCCCCGCTCAGTAATTCCCCCCTGGGGGTGAATAACATTCACCCTCATAACATTTCCTGGGAATGGAGGGATACATACGAATGGTCTAGTTGGACCAATGAGTGGCCCAGGTTTGGAGGGCCGAATGGCCTGTTTCCTGTTCTTTGTTCTTTACATAGAACAACATAGAAAACTACAGCACAAACAGGCCCTTCGGCCCACAAGTTGTGCCGATCATGTCCATACCTACTTTGTTCTAACATCCTCTCTGCATCCAGCCTGTCAATAAGGTCTCGTCCCCCTAAACTCCAACCTGCTGGATTTTTCCTCATAAGACAGCTACTTCGTTCTGGAATTCAGCCAGATGAACCTTCCTGAAACGTTACCAATGAAAGGAGATTAAAACTGACCAAAGTAGTCTAACTGTGGTCTCAGCAATGCCTTGTCCAGTACAACTATTCCCTGATTTTATACCCTGTCCCCATTGCAGTAAAGGCCAATATCGTATTAGCTTTCCCAATTGGTTGCTGTAGTTGCATCTTTACCGTTTGTGATTGATTTTCAAGGATTCCAAAATCTCTCTGTACCTGCAGCATTCTGCACATTCTCACCATGTCTGCGTGGGTTTCCTCCAGGTGCTCCAGTTTCCTCCCACACTCCAAAGATGTGCGGGTTAGGTGGATTGGCCGTGCTAAATTGCCCCATAGTGTCAGGGGGACTAGCTAGGGTAAATACATGAGTTTATGGGGAATAGGGCCTGGATGAGATTATGGTCATTGCAGACTTGATGGACCGAATGGCCTCCTTCTGCACTGTAGATTCTATGATTCTCTCTCTATTCAAATAATATTCTCCTTTTTATAGAATTTTAGAATCGCCCTACAGTGCAGAAAGAGGCCATTCAGCCCATCGAGTCTGCACCAACCGCAATCCCACCCAGGCCCGACCCCCACATCCCTATATATTTTACCCACTAATCCCTCTAACCTACACATCTCAGGGCCAATTTTAGCACGGCCAATCAGCCTAACCCGCACATCTTTGGACTGTGGGAGGAAACCAGAGCACTCGGAGAAAACCCACGCAGACACGAGGAGAATGTGCAAACTCCACACAGACAGTGACCCAAGGCTGGGATTAAACCTGGGTTCCTGGCCCTGTGAAGCAGCAGTGCTAACCACTGTACCGTCTCTTCCTATTCAGCTTACCAAAGTGGACAAGCTGACATTTTCCCACATCATAATCGATCTGCCAAATATTTGTCCACTCACTAACCTGCCTACATCCCTTTGCAGCCTCTTTCTGTCCTTCCTATAACTTGCTTTCCTTTCGATCTTTGTACTGCCAGTAAACTTGGTTAGAATTCAGTCTGACCCTTTAATTTAGATTGGAAATAGTTGAGGTCTCAGCACAATTGGCTCACCTCTGTACCTGGCCCCTGTTGTGCTGCGTGCTATTTGCAGGAGAGAACCTAGTGTAAGTTACTTGTGAAAAATGTCTCCATTGTACCATTTAGAGAGATGTGCCAGGGTGTATTCACTGTATCCCAAAGTGAATTAAACCATTGTGTAAACATACTTCTACTATTCAGACTAGAACCATTTCTTTGTTATTTAGACAAAGGTTTGATATTTTAAAAAAAATGTTGCATTCAAAAAATCCCCGAAATGAAGTGAATACAGAATAAATATTAAATGTGTTGGGAGTTGAGATTGAAAGATTAACTTAGGGATTGTCATTGAGCAGGTTAAAGTACAATCTGTCGTATGCATCGAGGAGAGTAAACATTGTTAGAATCAGAAAAAGCTGTAAAGCCCAGTCAGCCCACCCCCACCACCCACACCCCCCTGCCCCTCTGTATCCTCAGTGCTCTGTGTAATATTCCAATCATTCGCAGACACCTCCCCCCCTTCCCCACCCCCTCCTGTGACAACACATCGTCTGTCTGAGTGATATCTGGGACCAGCCAATTTTAAACAGTCCCATAGAATTCATTGTCCTCACCTGAGCAGCACAGCCTTGATTTAAAACATGAAAAACCCTCTGACAGTGCGGCACTCCCTCAGCACTGACCCTCTGACAGTGCGGCACTCCCTCAGCACTGACCCTCTGACAGTGCGGCACTCCCTCAGCACTGACCCTCTGACAGTGCGGCACTCCCTCAGTACTGACCCTCTGACAGTGCGGCACTCCCTCAGCACTGACCCTCTGACAGTGCGGCACTCCCTCAGCACTGACCCTCTGACAGTGCGGCACTCCCTCAGCACTGACCCTCTGACAGTGCGGCGCTCCCTCAGCACTGACCCTCTGACAGTGCGGCGCTCCCTCAGCACTGACCCTCTGACAGTGCGGCGCTCCCTCAGCACTGACCCTCTGACAGTGCGGCACTCCCTCAGTACTGACCCTCTGACAGTGCGGCGCTCCCTCAGCACTGACGCTCTGACAGTGCGGCGCTCCCTCAGCACTGACCCTCTGACAGTGCGGCACTCCCTCAGCACTGACCCTCTGACAGTGCGGCACTCCCTCAGCACTGACCCTCTGACAGTGCGGCACTCCCTCAGCACTGACCCTCTGACGGTGCGGCACTCCCTCAGCACTGACCCTCTGACGGTGCGGCACTCCCTCAGCACTGACCCTCTGACAGTGCGGCACTCCCTCAGCACTGACCCTCTGACAGTGCGGCGCTCCCTCAGCACTGACCCTCTGACAGTGCAGCACTCCCTCAGTACTGACCCTCTGACAGTGCGGCACTCCCTCAGCACTGACCCTCTGACAGTGCGGCGCTCCCTCAGCACTGACCCTCTGACAGTGCAGCACTCCCTCAGTACTGACCCTCTGACAGTGCGGCACTCCCTCAACACTGACCCTCTGACAGTGCGGCGCTCCCTCAGCACTGACCCTCTGACAGTGCAGCACTCCCTCAGTACTGACCCTCTGACAGTGCAGCACTCCCTCAGTACTGACCCTCTGACAGTGCAGCACTCCCTCAGTACTGACCCTCTGACAGTGCAGCACTCCCTCAGTACTGACCCTCTGACAGTGCGCCCTAAGTGTTGGAATTCTTCACTATAAAATTGAGATGTCAGTTTCTAGCCTGTGAACCTGTCACATTTGGATTCTGAATGAAGTTATCCTGTGTCCAGTCAGTGTAATGAATGGACAGACAAACACCAGAGGCATCCCTGAGAGAGATTACTGTTTATACTTCCCCTTTACTGCAGTGATATTCTTGCTGATAAACTGTTATCATCAAACCCGGGCCCCCAGACACTAAAACCGTCACTTTCCCGCTGCTGTGTCATTGGTCTATGTCGAGCTGAACGTTTTGTCTGAAGTTTGCCCAGAGCCTGAAAAGGCGTCTTCACTAATATCCAAGCAGTTCTGACCAGATAGACGTCCTTTCTGCATCTTTCCAGGAATATGTCTCACGTAATTCACTGCTAACACAAACCAGCTTGCCTGCAAGCTGTGAAAGCTGTTTCCTCGCCTGCTTCTCAGAAGATGTTCGCCCAGAAACTTTGTAAGAACTTGCGTTTCAAGGTCGCACATCCTGTGACAATGGATTTCCGCCGATGATATTGATCACCAAGAAACCACATCCTCTGGCCGCTCTTTTATTCTCCTAGAAAACACCGGAGCTGCGGCGAGACATTGTTCTGTTCCGACTGCTCTCTTAATGCGCCTTATTTTTACTTTTCTTGTTCAGTGACACACCTCTGAGTGGATCACACACAGAGAGTGTCAGGAAGGGGCAGTGGGAGTATACAATCCATCCACAGCTTTGCACTCTGACCTCACCACAGGGTCATTGTGAGTGGAGCCTGGTTTCCTCAAACTTCTGATCTGAGGGGCTGAATGGCTCCCACTCCTGTTCTGCCCTACACTGTTCATCAATTTTCAAATGGATCTCTCAGATCTGCCTCCCCTTATAAACATTCACTCTGTAATGGAGTTGATTTCTACCTGCTGTTCCCTGTTCTGCTTCATCTCCTGAAAATAGGTCATAGAATCATAGAACCCTACAGTGCAGAAAGAGGCCCTTCGGCCCATCGAGTCTGCACCAAACACCATCCCACCCAGGCCCCACCCCCATATCCCGACTTATTATACCCACTAATCCCTCTAACCTACACATCCCTGGACACTAAGGAGGAATTTCTCAGCATGACCAATCAACCTAACCCACACATCTTTGGACTGTGGGAGGAAACCGGAGCACCTGGAGGAAACCCACACAGACACGAGGAGAATGTGCAAACTCCACACAGACAGTGACCCGAGCCGGGAATCGGCTGTGATGCAGCGATATTCATAGAATCATAGAATCCTCCAGTGCAGGAGGCCATTCAGTCCATCAAGTTTGCACCGATCACAATCCCACTCAGGCCGTATCCCCATAACCCCATACATTTACCCTAGCTAGTCCTCCTGACCCTAAGGGGCAAATTACCATGACCAATTGTCCTAACCCGCATATCTCTGGAGTGTGGGAGGAAACTGGAGCACCCGGAGGAAACCCATACAGACATGGGGAGAACATGCAAACTCCGCACAGACACTGACCCAAGCCAGGATTGAACCCAAGTCCCTGGCACTGTGAGGGAGCAGTGCTAACCCCTGTGCCACTGTGCCACCCCATAGGCCTTGTCCACCAGGAACTGTGAATAGCTCTGCCATTGATGTCAGTGGTGGAGGGAGGGAGTGAGTGTCTGTGGATGGGGTACCCTGAGTCTGTAGCCAGTGTTTCTGACAGGATCTCACAGGGTTGCAGTGGGTGAGGGCAGGAGAGGGTACGGGTGGTAGAGGCAGCTTCACACCTCCAGAGTAAACCAAGAACTCTCAAGGTACTGGATGTGATCAACAAAGATCCTCCAGGAGATCAGTGGCATGAAATTCCTGGAGGTTCCAACATCAAAACGAAGGGAGAGCCAGACTTCCAGCTTTGGATAATTTCCCACATCCTGGAACAGGGTCATTAACATATACTTAATGGGAAACATCGGTCACAACATGTGAGAAACATCCCACTGAGCAGCATCAAGGGAGAATGGAAGGACAGGGAGCTACTGGGATATTATCAATAGTTCAGCCCCTCCCTCCAGGATTTTGACTCAGTGACAGTGAAGGAACGTTGATATATTTGCAAATGATGATGGTGAGTGACTTGGAAGAGAACATCCAGGTGGTGGTGTTTCCAAATATCTGCTGCTCTTTTCCTTCTAAAAACAGTGGTCATGGGTTTGGAAGGTATTGCGTAAGGAGCCTTGGTGAGTTCCTGCAGGGCATCTTGTAGATGGTACACACGGCTGCCACTGCCCATCGGTGGTGAAGGGAGTGGGTGTTTGTGGATTGGGTGCAATTAATCAAACTGCTTTATCCTGGTTGGTGTTGGGTTCTTGAATATTGCTGGAGCTGCACTCATCTGTTGCTTATTCTTCATAGAATCTACTTTAAGACAGTTTCTGTTCTGCTGATTGGAACTCTATCGTTCCTTTCCAATGCAAGTTGCTGTCTGATTTTTGAGTTCAGAACTGCTGTTGACCTCGGAGTTCTGGATAGTCAAAGCCCATTACTGGTGTTCCTCTTACCACTGGCCCATTCCTTCCTTTGGTGTTTATCTTCCATGTGGACTAATTTCCAGGCTGACAACTATTTATTTCCAGTAAGAAGTTTCACAACACCAGGTTAAAGTCCAACAGGTTTATTTAGTATCACAAACTTTTGGAGCGCTGCTCCTTCATCCGGTGAGTGGCCCACCTGATTTGAATGAAGGAGCAGCGCTCCGAAAGCTCGTGATACCAAACCTATTGGACTTTAACCTGGTGTTGTGAGACTTCTTACTGTGCCCACCCCAGTCCAACGCTGGTATCTCCACATCACATTTATTTCTGGTGTTACCCGGATATGGTTCTGGCTGCCGTTGCCCTGGTTAGCTCCTGCCTTCAGGCTGTTATTCTGAACCAGATTCAATGTTGCCTTCTTTCTGTTTGTTTAACACTCATTGACACATTCCAAGATTCTCCCCCCATTCTAATAAACCTATTCACTACCCACCCCCACCCCGCCTGTGAGTCACTCCCCCTGCCCCCTCCCCCGTGTTTCTATCTGTTCTGATTATTCTCCCCACCCTCGCTGACATTATTGATAATGAGGGAATTACACTGAGCAGCTCGGGGGAGAGCTGGATTTTTTCACCAGGTAAAGAGACTCCCCCCTGTTCACTCGGACAAACACCCTGGTGAACCATTTCTCCCGATTCTCCCTGTCAAGAACCTTCACGTTTTTGAATATCAAATATCCTTTCAACCTTCTCTAAAGAGAACTGTTCCAGCTTCTCCCAGCGATCCACGCCACTGAGATTCCTTATCTCTGGAACCATTTGTGTGAATCTCTCAAACACCTTCACCTCCTTCCTAAAGTGTGTCCAGAACGAGACACAATCTTCCAATTCAGGCTGAACCAAGTTCGAAACCGAGTTAACTGCACCATTTGCAACTCCTCAGATACTGAAACAATCCGTGTCCAAAAGCAGCAAGACATAGACAATACTCAGACTTGGGCTGATAAGTGCCAAGTAACACTCACAACCACAAATGTCCCCCACCAACCATCTCCACATGTCATTGGTATTACCATGACTGAATGATAAAACCTCTCTGAATTTACTAGTGTTCTTTAGGGAAGGACATCTGCCATTGATACATGATCTGGTCTACATGTGACTGAGACCCCCTGAAATAACCTGCAAAGCTGCTCCAATGTGTTAAACTGCAATGAGGCCTAAAATTAATGTAACTGGATGGACCATCCAGCATGACTTCAGCACCAGAAAGGTCTACAAACCCAGCCCTGTCAACCTGCAAACTCCTCCTTACCAACATCTGGGGGCCAGTGCCAAAATTGGGAGAGCTGTCTCACAGGCTAATCAATCAACAGGCTGACACAGTCATTCTCACATAATCATCCCTTACATAACACCCCAGACACCACCATTACCAACCCTGAGTATGTCCTTTTCCACCAGCAGGACAGATCCTGCCATACAGTTGGGAGGGAGTTACCCTGGGAGACTTCAACATTGACTCTGGGCCCCATGAGGTCTCATGGCAAATATGGAAATCTGTTGATTACCATGCACCGTTCCCCCCTCCAGCTGATGAATCAGTATTCCTCCATGTTGAACAACATTTGGAGGAAGCACTGAGGGAGGGAATGGTGCAGAGTGTACTCTGGGTGGGGACTTCAATGTCCATCTCCAGGAGTGGCTCAGTAGCAGCACCATAGACCGAGTTGGCCGGGTCCTGAAGGACATCAGTGCCAGACTGGGACTGCGGCAGGTAGTGAGGGAACCAACAAGAGGGAAAGATTTAAGAACATAATAAATAAGAGCAGGAGTAGGCCATCTAGCCCTTCGAGCCTGCCCCGCCATTCAATAAGATCATGGCTGATCTGAAGTGGATCAGTTCCACTTTCCCACTTTCTCCCCATAACCCTTAATTCCCTTGTCTATCAGAAACCTATCAAACCGTGACTTAAATATATTTAGCGAGGTAGCCTCCATCACTTCAACAGGCAGAAAATTCCAGAAATTCACCACCCTTTGAATGAAGAAGTTCCTCCTCAACTCTGATCTAAACTGTCCCCCCCCTTATCTTGAGGCTGTGCCCTCTAGTCCTGCTGTCCTTTCTGAGCGGGAAGAGTCTCTCTACCTCTACCCTATCCATCCCCTTCATTATCTTATACGTCTCTATAAGATTCCCCCTCATCCTTCTAAACTCCAACGAGTACAGACCCAGTCTATTCAGTCTCTCTTCATAGTCCAACCCCCTTATCTCTGGTATCAGCCTAGTGAACCTCCTCTGCACTCCCTCCAAGGCCAAAATATCCTTCCGCAAGTGCGGCAACCAAAACTGCACACAGTACTCCAGCTGCGGCCTCACCAATACCCTGTACAGTTGCAGCAAGACCTCCCTGCTTTTATATTCTATCCCCCTCGCTATAAAGGCCAACATTCCATTCGCCTTCTTGATCACCTGCTGCACCTGCAGACTGGGTTTTTGCGACTCGTGCACAAGGACCCCCAGGTCCCTCATCCTCACCAACCTGCCGGCTACATTTGATCATAACAGATAACAGGAGGAGTGACCATCACCCAGTCCTTTTGGAAACCAAGTCCCCATCTTTACATTGAGAATAACCTCCATCGTGTTGTGTGGCACTATCACCGTGCTAAATGGGACAGAGTTTGAACAGACCTGGCAACTCCAGACTCAACATCCATGAGGTCATCAACAGCAGCAGAACTCAGCCACAACCTGCAACCTCATGGCCCGGCATATCCCCCCCTCTGTCCCATTACCGTCAAGTCAGGGCATTAACCCTGGTTTAATGGAGAGTGAAGGACAGCACGCCAGGAAACTGTATCAAGGACCTCACACTGGCACGGCAAGCAAGGAGCAGCACCAAGCCTACCGAAAAATGAGGTGCCAACTCATCAAAGCAACAAAACAACCTCTACACTGTCTTGGCCATATTCATTGGGTATGCAATGACCCAAAGATCTGAATGATGAACTGATCACTGAGTCACCACCTCTCGGGTGTCCAAGTTTCTGTTTTTAAACACACCCCTCAGTGAGATATAAAGATGGCGGATAGTGACAATTGGGAGATAGTCGCTAACAGTGAGAGTGCTGGAAGTGACTGAAGGTCAGTAGAAAATGGAAAATTCAGCTGGCCAAGAGGAAGGTCCAGAGAAAATAGAGGCCATTGAATCTGTACCTCCCAGATGCAGCATCCGCTCTGCAGCAAATACAGCAGAGACAGCGGTGCCAGGGTACTGGCCATCGCCTCACCAGAATAAAGATCAGATAAGATGAAGACCATTCGCTATCTCTTTGTGTAGTGTACTCCTGCTTGTAGTTCAGGTGTCCGGTGTCAGTTATAAGACAGGCACTTCCAGCATGGTAACTAATCCATTCCTGCAAACAACTCAAAACCACCCTCAGTTAAAGCTCTCCACTCCTTCACTGAAATAGTGTCTTTAATTAATGAACCTGTCCTCTTCTTTTTTCTTTCCTCTGTGTCTCCTGAAAATTTTATAGGCTGGAATATTTAGTTCCCAGTCCTAAACGGGCTGAAGCCAAGGTTCTGTCAAACTGACATGATCCTAATTACAGGTCCCTGCTTTGACTCGAATGAATTGTGTTGTATATTTGCATAAAAGTGTGTCACCCAGACACAGATAAACATCACAGTAGCTTGTTCTTCTATTTTTAGTTGTTTGTAGTTTATTGTTCTAATCTATGTCTGTTTCCTTCAAGTTCCAGTTTTATAATTTGAGAATGGTTTTCCTTTTCCCATTTCACTATTTTTCAATACCATGTCCAGCTCACACATCTAAATCCTCCTTCCCTCACTGCTGTGTGGCTTACCTGCGACTAGTTTAGTTTAGTTGCAGAGATGTTACCGGGATACGGTGACAGAGGAGGAAATTCTGTCCCTGGAAGGGTTCAGCATTGCTAAGGAGGAAGTGTTGAACAGACTGTCAGTTCTGTAAGTTGACAAGATTCCGAATGTGAGGCATCCAAGGATTCTGAAGGAAATGAGAGTGGAAATCTCAGGGACACTGGTCATAATCTTCTCGTCTTCTCCAGACTCACGGAGGTGCCAGAGGAGAAATGCAAATGTTACACCCTTGTTCAAAAAAGGTTGTGAGGATAACCCCAGCAATTACAGGGTAGGTAGTTTAACATCAGTGTGGGGAAGCTTTTAGAGAAAATTTTGGGATTAAATAAGTAGTCACATGGAAAAATGTGGGTTGATTAGGAACAGTCAGCATGGCATTTTAAGAAGAAATCCTGTTACACTAACTTGCTTGAGTTTTTTTGAGGAGGTAACAGAGAAGGTCGATAGGGGTAAACCTGTTGATGTAATGCATGGACTTTCAGGTTTTTGATTGTCCCTCACAACAGACTTGTGAGAAAAGTTGTAGCTCATGGAATTCAGAACCCTATTTCCAGTCCATCTTTTTCCCTTTCCATTACTACCTTAAAACTTAGCGAGTTATGGTCACTATCATCTAAATGCTCCTCATCTGACACTTCTACCACCTCCTGGATTCATTCCTGAAAATTAGGTGCAGTACCACCCCTGTCCTATAGGATCTCCTGTGTGCTCGCTCTAAAAACTCGAGGGCGGGAAAGTGGAACTGAGCCACAACAGATCAGCCATGATCTTATTGAATGGCGGGGCAGGCTCGAAGGGCTAGATGGCCTACTCCTGCTCCTATTTCTTATGTTCTTATGTTCTTATGTCCCCTCTAATCCTTTCATACTTTGCCTATTCTAATTAATATCAGGGAAATTGAAATCCCAGTATTATTATCCTATTATTTTTACACTTCCCTGAGATTTGCCTGCATAGCTGCTCTTCTATCTCTCCATGTCCCATCTGACTTGTACAGGTCCTATCTTCCCAAGAAATGGATCCAATGATCCAGGAAACTAACCCCTTTCCTCCGAGACCACCTCTTTAGCTATGCATTGATCTGCTCTATCCTCCTATTCCTGTGCTCACTGGCATGTGGCACTGGGAGTAATCCAACGATTCCAATCTTTGAGGTTCTATTTTTCTGGACCTCGCTCCCTGAATTCTTGCTGAATGACCTCATTCCTCTCTCCGCCTATGTTGTTGGTACCAATGTGAACCATGACCTCTGTCTGCTCACCCTCCTCCTCCAGAATGCCTCGCAGCCAGTCAGTGACAACCTTGACCCTGGCACTAAGAAAGCAACACATCATCCTGGAGTCACGCCTGTGACCACAGAGATCCCTGCCTGCACCCTTCACCGTTTCTATCACTATTGCTTCCACTCTTATTCCTCCCCGTTTTGCAGCTGATCCACTCACAGTGTTGTGGATGTGACCCTGGCTGCTCTCCCTGGAGGAATCGACACTCTCACCGTTTCCAACACAAAAACGGTTCTTGAGTGAGATGCAGTCTGGGGCCTGCCCTACTGACCCATTCCCCCTCTGACTGCACTTCCTTCCGCTGCAGGCTGTCCCCACGGATATCGATCCACGGATAATCTCAATCTCGTGCACACAGCGCTGTGTCTCTGGCCGAGACCCAAACTGGTGACACTTCCTGTAAACCTGATCATGGAGACTTTATGGAGCTTCTAGGTATTCCCACACGTTGCAGGCAGCGCACAGCACAACAAGTCAAATCTTAGCTAGATTTACATCTATGAGAAAATTATCCAAGTTTATTTTAAGAAGCTGGAACTTTTACCTTTCTTCGATGTAGCTTTAAATTAGAGACAATCAACTTAACCCTACGTTAGCAATCAGCTCTCTCCCCTTTGGCCTTTATCCCTGTGGCAGGGGAAGACCATTCACTGAAGAATAAAACATTAGAAAGCACAAAATGCAAAAGGCATTTCACCAAATTCCCAAATACACGCTCACTCTGACTGTCTCTCGCCCAGGGGCTGGAATTTTACCGACCTGTCCAACCTGGTTCCAGGGGCCAGACAGAGGGAAAGACATTCTCCATCAGCCTCGGGTGGGATCGTACAAACCTCGGGCAGACGTGCTGGGAAAATTCCACCCGGGATGCGCCCTCTCCCAGTGGCCGAATCTTACTGAATTTTGTTTAGTTTTGTGTTTGAAGCAAGATTCTTTGCCCATTGTGGGAAGCCTGGGGCAGGATCGGCAGTAAAATAAATAATATCTTGTATTTTTACCTTTCATATTTTCAGAATGGGCTAAAGTGCCAACAGCCAATGAACTACTCCTGTGAGTCGGCACTGGTGGAATATAGCAGTTAAATTGTCCAGGACAAGATCCCCCAAAGAAGGGCCAGCGTTATACTCACTGGTTATGATTTGAGGGATTCTGGGAGACCCTGTTCTTCAAATAATATCATGGGATCTTTTACATCCATCTGTGAGGATATGCATTAAAGAATCAAAGGTGGGTCTAGACCCATGAGTAGGTCACTGGATATTACGGAGTGTTAAATGTCTTGGAGTCAGAATTCTTCCTTCCAACATAAATGGAATGGCTTTGAAATACAATGAGAAAAATATGCATCTTCTGACATGCAAAGTGCCTCTCGAAGGAGCTATCTGACAGTAATCAGTGTTTAAAAGTGTAACTTTAGAGTCTTGACAATGAACCATCAGTGGAGAAAAATCTATTCGCCCCCAATATAGAAAAATGACAGCTGCTAAAACCTGTCCTGCCAAGAACTTGGGCACAATTTTATCTGTGATGTGAGCAAAGTATGATGTGTGGAGGAGAGCAGTTGCTGACGTTCTTTAGAGGGTTGGAAACGAGGACTCAAACTGGAAGGCAGCATTTTTATTGTAGTTAAACGCCTCAATCTAACCAGTCTGCTCCATTCAGCACAACACAGGGGCTCATCTTTAATTCCATTGTACAGGATTGAACTAGAGAAGGAAGGAGGTTGAATATTAACATAAGTCAGACCAGCTCAACTGACTGGCATCCCTGAAGGAAATACGATCATTCCTGCAGCTTTCCCAATCATTCCCTAGCACCAGCTCACTCATGGCCAGAAACAAAAAATGCTGGAAAATCTCAGCAGATCTGACAGTGTCTGTGGAGAGAGAATAGAACCAACATGTCGAATCGAGATGACCTTTCATCAGAGCTTTGTTAAATTTGCAATGTGCTGTGTTTCTATAGGAGATGTCAGGGGTAAGTTTTTCACTCAGAGAGTGGTGGGTGCGTGGAATGGACTGCCGGCAAGGGTAGTGGAGGCGGATTCAGTAGGGTGTTTTAAGAGACTTTTAGATAAGTACATGGAACTTAGTAAGATAGAGGGTTATAGGTAAGCCTAGTAATCTCTAAGGTAGGGACATGTTCGACACAACTTTGTGCACCAAAGGGACTGTATTGTGCTGTAGTTTTTCTATGTTTCTAAGGTTTGAATATAATATTCAATGGATTGCTCACCCATAACGACCAGCTTACAGAATGACAGAAGGTGACCATTTCCGCCCATCATATCTGTGTGCAGTCAGTGTAGGAGCAATCCATCTATTCCCAATCCATTGTTTTTTCCCATTCCCCTGCACATTCTTCCTTTCCGGATAATAATGCAGTCCCTCTTTAATGACTCAAATGAACCTGCCACACGTTTCTGCGTTTGAAGAGATGATGTGGGTATGCCGGTGTTGAACTGGCGTAAACACAGTAAAAAGTCTGACAACACCAGGTTTTAGTCCAACCGATTTATTTGATAATAGACTCACAAGCTTTCGAGGTTTCCCTCTTCGTCAGGTGAATGGAGAGTTCTGGCCTCAGACAGAGCATATAAAGCACAGACAGTTTAGAGATTACTGATTAGAATGCGAATCCTAACACCTAACCTGCTGTTCAAGACCTGAAGTGGCTGATAATGTGAGTGGAAGGAGCACTGATCACAGGTTACAGAGATGTGTATTGTCTCCAGACAGTACAGTGAGTGAGGTTTTGCAAACCCAGGCAAGTCACGGGGGTCACAGATAGTGTGACATGAACCCAAGATCCCTGTTGAGACTGTCCTCATGTGTGCGGAACTTAGCTACATCAGCCTCTGACCTTCGGGTAAGCATTCTCCAAGGCGGCCTTCACGACACACGACAGCGCAGAGTCGCTGAACAGAGACTGATAGCCAAGTTCCACACACATGAGGACGGTCTCAACAGGGATCTTGGGTTCATGTCACACTATCTGTAACCCCCGTGACTTACCTGGGTTTACAAAACCTCACTTACTGTACTTTCTGGAGACAATACACATCTCTTTAACCTGTGATCAGTGCTCCTTCCACTCACATTGTCAGCCACTTCAGGTCTTGAACAGCAGGTTAGGTGTAAGGATTCGCATTCTAATCAGTAATCTCTAAACTGTCTGTGCTTTATATGCTCTGTCTGAGGCCAGAACTCTCCATTCACCTGACGAAGGGGCTAACCCCGAAAGCTTGTGAGTCTATTATCAAATAAATAGGTTGGACTAAAACCTGGTGTTGTCAGACTTTTTACTTTGAAGAGATGGCCAGGACCAAGCAGACAGCGCGCAAATCTGCCGGAGGGAAAGCTCTCCGCAGCAGCTCGTTACCAAAGTGGCCCGGAAGAGCGCTCCAGCCATGGGTGGAGTGAAGACGCCTCATCGCTACAGACCCGGCACTGTGGCTCTGAGGGAGATCCGCCGCTACCAGAAATCCACCGAGCTGCTGATCCGCAAACTGCCCTTCCAGCGCCTGGTGCGAGAGATCGCTCAGGAGTTCAAAACAGACCTGAGCCTCCAGAGCTCGGCCGTCATGGTCCTGCAGGAGGCCAGCGAGGCTGACCCGTGCGCCATCCACGCCAAGCGAGTCACCATCATGCCCAAAGACATCCAGCTGGCCCGCCGCATCCCCGGGGAACGTGCCTGAACTGACCCGGACCCACTATTTCCCTTTGCAATCCAAAAAGAAAGACTCTCAGCCAGTGCATCCCAGACCCAGACCATTTGTTGTGTGAATAGGTTTTCCCTCTTGTCCCTGTTGTCCCAACTTCTCCAATCTAATCCTCAGCTCCGGAACTACTCTTGTGGATCTTTGCTGCACCCTCTCTAATGTCTTCACATCTTTCCCAAACAGGTGGCCCTCAGGCCTGGATGTGATTCTGGAGCAGGGACCTGAGCAACGTTTCCACCAGATGTTATAACAAAACAGAGAGAAACTAAACTCCTTCATCCTCACCTCATCCATCCATGAGCAGATGGGTTTTGAATGACTCCCCCATTCATCCAATTGAATAAGCAAATGGAGAGATGATAGTGTAGGGGTGATATAAGAAATAGGAGCAGGAGTAGGCCATCTAGCCCTTCGAGCCTGCCCCGCCATTCAATAAGATCATGGCTGATCTGTCGTGGCTCAGTTCCACTTTCCCGCCCTCTCCCCATAACCCTTAATCCCCTCTCTTATCAAAAACCCATCAACCCGCTTCTTAAAAATATTTAGCGAGGCAGCCTCCACCACTTCAACGGGCAGAGAATTCCAGAGATTCACCACCCTTTGAGTGAAGAAGTTCCTCCTCAACTCCGTTCTAAACCGCCTCCCCTTTATCTTGAGGCTGTGCCCCCTAGTCCTACTGTCTTTTTTGAGCGGGAAGAGTCTCTCCACCTCTATCCTATCCATCCCATTCATCATCTTATACGTCTCAATGAGATCTCCCCTCATTCTTCTAAACTCTAACGAGTACAAGCCTAGTTTATTCAGCTTCTCCTCATAGCTCAATCCCCTCAACTCCGGTATCAGCCTAGTAAACCTCCTCTGCACTCCCTCCAAGGCCAAAATATCCTTGCGCAGGTGCGGCGCCCAAAACTGCACACAGTACTCCAGCTGCGGCCTCACCAATGCCCTATACAGCTGCAGCAAGACCTCCCTACTTTTATATTCAATCCCCCTCGCTATGAAGGCCCTATATATGAGGCAAGTATTCCAGTGAGCCAGGCTAATGCTGTGGGGTCATGGCTTCAAATCTCACCTGTGGCAGCTGTGGAATTTAAATTCAATTAAAAAACCTGGAATTGAAAATTAGTCTCAGTAATGATGACGATGAAACTGACACAGGTTGTAGAAAAACCATCGGGTTTACTAATGTCCTTTAGGGAAGGAAATCTGCCGTCCTTACCTGGTCTGGCCTACATCTGACTCCAGAGTCACAGCGATGTGGTTCACTCTCAAACTGCCCTCTGAAATGAGAAATGGAAATGAAAAGTGCTTATTTGAAGGGAAACTAGGAATCAATAACAAATCTGGTTTTACCAGTGATCCCATAAAGAATTACATAGAATCATAGAAGTTTCCAGCTCTATACATTTAACAAAAAGATTGTGAATAACTCAGAAAATTAATTTTATAAAAATTTGTTCATGGGCTTCACAGACTGGGACAGCATTTATCTACTATCTCTTTGGATCTGGAGTCGGATGTAGGCCAGGCCAGGTAAGGACAGCAGATTTCCTTCCCTAAAGGACATTAGTGAACCAGACGACAATCAGCAATGGTCATCAGTTGACTTTTTTTAATTCCAGATTTTTACTGAACTCAAATGTCACCATCTGCAGTGGTGAGATTCGAACCCAGGTCCCCAGAGCATTACCCTGGCTCTCTGGATTAACAGTCCAATGACAATCACACTATGCCATTACTTTTCCTTTATTGGCTTTCAAACCTGTGCCAGGTGGGGAGTATTCCTAACTGTATTATTCCTAACTCCATTGTTTAAGAAGGGGAACAGAGACTTTGCCGGGAATTATAGACCGGTGAGTCTTACTTCTGTTGTGGGCAAGGTTTTAGAAAAAATTATTAGGGATAGGATTTATAGTTATTTGGAGAGTAATGAAATGATTAGAAATAGTCAGCATGGTTTTGTGGAGGGTAGGTCGTGCCTTACTAACCTTATTGAGTTTTTTGAGAAGGTGACCAAAGAGGTGGATGGGGGTAAGGCAGTTGACGTGGTATACATGGATTTTAGTAAGGCGTTCGATAAGGTTCACCATGGTAGGCTTCTGCAGAAAATGCAGATGTATGGGATTGTGGGTAATCTAGGAAGTTGGATCAGGAATTGGCTATCAGATAGGAGACAGAGGGTGGTGGTGGATGGTAAATATTCATCATGGAGTACAGTTACGAGTGGTGTGCCTCAGGGATCTGTTTTGGGGCCACTGTTGTTTGTAATTTTTATTAATGATCTGGATGAGGGTATAGTTGGGTGGATTAGTAAATTTGCTGATGACACCAAAGTTGGAGGTGTGGTAGATTGTGAGGAAGGGTGTCATAGTCTGCAGGGAGACTTAGATAGGTTGCAGAGCTGGGCCGAGAGGTGGCGGATGGAATTTAATGCGGAGAAGTGTGAGGTAATTCACTTTGGTAGGAGCAACAGATGCGTCGAGTATAGGGCTAACGGGAGGACTTTGAATAGTGTGGATGAACAGAGGGATCTAGGTGTGTGTGTACATAGATCCCTGAAAGTTGGGAATCAAGTAGATAAGGTTGTTAAGAAGGCATACGGTGTCTTGGCGTTTATTGGTAGGGGGATTGAATTTAGGAGTCGCAGTGTAATGTTGCAACTGTACACTACTCTAGTGCGGCCGCACTTGGAGTACTGTGTGCAGTTCTGGTCCCCGCATTACAAGAAGGATGTGGAGGCGTTGGAGAGGGTGCAGAGGAGGTTTACTAGGATGTTGCCTGGTATGGTGGGGAGGTCCTATGAGGAGAGACTGAGGGATTTAGGGTTGTTTTCGTTGGAAAGAAGGCGGCTAAGAGGGGATCTTATTGAAACATATAAGATGATTAGAGGTTTAGATAGGGTGGATAGTGATAGCCTTTTTCCTCGGATGGAGAAAGCTAGCACGAGGGGGCATGGCTTTAAATTAAGGGGGGGTAGCTACAGGACGGATGTCAGGGGTAGGTTCTTTACCCAGCGGGTGGTGAGGGATTGGAATGCCCTGCCTGCTGCAGTTGTAAATGCGTCTAGTTTGGGGGCGTTTAAGAGATCTCTGGATAGGTTTATGGACGAAAAGGGATTGGTATAGGCTAGTGGGTCATTGTTTTTGTAACTGGTCGGCGCAACATCGTGGGCCGAAGGGCCTGTTCTGCGCTGTAATGTTCTATGTTCTATGTTCTATGTATGCAGACACATACACACACACATACCCACACACGTGCCATACATATGTTCCCGAACCTCCAGCACCTACCCGAGTCCCGGGGAGACTGAGAAATTATGGCTGTTCCTCCACAACTCCCACACGCTTCCCTCTGTGTCCTTGTGTCTATCACATCAGGTCATGCATGTTCCTTATCAACTTTAACCAAGGACAGCCTAGTTAATATTTCCACCCCATTAATTTAAACCCTTATAATGACTGAATGACCTCCTCTTTCACCATAACCGGTGTAGCATCTTTCTCCGTGCTAAAGTATTGATTTAAAACTTCCCCAAGCCCTCTGGCTCCAGACATAAATCTGCTTCTTGGTTTATAATGGCCTTTTTTTATCACGCTTTTGTTTGTTATATGTGGGTGGCATGGTGGCACAGTGGTTAGCACGGCTGCCTTACAGTGCCAAGGACCCAGGTTCAATTCCCAGCTTGGGTCACTCTGTAGGGTTTGCATGTTCTCCCTGTGTCTGTGTGGGTTTTCTCTGGGTGCTCTGGTTTCCTCCCATAGCCCAAAGACATGCTGGTTAGGGTGCATTGACCATGTTAAATTCCCCCTCAGTGTTACCCGAACAGGTGTCGGAGTGTGGCGACTGAGGGATTTTCACAGTAACTTCATTGCAGTGTTAGTGTAAGCCTACTTGTGACACTAACAAATAAACTTTAACCTATATGCTCGTAGAAGATTTTTGGATTCTGTTTTATGTTAGCTTCCTATCTCTTCTCATACTCTCTCTCTGCTTCTCTCATTTGATTTGTCAATGATGCTCTGATCTTTCTATATCCAGGTTCTCAGTTGTTTTACTCACCCGAGAAGGAAATTGACAGAGGTGTGGAGGGGAGCAGTGTGGGAGTGTGCCGTTGAGATGGAAGATCAGCCATGGTCATGTGGAAAGCGGAACAGGCTCGATGGGCTGACTGCTCAATCCCACTGCTCACCTTCTATGTTTCAAAAAGGATGCTTTTTCCTTCTGCATATTAATCCCTGTCTCTTTGCAGCCAGACCCTGTGATAAGGTCATTGTCAATCGAAAATGAAAAGTCTCCTCCTCTCCACAGATACTGCAACACTTAATGAGTTTCTTTTTTAGCATTTTCCACTTTGAATTTCGATTTCCAGCATCTGAAGCATCTTGTGTGGAGTTATCCCAAATGTTGACCAAAATTAGTGGAGCCACTGGGACAGTATGGGGAGGACTGGGACAGAGTGTGTGCCACTGGGACAGTATGGGGAGGACCAGGACAGAGTGTGTGCCCGTGGGACAGTATGGGGAGGACTGGGACAGAGTGTGTGCCCGTGGGACAGTATGGGGAGGACTGGGACAGAGTGTGTGCCACTGGGACAGTATGGGGAGGACTGGGACAGAGTGTGTGCCACTGGGACAGTATGGGGAGGACCGGGACAGTGTGTGTGCCAGTGGGAAGGCCAAGGATATCTTGTTGCAGCAAGAACCAGATTTAAAGTTGGCCAGGTGAGAATCAGACATCCAAAATAATCCTAATACTGGTAACATCTTAACACAGCGAGCCAGGCAATGCTGTTCTGTTGGTGTGTCTGGGTACCTGAAAAAGTGTGTGGAAACTTGAATGCATGTGACAATCCAGGGCAGAGGAATCCTGAAAGGAGAGATTGAAATCCTGGATGTGGAATCTTGGTGAATGGATCTGAGAGGAAGTGCTGTTTGGGGGAAGATGCCAAGTGTGTTTTGAGAGAGTGGAATTTGGAAACCCTCATGTGAGAGATAGATTTCCAGCGAGACCAGTTGGTTCACGGTGTTGTGTGTTTGACCACATTTCGCCTGTCAGTTTACATGGACTGTATGCTTACTGAGAACTCTAGAGTGTATGATAAAGTTTGTAACTTGTGTAATCCTTACAGATCTGTGTGTATTTGTGAAGTTTAGTGGGAGTAAAGGAATCGTGTGTGTCGTTAATCTTCTATTGTTTAAGAAATGTTTTATTCTTTTGATTAAAAGTTAATGGGATTCCTGTGACTCTGTTCATCCCTGACTCGAAACAAAAACTAAAAGCTGTGATCTTTCGAGGTGGTATTTGACTCTGGGACCTGACTGTCCAGTGTTAACATTAACTGGGATTGTAACGTTACTCTGAAGAACAACATAGTGCATCTCACGATGTCTGACATCAGTTAGATCCAGACAGACATTGACAAACACCTCTGATATTAGAAATTTTATCATTGCCCACAGTCCCAGTGGAACTGTGTGATGCTAACAGGCAGAGCCAGCAACGGTACTGATGAACGCATTAGTTGTGCGTTTTCTTACGTACCTTTGTTGCCGTGGGAACATCAATAAGAAATTAAGGGTGGAGGAACTGGAACGGAATGGAATGTAATTAGACATTATTGTGTTCAGCTTTAGGTCTCAATATTGTCACAGGGGCTCAGCATCAGCCAAAGATAAATTATTTTCTTGTCAAAAGTATAAAGATTCTCTGCCAATGTCTCTGCATTAACCTTTACTGATTGAAACAACGCATGACACACTTTCTGGTCCTGCTCAATAATGATTATGGGATGACGTCCAGCCAGACATAATCCAATGACAATTTGGGAATTAGGGACAGACTGTGACACGTGACAGGGAACCAGGAAAACGGCAGATCCTAGAATTGAAGAATTTTGACATTTTCTGTTACTTGTGCTCCACACAGATTGATAAGCTGCTGAATACGAAATGGAGATTCCTGACCAGGTCTGGAATGTTCCTAGCTGGGATTCACACTTGGGAGAGACTAGTCCAGCTGGCTCAGCAACCAAAAACTCTAGCTCGCTTTGGCCTGGAGATGACTGGCCGGGAGATTGACTTTAATCATTGGTCAGTAACAAGTTGGCTACATCAGGGTCAAGGGTATCATGCTCAGGATGGGAATCTATCCACTCGAGTCACTGGAGCACTGTGTGCAGTTTTGGTTCCCTTATCTCAGAAAGGATATTATTTCCATAGAGGGAATGCAGTGAAGGAGTTCCCAGGCTTGTTCTGGGGATGGAGGACTGTGTTATGAACAAAGATTAGATAAACTGTGCCTGTATCCTCTAGGGTTTCGAAGAATGAAACGTGATCTCAATGAAATCTACAAAGTAATTTTTGGAATAGTCAGGGTAATGTTTCCCTGCTTCCCCACAGGCTGTGTCCTCAGCCCCCTACAATACTCCTTATAATTTAACCGTGCGGCCAAATTCCCCTCCAACTTGATTTTCAAGTTTGCTGACGACACCATTATAGATCTTAAACAGAGTACAGGAATGAGATCGAGAATCTGGTGAACTGGTGCAGGGACAATAATCTCTCCCTCAATGCCAACAAAACAAAGGAGATTATCATCGACTTTAGGAAGCGTAGAGGAGAACGTGCCCCTGTCTACATCAATGGGAATGAAGTAGAAATAGTAGAGAGCTTCAAGTTTTTAGGTGTCCAGATCACCAACAACCTGTCCTGGTCCCCCCGCAATGCCGACACTATAGTTAAACAACTCCACCAGTGCATCTACTTTCTCAGGGGGCTAAGGAAATTTGGAAGTCAGACTCACACCAACTTTTACAGATGCCCCATAGAAAGGGTTCTTTCAGACTGTATCACAGCTTGGTATGGGATCCTGCTCTGTCCAAGACTGTGAGAAACTTTGGAATTCTCTACAGCAGACCGAAGCTCAGTGTGTTTAAGGCAAGATTGTTAGATTCCTGATTAACAATAACGGAATGGGGATAGTGCATGTAAATGTCTGATCAGCCATGATCACTTTGAATGGTGGGCCAGGCATGATGGGCTAAATGGCCTATTTCTGTTACGATGCTGTATTGTCCAGTTTGGCATGGAGTGACCTCCCTGTGACCTCACTGTACGGTCAGTATGAGTGGGACACATTGAACTGGTGCCTTTACTGAGCAGTTTGTTCGAGTGCGTAGGCCAGCCTCACAGTTAGATCCTCCAGACAAACAAGAGGGCTTTGGGAGCGAGAGGAGGAAAGCGATTTCCTCACAGGAAGAGTTTACCAAACTCTCAGGTTTGAGCACAGAGCCGGAGTAAATTAATGAAACTGCGAGGCTGGCACTTTATAAACCTAACCATGTGTTCAAAAGCACTGACCCTCTGACAGCGCGGCACTCCCTCAGCACTGACCCTCTGACAGTGCGGCACTCCCTCAGCACTGACCCTCTGACAGTGCGGCACTCCCTCAGCACTGACCCTCTGACAGTGCGGCACTCCCTCAGCACTGACCCTCTGACAGTGCGGCACTCCCTCAGCACTGACCCTCTGACAGTGCGGCACTCCCTCAGCACTGACCCTCTGACAGTGCGGCACTCCCTCAGCACTGACCCTCTGACAGTGCGGCACTCCCTCAGCACTGACCCTCTGACAGTGCGGCACTCCCTCAGCACTGACCCTCTGACAGTGCGGCACTCCCTCAGCACTGACCCACAGTACTGACCTTCTGGGGTGGCATGGTGGTACAATGGTTAACATTGCTGCTTCACAACGCCAGGGAGATGGGTTCGATTCTGTACCAGGGTCACTGTCTGTGTAGAGTTTTCATGTTTTCCCCATATCTACATGGGCTTCCTCCAAAGATGTGTAGGTTGGTGGGATTAGCGGGGTTGTGGGAAAGGCTGATCCCTGGGTGGGATACAGTGTTGGAGAATCTGTGCAGCCCCAATGGGCCAAATCAAAGAAGAATCAGAGAAACCCTACAGTGCAGAAAGAGGCCATTCAGCCCATTGAGTCTGCACCAACCACAATCCCACCCAGGCCCCTACCCCCAAATCCCTACACATTTATCCACTAATCCCTCGAACCTACTCATCTCCAGACACTAAGGGGCAATTTCTTAGCATGGCCAATCAACCTAACCCGCCATCTTTGGACTGTGGGAGGAAACCGGAGTACCCGGAGGAAACCCACGCAGACACGAGGAGAATATGCAAACTCCACACAGACAGTGACCGGAGCCGGGAATCGAACCCAGTACCCTGGAGCTATGAAGCAGCATTGCTAACCACTGTGCTACCGTGCCACCCCAATGGAGACCAATGGTCTCCTTTACTGTTGGGATTTTATGATTCTTTGGTTGAATTTATACCCATGAAGCACTTTGAGCTTCAATGTTTCGAACAAGTTTGGATGTTAGTTGACCTTTCCGAGATTTTTTTTCTAAGCCATGTTTTCTGCAGTTGTAAGCAGCCTTTCTGGTTTCAGTTGTTTTCCTAGCCGTCTTGACTGGAATATCCTTTTATTGCTGTTTAAACAGGGGTTTGTTATTTTTACTGGGGTGTTTAAGACTCTGCATTGTTCAGAGACAGACTGGTTAGTGGCTCAGGTGACAGGAACTCTTCCACTTTCCGTTTGGAGCTGCAGGTTTGGTTTGAGTTTTTGAAGGGGCGTCAAACTGAAAGGAAGTCTCTCTCCGGGATTTGGAAACTCTGCTGCTTGGCTGAAGGTGTTGCCTTTCTGGAGGGGGGGAATGGGCTGTTGGTGGATTGCCTTCTGGCCCTGGTGTTTTGGGAAGCTATTCTGACTTCAAACTGTTCTGAATCTGGAAAATGAGGCTGGAGATGTAATAATAGGAAACAAAGAAATGACAGAGGGACCGAATAGTTACTTGGCATCAGTCTCCATGGTGGAAGACACCAGTGTCATGCCAGAACTCCAAGAGAGTCAGGGGGGACAGATGAGTGTTTTGGCCATCACTAAGGAGAAGGTTCTGGGGAAACTGAAAGTTCTGAAGGTGGATAAACCACCTGGACCAGATGGACTACATCCACGGGTTCTAAAAGAGATAGTTGAGGAAATTGTGAAGGCATTGATGATGATCTTTCAGGAATCATTGGAGGCAGGGAAGGTCCCAGAGGACTGGAAAGTAGCCAATGTAACACTGCTGTTTAAGAAGGGAGGCAGGCAGCAGATGGGAAATTATAGGCCGGTTAGCCTGATTTCGGTCATTGGCAAGATTTTAGAGTTCATTATTAAAGATGAGAATGCAGAGTACTTGGAATTGCATGATAAAGTAGGACTAAGTCAGTGCAGCTTTGCCAAGGGGAGGTCATTTCTGACAAGTCTATTAGAATTCTTTGAGGAGGTAACAAGGAAATTAGATAAAGGAGAACGAACGGATGTGATTTATTTAGATTTCCAAAAGGCCTTTGACAAGGTACTTCATAGGAGACTGTTAAATAAGTTAAGTGCCCATAGTGTTAATGATAAGATCCTGGCATGGATAGAGGATTGGCTGACTGGTGGAAGGCAGAGAGAGGGGATAACGGGGGTCTTTTTCAGGATGGCAGCCAGTAACTAGTGATGTGTCTCAGGGATCAGTGCTGGAACTACAACTTTTCACAATATACATTGATGATTTGGAAGAAGGAACTGAAGGCACTGTTGCTAAGTTTGCAGATGATACAAAGATATTAGAGGGACAAGTAATAATGGGGAAGCAGAGGGACAGCAGAAGGACTTGGACAGGTTAGGTGAGTGGGTAAAGAAGTGGCAGATGGAATACAATGTGGAAAAGAACATACGAACATAAGAAATAGGAGCAGGAGTAGGCCATCTAGCCCTTCGAGCCTGCCCCGCCATTCAATAAGATCATGGCTGATCTGAAGTGGATCAGTTCCACTTTCCCACTTTCTCCCCAATAACCCTTAATTCGCCTGTCTATCAGAAACCTATCTACCCATGTCTTAAATATATTCAATGAGGTAGCCTCCACCACTTCAATGGGCAGAGAATTCCAGAGATTCACCACCCTTTGAGTGAAGAAGTTCCTCCTCAACTCTGATCTAAACTGCCACCCCCTTATCTTGAGGCTGTGCTCTCTAATCCTGCTGCCCTTTCTAAGCAGGAAGAATCTCGCTACCTCTACCCTATCCATCCCCTTCATTATCTTATATGTCTCTAAAAGATCCCCCCTCATCCTTCTAAACTCCAACAAGTACAGACCCAGTCTATTTATTCTCTCTTCATAGTCCAACGCCCTCATCTCCGGTATCAGCCTAGTGAACCTTCTCTGCACTCCCTCCAAGGCCAAAATATCCTTACGCAAGTGCGGTGATCAAAACTGCACACAGTACTCCAGCTGCGGCCTCACCAGTGCCCTGTACAGTTGCAGCAAGACCTCCCTGCTTTTATATTCAATCCCCCTCGCTATAAAGGCCAACATCCCATTTGCCTTCCTGACCACCTGCTGCACCTGCAGACTGGGTTTTTGCGACTCGTGCACAAGGACCCCCAGGTCCCTCTGCACCGTAGCATGCTGCAGCTTTTCGCCCTTTAAATAGTAATCCCATAATAAAATAGTAAAAAAGTGTGAGGTTATGCACTTTGGAAGGAGGAGTGGAGGCACAGACTATTTTCTAAATGGAAAATGCTTAAGAAATCAGAAACAGAGAGGAATTTGGGAATCCTTGTTCAAGATTCTCTTAAAGTTAATGTGCAGGTTCAGTGTGCAGTTTGGAAGGCAAATGCAATGTTAGCATTCATGTCGAGAGGGCTAGAATACAAGAGCAGGGATTTACTTCTGAGGCTGTATAAGGCTCTGGTCAGACCCCATTTGGAGGATTGTGGGCAGTTTTGGGCCCCGTATGTAAGGAAGGATGTCTCGGCCTTGGAAAGGATCCAGATGAGGTTCACAAGAATGATCCCTGGAATGAAGAGCTTGTCGTATGAGGAACAGTTGATGACTCTGGGTCTGTACTCTTTGGATTTTGGAAGGAATTGCGGAGGGTGGGGGGGGATCTTATTGAAACTTACAGGATACCAAGAGGCCCGGATAGAGGGGACGTGGAGAGGATGTTTCCACTCATTGGAAAAACTAGAACCAGAGGGGGCACAACCTCAGGCTAAAGGGACGATCCTTTAAAACAGATTAAAAGAGAATGTCCGGGGTGGGATCCTGAATTATCCCGGCTACTTTACCAAGGCAGCGGGAAGTGGAGATGGAGTCAATGGATGGGAGGCTGGTTTGCGTGATGGATTGGGCTACATTCATGATCTTTTGTAGTTTATTGCAGTCTTGGGCAGAGCAGGAGCCCAGACCAAACTGTGATACAACCAGAAAGAATGCTTTCTATGTTTCACCTGCAAAAGTTGGTGAGAGTCGTAACTGACATGTCAAATTTCCTTAGTCTTCTGAGAGAGAGAGGAGCTGGTGGGACTTTCTTAACTATAGTGTTAGCATGGGGTGGTTGAGGGGGGGAACCAGGACAGGTTGTTGGTGATCTGGACATCGAAATACTTGAAGCTCTCGATCGTTTCTACTTCGTTTCAGTTGATGTAGACAGGGACACGGTACCAGGCACCTACCTCTGCGACAAGTATTTTAATTCCAGAGCAGAATGTTGCAATACCAGTTGAACAGCCAAGTTCACCGAGGGACACTTGTTGAACAGATAACTCCAG
This sequence comes from Carcharhinus amblyrhynchos, assembly GCF_965287045.1. Classification (NCBI taxonomy): domain Eukaryota; kingdom Metazoa; phylum Chordata; class Chondrichthyes; order Carcharhiniformes; family Carcharhinidae; genus Carcharhinus; species Carcharhinus amblyrhynchos. The sequence goes on from NC_137326.1 coordinate 139,950,561, forward strand.
TTCTGTGTGAAATGTGAGGAGCTGAAATCTCCCTCAAAATGTAGAGGAATGGAACATTTCACCATCCTAGCCTCCCTGGAAAAAAATAGAGATTTTAGCTGATGAGGAGGAATTTCTTCAGCCAGAGAGTGGGGAATCTGTGGAACTCTTTGCTGTAGAAGGCTGTGGAGACCAGGTCACTGAGTGTCTTTAAGACAGAGTTAGATAGGCTCTTGATTAATAGGGGCCCCAGGGGTTATGGAAAAAGGCAGGAGAATGGGGATGAGAAAAATATCAGCCATGACTGAATGGTGGAGTAGACTCAATGGGCCGAGTGGCCTAATTCTGCTCCTATGTCTTATGGTCTTATGAGTCTATCCAGAGAATTGCAGACTTCATCCAAAGGTCTCAAGCCCTGTATTGTGTGAGCATTAACCTTGCTGTGTTAAATCTGTGGAAACGGACTTCTGTCTATGGGATTTGTTTGATTGGAACACATTAAGTATTTTTTATAAGGGTTACACTATGTCATGTTTCTTTGTTTCTTGTTTGTAATTGATAAAAGTTCTTGCTAATTTTCTTACTATACATGTTAACTATATTCTGAAATAAACTGTTAGTTAAAAGCTCCCAAGTGAGTCATTTGAATCATACCTAAAGTGAAACCTATCATGCTGGCCAAATGCAAGATGCAAAACCTTTAAATTTATTTATTAGTCACAAGTAAGGCTTACATTAACACTGCAATGAAGTTACTATGAAATTTGCTAGTCGCCACCTGTTTGGGGCAATGCACCCTAACAAGCAAGTCTTTCAGACTGTGGGAGGAAACTGGAGTACGCAAAGAAATTCACGCAGGCACAAAGAGAGTGTGCAAACTCCACGCAGACAGTGACCCGAGCCAGGGAATTGAACCTGGGTCCCTGGCACTGTGAGGCAGTAGTGCTAACACATTGTGCCACCATGCTGTATGATCCAGGTGGGTTCCGTAAAACACTTTGGAGTTTCTGACCTGAATCTTAACAGTTTATTGGATAGTGTTCTAACAAATTCATTTTGACAGTCTAAATATCCAAGCCCAACCATCCCCAACTCGTTCACCTTCCCTGTTCCTTTAATAAAGAACTTGATCATGTTGGCCAAAGGTAAATTGTCTTGAACGCGTTCATGCTGACTTTCATTTGTTTTCCTGCAAATTTCCAAATGCCAATAAATTTTATCCAAGATTATAGTTGTGAAACGTGTTCCCGAAGGTTAGGCTGACTGCAGCTCTCAAAATCACCAACTACTTTTTTCCAGGGTGGGTAGGATGGTGAAATGTTCCATTCCTCTACATTTTGAGGGAAATTTCAGCTCTTATATTTCACACAGAACTGGAGTTACCTGTTCAACAAGCGTCCCTTGGTGAACTTGGACGTTCAACAGGTATTGCAACATTCTGCTCTAGAATTAAAATACTTGTCATGGAGGTTGGTGCCCTGAAGCAACATCAAAATTCACCAACGCATTGTCCAAAACCGACACACTGCATCACAGCGACACTGAGCTACACCGACACACTGCGTCACAGCGACACTGAGCTACACCGACACACTGCGTCACAGCGACACTGAGCTACACCGACACACTGCGTCACAGCGACACTGAGCTACACCGACACACTGCGTCACAGCGACACTGAGCTACACCGACACACTGCGTCACAGCGACACTGAGCTACACCGACACACTGCGTCACAGCGACACTGAGCTACACCGACACACTGCGTCACAGCGACACTGAGCTACACCGACACACTGCGTCACAGCGACACTGAGCTACACCGACACACTGCGTCACAGCGACACTGAGCTACACCGACACACTGCGTCACAGCGACACTGAGCTACACCGACACACTGCGTCACAGCGACACTGAGCTACACCGACACACTGCGTCACAGCGACACTGAGCTACACCGACACACTGCGTCACAGCGACACTGAGCTACACCGACACACTGCGTCACAGCGACACTGAGCTACACCGACACACTGCGTCACAGCGACACTGAGCCGTGCCGACACATTGCGTCACAGCGACACTGAGCTACACCGACACACTGCGTCACAGCGACACTGAGCTACACCGACACACTGCGTCACAGCGACACTGAACACTGAAGTTGATTGATGAGGGTGGGGCAGTGGATGTTGTCTACATGGACTTCAGTGAGGCTTTTGACAAGGTCCCTCATGGCAGACTGGTGCAGAAGGTGAAGTCGATCGGGATCAGAGGTGAGCTGGCAAGGTGGATACAAAACTGGCTCGGTCATAGAAGTCATGATGTGGGAATGCCGGCGTTGGACTGGCGTAAACACAGTAAAAAGTCTGACGACACCAGGTTTAAGTCCAACCGATTTATTTGATAATACTCACAAGCTTTCCAGGGGACTGCCTCTTCGTCAGGTGAATGGAGAGTTCTGGCCAGAAGAGGCAGTCCCCTGGAAAGCTTGTGAGTATTATCAAATAAATCGGTTGGACTTAAACCTGGTGTCGTCAGACTTTTTACTCGGTCATAGAAGACAGAGGGTAGCAGTGAAAGGGTGTGTTTCTGAATGGAGGGCTGTGACAAGTGGTGTTCCTCAGGGATCAGTGCTGGGATCTTTGCTGTTTGTAATATATATAAATTATTTGGAGGAAAATGTAACTGGATTGATTAGTAAGTTTGCGGATGACACAAAGGTTGGTGGATTTGCGGATAGTGATGAGGACCATCAGAGGATACATAAGAACATAAGAAATAGGAGCAGGAGTAGGCCATCTAGCCCTTCGAGCCTGCCCCGCCATTCAATAAGATCATGGCTGATCTGTCGTGGCTCAGTTCCACATTCCCGCCCTCTCCCCATAACCCTTAATCCCCTCTCTTATCAAAAACCCATCAACCCGCGTCTTAAAAATATTTAGCGAGGCAGCCTCCACCACTTCAATGGGCAGAGAATTCCAGAGATTCACCACCCTTTGAGTGAAGAAGCTCTTCCTCAACTCCGTTATACAGCAGGATATAGATCAGTTGGGGACTTGGGCGGAAAGATGGCAGATGGAGTTTAATCTGGACAAATGTGAGGTAATGCATTTTGGAAGGTCTAATACAGATAGGAAATATACAGTAAATGGCAGAACCCTTAAGAGTATTGATAGGCAGAGGGATCTGGGTGTACAGATGCAGGTCACTGAAAGTGGCAATGCAGGTGGGGAAGGTAGTCAAGAAGGCATACGGCATGCTCACCTTCATTGGCCGGGGCACTGGGTTTTAAAATTGGCAAGTCATGTTGCAGCTTTATAGAACCTTAGTGAGGTCACACTTGGAATATAGTGTTCAATTCTGGTTGCCACACTACCAGAAGGATGTGGAGGCTTTGGAGAGGGTACAGAAAAGATTTACCAGGATGTTGCCTGGTATGGAGGGCATTAGCTATGAGGAGAGGTTGGAGAAACTTGGTTTGTTCTCACTGGAACGATGGAGGTTGAGGGGAGATCTGATAGAAATCTACAAGATTATGAGAGGCATGGACAGAGTGGATAGTCAGAAGCTTTTTCCCAGGGTGGAAGAGTCAATTACTGGGGGCACAGGTTTAAGGTGCGAGGGGTAAGGTTTAAAGGAGATGTACAAGGCAGATTTTTTTTTTTTACACAGAACTAGTTGCTGGGAAGGTAGTGGAAGTGGATATAGTACTGAGTTTTAAGGGGCATCTTGACAAATGAATGAATAGGATGGGAATAGAGGGATATGGTCCCCGGAAGGGTAGGGGGTTTTAGTTCAGTCAGGGCAGCATGGTCAGTGCAGGATTGGAGAGCCAAAGGGCCTGTTCCTGTGCTGGAATTTTCTTTGTTCTTTGTTCTATGTGTGACATCAGCTGCAGCAGGTAATTAAGAAGCAAATGGAATTTTGTCCTTCATTGCCAGAGGGATGGAGTTTAAAAACAGTGAGGTTATGTTGCAGCTGTATAAGAACATAAGAACATAAGAACATAAGAAATAGGAGCAGGAGTAGGCCATCTAGCCCTTCGAGCCTGCCCCGCCATTCAATAAGATCATGGCTGATCTGTTGTGGCTCAGTTCCACTTTCCCGCCCTCTCCCCATAACCCTTAATCCCCTCTCTTATCAAGAACCCATCAACCCGCTTCTTAAAAATATTTAGCGAGGCAGCCTCCACCACTTCAACGGGCAGAGAATTCCAGAGATTCACCACCCTTTGAGTGAAGAAGTTCCTCCTCAACTCCGTTCTAAACCGCCTCCCCTTTATCTTGAGGCTGTGCCCCCTAGTTCTACTGTCTTTTTTGAGCGGGAAGAGTCTCTCCACCTCTATCCTATCCATCCCATTCATCATCTTATACGTCTCAATGAGATCTCCCCTCATTCTTCTAAACTCTAACGAGTACAAGCCTAGTTTATTCAGCCTCTCCTCATAGCTCAATCCCCTCAACTCCGGTATCAGCCTAGTAAACCTCCTCTGCACTCCCTCCAGGGCCAAAATATCCTTGCGCAGGTGCGGCGCCCAAAACTGCACACAGTACTCCAGCTGCGGTCTCACCAATGCCCTATACAGCTGCAGCAAGACCTCCCTACTTTTATATTCAATCCCCCTCGCTATGAAGGCCAGCATCCCATTCGCCTTCCTGACCACCTGCTGCACCTGCAAGCTGGGTGCTGGTGAAGCCACACCTGGAGTACTGTGTACAGTTTTGGTCTCCTTACCTGAGAAAGGATATACTGGCACTGGAGGGGGTGCAGAGGAGATTCACTAGGTTGATTCCGGAGTTGAGAGGGTTGGTTTATGAGGAGAGACTGAGTAGACTGGGGCTATACTCACTGGGATTCAGAAGAATGAGGGGAAATCTTATAGAAACATATAATGTTATGAAGGGAATCGATAAGATAGAAGCAGGGAAGTTGTTTCCACTGGTGGGTGAAACTAGAACTAGGGGGCGTGGCCTCAAAATAAGGGGAAGCAGATTTAGGACTGAGTTGAGGAGGAACTTCTTCACGCAAAGGGTTGTGAATCTGTGGAATTCCCTGCCCAGTTGAGGCTCCCTCATTGAATGTTTTTAAGGCAAGGATAGATAAAATTTTGAACAGTAAAGGAATTAAGGGTTATGGTGAGTGGGTGGATAAGTGGAGCTGAGTCCATGAAAAGATCAGCCATGATCTTATTGAATGGCGGAGCAGGATTGAGGGGCCAGATAGCTGACTCCTGCTCCTAGTTCTTATATTTGTATGATGTGGAGATGTTAACATTGGACTGGGGTAAACACAGAAAGATATTTCCCGACACCGGGTTAAAGTTCAACAGGTTTATTTGGTTACCCTGTTTGTGAACAAAATTCCCACTCACCTGATGAAGGAGCAGTGCTCTGAAAGCTCGTGGCATTTGTTTTTAAACCTGTTGGTCTTTAACCTGGTGTTGTGAGACTTCTTACTTCTGTTCTTATGCAGCCCAGGCCAATAAAAATGTTTTTGTATTTCAGCTTGAGTTTTTCTTGACCCCAAATGACCTCCTGCTGGGACCTCATGTGCTACTTGCAACACTTCCTTTCTATATCCTACTGGCAATACCACTTGATGAACTTCTGCCCACTTTTCATCTGTCTGAATTTGTAAAGATCTGCATTTCCACATTAAGGCCTCATTTTTAAGGCATTCTGTGTACTCTCAGATTCCTCTTCATTTACATATTCTGATACAACTGTTTTATTTCTGCTCCAACTCTGCCAATTTTCCTGAACTAAGAATATCCAGCTCACTCTCCACCAGTTCTTGTTCTTTCTCAGCCATCTGATTAAAACTCGTTTCTGATAATTGACCTGCAACTTTTTTTAAATCTCCACTCTCTGATTTCTCCTCTTGTCTTAACCGGCAACTTTGTGATCCTGTTCCCACACCATCAGGAAAAATCCCAGGATATGCTTCCTTTAACATCTCAGTTGTTTGATTCTCCACTGGCTTTTCAACCACAGTAGGCATCACTCCCACCTGTGATCCAGCTGTATTGTTACCCAAGATAAACTGTATTCCTGGACAAGTCACTTGTTCGATCGTTCCTACAACCACTTCACCAGTCTTCAATCTCACCTTGTATAATGGAACACTTCTCACCCTGAATTCCACATATTCCCACCTTTTCTGGCAATACTTCTCCCGAATTACACAACTCCTCTCTTCCCATCAAAGACTGACTTGCTCCTGGATCTTTGAAAATTTTAACTTTTTGATCTACTCTTCCTGGTGCACACGTGTAAACTTCACCCACACAAAGAAATTCTTTAAAGAGATCTGGCACCTTCTTATCGATAAACTCCTGACCCAGGCTCTACCTTCTTTTGTAGCTCCTTCACTTTGATTGGGCTTCCCTTTACCGCTTTAATAAACCTCACTGATTTATCTGGTTTCACCACGTCCGTCTTTTCTTCAAACCCCAACACTGACTTTACACGGCCTAATTTATTACAGTAAAAATATCTGAAGCTTTTCATTTCTCTTCCACCCTCCTGGATTTTGTTTTTAACCTGAGATACACTGTCTTTATTATCTCCCACAAGATCTCCTTTACCTTTCCCACCTGAGGATTTCTCTTTTCCCCAGCTTCTATCCCTCACAGAATGAAAAGTGTTTAAAAAGTCCTGAACAAGAGACCATCGAGCAAGATTAAAGCACATGGGATTGAGGGAAGTGTATTGAGATGGATAGAAAACTGGTCAGCAGAGAGGAAACAAAGAGTAGGAATTAATGGGTGCTTTTCTAATTGGCAGGCAGTAACTAGTGGGGTGTCACAGGGATCAGTGCTGAGACCCCAACTATTCACAATATAGATTAATGATTTGGATGAGGAAACAAAATGCAACATTTCAAAGTTTGCAGATGACACCGAGTTGGGTGAGAGGGAGAACTGTGACACGGATGCAGAGATCCTTCAGAATGATCTGGACAGGTTGGGTGAGTGGGCAAATCAATAGCAGATGCAGTATAATTTGGATAAATGTGAGGTTATTCACTTTGGAAGCAAAAACAAGGCAGCAGATTACTACCTGAATGGTTGTAAATTGGGAGAGGGGAGTGTACAGAGGGATCTGGGTGTCCTTGTGCACCAGTCACTGAAGGTAAGCGTGCAGGTGCAGCAGGCGGTAAAGAAGGCAAATGGTATGTCGGCCTTCATTGCGACAGGTTTCGATACAGGAGCAGGAATGTATTGTTGCAATTATACAGGGTCTTGCTGAGGACACACCTAGAGTATTGTGGGCAGTTTTGGTCTCCTTTTCTGAGGAAGGATGTTCTTGCTCTGGAGGGAGTGCAGTGAAGGTTTACCAGGCTGATTCCGGGGATGGTGGGACTGATGTATGAGGAGAGATTGGCCGGGTTAGGATTGTTTCCACTGGAGTTCGGGCGAATGAGGAGGGAATCTCAGAGATTTATAAAATTCTAACAGGACCAGACAGGGTAGATGCATGACAATCTTCCTGATGGTGGGGGGAGTCCTGAACCGGGGGTCACAGTCTGAGGATTCAGGGTAGACCATTTAGGACGGAGATGAGGCGATGTTTCTTCACCCAGAGAGTGGTGAGTCTGTGGAATTCATTCCCACAGGAAGTAGTTGATGCCAAAACATTGAATAAATTCGAGAGGCGGCTGGATATAGCACTTGGGGTGAACGGGATCAAAGGTTATGGGGAGAAAGCAGGATTAGGCTATTGGGTTGGATGATCAGCCATGATGGTAATGATTGGGGAGCAGGCTGGAAGGGCCAAATAGAACATAGAACATAGAACATTACAGCGCAGAACAGGCCCTTCGGCCCACGATGTTGCGCCGACCAATTAAAAAAGCAATGACCCTCTAACCTAAACCAATCCCTTTCCATCCATAAACCTATCCACGGATCTCTTAAAGGCCCCCAAACTAGGCGCATTTACAACTGCAGCAGGCAGGGCATTCCAATCCCTCACCACCCTCTGGGTAAAGAACCTACCCCTGACATCCGTCCTATAACTACCACCCCTTAATTTAAAGCCATGCCCCCTCGTGCTAGCTTTCTCCATCCGAGGAAAAAGGCTATCACTGTCCACCCCATCTAAACCTCTAATCATCTTATATGTTTCAATAAGGTCCCCTCTTAGCCGCCTTCTTTCTAACGAAAACAACCTCAAATCCCTCAGTCTCTCCTCATAGGACCTTGCCTCCATACCAGGCAACATCCTGGTAAACCTCCTCTGCACCCTCTCCAAAGCCTCCACATCCTTCCTATAATGTGGGGACCAGAACTGCACACAATACTCCAAGTGCGGCCGCACCAGAGTTGTGTACAGTTGCAACATGACGCTGCGGCTCCTAAATTCAATCCCCCTACCAATAAACGCCAAGACACCGTATGCCTTCCTAACAACCTTATCTACTTGATTCCCAACTTTCAGGGATCTATGTACACATACACCTAGATCCCTCTGTTCATCCACACTATTCTGAGTCCTACCGTTAGCCCTATACTCGACACATCTGTTATTCCTGCCAAAGTGAATTACCTCACACTTTTCCGCATTAAACTCCATCCGCTACCTCTCGGCCCAGCTCTGCAACTTGTCCAAGTCTCTCTGTAAACTATGACACCCCTCCTCACTATCTACCACTCCTCCGACTTTGGTGTCATCAGCAAATTTACTAATCCACCCAACTATACCCTCATCCAGATCATTTATAAAAATTACAAACAGCAGTGGCCCCAAAACAGATCCCTGAGGCACACCACTTGGAACCGAACTCTATGACGAATACTTTCCATCAACCACCACCCTCTGTCTCCTATCTGCTAGCCAATTCCTGATCCAATTACCTAAATCACCCTCAATCCCATACATCTGCATTTTAAATGGCCTCCTCCTGCTTCTATGTTTCTAATCCTTTGTCTTTAAGCTTCTGGCACCATCTCTATGTATCTAAGATGGAATTCTTTGCTCCTCATCTGTACCAGATACCTCTCTGATGTTGACACAAACACTTCACCAGCTCTACCTACTAATTTTACTCAAAGCAGTATTACCCACACATCCTGTGGCCATTTCATTTGTTTAGCTACTTTCTCAAATGAAACGAAAAAGGCTTCCACATCCTTCTCATCAAACTTTGACAATGATTGGACATATTTAAATAGATCCCCACCCAGGCTTTGACTATGATACTCTTGCTCCAGGTCTGCATGTTGGGAACAGGGGTTTGGTTGCACGAGAATTGTACTCAATACTTTGCTGCCCAAATCTGTTCACCCCTACATCCAACACTGGATGCTGCAAAGTTCCAGCATCAGCCAGTAAGTAGGCAGATTAAATCACAGCCAGTCCCTCTCTGACAGCAGTGTACTGGCTGCAACAATATTATTTTCCCTCTTGTCTCAGAGTGAGGTATATCCGACCCATACAGTCTGTATGTGCCACCTTTACTCCAGCTTCCTTCTACGCAATGAGGTCATTGCACTGAGATGCCTGTGGATTTGAGCAGATTATATCAGGAAAACTGAAAGCTATCAGACCTTTGACACACTTTGTGGGATTGTATTGAATCAATCTCAGTTGCTGTCCTCAGTATATTCCTAGCCTGCAGGGTAAGGTAAAGCCAAGATCCAGGATGGCTCTTTCCTACACTCCCAGCAACATTTCCAAAAGTCAAGCTGGCGTTGGCCCAAACACAGACCGGGCTGGAATTTGCCACCAGCTGTGGTGCCCGATTGCCAACACCATCCTGTCCTGAACCAGTGCCCAGAATGCTGGAATAGAGGTGGGACAATTGCAGCATAACCACAGACATTTACTATGGTGAAAGGTTGGTGCCTGTACGAGTTCAGGTGAATGAAAGGTGTAATTATAAAGAACAGCACAGGAACAAGCCCTTCGGCCCATCAAGCCTGTGCTGACACACAATGCCTTTCACCTCCACGTGGTCTGTATCCCTCTATTCCCTCCCCGTTCATGTGTCTGTCACGGTGCTTCTTAAACTGTATCCACTTCCATCGCCTCCTCCAGCAGCACATTCCAGGCACTGACCACCCTCTGTGTAAAAAACTCTCACATCTTCTTTAAACTTTCCCCCTTTTACCCTCAATCTACGTCCCTGCGTATTTGACACTTCCAGCCTGGGATAAAGATTCTGACTATCCAATCTATTCAGGACAGTTATAATTGTGTAAACTTCTATTAAGTCACCCCTCAGTATCTGACAATTAAAAGTTTATCCAATCCCTCCTCATAACTAATGCTTTTGAAGCATTTCTGATTCTGAGAGATTGTTTCCCCTGGTGCTGGGATCTAGAACTCAGGGCACAGTTTCAGAATGAGGGATTGCTGATATAAAATGGAAATGAAGAAGAATTTCATCTCCCAGAGGCTGACAATCTTTAGGATTCTCTATCGGGAAGAACAGGGGGACGTGTCAGCTCTTCTCTCTCCTTACAGGTGCTGCCACACCTGAGATTTTCCAGCGTTTTGGGAGCAGGGACATTGGGTCACGGAATCTATTCAAGGCTGAGGTCGATGAATTGTCCAACAAAGGGAAGTAAGTGTTGTGGGGAGCAGGTGGGAAAGTGGAGCTAAGACCAGAATCAGAATCTCTTACTGATGCTAGGAGCCAGCCCAAAGGGCTGAATAATCTTCTAATTCTCATTAATCCTTCTGATCTCTGCCGTGGTGGAAATAAAATGATTACTGACGCAGGAAATGCCGAAGGATTGAAAACCCGATTTGCCGACCTCAGCTGGTGTCTCCAGTTCTGAGGAAAGATCGCCATCAACCTGAAGGATTAACTCTTTACTGAAGCTGCAAAGTCTGCTGACTCGTTCCGGCATTTTCTGTTTTTATTTCAGATTTTCAGCATTTTGGAGTAATCACTCTTGTTCCCATTTTCACACAGGAACACCAGAACATTGGAACATAGCAACAGAAGTTTTGTTTATTAATAATTCCAATTGCATCAACACTAATGAAACTACTGTGAAAATCCCCTTGAGGCCACACTCTGGTGCCTGTTCGGGGACACCGAGGGAGAGTTTAGCACAGCCAATGCACCTAATCAGCACATCTTTTGGATAGATTTGGGAGGAAACTGGAGCACCCGGAGGAAACCCGTGCAGACACAGGGAGAATGTGCAGGTTCTGCACAGACAGTGACCCAAGCTGGCAACTGAACCTGCATCCCTAGCACTGTGAGGCAACAGTGTTAACCACTGTGTTACCCATAGGAACTAGGAGCAGAAGCCGGCAAATTCAGGCCTTCGAGCCTGCTCCGCCATTCAATCAGATCATGGCTAATCTCTCCCTGGTCTCAAATCCACCTCCCACCTGTTCCCCATATCCCCGTTTCCCTTTTTAAATCAGAAATATATCCGTCTCCCTCCCGAAACCAGTGATTCAGACTCCACCGTGACATGGGGGCAGTGAGTTCCACACATTCACCCCCCTGTGAGAATTCCTCCCCGTCTCAGTTTTAATTCTACCGCCTCTCAAACTGTAGCTGTGACATCTTGTTCGAGGTTACCTCACGAGGGGAAACATTTGATTTACATTTACTTTATCAATCCCTTTTAAAATGTTATATCCCTCGAGCAGATCCCCGCTCTCCTTCTAAACTCCAGCGAGTACATTCCCAAACTGTTTAGTTACCATTTCCAGGAACAGCACCAACCGGAGTTCCTGCATTAACCTGTCAATAAACCCCGACCTAAACAACATTCTTCCAGAATGTTCTCTGTTGTTGAAGATGGGACATTTTCTTCTCATTTACCTTTTCCAATTCCCTCAGAATCTTCAAAGTTTCAGTGGATCATGGTGAAACCAGGGTCACTTTTAACATTTAAGAAAACCTTGGATGGGCTCATGGATGAGAAGGTGTGGAGGGATATGGTCCAAGTGCAGGTCAGTGGGACTAGGCATAGAATGGTTCAGTACAGACAAGAAGGGCCAAAAGGCCTGTTTCTGAGCTGTAATTTTCTATGGTTCTATTTCTCATTTTTCGAAACTGGAATGAGTATTGGCCCAAACTGTTCAGCCTTTCTTCAAAGGACAAACCATCCCAGGAATCAGTCCAGTGAAGCTTCTCTGAACTCTTTCCAATGTGAGCACCTCCCTCCTCAACTAGACTGACCAAAGCTGTGACCGACACTCAGTCAGCTCCCATCAATGGTCCGTACACTTTATACTCCTCAGCCCTACATTAGAGGCTAACATTCCACTTGACTTCCTAACAAGGGTGGCACAGTGGTTAGCACTGCTGCCTCACAGTGCCAGGAACCCGGGTTTGATTCCCGGCTCGGATCACTGTCTGTGCAGAGTCTGCACATTCTCCCCATATCCTCATGGGTTTCCCCCAGGTGCTCTGGTTTCCTCCCACAGTCTGAAAGATGGGTTAGGTTGATTGGCCATGCTAAATTACCCCTTAGTGTCAGTGGGATTAGCAGGGTAAATATGTGAGGTTACAGGGATAGGGCCTGGGTGGGATTGCTGTCAGTGCAGGTTCGATGGGCTGAATGGCCTCCTTCTGCACTGTAGGGATTCTATGATAATTATTTGCTGTATTGCATGCTAGCTTTTTAAGGTTCATGTACAAGGACACCCAGATCCCTCTCTACTATATGTAGACATATGAACAAGGAGGACGAGAAGACCTTTCAGCCCCTCGAGCCTATCCACCATCTAATAGGATCGTGGCTGATTTGATAGTAACTTCAGACGGGCATCCTGCCTAACCCTCCCCCAAGTTATCCAGAAAATACCTGGCTCCGCTTTCTGAATATTGAAGGATTCCGGGCAGGACTTTCCAGCCTCACTCATCCTGAAACTATAAAATCCCCCTGGAGGTAAACGAGTTTTTGAATGGTCCACCCCTCACCCACCCTGATTCCCAGAGTGGGCAGGACAGCAAAACTCTGCCCACTGCCTTCTCAGGAAGAGCGTTCCAAAGCCTCACAGACCCCGAGAGGAAAACATTGGCCTCATTTCCATTTCAAACACGTGACCCCTTGTTTTTAAATAGTTCCAGAGGAAACCCCTGCCCCACCCTATCAGCCAATCACATCACACTCTTCCAAACCTTCCCCACCCTATCAACCAATCACATCTCACTCTTCCAAACCTTCCCCACCCTATCAACCAATCACATCTCACGCTTCCAAACCTTCCCCACCCTATCAACCAATCACATCTCACGCTTCCAAACCTTCCCCACCCTATCAACCAATCACATCTCACGCTTCCAAACCTTCCCCACCCTTTCAACCAATCACATCTCACTCTTCCAAACCTTCCCCACCCTATCAACCAATCACATCTCACGCTTCCAAACCTTCCCCACCCTATCAACCAATCACATCTCACGCTTCCAAACCTTCCCCACCCTTTCAACCAATCACATCTCACGCTTCCAAACCTTCCCCACCCTTTCAACCAATCACTTCTCACTCTTCTAAACTTCAGTGTATATGAGGCCCGTCTGTCTAATCTTTCCTCCACAACAACCTGCCCTGCGCAGATCCCAGTCCTGCGCTGTTCAGTCCAGCGCAGATCCCAGTCCTGCGCTGTTCAGTCCAGCGCAGATCCCAGTCCTGCGCTGTTCAGTCCTGCGCAGATCCCAGTCCTGCGCTGTTCAGTCCTGCGCAGATCCCAGTCCTGCGCTGTTCAGTCCTGCGCAGATCCCAGTCCTGCGCTGTTCAGTCCTGCGCAGATCCCAGTCCTGCGCTGTTCAGTCCTGCGCAGATCCCAGTCCTGCGCTGTTCTTGGACCTGCGCAGGTGCTGTGGACACTTCCAATCAGAGCAACACTACCCGTGCTGCATGTGAGCTGTGTGGTGAGGGGCACTGGTCTGGAGTTGGGGGGAACCCAGCCCAGGGTGTCTGATGGGAGGTCAGCGGTGGTTGGCACCCAGCCTGTGGGAGCTTGACCCTGAGCAGGAGCGGTTGAGATGGGCAGCACAGGGAATATGACAAATATCACAAACATTTAACCTCCTCCAGTCCACCCCCACTTTGCCCCACCCCCACTTCGCCCCACCCCCCATCCCCCTGAACTCCTTCAATCTTTGAGTCATCAGCAAACTTGGTAACAGTCCCTCCATCCAAATCATTATATTATTTGTAAACAGTTCAGGCTCCAGCACTGATCCCTGAGGCACTCCACTCATTACATCTTACCAACCTGAAAACTACCTATTTATGTCTACTCTCTGCTTCCTGTAGGCTAGCCAATCTTCAATCCATGCTAATATGTTACCTTCCTGACCCCATAACATCAGCTTTCATTTTCTGCTCGAACCTTATCAAATGCCTCCTGGAAATTTAAATACAGCATATCACATCCAGCAATTCCCCTCTAACCACAGCACATGTGATTCCTGCAAAGAACTCCAATAAACTGGTGAAACATAAGTAGCCTTTCACAAAACCATGTTGACTCTGCCTGATTACTTGTCAAAGTGCCTTTCTATAACACCTTTAATGAAGGTTTCTAACATTGTCCCCACAACAGACGTTAAGCTAACTGGTCTATAATGTTCCGCTCTCTGTTTTCTTTCCTATTTTACATAGCTGGCTAAGATCAAGTGTAGTATGGACATGCTGCACTTGTTGAAGTCATTAGGTTACATTTCAGCTTCATTTGAAGCAATTTTTTAAAGCAGCATCTTGGCCTTTTGGCTAAGACGCAAATGAGATCAAGCCTTGGAGGACGAGCTACACCTACTCCAATCAGCTTGGATCACGTAGATCAAGCCCAAGACAGGAGGTGAGAGCCCTGTCTTGTCAGCTTGGATCGGGAATGTCCTAACTTGTTGGGACTCTGAATTGGACTTGATTGGAGTGGAACAAAGTTAAAAAAATAGCCATCGTCATTGAATTTTCCAACACAGAAAGAGGCCCCTCGTGCCTGTGCCAGCCATCAAGCACCTATCTATTCTAATCGCATTTTCCAGCACTTGGTCCATGGCCTTGTATGCTGTGGCTGTTCCAAGTGCTCATCTAAATGCTTCTTCAATGTTGTGAGGGCTCCTGCCTCTACCATCCTTTCAGGCAGTGAGTTCCAGATCCCCAGCACCCTCTGGTACTCTCTTTGACCCCACTCAGATATAAGATTCTGAAAGAATACTGTCAGTCTGAATGCAGGAATATTAGATAAAAGCAATTTATTTTGTTACTGATATCAGTCTCAGACCCACTCCTCTCTCCCTCAAAATGAATGTACGATTCAATTATATTATGGTTGCTGCTACCGAGGGGAGCCTTCACAGAGAGCATTAATTACTCCCACCCCATTGCACAAAACCAGGTCCAGAACAGCCTATCCCAGAGGCACATCACGCTTTGGCACAGCCCCCTGACCAATGGGAGGGGATCATGCTGGCCAGTGGTTTGGGGCACCAATCAGGGCCTGAGAGCAATCAAATTGTTGATTGGCTCAAGACGTACATTGCTGGGCAATGAGCCGAGGGTGAGGTGAGTAGGCCAGACAGCCGGACGGGCATTGAGCCAGACAGCCGGACGGGCATTGAGCCAGACAGCCGGATCCCGGACTGAGCAGTTGCACCTTGAAGCCCAGGCAGGGGGACTGGGCAGTGAGGGGGAAGCTGAGGCTGTACCCTGGCCAGGCTGGGCAGCTGGTACACCAGCGAGGTCACCAAGTGAGAAAGGACAACATGGTCCCAGGGCTGGAAACCTTTCAGGATGGGGAAAATTTTCCCATTCCACCCCCGTGGGAATCGGAGCAGGCGAGGGGCTGACCTCGGGTGGGAGTTTCCGGTTTTGGGGTGAGTGAGGCTGTAACGATCCGTCTGACCAAATCTGGGATCAAAAGTGCAGAAAGCTGATGGTGAGGCTGGAGGATGAATCTCAGCAAAGAGAGTTTTACATTCAAAAATATTGGACGGTGCACAAACTGCACCTTCATCATCACCCAGCAAGGGTTCGGGCAAATTATCTGAAAGCTTTGAGTTGCCAATTTCTACAGATACCACATTGCTGGAAAAGGTGAACAGGAAGTGTGCTCTGAAATGGGATTGGAACTGTGTGACTCTGCTCAAACTCATTCTTTCACAGCTGAAGAAACCGATCCTGAAGGTTTCATTTCTTTTGGTTTTGTTAGTGTCACAAGTAGGTTTACATTAACACTGCAATAAAGTTACTGTGAAAATCCCCTCGTTGCCACATTCTGGCACCTGTTCGGGTAGACTGAGGGAGAATTTAGTGTAGCCAATATACCCAACCAGCACGTCTTTCAGACTGGGAGGAAACCCACCCCTCCCCTAACCTAAAAAAGAGAGAGAGAGAGAGAGGGGCTCTATCTGAGAGCAGGTAAGACTGCTTTTGTTTTTGTGTGTGCTGTAAGGGCTTTGGCTCACAGGGCCAAGAGATAAGGTAAGTTATAAGTTTTTTTTTCCTTTGGGTTGCTATAAGGGGTAAGTATGAGTGTGAGACCTGTATGTTGCTGCCAATGCAACATGTGGGAGGTCTTGGAGGCTCCTGGCCTGCCAGACATCCACACCGTTGCTCGGTGTGTGGAGCTGCAGGCCCTACGAAACCAGGTTAAGGAGCTGCAAATGCAGCTCGAGGAAATTCGGCTCATTCGGGAGAGTGAGGAGGTTATAGATAGGAGCTACCAGCAGGTAGTCACACCAGGGCAACGGGATGAGGGCACTTGGGTAACTATTAGGAAGGGGAAACCTCGGGTGATGGAGAGCACACCGGTGGATGTCCCCCTTCAAAATAAGTACTCCGGCCTGAGTACCACTGGGGGGGACAGCTCATCCGAGGGAGGAAGCGGTGGCCAGGTCTCTGGAGCTGAGCCAGTGAGCCAAAAAATCAAAAAAGAGAGCAGAAAGGTAGTGTTAATAGGGGACTCCACAGTGAGGGGGACGGACAGGCGTTTTTGTGGACGTAGACAGGAGTCGCGGATGGTGGTTTGTCTCCCTGGGGCTGGGATTCGGGATGTCTCTGGGCGGGTCCCAGACATCCTGAAAGGGGAGGGTGAGGAACCGGAGGTTGTAGTGCATATAGGTACGACTGATGTAGGCAAGAAGAGGCAGACACTCGTGAAAAGGGACTATAGGGAACTGGGTAGGCAGCTGAGGAAGAGAAAAGCGAATGTAGTAATCTCAGGATTGCTGCCTGTGCCACGGGAGAATGAGGGAAGAAATGAAATGAGGTGGAGGCTGAATGCGTGGCTGAGGGACTGGTGCAGGGGGCAGGGATTTCGGTTCCTAGATCACTGGGACCTCTTTAGGGGTAGGTGGGACCTGTACAGTAAGGACGGGTGGCACTTAAATCCCAGGGGGACTAATGTCTTGGCGGGAAGACTGGCTAAGGCTACCGGGGGGACTTTAAACTAGAAAGGATGGGGGGAGGGAATTGTGATGGGGAAACTGGGACGGAGGAGGTTCGCTCCCAGGTAGGGGAGGACCGCAGGCAGTATGGGAGGGAGGTTAGACAGGGGGTGGAGAAGGGAAATGCCCAGACTGAGGGGCTGAAGTGTATATTTTTTAATGCAAGGAGTGTAGTGAATAAGGTAGATGAGCTTAGGGCGTGGATTGCTGTTTGGGATTGTGATGTGGTGGCCATTACGGAGACTTGGATGTCTCGGGGACAGGACTGGGTACTTCAGGTGCCAGGTTTCAGGTGCTTCAGGAAGGACAGGGAGGGTGGCAGAAGGGGTGGTGGAGTGGCACTGTTGATCAGGGACAGTGTCACGGCTGCAGAGAAAGAGGATGTTGTGGAGAGACTGTCTACAGAATCTCTGTGGGTGGAAGTTACAAACAGCAAAGGGTCGAAAACTTTGCTGGGTGTATTCTATAGGCCGCCCAATAGTGACAGGGAAGTTGAAGTGCAAATAGGGAAACAGATTCTGGAGAGATGTTTTAATAACAGAGTTGTCGTGATGGGAGACTTCAATTTCCCAAACATCGACTGGAATATCCCTAGGGTAAGGGGTTTGGATGGGGAGGAGTTTGTTAGGTGTGTTCAGGAAGGTTTCCTGACACAGTATGTGGATAAGCCTACGAGGGGAGAGGCTGTACTTGACCTGGTACTGGCGAATGAACCAGGGCAGGTGATGGATCTCTCGGTAGGAGAGCATCTTGGAAATGGTGACCATAATTCTATCTCCTTCACAATTGCATTGGAACGAGATAGGATCAGGCAGGCTAGGAAGGTGTTTGTCTGGAGTAAGGGGAGATACGAAAAAGTCAGGAAGATACTTGGACAAATAAACTGGAAGGAGGCGTTCTTAGGGAAAAGTACCGAAGGAAGGTGGCAGATATTCAAGGAATGTGTGTCTGGAGCTCTGAATGACAATGTTCCGATGAGACAAGGGGGTTTTGGTAGGTCACAGGAACCGTGGTGCACAAAGGCTGTGTTGAACCTAGTCAGGAGGAAAGGGAAGGTGTACAAGAGGTTCAGGGAATTAGGAGATGTTAAAGATCTTGAGGAGTATAAGGACTGTAGGAAGGAACTTAAAAGGGAAATTAGGAGAGCCAGAAGGGTTCATGAGAAGACCTTGGCGGGTAAGATTAAGGAGAATCCCAAAGGCCTTCTATAAATATGTGAAAGGTAAAAGGATGAGAAGAGAAGGGAGAGGACCTATAAAAGGTGAGGGGGGAAAGGTTTGTGTGGAACCAGAAGAAATGGCAGAGGTGCTTAACGAGTACTTCGCCTCAGTATTCACGGTGGAAGCTGATCTGGGAGATTTTGTTATGGATTTGCAGCAGATGGAAAAGATTGAGTACGTGAATATTAAGGAGGAGGATGTGTTGGAACTTTTGAATTCTATCAAGGTAGATAAGTCGCCGGGACCAGATGGGATGTACCCCAGGATACTGTGGGAGGCGAGGGAAGAGATTGCAGAGCCCCTGGCGATGATCTTTGCGTCGTCAATGGAGACGAGAGAGGTTCCGGAGGATTGGAGGATTGCGGATGTAGTTCCTATTTTCAAGAAAGGGAACAGAGATAGCCCGGGAAATTACCGACCGGTGAGTCTGACCTCAGTGGTTGGTAAGCTGATGGAGAGGCTTCTGAGGGACAAGATCTACGAACATTTGGAGAGGTTTGACATGATCAGGAATAGTCAGCATGGATTTGTCAAGGGCAGGTGGTGCCTTACGAGCCTAGTTGAGTTCTTCGATAATGTGACTGAACACATTGACGAAGGAAGTGCTGTGGACGTAGTGTACATGGACTTCAGCAAGGCGTTTGATAAGGTCCCCCATGCAAGACTTCTTGAGAAGGTGAGAGGGCATGGGATCCAAGGGCCTTTGGCCTTGTGGATCCAGAATTGGCTTGCCTGCAGAAGGCAGAGAGTGGTTGTGGATGGGGCTTTTTCTGAATAGAGGTCAGTCACCAGCGGAGTGCCTCAAGGATCTGTTCTGGGACCCTTGTTGTTTGTCATTTTCATAAATGACCTGGATGAGGAAGTGGAGGGATGGGTAAGTAAGTTCGCTGATGACACTAAGGTCGGTGGTGTTGTGGATGGTCTGGAAGGATGGCAAAAGTTGCAGCAGGACATAGATAGGATGCAGGACTGGGCGGAGAAGTGGCAGATGGACTTCAACGCGGATAAATGTGTAGTCGTCCATTTTGGCAGAACCAACGGGATGAACGAGTACACTATCAAGGGCAGAAGTCTGAGTAGTGTTGAAGAGCAGAAAGATCTTGGGGTCCGGGTCCACAGGACTCTTAAATCGGCCTCGCAGGTGGAGGAGGTGGTCAAGAAGGCGTATGGTGTACTGGCCTTCATTAATCGAGGGATTGAGTTTAGGAGTTGGGAGGTAATGCTGTAACTTTATAAGACCCTTGTCAGGCCTCATTTGGAGTATTGTGCGCAGTTCTGGTCACCTCACTATAGGAAAGATGTAGAAGCTATTGAAAGGGTTCAGAGGAGATTTACAAGGATGTTGCCTGGACTGGGAGGCATGCCTTATGAAGATAGGTTGAGGGAGCTGGGACTCTTTTCCCTGGAGAGACGAAGGTTGAGAGGCGACCTGATAGAAGTTTATAAAATGTTGAGAGGAATAGATAGGGTGGATTCTCAGAGGCTATTTCCCCGGGTTGAAATGGTCGCTACGAGAGGACACAGGTTTAAGGTGCGGGGAGGCAAGTACAGAAGTGATGTTAGGGGTAAGTTTTTCACTCAGAGGGTGGTGAGTGAGTGGAATCGGCTGCCGTCAGTGGTGGTGGAGGCGAACTCGCTGGGGTCTTTTAAAAGACTTCTGGATGAGTATATAGGATTTAATGGGATTGGGGGTTATAGATAGGTCTGTAGGTTGGTAGGTGTTGATGTGATCGGCGCAACTCGTGGGCCGAAGGGCCTGTTTGTGCTGTAGTGTTCTATGTTCTATGTTCTATGTTCTATGACACGGGGAGAATGTGCAGACTCCACAAAACAGTGAGCTAAGCCGGAAATTGAACCCGGTTCCCTGGCACTGAGAGGTAGCAGTGCCACCTACATCAGCTTGTGACCAAATCCAATCCACTTGGTTGTGATTAAATATTTTGTAATAAATAGACCAGAGAACATTAGCAATAACGAAAAGTTAAAAAGAAGCAAATTATCTGGAAGAATTAACTCTGTGCTTTCTGCCCAGTTTGAGAAGGAGTGTTCTTGCTGGAAGAAGGTGCTGAGATGTGTTGTTGCCATATTCAAACTGTTGCGTTTCCTGGGACTTTAAGAGGACAATGACGAATCATTGGTGCCAACTCGAAGAGTTTTAACTTGTCTTGAATATCTTAGTGAATTTGACCAGGTTCTGAAAGAGCGTTTGAAAAGCTATCAATATTGTGGCTCAGGGAAAATGCACAAAGTCTACAATAAATTCATTGTGATAAAGGCGGGAGTCTTGGAAGCCAATTCACTAAAGAAGTTAAAGTACCAAATACCATTCGATAAGAGCTGATTCAACACCAGATATGAGTCATGTGGACTAATTCACATCCATTTTCAGATGTGTGACCTATGATGATGAAATTGTAGAGTGATTTCACTGTCAATGTCCGGAGACAATCCCACATTTCTGGAGACAACTGTTTTGGAATCATTGCAACTTTAATCTTGGGCATCAAAGATTGTTGGAGGCACAGTTTGATAATGCAGCAAATATAACAGGAAAATATTCAAAACTGAACACTGTCCCTCTGCTTTATTCATGCCAAGTTCCAGTCACACTCATTGAATTAACCTGCAACACAGCAGCTGAATCCCGTGAGGCAGCTGTACATCCTTTAACTTTGTTCAAAGCTTGTTGCTTTGTTTTGTTTTTATCAGACCAGTGGAAGGAGTTGCACTCACGCTTTGAGCTGGCACAGGAGAAACATTTGATGGTCAATAGCGTTTGTGTCACCAGGTGGTTTGATCGTACAGACGCTGTTTCGGCTTTGAAACTGAACTTTGCCGATTAGAAGGAATGTCTATTAGAACAAGGCTGTGTCAAATTCAGGGAAACGAGCCGCGAAAGCAGAAGTAAATTGCCTGAACAGAGATATTTGGAAGGTACAACATTGCAGTTTTTACTCTTTTGTGGAACCATTTCCTTCAAAGAATCAATGCCATTAGCAAATTGCTGAAAAATGTTGATACAACTTCATTAAATGCTTCACAAGTGCTGACCTCAGTGAAAGGTTTTGTTATGGAAGCTTGAAATGACCAGAGCTCAGTGGAAGCAAAGACACGAACATTAACAAAGAGTGCGGGTCCCTCTGATGATGAGAAGTGTACGAGACGCAGGAAGTTTTTTTTTGATGAAACAAGAGACAATAAAATCACTTTAAAAGAGAAAGAGAATTGAGACTGACAATGTTATTTGTGACACATTAATGATGCAATTACAGAGTAGAAGTGAATCTCTGAAGAAAATTGTTGAATTATTTTCTACGCCTCTTGACAGCAATTTGGATGAGAATGTTAAGAGCCATTGCAGTAAGAAATTTACTGATTGCTACCAGGAGGACATAGATAGAAATTTTTTGATGATGAAGTGAAATAATTCATACATTTAATTGATAACAAGAGCCCTGTGCTGTGAGATCACCAGCGGATCGGTACAGACATGTATCTGTGTGATGGTTTGCATACAACCTTTCAAAATGTAGAAACCATTTTGAATTTTCTCATAGCCCAAGGCACTCTACCTCACTTCCAATCTTTGTGTCATCCACAAACTTACTAATCCTATCCCCACATAGTCATCAATGTCACTTATATAGAACATAGAACACTACAGCACAAACAGGCCCTTCAGCCCACAAGTTGCGCCAATCATATCCATACCCACCAGGCCATAGAACTGTCTATAACTCCCAATCCCATTAAATCTCATGTACTCATCCAGAAGTCTCTTAAAAGACCCCAGTGAGTTCGCCTCCACCACCACCAATGGCAACCGACTCCACTCACTCACCGCCCTCTGAGTGAAAAACTTACCCCCGACATCTCTGTATAAATATAAATGATGAATAATAGGGGACCCAGCACAGATCCCCGTGGTACGCCACTGGACACTGGCTTCCAGTCACTAAAGCAGCCTTCTGTCATCACCCTCTGTCTCCTACAACCTGAGCCAATTTTGAATCCACTTTATCAAATTACCCTGGATGCCATGTGAATTTACCTTCTTTACAAGTCTCCCACGTGGGACCTTGTCAAAGACTTTGCTGAAATCCAGATAAACTACATCGACTGCACTATCCTTGTCTACACACCTGGCCACCTCCTCAAACAATTCAATCAGATTTATTGGGTGTGGCCTCTCTCTGATGATGCCACGCTGACTGGATTAAAATCTCCATGGTTACAGCTGTGCCTTTCTGACATTATTTAGAACATAGAACATAGAACATAGAACATTACAGCGCGGAACAGGCCCTTCGGCCCACAATGTTGCGCTGACCAGTCTTATTTTTAAAAAAAAACATTGACCCACTAATCTAAACCAATCCCTTTTCGTCCATAAACCTATCCACCAATCTCTTAAACGCCCCCAAACTAGGCGCATTTACAACTGCAGCAGGCAGGGCATTCCAGTCCCTCACCACCCTCTGGGTAAAGAACCTGCCCCTGACATCCGTCCTATAACTACCCCCCCTTAATTTAAAGCCATGCCCCCTCGTGCTAGCTTTCTCCATCCTAGGAAACAGGCTATCACCATCCACCCTATCTAAACCTCTAATCATCTTATATGTTTCTATAAGATCCCCTCTTAACCGCCTTCTTTCCAGTGAAAACAACCCCAAATCCCTCAGTCTCTCCTCATAGGACCTCCCCTGCATACCAGGCAACATCCTGGTAAACCTCCTCTGCACCCTCTCCAAAGCCTCCACATCCTTCCTGTAATGTGGGGACCAGAACTGCACACAGTACTCCAAGTGTGGCCGCACCAGAGTTGTGCTCCATTCTGCCACGTGGTTACAGTTAGAGAGCTGGTGCACCGCTCCCACAAGTGACTCTCACCTTAACCATTTCACATCTCTATCCAAACTGCTTCCACATCCTGATACCAACATCAGCTCACGGAGCTGTCCCTGCACCTTCTCCTTGTTTCCTAACCTTCCAGGATACCCTGTCACCTTCACCATCAGAGTGTATTTATTTATTTCTTTGTGCTCTCAGTTCATCTGTTTCATTTTAAATGTTTCATACATTCAGTTACACAATTTTGAGTTTTATCCTTTTTATAACCTCGGCTCTCATCTGTTGATTTACTGTTCTATTTGTTCCTCAGTCCCTTCCTGTCACATTCTGTTCTTCATTTCCTGTAATAATACCTTTGTTCCTGCTCAAATTTACCACAATTGTTGGGGGGTTGGACACGGAGCAGTAGGGAGACAGAAGAGAAGGTTGAGGACAGCACAAACGTTAGCGAGAGGCAGTGTCAGTAATCCTGGTACCAGACAGGTCAGGGAAAAGCAGGACAGAGTGGAAGGGAAGTCCTGATTAAACAGCGGCATGGGCTTGTTGGGTCGAAGGGCCTGTTTCCTGTGCTGTGTTGTTCTTTGTTATTTTGTTCTAAACTGCATTTGTTTCAATGTAAGAGGCCTGATGGGCAAGGCAGATGAACTCAGGGCATTGATGGGTAAGTGGGACTGGGATATTATTAGCAATTACTGAAACATGGCTAAGGGAGGAACAGGACTGGCAGCTCAATGTTCCAGGGTACAGATACTACAGGAAAGATAGAACAGGAGGTAAGAGAGGAGGGGGAGTTGCACTTTTGATTAGGGAAAACATCCCGGCCGTACTGAGAGGGGATATATTTGGGGGGGTACATGTTCATAGCTCTTTGAAAGTGGAGTCACAGGTGGACAAAGGGTGAAGAATGCATTAGGGAAATAAATATTGATGTCTTGAGGAGTGTACACGTTACAGAGAAGGAGATGCTGGAAGTCTTAAAGTGCATCAAGGTAGATAAATCCCCGGGACCTGATGAAGTGTATCCCAGGACATTGTGGGAGGCCGGGGAGGAAATTGCAGGTCCCCTAGCCGAGATATTTGAATCATCGATAGTCGTGGATGAGATGCTTGATGATTGGAGGCGGGGGGATGTTGTGCCTTTGTTTGAAAAGATCCATGACATTTCCAGTGTCTCAGATAAATACATCTGCAGGAAGTGCACCCAATTAAACACTCTGCATGGATAGGTTGGAGCAGCAGTCAGATCATTTAGGTGCATGAAAGTGGTGGAAAATCATAAATAGGAGCCGGATAAATGGGTGACCGCCAGAAGGGGCAGGCAGTCAGTGCAGGAATCCCCTGTGGTCATCCCCCTCTCTAACAAGTATACAGTTTTGGATATTGTTGGGGGAGATGGCTGATCAGGGGATAACAGCAGCAGCCAAAGCAGTGCTATATCTGCTGGCTCTGATGTTAAGCAGGAAGGGACAAAGGACTACAGCAATAGTTATACAAGGGATGTGGAAGCATTGGAGAAAGAGGAGATTTACTAGGATGGTTTGGAGGGTAGGTCTTATGAGGAAAGGTTGAGGGAGCTGGGGCTTTTCTCTTTAGAGCGAAGGAGGATGAGAGGTGACTTAATAGAGGTTTATAAGATGATGAGGGAGATAAATAGGGTGGACATTCAGAGACTATTTCCTCGGGTGGATGTAGCTGTTACTAGGGGGCATAACTATAAGGTTCATGGTGGGAGGTATAGGAGGGATGTCCAAGGTAGATTCTTTACTCAGAGAGTGGTTGGGGTGTGGAATGCACTGCCTGCTGTGATAGTGGAGTCGGACACTTTAGGAACTTTCAAGCGGTTATTGGATAGGCACATGGAGCACACCAGAATGATAGGGAGTGGGATAGCTTGATCTTGGGATTGGACACAGCTCAGCACAACATTGAGGGCCGAAGGGCCTGTACTGTGCTATAATGTTCTATGTTCCTATGTTACAGGGGACTCTATAGTAAAGGGTGCAGATAGGTTCTTCTGTGGACACGAAAAGGGCTCCAGGATGGAAAGTTACCTCCCTGGTGCCAGGGTCCAGGATGTCTCTGAACGGACAGAAAGCATTTTGAAAGGAGAGGGTGAACAGCCAGAGGTTGTGGTATATATTAAGACTAATGACACAGGTCAGAAAAGTGATGAGGTCCTGCAGCAGCAGTTTAGGGAATTAGGTAGAAAGTTAAAAAGCAGGATCTCTAGGGTTATAATCTCAGGATTACTCCCTGTGCCATGTGCCAATGAGGCTAGGAATAGGAAGATAGTGCAGCTCAACACATGGCTAAACAGCTGGTGTAGGAGGGAGGGTTTCAGGTATCTGGACCATTGGGGTCTCTTCAGGGGCAGGTGAGACCTGTACAAGAAGGATGCATTGCGTCTAAACTGGAAGGGCACAAATATTCTGGCCGGGAGGTTTACTAATATCACACAGGAGGATTTAAACTAGTTTGGCAGGGGAGTGGCAACCAAAGCAAAGGTGAATTAACTGAAAGAGAATCAGAGAGTACATAGAACATAGAACATTACAGCGCAGAACAGGCCCTTCGGCCCACGATGTTGCGCCGACCAGTTACAAAAACAATGACCCACTAGCCTATACCAATCCCAGGGCCAGTAAGACTCAGAGAAAGAGCAGGCAGGGTGTAGTTGCTAATCAGAGAGGGTCTGGTGGACTGAAGTGCACTCGTTTCAATGTGAGAGGTGTAACAGGTAAGGCAGATGAACTTAGAGCTTGGACTGGTATTTGGAACTATGATGTTGTTGCCATTACAGAGACTTGGTTAAGGGAAGGACAGGATTGGCAGCTTAACATCCCAAGATAAAGATTTTTCAGGCGGGATAGAGGGGGATATAAAAGGGATGAGGGAGTTACACTACTGGTTGAGGAGAATATCACAGCTGTACTCCAGAAGGACACCTCGGAGGGCTCACACAGTGAGGCAACATGGGTAGAGCTCAGGAATAGGAAAGGTGTAGTCACATGTTGGGGGTTTACTATAGACGGCA
This sequence comes from Carcharhinus amblyrhynchos, assembly GCF_965287045.1. Classification (NCBI taxonomy): domain Eukaryota; kingdom Metazoa; phylum Chordata; class Chondrichthyes; order Carcharhiniformes; family Carcharhinidae; genus Carcharhinus; species Carcharhinus amblyrhynchos. The sequence continues at coordinate 139,977,023 of NC_137326.1, forward strand.
CAACAGCCAGAAGGAGATCGAGGAAAGATATGTAGGCAGATTTTGGCAAGGTGGAAAAGTAACAGGGTTGTTGTACTGGGAGATTTTAACTCCCCCTATATTGACATGGACTCACTCAGTGCTAGAGGCATGGATGGGGGAGAGTTTGTAAGGCACATCCAGGAGGGCTTCCTGAAACAGTATGTAGATAGTCCAAATAGGGAAGGGGCCATACTAGAGCTGGTATTGGGGAATGAACCCAGCCAGGTGGTCGATGTTTCAGTAGGGGAGCAGTTCGGGAACAGTGACCACAAGTCAGTAAGCTTTAAGATACTGATGGATAAAGATAAGTGCAGTCCTCAAATTAAGGTGCTAAACTGGGGGAAGGCTAATTACAACAATATTAGGCAAAAACCGAAGAATGTAGATTGGGGGCAGATGTTTGAGGGCAAATCAACATCTGGCATATGAGAGGCTTTCAAGTGTAAATTGATAGAGATTCAGGACCGGCACATTCCTGTAAGGATGAAGGATAAGTAAGGCAAGTTTTGGGAACCTTGGATAACAAGAGATATTGTGAGCCTCAAAGAGAAAAAGGAGGCATTTGTCAAAGCTCGGAGGCTGGGAACACACGAAGCAAGTGTGAAATACAAGGAAAGTAAAAAGAAACTTAAGCAAGGAGTACGGAGGGCTAAAAGGGGTCATGAAAAATCATTGGACAGCAGGATTAAGGAAAATCCCAGGGCTTTTTATACATATATAAAGAGCAAGAGGGTAGCCAGGGAGAGGGTTGGCCCACTCAAGGACAAGAGAGGCAATCTATGCATGGAGACAGAGGAAATGGGCAAGGTATTAAATGAGTACTTTGCATCAGTATTCACCAACGAGAAGACTTGGTAGATGATGAGTCTGGGAAAGGATGTGTAGATAGTTTGAGTCATGTTGAGATCACAGGGGAGGAGTTTTTGGGGTTCTTGAGAAACATTAAAGTAGACAAGCCCCCAGGGCCTGCTGGGATATACCCCAGAATACTGAGAGAGACAGGGAGGAAATTGCTGGGGCCTTGAGAGAAATCTTTGTATCCTCACTGGCTACAGGGGAGGTCATGATGTGGAGATGCCGGTGTTGGACTGGGGTAAACACAGTAAGAAGTCTCACAACACCAGGTTAAAGTCCAACAGGTTTATTTGATAGCACAAGTTTTTGGAGTGTCGCCTCCTTCTTCAGGTGACTGGGAGTTCTGTTCACAAACAGGGTATATAAAGACACAAACTCAATTTACAAGTTAATGGTTGGAATGTGAGTCTTTGCAGGTAACCAAGTCTTAAAGGTACAGACAATGTAAGTGGAGAGAGCATTAAGCACAAGTTAAAGAGATGTGTATTGTCTCTAGACAGGACAGTCACTGAGATTTTGCAAGCCCAGACACATTATGGGGATTATAGATGGTGTGACATGAACCCAAGGTCCCGGTTGAACTTGTGACTCAAGCTGTGGATCAATCCCACCCCTTCACTCCCATTCTAACAAGAAAGGCAGCTCACAACAAGTCATATTTAATGACTTTATTACTGATTTAGAAATATCTGGAAATATTCACATTTTCTTTGCTTGGAGTTGCTGCTGGGGGAGGTCCCAGAGGATTGGAGAATAGCCAATGTTGTTCCTTTGTTTAAGAAGGGTAGCAAGAATAATCCAGGTAATTACAGGCCGGTGAGCCTTACATCAGTGGTAGGGAAATTATTGGAGAGGATTCTTTGAGACAGGAATTATTCCCACTTGGGAATAAGTGGACGTATTAGTGAGAGGCAACATGGTTTTGTGAAGGGGTGGTCGTGTCTCATGAACTTGATCAAGTTTTTCGAGGAAGTGGTGAAGATGATTGATGAGGGTAGGGCAGTGGATGTTGTCTACATGGACTTCAGTAAGGCCTTTGATAAGGTCCCTCATGGCAGACTGGTGCAGAAGGTGAAGTTGCATGGGATCAGAGGTGAGCTGGCAAGGTGGATACAAAATTGTCTCAGTCGAAGAAGACAGAGGGTAGCAGTGGAAGGGTGTGTTTCTGAATGGAGGACTGTGACAGGTGGCGTTCCTCAGGGATCAGTGCTGGGACCTTTGCTGTTTGTAATATATATAAATGATTTGGAGAAAAATGTAACTGGATTGATTAGTAAGTTTGCGGATGACACAAAGGATGGTGGATTTGCGGATAGCGATGGGGACCATCAGAGGATACAGCAGGATATAGATCAGTTGGGGACTTGGGCGGAGAGATGGCAGATGGAGTTTAATACAGACAAATGTGAGGTGATGCATTTTGGAAGGTCTAATACAGATAGGAAATATACAGTAAATGGAACAACCCTTAGGAGTATTGATAGGCAAAGGGATCTGTGTGTAAAAGGATACAGACACTGAAAGTGGCAATGCAGGTGGGGAAGGTAGTCAAGAAGGCATACAGCATGCTTGCCTTCATCAGCCGGGGCATTGAGTTTAAAAATTGGCAAGTCATGTTGCAGCTTTATAGAAGCTTAGTTAGGCCACACTTGGAATATAGTGTTCAATTCTGGTCGCCACACTACCAGAAGGATGTGGAGGCTTTGGAGAGGGGACAGAAAAGATTTACTGGGATGTTGCCTGGTATGGAGGGCATTAGCTATGAGGAGAGGTTGGAGAAACTTGGTTTGTTCTCACTGGAATGATGGAGGTTGAGGGGAGACCTGATAGAAATCTACAAGATTATGAGAGGCATGGTCAGAGTGGATAGTCAGAAGCTTTTTCCCAGGATGGAAGAGTCAATTACTGGGGGCACAGGTTTAAGGTGGAAGGGGCAAGGTTTAAAGGAGATGTACGAGGCAGATTTTTTTTTTACACGGAGGGTGGTGGGTGCCTGGAACTCGCTGCTGGGGGAAGTATTCAAAGCGGATACAATAGTGAGTTTTAAGGGGCATCTTGATAAATCCATGAATAGGATGGGAATAGAGGGATATGGTCCCCGGAAGGGTAGGGGGTTTTAGTTCAGTCGGGGGCAGCATGGTCAGTGCAGGCTTGGAGGGGCCGAAGGGCCTGTTCCTGGGCTGGAATTTTCTTTATTCTTTGGCTGCAGGGAAAAGCCTGGGAACTACAGGCCAGTGAGCGTCACATCTGTTGTGGGTAAGTTGTTAGAAGGTATTTAGAGAGACAGGATCTACAGGGATTTAGAGACACAAGGACTGATTAGGGACAGTCAGCATGGCTTTGTGAGTGGAAAATCATGTCTCACAAATTTGATTGAGTTTTTTTGAAGGGGTAACCAAGAAGGTAGATGAGGGCAGTGCAGTTGATGTTGTCTACATGGACTTTAGCAAGGCCTTTGATAAGGTACCGCCTGGTAGGTTGTTGCATAAGGTTAAATCTCACAGGATCCAGGTTGAGGTATCTAAATGGATACAAAATTGGCTTGATGACAGAAGCCAGAGGGTGGTTGTAGAGAGTTATTTTTCAAACTGGAGGCCTGTGACCAGCGGTGTGCCTCAGGGATCAGTGCTGGGCCCACTGTTATTTGTCATTTATATTAATGATTTGGATGAGAATATAGGAGGCATGGTTAGTACGTTTGCAGATGACACCAGATTGGTGGCACAGTGGACAGTGAAGAAAGTTATCTCCAATTGCAACGGGATCTTGATCAATTGGGCCAATGGGCTGATGAATGGCAAATAATTTTAGAAAAAATTATTAGGGATAGGATTTATAGTTATTTGGAGAGTAATGAATTGATTAGAGATAGTCAGCATGGTTTTGTAGCAGGTTGGTCGTGCCTTACTAACCTTATTGAGTTTTTTGAGAAAGTGACCAAAGAGGTGGATGGGGGTAAGGCAGTTGATGTGGTATATATGGATTTTAGTAAGGCGTTTGATAAGGTTCACCATGGTAGGCTTCTGCAGAAAATGCAGATGTATGGGATTGAGGGTAATCTAGGAAATTGGATCAGGAATTGGCTAGCAGATAGGAGACAGAGGGTGGTGGTTGATGGTAAGTATTCGTCATGGAGTTCAGTTATGAGTGGTGTGCTTCAGGGATCTGTTTTGGGGCCACTGCTGTTCGTAATTTTTATAAATGATCTGGATGAGGGTATAGTTGGGTGGATTAGTAAATTTGCTGATGACACCAAAGTCGGAGGTTTGGTAGATAGTGAGGAAGGGTGTCTTAGTTTACAGGGAGACTTGGACAAGTTGCAGAGCTGGGCCGAGAGGTGGCGGATGGAGTTTAATGCGGAAAAGTGTGAGGTAATTCACTTTGGCAGGAATAACAGATGTGTAGAGTATAGGGCTAACGGTAGGACTCAATAGTGTGGATGAACAGAGGGATCTAGGTGTATGTGTACATAGATCCCTGAAAGTTGGGAATCAAGTAGATAGGGTTGTTAGGAAGGCATACGGTGTCTTGGCGTTTATTGGTAGGGGGATTGAATTTAGGAGCCGCAGCGTCATGTTGCAACTGTACAAAACTCTGGTGCGGCCGCACTTGGAGTATTGTGTGAAGTTCTGGTCCCCACATTATAGGAAGGATGTGGAGGCTTTGGAGAGGGTGCAGAGGAGGTTTACCAGGATGTTGCCTGGTATGGAGGGAAGGTCCTATGAGGAGAGACTGAGGGATTTGAGGTTGTTTTCATTAGAAAGAAGGCAGTTAAGAGGGGACCTTATTGAAACATATAAGATGATCAGAGGTTTTAATAGGGTGGACAGTGATTCTCGGATGGAGAAAGCTAGCACGAGGGGGCATAGCTTTAAATTAAGGCGGGGTAGTTATAGGACGGATGTCAGGGGTAGGTTCTTTACCCAGAGGGTGGTGAGGGATTGGAATGCCCTGCCTGCTGCAGTTGTAAATGCGCTTAGTTTGGGGGCGTTTAAGAGATCCGTGGATAGGTTTATGGATGGAAAGGGTTTGGTTTAGGTTAGTGGGTCATTGCTTTTTAACTGGTCGGCGCAACATCGTGGGCCGAAGGGCCTGTTCTGCGCTATAATGTTCTATGTTCTGTGTTCTAAATTGAGTTTAATTTAGATAAATGTGAGGTGATGCATTTTGGTAGATTGGGGAGAATTACAGAACAAAGAGATCTAGGGGTATATGTTCATAGCTCCTTGAAAGTGGAGTCACAGGTGGACAGAATGGTGAAGAAGGCATTTGGCATGCTTGGTTTCATCGGTCAGAACATTGAATACAGGAGTTGGGACGTCTTGTTGAAGTTGTACAAGACATTGGTAAGGCTACACTTGGAATACTGTGTACAGTTCTGGTCACCCTATTATAGAATGGATATTGTTAACATAGAAAGAGCACAGAAAAGATTTACTAGGATGCTACCGGGACTTGATGGATTGAGTTATAAGGAGAGGCTGGATAGACTGGGACTTTTTTGTCTGGAGAGTAGAAAGCTGAGGGGTGATCTTATAGAGATCTATAAAACAATGACGGGCACAGATCAGTTAGATAGTCAACATCTTTTCCCAAAGGTAGGAGAGTCTAAAACTAGAGGGCATAGGTTTAAGGTGAGAGGGGAGAGATACAAAGGTGTCCAGAGGGGCAATTTTTTCACAGAGGGTGGTCAGTGTCTGGAACGAGCTGTCAGAGGTAATAGTAGAGGCAGGTACAATTTTGTCTTTTAAGAAGCATTTAGACAGTTACATGGATGAGTATAGGGGTATATGGGCCAAATGCGGGCAATTGGGACTAGTTTATGGGTTTAAAAAAAGGGTGACAATGATAAGTTGGGCCGAAGGGTCTGTTTCCATGCTGTAAATCTCAATGACTCTATTTTCCTAAATGTGATCCCTGGTCCTCAGTGTTGAGTTTACAATTCTCTGTATGTGATTTACAAGAACCAAGCTGGTTCAGACACAGTCTCCACTTTTCCCAGCATTGATCCCAGGGCCCCTGAACCGGAATCCACTTCTCCTCCACCTGTATTTGAGCCACATATTCATCTCTCTAATCAGATTTGTCCTTTGCTAGTTTGTATGTTGTCAGGATATAATCCAGAGATTCGAATCATTGAGTTTTTATTTCTCAATTTGTTGCCCAAGGCCTCACAGTGACTGTGCAGAATCTGCTTCTTTATTCTGCCTATATCACTGGTACCTACACAAACCATATCGATGGGATCTTTACTCTCCAACTGCAAGTTCCTCTCCATCTCAGAGAAGATGTCCTGAACCCTGGCACCAGACATTCAGCCACCTGGACTCTCACTCCTTGCTGCAGAAACGATGTCACTGTCCCTCACTACACTGTCCCTCACTACACTGTCCCCCTCACTACAACTACATTCTGATGTCCTGCCCCCTATTTGAATGTTTCCTGTGCCGCAGTGCCACAGTCGGTCAGCTGGTCCACTCTGCAGCCCCCACTCTCATCCAAACAAACTCAGAGAGCATCAAACTTGTTGGACAATTGCGGAGGTTAACTTTCCTCTACTCCTGCACTCTGGGTCCCCTTACCTGCCTCAGCTGCTGTCACACCCTCTGTCCCTGACCATTTTGCAAACCGGGACACCCTGTCCTAGCAGGTGTGACGGCCTCCTTGTACTAAGCAAACTTTCTAGGTAACTTTCTCCCTGCTGATATGTTACAGTGTCTGCAGTTCAGCCTCCAGCTCAATGACTCTGGGCTCATTCTGTTCAAACTTCACTTATTGCAGATGCTATTGCTCTGGATCAGACTGGAATCCGGGAACTCCACACACTGCAGCAGTGACTCATCACCTGTCCTGCCATCCAGACCTGCTAGTTAGGGTCAGTGGTTAGGTTCTCCCTCACGGTACTCAAACAGGCACTGGAGATTTTCACAGTAACTTCATTGCAGTGTTAATGTAAGCCTGCTTGTGACACCAATAAATAAACTTTAAACTTTAACTTTAAAAAAAAGTTAATGTGTTCTAATTAACTATTTAATTATTTTATTCAATCATTCTACCCTAACATTTCTCCCTCTTGTTTTAGTTCCTCTAGTTTAGGGTATGTTATGGACAGTAGAAATACTCACCAAACTCCAGGTTTAGCATTCTCCTGCAGCTTGAAGCTGATCCTTTGCAGGCAGTCAGCAGTATAAAATGGTCTACTTTTATACTGTCTGCATCTAGCCTCTGAAAACCTGTTTAAACCAATTATCTAAATCATTAGTTGAAGCTGCAGACAGAGCCTGTATCCGCCCCTGTTTTAAACTCTGCCTAAAACTTACCCTCTTCCAAACCTAACAACTTTTTTGTGAATTGCTAAATTAGGCGTTAGATAGAAAGCAATCCTTAATTTAATCTCTCTGTCACTAAATTCCAATGAAATCTCACATCTGTAACCCGATTGTTTTCCAATCTCTCTCAATTTAAATAACCCTGCTTTTTCACCCTTCCTGCCAAGATAAAGAACCTCACATTTTCCCACATTATATTCCATCTGTCAAACCTTTTCCCACTACTTATTACATCCCTCCTTTTGTAAATATTTTTTATCCTGCTTGCAATGTGTTTTCCCACCTATCTTTGTACCATCAGTAAATTTGGCTTCAATACAATTGGTCCTTTCAACTCTACTTTGCTTGAAAAATGAGTGTATTTGCAAACGAAATGATCAAACATTTCCCTGATGTCGGCCAACAGGTACAACAGCTTTTCCTTCCATCTGGAAAAGATCATCAACTTCAAACATTAACTCTGTTTCTCACTCCACAGACACTGCCAGACTAGCTGTGTATTTCTAAAACTTTTCTTTGAGATTTCCAGTTTCTGCATCGATTTGCTTTGTATTTATTAATTTTTTTTAAATTTAAGGATGTGGAAGCATTGGAGAGAGTGCAGAGGAGATTTACCAGGATGCTGCCTGGTTTGGAGGGTAGGTCTTATGAGGAAGGGTTGAGGGAGCTGGGGCTTTTCTCTTTGGAGCGGAGGAGGATGAGAGGCGACTTAATAGAGGTTTATAAGATGATGAGGAGGATAGATAGAGTGGATGTGCAGAGACTATTTCCTCAGGTGGATGTAGCTGTTACTAGGGGGCATAACTATAAGGTTCATGGTGGGAGGTATAGGAGGGATGTCCGAGGTAGATTCTTTACTCAGAGAGTGGTTGGGGTGTGGAATACACTGCCTGCTGTGATAGTGGAATCGGACACTTTAGGAACTTTCAAGCGGTTATTGGATAGGCACATGGAGCACACCAGAATGATAGGGAGTGGGATAGCTTGATCTTGGAATTGGACATAGCTCGGAGGAACATTGAGGGCCGAAGGGCCTGTACTGTGCTGTACTGTTCTACGTTCGATGTTCTACTTCATTGACTTATTAAGCTGATAGGTTGGAAGGCAGGTGGGTCACTGATATCATTAACTTTTTTTATTATTTGTCTGGGACATGGGTGTCGCTGGCTGGGCCAGCATTTATTGCCCATCCCTAGTTGCCTGAGGACAGTTGAGAATCAACCACATTGCTGTGGCTCTAGAGTCACATGTAACCCAGACAAGGTAAGGACAGATTCCCTTCCCTGAAGGACATTAGTGAACCAGGCAGGTTTCTCCGACAGCTGACAATGGTTTCATGGTCATTGTAATGTCTTCAATCAGGCCATTGAACTGGGAGATGAACTCCCTGATTAAAAAGTCAAATGATTGGTCAATCAGGGAGTCTTTTCCCCGAATTTAACCAGGAGTGTCAGTTCCTCTGGCACGCCCAAAGGTAGACTGTGGACTGCGAGCACTCTGTGTACCGCTGTTGGAAATATAAATAGAGGGATTTTGGTGATGGGACCTCTGTCTCTAAAAATTTATTACAATCATCAGTAGATTCTTAATTCCAGGTACTTTTTACCGAATTCAAAATACACCAACTGCTGTGGAGAGATCTGAACCCAGATCCCCAGAACATTAGTTGAGTTTCTGGATTAATTATCTAGAGGTAATTCCACCAGACCATCACCTCCAGTGCATTAATATTAAGAGTCTGTATTTATCATCTGGGATTATTCCTTGAACATTCACACAAAATGACTGGGCTGGATGATAAAATAAACACCTTTTTGGAAGATTGATCTGTCAGAATTTTAAAGGGCTGTTAACCTAGTTTGTTTAATGATTTAGCTTCCCATAGAAGATTAATAATAGATTATAATGTCCACAAAAGTCCAGTGGCTTTATTTTGTTCCCAAATATGAAATTGTCTCTAAATTCTGCCATTCAGGATCAGCACAAGGTCATTCTAATTTCCCCCGAACACGCACTAATCCAGGGACAGCACGCTGGGAACACGCACTAATCCAGGGACAGCACGCTGGGAACACGCACTAATCCAGGGACAGCACGCTGGGAACACGCACTAATCCAGGGACAGCACGCTGGGAACACGCACTAATCCAGGGACAGCACGCTGGGAACACGCAGTAACCCAGGGACAGCACGCTGGGAACACGCACTAATCCAGGGACAGCACGCTGGGAACACGCACTAATCCAGGGACAGCACGCTGGGAACACGCACTAACCCAGGGACGGCACGCTGGGAACACGCACTAATCCAGGGACAGCACGCTGGGAACACGCACTAATCCAGGGACAGCACGCTGGGAACACGCACTAATCCAGGGACAGCACGCTGGGAACACGCACTAATCCATGGGCGGCACGCTGGGAACACGCACTAACCCAGGGACGGCACGCTGGGAACACGCACTAATCCAGGGACGGCACGCTGGGAACACGCACTAATCCAGGGACAGCACGCTGGGAACACGCACTAATCCAGGGACGGCACGCTGGGAACACGCACTAATCCAGGGACAGCACGCTGGGAACACGCACTAATCCAGGGACAGCACGCTGGGAACACGCACTAATCCAGGGACAGCACGCTGGGAACACGCACTAATCCAGGGACAGCACGCTGGGAACACGCACTAATCCAGGGACAGCACGCTGGGAACACGCACTAATCCAGGGACAGCACGCTGGGAACACGCACTAATCCAGGGGCAGCACGCTGGGAACACGCACTAATCCAGGGACAGCACGCTGGGAACACGCACTAATCCAGGGGCAGCACGCTGGGAACACGCACTAACCCAGGGACAGCACGCTGGGAACACGCACTAATCCAGGGGCAGCACGCTGGGAACACGCACTAATCCAGGGACAGCACGCTGGGAACACGCACTAATCCAGGGACAGCACGCTGGGAACACGCACTAATCCAGGGACAGCACGCTGGGAACACGCACTAATCCAGGGGCAGCACGCTGGGAACACGCACTAATCCAGGGACAGCACGCTGGGAACACGCACTAATCCAGGGACAGCACGCTGGGAACACGCACTAATCCAGGGGCAGCACGCTGGGAACACGCACTAATCCAGAGGCAGCACGCTGGGAACACGCACTAATCCAGGGACGGCACGCTGGGAACACGCACTAATCCAGGGGCAGCACGCTGGGAACACGCACTAATCCAGGGGCGGCACGCTGGGAACACGCACTAACCCAGGTACGGCACGCTGGGAACACGCACTAATCCAGGGACAGCACGCTGGGAACACGCACTAATCCAGGGACAGCACGCTGGGAACACGCACTAATCCAGGGACAGCACGCTGGGAACACGCACTAATCCAGGGACAGCACGCTGGGAACACGCACTAATCCAGGGACAGCACGCTGGGAACACGCACTAATCCAGGGGCAGCACGCTGGGAACACGCACTAATCCAGGGGCAGCACGCTGGGAACACGCACTAATCCAGGGACGGCACGCTGGGAACACGCACTAATCCAGGGGCAGCACGCTGGGAACACGCACTAATCCAGGGGCAGCACGCTGGGAACACGCACTAATCCAGGGACAGCACGCTGGGAACACGCACTAACCCAGGTACGGCACGCTGGGAACACGCACTAATCCAGGGACAGCACGCTGGGAACACGCACTAATCCAGGGACGGCACGCTGGGAACACGCACTAATCCAGGGACAGCACGCTGGGAACACGCACTAATCCAGGGGCAGCACGCTGGGAACACGCACTAATCCAGGGGCAGCACGCTGGGAACACGCACTAACCCAGGGACAGCACGCTGGGAACACGCACTAATCCAGGGGCAGCACGCTGGGAACACGCACTAATCCAGGGACAGCACGCTGGGAACACGCACTAATCCAGGGGCAGCACGCTGGGAACACGCACTAATCCAGGGGCAGCACGCTGGGAACACGCACTAACCCAGGGGCAGCACGCTGGGAACACGCACTAACCCAGGGACAGCACGCTGGGAACACGCACTAATCCAGGGACAGCACGCTGGGAACACGCACTAACCCAGGGACAGCACGCTGGGAACACGCACTAACCCAGGGACAGCACGCTGGGAACACGCACTAATCCAGGGGCAGCACGCTGGGAACACGCACTAACCCAGGGACAGCACGCTGGGAACACGCACTAATCCAGGGGCAGCACGCTGGGAACACGCACTAATCCAGGGACGGCACGCTGGGAACACGCACTAATCCAGGGACGGCACGCTGGGTAGCCTTTTCCTGCACTACTTTATTCCATAACTCCTTGATACTACATAGGCTAACTAACCTCCTGAACTGTCAATATCTTGGGGGTTATCATTGACCAGAACTGAACTGGACAAACCATATAATCAGGAAGGCGAATGGAATGCTGGCCTTTATAGCGAGGGGGATAGAATATAAAAGCAGGGAGGTCTTGCTGCAACTGTGCAGGGCACTGGTGAGGCTGCAGCTGGAGTACTGTGTGCAGTTTTGGTCGCTGCACTTGCGCAAGGATATATTGGCCTTGGGGGGAGTGCAGAGGGGGTTCACCAGACTGATACCGGAGATAAGGGGGTTGGCCTATGAAGACAGACTAAATAGACTAGGTCTGTACTCATTGGAGTTTAGAAGGATGAGGGGGGATCTTATAGAGACGTATAAGATAATGAAAGGGATGGATAGGGTAGAGGAAGAGAGATTCTTCCTGCTTAGAAAGGACAGCAGGACTAGAGGGCACAGCCTCAAGATAAGGGGGGTGGCAGTTTAGATCAGAGTTGAGGAGGAACTTCTTCACTCAAAGGGTGGTGAATCTCTGGAATTCTCTGCCCATTGAAGTGGTGGAGGCTACCTCGTTGAATATGTTTAAGTCACGGGTTGATAGGTTTCTGATAGACAGGGGGATTAAGGGTTATGGGGAGAAAGCGGGAAAGTGGAACTGATCCACTTCAGATCAGCCATGATCTTATTGAATGGCGGGGCAGGCTCGAAGGTCGAGATGGCCTACTCCTGCTCCTATTTCTTATGTTCTTATAAATATTGTGGCTACCAGAGCAGGTCAGAGCCTGGGAATTTTGGAATGAGTAACTCACCTCCTGACTCCTCTGATTCTCCATCATCATCAAGGTACAATGTGTGATGGAATACTCCCCACTCGCCTGATGAGAGCAGCTCCAACAACACTCAACAAGTCTGGCATTAGCCAGGAAAAGGAGCCAGATTAATTGGTACCCCATCCACCACCTGCAACAGTCAAACTCTCAGTAGCAGCTTTGTGTAGCAAACATCACCAGCTTTCGGAGTGCTGATCCTTCGCCAGGTGAGTGAGAGTTCTGTTCACAAACAGGGCATAAAAAGACACAAACTCAATTTACAAAATAATGATTGGAATGCGAATCTTTATGGCGAATCAAGTCTTGAAGGTACAGAAAATAGAAACCATAGAACCATAGAAAATTACAGCTCAGAAACAGGCCTTTTGGCCCTTCTTGTCTGTGCTGAACCATTTTTTGCCTCGTCCCACTGACCTGCACTTGGACCATATCCCTCCACTCCCCTCTCATCCATGAACCCGTCCAAGTTTTTCTTAAATGTTAAAAGTGACCCTGCATTTATCACTTCATCCAGCAGCTCATTCCACACTCCCACCACTCTGCGTGAAGAAGCCCCCCCCCAATATTCCCTTTAAACTTTTCTCCTTTCACCCTTAATCCATGCCCTCTGGTTTTTTTCTCCTCTAGCCTCAGTGGAAAAAGCCTGCTTGCATTCACTCTATCTATACCCATCAAAATCTTATACACCTCTATCAAATCTCCCCTCATTCTTCTACGCTCCAGGGAATAAAGTCCTAACCTATTCAATCTCTCTCTGTAACTCAGGTTCTCAAGTCCTGGCAACATCCTTGTGAACCTTCTCTGCACTCTTTCAACCTTATTTACATCCTTCCTGTAACTAGGTGACCAAAACTGTACACAATACTCTAAATTCAGCCTCACCAATGCCTTATATAACCTTACCATAACATTCCAACTTTTATACTCGATACCCCGATTTATAAAGGCCAATGTACCAAAAGCACTCTTTATGACCCTATCCACCTGTGACTTCACTTTTAGGGAATTCTGTATCTGTATTCCCAGATCCCTCTGTTCAACTGCACTCTTCCGAGTCCTACCATTTACCCTGTATGTTCTACTTTGGTTTGTCCTTCCAAAGTGCAATACCTCACATTTGTCTGTGTTAAATTCCATTTGCCATTTTTCAGCCCATTTTTCTAGTTGGTCCAAATCCCTCTTCAAGCTTTAAAACAATATGAGCGGAGAAGCTACAACATCTTCTCCAGAGTCTTTAACATATCATTGATGAAAACAAACATCTCGCCAGGGCCATCCCCACACCCCCACTTCTTGCCTTCAAACAACCACACAACCTCAAACAGACCATTGTTCGCAGCAAACTACCCACTCTTCAGGAGAACAGTGACCACAACACCACACAACCCTGCCACAGCACCCTCTGCAAGACATGCCGGATCATCGACATGGATACCATCATCACACATGAGAACACCATCCACCAGGTACACGGTACATACTCTTGCAACCTGGCCAATGTTGTCTACCTAATACGCTGCAGGAAAGGATGTCCCGAAGCATGGTACACTGGGGAGACCATGCAGACGCTACGACAATGGATGAATGAACATCGCTCGACAATCACCAGGTAAAACCGTTCCCTCCATGTTGGGGAAACACTTCAGCACTCACGGGCATTCAGCCTCTGATCTTCGGGTAAACATTCTCCAAGGCGGCCTTCACGATACACGACAGACAGAGTCGCTGAACAGAGACTGATAGCCAAGTTCCGCACACATGAGGACGGTCTCAACAGAGATCTGGGGTTCATGTCGCACTATCTGTGACCCCCACAACTTGCCTGGACTTGTAAAATCTCACTAACTGTCCTGTCTGGAGACAATACACATCTCTTTAACCTGTGCTTAACCCTCTCTCCACTCACATTGTCTGTACCTTCAAGACTGATAAACTGTAAAGACTTGCATTCCAACCATTATTTCGTAAATAGAGTTTGTGTCTTTATATGCCCTGTTTGTGATCAGAACTCCCACTTACCTGGTGAAGGAGCAGCGCTCCGAAAGCTAGTGGCTTTTGCTACCAAATAAACCTGTTCGACTTTAACCTGGTGTGAGACTTGTTACTGTGTTCACCCCAGTCCAACGCTGGCATCTCAACATCCTCTGACAATACAACAATCCCTCAGCACTGACCCTCTGACAGTGCGACACTCCCTCAGCACTGACCCTCTGACAGTGCGGCACTCCCTCAGCACTGACCCTCTGACAGTGCGGCACTCCCTCAGCACTGACCCTCTGACAGTGCGGCACTCCCCCTGTACTGACCCTCTGATATTTCAGTACAGGTTTGTTCCTGCACTGTGAGTGTTTGCCTTGACTTCCTGTGCACGTCTGTGGAGTGGGATTTGAACCCAGAGCCTTCTGCCTTTGAGGTGAGAGTTATCGGCTGAACAATGCTGACAGGGTTAATTTTAGATAATTGAAACAAGTGGGATGCCTTATATTCACCCTCCGCACTCCCCACGCACATCTCGTGTGAACCTCAGACACTCCACTGCAGGGTGGGAGGGAGCACTTTCCACAAAGTGAGGAAAGAATATATCAGAGAGTGAGTCAGTAATGTGAGGGTGAAACTCACACTGATGATAATTGCTAAGGTGGAATAGATTGTGAACACAGATAAGATATTGTGATCACAAAACACAGAAAATGACTTCACCTTTTAGTAAACAGCAGGCAGAGGTAATCTCACATTTCATTACACAGACAAGGGACACCCTTTATGGAGGTGACAGTTTACACACCAGAAAATGGAAAGACTCAGAGTCAGTCCCAGCCATTGCCTTTGACCTTTCACATCCCACAGCTTTTAGCAGATAACTGTTTGTAAAAATTTCATTACCTCTTCAATCCTGCAGACAAGGCTCAATGTGGAGAAACCAGCGGGCAGATGTATTTTGGTAGGTGGAACATGAACAGTGAATATAAGATGACATTTTGGTTTTATTTGATTTGATTTATTATTGTCACGTGTATTCGCACACAGTGAAAAATATTGTTTTCTATGCATTATACAGACAAAGCATACTGTTCATAGAGAAGGAAAGGAGAGGGTGCAGAATGTAGTGTTACAGTCATAGCTAGGGTGTAGAGAAAGATCAACTTAATGCGAGGCAGATCCATTCAAAAAGAAGCTGTTCTTGAGTCGGTCGGTACGTGACCTCAGACTTTTGTACCTTTTTCCCGAGGGAAGCAGGTGGAAGAGAGAATGTCTGGGGTGTGTAGTGGGGGTTCTTAATTATAAAATTCTGAAAGGGGTGCAGGAGGATATGACTGTTTGTGAGCATAGATCATTGAATCTTGGAGAGAAGAAGACTCAGAGGAGATTTGATAGCAATGTTCAAAATCATGAGGGGGCTGGACAGAGTCGACAGAGAGAAACTATTCCCATTCAGAAGAGGATCGAGAGGGGCACAGATTCAAGACCATTTTCTAAAGAAGCGAATGTAATGTGAGAAAAAAGATTTTCACCCAGCGAATGGTTGGAATCTGGAATGTGCTGCCTGGAAGTGTGATCAAGGCAGGTTCAATTCAGATAGACAAGAGGACATTAGATGATTATTTAAATAGAAACAATGTGCTGGGGTTACGGGAAAAGTCATGATGTGGGTATGCCGGCGTTGGACTGGCGTAAACACAGTAAAAAGTCTGACAACACCAGGTTTTAGTCCAACCGATTTATTTGATAATAGACTCACAAGCTTTCGAGGTTTCCCTCTTCGTCAGGTGAATGGAGAGTTCTGGCCTCAGACAGAGCATATAAAGCACAGACAGTTTACAGATTACTGATTAGAATGCGAATCCTTACACCTAACCTGCTGTTCAAGACCTGAAGTGGCTGACAATGTGTGTGGAAGGAGCACTGATCACAGTTTACAGAGATGTGTATTGTCTCCAGACAGTACAGTAAGTGAGGTTTTGCAAACCCAGGCAAGTCACGGGGGTTACAGATAGTGCGACATGAACCCAAGATCCCTGTTGAGACCGTCCTCATGTGTGCGGAACTTGGCTACCAGTCTCTGTTCAGCGACTCTGCGCTGTCGTGTGTCGTGAAGGCCGCCTTGGAGAATGCTTACCCAAAGGTCAGAGGCTGAATGCCCGTGACCACTGAAGTGTTCGCCAACAGGAAGGGAACAGTCTTGCCTGGTGATTGTCGAGCGATGTTCATTCATCCGTTGTCGTAGCGTCTGCATGGTCTCCCCAATGTACCATGCTTCGGGATATCCTTTCTTGCAACGTATCAGGTAGACAATGTTGGCCGAGTTGCAAGAGTATTTACCATGTACCTGGTGGATGGTATTCTCACGTGTGATGATGGTATCCGTGTCGATGATCTGGCATGTCTTGCAGAGGTTGCTGTGGCAGGGTTGTGTGGTATTGTGGTCACTGTTCTCCTGAAGACTGGGTAGTTTGCTGCGAACAATGGTCTGTTCGAGGTTGTGTGGTTGTCTGAAGGCAAGAAGTGGGGGTGTGGGGATAGCCCTGGCGAGATGTTCGTCTTCATCAATGATATGTTGAAGACTCCGGAGAAGATGTCGTAGCTTCTCCGCTCCGGGGAAATACTGGACAACGAAGGGTACTCTGTCCACTGTGTCCCGTGTTTGTCTTCTGAGGAGATCGGTGCGGTTTTTCGCTGTGGCGCATTGGAACTGTCGATCTATGAGTCGAGCACCATATCCTGTTCTTATGAGGGCATCTTTCAGGGTCTGGAGGTGTCTGTCACGATCCTCCTCATCTGAGCAAATCCTGTGTATACAGAGAGATTGTCCGTAGGGAATGGCTTCTTTAACATGTTTAGGGTGGAAACTGGAGAAGTGGAGCATTGTGAGATTGTCTGTGGGCTTGCGGTACAGTGAGGTGCTGAGGTGACCGTCCTTAATGGAGATGCGTGTGTCCAAGAATGCAACTGATTCTGGGGAATAGTCCATGGTGAGTCTGATGGTGGGGTGGAATTTGTTGATGTCATCATATAGTTGTTTCAGTGATTGTTCACCATGAGGCCAAAGGAAGAAAATGTCATCGATGTATCTAGTGTACAGCATCGGTTGAAGATCCTGTGCAGTGAAGAAGTCTTGTTCGAACCTGTGCATGAAGATGTTGGCATATTGAGGTGCAAATTTGGTCCCCATGGCTGTTCCGTGTGTCTGGATGAAAAACTGGTTGTTGAAGGTGAAGACATTGTGGTCCAGGATAAAGCGGATGAGTTGTAAAATTGCATCTGGAAACTGGCAGTTGTCAGCATTGAGTACTGAGGCAGTCGCAGCAATGCCATCGTCGTGGGGGATGTTGGTGTAGAGCGCTGAGACATCCATTGTGTATTACGGGCAAAAGCAGGGCAACAGCACAAAGTCAGAATGCTCGCTTGGAGAACTGGTACAGACGCAATAGGTCAAACGATCGTAACAGTTCTGTGAGTGTTTCTAACTTTTTCCTCTCTGTCTCCCTTACACTGGTATTTATCCCCATGGGTATGAAATATCCTCTGGTCCTCTCGCAGGCAACTATTTTTTACATGTGAGTCTGGAGAATGAGTGTGTGTTCAGGACATTATTCCCCAATCCTTCCCACACTCGTTGCATCTGCAGGAGTGAACAGGAGCAGACTTGGCTGCAAAGGAGGGTGACTACCTCGGGGAGAAAGCTATCGGAAGCCGAGTGCTTCATTTACACTGGGAAAAGGGAGAGTGTGAACTCATTACCTTCACATCACACTTGCTGCATCTGGAGAGGAAGGTAAAAATGTCGACTTTGTGAGTGCAGCGAATAGTGAAGGACATAAAAAACTAAACAAAAAGAAAAGAAAATTACAGCACAGGAACAGGCCCTTCAGCCCTCCAAACCTGCACCAATCAAAATGCGCTAATTAAACTAAAAAATCCTTCTGCCCTTACCCAGTCCCTATCCCTCTACTCCCTCCCTATTCCTGTACCCATCCAACTGCCTCTTAAATGTTGCTAATGTGCCTGTTTCCACCCCCTCCTCTGGCAGCCCGTTCCAGGCACTCACCCCTCCCTGTGTGAAAAACATCCCCCACTCATCTCCCTTAAACTGTCCCCCTCTCCCCTTGAACCTGTGCCCCCCGTGTAATTAACACTTCTCCCCTGGGGAAAAGCCTCTGACTATCCACCCTGGCAAAATGGAACCAGGGTTCAGTGCTGCCTCTGTCAGAGTCTGAAGACAACAGAGGGTGAGGGAGGGAGAGGCAGCAGTAAAAACAGCTGCGGCTGAAGGGACAGGTCAGGGGCAACCAGACAGTGACTAGGAGACCGAGGAGGCGACTCTCAGAGTGGGACTAACTGCCAGACTGCATGTTCAACATTCAATCCTCTCTCCAAATGTGTATGAGGCAGTGCCAGGTGTGACTGTGATTCTTACATTACACAGAGTCATTACATTGAATCATTGAATACCTACAATGCAGAAGAAGGCCATTCGGCCCATCAAGGCTGCACTGACTCTCTGATAGATCACTTACCCCGACAGATCCCTGCCTTATCCCCGTAATCCCATGCATTTACTTCGCTAATCCCCCAAACCCACACATCTCAGGATACTAAGGGGCAATTTAGTATGGCCAATCAATTTAACCCATGTATCTTTGGATTGTGGGAGGAAATCAGAGCATCCGGAGGAAGCCCACGCAGACATGGGGAGAACGTGTAGACTCCACACAGACAGTGATCCGAGGCAGGAATTGAACCCAGATCCCTGGCACTGTGAGGCAGCAGTGCTAACCACTGTACCACCCGCATGAGCCACATAAAACAGCCACTGTTACGCCACTGTTTAAAAAAGGAAGTAGACAAAAGGTGGGTAACTACAGGCCGGTTAGCTTAATGTTCGTAGTTGGGAAAATGCTAGAATCCATCATTAAAGAAGAAATAGCAGGACACCTGGAAGAGAGTTGTTCGATCAAGCAGACGCAGCACGGATTTGTGAAGGGAAAGTCGTGTTTGACAAATTTATTGGATTTCTATGAGGATGTGACTAGTGCGGTAGACAGAGGGGAACCAGTGGATGTGGTGTTTTTAGATTTTCAAAAGGCGTTTGATAAGGTGCCTCATAAAAGGTTGCTGCAGAAGGTGAGGGTGCACGGAGTTGGGGTAAGGTGTTAGCGTGGATAGAGGATTGGTTGTCTAATAGGAAGCAGAGAGTTGGTATCAATGGGTGCTATTCTGGTTGGCGGTTGGTGACTAGTGGAGTGCCGTAGGGATCAGTGCTGGGGCCTCAGCTATTTACCATTTATATAGATGATCTGGAGGAGGGAGCCGAGTGTAGGGTAACGAAATTTGCTGATGACACAAAGATGAGTGGAAAAGCGAATTGCGTGGAGGGCGCAGAAAGTCTGCAGAGGGATCTGGGTAGGCTGAGCAAGTGGGCGAGGACCTGGCAGATGGAGTACAATGTTAGCAAGTGTGAGGTTACCCCCTTTGGAACGAATAATAGTAAAATGGAATATTATTTAAATGGTGAAAAACTACAGCATGCTACGGTGCAGAGGGACCTGGGGGTCCTTGTGCAAGAGTCGCAAAAACCCAGTCTGCAGGTGCAGCAGGTGATCAAGAAGGCGAATGGGATGCTGGCCTTTATAGCGAGGGGGATAGAATATAAAAGTAGGGAGGTCTTGCTGCAACTGTACAGGGCACTGGTGAGGCCACAGCTGGAGTACTGTGTGCAGTTTTGGTCCCCTTATTTGCAAAAGGATATATTGGCCTTGGGGGGAGTACAGAGAAGGTTCACCAGGTTGATACTGGAGATGAGGGGGTTAGCCAATGAGGAGAGACTGAGGACATTGGGTCTGTACTCGTTGGAGTTTAGAAGGCTGAGGGGGGATCATATAGAGACTTACAAGATAATGAAGGGGCTAGATAGGGTAGAGGTAGAGAGATTCTTCCCGCTTAGAAAAGAAACCAGAAGTAGAGGGCACAGCCTCAAGATAAGGCGGTGGGGGGGGTGGGGGGGGGTGGGGGGGGGGCAGTTTAGATCAGAGTTGAGGAGGAACTTCTTCACTCAAAGGGTGGTGAATCTCTGGAATTCTCTGGCCGTTGAAGTGGTGGAGGCTGCCTCGCTAAATATATTTAAGTCATGGGTAGATAGGTTTCTGATAGACAGGGGAATTAAGGTTTATGGGGAGAAAGCTAGATTGGCTAGGAGGGAGTTGAAAAGTGAGCTAAGAAGGGCTAAAAGAGGACATGAGAAGACTTTGGCTGATAGGGTTAAGGAGAATCCTAAGGCATTCTATAGGTATGTCAAGAACAGAAGGTTGGTTAGGGCAAGATTAGGGCCAGTTATAGACAGCAGAGGGAAGTTATGTGTGGAACTGGAGGAGATTGGAGAGGCATCGAACCAATATTTCTCTTCGGTGTTCACGCAGGGGGACATGGATATAGCTGAGGAGGACACTGGGTTGCAGGGGAGTAGAATTGACAGTGTTACAGTTGATAAGGAGGATGTGCTGGATATTCTGGAGGGTCTGAAAATAGATAAGTCCCCTGGTCCAGATGGGATTTACCCCAGGATTCTCTGGGAGGCAAGAGAAGTGATTGCAGAGCCTCTGGCTCTGATCTTCAGGTCGTCGTTGGCCTCTGGTATAGTACCGGAAGATTGAAGGTTAGTGAATGTTGTCCCATTGTTTAAGAAGGGGAACAGAGACTTCCCCGGGAATTATAGACCGGTGAGTCTCACTTCTGTTGTGGGCAAGGTTTTAGAAAAAATTATTCGGGATAGGATTTATAGTTATTTGGAGAGTAATGAATTGATTGGAGATAGTCAGCATGGTTTTGTAGCGGGTAGGTTGTGCCTTACTAACCTTATTGAGTTTTTTGAGAAAGTGACCAAAGAGGTGGATGGGGGTAAGGCAGTGGACGTGGTGTATATGGATTTTAGTAAGGCGTTTGATAAGGTTCACCATGGAAGGCTTCTGCAGAAAATGCAGATGTATGGGATTGGGGGAGATCTAGGGAATTGGATCAGGAATTGGCTAGCGGATAGGAGACAGAGGGTGGTGGTTGATGGTAAATATTCATCATGGAGTTCGGTTACGAGTGGTGTGCCTCAGGGATCTGTTTTGGGGCCACTGCTGTTTGTAATTTTTATTAATGATCTGGATGAGGGTATAGTTGGGTGGATTAGTAAATTTGCTGATGACACCAAAGTCGGAGGTGTCGTAGATAGTGAGGAAGGGTGTCATAGTTTGCAGGGTGACTTAGACAGGTTGCAGAGCTGGGCCGAGAGGTGGCGGATGGAGTTTAATACGGAGAAGTGTGAGGTAATTCACTTTGGTAGGAATAACAGATGTGTCGAGTATAGGGCTAACGGGAGGACTTTGAATAGTGTGGATGAACAGAGGGATCTAGGTGTATGTGTACATAGATCCCTGAAAGTTGGGAATCAAGTAGATAAGGTTGTTAAGAAGGCATACGGTGTCTTGGCGTTTATTGGTAGGGGGATTGAATTTAGGAGTCGCAGCGTTACGTTGCAACTGTACACAACTCTGGTGCGGCCGCACTTGGAGTACTGTGTGCAGTTCTGGTCCCCACATTACAGGAAGGATGTGGAGGCTTTGGAGAGGGTGCAGAGGAGGTTTACCAGGATGTTGCCTGGTATGGAGGGGAGGTCCTATGAGGAGAGGCTGAGGGATTTGGGGTTGTTTTCGCTGGAAAGAAGGCGGCTAAGAGGGGATCTTATTGAAACATATAAGATGATTAGAGGTTTAGATAGGGTGGATAGTAATAGCCTTTTTCCTCTGATGGAGAAATCTAGCACGAGGGGGCATGGCTTTAAATTAAGGGGGGGTAGTTATAGGACGGATGTCAGGGGTAGGTTCTTTACCCAGAGGGTGGTGAGGGATTGGAATGCCCTGCCTGCTGCAGTTGTAAATGCGTCTAGTTCTGGGGCGTTTAAGAGATCCGTGGATAGGTTTATGGACGAAAAGGGATTGGTTTAGGTTAGAGGGTCATTGTTTTTTAACTGGTCGGCGCAACATCGTGGGCCGAAGGGCCTGTTCTGCGCTGTAATGTTCTATGTTCTAAAGCGGGAAAGTGGAACTGATCCACTTCAGATCAGCCATGATCTTATTGAATGGCGGGGCAGGCTCGAAGGGCTAGATGGCCTACTCCTGCTCCTATTTCTTATGTTCTTATATGCTGCATTCTTTATGAAGAGCTGGTGTGATGTTGGGTTGGAGACTTGCCCCACCAGTGGCTTTGAAGGAGGCAGCGGTGCTCAGTTTCTTTGCCTTTGGGTATTTCCAGGGATCAATTGGGGATCTGTGCAACATCTCTGAGGTCACATCTTATCTCTGCGTAAAGGAGGTGACTTACACCCTTTCCAGAAAGTTCCATCATTATGTCAGGTTTGCACAGGACAGGGACAGCCAGACTGTGAGATCCGTCACTTTTACAGCAATCTCAGCCTTGAGAATGTCGGCTGCTCCTCGGCTGCTCCAGAGGCCCCGAATATTTGAAAACTGCAAGGATTTCCAATCCGTCATCGCACAAACGCTGTTTCCACAGGAAGCTCATGGTGGCGGGGGGTGGGGTTCAGCAGGCAGTGTCGGTGGGCGAGGGGTGTGGGTGAGCGGGGAGTGTGGGTGGGTGAGGGGGGGGTGTGTGGGTGAGGGGGGGTGTGTGGGTGAGGGGGGGGTGTGTGGGTGAGGGGTGTGTGGGTGAGGGGGGGTGTGTGGGTGAGGGGGGGGTGTGTGGGTGAGGGGTGTGTGGGTGAGGGGGGGTGTGTGGGTGAGGGGTGTGTGGGTGAGGGGGGGTGTGTGTGGGTGAGGGGGGGTGTGTGGGTGAGGGGGGGTGTGTGGGTGAGGGGTGTGTGGGTGAGGGGGGGTGTGTGTGGGTGAGGGGGGGTGTGTGGGTGAAGGGGGGGTGTGTATGGGTGAGGGGGGGTGTGGGTGAGGGGGGAGTGTGGGTGGGTGAGGGGGGGGTGTGGGTGAGGGGGGGTGTGTGGGTGAGGGGTGTGTGGGTGAGGGGGGGTGTGTGGGTGAGGGGTGTGTGGGTGAGGGGGGGTGTGTGGGTGAGGGGGGGTGTGTGGGTGAGGGGGGGGGTGTGTGGGTGAGGGGTGTGTGGGTGAGGGGGGGTGTGTGGGTGAGGGGTGTGTGGGTGAGGGGGGGGTGTGTGGGTGAGGGGTGTGTGGGTGAGGGGGGGGTGTGTGGGTGAGGGGGGTGTGTGGGTGAGGGGGGGTGTGTGGGTGAGGGGGGGGTGTGTGGGTGAGGGGGGTGTGGGTGAGGGGGGGGTGTGTGGGTGAGGGGGGTGTGTGGGTGAGGGGGGGTGTGTGGGTGAGGGGGGGGTGTGTGGGTGAGGGGGGTGTGGGTGAGGGGGGGGTGTGTGGGTGAGGGGGGTGTGTGGGTGAGGGGGGGTGTGTGGGTGAGGGGGGGGTGTGTGGGTGAGGGGGGGTGTGTGGGTGAGGGGTGTGTGGGTGAGGGGGGGGTGTGTGGGTGAGGGGTGTGTGGGTGAGGGGGGGTGTGTGGGTGAGGGGGGTGTGTGGGTGAGGGGGGGTGTGTGGGTGAGGGGGGGGGTGTGTGGGTGGGGGGGTGTGGGTGGGAGGGGTGTGTGGGTGAGGGGGGGGTGTGGGTGAGGGGGGGGTGTGTGGGTGAGGGGTGTGTGGGTGAGGGGGGGTGTGTGGGTGAGGGGGGGTGTGTGGGTGAGGGGGGGTGTGTGGGTGAGGGGGGGGGTGTGTGGGTGAGGGGTGTGTGTGGGTGAGGGGGGGGTGTGGGTGAGGGGGGTGTGTGGGTGAGGGGGGGTGTGTGGGTGAGGGGGGGTGTGTGGGTGAGGGGGGGTGTGTGGGTGAGGGGGGGGTGTGGGCGGGTCTTCCAGAGTTTTGCCTTCAGACATGGTCCGGAGGCTCAGACTGCTGATTGGCTGCCTGAGGGCCTCAGGGAAAGAGGGAGTGGGGTTTGAGGGAGTGAGGGTGGAAACAGGGAGTGGGGTTTGAGGGAGTGAGGGTGGAAACAAGGCTTCCTGTGATGGTCTGGAGCTGATGGGGTGATGGAGCTGTGATCCGTACTCGGTTACTGGGACAGACCAATCCTCCGTTTCCCGCAGGAGCAATACCCGTCCTTCCCGGTAATCCCTGCCTCAATCTCAGTGAGGATAACAGTGTGTAATCTTCACACCGGGTCATGTGTCCGTATCAGTGACTGAATCAGAGATTTATTAAAGTTCAGCATAACTTCCTTGATCTGTTCAGTGTAACCGGACTAACAACCTACCAAACATGTTACAGATTGCTGGACCTGATGGACGCACCAATCTCTCTGCTTTCATTTTGTTTATATTGTCTCTCAACAGCCTTTTCACCAAAATCAATCATTTTCTGTAAACTCATCTATCTTCCTGTCTGTTCCTGTAGTCTGTCCACTCCTGTAGTCTGTCTGCTCCTGTAGTCTGTGTACTCCTGTAGTCTGTCTGCTCCTGTAGTCTGTGTACTCCTGTAGTCTGTCCACTCCTGTAGTCTGTCTGCTCCTGTAGTCTGTGTACTCCTGTAGTCTGTCTGCTCCTGTAGTCTGTGTACTCCTGTAGTCTGTGTGCTCCTGTAGTCTGTCCACTCCTGTAGTCTGTCTGCTCCTGTAGTCTGTGTACTCCTGTAGTCTGTCCACTCCTGTAGTCTGTGTACTCCTGTAGTCTGTGTACTCCTGTAGTCTGTCCACTCCTGTAGTCTGTGTACTCCTGTAGTCTGTCCACTCCTGTAGTCTGTGTACTCCTGTAGTCTGTGTGCTCCTGTAGTCTGTGTGCACCTGTAGTCTGTCTGCTCCTGTAGTCTGTCCGCTCCTGTAGTCTGTGTACTCCTGTAGTCTGTGTGCTCCTGTAGTCTGTGTGCTCCTGTAGTCTGTCCACTCCTGTAGTCTGTGTGCTCCTGTAGTCTGTGTACTCCTGTAGTCTGTCCACTCCTGTAGTCTGTGTACTCCTGTAGTCTGTGTACTCCTGTAGTCTGTCCACTCCTGTAGTCTGTGTGCTCCTGTAGTCTGTGTGCTCCTGTAGTCTGTGTACTCCTGTAGTCTGTATACTCCTGTAGTCTGTGTGCTCCTGTAGTCTGTGTGCTCCTGTAGTCTGTGTACTCCTGTAGTCTGTGTGCTCCTGTAGTCTGTGCACCGCACCCTTCACTCCAATGATGAATTTTGTGTCAATTGCATATTTTTAAATGAAGTGAGTTCTGGATCTGTGGTGGCCCCTTTAAGGGGCGTTCCCTGTGGGGGGAGTCATGTGATTGGGCTGAACCCTATGGAGTGTCCAGGTGGGAAGCTGAACCAATCGGGTACAAGAGTGTGTGTCCCGGGTCAGGGAGGACCACAGCTGGAGCCTGGGAGGAGAACTGTACAGTCACATAGTTAATGACCTTTGTGACTTTAAGGGCCATTAGTGCATTTTAAGTGGCAAATCAATGAATAGGATGGGAATGAGGGATATGGTCCCTGGAAGGGTAGGGAGTTTTAGTTCAGAGGGGCAGCATGGTCGGTGCAGGCTTGGAGGGCTGAAGGGCCTGTTCCTGTGCTGTAATTTTCTTTGTTGGTAAATCCTGAGTGACCCTCTATTGTAAATCACTGTTTATCATTGGTAATAAATTCTTTGTTACTTTGAGCCACATTGAGTCACCCCAGGTTTATTACAACATCTCAGACATTGGGAAAGATGTGAAGACACCACTCAGTGTGCAGCCAGGATTCAGGGGACTTCACTTACAAGAATATACTGGAGAAGCTGTGACTGTTCTCTTTACTGAAGAAAGGGTTGAGAAAAGCTTTGATAAAAGTTTTCAAAATCATGAGGGGTTTGGACAGAGTAGAGCAGGGCAAACTGTTCCCTTGTCTGAAGAAACAAAGATAAAATGAAGAAAAACCTATTACACATAGAGTGGTTAGGATCTGGAATGTACTGTCTGAGAGTGTGGTGGAGACAGATTCACACAGCGAGTGGTTAGGATCTGGAATGTACTGTCTGAGAGTGTGGTGGAGACAGATTCACACAGCGAGTCGTTAGGATCTGGAATGTACTGTCTGAGAATGTGGTGGAGACAGATTCACACAGCGAGTGGTTAGGATCTGGAATGCACTGTCTGTGGAGGAGACAGATTCAATTGAGGTTTTAAAAATGTAATTAGATAGGAACATAAGAAATAGGAGCAGGAGTAGGCCATCTAGCACTTTGAGCCTGCCCCGCCATTCAATAAGATCATGGCTGATCTGAAGTGGATCAGTTCCACTTTCCCGCTTTCTCCCCATAACCCTTAATTCCCTTATCGATTAGAAATCTATCTACCCGTGACTTAAACATAGTCAACGAGGTAGCCTCCACCACTTCAATGGGCAGAGAATTTCAGAGATTCACCACCCTTTGAGAGAAGAAGTTCCTCCTCAACTCTGATCTAAACTGCCCCCCCCTCCTTATTTTGAGGCTGTGCGCTCTAGTCCTGGTTTCCTTTCTAAGTGGAAAGAATCTCTCTACCTCTACCCTATCTAGCGCCTTCATTATCTTATACGTCTCTATAAGATCCCCCCTCAGCCTTCTAAACTCTAATGAGTACAGACCCAGTCTATTCAATCTCTCCTCATAAGCTAACCCCCTCATCTCCGGTATCAGCCTGGTGAACCTGCTCTGTACTCCCTCCAAGGCCAATATATCCTTTCGCAAATAAGGGGACCAAAATTGCACACAGTACTCTAGTGCCTTGTACAGTTGCAGCAAGACCTCCCTATTTTTATATTCTATCCCCTTCGCTATAAAGGCCAACATCCCATTTGCCTTCCTGATCACCTGCTGCACCTGCAGACTGGGTTTTTGTGATTCGTGCACAAGGACCCCCAGGTCCCTCTGCACCGTAGCATGTTGTAATTTTTTACCATTTAAATAATAACCCCTCCTACTATCATTTCTGCCAAAGTGGATAACCTCACACTTGCTAACATTATACTCCATCTGCCAGGTCCTCGCCCACTCACTCAGCCTATCCAGATCCCTCTGCAGACTTTCCACACCCTCCACGCAATTTGCTTTTCCACTCATCTTCGTGTCATCAGCAAATTTTGTCACCCTACACTCAGCCCCCTCCTCCAGATCATCAATATAAATGGTAAATAGCTGAGGCCCCAGCACCGATCCCTGTGGCACTCCACTAGTCACCAACCGCCAACCAGAATAGCACCCATTGATACCAACTCTCTGCTTCCTGTTAGACAACCAATCCTCTATCCTTAATTAACTGAAGCTGTAAGAAAATAAGGAAAATGGGATGAAGGTAGGGGATTGAGAGCAAATGAGCAGCACTTATATGAACCAGCACAGAAACAGGCTGAATGGCCTCTTTCTGTCCTGTGACCATTCTATGATATAATTCCAAGGTGCAGGTCGTTAATGTAGATCAGAGATCGCGGCAGTTTAAATTCAAGTTCTCTCTATATTAACGGCAGTGTGGAAGTAGCTTGTAGCCGGAGAGAGCTGAGTTTACCGGTGGAGGTTATTAATTAGAGAGATGAGTCTCAATCCCATTTCCACCCTGGCTGCTGAGCCAATACAGTCTCAGAATAGAGGAGCTGTTTATTTCACGCTGAGATAGGGAAACATTTCTTCGCTGAGAGGTGGTGAATCTTTGGAATTCTCTGCCATAGAATAGATTCCAGGCTGAGATTGGTTGGTTTTAGACGTTAAGAGAATTGAGGTGTTTGGGGATCAGGCAGAAAGAGGACCTGTGTTCTGGGCAGTGATTGTATTGACTGGTGGAACAGGGCCCAATGGGACTCAGTCCATCATTTATCCTCTTATTTCTTTTGTTCTCATTGCAGCTAAATCATCCTGAACCTTTAACGCCTCGATCAAATCTCCTTTCACTTTTCTTTGCTCTGGAGAACTGCAGCTTCTCCTGTTTCCCACCGAACTATGATATTTCATCCCTTGCTAGTACATCTGTCCCGTATCCTGTCCAAACTCTCACCACTTCCTAACACGTGCCTCCGAAGCTGGACACAATATTCTGTCTGGAACACAACTAGTGTTTTACGTGATTTCGAATAACCCACTCTGGGATTATTAACATAGAACATAGAACACTACAGCACAAACAGGCCCTTCGGCCCACAAGTTGCGCCGATCACATCAACACCTACCAATCCATAGACCTATCTATAACCCCCAATCCCATAAAACCCCATAACTCATCCAGAAGTCTTTTAAAAGACCCCAGCGAGTTCGCCTCCAACACCACCGTCAGCAGCCGATTCCACTCACTCACCACCCTCTGAGTGAAAAACTTACCCCTAACATCTCCTCTGTACTTGCCTCCCCGCACCTTAAACCTGTGTCCTCTCGTAGCGACCATTCAGCCCTGGGAAATAGCCTCTGAGAATCCACCCTATCTATTCCTCTCAACATTTTATAAACCTCTATCAGGTCACCTCTCAACCTTTGTCTCTCCAGGGAGAAGAGTCCCAGCTCCCTCAACCTATCTTCATAAGGCATGCCTCCCAATCCAGGCAACATCCTTATAAATCTCCTCTGCACCCTCTCAATAGCTTCCACATCCTTCCTGTAGTGAGGTGACCAGAACTGCGCACAGTACTCCAAGTGGAGTACTTTGTACTCTGTCCCTCTACTTGTGAAGTCCTGGAAACTCATGAGTTTTATGATCTGCTCTGTTAACCTGTCTGTTACCCTTAAACAGCCTGTCTCACTAAAACTCAGTGAACTGCTGTATGAGGACAGCTGCTTTCCCCCCGCCCCCCCCAACCTGAGCTGGAAAATCCAGCACATCTCTCCCTGTTTTTAAATGGTATCATTACACACATCTTGTTTCTATGCTTTTCTGAACCAATCTCACATTTTTGGTGTTAAACTTTAGCTGCCGTGCGGTCTCCGGTTCTCGCAGTCAGGCTGTGTTCTCCTGGAATCTTCCTCAGTGATTGGTACATTTCCAATTTTCATTTCACGTCAAGTTTCAGATTTCTGTTGTGTAAACAGTCCCGGTTTCAGTCAGTCACGGATATCAAAAAGAGCAGTTATCCTGTTTGTTTTAGCCACTGCTGCAATGTGGGTGTTGTTAGAGAGGTCAGTATTCACTCCGTCACTGAGAAGGTATTGGTGAGGTACTTTCCTCACTCGCCATCAATCCAAAGATAAAGGGGCGATAAAATATACCTTTAAACATTCCCAGCAGGCCCAGTCTCTGCGCGGGTGCCGCAGGGAGCTGGAAACTTGCTGCTCCCGCGCAGTCAGTGCATTTTCTCATTCGCAGGCGAGGGACGGCACTGCGTACACGCAGCTGGTCTGTGAAGCTTTTAATTCTCGAGAAGCCGGCTCTGCTCCTGCACAGAAAAGGAGGAAGGGAGAAAATAAAATAGTGGGAATAAAAGGTCAGGGGTCACAGGTTCAAGGTGAAGGGGGGCCAAGGTTTAACTCAGGTATCAGAGGGACGTATTTTACACAGAGGGTGGCGGGGGCCTGGAATGCACTGCCAAGCAGGGTGGTGGAGGTGGACACACTGGGATCGTTTAGGACTTATTTGGATAGTCACATGAGCAGACTGGGAATGGAGGGATACAGAAGAATGATCTAGTTGGAAGCATGAGCAGCACAGGCTTGGAGGGCTGAAGGGCCTGGTTCCTGTGCTGTACTGTTCTTTGTTCTATGGAAGTGGAATGTCATTCCAAAGAGAGTGTCGAAATGAACAGGGCAACATGGTGGCACTGTGGATAGGACTGATGCCTCACCTTGGGTCACTGTCTATGTGGAGTTTGCACATTCCCCTCGTATCTGCATGGGTTTCCTCTGGGTACTCCGGTTTCCTTCCACAGTCCAAAGATGTGCGGGTTGGCTGGATTGGCCATGGTGATAGGGTGGAGGGGAGGACCAGGGTGGAATGTTTTTCAGAGACTAAACTCAGACTCAATGTTAAATGGCCTCTTTCTGCACTGGAGAGATTCTGTGATTCTATGACAGAGGGACAGGGAACTGGACCCAAATCAGGGACTGGCACAGAAGGAGGTCCCAGGAAGAGTTAAGGGACCAAGGCAAGAATCTGAAACAGGTCTTATTAAGTGAAGTTAAAAGTAAGAAGCAGAGGAAGTGTTTCAAATTAAAGAGAGAGAGAAATCTATGGGGACAGACCTGCTTCACATTGGCCAAATATCTGAGAGTGCGCATGGATGACAAAGCTTCAATGCACTTACAGATCCAGGGAAAAGAATATTGGAAGGAGAGATTGAAACCATGGGAGTGGATCCTTGTGAAGATATCTGAGTAGAAGCATCGATTGGGAGAGAATTCCAAAGTGAATTGTTTACATGTGGCGATTGAAAGCCTTGTGAGAAAAACAGTCAGACTGTTTGACTCGGTGTGAGAAGGGTTTGGGAGGTTGATGCAAAATCCATAGAATCTGCTTTCGTAGCATCTGTCAGTGGGTTTTGGAGTGGGTAAGACACAGTTCACCGATCGGTTTACACACTTTCACAGAATCAGGATCACAGAATCTTTACAGTGCAGAAGGAGGCCATTCAGCCCATTGAGTCTTCACTGGTTGTCTGGAAGAGCATTCTACCCGGTCCCACTCCCCAGTTCATTTCCCTTGTGAATACCTCAGCTGAACCTGCCTCCATCACCCAGTCAGGAAGCTTGTCTCGTCTCTGACCCCAACCACCCTCTGGTGAAAGATGTTTACCTGACATCAGCTTTACTCCCTTTGTACATTATTTTGAATCTGTGCCCTCCTGAGAGGGGAGAGTGTCTCGCCATTTATCCTGTCCCTTTCATGTATTGTCATTGATTTTGTGACCTTTTGTGAAACATTAACTCTGTTTCTCTCTCGGCAGTTGCTGCCTGAGCTGCCGAGATTTTCCTGCACTTTTGGTTCTAATTCCAGATTCCCAACTTTGACGGTATTTTGCTTTTATCCAAGTACTGAACCCTGTCCACAACACACTTCCATCCAGTCTGAGAAACAGCCATTCCTCACAAATCTCTGCTTCCCACCCCACCGCTAATTTTGTTTCTCTGCTGTTTCTACTCTATTAATCCTCGGATTTCAATCGCTTTTCTCAACGCCTTCTCAAATTCTATTCACAACGTCAGCTGCACTGCCATCTTCCACCCCTGACTCACCTGAGGAAGGAACAGTGTTCCGAAAGCTTGTGCTACCAAATAAACCTGTTGGACTTTAATCTGGAGTTGTCAGACTTCTTACTGTGCCCACCCCAGTCCAACGCCGGCATCTCCACACCACATCTCCCACCCCATGTGTTATCTCATCTGAACAAAACATCAAACATGATTCTGTTCTGGACATGCAGGGGGTAAGGTAGGGATATAATGGTTTAGTGGTGACGCCACTGGTCTGGAATCCTGATGCCCGCGGTTTAAAATTCAGCTTATCAGTAATTCTCAGAGGGAAATCATTAATTCTTGCAATAATTGTTTTGGATGGGTTTTGTGCGGTGTGTTCCAGAATGTTTGAATATCTTCCTTACACTCAGGGAGATTTTTCCTGGTTAAAAATAAATGCCAGCAGCGAGCGTTCTGTTGATTTTTAAAAGTGGTAAAAGTTACTTATTATCACACACTTGCCACATGTGTTAAAAAAGCCACATCTGAATCAGCTACACTGTCACACGCACAAAGATTCGATACAGATGAAGTTAAGGCTGTAATTATTAAAATAGAATTAATAACGCTGTCTTTGTATTGTCACAGACCCTTTATCTTCTTAGCTCAGTTGATATTGTAGTTGGGGTGAGGTTTTTTTTAGAATCAAGCATTTTCGGGAAGGTGTGAAGCCTCCTATAGATGAATAGCCACAAAGTTGGTTACCAGGTGGATTTGCCTGCTGTATTAGAAGGTTTTCAGTTCTGATGGTTCAGATGTTTCTCTCACACACTCAGATTTGCTTTATTTAGATTGTATTAAATTGCAGTCCCGGAAAGTTAGTTTCAGTCACATGACAGCAGGGTTTACACATCTGGGGCCAGAGCACCACAACCCCACAGCTGACAACACGCATTCACTCTGATCGTTACCCCAACTGGAAGTCAAATATTCTCCTCCTGTCAATGTGGCTCCGGGAGACCGAGGACAGGATTTTCCAGACGTGGGTGGCACGGTAGCACAGTGGGTTAGCACTGCTGCTTCACAGCGCCAGGGTCCTGGGTTCAATTCCCGGCTCGGGTCACTGTCTGTGTGGAGTTTGCACATTCTCCTCGTGTCTGCGTGGGTTTCCTCCGGGTACTCCGGTTTCCTCCCACAGTCCAAAGATGTGCGGGTTAGGTTGATTGGCCATGCTAAGAAATTGCCCCTTAGTGTCCAGGGATGTGTACGTTAGAGGGATTAGTGGGGATAATATGTAGGGATATGGGGGTAGGGCCTGGGTGGGATTGTGTTCGGTGCAGACTCGATGGGCCGAAGGGCCTCTTTCTGCACTGTAGGGTTCTATGATTCTATCCTCACCCCAAAACCAGACTTTTGCACAGTCTGCACTCCCCCCCACTACAATTCCTGTGGTGGGCGGGACGGGAAAACTCCCCCCAGCAGCTTGGGGATCCCACATTCAGCCAACGTCACTTTGTCCTTATAAAGAGTGAAATGTTTAAACTGAACAGCTGGCTGGAACATTCCCTGGTTAAGGTCCATTTTTATTACATATTGGCCGCAGGATTGAATCGTGTCTGCGGTGTAAATGGCCAAAGTCACATGATAAGTTGCAGGTATCTGAACAGAACTTTGTAATGTCCGTGGGTTTGAACTCAGCATGGTTCCGTGGTGGAAATAGAGGGATACAAATGGATGGTCTAGTTAGGAACACATGGTCGGTGCGGGCTTGGAGGGCTGAAGGGCCTTTTCCTGTGCTGTAATTTTCTTTGTTTCTTTGACAATATCCATCTATTTCACTCATATCCTTTAAGGAGGAGAATCTGCCATCCTGAGCTGGTCTGGTCTACATGTGACTCCAGACTCACCACTATCAGCAGCAGTTAGGGACGGGCAAGTATAATAAATCCTTGGAGACAGAAGCCCCTTCCCCAAGATCACTTTATTTGCAAGTCTGACAACAGCGTACAGACTGCTATCTGTCAGCAGGCTACACTCGGAGTCCCAGAGGAACTGGCGCGCCTGCTTAGGAAGAGGCTCCCTGATTGGCCCATTAATTTTGCCCTTAATTAGGGAGTTCTTATTTGAATAGTCCCACCTCAATTGGCTGATTACGGTCATTATAGCAATAAATGCTGGCAACGTCCACAACTCAATGAAAGGATGAGAAAACAACCTATGTTGGTTTTCTGTGATTAATCTATGTTTTATCAGGTGACTGTTGCATTTCTCCCAAGTTACTGCCTCTACAAATCTCCCCGCCACCGAGGTGAAGCTGAGAGCAGCCAGGTCTATCCTTTGAAAAGGTTTGCTGATGTTTGAGACGCACAACCTTTAAGCAGTGGATCAAAGCGAGATAAGTAATGTACAGTGTGCCTGTCTCCGAGTGAATCTCGCTGCTCTGTGCAGTTTTAGCAGGTGTTGTGAGTTACTGATGCATTCTTCAGCATCCTGTGAGTCAGAACAAGTTCCACTTTCACTGCAACCTACACTTTCCAAGACACAGAAAAATTAAAAGTGCAGAAAACCCCTCTGAATATAATCCACACACTGAAATATAACCACAAAGTCTACCATTGCAGCAGTGCAATGGAAAGCTCAGGATATGTTTCTACTTTGCAAAGTAAAATGCAGCGTGCATTTATCTAGCGGAAACATGCAGTCTGCTGCGATTCTCCTGCTTTGGGCTGTGGTATATTGTGTTCAGACATGACCTTTAAGCAGATAAAACACTGAAACCCGAGATCTATATTTAGTCGGCAGGAACTCAGAGAGCAACATCTCTGAGGTTGAGTTTTTTTCTGCTCCTGTCTCAGTTAGAAATCTAATTTTAAAACTCTTCATGTTTAGCAAGTATTTTTCTTTCCTTTTTAAGTATTTTCCACTTGAAAAAGCAAAAATTGCTAAAAGCTAGTTTACTTAGATAAATCTTTGTTACTGCCTGCTTTTCAGTAAAACATTGAAATAGTGCCGCACTGACAGAGGGTCAGTGCTGAGGGAGTGCCGCACTGTCAGAGGGTCAGTGCTGAGGGAGTGCCGCACTGTCAGAGGGTCAGTACTGAGGGAGTGCCGCACTGTCAGAGGGTCAGTACTGAGGGAGTGCCGCACTGTCAGAGGGTCAGTGCTGAGGGAGTGCTGCACTGTCAGAGGGTGAGTGCTGAGGGAGTGCCGCACTGTCAGAGGGTGAGTGCTGAGGGAGTGCCGCACTCTCAGAGGGTCAGTGCTGAGGGAGTGCTGCACTGTCAGAGGGTCAGTGCTGAGGGAGTGCCGCACTGTCAGAGGGTCAGTGCTGAGGGAGTGCCGCACTGTCAGAGGGTGAGTGCTGAGGGAGTGCCGCACTGTCAGAGGGTGAGTGCTGAGGGAGTGCCGCACTGTCAGAGGGTCAGTGCTGAGGGAGTGCTGCACTGTCAGAGGGTCAGTGCTGAGGGAGTGCCGCACTGTCAGAGGGTCAGTGCTGAGGGAGTGCTGCACTGTCAGAGGGTCAGTGCTGAGGGAGTGCCGCACTGTCAGAGGGTCAGTGCTGAGGGAGTGCCGCACTGTCAGAGGATCAGTGCTGAGGGAGTGCCGCACTGTCAGAGGGTCAGTGCTGAGGGAGCGCCGCACTGTCAGAGGGTCAGTGTTGAGGGAGCGCCGCACTGTCAGAGGGTCAGTGCTGAGGGAGTGCCGCACTGTCAGAGGGTCAGTGCTGAGGGAGTGCCGCACTGTCAGAGGGTCAGTGCTGAGGGAGTGCTGCACTGTCAGAGGGTGAGTGCTGAGGGAGTGCCGCACTGTCAGAGGGTGAGTGCTGAGGGAGTGCCGCACTGTCAGAGGGTCAGTGCTGAGGGAGTGCCGCACTGTCAGAGGGTCAGTGCTGAGGGAGTGCCGCACTGTCAGAGGGTCAGTGCTGAGGGAGTGCCGCACTGACAGAGGGTCAGTGTTGAGGGAGTGCCGCACTGTCAGAGGGTCAGTGCTGAGGGAGTGCTGCACTGTCAGAGGGTCAGTGCTGAGGGAGTGCCGCACTCTCAGAGGGTCAGTGCTGAGGCAGTGCTGCACTGTCAGAGGGTCAGTGCTGAGGGAGTGCCGCACTGTCAGAGGGTCAGTGCTGAGGGAGTGCCGCACTGTCAGAGGGTCAGTGCTGAGGGAGTGCCGCACTGTCAGAGGGTCAGTGCTGAGGGAGTGCCGCACTGTCAGAGGGTGAGTGCTGAGGGAGTGCTGCACTGTCAGAGGGTCAGTGCTGAGGGAGTGCCGCACTGTCAGAGGGTCAGTGCTGAGGGAGTGCCGCACTGTCAGAGGGTCAGTGCTGAGGGAGTGCCGCACTGTCAGAGGGTCAGTGCTGAGGGAGTGATGTATAATTGGAATTGTCATCTTTTGAATGGATCATTAATTTTGGGTTTTTGGGGCCTTCTCAGTTGGAAATGATCTGTAACAGAGCTGGAGAGGTCTCCCTACTGTGCTGACCGATCCTCACATCACTGATTATCACAGGACCATCAAATAACTCTGTATGGGATCTTGCTGTGTAAATTCAGTTGCTGCATTTGCTATATGGCAACAGAGAAAACACTTCAGAAGCATTTCATTTGCTGTAAACCGTTTTGGGATGTTCTGAGGTTCTAAAAGGCACTGCAGAAATTCCGGATTCCCTGATGTTGCCGGAACGAGAGGTTATCTTTGGAAAGCTGGTTTATTAATTTTGATTCATTCTATGGGTGTTACCGACTGGACTGACGTTTATTGCCCAACCCTAATTGCCCTTGAACTGATTGGCTTGTTGGGCCATTTCAGAGGGCAATTAAGATTCATTGTACCATCGAATCCGGACAGTACAGGAGGCCATTCGGGTCCATCAGGCCTGTACCAACTACTATCCCACCCCCCAGGCCCTATCCCTGTAACCCTATTCCCATTTATCCTGCTAATCACTGTGACACTAAGGCACTCATATTGTTGTGGGTCTGGAGTCCTAAGTAGGCCAGACAGGGGAAGGATGGCAGATTTCCTGCCCTGGGGGTATCAGTGAACCAGATGTGTTTTTACAACAATTGACAATAGTTTCAGAGTTGTCACTAAGCCACTAATTCCAGATGTTTATTGAATTTAAATTTGACCCTCTGTGTGATGGGATTTGAACCCAGGACCCAGGGCATATCAATCGATGCCTGCATTACTGGTTCAATGACAATATCACTGCGCCACTTTTTACCCATTTGTTTCTCATGCCAGCGTGCTGGGCAAGGATTGGGTGTGGTTCTGACATCATGCCTAAGTTATAATTCTATTTAAAAATAACAACCTGATTATTCTTCGAGAAAGTTTTTAAAAGTTCATTTATGGGCGGTGAATATCACTTGTCTGAGAATTCCAGGATTTTGACCCAGTGACAATGGAGGGACGGAGATGTAGTTCCAATGTATGGTGAGTGTTTTGGAGGGGAACCCAGGTATCTGCTGCTCTTGCCCTTCTCAATGGGTGTGGGCTTGGGTTTGGACAGTGCTGCCTAAGTGAGATGCTGCAGTGCATCTTGTGAATGACCCGGGTGCTGCGGTGGAGGGATTGAATGTTTTTGGAAGGGGCAGCAATCAAACGGGGCTGCTTTGTCCTGGGTGGTGTTGAGCTTCCTGAGTGTTGTTGGAGCTGTACCCATCCAGGCAAGTGGAGAATATTTCTTCACACTCCTGCGTTGTGCCTTGTAGACGGTGGACAGGCTCTGGGGAGTCAGGAGGTGAGTTACTGACTGCAGGATTCCCAGCCTCTGACCTGATCTTGCAGCCACTGTATTTATGTGGCTGGATCCAGTTCAGATTTTGGTCAGTGTTTACCCCCAGGATGTTGATTGTGGGAAATTCAGCAAACACAATGCCATTGACTGTCAAGGTATGACGGTTAGATCCTCTCTTGCTGGGAATGGTCATTCTCTGGTACTCCTGTGGTGTGAATGTTATTTGCTACCTATCAGCCCAAGTCTGAATATTGTCCAGGTCTTATTACATTTGGACACAAACAGCTTCAGTATCTGAGCGAATCACAAATGATCCTGAATATTGTGCACTTATCAGCAAACACCCCCTTCCAATGAATGTCAGAATTGTGATGGAGGGAAGGTCATTGATGAAGCAGCTGAGGATGGTTGGGCCTCGATTACCCTGAGGAACTCCTGCTGTCATTGACTTCCAACAGCACAATCATCTTCCCGTGTACCAGGGGTGACTCTAATCAGCCAAGAGTTTGCCCCCGATTCCCACTGATTCCAGTTTTGTCAGGGCTTCTTGATGTCACACTCGGTCAAATGCGGCTTTGATGTTAAGGGCTGTCCCTCTCACCTCACCTCTGGAATTCACCTCTTTTCCCCATGTTTGAACGAAGGCTGTAATGAGGTCAGGGGCTGAGTGACCCTGGAGAAACCCAAACTGGGCATCACTGAGCAGGTTATTGCTGAGCAGGTGCTGGGGATCGCGCTGTCGATGACCCCTTCCATCACTTTACTGATGATCGAGAGTAGACGGATTGGGCAGTAATTGGCAGGGTTGGATTTGTCCTGCTTTTTGTGTACAGGTCATACCTGGGCGATTTTCCACATTGCCGGGTAGATGCCAGTGTTGTAACTGCATTGGCACAGCTGGACGAGGGGAGCGGCAAGTTCTGGAACACAAGTCTTCAGTACTATTGCTGGAATGTTCTCAGGACCCATTCCCTTTGCAGCATCCAGTGCCTTCAACTGTTTCTTAATATCACAGGGAGTGAATGGAATTGGCTGGAGACTGATATCTGGGATGCTGGGGACCACTGGAGGAGGCTGAGATGGATCATCCACTCGGCACTTCCAGCTGAAGATTGCTGCGAATGTTTCAGCCTTATCTTTCACACTGATGTGCTGGGCTCCTCCATCATTGAGGATGGGGATATTTGTGGAGCCTCCTCCTCCAGTGAGGTGTTTAATTGTCCATCACCGTTCACAGCTGGATGTAGAAGGACTGCAGAGTGGGTAGTGCTGCTACCTCACAACGCCAGGGAACCAGTTCAATTCCAGCCTTGGGTGACTGACTATGTGGAGACTGCACATTCTTCCTGTATCTGTGTGGGTCCCCAGAGCATTACTCTGAATTAGAATCCCTACAGCGCAGAAGGGGGCCATTCAGCCCATCAAGTCTGCACCTACTTTCAGATAGGGCATCCTACACAGGCCCTATCCCTATAACCTCACATATTTACCTGCTAATCCCTTAACCTACACATCTTGGGTCACTAAAGGGCAAGTTAGCATCCAATCAGCACATCTTTGGACTAAGGGAGGAAACTGGAGCACGCGGAGGAAATCCATGCAGACACGGGGAGAACCTGTAAACTCCACACAGACAGTGTCACAAGTCAGGAATTGAACCGGGGTCCCTGACACTGTGAGGCAGCAGTGTTAATCACTGTGGTACCGTGACACCCAGACAAATCCATTTACTAGACCAGTGACAATGCCACTACACTAATCACCAGTTAACCAGTTATCTAGCTGACCAGTTCACCAGCTGACAGTTAATCAACTGATCAGTTAACCAGCTGACATGCTTGCCAGTTGATCCAGTTATCAGCTGGTGAACTGTGTGCAGAAAGACATGTCCGTTGGAACCAATGGGATTGGTGACACTCACTGGATTGTGGAGTTGGTGATCCGGGGCAGTTTCTCAGAAACTCCAGCTAATATCACAACTGATAGATTTTTATTCTAAAAATATGGAAAACAAAGAGATATTTGCCACTCAGCTGATTAAACCCTCTGACAGTGCGGCACTCCCTCAGCACTGACCCTCTGACAGTGCAGCACTCCCTCAGCACTGACCCCCTGACAGTGCGGCGCTCCCTCAGCACTGACCCTCTGACAGTGCGGCACTCCCTCAGCACTGACCCTCTGACAGTGCGGCACTCCCTCAGTACTGACCCTCTGACAGTGCAGCACTCCCTCAGCAC
Organism: Carcharhinus amblyrhynchos; assembly: GCF_965287045.1. NCBI lineage: Eukaryota > Metazoa > Chordata > Chondrichthyes > Carcharhiniformes > Carcharhinidae > Carcharhinus > Carcharhinus amblyrhynchos. Next base: position 140,016,441 of record NC_137326.1, read on the forward strand.
AGACCCTCTGACAGTGCGGCGCTCCCTCAGCACTGACCCTCTGACAGTGCGGCACTCCCTCAGCACTGACCCTCTGACAGTGCAGCACTCCCTCAGCACTGACCCTCTGAGTGTGCAGCACTCTCTCAGCACTGACCCTCTGACAGTGCAGCACTCCCTCAGTACTGACCCTCTGACAGTGCGGCACTCCCTCAGCACTGACCCTCTGAGTGCGGCACTCCCTCAGCACTGACCCTCTGACAGTGCGGCACTCTCTCAGTACTGACCCTCTGACAGTGCGGCGCTCCCTCAGCACTGACCCTCTGATAGTGTGGCACTCCCTCAGTACTGACCCTCTGACAGTGCGGCACTCCCTTAGCACTGACCCTCTGACAGTGCGGCACTCCCTCAGCACTGACCCTCTGACAGTGCGGCACTCCCTCAGCACTGACCCTCCGAGAGTGCGGCACTCTCTCAGCACTGACCCTCTGACAGTGCAGCACTCCCTCAGTACTGACCCTCTGACAGTGCGGCGCTCCCTCAGCACTGACCCTCTGATAGTGTGGCACTCCCTCAGTACTGACCCTCTGACAGTGCGGCACTCCCTTAGCACTGACCCTCTGACAGTGCGGCACTCCCTCAGCACTGACCCCCTGACAGTGCAGCACTCCCTCAGCACTGACCCTCCGAGAGTGCGGCACTCTCTCAGCACTGACCCTCTGACAGTGCAGCACTCCCTCAGTACTGACCCTCTGACAGTGCGGCACTCCCTCAGCACTCACCCTCTGACAGTGCGGCACTCCCTCAGCACTCACCCTCTGACAGTGCAGCACTCCCTCAGCACTGACCCTCTGACAGTGCGGCACTCCCTCAGCACTGACCCCCTGACAGTGCAGCACTCCCTCAGCACTGACCCTCCAAGAGTGCGGCACTCTCTCAGCACTGACCCTCTGACAGTGCGGCACTCCCTCAGCACTGACCCTCTGACAGTGCGGCACTCCCTCAGCACTGACCCTCTGACAGTGCGGCGCTCCCTCAGCACTGACCCTCTGACAGTGCGGCACTCCCTCAGCACTGACCCTCTGACAGTGCGGCACTCCCTCAGCACTGACCCTCTGACAGTGCGGCGCTCCCTCAGCACTGACCCTCTGACAGTGCGGCGCTCCCTCAGCACTGACCCTCTGACAGTGCGGCGCTCCCTCAGCACTGACCCTCTGACAGTGCGGCACTCCCTCAGCACTGACCCTCTGACAGTGCGGCACTCCCTCAGCACTGACCCTCTGACAGTGCGGCGCTCCCTCAGCACTGACCCTCTGACAGTGCGGCACTCCCTCAGCACTGACCCTCTGACAGTGCGGCACTCCCTCAGCACTGACCCTCTGACAGTGCGGCACTCCCTCAGCACTGACCCTCTGACAGTGCGGCGCTCCCTCAGCACTGACCCTCTGACAGTGCGGCACTCTCTCAGTACTGACCCTCTGACAGTGCGGCACTCTCTCAGTAATACACTATGAGTCAGTGTTAGGTGAGTTCTGGGGATTGTGCTGACTCTCACTCAGCGGCAGGATTGCTGTTATCTAAGTCATAAATTGGAAACTAATGCCTGCAGCCTTCACAAAAACAAGTTTGAATCACTATGAGCCCCCGGTTGAGAGGAAACTTTTATTTATTGCCAGTTGCAGTTTCTATCTATCAGCAATAAGGCATCTTTTGAGCTCAATTCCATCCTGAATGCTAACCCTGCTCAGTCCTCGATACCGATTGTTCGAATGCTCTCAATGTTTTCAATAAATTGATTTGCTAATTACCCGCTTTGACAACCTTTGCTGCAAAGGGAACTTTCTTGTTCAAAGCGGAAATGTCTGTTTGCCATTTCCACATTTTAATACTTACCCACATCCTGGTATTTCGCACAATGTAGCAAGCTGTTGATTTGTTCATCAGAAGTGGGTCTTGTGCTCGGAGATGTGTGGGTAAGGATTTGAAAGGGACTTCATCGAAATCAAATTCTCAGTGCCTGTGTACAGTTTTCCACGCTCACTCTTATTGAAGGGTGGGATTCTTAAACAGGAATAAGAATTGCAACTACTGGAAATCCTCACAAGGTCACTTAGAACCCACAAAGAAGCAAAGCAAGTTATTGAACTGGCCTTGGAAAGTACACATCGAACCCTTCCTAGCTGACAGTTTATTATCCATATTTATTCTTCAAAAAATGGACTTTGCTAACATCCAGGATTTTTTGCATTTGAGAAAGTGACAGTGACCTTCTGTTCACTGTGTTGACATTGGTGCTGATAATGTTCTTGTGTACCTGTTGCCTTGTACATGTTCATATAAAATTTCCATACATAATCATAATCACAGGGTCTTTGTCATCCAGATTGCAAAGAGACATGCTGCTGAAGCTTTTCATCTTCACTCATCAGGACAAACACAATCCTGGCAAATTTCAAATCAGCACAACAATTTACACTGCAGGGGCAAAGGGGGCTAAGTTTTTGGCAAGTTGACTCTGTTTAGAACATAGAACATAGAAAAACTACAGCACAAACAGGCCCTTCGGCCCACAAGTTGCACCGAACATATCTCTACCTACTAGGCTTACCTATAATCCTCTATCTTACTAAGTCCCATGTACTCATCCAAAAGTCTCTTAAAAGACGCTTTTGAATCTGCCGATTGGCCAAGACATTGCCATGGAGAAAGCAATGGGGAACTATTGACTCCCCAATCTCCTGGGATAGTTCAAAAAAGACACAAGGCTTGGACATATTCCTTTTGTTTGCTGAGAACAGGTTGCTGTGTGTAAATGTCTTCCACTTCTCGCGAGTGTAAATGAACCACATTGTGAGTTTGACTGATTATCTTAAACTGATTGTTAGTGTAGCTCTTTGCACACTCAGGATTGTTTGTGTAGGTTGTTAGTGTAGTTATTAGCACTCTCAGGATTGTTCAGTGAGTGCTGCCCAATCACAGAATCACATCTAACATTAGACATTATGTTTGGGGTTTGCAAACACTGGCGATTGAATACAGTCCATATTCTGTTTAATAATAACAGCTAGAGGAACATGCAACTTGATTTGATCAGCTTATCATCGGGTTTAAGGCCCATGACCCTGGCATCGCAAGGCAATTGAAATTCATAAACAACGTCTATGTGATTGGGCCTCAGAATGAAGGATGTTCAAGCTTTGAGAGGTCGAATTCCATATTCAGCTTAAGGGTGAGAAATTTAGGTTTGACACTAGAGCCTTAAACATAAATAAAGGCAATTACAAAGATATGAAAATAGTTGGGAAAAGTGGGATGAGAAAACAGAATAAAAGGTTAGATGGTTGGGAAGTAGTGGTCAAAATCTGAGGAGATACTTCATAAGTCTCATTAAAAGTATGTGTAATTAAGAAAGTAAGAGCCAATGAGAAGGAGGCATCATCCGTGGCAAGTTAAGGAAATGAAGGTTTAAGAAGTTAAAAAAATGATGATGTCACTTCTAGTTCCTGGGTGAACTTTCATTAAATAAATTTCACTTATTGGAATTCATTGGATTAACTCGTGGTTTAAACATCTCCCACTGATGTGGACAGTGTTCCACTCTGAGATGAACACTCATTAGGTGTCATTCTTGGTGCAAGTAGTGTCTGGACATCTGTGTATTGTCAGGCAGATGTGTTTAAATCTTTATTAGAGGAGTATGATGGCATCACATTGGAACTTTAATCCTCAAAGGATGGTAATCTAAGTTTTCTCACTGCTGGTGTTCAAACACAAGACAGGCAACGTTAGAATGAGATGCTGAGGCTTGCCCTCATCTCATTCACCATCTCATACATCATCAGATGGCATCGAAACATCAAGGATTGGGTCACATCATTGTTGTTACTCAGTGGACTTTAAGTTGACAGAGTGAGCACATTAGCTGGTCACCACTGACCAAAGCTGAAATTATACCTCATCAATCATATCGGATAAATGTGTAGTGGTCCATTTTGGCAGGGCCAATGGGATGAAGGAGTACAATATCAAGGGGACGAGTCTTAGCAGTGTTGAGGAGCAGAAGGATCTTGGGGTCCGGGTCCATAGGACTCTTAAATCAGCCTCGCAGGTGGAGGATGTGGCCAAGAAGGCGTATGGTGTACTGGCCTTCATTAATCGAGGGATTGAGTTTAGGAGTCGGGAGGTAATGCTGCAACTTTATAAGACCCTTGTCAGACCCCACTTGGAGTACTGTGCGCAGTTCTGGTCGCCTCACTACAGGAAGGATGTGGAAGCTATTGAAAGGGTGCAGAGGAGATTTACAAGGATGTTGCCTGGATTGGGAGGCATGCCTTATGAGGATAGGTTGAGGGAGCTGGGACTCTTCTCCCTGGAGAGACGAAGGTTGAGAGGCGACCTGATAGAGGTTTATAAAATGTTGAGAGGAATAGATAGGGTGGATTCTCAGAGGCTATTTCCCAGGGCTGAAATGGTCGCTACGAGAGGACACAGGTTTAAGGTTCTGGGAAGCAGGTACAGAGGAGATGTCAGGGGAAAGATTTTCAGTCAGAGGGTGGTGAGTGAGTGGAATCGGCTGCCGTCAGTGGTGGTAGAGGCGAACTCGCTGGGGTCTTTTAAAAGACTTCTGGATGAGTATATGGGATTTAATGGGATTGGGAGTTACAGATAGTTCTATGGCTTGGTAGGTATGGATGTGATCGGTGCAACTTGTGGGCCGAAGGGCCTGTTTGTGCTGTAATGTTCTGTGTTCTATCATGAGGTCAGAACGCACAAGTTCTCTCAGTGATGGTTCAGTTATTCCCCAAGATGGCAGGGGGTCATCTGGAGGGCTATGGGAGATGTTTCCAGATGGCCTCATTTAATTTTACATCTCCTGGAACCTATGAGCAACTATAGAACTATCGGTACATCTCCCAGGTCTGCCTCCCACGATGGAATCTGCACACTCACACTGTCCCTCATCTCCTCATCTTTATCTTCAAGATGAGACCTCATCCTCCTCCAGTTCCTCCTCTGCAAAGGACACACTGCAATCATGTGGGAAACCCTCTCCGGTTTGTATTGCAGGGGGACACTTGGGTGGTCCAGGCATCTGAGGCGCATCTTTGGAAGTCCTGTTGTGTCACTCTATGAGGGAGCATGTGCAGCGGTGAGTAGCATTGTACCTCTCCTCAGCACCAGGGGACAAAGTGGAGACATCAGCCAAAGTTTAAGTGAGTGGCCCTTATCTCTCAGCAATCATCCCTGCAGCTGTTCTGGCCCCTCAGAGATCCCAGGAAGCTTGGTCTGGCTGCGGATACAGCAATTCCCAAGGTAAAATGCACACACATGCAGTCTGTGCTTCTGATGATTACACACCAGTTGCACATTGATGGAGTGGCAGCAAATGTGGTTTCCAAATATCAAAACATAAGGTCATAAGACCACAAGACACAGGAGCAAAAGTAGGTCATTCGGCCCATCGAGTCTGCTCTGTCATTCAATGAAATCATAATTGATCTGATATGATAATCCACAATTCATCTTTCCCACCATTGAGTCCCCCACCAATTAAAACACTGTCAGTCTCTGTCCTGAATGTACCAAGAGGCCCAGCATGTACAACCCTCTGTGGTAAATAATTCCACAGATTCCCCACTGGACTGATTCAGGAAGCCTGATTGGAAAGGAACATGATTCATTACAGAATGCAAAGTAAAACTACTACCATGAGTCTGTGAGGAGTGGGAGCGCTCCCCCGTCGCCCTCCCCTCGAACCCGGACACTCCCCTCCCTCTCTCTCTCTAGGGACTGCAGTTTAGGACCTGCTTAAAAATAGGTATCTCTGTCCAGAGATATTCTGGGGGCTGAAAGGCTGGCAGCCCACATACCAGCACAAAGGCCTGCTGTTTGCTAACTGATTTTGAAGAGGAATCTATGAGGAATATTGCTTAAATTGGAAATTAATACAAATAGGTTAGCGGTTAAGAATTGTATTTTGTCATCTGGCAGTAGGTGTAAAGGGGGAAAGGATGAACCTTTTTACACAGAGGGTGGTGGGTATCTGGAATTCGCTGCCTGGGGTGGTGGTGGAGGCAGAGACTCTAAACTCTTTTAAAAAGTACCTGGATCTGCACCTTAAGTGCTGTAAGCTACAGGGCTCTGGGCCGGGTGCAGGAAGATGGGATTAGAAAGGGCACCTGGGTATCCTCAGGCTAGCAGGGACAAGATGGGCTGAATGGCCTCCTTGTGTGCTGGAACTTTTCTGTGGTTGTGCTTCCTCATTTCAATTGATAAAAGTTATGCTAATTCTTCTTTTTATTTCAAAAATATGCTTTATTCATGTATAATGTGGTATATAACTGGGGCGGCACACTAGCACAGTGGTTAGCACTGCTGCTTCACAGCTCCAGGGTCCTGGGTTTGATTCCCGGCTCGGGTCACTGTCTGTGTGGAGTTTGCACATTCTCCTCGTGTCTGCGTGGGTTTCCTCCAGGTACTCCGGTTTCCTCCCACAGTCCAAAGATGTGCGGGTTAGGTTGATTGGTCATGCTAAGAAATTGCCCCTTAGTGTCCAGGGTAGCAGAGGTTAGAGGGATTAGTGGGTATAATATGCAGGGATATGGGGGTAGGGCCTGGGTGGGATTGTGTTCGGTGCAGACTCGATGGGCCGAAGGGCCTCTTTCTGCACTGTAGGGTTCTATGATTCTATAATCTGAATAAACATTACAGCGTACATTTTCAGTCATTTCGGTGAAAAATGGTCATATTTACATTTTCCCTAACAGGAATGTGGAGATGCTGGTGTTGGACTGGGGTGGGCACACTAAGAAGTCTCACAACACCAGGTTAAAGTCCAACAGGTTTATCTGGAATCACGAGCTTTCCGAGCGCTGCTCCTTCATCAGGTGACTCATCAGAGAAAGGAGCAGAGCTCCAAAAGCTCATGATTCCAGATAAACCTGTTGGACTTTAACCTGGTGTTGTGAGATTTCTTATTGTTCCCTACAATCAAAATTTACTGTGTTCAGTCCAAAAACGTTTCATGTGTTACAGAATGTACATTCGTCACGATGCGCTCTGCGGTCCTTTTGCAGAGGTACGCACAGTTATACAGTTACTAGCCCCTCAGTCGACACAGTAACCTTTCCCCATTATGTCTTTGTTAATTCTTTTTGTTGTAGTTAAACTGTATCATTAAATAACATTTTTTTGAGCAAAGCTTTCCAGTATGTCAATAGAATCACACCTGAAATGAAACATGTGATCCTCACACTAATGCCAAAATCAAAAATAGTTCGGGTCTAGTCTAACTTCACCATATACCTTTGGAATTTATGATCAGATCCCAAAGGTGTGGAGAGATTTCAGCAACATTGATTATTATTACCATTCAGGCCATCAGTACAGATATATTAATGAGATGTACAGTAAGGTACAGTGTGTACATTTGTACAGGAACGAGATAGAGAATCTGGTGAACTGGTGCAGCAACAATAATCTCCCTCATTGTCACCAATACAAAGGAGATTGTCATCAACATCAGTGAGCATAAAGGGGAACGTGCCCCTGTCTACATCAACGAGGATGAAGTAGAAAGGATTGAGAGCTTCAAGCCTTTAAGTGTCCAGATCATTAACATCCAATCCTGGTTCCCCCCATGCTGACACTATAGTTTCTCCTTTAACAGAAAACTAAGGAAATTTGGCATGTCCGCTACGTCTCTCAACAACCTTCACAGATGCACCATAGAAACCATTCTTTCTGGTTGTATCACAGCTCGGTCTGGGCTCCTGCTCTGCCCAAGACTGCAAGGAACTACAAAAAGTTGTGAATGTAGCCCAATCCATCACACAAACCAGGCTACCATCCGTTGACTCTGTCTACACTTCCCGCTGCCTTGGAAAAGCAGCCAGCATAATTGAGGAATCCACGCACCCTGGATATTCTCTCTTCCACCTTCTTCTGTCGGGAAAAAGATACAAAAGTCTGAGGTCACGTGCCAACCAACTCATGAACAGCTTCTTCCCTGCTGCAGACTTTTGAATGGACTTTGCATTAAGTTGATCTTTCTCTACACTCTAGCTATGACTGTAACACTACATTCTGCACTGTCTCGTTTCCTTCTCTATGAATGGTATGCTTTGTCTGTATAGCGCACAAGAAACAATACTTTTCACTGTATGTTAAGACATGTGACAATAATAAATCAAATCAAATCAAACAGATCGGATAGGAGTGCAGCGAGTTCTGGAGCACTTGCTGTATCCAATACCTTCTGCTGTTTCTTGATATCATGTGAAGTGAATCTAATTGGTTGAAGACTGATATTTGTGAAGCTGGGGACTATTGGAGGGGGCTGAGATGGATCATCCACTCGGCACTTCTGGTGGAAGATGTTTTAAGTTTAGGGTTAATTATTAGTGTCACAGATGGGCTTACATTAACACTGAGATTAAGTTAGAATCATAGAATTATACAGCGTGGAAAAGACCCTTCATCCAATCGAATCTGCATTGACACATTAGAAACACCTGAACTCCCACCTAATCCCATCTGCCAACACCTGGCCCATAGCCCTGAGTGCTATGACGTGCCAAGTGTTCAACCAGATACTTTATAAAGGATGTGAGGCAACCCACCTCTACCACCCTCCCAGGCAGTGGATTCCAGACCCTCACCACCTCTGGGTGAAAAGGCTTATCCCCACAACCCCCCTAAAACTCCTGCCCCCACCTTGAATCTATGTTCCTTCATGACTGACCCTTCAACTAAGGGGAACAGCTGCTCCTTATCCACTCTGTCCATGTCTTTCATAACCTTGTACACCTCGATAGGGTCACCCCTCAGTCTTCTCTGCTCCAACGAAAACAACCCAAGCCTATCCAACCTCTCTTCATAACTTAAATATTCCATCCCAGGCAGCACCCTGGTGAAACTCTGCCAGTGCAATCACATTCTTCGGATAATTTAGCGACCAGAACTGCACACAGTACTCCAGCTGTGGCCCCACTAAAGTTCTGTGCAACTCCAGCGTGACTTCCCTGCTTTTGTAACCTAGAAAATCTGATAAAGGCAAGTGTCCCATATGCCTTTTTGTCACCCTACTGACATGCCCTTTCGCTTTCAAAGATCTGTGGACAAACATGCCAAGGTCCCTTTGTTCCACAGAACTTCCTAATGTCCCACCATTCATTGAATACTTCCTTGCCAAATTACTCCTTCAAAAGTGTATCACCTCACACTTTTCAGGGTTAAATTCCATCTGCCACTTATCCGCCCATTTGACCATTCCATCTATATCTTCTTGCAGCCCAAGACACTCCAACGCACTGTTAACCATTCGTCCAATCTTCGTGTCATCCGCAAACTTACTAATCCTACCCCCACATTGTCGTCAATGTCATTTACACAAATGATGAATAATAGGGGACCCAGCACAGATCCCCGTGGTACGCCACTGGACACTGGCTTCCAGTCACTACAGCAGCCTTCTGTCATCATCCTCTGTCTCTACACTCCAGGGTTCTAAAAGAAATAGCTGAGAAAATTGTGAAGGCATTGGTGGTGATCTTTCAGGAATCATTGGAGGCAGGGAGGGTCCCAGAGGACTGGAAAGTAGCCAATGTAACACTGCTGTTTAAGAAGGGAGGCAGGCAGCAGATGGGAAATTATAGGCCGGTTAGCCTGATTTCGGTCATTGGCAAGATTTTAGAGTTCATTATTAAAGATGAGAATGCAGAGTACTTGGAATTGCATGATAAAGTAGGACTAAGTCAGTGCGGCTTTGCCAAGGGGAGGTCATTTCTGACAAGTCTATTAGAATTCTTTGAGGAGGTAACAAGGAAATTAGATAAAGGAGAACGAACGGATGTGATTTATTTAGATTTCCAAAAGGCCTTTGACAAGGTACTTCATAGGAGACTGTTAAATAAGTTAAGTGCCCATAGTGTTAATGATAAGATCCTGGCATGGATAGAGGATTGGCTGACTGGTGGAAGGTCAAGTGAAAACACACCAAGTTTGTCCAATCTCCTCCAATCCAGCAACTCCTGGTAAACCTGTTCTGTACCTTCTCAAAGCCTCCACATCCTGTGGGTAGTGTGACGACCCAAACTGTGTGCAACATTCCAAATGTGGCCAAACTAAAATTCCATACAGCTGCAGCATTAATTACCAATTTTTATACTCTATGCCCCAACTGATGAAGGCAAGCATGCCGTACACCTTCTTGACTACCTTATCCACCTGTGTTGCCATTTTCAGGGAACTGTGTTTAAAGTTTAAGTTTAAAGTTATTTATTAGTCTCGCAAGTAGGCTTGTATTAACACTACAATGAAGTTGCTGTGAAAATCCCCTGTAGACCTGTATGCCTAGATCCCTCAGAATGGTAATGTTTCTAAGGGTTCTACCTTTAACTGTATGCTTCCCCCCTTCAATAGACCTTCCAAAATGCATCACCTCACATTTGTCCAGATTAAATTCCACCTGCTATTTCTCCAGCCAAGTCTCCAACCTATTTATATCCTGCTGTATCCTTTCGCAATCATCCTCACTAACCGCAGCTGCCCCAGTCTCTGCGACATCTGCAAACTTCCAATTCACACCACCTACATTCTCTTCTAAATCATTTATATATATACTACAAACAACAGGACTCCCAGCACTGATCCCTGCAAATCACTGCTGATCATAGAATTCCAGTCAGAAAAATACCTACCGCAGCTACTGTCTGTCTTCTATGGCCAAGATGTAGAGATGCCAGCGTTGGACCCAGGCAGTTCTGAATCCATCTTATCAGTTCATCGTGGATCCCATGTGACTTCATCTCTTCATCTTCTGTATCAGCCCGCCATGAGGGAACCTTGTCAAAGGCCTTCCTGAAGTCATGTAATCAAGATCTACTGCCCTGTCTTCATCAATCATCTTTGTCACTTCCTCGAAAAACTCAATCAAGTTTATGAGGCCCTCCCTCACACAAAGCCACACTGCCTATCGCTAATAAGTCCATATTTTTCCAAATGTGAGCAAATCCTGTCTCTAAGGGGATTGAATTTAGGAGCCGCAGCGTCATGTTGCAACTGTACAAAACTCCGGTGCGGCCACACTTGGAGTACTGTGTGCAGTTCTGGTCCCCACATTATAGGAAGGATGTGGAGGCTTTGGAGAGGGTGCAGAGGAGGTTTACCAGGATGTTGCCTGGTATGGAGGGAAGGTCCTATGAGGAGAGACTGAGGGATTTGGGGTTGTTTTCGTTAGAAAGAAGGCGGCTAAGAGGACACCTTATTGAAACATATAAGATGATTAGAGGTTTAGATAGGGTGGACAGTGATAGCCTTTTTCCTCGGATGGAGAAAACTAGCACGAGGGGGCATAGCTTTAAATTAAGGGGTGGTAGTTATAGGATGGATGTCAGGGATAGGTTCTTTACCCAGAGGGTGGTGAAGGATTGGAATGCCCTGCCTGCTGCAGTTGTAAATGCGCCTAGTTTGGGGGCGCTTAAGAGATCCGTGGATAGGTTTATGGATGGAAAGGGTTTGGTTTAGGTTAGAGGGTCATTGCTTTTTAACTGGTCAGCGCAACATCGTGGGCCAAAGGGCCTGTTCTGCGCTGTAATGTTCTATGTTCTATATGTTCTAAGAACGTCCTCCAATAATTTTCCTATCACTGACATAAGGCTCACCGGCCTGTAATTTTCCCAATTATCCCTGTTGCCCTTCTTAAACAGAGGAATAACATTGGCTATTCTCCTGTTTCCTGGGACCTCTCCTGTGACTAAAAAGGATTTCCCCAGCAATTTCCTCCCTCACCTCCCTCAGTATTCTGGGATAGAACATAGAACACTACAGCACAAACAGGCCCTTCGGCCCACGAGTTGTGCCGATCACATCAACACCTACCAATCTATAGACCTATCTATAACCCCCAGTCCCATTAAACCCCATATACTCATCCAGAAGTCTTTTAAAAGACCCCAGCGAGTTCGCCTCCACCACCACTGACGGCAGCCGATTCCATTCACTCACCACCCTCTGAGTGAAAAACTTACCCCTAACATCACTTCTGTACTTTCCTCCCCGCACCTTAAATCTGTGTCCTCTTGTAGCGACCATTTCAACCCGGGGAAATAGCCTCTGAGAATCCACCCTATCTATTCCTCTCAACATTTTATAAACTTCTATCAGGTCGCCTCTCAACCTTCGTCTCTCCAGGGAAAAGAGTCCCAGCTCCCTCAACCTAACTTCATAAGGCATGCCTCCCAGTCCAGGCAACATCCTTGTAAATCTCCTCTGCACCCTTTCAATAGCTTCTACATCTTTCCTATAGTGAGGCGACCAGAACTGCGCACAATACTCCAAATGAGGCCTGACAAGGGTCTTATAAAGTTGCAGCATTACCTCCCGACTCCTAAACTCAATCCCTCGATTAATGAAGGCCAGTACACCATACGCCTTCTTGACCACCTCCTCCACCTGCGAGGCCGATTTAAGAGTCCTGTGGACCCGGACCCCAAGATCCTTCTGCTCTTCAACACTACTAAGACTCCTGCCCTTGATAGTGTACTCGTTCATCCTGTTGGTTCTGCCAAAATGGATAGATCCCCTCAGATCCTGGGGACTTGTCCACCTCAATACTTTTCAAAACAGCCAACTCCTTGTCATTTTTATATCGACACGCCTGAGAATATCAACACAACGCTCTCCAGACTCACCTCCACCATGTCCTTTTCCTTTGTGAATACCAATACAAAGGACCTCACCCCACTTAGAGTCACGGAGTCACAGAGGTTTACAGTATGGAAACAGGCCCTTCGGCCCAACCTGTCCATGCCACATTTTTTTAAACCCCTCAGCTAATCCCAATTGCCCATATTTGCCCCATATCCCTCTATGCCCATCGTACCCATGTAACTGTCTAAATGCTTTTTAAAAGACAAAATTGTACCCGCCTCTACTACTGCCTCTGGCAGCTTGTTCCAGACACTCACCACCCTCTGTGTGAAAAAATTGCCCCTCTGGACACTTTTGTATCTCTCCCCTCTCACCTTAAACCTCTGCCCTCTAGTTTTAGACTCCCCTACCTTTGGGAAAAGACATTGACTATTTAGCTGATCTGTGCCCCTCATTATTTTATAGACCTCTATAAGGTCACCCCTCAGCCTCCTACGCTCCAGAGAAAAAAGTCCCAGTCTATCCAGCCTCTCCTTATAACTCAAGCCATCAAGTCCCGGTAACATCCTAGTAAATCTTTCCTGCACTCTTTCTAGTTTAATAATATCCTTTTTATAATAGGGTGATCAGAACTGTACACAGTATTCTAAGTGTGACCTTACCAATGTCTTGTACAACTTCAGCAAGACATCCCAACTCCTGTATTCCTCCAGTTTTATGCATAAATTCTCTTCTTTGTCCTTAGTAAACCTACACTTTCGCTGGCTGCCCCCTTGCTCCTTTAATACATATAAAATGCCTTGGAATTTTCCTTAATCCTATTTTCCAAGGGCACTTCATGGCCTCTCTTAGGCCTCCTAGCGCCTTCTTTAACTTCTTTCCTGCTTTCTTTATATTTGTTAAGGGCAGTGAGGAGAGATGATATCTGAGTGGGCCCCTCAATTGAGGCAATATGGATAGAACTTAAGAACAAAAAGGAGTGAGTCACTTAGCTGGGAGTGTTCTACAGACTCCCATACCATCAGGGACAGATAGAAGAGCAGCTATGTAGACAAATATCAGGGAACTGTAATAATAACAGGGTAATAACAGGAGGGGAATGTAGGGACATAAGAAAATAGGAATACAGAAATCAGAGTAGGCCATTCAGCCCTTCAAGCCTGCTTCACCTTTAATATGATCATAGCCGATGAGACATTTTACACCCACTATCCCCACAACCCTTCACATTATTGAATAGGGGATTTCAACTATCCCTATATTAATTGGGACAGAATTTGTAAAGTGCAAGCTTTTGGAGCCAGCACGTAGAAAGTCCTACAAGAGAGGGGTTAACACTGCACATGACTTTAGGGAACCAAACCAGGCAGGTGGTAAAGGGTCAGATGGGAGCACTTTAGTGATAGTGATCATAACTCGCTAAGTTTTAAGGTAGTTATGGGAAAGGACAAAGGTGGACTGGAAATGAGGTTTCTGAATTGAGGGAAGGCTGATTTTAATAGAATAAGACTGGATCTGGTCAAAGTGGACAAAGAGCAGCTACTTGTAGGTAAAGCAACATCAGAACAATGGCAGTCATTCAAAAAGGAAAGAGAGAGAGAATACGAAGCTAATATGTTTTATTTATTTGTTCATGGGATGTGGGCATCGCTCGCTGGGTCAGCATTTATTGCCCATCCCTGAGGGCATTTAAAAGTCAACCACATTGCTGTGGGTCTGGAGTCACATGTAGGCCAGACCAGCTAAAGACAGCAGATTTCCTTAACCTGAGGATCCCCCGCTAAGGCAAGGGGAAAAGTTGAGAAGTTGGAGCCTTCATGAATAACCTCAGCTGGTACAGGAATTGGATCTATTCTACAAAAGTAGGGAGGTCTTGCTGCAGCTGTATAGGGCACTGGTGAGGCCGCAGCTGGAGTACTGTGTGCAGTTTTGGGCGCCGTACTTACGCAAGGATATTTTGGCCTTGGAGGGAGTGCAGAGGAGGTTTACTAGGCTGATGCCGGAGTTGAGGGGGTTGAGCTATGAGGAGAGGCTGAATAAACTAGGCTTGTACTCGTTAGAGTTTAGAAGAATGAGGGGAGATCTCATTGAGACATAAGATGATGAATGGGATGGATAGGATAGAGGTGGAAAGACTCTTCCCACTCAGAAAGGACAGTAGGACTAGGGGGCACAGCCTCAAGATAAAGGGGGGGCGGTTTAGAACGGAGTTGAGGAGGAACTTCTTCACTCAAAGGGTGGTGAATCTCTGGAATTCTCTGCCTTGCTGAAGTGGTGGAGGCTACCTCGCTAAATATTTTTAAGACGCGGGTTGATGGGTTTCTGATAAGAGAGGGGATTAAGGGTTATGGGGAGAGGGCAGGAATGTGGAACTGAGCCACGACAGATCAGCCATGATCTTATTGAATGGCGGGGCAGGCTCGAAGGGCCAGATGGCCTACTCCTGCTCCTATTTCTTATGTTCTTATGTTCTCTGCATCACTAACCAGCTGTCCAACCAAACGAGAAAATTCTGGACAATCTCAGCAGGTCTGACAGCATCTGTAAGGAGAGAAAAGAGCTGATGTTTCAATTCCAGATGACTGTTTGTCAAAGCTAAAAGGCAGAGAAAGTGGAAAATATTTATACTGTAGGATGAGGGAATGAAAGATGAGTCAAAGACACAGAAACCAGGGAAAAGGCTGCTAACGGCAGCCCATAGAGAGAATAAAGGGTGTGAATGGCCAAATGGCAGAGAAGCTGTAAGCTGTGACAGATGAAGATGTTGGTGGTATTGAATGGGACAGAGAAAGAATGTAAAAAAGGGGAAACGGGGGTAGGAAAGGTAAGGGAAGGGAGATGAAGTAGGGGGAAAGAGTGGGGGGAAGAAAAATGAAAAAAGACAATAAAGAAATAAAAGATAGAGAATAGTAAAAAAGTAAATCAAATAGAATGAAAACAAAGAGGTCAATGTGGAGTAGAGCTAATCATCTGAAGTTGTCGAATTCAATGTTGAGATGGGAAGGCTGTAAAGTGCCGAGCGGGAAGATGAGATGCTGTTTCTCCAGTTTGTGTTGAGCTTCACTGGAACATTGCAGCAGGCCAAGGACAGGCACGTGGGAATGGGAGCAGGACGTGTGTTAAAACAGCAAGCAACCGGACGGTCAGGGTCCTGACTGCGCACAGACTGAAGGTGCTCAACAAAGCGATCACCCAGTCCACACTTGGTCTCTCCGATATAGAGGAGACCACATTGGGAGCAGAGAATACAATACACCAAATTGAAAGAGGTGCGAGTGAAACGTTGCTTAACCTGGAATGAGTATTTTGGATCTTGGATGGTGAGCATGGAAGAGGTAAAGGGACAGGTGTTACACCTTCTGCGATTGCATGGGAAGGTGCCACGGGTGACGGGAGAGATGTTGAGTAAAGTGGAGGAGTGGATGAGGTTATCCCAGAGGGAACAGTCTCTGCAGAATGCTGACAGAGGGAGTGAAGAAAAGATGTGTTTGGTGGTGGCATCACGCTGGAGTTGGCAAAAATGATGGAGGATTATGCTTTGCATGTGGAGGCTGGTGGGGTGAAATGTGAGGACAAAGGAGACTCTGTCCTTGTTCTGAGAGGGAGGGGAGGTGATGAGGATTGTGGTGCAGAGGTTGGACTGCACACTGAGGGCCCTGTCAACAACTGTAGATGGGAATCCATGGTTGAGGAACAAGGAGCACATATTAGAAGCATCATTTTGGAAAGTGGCATCATCAGAACAAATGTGACGGAGGTGAAGGAGCTGATAGAAAGGGATGAAGTCCTTACAGGGTGTAGTGTGTGAAGAGCTGTAGTCCAGATAGCTGTGTGAGTCAGTGGGCTTGTAACAGGTATTGCTGGATAGTCTGTTGCTGGAAATGGAGACAGAAAGGTCAAGGAAGGGAAGAGAAGTGTCTGAGATGAACCAGATGAAAGCAATGGTGCTGTCCAGACAACTGTGCTAAACTGAACGCCTCCCTCAACTGATGCTTTATTTAATCCTCGCCATAGAGTCAGAGAGGTTTACAGCACAGAAACAGGCCCTTCGGCCCAACCTGTCCATGCTGCCCTTTTATTAACCCCCTAAACTAATTCCAACTGTCCACATTTGGCCCATATCCCTCAATAGCCATTTTATCCATGTAACTGTCTAAACACTTTTTAAAAGACAAAATCATACCCGCCTCTACTACTGCCTCTGGCAGTTCATTCCAGACACTCACCACCCTCCGTGTGAAAAAAATTGCCCCTCTGGACACTTTTGTATCTCTCCCCCTCACCTTAAACCTGTGCCCGCTAGTTTTAGACTCCCCTACCTTTGGGAAAAGATATTGACTACCTAGCTGATCTGTGCCCCTCATTATTTTATAGACCTCTATAAGATCACCCCTCAGCCTCCTACGAAGGGAGTCCCAGCCTATCCAGCCTCTCCTCATAACTCAAACCATCCAGTCTCGGTAGCATCCTTTTCTGTCCTCTTTCTAGTTTAATAATGTCCTTTCTATAATAGGGTGACCAGAACTGTACACAGTATTCCAAGTGTGGCCTCACCAATGTCTTGTACAACTTCAACAAGACATCCCAACTCCTGTATTCAATGTTCTAACCGATGAAACTAAGCATGCCGAATGCCTTCTTCACCACTCTGTCCACCTGTGACTCTACTTTTAAAAAGCTATGAACCTGTGCCCCTGGATCTCTTTATTCTGTAACTCTCCCCAACGCCCTACCATTAACTGAGTAAGTCCTGCCCTGGTTCAATCTACCAATATGTATCACCTCGCATTAATGTAAGTTAAACTCCATTTGCCATTCGTCAGCCCACTGGCCCAATTAGTCAAGATCCCATTGCAATCAGAGATAACTTTCTTCAGTATGCAACAACCTACCATGCAGTACCTTGTCAAAGGCCTTGCTAAAATCCATGTAGACAACATCAACTGCACTGCCCTCATCTACCTTCTTGGTTACCCCTTCAAAAAACTCTATCAAATTTGTGAGATATAATTTTCCACTCACAAAGCCATGCTGACTGTCCCTAATCAGTCCTTCCATCTCTAAATGCCTGTAGACCCTCCCTCTCAAAATACATTTCAACAGTTTATCCACCACAGATTTGAAGCTTACTGGCCTGAGTTCCCCTCCTATCCAAACTCTTTGTGTTTTATTAGTCAGCCAATCCTCGCTCTATGCTAATTTACTATTCCCAACATCTTGAGCTCTTATCTTAGTTAAGTCGTCTTTTGTGTGGTAGCTTATCTGGAAATCCAAATTTGTTACATATACTGGTTCCCCTTTATCTATGCTCAACCACTGCCTGTGGTACTGAGTTTGACATGTTCACCATAAAGCCACCTCCCGAAG
Source organism: Carcharhinus amblyrhynchos (assembly GCF_965287045.1). Lineage (NCBI taxonomy): Eukaryota > Metazoa > Chordata > Chondrichthyes > Carcharhiniformes > Carcharhinidae > Carcharhinus > Carcharhinus amblyrhynchos. The sequence continues at coordinate 140,034,438 of NC_137326.1, forward strand.
TTTTGTTGCTCCTTCCAATACTATAGGATGTTTCTATGAGAAAAGGGCTATGTTATAATGTGCTCCTGTGTTCAAGGCTGATTATCTGGTAGCTTTTGAAGCAGCTGTCTATGTTGCTCACCAATTCCAGGCCAGTCATTCTGGGTGGGGATTGTAATTACATTATTGTCAAGGCCAAGTGATATTGCAGGACTGAGAGCAAACTGGCTGCTATGTCCAGACTCCTGCTAGAAACAGATGAAGATGTCAAGCTGCACCATGTCTTCAGCAGATGGAGTGCACCGTAGGTACACGTGGTCATGGCCAGATGGGACTGTCTGCTCCAGAATTGATTTCATGTTTGTATCTCTGTGCGCTCACGGTCAGGTCCACTGATGTCAAGCCAATGTTCTTTTCTGACCACTGCATCCTCCTGGCCGCTGGAGGAAAACCAGAAAGTGGGCAGGGGGTCCTGGAAGCTAAGTGTAGAACTGTTGACCCCAGAGAACCTCGAGGAACTCAGGAGGGTTTACCAAGGTTGGAGGACCGTCAAACCCTTCTTTGAGTCTCCATTGCTCTGGTGGGAAATCATCAAAGGCAAATTCAAAAGGTTCTTCATTCGCAAAGGGGTTCAGAAGGCCAGGGAGAGACGGGGGGAAATGTCCCAACTCCAGAAAAGCATGCAGGAACTATTCCAACTGCAGCCGATGGGGGTTGATGTAAAGGAGGATCTCTGGGAGGTGAAGAGCCAGCAAGCCTTGCTCTTTGCCTCGGAGGCCTCCAAGGTCGTCTTCCAATCCAGTGTCCGCTACATGGAGCAGGATGAAATGTGCTTGTGTTTCTTCTTCCAGAAGGTGCACAGAGAAACCTGTGATCAGCAGCCTGAAGGAAGAAGGCGGCTCTGTAAGGTCATCGCAGTCTGACATTCTGAGGATCTGCAGATCCCTCTATGCCGGACTGTATGACCTGAAGCCAACAGACAGCACGGCCTCCCAATCTTTCCTGTTGTCCATCATGGAGGTCTTAGACGATGGCGGCGACAGTTCCTTTGTCCCTTCACTGTCAGGGCAGACTATCAGGTTCCCTCTCTATCACTGGAAAAAACCTGGTGGTCCGATGCAAGGTGCTGCCCTTGTTGTTGTACGTGGTGTAGATCTGGCCTATCCCCAAATTCTGTGCAGCAGCAGTGACCAATGTCATCTTCACATTTATCTGGAGATCAAAGATGGATCGCGTCCAGAGGGAGTCAATGCACAAATCTCCAGACAACGGAGGGAAAAGTGTTCCCAATGTCGCCCTCATCCTGATGGCCACCTTTGTGTGCGGCTGCATCAAGCTGTGCGTAGATCCTCGGTACACTAGCAGCAAGTGCCACTACTTTTTGAGGTTCTACCTGTCCCGAGTGTTGCGAAGGATGGGTCTGGCCACACTGCCGCGGAATGCTCCGAGTAGTTGGACCGTACCGCAGCACCTGCCCTTCGTGGAGAAATTCTTCCGCAAACACACCTTTGACCACATGACGATTAAGCAGTGGTTAGCGCGTAATGTCCTTGGGGCCCTGAGAGAAAAGGAGATGGTGGATCCTGTCGGATGGTTCCCTGAGCAGACTGTCAGTGCCATCTGGCAGAACGCCTCATCACCAGAACTGACAAACAAGCACCAAGATCTGGCTTGGCTGGTGGTGAGAAAGGCACTCCCCATCAGATCCTTTATGCTCGTTCGAGGTCTCAACATCACCGCACGCTGCCCTCGAAGCGGCTGCGGGGCTGATGAGACGGTCGCACACCTCCATGTGGAATGTGCCTTTGCAAAGAAGGTCTGGAGTGAGATGCAGTGGTATTTGTCGGGGTTTGTCCGGAACAGCTCGGTGACGCAGGACTCTGTGCTCTATGGGCTGTTTCCGGAGACGCACACCAAAACAAATATCAACTGCTGCTGGAAGGTCATCAACTTGGTGAAGGACGCACTTTGGTCTGCCCGAAACTTGCTGATCTTCCAGCTGAAAGAACTGTCCTCGACCGAGTGTTGCAGACTGGCACATTCCAAGGTCCAGGACTATATGCTGAGGGACGGGCTGAAGCTTGGAGCAGCCGCCGCAAAGGCACAGTGGGGAAAGGCCACAGTGTAAGGCCTTTTAACGGAGGCAGACCGAGGGCCCGGGAACTGCAGAATACCCTCGACCTGCATAACTGTGTGCCAATCTGAGCACTAACGGCACACAATAAAATCTGAGACATGCTGAAATGTAATGAATGTAATGTCATGTAAATAAGCATCATATAGTACTGTAAAAATTACTGTTTTTTGTAATTATTGGATATGTCATCTTGCAATAGTTTATTTGAGAGTTTTTTATGAATAAAGTATATTTTTCTTAAAAGCGGCATCTCAGCCTTTTGGCTAAGATGCAAATAAGATCAAGCCTTGGAGGAGGAGCTACACCTACTCCAATCAGCTTGGATCATGTAGATCAAGCCCAGGACAGGAGGTGAGAGCCTTGTCTTGTCAGCTTGGATCGGGAATGTCCTAACTTGTTGGGACTCTGAATTGGACTTGATTGGAGTGGATTTATAAACAAAAAAAAGAGCTCAGGCTTTTGGTTAAGATCAAGTAATAGTTTTGTTGTCCCGCACTTGATGGAAGTCAATGGGATTACACCGAAGCTTTGAAGCAATTTTTAAAAATCTCATCTAGGCCTTTTGGCTAAGATGGAGCTCAGATCAAGCACTGGAGAGGATTTAATGCCTGCTCCTGTCAGCTTGGATCTGTGATGCCTCTCTTGTAGGGACTTTGATAGGATTTTAATTGAACACAAAAAAATCAGCTGGGTGAAACCACGATTTTGCAGGAGTTGTTGTGAGCCCATTGCACCCGGTGTGTGTGGATGTTGGTGACCGTGGTTTTCCTTGGTAGAGATTAGGGTAGCCAATGAGGTCAAACTGAGGCTTTCCTGGTGAAGAGTTTTTAACCCGTTTGGTGGTGGTGAAATGTTAGAACAAACCTGGAGGGGGGTACAATGTTTTATCAGCTTAGATCTGTCTTGTTCCCCATGTAGGGACTATGTTTGGACTTAATTTGAATTTTTTTTGGGATTAGAAATAAAATACTGAACGTTTCCACAAAATAAATCAATAGCTGAGTTTCTTGGTCTTCTAGTTGAGATCAAGCCCAAGGTCGGGTACAGCGCTTGCACCTTCTCAGCTTGGATCTTGTTTATCCCGCTTGAGGGGACCTTGAATTGGATTCAATTGGATTTTGAATTTGAAGTTTATTTATTAGTGTCACAATTAGACTTGCATTACACTCTGGTGCCTGTTTGAATACACTGAAGGAGAATTTAACATGGCCAATGCACCTAACCAGCACCTCTTTCAGACTGGTTTTGGGTTTGCCTGGTCCGTTCTGAACATTGGCTTTGTAAGTTTAAAAATGGAGTTAAAAAAAAGTTAGAAAGGAATCAGCAGCTGAGCTGGCCTTCTGATTAACATCAAGACCAAGGCGGGATGCAAAGTCTTTTCTTGTCATCTTGGATTTCTCCTTTTGGTGGGAAACAGGAATCGGATTCAATAATAATTGATTTTTGGAGCAAGGAGATGGAAATGTAGTAAAAACGTTTTAAAATTCAGCGGCTGAGGCTCCCAGCAAATGTCAGCGGCGGGGCTGGAAGCAGTGTATGGAAAGCTGTGTGAACCCTGGGGCTGCGGTTAATCCGGACACGGCAGCAGGGCTGGAGAGTTTGGGAAGAATTATTCTCCCTGTAATGAAAATACTGAAATGTTTGCAAAGTTCTCATTACTGAACCTGAGTGAATCGGGAGGAAATGTAAATGTTGCATTTTTCTATCATAACAATCGGAAATGTTTGTGTCAGATTTTATATCAATTTCCAAAAAGAATCAGCAGCTCAGCCCAGCTCAACCATCCAGCCCGGGGCGGGGCGGGGCTGGCTACACCGGGCTGTCAATCACCGCCTGGCCCCACCCCGACCTGCCATCATGGCCACGCCCCGTCCCCGCGTGTCTATCCGTCGGTCACTATAGGCCCCGCCCCATTCCCCGCCCATCTAGTCGTCAATCATATTGTGACTCCGCCCATATTCCCTCCCCCAATAGCTCCGCCCCGGTGACGTCAGGACTCCGCCCCCTGATTCTCAGAATTCGAACGCCATGTATCCATTTCAGCCGCTGCGTCATCCCGGAGCCAGCCACGTGACCGGCTAGTCCATCTTCCTGGCTCCGTGGGGGGAGCCGCTTCCCGGAGACCCCGGCCCGGCGGCAGGAGAGCCCCGGGTCAGCCAGCCAGTCCCGGGAGCGACTTTCAACGGACCGGATACCACCGAGCAGCGATCATGGCTGCCCGATCCCAGCTCCAGAGGGTGTCCGGAGCCTCCCGGCCGTCTAAGCCCCCCCTCCCCCTCTGGCAATGGTGCCGCCCGCAGCTCAAATTCGCGGAATTGCCGGGCGGAGATTCTGAGAAGCGACGGCGGTTCCGGGAAAGGAGCGGGGCCGGGGCTGGCCTTCCCTCCGAGCCAGGTGACCAGGGGGGAGCCGGGGACAGCGGCACGGAGCCCGGGCACTGCGCGGCAGCGGGGCCGGGGCTGCTGCGGGGCCCGGGGCGCGGGGCTGCGGCTGTTTGTTTTCAATCTGTCACCTTCCCGACTGAGTGCCAGAGCCTCACCCCCCAGGATCAAACCTCCCTACCCCTCACCCCCCAGGATCAAACCTCCCTACCCCTCACCCCCCAGGATCAAACCTCCCTACCCCTCACCCCCCAGGATCAAACCTCCCTACCCCTCACCCCCCAGGATCAAACCTCCCTACCCCTCACCCCCCAGGATCAAACCTCCCTACCCCTCACCCCCCAGGATCAAACCTCCCTACCCCTCACCCCCCAGGATCAAACCTCCCTACCCCTCACCCCCCAGGATCAACCCCGACCTCCCTACCCCTCACCCCCCCAGGATCAAACCCCCTCACCCCCAGGATCAACCCCGACCTCCCTACCCCTCACCCCCCAGGATCAAACCTCCCTACCCCTCACCCCCAGGATCAACCCCGACCTCCCTACCCCTCACCCCTCCAGGATCAAACCTCCCTACCCCTCACCCCAGGATCAACCCCGACCCCCCTAACCCTCCAGGATCAAACCTCCTCACCCCCAGAATCAACCCCGACCCCCTCTAGCCTTCACCCCCCCCCCCAAGATCAAACCTCCCCAACCCCGACCCCTCTAACCCTCTCACCCCCAGCATCAAGCTCCCCCAACCCTGACCCCCAGCATCAACCTCCACTAACCTCTACCCTTCTTAACCCCGACTCCTAGCATCAACCCCACTAATCCTGGCATCAACTCTAACCCCAACTCCCAGCATCACCGCCAACCTTCCCCGAATCCTCCTAAACCCCCCCCCCAACATCATCCTAATTTCCCCTCAATCCCCTATCCCTGTCTCTCTCTTTCTCCCCCAGTCTATCTTCCTTTATGAGCCTCTGTTCCAGTGTCTCTGTTTCTCTCTATATCTGAGTCTTTGCCTTTTGGTCCCAGTCTCTCTCTCACTCTCTATCTATTTGAGTGTCTCTCTCTCTGTTACAGGTTGTTTTGCTGACCCGGGTGTCACTGACAGGAGGTTAACCTGTTTTTGACCGTTTCCCCTGTCTTTGCCTCGGTTGTTCTTGAACTTGACCCCAGGAGTGTGGTTTGAGTGTATTTGGGGTCCGGGGACAGTGTGTTTGGGGGGAATGTGACCCGGTGATGGTCAGTTCTGACCAAGGGTGCCCAGACTGCGTTCCGGAGCTTGGTTTATGCGGGGAGCCGGTCTTGTTCATTCCGTGTCTGAGGGTTCAGTGCTGACAGTTTCCACGGACCCATTAATCAGGGGCCAGACTCCGGCCCCTCGGCGAAGCAGGAGCGCGTTCTGCTGGCGGCGGCCGGCACTGCAGCTTCTCCAGGGGTAGCCGGGTGCACTTGGACTGATCCACATCCTCTGAGATGGGAAAGGTTCGGCTTTCGGACCAAGTGCACTGTGTTCTTCACTTTTCACTGCGAATTCAACCATAGAATCCCCATTACGGTCCAGGAGGGGGCCATTCAGCCCATCGAATCTGACAGATTATCTTCCCTAGGTTCTTTTCGCTGCTCAGTTATCATGGCCAATCTGGGAGGAAACCCATGCAGACACAGGGGGAACGTGCAGTTTCCACACAGACAGTGACCCGCGCCGGGAATCGAACCCAGATCCCTGGCGCTGTGAAGCAGCAGCACTAACCACTGCTACCGTGCTGCCTGTTCTGCTCTAATCCCGTTACCCAGCATTTAGCTGGTTGTTTATGCTTTGGCATTTCAGGGGCACATCTAAACACTACCTGAAAGTTGAGAGCTTCCCGCCTCTAGCAACCTCTAAGACAGTTATTTTCAGATTCCCACCATCCTGTTTCCTCAAATCCCTTCTAAATCTCCTGTCTCTTGCCTTAAATCTGTGCCCCCGGTGACTGACCCTTCACTTAGGAGGTATATTCCATCCTATGATCCCTATCGATGTCCCCCAATAATTCTGTACACGTCTTTTCATTACACTCCATGTCGCTGAGAGTATTATCTTTGCGCACAAAGACCATTCAGCCCATCTAGTCAGTTAGTGGGATTACTTTAATCCCAGTTTGCGATTGTGCCCCAGCCTCTAACTGAGGAACATTTGATCATTTCTGCTGCTCCATCAGGCAGCTCATTCCGGATCACAATTCCCGGAGAACCTGCGCTTTATTGAACCTTCCGCCACTGAAATGTGTCCAACCCTCTGAATATTTCTGTTAAATTCTAATTTGTCCATCCCCAGACGGAGCATTGACCCCGCGCCGGAGAGTCTCCGCTGCCCAAACCGGGACACACTGCAGCCAATTCATTGTGGAAGAACCGGGCGGAGCCGAGCCTCCTGCCGGACTCTGCCGGTACTGCAGGCCGAGGGCGGGGCGCCGCCTGCCGGACTCTGCCGGTACTGCAGGCCGAGGGAGGGGGCAGCGCCCTCTGCTGGATACTGCAGTGCTGTAGGCCGGGATGGGGGGCAGCGCTACCTGGCGGACTCGGCTGGTACTGCATGCCGGGGGCAAGGGGGGGTGAAACGCCGCCTGTTGGACTCTGCCGGTACTGCACCTTGTCGGCCCAGCGCCCCCAATGTCCCTGAGAGATTCAGGGCTGGTTAATGTCCCTGTGGCAAAAGCACAATTCTGTGGGCACTGGAATGGCCCCCCACACTGTCAGGATTCGATGGATTTGGTGGTTATTGAGGAGATGGCCAGAGCTTCCAGTTGTTTCTAAATAATGAGGCTGTCTCTCAACACCAGGTTAAAGTCCAACAGATTTATTTGGTAGTAAACAGCACTAGCTTTCGGGACTTTGCTCCTTTGTCAGGTGAGTGGGGAGTTCTGATCAGGAGCAGGGTATATAAACGGCACACACAGTTTACAGAATACTGATTAGAATGCAAATCTCTACAGCTAACCTGCTGTTCAAGTCTTAAAGGTACAGACAATGTAAGCAGAGACAGCGTTAAGCACAGGTTAAAGAATTGTGTATTGTCTCCAGACAGGACAGTAAGTGAAATTTTACAAGCCCAGGCAAGTCATGGGGGTTACAGATAGTGTGGCATGAACCCCAGATCCCTGTTGAGACCATCCGCATGTGAACTTGGCTATCAGTTTCTGCTCAGTGACTGTGCGCTGTTGTGTGTCGTGAAGGCCACCTTGGAGAACGCTTTCTGAAAATCAGAGGCTGAATGGTCTTGACTGCTGAAGTGTTCCCCAACAGGAAGACAACACTCCTGCCTGGTGATTGTCGAGTGATGTTCATTTATCCATTGTCGTAGTGTCTGCATGGTCTCCCCAGTGTACCATGCCTCGGGACATCCTTTCCTGAAGTGTATCAGGTAGACAACATTGGCCAAGTTGCAAGAGTATATGCCATGTACCTGGTGGATGGTGTTCTGACGTGAGATGATGGCATCCTTGTTGATGATCCGGCTTGCAGAGGTTGCTGTGGTGGTGTTGTGGTCACTGTTCTCCAGAAGGCTGGGTAGTTTGCTGCAGACAATGGTCTGTTTGAGGTTCTGTGATTGTTTGAAGGCAAGAAATGGGGGTGTGGAGATGGCCCTGGCGATGTTTGTCTTGATCAATGATATGTTGAAGACTCCGGTGAAGATGTCGTAGCTCCTTCGCTCTGGGGAAGTACTGGACAACGAAGGGTACTCTGTCCACTGAGTGGGATGGAACTAGTTGATGCCATTACATAGTTGTTTCAGTGATTGAAATAGTGAATAGTATAGTTCAATAGTGATTCCATGACGTAGGCATTGCTGCAACTGCCTCAGTACTCAACGCCAGCAACTGCCAATCTCCAGATGCAATTTTACAACTCATCTGCTTTATCCTGGACCACAATGTCTTCAGCTTCAGCAACCAATTCTTCATCCAGACACACGAAACAGCCATGGGATTCAAATTCGCATCTCAATATGCCAACATCTTTGTGAACAGGTTCGAACAAGACTACTGCACCGCACACGACCTTCAACCAATGCTATACACTAGATACATCGATGTTCACCATGAGTCCAAAGGAAATGCCAATCACACAAACAACTATATCATGACATCAAGTTCCATCCCACCATCAGACTCACCATGGACTACTCTCCAGAATCGGTTACATTCTTGGACATGCACTTCTCTATTAAGGACAGTCACCTCAGCACCTCACTGTACCGCAAGCCCATAGACAGCCTCACGATGCTCCACTTCTCCAGCTTCCACCCTAAACATGTTAAAGAAGCCATCCCCTACGGACAAGCCCTCTGTATACACAGGATCTGCTCAGATGAGGAGGATCACAACAGACACCTCCAGACGCTGAAAGATGCCCTCCGTAAGAACAGGATATAGTGCTCAACTCATCGATCGATAGTTCCGACGCACCACAGCAAAAAACTATCGACTTCCTCAGAAGACAAACACGGGACACGGTGGACAGAGTACCTTTCGTCCAGTACTTCCCCGGAGCGGAGAAGCTACAACATCTTCTCCGGAGTCCTCAACATGGTGAGATGTTCATCTTCATCAATGGCAAGGCCATCCCCACACCCCAACTTCTTGCCTTCAAACAACCACACAACCTCAAACAGACCATTGTTCACAGCAAAATACCCAGTCTTCAGGAGAACAGTGACCACAACACCACACAACCCTGCCACAGCAACCTCTGCAAGACATGCTGGATCATCGACACGGATGACATCATCTCACATGAGAACACCATCCACCAGGTACACGGTACATACTCTTGTAACTTGGCCAATGTTGTCTACCTGATACGCTGCAGGAAAGGATGTCCCGAGGCATGGTACACTGGGGAGACCATGCAGACGCTACGACAACGGATAAATGAACACCACTCGACAATCACCAGGCAAGACTGTTCCTTTCCTGTTGGCAAACACTTAAGGCATTCGGTCTCTGATCTTTGGGTAAGCGTTCTCCAAGGCGGCCTTCACACTCTTGACAGCACAGAGTCACTAAGCAGAGACTGATAGCTAAGTTCTGCACACATGAGGACGGCCTCAACCGGGATCTTGGGTTCCTGTCACACTATCTGTAACCCCCACAACTTGCCTGGGCTTGCAACATCTCACTAACTCCTGTCTGGAGACAATACACATCTTTTTAACCTGTGCTTAATGCTCTCTCCACTCACATTGCCTGCATCTTTAAGACTTGATTCGCTGTAAAGGCTCTCATTCTAATCATTATTCGGCGTTTATTGGTAGGGGGATTGAATTTAGGAGTCGCAGTGTCATGTTGCAACTGTACAAAACTCTGGTGCGGCCGCACTTGGAGTATTGTGTGCAGTTCTGGTCCCCACATTATAGGAAGGATGTGGAGGCTTTGGAGAGGGTGCAGAGGAGGTTTACCAGGATGTTGCCTGGTATGGAGGGGAGGTCCTATGAGGAGAGACTGAGGGATTTGAGGTTGTTTTCGTTAGAAAGAAGGCTGCTGCGAGGGGATCTTATTGAAACATATAAGATGATCAGAGGTTTGGATAGGGTGGACAGTGATAGCCTTTTTCCTCGGATGGAGAAAGCTAGCACGAGGGGGCATGGCTTTAAATTAAGGGGTGGTAGATGTAGGACGGATGTCAGGGGTAGGTTCTTTACCCAGAGGGTGGTGAGGGATTGGAATGCCCTGCCTGCTGCAGTTGTAAATGCGCCTAGTTTGGGGGCATTTAAGAGATCCGTGGATAGGTTTATGGATGGAAAGGGATTGGTTTAGGTTAGAGGGTCATTGTTTTTTTAACTGGTCGGCACAACATCGTGGGCCGAAGGGCCTGTTCTGCGCTGTAATGTTCTATGTTCTGTGTTCTGTGAACTGGGTGTGTGTCTTTATATACCCTGTTTGTGATCAGATCTCCCCACTCTCCTGACAAAGGAGCAAACCCCAAAAGCTAGTGGCGTTTGCTACCAAATAAACCCATTGGATTTTAACCTGGTGTCTTCCAGCTGCACTGTTAAATTTACTCTGAAGAGCTGCACCTCTCCGGGTCCCCCTGGGCTGTTTGCCCTCCTCTCCCTGGGCAGGCAGTGACTGGGAGGATGCTGAGGAGTGGAAGGGAGGAGTTTAGAGAGGGTGGGTTCCTCACTGCGTGAGGCCAGACTGTGTGTGAGGAGTTTCAGTGTTAGAGATTTCTGACTGGAGTTACCTCAGTTCCAGCCTGTAATGTCTCTGGCTCTGGGACTTTGATACAAACACAGACTCTGGGGGGTTGGGGGGTATAACCTGCTGCCACATGGGGCAATTGAGGTTAATTATATCATTGGCTGAAGGCAGAACAGGGAAGCAAATAATTAAATTTGAGATGGGTGAGTGAGGAGAAACACTTTTGGGGGCAGGGGATGGGAACCTGATCCAGGCTGCTGTAAATAGATTTCTATTGATTATCTACAGGGGCTTAAGATCCTCAGGACTGAGTACTTCTAACTCCATCCTAATTCCTTTCCATCTCTTTTAACCCCTAGTCTTGCCCCCACCAATTCCCCCAGTAAGTTCCCTCCAGCTCAGCGGTTCAAGGAGGCCGTTAGTTCATCTGTTGTTTCTGCAGGATACTTGGGAATGGGCAGTGATTGGCCTTGCCAGTGACAGCCATTGAAAAGAGTTTAAACAAAAGTTTTCCCACTTGTTCCTGATGTTTTATTTGGAGTGTTTGTTACAGGCTGCTGTCAGACTGTGAGTGCGAGACAGTTTTAATCAAACTAACTTTTTAGTTCAAACGTATCTGGGAAATTTTCTTCAGAATGAAGTGTGTGTAATCTGATAGTGATTTCATTGAACTAACTGATTTTTTCTGAGAGAGAAGCAGCGACGCGGACAGATGAAATCAGATTCACTGTTTGAATTCTAGCAAATGTAGGTGTCAAATCTTCCCCTGCTGTAAGTTTGCACAAGTTAATCTGGAAGGTTTAATGTGTGCAGTAGACTGGGGAGGGGAGGGGGTGGATATTGAGGACGTCTGATGGACTCCACTCCAATCTGTCAGTGTACCAGGAATGCAGCATTGGACAGATGAGGGAGATGAACAGACAGGTCCCAAGGCCCAGGTTTGTCTGGGGTCAGTGTGTCCAGAATGGATTCTCTGTTTCCCTGTGTGGAATAAAATGGTGTATTTAATTTCTGAGTTGCAACTGTGAAATGTGACTTAATATTAAATCTCCCGTCACAGCCGGCTGGGACACAGTCTAATCTCTGACCTCGCTGCTCATCCCAGTTTTAAAGCTGGAAGCCGGACACTTATTGCTTGGGCTGGAGATCTGGCCTTTGGCTTCAGCCAGTTAAGAATGGTCTGATGTTTGTCCTATCGATCTCACTGTTCATTCTCTGAGTGTTTTAATGTCTGTGCCCCGAACTCTCTGATGATAGAAGTGACCCTGTTCTGACAGGATGAGTGAGTGTTGGCCTCGGCAGCCAGTATCATCCTGTGCAGAAACTGTGAACTGCCTGCTTTAAAGTTTTAGTTTGCTATTTCTTGGCCTTTGATTCTGCAAAGTTTGGTTCTTTGAGGACATCTCGCTGCCTTTTTAATGATGGTGACTGAAACCACAAGTGACTCATTCATTGCATTTTGTTCTCCTGTTTTCAGATTTGTCCCTGAGCTTTGTGCAATATCAGGGTAAGTTCATTAGTTTGGAGTTTGTTTTTGAGTTTGTATTTCTGGAATATATTAGAATCCTGATCATGTTTCTAAGTTTTTTGCTGGAATTGCTGTACTTGGTTTAATTAAAATCTGAAGTAAATTGGTTGTTTGATTATATCCCATGTACTTGGCACTGATCTTTAATCTAACGGACCTGCTGTACTGATGTCAACTAGACAACTGCATGCAATTTTGATTTTTTTTTGGATTGATGGAGTTTGTGTAAGATTTAAAATGGTACTGAATAGAATCTCATTTAATCTGAAAAAATCTTTACTTTAAAGTTGTTTGTTTATTAGTGTCACAATTAGGCTTACATTAACACTGCAATGAAGTTTTACTCTGGCTCCGTTGGGGTTACACTGAGGGAGAATTTAGCATGGCCAATGCACCCTAACCTGCACGTCTTTCAGATTGTGGGAGGAAACCAGAGCACCCAGAGGAAACCCATGCAGACAGGAGAACGTGCTGACTCCACACAGTCACTCCAAGCTGGGAACTGAACCCAGGTCCCTGGCGCTGAGTTGGCAGTGTGAACCACTGTGCCTCCCTGTATCGATAAAAGTAGAAATCTCAGGTCAAGTTGGGAGAATAAGTTGAAATCAGGATGTGATGATGGGATTGTTGGAGTGATTGGTGTAAATGATTTTGTGTTTCAGAAGCAATGGCCTCTGCAGCAGACAGCTGTATCCAGTTTACCCGGCACGCCGGTGATGTGCTGTTTAATCTGAATAGACTGCGTTCCCGGGACATTCTGACAGATGTTACAATCCTGGTGGATCGTCAGCGATTCCGAGCGCACAAGACCGTGCTCATGGCGTGCAGGTAGGACCCGTGAAGAGTCATAGAGTCACACAACATAGAACACTACAATGCAGGATGAGGCCATTTGGCCCATCGTGTCTGCACAGATCACGATCCACCCAGGTCTTATCTCCATAACCCCATACATTTACCCTGCTGATCACTCTGACACGAAAGGGCAATTTAACATGGTCGATCCACCTAACCCGCACAACTTTGGACTACGGGAGAAAATCGGAGAAAACCCACACAGATGTGAGGAGAATGCCCACACAGACAGGGACCTGAGGCTAGAATTGAACCCAGGCCCCAGATACAGGGAGAATGTGCAGACTTCACACAGTCACTCAGGGTGGGAATTAAACCTCAGTCCCTGGTGCTGAGACAGTAGTGCTAACCCACCGTGCCACCCTGATCATCCATTAAGTATAAACGTGGTGCAGGAGAGGGCTTCCAATTCTGTGGAGTCTGTGTCCCATTGATTTAACTGGAGTTAGGCAGCCAAGGCTCAATGAGTAACACCCTTACCTCAGAATCAGGAGGTTACAGGTTCAAGCCCCATTCGAGACTCGAGAACAGAATCATGGCTGAAGTCACTGGCTGCAGTGCTATGATAGAGAGGTGCTATAGAAATGCAGGGTTTTCACAGCTTCAGCAATGAGCCTGTATCTTCTCCATAAAACCATTAAATTGGATTCTCATGCAGGTTATTCCTTTGGCTGTACCACAGCAGGCCTGGTGTTCACCATCTCCACTATGTGAAATGGGAGTGCTGTAGTGATATTGTCACTGGGTGAATAATCCAGAGACCCCGGGCACCCCCCACCCCACCCCCAGCTCCCGGCTGGCCAGCCGCCACCCCCTCCCCGGCTCCCGGCTGGGTCTGGCTGGCACCCCCCTGGCTCACAGGTAAGACAGACTTCATTAGAAATGGCACCTCTGCTTTTATGCTTCCTCTTGTGGCCTTTTTCCAAAGTGTAGAGGGTAACCATGGTGATATCAGTTTCCTGTCTGCCTGGCCACCAGAGTGGTTTCTGATTGGACAGTGCTCATGTGTACACAGGAACTTGTGTGTAATTCTGGAACCCGAGGTGTGGATCCCCGGGGGGGGGGGGGGGGCGGGGGTGGTTTGGGAGGGATCCCTGTGTTGGGGAATCCCTGTGTTTGGTGGGGGGGGGGGGAGGGGGTTTGATATGTTAAACACCCACTGAGTGAGTGAATTGATAACATTGTTGCTTTGATTTTCCAGTGGCCTTTTCTACGCAATCTTCACTGACCAGATGAAGTTCAACTTGAATTTGATCAGTTTGGACCCAGATGTTGACCCAGAGGGATTTGGAATTTTACTGGATTTTATGTACACCTCTCGCCTGCCTCTGAGGGAAAGCAGTATCATGGTGGTGATGACAACAGCTCTTTACCTGCAGATGGACCATGTGGCGGATACCTGTCGCCGATACCTTCAATCCAGGTGTGACAGCTGACCGTTTTGTGTAGAGTTCTTTCCCGGTGACAGGCGCAGCAGCAGTTCTCGAGTCGAATCATTTTCCAGTCCTTTTTGTTGGGGATTTGGAGATTAACGGTTCGGAAATCTTGTTGCATTTTAATGTTTTGATGTGAATGCATTTGAACATTTTTTTTTGGAATCTTAGAAATTGACATTGCAGAGGCCATTCAGTCCATCATAATTGTACTGGGTGTTGAAAGAAAAATTGTGCATCATCCCACGCCTCTGCTTTTTGCTTGTGGCTCTCTCTGTAAGCTCGTCCTTCAAGGTACCTTTGGCGGGGCAGGAAAGGAGGGGAATCCCTACACCTCCCAAATCTATGACCTCTAGTTACCTCTCATTACCGATCAATAACTTCTTGTTCCAAGTGGAACATGGAATTATGTATAGTTTGTTTGGGACAGAACATAGAACACTACAGCACAAACAGGCCCTTCGGCCCACAAGTTGCACCGATCACATCTATACCGGCCAGGCCATAGAACTATCTGTAACTCCCAATCCCATTAAATTCCATATACTCATCCAGAAGTCTTTTAAAAGACTCCAGCGAGTTCACCTCTACTACCACCGACGGCAGCCGATTCCACTCACTCACCACCCTCTGAGTGAAAAACTTACCCCTAACATCTCCTCTGTACTTGCTCCCCAGCAAGTTATGACAGGTTCACCAGGAGGTCTATCACGAGGAGTGACTGGGCCTATACGCTGGAGTTTTGGGGAATGAGGCGATCTTATTGATATTGGGAGATTGAGAATCCCAAGGCCAGGGATCCTCTGACCTGGCAATCTGAGAAATGTCTTCACTCTGTTGTGAATTCTTTACTTGAGTATTGAAAATTGTAGATGCTCAAGTCATTGGGTAGATTGAAGACACAAATGATAGACTGTTTGTGGGTGCTAATGAAATGAAGGGAAGTGGTGGAAGATTGGCCTTGTGTTTAGTCAAATGGGGGTGGGGGTGGGTGTGGGAGAAGACTTGGTTTGGTCCGGGGAGAAGGGGAGGGGGAGAGATGTGGCAGTGACAATTATCAGATGGATTAATTTTTGTTGAAAATTGTTACTAATCTCGATTTGTTTGCCAACAGTGAAGATCTGTGTTCTGCAATCAGCTCACCCCGACAGGAATTCCTCTCCAGCAATACAATGTTACCTCCAGAAGCGTTAAGCTTTCGAAAATCTGATGTGACTGAGAACTTGCTTCGTGATGTGTCTGCCTCCGATGGGAGGGCTTTGGGTTCTAACGTCTACAATGTAATGACTCCTTCTCCACATCCTTATCCTTTGTACAGCCATATCCCTGTTCACAGTTACTCTGCAAATCCTTACCTGGTCAATGAATTCCGGGATTCCCACATCCCGTTATCTGATGTCGCTAAACTCCGGAGGTACCAGGGTAACTGTGTGCAGCACAATAGTGATACGGGTTTCACAAAGTACAACAGCAGGTCTGTCACAGACATCTCCTCCAGTGTTTGTCATGCGACTGTTTTCTCTCCCAGAGAGATTTGTAAAGAGGCTGATGTGAAAATGGATTTGCACTGTAATCAAACACCTCGTCCGAAAATGCAATCCATCATGAGTAACTTGACAAATGGTACTTCTGCTTTGCTGAATGATGGGAAGGCTGAAGAAAGCAACGTCCCAAAGGAGGATAGACGCGGACATCTGGAATCCAGTAACCTCCCTGTTAATCATAAAGGCCCTTTAATTGGACCTCGCAGCCCTCTGAAATCTGACTGTCAACCAAACTCTCCAACTGAATCGAGCAGCAGCAGGAACGCTTTCAGGAGTTCCTGTTCGGAATCTCCCACAGCCAAAAGCCCCATTGACCCCAAAGCCTGTAACTGGAAAAAATACAAATTTATTATCCTGAACTCATTAAACCAGAGCTCAAAAAGTGAAAGTGAAAATCAGCTGGAACCCGGCAATGGCTCAGCTCCAACCTTCACAGCTTCCCCCGTCCCGTTCCGCCCGTGTGCTCACATCGAGACTTTGGGAAGCCAAACACCGGCCAAAATGGATGTTGATGGGGACATTCCCCAGGCAAGCAAACTCAACAGCATCGTCAACAGGTACTTTACAATCCTACCGCACAGAGGAGGCCATTCGGTCCATCATTCCTACTAGCTCCATTGTCTGATATTTCTACAGCCCTCCCACACAAGCAGAATCAAACGATTGTTATTTGTATAAACGGCAATGTATCGAGTGCTCAATTTCTCTTCCTTCCCTCCTCCATTCTCATTGCATCTTTCAAACTGAAAATTGTTCAGAGTAAATATTCCGACTGCAGTTTCATTCATATAATTACCGATTTCCCAGAAATTTGGAGGAGCCAAGAGTTTAGTCAGGAGGAGGAGGAGGAATTGAAAGAAATTTAGTACCAGTAAAAAATAGTTCTGGAGAAATTAATGAGACTGAAAGCTGATAAATCCCTAGGGTTTGATAATCTACATCTGGAGTTACTAACGGAGATTGCCATGAGGATAATGGATCTGTTGGTTGTCACCTTCCAAAATTTTGTAGAATCTGGAGTAGTCCCAGCAGATTGGAGGGTGGAAATGTAACCCCACTATTTAAAATAAGAGGGAGGGAGTAAACAGGGAATTACAGACCACTGATGTTAGACTAACCAGTGCGGAAAATGCCACGGGTTATTGTAAAGGGTGTAATAACAGAAAACTTAGTGTTAACAGGATTAAACAAAGTGAACATGGATTTATGAAAAGGAAATGATATCTAACAAATGTACTGGAGATTTTTGAGGCCATAAACCGATAGAATAGATAAGGATGAACCAATGGATGTGGTGTATTTAGATTTCCAGAAAGAGGTTAGTGTGCACGATTAAAGCTCATGAGATTGGGGGTGATACATTGACGCGGATCGGGGATTTCTTAGCAGAAAACAGTAAGAATAAACAGTCTTTTTGAAGTGGCAGGCAATAACTCCCGGGATCCCACAAAGATCAGTGCTTGGGCCTCAGCTATTTACAATATACATCAACGATAAAGAAACCAAATGTAATGTTTGCTGATGACACAATGTGAGTGGTGAGGAAGATAAGAGGCTTCAAGGTGACTTAGACAAGTAGGGTGAGTGGCAGATGCAGTATGACATGGATAAGTGTTATCTACATTGGAGTAACAATGGCAGAGTGTTTTTAGATGGTGAGAGATTGAGAAATATTGATGTACAAAGGGACCTGGGTGTTCTAGTGAATGACAGCAAACATTGCAGCTACAGCAAACGGTTAGGAAGGCAAATGGTATGTTGGACATCATTTCAAGAGGATGTATTTAAGGAGTAAGGATGCCTTACTGCAGCTGTACAGGGTTTTGGTGGGACCACATCTGGAGTATTGTGTTTAGTTTTGGTCTTTTTATATATTTTGGATACATTTACCATAGAGAGCATGCAGACATTCACCAAACTGATTCCTGGGATGGCTGGATCACCATGAGGAGAGATTGAGTCAACTGGGCCTGTAACCATTGGAATTTGAAAGGAAGGGATCTCGTTGAAACATTCTGACGGACTGGATGCCGGGGTGTTTCCTGTGGCTGCAGTGTCTAGAACAAGGGGTCACAGTCTCAGGGTACCGGATCGGCCATTTAGACTGAGACGAGGAGAAAGTTCGCTGAGGGCAGTGAATCTGTGGAATTCTCGATCACAGGAGGTTGGGAGGCCAACAGGTGGATTTCTTGACTGTAAAGATAGAATATGGGGAGAGAGTGGGAATATGGATTTGAGATAAACGGATTGAATGGTGGAGCAGACTGGCGAATGGTCTACTCCTATTTGCTGTTTTTTTTTCCCAGGGTCTCACTCTCTCTCATCTCTTCTGATTCTTTCCTGATCAAGGTCACCAGATGAGTCTTTACTGGATAGCCAGCAACCATCTCCAATGGATACCTACCCACGGAAATGTAGCTCGTGTCAATCCCCAGCTCACCAACAGCCTGAGCTGTCTCACCATACCCCCGTGTCTCACCTCGGAGAAGAACTGACCGAGACCCAGTCTGAACTCTCGGACTCCAGCTCAGGTGAGGTACCATCAGCAGCAGCTGGAATCTCATTGCAGCACTGAGCTGCCTGGTTTTAGGCAGATTTCTGAGGAAGAGAGTGCGTGAACTGGATGTGAACACATTTTGTGGGTGGGATGGTGGGGGGCTGGGGTGGTTTGAAGGAGAGATGGTGGGTGGAGATCTTGTGGGGAGGAAATCTCACCTGATTAATCTACAATTCTTTTTTTTTGTTCCTGTAACTGTTTATCTAAACAGTTATTCTCATAACTGGTCTGTTTCAAAGAAATCCTGCAGTTCTCAAAAGGAAGATTTACACTAATCAGTGCAGGAGGAGCCCAATGAATCTGCACTGACAATAATCCCACCCAGACTCTATCCCCATAACACCATTTATTTACCCTGCTAATCCCCCTAAGGGGCAATTTTAGCACAGCCAATCCATCTAACCCACAATCTTTGGACTGTGGGAGGAAACCCATGCAGACACGAGGAGAACGTGCAAACTCCATACACAGTGACCCGAGCCGGGAATCGAACCCGGGTCCCTGGCGCTGTGAGGCAGCAGTGCCAATCACTGCCATCCCATGTTTAAGTCTGGTTGTGACGTACCTACTGTGTTCTTGAGAGACATCGACAGGAGACAGCTGTCGTTATCAGTGATCCAAGTTGAATTTGTGTTCAGCTGGTGTGCTGGAAACCTGTGACTTCAGGCCAGCTGATTGATGTTTCAGTGGGACAGTGACCATAATTCCATCAGATTTCCAGTGGTCATGGATAAGGACAGGAGTGGCCCTCTCAGGTGAGGGCCACTTGCAACCAAATTAGACAGGAACTGGGGAATGTGGATTGGGAGTGGCTATCTGAGGGCAAATCCACATCTAACACGTGGGGGGGGGGTTTTAAAGGCCGGTTGATTGAAGTGCAGGACAGGCTCGTTCCCGGGATAATGAAGGATAAAAATGGCAGGATTTGGGAACCAGGGATAACCAGGGAAATTGTAAACTTAGTCAAAAGGAAGCGTATAATAGGTCCACGCATCTAAAAACTGACAAACCTGTGAGGATTACAGTGACAAAAGGAAGGAATTTAAACCTGGAATTAGGAAGGCTAAAAGGGGCCAGGAAATATCTTTAGCAAACAGGGTCAATGAGAATTCCAAAGCTTTTTATGAATATTAGGAGCTAGAGAGTAGCAAGAGAGAGTGAGTCACTCAAGGACAATGGAGGGAAGTTGTGTAGAACCACAGGAAGTGGGTGAGATCCTTAATAAATACTTTGTATCAGTATTCACCAAGGAGAAGGACATTATGGATATTGAGGTCAGGGGTGGGTGTGTGAAGCTCTGGAGAATGTCAGTATATCACAGGAGGAAGTGTTGACAATCCTAAATTACATTGAAGTAGATAAGTCCCCAGGACTAGATGGGATCTATCCCAGGTTACTGTAGGAGACAAGGGAAGAAATAGCTGGGTCCTTAACAGGTATCTTCACATCCTCTCTGACCACAGGCAAGGTTCCAGAGGACTGGAAAATAGCCAAAGGAAACAGAGATAATCCAGGAAATTATAGGCCAGCGAGCCTGACATCAGTGGAGGGGAAGTTTTTGGAGAAGATACTGAAGGACAGGATATTGCACACTTGGGGGAAAATGGACTAGTTAGTGACAAGCAGCATGGTTTTGTATGGGGAGGGTCATGTCACATGGGATTCTGGGTGGGCTGGCTAGATGGATACAGAACTGGCTGGGTTATAGAAAAGAGAGTAATGGTTGGATATTTTTGGGAATGGAGATCTCTAGCTAGTGGTGTTCTGCAGGATCAATGCTGGGACCCCTCTCTTTTTTTTAAAGTTTGAGTCACAAGTAGGCTTACATTAACACTGCAATGAAGTTAGTGCGAAAATCCCCTAGTTGCCACACTCTGCCTGTTCAGGTACACAGAGAGAAATTAGCATGGTCAGTGCACCTTATCAGTACATCTTTGGATTGTGGGAGGAAACCAAAGGAAACCCCACACAGACATGGGGAGATCGTGCAAACTCCACACACTGACGTAGAACATAGAACATAGAACATAGAACATTACAGCGCGGAACAGGCCCTTCGGCCCACAATGTTGCGCCGACCAGTCTTATTTTTAAAAAAAAACATTGACCCACTAATCTAAACCACTCCTTTTTCGTCCATAAACCTATCCACCAATCTCTTAAACGCCCCCAAACTAGGCGCATTTACAACTGCAGCAGGCAGGGCATTCCAGTCCCTCACCACCCTCTGGGTAAAGAACCTACCCCTGACATCCGTCCTATAACTACCCCCCCTTAATTTAAAGCCATGCCCCCTCGTGCTAGATTTCTCCATCCGGGGAAACAGGCTATCACCATCCACCCTATCTAAACCTCTAATCATCTTATATGTTTCTATAAGATCCCCTCTTAGCCGCCTTCTTTCCAGTGAAAACAACCCCAAATCCCTCAGTCTCTCCTCATAGGACCTCCCCTGCATACCAGGCAACATCCTGGTAAACCTCCTCTGCACCCTCTCCAAAGCCTCCACATCCTTCCTGTAATGTGGGGACCAGAACTGCACACAGTACTCCAAGTGCGGCCGCACCAGAAATCAAACCTGAGTCCCTGGTGCTGAGGCAGCAGTGCTAACCACTGTCACCGTGCTGCCCACAGTATTTATAAATGATCTGGAGGAAAATGTGGATAGCCTGATTAGTAAGTTTGTGGATGACACAGATTGGTGGAGTTGCTGATGATAATGCCAGGGATTGTCAGAGGATACAACAGGATGTAGATAGATTGGAGACTTGTACAGAAATGTCAGATGGAGTTTAATCCAGACAAATGAGAGGTGATGCATTTTGAGGGTCAAATTTAGGTGTGAATTATACTGTAAGTGGCAGAACCCTTAGGAACATTAACATACAGAGGGATCTGGGCGTGCAGGTCCTAAAAGTGGCAGCACAGGTGACCAAGGTGATTTAAGAAGACATACAGCAAGCTTGCCTTCATCAGCTGGGGCATTGAGTACATTGCAGCTATATAAAACCTTGGATAGGCCGTGTTTGGAATATTGTGTACAGTTCTCATCACCACACTACCAGAAGGACGTGGGCGTTTGGAGAGAGTGCAAAGAAGATTCACCAGGATGTTGCCTGGTCTCGAGTGTGTTGGCTATGAGGAGAGATTGAATAAACTAGAATTGTTTTCACTGGAAAGAGAGGCTGAGGGGAGACCTGATAGAGATCGACAAAATGATGAGAGACACACAGGGCGGAGAGTCAGGATTTTTTACCAGGGTGGAAGTGGTAATTACAAGGGGGCAAAAGCTTAAGGGAGATGTTCAGGGGAAAGTTTTCACACAGAATGGTGGGTGCCTGGAACGTGCTGCCAGAGGTGGCGGTGGAAGCAGGCACATTGGCAACATTTAAGAGGCATCTGGATAGGTGAGGGAATAGAGGGATACGGACTGAGCAAGGACAGAAGGTTTTTTAGTTTTTAGTTCGGGCATCATGATCAGCACAGGCTTGGAGGGCCGAAGGGCCTGTTCCTGTGCTGTACTTTTCTTTGCCCTTTGATTCAGGGAGGGGGAATGTGTCTGTATTCGGGGGCAGAACTCCCCCTTACTCCTGACCTTGACTTGTGTTGGTGAGATTTGGTATCTGCTCGAGACTAAATGAGCAAGGCAGCGGACTTCTCTGCAAATCAGTCCCCCATTCACACACACACACACACACACACACACACACACACACACACACACACACACACACACACACACACACCCCCCACACTCCCTTTGCCTACCCTACTTCCATCTATTGAGTGAGGAACGGGGGTGGTGGGAGAGGCATTCTGGTATCAGTGTGTGTCATGTCCTGTCAGTCCAGAAATGGTTGGAACTAACCTTGAAGTGTTTTGTTTTCAGAGAATGGATCTTTCTTCTGTAGTGAATGTGACTGTAAATTCTCTGATGAAGGTTCCCTCAAGAGGCATGTGGTCCAATCACACAGTGACAAGCCTTACAAATGTGACCGTTGCCAAGCTGCCTTCCGCTACAAGGGGAACCTGGCGAGTCACAAAACTGTGCACACAGGTAGGAACCCTGGACAGGGGCTGCGTTTAGAGAAGGAGGGGACTCTCGAAGGGTGGAGAAGGGTTACTCGGTCACTGTCATCCTCGCTAATGTCCTGTTCTGTTGCAAACAGGTGAGAAGCCATATCGCTGTAACATCTGTGGAGCTCAGTTTAACCGCCCAGCAAACCTGAAGACTCACACACGCATCCATTCTGGAGAAAAACCCTACAAATGTGAGACGTGTGGAGCCCGCTTTGTCCAGGTTTGTATCCAATCAATCCCACTCCCTGCTCTCTCCCCAGAACCTTAAAGAATTCTCCACTTGCAAGTATTCAATCTCCTTCATTTTGAGAATTACTGGGCCTATTTTATGTTCACACATGGGCATTGCTGGCTAGGTCAGCATTTATTGTCCACCCCTAATTGCCCCCTTGAGAAGGTGCTGGTGAGTTTTTTCTTGAACCTGCTGTAGTTGCTGAGGTAGGTACATCTAGAGTGCTGTTAGGTAGGGAATTCCAGGATTTTGAACCCACAACTGTGAAGGAGCGGCGGTATGTTTCCAAGTCAGGACGGTGAGTGACTCGGAGGGGAACTTGCAGGTGGGGGGTGTTCCCAGGTATCTGCTGCCCTTCCCCTTCTAGATGGAAGTGGTGGTGAGTTTGGAAAGTGCTGTTTAAGGATCTTTGGTGAATTGCTGGTGTGCATCTTGTAGATAGTAGTAGCAGCAGTGTGTACTGAGCATTGGTGGTGGAGGGAGTGGATGTTTGTAGATGGGGTGCCAATCCAGTGGGGCTGCTTTGTCCTGGATGGTGTTGATCTTCTTGAGTGCCATCCAGGCAAATAGGGAATATTCCATCACACTCCTGACTTGTGCCTGAAAGATGGTGGACAGGCTTTGATTTGAATAATTCCTGATCGGGATTTTTGAGCTAGAAACCAAAGTGTATGAGGCGAGATTGACTAAGTTAGGATTATGTTCACTGGAGTTTAAGAGAACGAGGGAGGATCTCCAGAAACCTATCAAATTCTCACAGGGTAGGTGCAAGAAAGATGTTTGGAATAGTGAAGGAGTCCAGAACCAGGGTCCAGCTTTGAGGATAAGGGGTAAACCTTTTAGAACTGAGATGAGGAGATTTTTTTTCACCTAGAGTGATAGAACATTACAGCGCAGTACAGGCCCTTCGGCCCTCGATGTTGCGCCGACCAGTGGAACCAATCAAATGACCCTCTAACCTAAACTATTCCAATGTTATCCATATACCTATCCACTGACCGTTTGAACGCCCTTAAAGTTGGCGAGTCCACAACTGCTGCAGGCAGGGCATTCCACGCCCTTACTACCCTCTGAGTAAAGAACCTACCTCTGACATCCGTCCTATAATTATCACCCCTTAATTTAAAGCTATGTCCCCTCGTGTTAGCCATCACCATCCGAGGAAAAAGGCTCTCACTGTCCACCCTATCTAAACCTCTGATCATCTTGTATGCCTGATGATCCTGTGGAATTAACTACACAAAGTAGTTGATGCCAATGAAGAAATTAGATGTAGCTGTTGGGGCAGGGGTGAGAGGGTGGCCAAAGGAGATTAAAAGATATGGAGGGAAGGTGGGATCAGGTTACTGAGTTGATCATCAGCCATGATCATAATGAAAGGTGGAGCAGGTTCAAAGGGCTGAATGGCCTCTTCCTGTTCCTATTTTCTGTGTTCCTCTGTGATGGCTGGATTAGTTAGTCACAAGTAGGCTTACATTAACACTACAATGAAGTTACTGTAAAAATCCCCTAGTTGCCACACTCCGGCGCCTGTTCGGGTACACTAAGGGAGAATTTAGCACGGCCAATGCACCCTAACCAGCACGTCTTTCAGACTGAGGAAACCAGAACCCCCCGGAGGAAATCCATGCCGACACGGGGAGAACGTGCTGACTCCGCACAGACAGTGACCCAACTGGGAATCAAACCCAGGTTCCCGGTGCTGAGGCAATAGTGCTAACCTGTGTGCTGAGAGAGGGTTGTAAAGTTAATAATGGGGTGAAGAGATCAAATTTGAGAAGAGTGGAGGTGAGGTTGGAGAGAAGGGCATTAATATAGGGACTGATAACCAGAATTTGACAGGAAAGGATAGACAGTACAAATCTAAATCAGCAGATAAGGTTTGAGGTTATTAAAATAATAACTCAAAACTAAAGATTGAGTTCCTGAAGGTGCAGCCAATGCACACTCAGGAACTGGAACCACAGCAGATGAACTGATAGCACAAATGGAGATATCTTACTCAGAGCCATTGGAGACAACGGCTGCAGGAAGATGAGGATTGGAACCAGAATATTGAAGCATTTGATATTTTGGAAGAAATGAGGGGAATGTGGAGGGGTAACTGTTCATTTAAGGATATTACTGCAATAGAGAAATGAGCAAAGTTCAGGAAAACAGGATGTAGAAGCAGTTTGAATAGAGATGAGAAATGATAAAGTTACTTGTGGGAGTGGTTAACGTTCCAAATATCTGATCAGATAACTGATACTAGCTATGTTGTTGCAAGTTCTAGTCTCTTGTAGAGTGTATTTATCAGTAATAATGCCTCTGAGTTTCACAGTAAGAATTCATCTCTGCTTGTCCACGATAGTGACTGAGAAGATTTGAGTTTACTGTTTTGCAATAGTTGTGGGCGGCTTCACAAACTGCTGAGGACTGATGCTCTGATTGGACCCCTGCTTCATTCACTAATGTTGGTACTTTGTCAAGAGTTTCAATTTACTGGAAAGTCCAGGATCCAGTGTGGAGTAATTTGGGGGAGAAGGGGTCCCTCCACTTTGAATGGAGGTGGTTAAGATGTGGTTTGATAGGTTCTCCGATTTGAATTGGTTTGGAGTAAATGCAAAACACCTTCTAGTGATCACGTTGATTTTCCCAAAGAAATCCAATGTCAGGATAGACTGTAGGGAGATCCATGCTCACCTCCATTGTAATATTCTCTCTCCAAAGGTAGCTCACCTCAGAGCTCACGTGCTGATCCACACTGGAGAGAAACCCTATCCATGCGAAATCTGTGGCACCCGCTTTCGACACCTGCAGACACTTAAGAGCCACCTTCGGATCCACACAGGAGAGAAGCCTTACCATGTGAGTAAACAGTGGGAGGGGCAAGTGTCGTTATGTGGTCACTGGACCAGGGAATCAACCCAGAGATCCTGAGTTCAAAT
Organism: Carcharhinus amblyrhynchos; assembly: GCF_965287045.1. NCBI lineage: Eukaryota > Metazoa > Chordata > Chondrichthyes > Carcharhiniformes > Carcharhinidae > Carcharhinus > Carcharhinus amblyrhynchos. The sequence goes on from NC_137326.1 coordinate 140,060,272, forward strand.
TCTGCCAAAAGTGCGTTGGTGATACTGGGAAAATTGTCCATTGCTGAGAGGGTTCACTCACGGAGCCAGTGAGCCAGACCTGACCACACAGCAAGTACCTCAGCTGAACGATCTGCAGTGCTGAGCTGCCATTAGTTGGGGCATTAAGGGATGGATAACAATTACATCAGCTCATTAGCTACATCCCAAAAGCAGCTGTCCATCACTTGGTATCCAATAGGTCCTTTCAACACTAGAATCCCAAAGATAATTGGGATTGTTGGCCTCTGGACGTTGCTGGAAGAGCAGGAAGCTGGCCCATCCTTGGTGATGTGGTGGTTTGTCCTGCAGACTGGGCAGGAATTTGTCGCAGAATTGATTTGGAGGTGGGGGACATTTGGGAAGTGTGTGGGGATTGTGAGTTGGTGTTTGGTCTGAGTTCCTCCTCAGGGCTGCACAGTGTGTCCAAGACATCAATACGTGAAACCGGAATTGACCCAGAAACTCCAGCCATTCTACCCTGCAGGTAGATTGGGTGTCAATGTGTTAGTGGTAGGCAGTGGAGAGGGGGAGTGGATTACTTTGTGTACAAAATACAACATCTCAGACTTCAATGAAATAAATAACCTGATAATCTTAGTGATGGAGGGTTATTGACCCAACACAGATCTTTATCCAAAAGTCATCCCTCGGACATGAACGGGATCAGCAGGCTGGATTATCACTCTGCTATTTGCTCTGGGGCTCAACCATAATCTGACTCGTGTTTTCCCCACTGCCAGGTTTAGGAGTAACTTAGACAGGCACATGAGTGGGTTGGAGATGGGTGGATATAGGAGATTGTTTTAAATAAAGTTCATTAGCATTGGGGTGTCCCTAGTAAGGTAAATGGATATGGTATGATAATGTTTTTTCTCCCTTCATTCACAGGTTTTAAGTCGGTCCGCCTTGTTGTCCAACGAGGGACATACACGCGATGGGTCGTACTTGGGCTGCTCTTGGTTGTTCGAGATTGGCCTAGTACTTCATGTCGTTAGTGTGTGCCTAAACCGGACCAGATACAGGGCAAGACAACAGCTCAGTGACTATCACTGATTGCTGTGCAGACACATGGATTTGGGCCGGTGTCTGTGGGAGTTTGCGCATTCTCCCCGTGCTTGCGTGGGTTTTCTCTGGGCGCTCCGGTTTCCTCCCACACCCCAAAGATGTGCTATTAGGCTGATTGGTGCAACAAATTGTCCCTAAATTAGTTTCCCTCAATGTGGAATGGCCATAAACAATAGATAAGGGTCATGGGTGGAGGGGGAACTGGTAATGTTAAAATGGCGGCGCGGGCTCGTTGGGCCGAAGGGCCTGTTTCCCGGGCTGATTTTGTTCTTTCTTCTTTTAACACACACCCGTCCAGACTAGTACTCAGTCCTGTGTTTTTAACCTCCTTTCTACCGCTGAATTGTTCCTTTTTTTTGTCTCTGTTTTACAGTGTGAGAAATGTAATCTGCACTTTCGTCACAAGAGCCAGTTACGACTCCATCTTCGACAGAAACATGGAGCCATCACCAACACCAAGGCGCAGTACAGAGTTCCTGTAGAGCCACAACCTGATATCTGCCGAGCTCGCTGACGCCCCCCCCCTCCCTTCTGAGCTCGCTGACCCCCTCCCTGCCCTCTCTCTGTCTTTACCCTCCCCCCCTCTCCAGGTCTAGCGAGCTCTCTGAACACCCACAAGTGTGAAAGACTTGAGACTTTTTGAGGTGATGGAATTTCTTTGAGTTGTTAGAGGTTTTCATCCAGATTCCCCATGTGGTAAACTTCAACAGTTTATCATGGAAAAACTAACGGGTTTTCTTGTGAAAAGTGCTTGTAATGTTTCTGTTAACAGACATTTGGAGTGTTTAAGCTTTTAAAAGATGCCTCTCTGCCCATAATATAAAGGAATGTATGGAAATATATATATTTTTCCTGTGCAAAGCACAGATCAGAGTTGTACTATTCTATAAAAATGGGAAGGGTCATATGATATTTTTAACCAAAGTTCTAGCTATGGCAGTTAATGAATGATGCTTCAGACAGATTGTCTGCAGGCAGAACTGTCTGAACATCTCTATTGCTTAAAGCACTTAAGATATTTTGTCTATTGTGAAAATTATATGTGCTTTTTGAAGTATTCTTTACAGTTGTTTTTGAAAAGTACGGTTTACATTTTGTCCAAATGCTGTATTCATTTCTTGTTTTGTGTCGTTCCTGTCTTGTTGATCAGAGCAGTTCCCATTGGTGCCTTCTTCGTGCTAAAGCTGGATGTCCCAAAGGTTTTGGATTGTCCCTGTACTCTGACACTTTCTCCTCCCCACCCCTGCATTTCCCCCCCTCTGCCCCTTCATTCAAAGCTCCATTCAGAGCTCTCCGCACCATGTTGAGAAAACGGGGCAATGATTTGAGAATTTTTATCACATACTGTACAAATATATCTGTAAGGACATAATAAAAATATATCGCACTGTTCCAGGTTCAGTGTCTCTTTCTGTATCTGTGCAAATCCTTTCTCACTCTCCCCTCAGGAAAACTGACTGTGAAGCTGAGGTTGATGAGTGCCATTCTCACCTAGGCTGGGTGTGTATGTGACTCCAGTCCCACAGCACACAATATTCTGGAGCTTTCTAAAGGTTCAGCAAAACACCCTTGTCACTAATTATGAAGCTAAAGGTTGCACAACAGCACAAATCCTGGCCTGGCACTCGTGAACTACAGTTCCACATCACTGAGCATCGCCCATGGAAAGATGTTGACTGGATTAGAAAGGGAAACTGCCTCTGGGTTCAACAGGAAAAGTCTTCAATGGGAAAAGACCAAATGTGCCTTCCAGATTCCAGAAGCCAGGCTCTATAATGGGCAACAAAGAGATGGCAGAGCAGCTGAATGAATGAATTCCTTGAATGGGTCCTCACTAAGGAGGACAGGATCTATCAACTCATAGAGTTAGAGTCACAGAGGTTTACAGCATAGAAACAGCTCTTTGGCACAACTTGTCCATACCACCCTTTTAATAAAACCCCTAGGCATCTGGCCCATATCCCTCTATACCCATCGTACTCATATAACTGTCTAAATTCTTTTTAAAAAGATAAAATTGTACCTGCCTCTACTACTAACTCTGACCGTTTGTTCCAGACACTCACCACCCTCTGTGAAAAAATTGCCCCCTCTGGACACTTCTGTATCTCTCCCCTCTCACCTTAAACCTCTGCCCTCTAGTTTTAGACTCCCCTACCTTTGGGAAAAGATATTGACTATCTAGCTGATCTATGTCCCCCATTATTTTATAAGACCTCTATAAGATCACCCCTCAGCCTCCTACCCGCCAGAGAAAAAATGTCTTATGTCTAGTCAGCCTCTCCTTATAACTCAATCGATCATAACTGATATAATAACTGAGCATTTGGAAAGCAGTGACGGGATCGATCCAAGTCAGCATGGATTCACTAAAGGAAAATCAGGCTCAACAAATCTTCTGGTGCTGCATTTTGGAGGAACAAATTTAGGGGTGAATTAAGCTGTAAATGGAAGAACCCTTAGGAATATTAATATGCAGAGGGATCGAGGCGTACAGGTCCACAGTTCTCTAAAAATGGCAACATGTCCGGCCAAGATGACTAAGAAGGAATATGGCATGCTCACCTTTCATCAGTAATGGATTCAGAACAGGGAAATGTTTCACAAATCTTGAATTTTTTGAGGATGTGACCCGTAGAGTGGACAAGGGTAAACCAGTGGATGTTGTGTACCTGGACTTTGAAAAGATTTTTGACAAGGTCCCGTACAAGAGATTAGTGAGCAAAATAAAAGCTCATGGTATTGGGGGTAATGTATTGATGTGGACAGAGAAGTGGTTGGCAGATAGGAAGCAGAGAGTGGGAATAAACAGGTCCTTTTCAGAGTGTCAGGCAATGACTAATGGGGTACTGCAGGGTTCAGTGCTGAGATCCCAGCTATTCACAATATGCATTAATGATTTGGACAAAGGATTTGAATGCAATATCGCCAAATTTGCAGACAACACTCAGCTGAGTGGCAAACATGTGCTGTCAGGAGGATGCAAAGAGGCTGTACGGTGACTTGGGCAGGCTAGCAGAGTGGGCAAATACTTGGCAAATGCAAAATAATATGGATAAAAGTGAGTTTACCCACTTTGGTGGCAAAAACAGGAAGAAAGATTATCGGAATGGTGGCTGTTTAGGAAAAGGGGAAGTGCAATGTGATCCAGGTGTCATGGTGGAACATTTGCTGAAGGTTGATATGCAGGTACTGCAGGCAGTGAGGAAAGCTAATGGCATGCTGGCCTTCACAGCAAAAGGATTTGAGAATAGTAGTAAGGATATCTTGCTGCAGTTACACAGGGCCTTGGTGAGGCCACACTTTGAGTACAGTGTGCAGTTTTGTTCTCCTTGTCTGAGAAAGAACATTCTTGCTATTAAGGGATTCCAGCGAAGGTTCATCAGACTGATTCTGGAATGACAGCACTGACATCTGAAGAGAGACTGGATCGACTGGGCTTGTACTCATTGGAATTTAGAAGAATGAGAGAAGATCTCATAGGAACATATAAAATCCTGATGAGACTGGACAGGCTGGACGTAAGACAAATGTTTCCAATGTTGGGGAAGTCCAGAACTAGGGATCACAGTCTGAGAATAAGGGGTAAGCCATCCAGGACTGAGATGAGGAAGAACTTCTTCACTCAGTTGTGAACCTGTGGAATTCTCTACTGCAGAAAGCTGTTGGGGGCAGTTCATTAGATATATTCAAGAGGGAGCTGGATGTGGCCCTTGTGGCTAAAGGGATCAAGGGGTATGGAGAGAAAGTGAGAATGGGTTACAGAAAGTGCATGATCAACCATGATTTTATTGAATAGTGGTGCAGGCTCAAAGGGCTATATGGCTTACTCCTGCACCTATTTTCTATGTAAAAGTTTAAAAAATCCAGCAGTTTTCTTTGTGCTGACACGGTGGAAATCCTTTTCTGAAAAAGGTATCCGCATCCACAGAGAATGTAACAAGGATCACAATCCATAAACAGCACTGACATTTACCACAGAGCAACCAGTGGTGAATGTGGGACAAATAGCTGAGCCCTGGCCTTTTGTCATTATACCGTAAGAACTCTCACAACTTCAGGTTAAAGTCCGACAGGTTTATTTGGCAGCAAAAGCTTTCAGGGTCTCAGGCATTAGTGCAGCTTGTGTCTCACTCTGTGAACTGTGTTGACCACCTGATGAAGGGGCAGCGCTCCGAAAGCTAGTGCCTTTTACTACCAAGTAAACCTGTCGGACTTTAACCTGGTGTGAGACTACCTGCTTGATTGAATTGCCATCTCTATCTGAGATTTCAGAGGAATGGTCAGACACTACGAGAAGCAGTGGAGTGATAAGCTGAACTCACTTCATTCACAATGTGTTTTCAGAATTCATCAACAACACAGTTAATGTCTGTTGTCAGGAGACAATGATTCCTATTGTTTTAGGAGATTTGATAAGGTTCTGATCTCACCACAGACACCATTTGAACACAGAGCAGATTTATACAGAGTTCCCTACTCATCATTCCAGCAATGGGAGAAGATTCCAAATGGATAAAAAAACCAGGGTAGCGTTGGAGAAATTGGACTGGGTGTGATACCAAATTAAACAGGTGAATTTTAACGCAGGTTTTATAAAGGAATTCCACATTACAAGTGGAACAACCAGTGTTGAGAGGGGATGCGATGCTGTAGTGGTAGTTATTGTCATTGGATTAATCCAGAGACCCAGGGTAATGCTCGGGGACTCGGGTTCGAATCCCACCACAGTGGATGGTGAAATTTGAATCCAATAAAAAAATCTGGAATTAAGAATCTACTGATGACCATGAAACCATTATTGATGGTCGGAAAAACCCATCTGGTTCACTGGTTTCTAAAGGGGAAGAAAATCTGCTCTCTTTACCTGGTCTGGCCCACATGTGACTCCAGATCCATGACAATGTGGTCGACTCTTAATTGTCCTCAGGGATGAACAACGCATTCTGACCCAGCCAGTGATGCCCATGTCTCCTGAATGAATAAAAAAGATAAAGGCATCGGAGGCTGAATGTAGAGAAATGCAAAGTTTAACGGGGTTGTAACACTGGAGGAGGTACAGAGAGGGGGCTGGAGGAGGTACAGAGAGGGGGCTGGAGGAGGTACAGAGAGGGGGCTGGAGGAGGTACAGAGAGGGGGCTGGAGGAGGTACAGAGAGGGGGCTGGAGGAGGTACAGAGAGGGGGCTGGTACAGAGAGGGGGCTGGGACAGAGAGGGGGCTGGAGGAGGTACAGAGAAGGGGCTGGAGGAGGTACAGAGAGGGGGCTGGTACAGAGAGGGGGCTGGAGGAGGTACAGAGAGGGGGCTGGTACAGAGAGGGGGCTGGAGGAGGTACAGAGAGGGGGCTGGAGGAGGTACAGATAGGGGGCTGGAGGAGGTACAGAGAGGGGGCTGGAGGAGGTACAGAGAGGTACAGAGAGGGGGCTGGAGGAGGTACAGAGAGGGGGCTGGAGGAGGTACATATAGGGGGCTGGAGGAGGTACAGAGAGGGGGCTGGAGGAGGTACAGAGAGGGGGCTGGAGGAGGTACAGAGAAGGGGCTGGAGGAGGTACAGAGAGGGGGCTGGTACAGAGAGGGGGCTGGAGGAGGTACAGAGAGGGGGCTGGAGGAGGTACAGAGAGGGGGCTGGAGGAGGTACGGAGAGGGGGCTGGAGGAGGTACAGAGAAGGGGCTGGAGGGGGTACAGAGAGGGGGCTGGAGGAGGTACAGAGAGGGGGCTGGAGGAGGTACAGAGAGGGGGCTGGAGGAGGTACGGAGAGGGGGCTGGAGGAGGTACAGAGAAGGGGCTGGAGGGGGTACAGAGAGGGGGCTGGAGGAGGTACAGAGAGGGGGCTGGAGGAGGTACAGAGAGGGGGCTGGAGGAGGTACAGAGAGGGGGCTGGAGGAGGTACTGAGGGGGCTGGAGGAGGTACAGTGAGGGGGCTGGAGGAGGTACAGAGAGGGGGCTGGAGGAGGTACAGAGAGGGGGCTGGAGGAGGTACAGAGAGGGGGCTGGAGGAGGAACAGTGAGGGGGCTGGAGGAGGTACAGAGAGGGGGCTGGAGGAGGTACAGAGAGGGGGCTGGAGGAGGTACAGAGAGGGGGCTGGAGGAGGTACGGAGAGGGGGCTGGAGGGGGTACAGAGAGGGGGCTGGAGGAGGTACAGAGAGGGGGCTGGAGGAGGTACGGGGAGGGGGCTGGAGGAGGTACGGAGAGGGGGCTGGAGGAGGTACAGATAGGGGGCTGGAGGAGGTACAGAGAGGGGGCTGGAGGAGTTACAGAGAGGGGGCTGGTACAGAGAGGGGGCTGGAGGAGGTACAGAGAGGGGGCTGGAGGAGGTACAGAGAGGGGGCTGGAGGAGGTACAGAGAGGGGGCTGGAGGAGGTACAGAGAGGGGGCTGGAGGAGGTACGGAGAGGGGGCTGGAGGAGGTACGGAGAGGGGGCTGGAGGAGGTACGGAGAGGGGGCTGGAGGAGGTACGGAGAGGGGGCTGGAGGAGGTACGGAGAGGGGGCTGGAGGAGGTACGGATAGGGGGCTGGAGGAGGTACGGAGAGGGGGCTGGAGGAGGTACGGAGAGGGGGCTGGAGGGGGTACAGAGAGGGGGCTGGAGGAGGTACAGAGAGGGGGCTGGAGGAGGTACGGAGAGGGGGCTGGAGGAGGTACGGAGAGGGGGCTGGAGGGGGTACAGAGAGGGGGCTGGAGGAGGTACAGAGAGGGGGCTGGAGGAGGTACAGAGAGGGGGCTGGAGGAGGTACGGAGAGGGGGCTGGAGGAGGTACGGAGAGGGGGCTGGAGGGGGTACAGAGAGGGGGCTGGAGGAGGTACGGAGAGGGGGCTGGAGGAGGTACAGAGAGGGGGCTGGAGGAGGTACGGAGAGGGGGCTGGAGGAGGTACAGAGAGGGGGCTGGAGGAGGTACAGAGAGGGGGCTGGAGGAGGTACAGAGAGGGGGCTGGAGGAAGTACAGAGAGGGGGCTGGAGGAGGTACAGAGAGGGGGCTGGAGGAGGTACAGAGAGGGGGCTGGAGGAGGTACAGAGAGGGGGCTGGAGGAGGTACAGAGAGGGGGCTTCAGAGCGTTTGTCTAAATGTTTTCCTATCTTCCAATCACAGTTATGACTGGACAATGTGTTGACAAGTGGGAATGCAGAGATGCAATTTTGAGGGTGAGAGTAACTCAGTAAGAGTAGGGAAGGCGGTAAAAAGGGTGGAGGAGAAGCATTGTTAATCAAGGATAGTTTAATGGCTTCTTTAATGGGCCACTGCTGTTTGTAATTTTTATAAATGATCTGGATGAGGGTATAGTTGGGTGGATTAGTAAATTTGCTGATGACACCAAAGTCGGAGGTGTGGTTGATAGTGAGGAAGGGGGTCTTAGTCTACAGGGAGACTTGGACAAGTTGCAGAGCTGGGCCGAGAGGTGGAGGATGGAGTTTAATGCGGAAAAGTGTGAGGTAATTCACTTTGGTAGGAATAATGGATGTGTAGAGTATAGGGCTAACGGTAGGACTCTGAATAGTGTGGATGAACAGAGGGATCTAGGTGTATGTGTACATAGATCCCTGAAAGTTGGGAATCAAGTAGATAGGGTTGTTAGGAAGGCATACGGTGTCTTGGTGTTTATTGGTAGGGGGATTGGATTTAGGAGTCACAGCGTCATGTTGCAATTGTACAAAACTCTGGTGCGGCCGCACTTGGAGTACTGTGTGCAGTTCTGGTCCCCACATTACAGGAAGGATGTGGAGGCTTTGGAGAGGGTGCAGAGGAGGTTTACCAGGATGTTGCCTGGTATGGAGGGGAGGTCCTATGAGGAGAGACTGAGGGATTTGAGGTTGTTTTCGTTAGAAAGAAGGCGGCTAAGAGGGGACCTTATTGAAACATATAAGATGATTAGAGGTTTGGATAGGGTGGACAGTGATAGCCTTTTTCCTCGGATGGAGAAAGCTAGCACGAGGGGGCATAGCTTTAAATTAAGGGGTGGTAGTTATAGGACGGATGTCAGGGGTAGGTTCTTTACCCAGAGGGTGGTGAGGGATTGGAATGCCCTGCCTGCTGCAGTTGTAAATGCGCCTAGTTTGGGGGCGTTTAAGAGATCCGTGGATAGGTTTATGGATGAAAAGGGATTGGTTTAGGTTAGAGGGTCATTGTTTTTTAACTGGTCGGCACAACATCGTGGGCCGAAGGGCCTGTTCTGCGCTGTAATGTTCTATGTTCTATGTCCTATGAAAGACATTTCGAGGGTGATCTGCCTGCTGAGGTAATATGGGCTGAAGTTAGAAATAGGAAAGAATCAGTCACGTTATTAGGAGTTTTCCACAGGCCCCCAAATAGTAATAGAGATGTGGAGGAGGAAATGGCAAAGCAGATTATGGATAGTTGTGGAGGTCGCAGGGTAGTTATCATGGGTGACTTTAACTTTCCAAATACTGATTGGAACCTTTATAGGTCAAATAGTTTGGATGGGACGCTTTTTGTACAGTGTGTGCAGGAGAGTTTCCTGACACAATATGTGGATAAACCGACAAGAGGTGGGGCCACATTGGACTTGGTACTGAGTAATAGAACATAGAACACTACAGCACAAACAGGCCCTTCGGCCCACAAGTTGCGCCGACCACATCACCTACCAACCTACAGACCTATCTATAACCCTCAATCTCATTAAACCCCATATACTCATCCAGAAGTCTTTTAAAAGACCCCAGCGAGTTCGCCTCCACCACCACTGACGGCAGCCGATTCCATTCACTCACCACCCTCTGAGTGAAAAACTTACCCCTAACATCACTTCTGAACCTCCCTCCCCGCACCTTAAATCTGTGTCCTCTCGTAGCGACCATTTCAAACCGGGGAAATAGCCTCTGAGAGTCCACCCTATCTATTCCTCTCAACATTTTGTAAACTTCTATCAGGTTGCCTCTCAACCTTCGTCTCTCCAGGGAAAAGAGTCCCAGCTCCCTCAACCTAACTTCATAAGGCATGCCTCCCAGTCCAGGCAACATCCTTGTAAATCTCCTCTGCACCCTTTCAATAGCTTCTACATCTTTCCTATAGTGAGGCGACCAGAACTGCGCACAATACTCCAAATGAGGCCTGACAAGGGTCTTATAAAGTTCCAGCATTACCTCCCGACTCCTAAACTCAATCCCTCGATTAATGAAGGCCAGTACACCATACGCCTTCTTGACCACCTCCTCCACCTGCGAGGCCGATTTAAGAGTCCTGTGGACCCGGACCCCAAGATCCTTCTGCTCCTCAACACTACTCAGACTTCTGCCCTTAATAGTGTACTCGTTCATCCCGTTGGTTCTGCCAAAATGGACGACAACACATTTATCCGCGTTGAAGTCCATCTGCCACTTCTCCGCCCAGTCCTGCATCCTATCTATGTCCTGCTGCAACTTTTGCCATCCTTCCAGATCATCCACAACACCACCGACCTTCGTGTCATCAGCGAACTTACTTACCCATCCCTCCACTTCCTCATCCAGGTCATTTATGAAAATGACAAACAACAAGGGTCCCAGAACAGATCCTTGAGGCACTCCGCTGGTGACTGACCTCCATTCAGAAAAAGCCCCATCCACAACCACTCTCTGCCTTCTGCAGGCAAGCCAGTTCTGGATCCACAAGGCCAAAGGCCCTTGGATCCCATGCCCTCTCACCTTCTCAAGAAGTCTTGCATGGGGGACCTTATCAAACGCCTTGCTGAAGTCCATGTACACTACGTCCACGGCACTTCCTTCGTCAATGTGTTCAGTCACATTATCGAAGAACTCAACTAGGCTTGTAAGGCACGACCTGCCCTTGACAAATCCATGCTGACTATTCCTGATCATGTCAAACCTCTCCAAATGTTCGTAAATCTTGTCCCTCAGAAGCCTCTCCATCAGCTTACCAACCACTGAGGTCAGACTCACCGGTCGGTAATTTCCCGGGCTATCTCTGTTCCCTTTCTTAAAAATAGGAACTACATCCGCAATCCTCCAATCCTCTGGAACCTCTCCCGTCTCCATTGACGACGCAAAGATCATCGCCAGGGGCTCTGCAATCTCTTCCCTCGCCTCCCACAGTATCCTGGGGTACATCCCATCTGGTCCCGGCGACTTATCTACCTTGATAGAATTCAAAAGTTCCAACACATCCTCCTCCTTAATATTCACGTACTCAATCCTTTCCATCTGCTGCAAATCCATAACAAAATCTCCCAGATCGGCTTCCACCGTGAATACTGAGGCGAAGTACTCGTTAAGCACCTCCGCCATTTCTTCTGGTTCCACACAAACCTTTCCCCCCTCACCTTTTATCGGTCCTATCCCTTCTCTTCTTATCCTTTTACCTTTCACATATTTATAGAAGGCCTTGGGATTCTCCTTAATCTTACTCGCCAAGGTCTTCTCATGACCCCTTCTGGCTCTCCTAATTTCCCTTTTAAGTTCCCTCCTACAGTCCTTATACTCCTCAAGATCTTTAACATCTCCTAATTCCCTGAACCTCTTGTACACCTTCCTTTTCTTCCTGACTAGGTTCAACACATCCTTTGTGCACCACGGTTCCCTCGACCCACCAAACCCCCCTCGTCTCATCGGAACGTTGTCATTCAGAGCTCTAGACACACATTCCTTGAATATCTGCCACCTTCCTTCGGTACTTTTCCCTAAGAACGCCTCCTTCCAGTTTATTTGTCCAAGTAACTTCCTGACTTCTTCGTATCTCCCCTTACCCCAGACAAACGCCTTCCTAGCCTGCCTGATCCTATCTCGTTCCAACGCAATTGTGAAGGAGATAGAATTATGGTCACCATATCCAAGATGCTCTCCTACCGAAAGATCCATCACCTGCCCTGGTTCATTCGCCAGTACCAGGTCAAGTACAGCCTCTCCCCTCGTAGGCTTGTCCACATACTGCGTCAGGAAACCCTCCTGAACACACCTAACAAACTCCTCCCCATCTATACCCCTTACCCTAGGGATATTCCAGTCGATGTTTGGGAAATTGAAGTCTCCCATCACGACAACTCTGTTATTAAAACATCTCTCCAGAATCTGTTTCCCTATTTGCACTTCAACTTCCCTGTCACTATTGGGCGGCCTATAGATTACACCCAGCAAAGTTTTTGACCCTTTGCTGTTCCTAACTTCCACCCACAGAGATTCTGTAGACAATCCCTCCACGACATCCTCTTTCTCTGTAGCCATGACACTATCCCTGATCAACAGTGCCACGCCACCACCCCTTCTGCCACCCTCCCTGTCCTTCCTGAAGCACCTGAAGCCTGGCACCTGAAGTACCCAGTCCTGTCCCTGAGACATCCAAGTCTCCGTAATGGCCACCACATCACAATCCCAAACAGCTATCCACGCCCTAAGCTCATCTACCTTATTCACTATACTCCTTGCATTAAAATATATACACTTCAGCCCCTCAGTCTGGGCATTTCCCATCTCCACCACCTGTCTAACCTCCCTCGCATACTGCCTGCGGTCCTCCCCTACCTGGGAGCGAACCTCCTCCGTCCCAGTTTCCCCAACACAGTTCCCTCCCCCCATCCTTTCTAGTTTAAAGTCCCCCCGGTAGCCTTAGCCAGTCTTCCCGCCAAGATACTAGTCCCCCTGGTATTTAAGTGCCACCCGTCCCTACTATAGAGGTCCCACCTACCCCTAAAGAGGTCCCAGTGATCTAGGAACCGAAATCCCTGCCCTCTACACCAGTCCCTCAGCCACGCATTCACCCTCCACCTCATTTCATTTCTTCCCTCATTCTCCCTTGGCACAGGCAGCAATCCTGAGATTACTACCTTCGCTTTTCTCTTCCTCAGCTGCCTACCCAGTTCCCTATAGTCCTTTTTCACAAGTGCCTCCCTCTTCTTACCTACATCAGTAGTACCTATATGTACTACTACCTCCGGTTCCTCACCCTCCCCGGTAATGAACCGGGCCAAGTGTTAGATTTGTTTGTGGGAGAGCACTTTGGAGATAGTGACCACAATTCGGTGTCCTTCATTATTGCAATGGAGAGGGATAGGGTCACACGGCAGGGCAAGGTTTATAATTGGAGCAGGGGTAATTATGATGCGATTAGGCAAGAATTAGGGAGCATAAGGTGGGAACAAACTGTCAGGTATGGGCACAAATGAAAAGTGGAGCTTTTTCAAGGAACAAATACTGCATGTCCTTGATAGGTATGTCCCTGGTGGGTAAGGAGGAAATGGCCTTGTGAGGGAACCATAGTTCACAAAGGAGGTTGAATGTCTTGTCAAGAGGAAAAAGGTGTTCACGCAGGGGGACATGAATGTAGCTGAGGAGAACACTAGGTTGCAGGGGTGTAAACTAGACAGTATTGCAGTTGATGGGGGGATGTGCTGGATATTCTTGAGGGTTTGAAAATAGATAAGTCCCTTGGTCCGGACGGGATTTACCCTAGGATTCTCTGGGAGGCAAGAGAGGCGATTGCGGAGCCTCTGGCTCTGATCTTCAGGTCGTCGTTGGTCTCAGGTATAGTACCGGAAGATTGGAGGATAGCGAATGTTGTCCCATTGTTTAAGAAGGGGAACAGAGACTTTCCCGGGAGTTATAGACCGGTGAGTCTTACTTCTGTTGTGGGCAAGGTTTTAGAAAAAATTATTAGGGATAGGATTTATAGTTATTTGGAGAGTAATGAATTGATTGGAGATAGTCAGCATGGTTTTGTAGCAGGTAGGTCGTGCCTTACTAACCTTATTGAGTTTTTTGAGAAAGTGACCAAAGAGGTGGATGGGGGTAAGGCAGTTGACGTGGTATATATGGATTTTAGTAAGGCGTTTGATAAGGTTCACCATGGTAGGCTTCTGCAGAAAATGCAGATGTATGGGATTGAGGGTAATCTAGGAAATTGGATCAGGAATTGGCTAGTAGATAGGAGACAGAGGGTGGTGGTTGATGGTAAATATTCGTCATGGAGTTCAGTTACGAGTGGTGTGCCTCAGGGATCTGTTTTGGGGCCACTGCTGTTTGTAATTTTTATTAATGATCTGGATGAAGGTATAATTGGGTGGATTAATAAATTTGCTGATGACACCAAAGTCGGAGGTGTGGTAGATAGTGAGGAAGGGTGTCATAGTTTGCAGGGAGACTTAGACAGGTTGCAGAGCTGGGCCGAGAGGTGGCGGATGGAGTTTAGTGCGGAGAAGTGTGAGGTAATTCACTTTGGTAGGAATAACAGATGTGTCGCGTATAGGGCAAACGGGAGGACTCTGAATAGTGTGGATGAGCAGAGGGATCTCGGTGTATGTGTACATAGATCCCTGAAAGTTAGGAATCAAGTAGATAAGGTTGTTAAGAAGGCATACAGTGTCTTGGCATTTATTGGTAGGGGGATTGAATTTAGGAGTCGCAGCGTCATGTTGCAACTGTACACAACTCTGGTGCGGCCGCACTTGGAGTACTGTGTGCAGTTCTGGTCCCCACGTTACAGGAAGGATGTGGAGGCTTTGGAGAGGGTGCAGAGGAGGTTTACCAGGATGTTGCCTGGTATGGAGGGAAGGTCCTATGAGGAGAGACTGAGGGATTTGGGGTTGTTTTCGCTAGAAAGAAGGCGGCTAAGAGGGGATCTTATTGAAACATATAAGATGATTAGAGGTTTAGATAGGGTGGATAGTGATAGCCTTTTTCCTCGGATGGAGAAAGCTAGCACGAGGGGGCATAGCTTTAAATTAAGGGGTGGTAGTTATAGGACGGATGTCAGGGGTAGGTTCTTTACCCAGAGGGTGGTGAGGGGTTGGAATGCCCTGCCTGCTGCAGTTGTAAATGCGCCTAGTTTGGGGGTGTTTAAGAGATCCGTGGATAGGTTTATGGACGAAAAGGGATTGGTTTAGGTTAGAGGGTCATTTTTTTTAACTGGTCGGCGCAACATCGTGGGCCGAAGGGCCTGTTCTGCGCTGTAATGTTCTATGTTCTATGTATGGATGAGAAAACAAGGTTCAGTTGTGTCACTTGAGGGTTACAAGGTAGCGAGGAATGAGTTAAAGAAAGGGCTTAGGAGAGCTAGGAGGGGGCATGAGAAGTCCTTGGTAGGTCAGATAAAGGAAAACCCCAAGGCTTTTTACTCTTATGTGAGAAATAAAAGAATGACCAGGGTGAGGTTAGGGCCGGTCAAGGATAGTAGTGGGAACTTGTGCATGGAGTCAGAAGAGATAGGAGAGGCGTTGAATGAATATTTTTCTTCAGTGTTCACCGAGGAGACGGGCCATGTTTTTGAGGAGAAGTACGTGATACAGGCTGATAGGATGGCAGGAGTAGATGTTCCGAGGGAAGATTTATTCGCAATTTTGAAAAACCTGAGAGTGGAAAAGTCCCCTGGTCCAGATGGGATACATCCTAGGATACTTCGGGAGGCAAGGGATGAGATTGCAGAGCCTTTAGCTTTGATCTTTAGGTCCTCACTGTCCACAGGGATTGTGCCAGAGGACTGGAGAATGGTGAATGTTGTTCCTCTCTTCAAGAACTGCACAACATCGAGGGCCAAAGGGCCTGCACTGTGCTGTACTGTTCTATGTTCTATGTGATACAGGTGGAGGTGAGTTTTGATTGGGGAGGGGGTAGCAATGCAAGAAGAGGGGCTTGGAAAATTGGGAACAGACTGATTGGTAATCTAAAGTAGCTGAATCCAAGTTCAGTTCCTCAGACACAAGATGAATCTTACTTGATCTGTTGACAAAGTCTATTTATTAGTCACAAGTAAGGTTTACATTAACACAGCAATGAAGTTACTGTGAAATTTCCCATGTCGCCACACTCCAGTGCCTGTTTGGGTCAATGCATCCTAACCAACATGTCTTTCAGATTGGGAGGAAACCGGAGCACTCGGAAGAAACCCATGCAGACATGAGGAGAATGTACAAACTCTACATAGACAGTAACCCAAGCTGGGAATCAAACCCGGGTACCTGGTGCTGTGAGGCAGCAGCGCTAACCACTGTTCCATCATGCCACCCCTAAGCTAATTAGCTACTTACAAAGCTACTGGTTGGAAAAAGTCATTAATGGGGAGGATTGTGACTACCCTGACACCAGGGATATCCTCACTGACACAAGGCATAATGTCTTTACCATTCTACATAAGAACATAAGAAATAGGAGCAGGAGTAGGCCATCTAGCCCTTTGAGCCTGCCCCGCCATTCAATAAGATCATGGCTGATCTGAAGTGGATCAGTTCCACTTTCCCACTTTCTCCCCATAACCCTTAATTCCCCTGTCTATCAGAAACCTATCTACCCGTGACTTAAATATATTCAGCGAGGCAGCCTCCACCACTTCAACGGGCAGAGAATTCCAGAGATTCACCACCCTTTGAGTGAAGAAGTTCCTCCTCAACTCTGATCTAAACTGCACCCCACCTTATCTTGAGGCTGTGCCCTCTAGTCCTGCTGTCCTTTCTAAGCAGGAAGAATCTCTCTACCTCTACCCTATCCATCCCCTTCATTATCTTAGACATCTCTAAAGATCCCCCCTCATCCTTCTAAACTCCAACGAGTACAGACCCAGTCTATTTAGTCTCTCTTCATAGACTAACCCCCTCATCTCCGGTATCAGCCTAGTGAACCTCCTCTGCACTCCCTCCAAGGCCAATATAACCTTGCGTAAGTGCGGCGACCAAAACTGCACACAGTACTCCAGCTGCGGCCTCACCAGTGCCCTGTACAGTTGCAGCAAGACCTCCCTGCTTTTATATTCAATCCCCCTCGCTATAAAGGCCAACATTCCATTCACCTTCTTGATCACCTGCTGCACCTGCAGACTGGGTTTTTGCGATTCATGCACAAGGACGGATTCAAGTATTCTGTGCTCTCTCTCCCTCACTTCTGAATGTAATCTTTTAAGAAAAGGAAATGTTAACCCCCTTTAACATGAGAGAGTGACAGAAAACTATTCTGAGAAAAGCAATGTTTCAATAACTGAACAACAACATCCAGGAAGCAGCACAAACTATTCAGATACAAGTCCCTCGCTATGTTCAAAAAGCACTTTGCGTGAGATGGAGTTCCAGTGGGTGGAAGAAGGAGAGTGTTATCTGTCCAGACTATCCTAGTCAATATTTAACAAGGGTATTTCCGCCAAAAGTCGTGTTGGGTTTGTACCCAGTGAAACTTGTGCAGGAGAGCAGGGGCGAATTAGCAGAATTACCGCTTGCACACACAGATCTTTCTGATAGCAACAAGAATTCTCTGAAGAGCCTCAGAGAATCAGCTTTGTTATGAGTGAGAGTGGAACGAGGTGGGTGGTGAATGACATTACAGTGCACATGGAGAATTTGCTCAGGAGATTCTCTGGCTTGAGTTGATGGTAGGGCTTTGGGGAGAGTTATAGAACAGAGAGATCCAGGAGTACAGGTTGATAGCTCTTTGAAAGTGGAGTCACAGGTGGACAGAGTGGTGAAGAAGGCAGTCGGCATGCTTAGTTTCATTGGTCAGAACATTGAATACAGGAGTTGGGATGTCTTGTTGACATTGGTAAGGCCACACTTGGAATACTGTGTGTAGTTCTGGTCACCCTATTATAGAAAGGATATTATTAACTAGAAAGAGTGCAGAAAAGATTTACTAGGATGCTACTGGGACTCAGCTGGGACTTTTTTTCCTGGAGTGTAGCAGGCTTAGGGGTGATCTTAAAGAGATCTTTTGAATGACAAGGGCCATAGATCAGTTAGATAGTCAACATCTTTTCCCAAAGGTAGGGGAGTTTAAGACCAGAGGGCATAGGTTTAAGGTGAGAGGGGAGAGATACAAAAGTGTCCAGAGGGGAAATTGTTTCACACAGAGGGTGCTGAGTGTCTGGAATGAGCTACCAGAGTTAGTAGTAGACGCAGAGAAAGGCTTTGACAAAGGGTTGTCTGGACTCGAAACGTCAGCTCTTTTCTCTCCTTACAGATGCTGCCAGACCTGCTGAGATTTTCCAGCATTTTCTCTTTTGGTTTCTGATACAATTTTGTCTTTTGAAAAGCCTTTAGACAGTTACATGGGTAAGATGGGTATAGAGGGATATGGGCCAAACACGGGCAATTGGGACTGGCTTAGTGATAAAAACTGGGTGACAGTTGGGCCGAAGGGCCTGATCCATGCTGTAAAACTCTATCACTCTGTGACTCAGTGACCTGCCTTCAGTCTAACATGAGACAACAAAGGAGGTGCTGAAATTTAAAATTAACTTTGGTGCTTGTCTTCGAATAATAGATCGAGGCTGGGTCACTGCGAGTGAAACTCACCTCGTACCTCTCCCCTTTGCCCCAGTCTTTGAGTCCACCTGACAGAAACCCTTGGCAGGCTGGGCCCTCACATGGGTGTTGGAACAGATGTGGGCATAAAAGGGGGAGTTCTCCTGGAGCACGGACAGACAGACAGCATGTTAGAGCAACCCAGTTTCTCTTCATTAATTTAAACTTTGTTAGTCACCAGTCGCTGGTTATTGAAACCTAATCCTTCCACATGGAGTCGGGAGAAAGGCACAGGGTCTTTGTGTATCGTTTGACAAAAGCGTCACAGAGACAACTGGACAAAATTTTATAAAGAGTGATATATCTAAGCAGTGCGAGCCTATTGGACAAATCAATGGATGCACGTTCTCCTAAATTTAGCAGGCCCGAGGCAGTGGAGTCATTCAAACAGAGGAGGAGAAAAACGATCCCGCAAAGTTGCTAAAAATGTTT
The DNA here is from genome assembly GCF_965287045.1 of Carcharhinus amblyrhynchos. Taxonomy (NCBI): domain Eukaryota; kingdom Metazoa; phylum Chordata; class Chondrichthyes; order Carcharhiniformes; family Carcharhinidae; genus Carcharhinus; species Carcharhinus amblyrhynchos. The sequence goes on from NC_137326.1 coordinate 140,079,012, forward strand.
GTGCGCATACACCCGTCAGTAAGGACCATCCCGCTGGATAGACACGCGTTCAATACAACCAACCAAATGTTTGATAAGTCTATTCAATCACTCACTTCCACACACTCTAGCCAAGAAATACACATTTGGCGCACTCACTGATATGTTGGCGAGAGATTATATTACGTGTGGGGTCCACAGCGAGGTAATCCGCAGGCAGCTTTATGAGACAGATCTAATACTGGAATCTTCCATCAGCATCTGTACACTGGACGAGCAGTCAGAAAGAAAGCAGAGGGAGCGGAGCAGGGAAACAGAGGTTTTCATGGCCTCTGTCCCAACTGTCTTGACCATCACTCACAGAACAGAACTACATTCTCTTTGGTGAATGCTGCAACAAATTTTTTTTATTCATTCCTGGGATATGGGTGTTCTGACTGGCTGGCATTTATCAGGAAAAGGCATTGATAAGGCATTTACTAAGGAAATTTGGCGTGTCGGCTATGACTTTCACCAACTATTACAGATGGACCATAGAAAGCATTCTTTCTGGTTGTATCACAGCTCGGTCTGGGCTCCTGCTCTGCCCAAGACTGCAAGGAACTACAAAAGGTCATGAATGTAGCCCCCAATCCATCACACAAACCAGCCTCTCATCCACTGACTCTGTCTACACTTCCTGCTGCCTCGGCAAAGTAGCCAGCATAATCATGGATCCCGGACATTCTCCCTTCCACCTTCTTCCATCGGGAAAAAGATACAGAAGCCTGATTCTGAGGTCCCGTACCGACCGACTCAAGAACAGCTTCTTCCCTGCTGCTGTCAGACTTTTGAATGGACCTACCTCGCATTAAGTTGATCTTTATCTACACCCTAGCTGTGACTGTAACACTACATTCTGCACCCTCTCCTTTCCTTCTCTATGAACGGTATGCTTTGTCTGTATAGTGTGCAAGAAACAATACTTTTCACTCTATACTAATACATGTGACGATAATAAATCAATTCAAATCAAATCAAAATAGCCCATCCCTAGTCACCCTTGTCAGAGGGCAGTTGAGAGACAGTCACATTGCTGTGGCTCTGGAGTCACGTGTAGGCCAGACCGGGTAAGGACAGCAGATTTCCTTCCCTAAAGGATATTAGTGAACCAGATGGGTTTTTACAACAATCTACAGTGGTTTCATGGTCATCAGTAGATTCTTAACTCCAGACCAGACATTTTTTATTGAATTCAACTTTATAAGGTAAGTTTATCAGTTCATAAGATATAGGAGCAGAATTTGGCCATTTGGCCCAACAAGTCTGCTCTGCCATTCGATCCCCATTTTCCTGCCTTCTCCCCATAACCCTTCACCGCATTACCAATTAAAAATCTGTCTAACTCCTCGTTAAATTTACTCACTGTCCCAGCATCCACTGCACTTTGGGGTAGCGAATTCCACAGATTCACACCCCTGTGGGAGAACTAGTTTCTCCTCAACTCTGTTTTAAATTTGCTACCGCTTAACCTAAGATTAACCTTTTGTCCTAGAATAGCCCATAAGAGGAAGCATCCGCTCTGCATCTACTTTTTCCATATCTTTTATCATCTTGTATACCTCAATTTGATCTCCCCTCATTCTTCTAAATGCCAGCGTGTATAGGCTCAATCTCTCTTCATACAACAAGCCCCTCACCTCTGGAATGAATCTAGTGAATCTTCTCTGAACTGCCTCCAATGCCACTACATCTTTCCTCAATACGGAGACCAAAACTGTGCACAATACTCCAGGTGCGGTCTCACCAATGCCTCGTATAGATACAACAATACTTCCCTATCTTTATATTCCACTCCTTTAGTTATAAATGCCAATATTCCATTCACTTTCTTTATTATCTGCTGTAGCTGCATGCTAGCTTTCTGTGACTCGTGAATGAAAACACCCAGATCCCTCTGCATTGGAGCATCTCAAATTCACTACCCTCCTGTATGCCTGTGAAACGTGGGCTGTGTATCGAAGGCATGCAAGACAGCTCAATCATTTCCACATGACTTGTCTTTGCAGAATATTACGCATCGGATGGCAAGACAAAGTACCAGACACTGAAGTTCTCTCTAGAGCAAGTCTACCATCAGTCCACACACTGCTAATGAGAGCGCAGACCCAGAGGGCAGGCCATGGCATCTGTATGTCAGACGAGCACATACCCAACCAGCTCCTTTTTGGGGAACCCTCTGCTGGAAGACGCTCACACAGAGGGCAGAAGAAACGTTACAAAGACATACTCAACGTCTCCCTGAAGTCGCTTGACATTGACACGACCACCTGGGGAACGCTGGCACAAAACTGCCGTACTCACGAAGTAAGGTGCATTGCTGAAGCACAACTTAAGTGCGAGCTGCACAGGTCCAGAGCCACCAGCGCAACAACTACAGCATCTACACAAGTCTGTCCAATATGTGCCAGGACATTCCGTGCCCAAATTGGCCCTGATCAGTCATCTTCGGACACACCTCAACCAGCCTCAAAATGACTAATGGTGTTGAGGTCCTCATCGATGATGATGGACGAACAACAACAACTCATGAACAAGGGCACCCAGATCCCTCTGCACCAGAGCATTCCAAATTCTCTCCCCATTGACATAATAAGTCACCTTCCCATTTTTGCGACCAAAATGCATGACCTCACACTTATCCAAGTTAAGCTCCACCTGCCACATTTTAGCCCATTCTCCTAACCTATCTATATCCATTTATAAGGTTCTTATTTCCTCATTGCAACTTTCTGTCCAGCCTATTTTTGTGTCATTGCAAATTTGACGATAGACCCTCCTATCCCTGTATCCAAATCATTAATATAGATTGTAAATAGCTGGGGCCCTAATGACCGAACACATATATAAAGAAGAGGAGGCTGGCTAGAGTGAATGTTGGACCCTTAGAGGATGCGGGGGGATTTAGTGGTGGGAGATGAGGAAACGGCTGAAGCTTTAAATAAGTTCTTTGCCTCGGTCTTCACGGAGGAGGACACAAATAGTTTGCCGGATATTAAAGATAGAAGGATGGTAGGAGTTGAGGGCCTGAATGTGATTACTGTCACTAGAGAGGTAGTGCTTGATAGGCTAACAGAACTGAAGGTGGACAAGTCCCCAGGACCGGATGGAATGCATCCCAGGGTTCTGAAAGAAATGGCAGAGGTGATAACGGATGCCTCAGCGATTATTTATCAAAATTCGCTGGATTCTGAGGAAGTGCCGGAAGATTGGAAAATGGCTAATGTTACGCCGTTGTTTAAGAAGGGTGGCAGGCAAAAGGCAGGGAATTATAGGCCGGTTAGTTTAACGTCTGTTGTAGGTAAAATGTTAGAATCCGTCATCAAAGAGAAAATAGCAAGGCATCTTGAGGAGAATTGTTTGATAGAGCAGACGCAGCACGGTTTCGTTAAGGGGAAGTCGTGTCTGACGAATTTATTGGAGTTCTATGAGGATGTGTCTAGAGCGGTGGATAGAGGAGAGCCGGTGGATGTGGTGTTTCTTGATTTTCAGAAAGTGTTTGATAAGGTGCCTCACAAGAGGTTATTACAGAAGGTCAGGGGGCATGGAGTTGGGGGTAGGGTGTTAGCGTGGATAGAGGATTGGCTGTCAAATAGGAGGCAGAGAATGGGGGTCAATGGGTGCTATTCGGATTGGCGGTTGGTGACTAATGGAGTGCCCCAGGGGTCAGTGCTGGGGCCTCAGCTGTTTACCATTTATATAGATGATCTGGAGGTGGGGACCTAGTATATGGTGTTGAAATTTGCTGATGACACCAAGATTGGTGGAACGTCAAATTGTGCGGAGGGTGTGGAGAGTCTGCAGAAGGATCTAGATAGGCTGGGCGAATGGGCGAGGAACTGGCAAATGGAATTTAATGTTGGCAAGTGTGAAGTTGTCCACTTTGGTAGGAATAATGGTAGGAAGGACTATTACTTACGTGGCGAAAAACTGCAGCATGCGACGGTGCAGAGGGACCTCGGGGTCCTTGTGCATGAGTCGCAAAAACCCAGCCTGCAGGTGCAGCAGGTGGTCAGGAAGGCGAATGGGATGCTGGCCTTCATAGCGAGGGGGATTGAATATAAAAGTAGGGAGGTCTTGCTGCAACTGTACAGGGCACTGGTGAGGCCGCAGCTGGAGTACTGTGTGCAGTTTTGGTCGTCGCACTTTTGCAAGGATATTTTGGCCTTGGAGGGAGTGCAGAGGAGGTTTACTAGGCTGATACCGGAGTTGAGGGGGTTGAGCTATGAGGAGAGGCTGAATAAACTAGGCTTGTACTTGTTAGAGTTTAGAAGAATGAGGGGAGATCTCATTGAGACATATAAGATGATGAATGGGATGGATAGGATAGAGGTGGAGAGACTCTTCCTGCTCAGAAAGGACAGCAGGACTAGAGGGCACAGCCTCAAGATAAAGGGGGAGCAGCTTAGAACGGAGTTGAGGAGGAACTTCTTCACTCAAAGGGCGGTGAATCTCTGGAATTCTCTGCCCGTTGAAGTGGTGAAGGCTACCTCGCTAAATATATTTAAGACGCGGGTTGATGGGTTTTTGATAAGAGAGGGGATTAAGGGTTATGGGGAGAGGGCGGGAATGTGGAACTGAGCCACGACAGATCAGCCATGATCTTATTGAATGGCAGGGCAGGCTCGAGGGGTTAGATGGCCTACTCCTGCTCCTATTTCTTATGTTCTTATAAAAATGCTTGAATCCATCATCAAAGTAGAAATAGTGAGGCACCTGGAAAGGAACGGTTTGATAGAGCAGATGCAGCATGGATTCGTTAAGGGGAAGTCGTGTTTGATGAATTTATTGGATTTCTATGAGGATGTGACTAGTGTGGTAGACAGAGGGGAACCAGTGGATACGGTGCTTCTCGATTTTCAAAAGACGTTTGATAAGGTGCCTCACAAAAGGTTGCTGCAGAAAGTTGGACGCATGGAGTTGAGGGTAAGGTGTTGGCGTGGACAGAGGATTGGTTGTCTAATAGGAAGCAGAGAGTTGGTATCAATGGGTACTACTCTGGTTGGCAGTTGGTGACTAGTGGAGTGCCGCAGGGATCGGTGCTGGGGCCTCAACTGTTTACCATTTATATAGATGATCTGGAGGAGGGGGACTGAGTGTAGGGTGACAAAATTTGCTGATGACACAAAAATAAGTGGAAAAGCAAATTGCGTGGAGGGTGTGGAAAGTCTGCAGAGGGATCTGGATAGGCTGAGCCAGTGGGTGAAGACCTGGCAGATGGAGTACAATGTTAGCAAATGTGAGGTTATCCACTTTGGCAGGAATAATAGTGGAGGGATTACTATTTAAAGGGCGAAAAGCTGCAGCATGCTACGGTGCAGAGGGACCTGGGGGTCCTTGTGCATGAGTCACAAAAACCCAGTCTGCAGGTGCAGCAGGTGATCGAGAAGGTGAGTGGGATGCTGGCCTTTATAGTGAGGGGGATAGAATATAAAAGCAGGGAGGTCTTGCTGCAACTGTACAGGGCACTGGTGAGGCCGCAGCTGGAGGACTGTGTGCAGTTTTGGTCGCCGCACTTGCGGAAGGATATATTGGCCTTGGAGGGAGTGCAGAGGAGGTTCACTAAACTGATACCGGAGATGAGGGGGTTGGACTATGAAGAGAGACTAAATAGACTGGGTCTGTACTCGTTGGAGTTTAGAAGGATGAGGGGGGATCTTATAGAGACATATAAGATAATGAAGGGGATGGATAGGGTAGAGGTAGAGAGATTCTTCCCGCTTAGAAAGGACAGCAGGACTAGAGGGCACAGCCTTAAGATAAGCGGGGGGCAGTTTAGATCAGAGTTGAGGAGGAACTTTTTCACTCAAAGGGTGGTGAATCTCTGGAATTCTCTGCCCGTTGAAGTGGTGGAGGCTACCTCGCTGAATATATTTAAGTCATGGGTAGTTAGGTTTCTGATAGACAGGGGAATTAAGGGTTATGGGGAGAGGGCGGGAAAGTGGAACTGATTCACTTCAGATCAGCCTGATCTTATTGAATGGGGGGGCAGGCTCGAAGGGCTAGATGGCCTACTCCTGCTCCTATTTCTTATGTTCTTATGAACCCTGTAGCTCCCCACTAGTTACCTTTTGCCATCCAGAAAATAACCCATTTATCCCGACTGTCTTCTGTCCATCGGCCAATCACCTATCCAAGCTAATAAATTATCCCAATCCCATGTGATCTAACCTTGTGAATTAATCTTTTCTGCAGCACCTTAACAAACTCCTTCTGGAAGTCCAGATATACGACATCTACAGGATCCCCATTATCCACTTTGCTTGTTACATCCTCAAAGAACTCTAGCAAATTAGTTAAACATGATTGGCCCTTCATAAAACCTGGCTCTGATGGATAGTGTTTTGACCTTCCAAATGTCCTGATATTGCTTCCACGATAATTGACTCTAACACTTTCCCAACTATAGATGTTACACTAACTGTAATTTCCCACATTTTGCCTCCTTTCCTTTTTGAATAAGGGCGTTACATTAGAATATTTCCAATCACTGGAACCTTTCCCGTGTCAAGGGAATTTTGGAATATTATAACCAATGGATCCACTATCTCTGCCACAACTTCCTTTAATACCCTAGGATGTAGACCATCAGGCTGGGGGACTGAGCTGCCCTCAATCCCAGTAGTTTGCTGCGTTCCTGTTCCCTATTGATGTTGATTGTTCTAACTTTTATCCTTTCTATTATCTCTGACTTGCCTGTTCTTATAGGAATGGTATTAGTGTCCTCCCTCACGAAAACCAGGGCAAAATATTGATTTAGAATCTCTGTCATTTCAGTGTCCCTCACTATTAACTCCCCAGTTTCATTGTCTAAGGGACCAGCTTTCACCCCAGTGACTCTCCGCCCTTTTATATATCTATAGAAGCTTTTGCTATCCTTCTTGATATTTTGCGCATGTTTTCTTTTGTAATTTACCTTCGCCCTTTTTATTACTTTTTTAGTGTCACTTTATTTATGTTTGAAAGTTTTCCAATTTTCCAGCTTGCCATTGGCCTTTGCAATGTACTTTAGTTTTAATCTTGATATTGTCCTTGACCTCCTTTTTAGACATGGATTTTTTTTACATCTCTTACATCTTTCTCCCTCACTAGGATATAATTTAACTGTGAGGACTTGGGGATCTCCTTAAGCAGCTGCCACTGCTCATCCACTGTCCTTTCTTTTAGCCTATCCTGCCCACTCTACCCAAATCTGCTGATGTCATCTCCTTTGGTTAATTCCTTGTGTGGGGCTCCACTTTCTCAGCCCCAAACTGAATTTTGAGTTCTATCATCCTATGGTCACTGCTCCCTAGAGGATCCTTAACGATGAGGTCACCAATGAATCCCTCCTCATTACACAATATCGACTCCAGAGCAGCCTGCTTCCTAGTTGGTTCCACAACATACTTGTATTAGAAACAATCTCTAACACATTCAATGAACTCTGCCTCCAGGCTATCCTTGCCAATTTGATTCTTACAATCTATGTGCATATTAAAATCATTCCATTTCCTTTCTTACAAGCCCCCCAGTATTTCCTGGTTTACACTGTGTCCCACTGTGGAACTACTGGTTGGGGAACTATAGATTACTCTGACCAAGTACTTCTCCCCTTTGCTATTTCTTATTTCTACCCAGACTGATTCCACATCTTGACCCCCCCCGTGCTTATATCATTTCTCATTCCAGCACCGATCCCTTCCTTCACCAGCAAAGCTTCACCACCTCCTTTTCCTTTTGGTTGAGCTATGAGGAGAGGTTGAATAAACGAGGCTTGTACTCCTTAGAGTTTAGAAGAATGAGGTAAGATCTCATTGAGACGTATAAGATGATGAATGGGATGGATAGGATAGAGGTGGAGAGACTCTTCCCGCTCAGAAAGGACAGTAGGACTAGGGGGCACAGCCTCAAGATAAAGGGGGGGCGGTTTAGAACGGAGTTGAGGAGGAACTTCTTCACTCAAAGGGTGGTGAATCTCTGGAATTCTCTGCCCGTTGAAGTGGTGGAGGCTGCCTCGCTAAATATTTTTAAGACACGGGTTGATGGGTTTTTGATAAGAGAGGGGATTAAGGGTTATGGGGAGAGGGCAGGAATGTGGAACTGAGCCACGACAGATCAGCCATGATCTTATTGAATGGTGGGGCAGGCTCGAGGGGCTAGATGGCCTACTCCTGCTTCTATTTCTTATGTTCTTATGTTCTTATATTCAGTTCCCAGACCTGGTCTCCTTGTAACCATGTCTCAGTAATCGCCACCTTCTGTTTCTATTTGCACCATTAGCTCATTATTGTTGTTCCAAATGCTTTGTGCATTTAGATACAAGGCTTTTAAATTTGTCCTACTGGTAAATTTCCCTTCTCTTTTATAATTCCTTTGTGCATAAAAACATTCACCCATTCTGTCCTTTTCTTTTATTGTCTGGTAACCACCTGCCACATCGCTAACCTGTACTCTTACCACCTCCTTTCATTTGGGTTTTCTAATTTCCCCAACAGCTGAGGCAGCCTTCCATCCATTGACTCTGTCTACACTTCCTGCTGCCTTGGGAAAGAAGGCAGAATAATCAAGGACCTCCACGCGCCCCGGACATTCTCTCCTCCACCTTCTTCCATCGGGAAAAAGATACAAAATTGAGGTCACATATCAACTGACTCAAGAACGGATTCTTCCCTGCTGCTGTCAAACTTTTGAATGGACCTACCTTGTATTAAGTTGATCTCTCTCTACACATTAACTATGACTGTAACACTACATTCGGCAATCTCTCGTTTCCTTCTCTATGAACGGTATGCTTTGTCTGTACAGTGTGCAAAAAATAATACTTTTCACTGTATGCTAATACATGTGACAATAATAAATCAAATCAAATCAAAATCAAAGTTCTGTTTATTTAACCAGCTCAAGAAGACACTCCCAGACCCACTCAAAGTGCGACAATACTTTGAAGATCAGGCACCCGTACTCCTATCAGCAGATACCTCTCACACAGACTTGGTACAGTCTGTATCCAGGATGGCAGACAAATAACCTTTGCTCCCTGGGCTCTCCTTGAAACTGAGACTCGTGAACAGATTGTTAAGGAACTCCTCACTCTGGTCTTCGCTTGTCAGGTATGTCATGGCTTCGTATATGGTCGTCCCACAACTGGTCATTAGCCACTCATCAGTATTCTTAAAAAACTCCTTCACACTGTGCATGTTGCCCAGGTTACAACCTCAGAGTCATCTACAAACATAGAAAGAAGTGGTACCTTTCTGATGCTCTTTCCAGAACCTTCTTCACTCACTCAGCCATTGACCAGGCAGATCATGAGGGGAACATTGACATCCTGATGACACAGGTCCTATCATCTCGCTGAACCAGGGAACTCAGTGATGCCTTACTAGTCTATCTCCATCTGGTCATAATGAAAGACTGGCCAAGGCCTCAAGCAGCTTCCCTCCATTCTCCACATACTCTATGTGAGAAGACATAACTGTACAAGGCCAGTGATTTTGTCATCCCCGCCTCTTTGGAGAGATACTACATCCAGCAACTCCCCACTCAAGGCTGGAGGCAACTTGTTCCAGGACAAAAGAATCCCTAAACTGGCCATTGATGATTGCGGGCACGGAGTGAGAAGTAGCCGGGTGTGCGCCATGCGATGCACTCAAACCATATCAAACAAGGAAGTGCTTCACCTACACAAGGCCCCCACCACCCTCCCCACTGCACCCCACCCCTCACTGTGACTGACATCTTTACACGCAGCAACATTCGGTCCGACTTGACTTGAACTCTGATTGGTTTGAAATTCACCACCTGAAGAGACGTGAAGAGCAAATCCGTTGTAAACAAGCTCAAGAGACACATCATGGCCCACAGAATCCCGCAGCACGCACTGACAGATAACTCTCGTCAGCTTGTTTCCAGAGAGTTCCGGGGCATTGCACAGACATTGGACTTTGAGCACATCACAGGTAGGCCCCGATACCCACAATGCAATGGGCCTGGCAGAAAGGGCAGTGCATTCAGCCAAGTGTTTACATGGGAAATGTGCCAGAGACCATCAGGGTTCGATAGTGCCCTCCTCAGCTTGCTCCCAGACAGCGCCCGAGAATCCCACCCTTATAGCTTTCAGTTTCTGGATTAGTAGTCTAGTGATAATGTGACTAGGCTGTCCCCTCAGCCTTGTGGAACGATCGCTGGACTATTAATCCAGAAACTGAGCTAAGGTCGGGGGACCAGGACTCGAATCCCACCACGGCAGGTGGTGAAATTTAAATTCAATAAAAATAACTTTAAAACGGAAGTATGGGTCTTTTGATTCTAAAACATGAACATTCTTGACGTAGGTGGACAAAGAAATTGAGATGGTGTGATAGTTTTTACTAGTCACCATAGAAACCAAGCATACTTTATTTATTGATAATACAGCAAGATAAAACAAGTGGACAGACGGAGGTAGTTTGACTGAATCCACATCGCTTTGCCAGATCTCTTTTATATCTCCTGATTTCTAAAGGAATGGATAAGTTTGATTCCTTCACATCTTCAATCATTGACGAAAGATCTGAGCCCCCGGAACAAAAAGAGAGAGTTATTGAGAGTTGGTACAATGAGCGATTTCTGCTTTTTGGACTTTCATCAACAGGAGATGCAGTTTGCTCCTTACCAAAACTTCACAAGCACAGGGAGAAGCTGGCACACACTGCCTGGTAACAAGTGAGATAAAATGCCATTTGTAGATAAAACATCCATCCCTTGTGAATAAAGGCATTCGGCACTTGAAGCATCTTAAAGAACAAAACACAAAACTGCCCCAATATCTGATGGAGAGTGAGCTTGAATTGGGAAAAGCTCCAGAAGGTTGTTACCTGGTGCTGAACTTGTAGGAAATTCAAAGGAGCCCCGTACCATTACTGAAATCTTACCAAAAGCTTGTGAAAACATTGTTAGGAGCTGATTCTGCAAAAGAGACTGATTGGATTTCATTCTCTGATATTTACATTGCGATTTGCTGTGAATAGAACAGAGTTAGGGCTGTGAATAGTTAGAATTAGCCAGCCTCCCATCCCATTGGCTCTGCCTACCCCTTCCACTGCCTTGACAAAGCAGCCAGCAGAATTAAGGACTCCACACACCCCGGACATTCTCTCTTCCACCTTTTTCCACTGGGAAAAGGATACAAAAGTCTGAGCTCACGTACCAACTGACTCAAGGACAGCTTCTTCCCTGCTGCTGTCAGGCTTTTGAATGGACCTACCTCACATTAAGTTGATCTCTTTACACCCTAGCTGTGACCGTAACACTACATTCTGCACTCTCTCCTTTCCTTCTCTATGAACGGTATGCTTTGTCTGTATAGTGTGCAAGAAACAATACTTTTCACTGTATGTTAATGACAATAATAAATCAGATCAAATTGAATCAAAAGTTGAGCAGATTTTGACAATATATCTGCGCTCGCTGTCAAAGACAGTGTATTCTGTGGTGGATTTGAACATTAATGCATTTGATCCTTATTTAGCTAGTTGAATGCTTTCTTGCAAACCTCTCAAGTAAGACCATAATCAGAGTAAGTAAATGTGACGTTTATGAGCAATCGATTCAGCTGGCAAAACCTGGGCTTGTTATGGAATGATTTGCCTCATTGAAGTTACAGTGTTCCTGAGGAAAACAACTGCATTGGACAGTAGCTCAATGCCCAATGATGTCTTTTAGTGGCAAATACTGACATCTAGTGACAAAAAACTGCAGCTTCAGGGAGATGATGTGGGTATGCCGGCGTTGGACTGGCGTAAACACAGTAAAAAGTCTGACAACACCAGGTTTTAGTCCAACCTATTTATTTGATAATATTCTCACAAGCTTTCGAGGGGTTACCCTCTTCGTCAGGTGAATGGAGAGTTCAGGGTAACCCCTCGAAAGCTTGTGAGAATATTATCAAATAAATAGGTTGGACTAAAACCTGGTGTTGTCAGACTTTTTACTGTGCTTCAGGGAGAGACAGAAACTGGACAGGGAAGGAAAGGGAAGACCTGATAAAAGTCTGCAACAGTATGAGAGGCACAGACAGAGTGGGTAATCAGAAGCTTCTTCCCAGGGGGGACAGGCTTAAGATGCGAGGGGCAAGGTTTAAAGGAGATGTACGAGGCAGATATTTTACACAGAGGGGGGTGGGTGCCTGGAACTCGCTGCCGGGGGAGGGAGTGGAAGCGGATACGATAGTGAGTTTTAAGGGGCATCTTGACAAATACATGAATAGGATGGGAATAGAGGGATATGGTCCCTGGAAGGGGAGGGGGTTTTAGTTCAGTCGGGGCAGCATGGTCAGTGCAGGATTGGAGGGGCCGAAGGTCCTGTTCCTGTGCTGGAATGTTCTTTGTGTTAGGATTGGACAGAAACAGAGAGAGCTGGGATTGGACAGAGAGGGACAGAGAGAGCTGGGATTGGACAGAGAGGGACAGAGAGAGCTGGGATTGGACAGAGAGGGACAGAGAGAGCTGGGATTGGACAGAGAGGGACAGAGAGAGCTGGGATTGGACAGAGAGGGACAGAGAGCTGGGATTGGACAGAGAGGGACAGAGAGCTGGGATTGGACAGAGAGGGACAGAGAGAGCTGGGACTGTACAAGAATCTTTCCTTAAATCAGATTAGCCGGATTCCTGGGAGTCAGTCTGGGAATGAAGAATCTGCTGGAGAGGAAAAATTCAGCAAATGAAAATTCAAGGAGTGATGTTCTGGGAAAGTAGGGAGATGATTGGCTGTTTGGGGATCCCTGCAGTGAAGAGAAAGCAATATGAGTGTTGGGGGATTGGTTAGAAATTTTCCCCTGAACACAAGTGGGGTGATAGCAGTAAGTGTCTTAGTAATTCTAGGTTGAGAGGAATGTTCCCTCTTGTCCGAGTAGTTTTCTCAATGATTTGAGGGTCAGTGTGACATACACTCTGATTTGGGATAGGATAAGGAGGCAGTCTCCCTCAGCTGGAACAGAGGAAATCTGTAAGTGTCATTGTGAAGAGCAGGTAGAGTGGTACCTCCCTGGTGCCACAGATACAGGGCACCACTCACTGCACCAAGGTGGTTATAAAATCTCCCTGGCATCAAGCACTGCAACACTTGAACTGGAAAGGCCGACACTCAATGTAAAGCTGGTCTGTGATTAGAAGAGAATTATTGTGCAGATTTGAGTCTGATAGCCTGGAAGTATCCATGACTCATACAGCTTGAGTCGGGCACAGATCCCAGAAATCTTGAAAGGACCACACAGGATCCGGGGCTGACTTCTCAGTGACACGGTGTCTCTGCTAAACAAGTTGTTGATGGTGCCGTCTGGCCTCAGAGGGAAGGTGCAACGAAGCTGAGTATTGTTGGAGCTCCTAAAGATGTGATCTGAGTGCCTGGACAGATGTGCCGAGATCTCCAGCACAGCCTGCAGAGTGTCACACATTCGGTACGGTTTGTTACATACTCCACAACCTGGTGCTGCATAGAACCAGGATGTCGCACCAATTTTTTGATATAAATATATATCTAAACAACAGTTAAACCCTTGACCCAATGATGTGATGGAGCAGCTGCACAATCTGTCCGATGAGGAGAGCCTTGAAAACGATGAGTTCCAGAAAGCAGGAGATGTTGGGAAAGTGGGAATAACCTGGGCCAACCGGGGCTGAAAACCTGCAAACCCATACACAGCCAGGGCAAGTTGGTAACAATGGGAAACAAAACGTGAAGAGATTTGAACAAAGTGTTAAAGGCTCAGAGGAAGAGACAAAGTGTGAAGAGAGGGTCATGAAGTGAGTGTACCTTGCATTTACATTCCAAAAATTACATTCACAAAATCAAGGTAATTAAGTTTGACTTCTAAAGAGGTTAGCTGTGATAAATGAAGATCAAAGGTGAAAACAGTATGGAAGGAGATGATTAAACCTATGCATGTAAAGCTGTTTATTAGATTTCAGTCAACAGCAGAAATAGTTGTTTAACTCCCAGGAAGCAGTGTCCATGAAATGAGCATGTCTGGAAAAGCATGCTCAGAAGCAACCCTAAAGCAATGTAACTGCCCAGTGTGGTAACTGTTACAGGAATTTTACACTGTTAAAAAATCTATAACATGTTGTGGAACATTCGGGGGAAATCAGCTTTGAATGTAGCGAAGTAAAGATTATTTAGAGCTTTTTTTAAATTCATTTGTGGGACATGGGCATTGCTGGCTGGCCAGCATTTATTACCCATCCCTAATTACCCTTGGGTAGGCCATTTCAGAGGGCAGTTGAGAATCACCCACATTGTTGTAGCTCTGGAGTTAGGCCAGACCGGGTAAGGACGGCAGATTTCCTTCTCCGAAGGATATTAGTGAACCAAATGGGTTTTTTCAACAATCGACAATGATAGATGGTAGATTCTTAATTCCAGATATTTTTTATTGAATTCAATTTAGTGATATTATGGATAGCTTTTGTCTTAGTTAAGTGTACTTTTAGTTTACTCTTTTTTTATTATATAATTAACATTTATTTTATTTAAAATCATCACAAAACATCTGGGGCATTGTGGGCTGGATTTCACATTGTTCCAAATTGCAATGTTATATTTGAGGACGGTTGTTTCAAGATTTCCTTCCGGGATTTAGAAAGACCCATATTTACCATCTGCTGTGTCCTTAACAATTGGTACTGAGTGGGTTCACATCGTCCTGAGTCTTTAAACAACGATGAACACTCAGCAGCAAAGTGTCCTTACTGAGTTGAGGTGAAAAATGAAGGAGGGTGAGGCAGTATCAGACATCAGAAGGTTCTGCACCGTCAGCATCCCAGCCTCTCCCGGCCTCTGTGTGAGGCAGGAACTCTGCACAATCCAAAGTGGTCTTGGAGCTGGAAGTCTTCAAGGTGATGTCACCCCAAGGAGACCCACCTCAAGGAACAGAACAACACACTCTTTGTGACATTGATAGTGAATCGATAGTTCACACTCAGGACAGGGCAGGCAATGAAATTCCAGTGATGTGAATCCATTTAACGCTGACTCAACTGTCTGTGTACATTCTTCCCAATCACATTGCCATCCAGCTCTCTCAGTGAGGGTTTCTGGGCTGCATTTACCCTCAGTTTGATAACGGTGTGGAGAACCTGAGTATGGTGATGTAAAAATGCCTCCTCTTTAACACAGTCATTGTTCCCTCATGGCCAGACCTGGCCCTCAGCAACTCTACAATGCACACACATTGTGAAGCATGTGTCACTGCTAATAAGGAGCAGGCTTTAGTTCCTACACATCCTCAGTCCGATCCCACAGTGTCTAAAACAACAGAATTCTTAAATCCTCCATTTGGTGCCGGGAATCACCATTTGGAATTGGCAGTAGTGATCTCAGTGTGTGCTCGGGTGAAGGGGGTGCACAGCGCCATGTCGACATGTCCCTGAGGCAGATACAACCGAAAGTGAGAGAGGTTCATTGTTGAACCACCGAGTTCCACATTCGTCAGATGATAGGAAGCTGGGCGGAGGGTGAGCTGTGAGGAGGATACAGAGATCCTTCAGTGTGATTTGGACAGGCTGAGTGAGCATAATGTGGATAAATGTGACGTTGATCAGATTGATTCCTGGTTTGGCAGGAATGAAGAGAGATTGGGTCAGTTAGGGCTTCATTCACTGGAGTTTAGAGGAATGATGGGGGATTGCATAGAAACCTATAAAATTCTAACAAGACTGGAGAGGGTCGGTGCAGACAGAATGTTCCCAATGATGGGGGAGTCCAGAACAAGGGTCATAGTCTGTGGATACAGGGTACACCATTTAGGACAGAAATGAGGAGAATTTCTTCACCCAGACTATGGTAACCCTGTGGGATTTGTTATCACAGAAAGTAGCTGAGGCCAAAATATTGTATGTTTTCAAGAAGCAGTTTGAAATAACCCTGGGAGTGAAGGGGATCAGAAGATACTGGGGGGCAGTGGGATCAGGCTATTGAGTTGGATGATCAGCTGTGATCATAATGAAATGTGGAGCAGGCTGGAAAGCCAAGTGGCCTCCCCTGCTTCTGTTTTCCGTGTCTGTTTCTGGCTGTGATTGAAGCGGGCCTGCGCTGGGCCTGAACCTTCTCACCATCAGGTGGCGCAGTGTCCCCACTGATTGGTCAGCTGAGCAGATGTAGACTCTGCCAATGGGAAACAGGGCAGGTTGAGGTGTCACCTTCTCCCAGTTAGCCCCTCATCTCAACAAGGATACTTACTGCAGACACTTCATCATCCCTCATAGAATCAGGACAATGTGAGGCTGATGTAACATAGAAACATAGAAAAACTACAGCACAATACAGTCCCTTCGGTGCACAAAGTTGTGTCGAACATGTCCCTACCTTAGAGATTACTAGGCTTACCTATAACCCTCTATCTTACTAAGTTCCATGTACTTATCTAAAAGCCTCTTAAAACACCCTACTGAATCCGCCTCCACTACCCTTGCCGGCAGTCCATTCCACGCACCCATCACTCTCTGAGTGAAAAACTTACCCCTGACATCTCCTCTGTACCTACTCCCCAGCACCTTAAACCTGTGTCCCCTTGTGGCGACCATTTCAGCCCTGGGAAATAGCCTCTGACTATCCACTCGATCAATACCTCTCAACATCTTATACACCTCTATCAGGTCACCCCTCATCCTTTGTCTCTCCAAGGAGAAAAGACCGAGCTCTTTCAACCTATCCTCATAAGGCATGCTCCCCAATCCAGACAACATCCTTGTAAATCTCCTCTGCACCCTTTCTATGCTTCCACATCCTTCTGTAATGAGGCAATTTCTCATTCAACTGAGCACAGTAGTCCAAGTGGGGTCTGACCAGGGTCCTATATAGCTGCAACATTATCTCTCGACTCCTGAACTCAATTTCTCGATTGATGAAGGCCAGTACACCATACGCCTTCTTAACCACAGCTTCAAACTGCGCAGATGCTTTGAGCGTCCTATGAACTCGGACCCCAAGATCCTTCTGATCTTCCACACTGCCAAGAGTTTTATCATTAATATTATATTCTGCCATCCTATTTGACCTGCCAAAATGAACCACTTCACACTTATCTGGGTTAAAGTCCATCTGCAACTTCTCTGCCCAGTCTTGCATCCTATCAATGTCTCACTGCAACTTCTGACATCCCTCCACACTATCCACAACACCACCAACATTTGTGTCATCAGCAAACTTACCAACCCATCCCTCCACTTCCTCATCCAGGTCATTTATAAAAATCACAAAGAGTAAGGGTCTCAGAGGTGACTGACCTCTATGCAGAATATGACCCATCTACAACCACTCTCTGCCTTCTGTGGGCAAGCCAGTTCTGGATCCACAAAGCAATGTCCCCTTGGATCCCATGCCCCCCCACTTTCTCAATAAGCCTTGCATGGGGCACCTTATCAAATGTCTTGCTGAAGTCCATATAAACCACATCTACTGCTCTTCCTTCATCAATGTGTTTAGTCACATCTTCAAAAAATTCAATCAGGCTCGTAAGGCACGATCTGCCTTTGACAAAGCCATGCTGACTATTCTTAATCATATTTTACCTCTCCAAATGTTCATAAATTCTGCCTCTCAGGATTTTCTCCAACAACTTACCAACCACTGAGGTTAGACTCGCCGCTCGGTAATTTCCTGGGCTATCTCTATTCCCTTTTTTGAGAATAGGAACCACATCCGCAATCCTCCAATCCTCTGGAACCTCTCCTGTCTCCATTGATGATGCAAAGATCATCGCCAGAGGCTCAGCAATCTCCTCCCTCGCCTCCCACAGTAGCTTGGGGTACATCCCATCTGGTCCCAGTGACTTATCCAACTTGATGCTTTTCAAAAGCTCCAAAAGATCCTCTTTCTTAATATCTATGTGCTCAAGCTTTTCAGTCCACTACAAGTCTGCACTACAACCACCAAGATCCTGTTCCACTGAGAATACTGAAGTAAAGTATTCATTAAGTACCTCTGCTATTTCTTCTGGTTCCATATAAACTTTCCCACCGTCACACTTGATAGGTCCTGTTCTTTCACGTCTTATCCTCTTGCTCGTCACATACTTGTAGAATGCCTTGGGGTTTTCCTTAATCCTGCCTGCCAAGGCCTCCTCATGACCCCTTCTGGCTCTCCTAATTTCATTCTTAAGATTCTTCCTATTAGCCGTTTACTCTTCCAGATCTCTAACATTACCGAGCTCTCTGAACCTTTTGTAAGCTTTTTTTTCCTTCTTGACTAGATTTATTACAGCCTTTGTACACCACAGTTCCTGTAACCTACCATAACTTCCCTGTCTCATTGGAACGTTGCTGTGCAGAACTCCAGACAAATATTCCCTGAAAATTTGCCACATTTCTCTGTACATTTCCCTGAGGAAACCTCTTTCCAATTTAAGTCTCCAATTTCCTGCCTGATAGAACATAGAACATAGAACATAGAACATTACAGCGCAGAACAGGCCCTTCGGCCCACGATGTTGCGCCGACCAGTTACAAAAACAATGACCCACTAGCCTATACCAATCCCTTTTCGTCCATAAACCTATCCAGAGATCTCTTAAACGCCCCCAAACTAGACGCATTTACAACTGCAGCAGGCAGGGCATTCCAATCCCTCACCACCCGCTGGGTAAAGAACCTACCCCTGACATCCGTCCTGTAGCTACCCCCCCTTAATTTAAAGCCATGCCCCCTCGTGCTAGCTTTCTCCATCCGAGGAAAAAGGCTATCACTATCCACCCTATCTAAACCTCTAATCATCTTATATGTTTCAATAAGATCCCCTCTTAGCCGCCTTCTTTCCAACGAAAACAACCCTAGATCCCTCAGTCTCTCCTCATAGGACCTCCCCTCCATACCAGGCAACATCCTAGTAAACCTCCTCTGCACCCTCTCCAACGCCTCCACATCCTTCTTGTAATGCGGGGACCAGAACTGCACACAGTACTCCAAGTGCGGCCGCACTAGAGTAGTGTACAGTTGCAACATTACACTGCGACTCCTAAATTCAATCCCCCTACCAATAAACGCCAAGACACCGTACGCCTTCTTGACAACCTTATCTACTTGATTCCCAACTTTCAGGGATCTATGTACACACACACCTAGATCCCTCTGTTCATCCACACTATTCAAAGTCCTCCCGTTAGCCCTATACTCGACACATCTGTTGCTCCTACCAAAGTGAATTACCTCACACTTCTCCGCATTAAATTCCATCCGCCACCTCTCGGCCCAGCTCTGCAACCTATCTAAGTCTCCCTGCAGACTATGACACCCTTCCTCACAATCTACCACACCTCCAATTTTGGTGTCATCAGCAAATTTACTAATCCACCCAACTATACCCTCATCCAGATCATTAATAAAAATTACAAACAACAGTGGCCCCAAAACAGATCCCTGAGGCACACCACTCGTAACTGCACTCCATGATGAATATTTACCATCCACCACCACCCTCTGTCTCCTATCTGATAGCCTCATAATTCCCCTTACTCCAATTAAACTGGAGTTCGCCGACGATACGAAGGTTGGTGGCATTGTGGATAGTCTGGAGCGATGTCAGAAGTTGCCGCGTGACATAGATAGGATACAAGACTGGGCGGTGAAGTGGCAGATGGACTTCAACCCGGATAAATGTGTAGTGGTCCATTTTGGCAGGACCAACGGGATGCAGGAGTACAATATCACGGGTAGGAGTCTTAGCAGTGTTGAGGAGCAGAAGGATCTTGGGGTCCGGGTCCACAGGACTCTTAAATCGGCCTCACAGGTGGAGGATGTGGTCAAGAAGGCGTATGGTGTACTGGCCTTCATTAATCGAGGGATTGAGTTTAGGAATCGGGAGGTAATGCTGCAACTTTATAAGACCCTTGTCAGACCCCACTTGGAGTACTGTGCGCAGTTCTGGTCGCCTCACTACAGGAAGGATGTGGAAGCTATTGAGAGGGTGCAGAGGAGATTTACAAGGATGTTGCCTGGATTGGGAGGCATGCCTTATGAAGATAAGTTGAGGGTCTCTTCTCCCTGGAGAGATGAAGGTTGAGAGGCGACCTGATAGAGGTTTATAAAATGTTGAGAGGAATAGATAGGGTGGATTCTCAGAGGCTATTTCCCAGGGCTGAAATGGTCGCTACGAGAGGACACAGGTTTAAGGTGCTGGGAAGCAAGTACAGAGGAGATGTCAGGGGTAATTTTTTCACTGAGAGGGTGGTGAGTGAGTGGAATCGGCTGCCGCTGGTGGTGGTAGAGGCGAACTCACTGGGGTCTTTTAAAAGACTTCTGGATGAGTATATGGGATCTAATGGGATTGGGAGTTACAGATAGTTCTATGGCCTGGTAGGTATGGATGTGATCAGCGCAACTTGTGGGTCGAAGGGCCTGTTTGTGCTGTAGTGTTCTATGTTGTTCTATGTTAAACACTTTTCTAACTTGTCTGATCCTATCTCTCTCCAATGCTATCGTAAAGGAGATAGAATTATGATCACTGTCTCCAAAATGCTCTCCCACTGAGAGATCTGACACCTGTCCAGGTTCATTTCCCAATATCAGATCAAGTACAGCCTCTCCTCTCATAGGCTTATCCACATACTGTGTCAGGAAACCCTCCTGAACACACCTAATAAACTCCTCCCCATCTAAACCCCTTACCCTAGGGAGATCCCAATCAATATTTGGGATTAAAGTCTCCCATCACCACAACTCTGTTATTATTACACCTTTCCAGGATCTGTTTCCCAATCTGCTCCTCAACATCCCTGTTACTATTGGGCGGCCTGTAGAAAACACTCAGTAAAGTTATTGACCCCTTCCTGTTCCTAACCTCCACCCACAGAGACTCCGTAGATAATCCCTCCACAGAGTCCATCTTCTCTGCAGCTGTGACACTATCTCTGATTAACAGTGCCACTCCCCCACCTCTTTAACCTCCCTCCCTGTCCCTCCTGAAACATCTGAAACCCGGCACTTGAAGTATCCAGTCCTGTCCCTGAGTCACCCAAGTCTCTGTAATGGCCATCACATCACATTCCCAAGTAATGATCCACGCTCTAAGCTCATCCACTTTGCTCATAACACTCCTTGTGTTAAAATAGACACATCCCAAACCTTCAGTCTGAGCGCTCCCCTTCTCCATCACCTGTCTATCCTCCCTCTCACACTGTCTCAAGCTCTCTCTATTTGTGAGCGAACCTCCTCTCGCAGTCACTTCATTTTGATTCCCACCCTTCAACCTTTCGAGTTTAAACTCTCTAGTTTAACAATTATTAAGGATCCAGCCAATGGCAAATGCTGAATAATTCTGAATCCCAGAAAGATACATGCTGAAAGCAGCACACACACCCCCACCCACACACCCCCACACACTCACACCCCCACACACCCACCCCCACCCACACACCCCCACACACTCACACCCCCACACACCCACCCACACACACACACACCCACACACCCACCCACCCACACACACACCCACCCACACACCCACACACTGACACACCCCCACACACACACCCACACCCTCACACTGACACACCCCCACACACCCACCCACACCCACATACACACAGACACACACACACACAGACACACACACACACAGACACACACACACAGACACACACACATACACACAGACTCACACCTCATACACAGACACACACACATAGACTCACACACACACACACATAGACTCACACACACATAGACACACACACACACACATAGACTCACACACACACACAGACTCACACACACATAGACTCACACACACACACACACAGACTCACACACACACACACACAGACTCACACACACACACACACATAGACTCACGCACACACACACACATAGACTCACACACACACACATACATAGACTCACACACACACACACATAGACTCACACACACACACATACATAGACTCACACACACACACATACATAGACTCACACACACACACACACACAGACTCACACACACACACACACAGACAGACTCACACACACACACACACACAAAGACACAGACACACACACACACACACACACACACAGACACACACACACAGACAGACTCACACACACAAAGACACAGACACACACATACACACACACTGACACACACACACACACACACAAGACACACACACACAGACTCACAGACACACACACACACATAGACTCTATCACACACACACACACACAGACTCACACACACACACATACACATAGACACACAGACTCACACACACACACAGACACACACACACAGACTCACACACACACACACATACACACAGACACACACACACACAAGACACACACACACAGGCTCACAGACACACACAGACTCACATAGACTCACACACACACACATAGACTCTATCACACTCACACACACATAGACTCACACACACATAGACTCACACACACATAGACTCACACACACACAGACAGACTCACGCACACACAGACTCACACACACACACAGACTCACACACACACACATAGACTCTATCACACTCACACACACATAGACTCACACACACATAGACTCACACACACACACACACACATAGACTCACACACACACAGACAGACTCACGCACACACAGACTCACACACACACACAGACTCACACACACACACACACATAGACTCACACGCACACATAGACTCACACGCACACATAGACACACACACACACAGACTCACACACACACAGACTCACACACACACAGACTCACACATAGACTCACACACACACACATAGACTCACACACACACACACATAAACTCTCACACACTCACACACACATAGACTCACACACACACACAGGCTCACAGTGTGAGAACAGAGTTGTATGATATTTGAAACTTTGCCGCGTGTGACCACATCTCTCCTTGAAGACAGCACCTTCTGCTTTCAGGAATGCAGATGAGATAGAGTTGGATCACATGGGATTGGGATAATTTATTAGCTTAGATAGGTGATTGGCTGATGGACAGAAGACAGAGAGTCGGGATAAATGGGTTTTTTTCTGGGTGGCAGGAAGTAACTAGTGGGGAGCCACAGGGATCGGTCGTTAGGGCCCCAGCTATTTACAGTCTATATTAATGATTTGGATACAGGGAAAGGAGAGTCTATCGTCAAATTTGCAATGACACAAAAATAGGCGGGACAGTAAGCTGCAATGAGGAAATAAGAACCTTTCAAATGGATATAGATAGGTTAGGAGAGTGGGCCAAAATGTGGCAGGTGGAGTTTAATGTGGATAAGTGTGAGGTCATGTGTTTTGGTCAGAAAAATGTGAACTTATTATTTAAATGGGGAGAGAATTTGGGATGCTCTGGTGCAGAGGGATCTGGGTGTCCTCGTTCATGAGTTACAGAAAGCTAGCATGCAGCTACAGCAGATAATAAAGAAAGTGAATGGAATATTGGCATTTATAACTAAAGGAGTGGAATATAAAGATAGGGAAGTATTGTTGTATCTATACGAGGCATTGGTGAGACCGCACCTGGAGTATTGTGCACAGTTTTGGTCTCCGTATTGAGGAAAGATGTAGTGGCATTGGAGGCAGTTCAGAGAAGATTCACTAGATTCGTTCCAGAGGTGAGGGGCTTGTTGTATGAAGAGAGATTGAGCCTATACACGCTGGAATTTAGAAGAATGAGGGGAGATCAAATTGAGGTATACAAGATGATAAAAGATATGGAAAAAGTAGATGCAGAGCAGATGCTTCCTCTTATGGGCTATTCTAGGACAAAAGGTTAATCTTAGGTTAAGCGGTAGCAAATTTAAAACAGAGTTGAGGAGAAACTAGTTCTCCCATAGGGGTGTGAATCTGTGGGATTCGCTACCCCAAAGTGCAGTGGATGCTGGGACAGTGAGTAAATTTAACGAGGCGTTAGACAGATTTTTAATTGGTAATGGGGTGAAGGGTTAGAGTCATAGAGTTATAGAGTCACAGAGGTTTACAGCATGGAAACAGGCCATTCGGCCCAACTTGTCCATGCTGCCCTTTCTTTTTTAAACCCCCTAAGCTAGTCCCAGTTGCTCACATTTGGCCCATATCCCTCTATACCCATCGTACTCATGTAACTGTCTAAATGCTTTTTAAAAGACAAAATTGTACCCACCTCTACTGCTACCTCTGGCAGCTTGTTCCAGACACTCATCACTCTTTGTATGAAAAAATTGCCCCTCTGGACACTTTTGTATCTCTCCCCTCTCACCTTAAACCTATGCCCTCTAGTTTTAGACTCCCCTACCTTTGGGGAAAAGATATTGACTATCTAGCTGATCTGTGCCCCTCATTATTTTATAGACCTCTATAAGGTCACCCCTCAGCCTCCTACACTCCAGAGAAAAAGTCCCAGTCTATCCAGCCTCTCCTTATAACTCAATCCATCAACTCCTGGTAGCATCATACTAAACCTCTTCTGCACTCTTTCTAGTTTAATAATTTCCCTTCTATAATAGGGTGACCAGAACTGCACACAGTATTCCAAGTGTGGCCTTCCCAATGTCTTGTACAACTTCAACAAGACGTCCCCAACTCCTGTATTCAATGTTCTGACCAATGAAACCAAGCATGCCCAATGCCTTCTTCACCACTCTGTCCACCTGT
The DNA here is from genome assembly GCF_965287045.1 of Carcharhinus amblyrhynchos. Taxonomy (NCBI): domain Eukaryota; kingdom Metazoa; phylum Chordata; class Chondrichthyes; order Carcharhiniformes; family Carcharhinidae; genus Carcharhinus; species Carcharhinus amblyrhynchos. The sequence goes on from NC_137326.1 coordinate 140,103,634, forward strand.
GACTCCACTTTCAAGGAGCTATGAACCTGTACCCCTAGATCTCTTTATTCTGTAACTCTCAACACCCTATCATTAACTGAGTAAGTCCTGCCCTGATTCAATCTACCAAAATGCATCACCTCGTGTAAGTGAGTTACTCTCCGCAGAATTTTTTAAAATTCATTCCTGGGCCCTGGGTGTCACTGACTGGCCAGAATTTAGTGCCCATCGGCATTTGACAGCAAACCACATTGTTGTAGTGGTGGAGTCACATGTAGGCCAGACCGGGTAAGGATGGCAGATTTCCTTCCCTAAAGGACATTAGTGACGCAGAAGGGTTTTCTGAACAATTGACAATGGTTTCATGGTCATCAGCAGATTCTTCATTCCAGATATTTTTTATTGAATTCAAATTTCACTGTCTGCCGTGGCGGGATTCGAACCCGGGTCCCCGGGATATTAGCTGAGTTTCTGGATTAATAGCCTAGCAATAATACCACTGGGCCATCACCTCCGCATTTTCATCCAGTGAGAATATGTGGCTGGGTGATTAACACCCTAACATCCCAGGCAGGGTCCTTTAAAGTAGTGTCACATTTAGGACAACAATGCTTGATTTCTTTAAAGTAATTGCCCTGAGAGAGGCAGGAGATAATCCATCAGCTGAACTGAGCTCAAGAGGAGGAAGAAGATGTGTCAGATGGTTTTGTTTCATATTTGAGACTCAGATTTTTTGAGAGGGATTGTTTTCAGGGAAAAGGATGCTGTGATTTGGTAAAGCAGTGGGTAACATCTGATAGAAACCTTCCTCCTTATCAGATATGAACAGTTACACGAGGTGACAGCTTTCTGTTATGGTTGTCACATTATCATCGCATGCTGAGTGTTCTCGATGGGCTGAAGCTCGGTTACTGTTCAGCGAAACTGAATTTTACAAGATCATTTTTAAAAAAATTATGCTTTGGCTCGTCCGAACCCTCGGGAAGTGTGGTGTGAAAGCACTTTAGTTTTCCAAGAAGATTAGGTTTTGTTTTAATTCACTGGGCGGAAATCATTTAAAGAATATTTTCCGCATAATTTCACAAGCCGTTTAAAAATTCATGGTCTCATAAAATGTGAATGTAACACAGCGGGTGTAGAGAAACCAGGCCATTTTTATTATTTAGACACATTAAAGGCAATAGAATGTTCCATATTTTGTTTAATTGTTCCTCTGTCTGATGTTTCTGATTTGATTTTAACAACATTGTATTTGTATTGTGTCTGAACCTGTGGTAATGAAAGTTTTTACATTGCACTTTCCTTCAATTTATTGCATTATTCAGCACAAGGAGGGTATTTGTCTCATTGTCAATGTGCCATTGCTTGGAATCAGCATTTCAGTTAGTCCCACTTCCTAGCTCATTCCCATAACACCACAGGGGCAGGATTTTCCGCCACGCTTGCCTTGAAACTAGATAATCCCACCCGAGGTCGATGGAGCTTCCCTTCGTCTGCCTCCTGCCTGCTCTGATTCTCTTGGTGGGAGGAATGGGATTCGCCCTTTCAGTCTCACCCAATTCTCTTTTGACATTTTCTTCTGAATCTGTCTTTCAGGCAGTGCACACCTGTTCAAGGAGCTGAGATGTTTTAGAACCATAGAAAATTACAGCTCAGAAACAGGCCTTTTGGCCCTTCTTGTCTGTGCTGAACCATTTTTTGCCTAGTCCCACTGACCTGCATTTGGACCATATCCCTCCACATCCTGTCATCCATGAACCTGTCCAAGTTTTTCTTAAATGTTAAAAGTGACCCTGCATTTACCACTTTATCCGGCAGCTCATTCCATACTCCCACCACTCTCTGTGTGAAGAAGTTCCCCCTAACATTCCCTTTAAATTTTTCCCCCTTCACCCTTAACCCCTAGAACATAGAACATAGAACACTACAGCACAAACAGGCCCTTCGGCCCACAAGTTGCGCCAATCACATCTATACCTACTAAGCCATAGACCTATCTATAACCCCCAATCCCATTAGATCCCATATACTCATCCAGAATTCTTTTAAAAGACCCCAGTGAGTTCGCCTCTACCACCACCGACAGCAGCCGATTCCACTCACTCACCACCCTCTCAGTGAAAAATTTACCCCTAACATCTCCTCTGTACTTGCTCCCCAGCACCTTAAACCTGTGTCCTCTCGTAGCAACCATTTCAGCCCTGGGAAATAGTCTCCGAGAATCCACCCTATCTATTCCTCTCAACACTTTATAAACCTCTATCAGGTCGCCTCTCAACCTTCGTCTCTCCAGGGAAAAGAGTCCCAGCTCCCTCAACCTAACTTCATAAGGCATGCCTCCCAGTCCAGGCAACATCCTTGTAAATCTCCTCTGCACCCTCTCAATAGCTTCCACATCCTTCCTGTAGTGAGGTGACCAGAACTGTGCACAGTACTCCAAGTGGGCTCTGACAGGGGTCTTATAGTTTTTTTCTCCCCTAGCCTCTGTGGAAAAAGCCTGCTTGCATTCACTCTATCTATACCCATCATAATTTTATACAACTCTATCAAATCTCCCCTCATTCTTCTACGCTCCAGGGAATAAAGTCCTAACCTATTCAATCTCTCTCTGTAACTCAGCTTCTCAAATCCCGGCAACATCCTTGTAAACCTTCTCTGCACTCTTTCAACCTTATTAATATCCTTCCTGTAATTAGGTGACCAAAACCGCACACAATACTCTAAATTCGGCTTCACCAATGCCCTATACAACCTCACCATAATATTCCAACTCTTATACTCAATACTTTGATTTATAAAATCTTTGAGAAGATTCTGCCGCTTCTCATGAGGAGAGCATAAGAGCATAAGAACATAAGAAATAGGAGCAGGAGTAGGCCATCTAGCCCTTCGAGCCTGCCCCGCCATTCAATAAGATCATGGCCGATCTGAAGTGGCTCAGTTCCACTTTCCAGCTTTCTCCCCATAACCCTTAATTCCCCTGTCTATCAGAAACCTATCTACCTGTGACTTAAAAATATTTAGCGAGGTAGCCTCCACCACTTCAACGGGCAGAGAATGCCAGAGATTCACCACCCTTTGAGTGAAGAAGTTCCTCCTCAACTCCGATCTAGTTTGGGGGCGTTTAAGAGATCCGTGGATAGGTTTATGGATGGAAAGGGATTGGTTTAGGTTAGAGGGTCATTGCTTTTTTAATTGGTCGGCGCAACATCGTGGGCCGAAGGCCCTGTTCTGCGCTGTAATGTTCTATGTTCTAAGCTGCCCCCCACTTATCTTGAGGCTGTGCCGTCTAGTCCTGCTGTCCTTTCTAAGTGGGAAGAATCTCTCTACCTCTACCCTATCCAACCCTTTCATTATCTTATACGTCTCTATAAGATCCCCCCTCATCCTTCTGAACTCCCAATGAGTACAGACCTAGTCTATTTAGTCTCTCTTCATAGTCCAACCCCCTCATCTCCGGTATCAGCCTAGTGAACCTCCTCTGCACTCCCTCCAAGGCCAAAATATCCTTGCGTAAGTGCGGCGACCAAAACTGCACACAGTACTCCAGCTGCGGCCTCACCAGTGTCCAGGAGGTTTCACTAGTCTGATTATGGAGAGTTTGAGTGGGATTGGCAAGAGGGGGTTACGTGATGTGAGTGTGGGAGTGGCTGCATTTTTGCAAGCTCTGGGTGTTACTTATTTTTCGATCCATTATTTTATCCGAATGCACAGCCTGCAATTAGTTAACCCTGATATCAATAATTGGTGCAATGTTTGTGTAAAACCTTTTTCAGATCAAACCATTTCTCCCTCACCCCCATAAAGCCCAGAAGGATAGAAGGTGGGAGAGTGAACAGAAGGGAGCTCGCCAGGGGAGAGAAGTGTCAAAAGATCCATTCCACCTGGGGCACAAATTGATTAATTCATCTGAACATATCTGAGAATTCAAAAAATTTAACAATTACTCTGGCTGCTAAATTCTCAGACAGAGATGTTCAGAGAAACCAAAGGCTTTAGTATTGGGAGGCCTGGAGAGAACAGTCAGAGACAATGCAACTTTCAAATACAAGTGAGGCTCTGGTCACACAATACACATACAAAGATTCTATTGACCGTTACACAGCTTCAACTTGTGTAGAGAGTCCAATAAAAACAAGGAACAATGAGTTGGGGAATCAATACACCAACTGGCCAAACATTTATATCTGCTTTTGCCTGGAAGTTAGGAGGTAAATTGAGAAAAATACAATAAGTTATAATAAAGTAGATGTGCTTAAATTGTATTTGGTGAATATATTCATGTTGTAGATAATGGAATCCTGGTTATTAGTTGTGAATGGACATGGGTCATTTCAGTAAACAGATATCCATCTTTGGTTGGTGAATTCTGGTCGTTTTGCCGAAGGGTATAATTGCCGTGGTGTTCTGAGAGCCCCTAGTGGCCGGCAGACATCATTGCTACAGTTCGAATAAAGACCTGAAACTTCAAACCCCAGAGACATCCGGTCAGTTCCGAGGAGCGAGGTACAATGTAGTTGGATAGCTACAAATTTCCTGTAACAAAATAGCGATGACGATGGGATCACCCAGGCTAGTTATCCCATCAGACCCCACCCTATCAAACCCCACCCCATTAGACCCCGCCCCATCAAACCCCACCCCATCAGACCCCGCCCCATTAGACCCCACCCCATCAGACCCCACCCCATCAAACCCCACCCCATCAGACCCCGCCCCATCAGACCCCGCCCCATTAGACCCCGTCCCATTAGACCCCGCCCCATTAGACCCTGCCCCATTAGACCCTGCCCCATTAGACCCCGCCCCATCAGACCCCACCCTATCAAACCCCACCCCATCAGACCCCGCCCCATCAGACACCGCCCCATCAGACCCCGCCCCATTAGGCCCCGCCCCATTAGACCCCGCCCCATCAGACCCCACTCCATCAGACCCCGCCCCATTAGATCCCACCCCATCGACCCCGCTCCATCAGACCCCACTCCATCAGACCCCGCCCCATTAGACCCCACCCCATTGTCCCCACTCCATCAGACCCCACTCCATCAGACCCCACCCCATCGACCCCGCTCCATCAGACCCCACTCCATCAGACCCCACTCCATCAGACCCCACCCCATCGACCCCACTCCATCAGACCCCACCCCATCAGGTCCCACTTCATCAGACCCCACCCCATCAGACCCTGCCCCATTAGATCCTGCCCATTAGACCCCACCCCTCCAAAATATCAGACCCCACCCCATCAGACCATAGTCCCCATTAGATGCCACCATGAAGTGCTGCCTTTGCAGGTTCTGCTACCTTGGCACTGCCTGGTGACTAGTCAGCACCATCAGGGTGTCCAGTGGGCAGTGCCAGTGTGCCAGGCTGGCAGTGCCAGGCTCAAAGGACACTACCTAGCCCTGTCACCAACCACCCGGGAGTTTTCCATGGCCTCCGGTCCCACTGGCAAGGCCATTACATCTGGTCCCTATTTGTGGGGATCAGCTGGGCTGACTAAGATATTAAAATCAGTTATTAAATATTAAATCAGCCTCGAGTCCTCCCCAGGCATGAGGCTGATGACAGCAGCAGACCAGGGCTGGCAATATCACGAGAGGTAAGAAATGCTACTTGACCAATGCGGTGAGGTGGAACAGCCATGTCTGTGATGTGGAAAGGACACGGTTGTGATTACTGAGTCAGTTAAAATTAAAACGTAATAAATAATTCTTTTGGGTTGATGCCGAGTAAGGGTCTTGTTTAGCTCCCTGGGAAAAATTTGTAGAATTAGTTTGGAACTCTAATTCCTCCAGTGTGATCTGCTGTGAGTTTCTGTACAACTTGTTCTGTAAACATAATGATAATGATGCCTGGAGTTTGGCAGTGATCCCATTTAAACATAACAAAATATTTCACTGACAGAAAAATGAACTCTTTTAAAATTTTGGTCAAACATTGTTCAGAACTGAGCCGCAGAAACTGGAGTCAGTGTAAAGGAGAAAAACCAGATAGAGAAAAGGAATTGAAGCAGAGGTGTAGAAAATAGAAGAACAGAAGTTTTTATATTATGTAAAGTGACACGATTACGTGCTGGGTTTTCTCTGCTCACTTCCTGTCCTTCCAGTTTCTGTAGAAAAATTCACCATTTCAGCAGACAATGAACTTGTTTTTAGATTGCCTGGAAACCAATGTTAGTTTCTAACTGTGTATTTGTGGAAAGCAGTTAAAAATGGAAATTTGAAGCAAGGTTAGGAGGAATTTGGAATACGTGTGAGAATTTTATTGTGTTTACATTATTACCCTCAGATAAAGAACAAAGATGTTGCAGGTGGTAATGTGTTTGGGATTCTGAATCAACAAAACTGAGGTGAGGAGAATAAACATTAAAAGTTTTTTAATAGCGGTGAATGCAATCTGGCATTCTTCCTGGCTTTTAAAACTGAGGTGAGGAGAAACTTCTTCACCCAGAGAATGGTGACTGTGTGGAATCCACTACAGAAAGTAGTTGAGGCCAAAATGTTGTGTGATTTCAAGAAGAAATTAGAGATAGTTCTTGGGGCTAAAGAGATCAAGGGATAAGGGGGGAAAGGGGATCAGGATTTAATTTAATTTGATTTGGTGTCCAGTGGAGAATTCATACTTCACGCCTTTTCAAAACTGCAGAGATTTAACTTTTGTCTGCTAACTTCTGAAGATGTATTTATATTTTTGCAAAATTTGGGAATTATAACATTTTAAGTTTTTAAATTGTCAGATACGTTCAGGTGAATTAATCCATTTTGCCCCAAGCAGAATGGATCTTTTCTCCAGAATTTTACTGACATTCCTGCCCCGGTTCCAGAGGACGGGCCAGGTTTAGAGAATGGTATTCTCTGTTGGCGTTTGGCGGGACTGTACAAACCTCGGGCAGACATGCTGGTAAAATTCCATCCTTCGTGTTTTGTTTTACAGGTAACCGAAAATGTAACAAGATTTGCAGTAGCTTCAAGATATTTGAAATGTATCTGTAGACTGTAAATATCGCAGCAATAATCTAATCCAAAATCGAGTGAAAATGGGGATCAGGCACCTCGTGAGGAGTTACAAAAGACAGAATGAATGGAAGAATGCCAGATTGCATTCACCGCTATTAAAAAACTTTTAATGTTTATTTATTAGTCACAAATAGGCTGACATTAACACTGCAATTAAGTTATTGTGAAATTCCCCTAGTTGCCACATTTCTGCACCTGTTCGTATCAAAGCATATCTTTCAGACTGTGGGAGGAAACTGGAACACCTGGAGGAAACCCACGCAGACACGGAGAGAATGTGCAGACTCCGTACAGACAGTGAGCGAAGCTGGGAATCGAACCCCGGGTCCCTGGCGCTGTGGGGCAGCAGTGCCACTGGGAATCGAATCCCGGGTCCCAGGCGCTATGGGGCAGCAGTGCCGTGGGGAATTGAACCCCGGGTCCCTGGCGCTATGGGGCAACAGTGCCATGGGGAATTGAACCCCGGGTCCCTGGCGCTATGGGGCAGTGGTGCCGTGGGGAATTGAACCCTGGTCCCTGGCGCTATGGGGCAGCAGTGCCACTGGTGAATCGAACCCCGGGTCCCTGGCGCTATGGGGCAACAGTGCCATGGGGAATCGAACCCCGGGTCCCTGGCGCTATGGGGCAGCGGTGCCACTGGGGAATCGAACCCCGGGTCCCTGGCACTATGGGGCAGCAGTGCCACTGGGGAATCGAACCCCGGGTCCCTGGCGCTATGGGGCAGCGGTGCCACTGGGGAATCGAACCCCGGGTCCCTGGCACTATGGGGCAGCGGTGCTAACCACTAGGCTAATCCATTTAGCAATAGCAGTGGCTTCAAGGCTGCCAGATTTGACTCTCTCATTCCACATTTACCCCCATAATGGTGGGAATTACTGCACTGCTGTAGCAACCCATCAACATCAGGATCGCCAGTGATTGTTATCCAGCAAGCAACCAGCAGCTGCTGTGGAATGAACCAGATTTGTTCAAAGTCTAGACTGGGCAGTGTGCACAGTTGGAGCTAATGAACTGATTGCAATGCTGGGGGAAGTGATTCCACACACAGAACACACCCCAGGATAGACTCTGGGAAAGCTAAAGGCAGTGCCTATCCAGAGGGGCTCAATGGGAGAGATACTGATCTCCATAAATAGGCCAGTACCATAGTTAGAGACGAGGGGAATAACACAGTGGAGACATAAACATTGAAAGAAAGGAACATGCATGTGGAAGCTTTCATAAAACAAACTGTATTTAAGAACACAGTTAGAATATAACAAAAATAATTAACCTAACTTTTGCCAATTAAAATACTTAAAGGTGACAAAGTATAATTCTTAACAGTTATCCATATCTATAGTTCCAATTTAAGCAATATCCTCATAGAGTAAGACACATCCTACTTTAAAACCAATTAGCACCAAAAACAGATTTGCTCATGCAGATACCAGATTTCCAGCCTTTTAACACCCTTGGCCAGCTACAGAAAGGCGTCTGCTTTCTGAGTCCCAGACAACAATTACCAGGGAATGATATTTCTTCAAACAATAGAACTTCAGAAACAGAAACCTCTCTCTGGCAGATCACAGTCTCCAGATTTCAGAAAGTCTCAGAGTTATTTCTTCTTCCTACAGTTCCCAAAAAACAACTAAGCCTAGTCCCATCAGTCATATGACCTCACCTGTCAATCAGCCTAATCAAATCCAACTCTGAAAACAGGGATCCCAGCACTGATCCTTGTGGAACATCACTGATCACAAATCTCCAGTCAGAAAAACACCCTTCCAACACCGTTCTCTGTCTTCTATGATCAAGCCAGTTCTGTATCCATCTTACCAGTTCACCCCAGACCCCATGTGACTTCACCTCCTGTATTAGACTGCCATGAGAGACCTTGTCAAAGGCCTTGCTAAAATCCACACGGGCAACATCCACCGCCTTTCCCTCATCAACATCTCTGTCACTTCTTCAAAAACCTCAATCAAGTTTGTGAGGCATGCCCTTCCCTGAACAAAGCCATGTTTCCTATCGCTGGTAAGTCCACATTTTCCCAAATGTGAGTTTTGAGTCCTTGTGATTCTTCTTTGGAATTGGAGGGAAGTAGGATTGGTTAATGTTGTTGAAAAAGCAGGGAGGACAAGTGAAGAAAAATCATTGGTTAAATTTGTGTTGGGCTTCGCTGGAACATTATAGCAGGTCAAGGACAGACATGTGACCACAAGATGGTGAACTGGAATGACAAATGACCAGAAGCTTGGAGACTCAGCAAAGGTGTTCCTTCAATGACTTTGTTCATTAGTGTTTGAAATGTAGTCAGTGCATTCTTTATTGCAAATAGTATAAGTTTATATCGATGCAGTGTGTGAGGAGTTACAAATGCAGCTATTTCCCAAGTTTGATCTGTTGAAGGAACTTGCCACTAACTCTGTAACAAGCCAATTTTACTTAGGTGAGTTTACGGCACATTGACAAACACCACGGCAAATCTACCAGAATTAACCAACCAAAGATGTATATTTTGAGAAGCCGGATTGAAGAGTGAGTACTCCTAGTGAAGGACAACACAGCACAGGAAACAGAATCTGTTTACTGAAATGACCCATGTCTATTCACAACTAATAACCAGGATTCCATTATCCATAATGAATCTAGTTCACCAAATACAATTTGAGCACACCTACTTTATTATAACTTATTGTATTTTTCTCAATTTACCTCGTCATCATGTTTGCATTTTACATTTCATCAAGATTCCAACCATGAAATTAGGACCCAAAAGACCCCCCGACCCCCAGCCATGAAATTAGGTGTGAATCTGTTTTTGTCACAGAATTGACTTTCCTATCGTCAATACAAAATTGTGGTTCTATCACCTCTGCTCCAACTACTCTGAAATGGTTTAACGATATAATTATCCAACATGAATTTAATCTCTTCTCTTACTCATGTGAATATTTCTGGGTATATCTAGAAGGATATCATTTAAGATGCATGTCATGAACTTACTTCTGCTTTTTGGCCTCAGCCTCAATATCCCGAGTTATCCAATAGCTGGAGCATTCCCTGCAGAGCTGAAGAACCTCTCTCGGCCGTATCTTCTAATATTAATCCATTAAAAGCTAACAGATGTCACCCTGCCACTTCTCCAGGAGGGAATGGAATATCTTATCCAGTTTTTTCAATGCCTCCCTATTTTCCATTCCGATTACTGCAGGGCGAACTTTAGAATTTTCATATTTTGATTCCTGATTGGAATTCCCAGATACATTCAACTCCCTTTCTGCGTGGAATTTGGTGATTTTTTTTGCAGGAGATAAAGTTCGGGGTTGGGAACCTTCACAGAGCAACTCTGTGACAACACAGGTCTTTACAGGTGCGGGATCCTGCCCACAGGGAAACCATCCCACAAGGACGTGGGGCCCTGACCCTGTGAACATGAGACCCCTCCACCCCACGAACAGGGAATTCTCCCCCTACCCCGCCATCCGGGGATTCACCATGCCAGGTACTCATTCACCAGCTACCCATGTGTAAGGACCTGCTGCAAATTTCCCCAACGTGAAGTCACACTGGTGGAGGGTGAGTGCAAGTCCTTACACATGGGCAATAATACTGCGGGGAGGCCACCATCAGCATTCAATGTTTGATGGTCAGGTTCCTGACCATTCTTTGCAGGAACCCCATCACATCATTGGCTGGGGGGAGGTGGGTTGTGGGTACGTTCTGAATGGGACATCCCAGTGTGTTAAATGTCAGTTTGGGACACCTGTCAGATTCTCCACCCTCGCTGGGTTTTGTACCTGCTGAAAACGGGGCTGGAAATCCGTCCACTTCACCTCCTTTACGACTGGAATGTAATTTCTCCCGACTGCCCTCTCATTGTTTCAGCATCTTCACATCAAATTAGAAACAGGAGAAGGCCATTCGGCCCGTCAAACCTGCTCCACCATTCACCTTGATCACGGCTAATCACTGAATTCCATATCCTGATATCAATTAAAAAGTTGGACCTCAAAAGTAATAATCTCAGGATTTCTACCAGTGCCACGTGCTACTCAGAGCAAAAGTAAAATGTGAAGTTTATTTATTGGTCACAAGTGGGCTGACATTAATACTGCAATGAAGTTACTGTGAAAACCCCCTAGTTGCCACACTCCAGCACGTGTTTCGGTACACGGAGGGAGAATTTAGCACAGTCAATCCACCTAACCAGCACATCTTTCAGACATAGGAATGTCTGAACAGCTAAGATGAATATGTGGCTTGAGAGATAGAATATTGAACATTACAGCGCAGTACAGGCCCTTCGGCCCTCGATGTTGCACCAACCAGTGAAACCAATCGAAAGCCCATCTAACCTACACTATTCTAATATCATCCATATGTTTATCCACTGACCATTTAAATGCCCTTAATGTTGGCGAGTCCACAACTGCTGCAGGCAGGGCATTCCGCGCCCTTACTACCCTCTGAGTAAAGAACTTACTTCTGACATCTGTCCTATATTTATTATCCCTCAATTTAAAGCTATGTCCCCTCATGTTAGCCATCTCCATCCGAGGAAAAAGATTCACACTGTCCACCCTACCTAATCCTCTGATCATCTTGTATGCCTCGAATAGGTCACCTCTTAACCTTCTCTCTAACGAAAACAACCTCAAGTCCCTCAACCTTTCTTCATAAGACCTTCTCACCATACCAGGCAACATCCTGGTAAACCTCCTCTGCACCCTTTCCAATGCTTCCACATCTTTCCTATAATGCGGTGACCAGAACTGTACGCAATACTCCAAGTGCAGCTGCACCAGAGTTTCGTACAGTTGCAACATGATCTCATGGCTCCGAAATTCAATCCCTCTACCAATAAAAGCTAACACACCGTACACCTTCTTAACAACCTTATCAATCTGGGTGCCAACTTTCAGGGATCTATGCACATGGACACCGAGATCTCTCTGCTCGTCGACACTACCAAGTAACTCACCATTAGCCCAGTACTCTGTAATCCTGTTACTCTTTCCAAAGTGAATCAACTCACAGTTTTCCGCATTAAATTCCATTTGCCACCTCTCGGCCCAGCTCTGCAGCTTATCTACGTCCCTCTGCAAACTGTAACATCCATCCTCACTGTCTACAACTCCTCCAACTTTGGTGTCGTCAGCAAATTTACTAACCCATCCTTCTACACCCTCATCTAGGTCATTTATAAAAATGACAAACAGCAGTGGCCCCAAAACAGAACCTTACAATGGTGCAAGAGGGATGAATTCAAGTTCCTGGTACATTGGAACCGGTTCTGGAGGAGGTGAGACCAGTACAAATTGAACAGTCTGCGCCTGAGTAGGACTGGAACCAATGTCCTAGGAAGAGTGTTTGCTAGTGCTGTTGGGGAGGGTTTAAACTAATATGGCGGGGGGGATGGGAACCAATGCAGGAAGTCAGAGGGAAATAAAGTGGGGACAGAAACAAAAGGCAGAGAAACCAAAGACAAAATTACAGAGTATAGAGACTGTGGACAGCTCAGTGAATGGGTCCAGTAAGACTCAGAGAAATGAAACAGAGAGGGTACAAAACATGACAGGACACATGGACTGAGAAAGCAGAGCAGAGTGGAAGGGAAGTCGAGATTCAACTGCATTTATTTCAATTTAAGAGGCCTGATGGGCAAGGCAGGTGAATTCAGGGCGTGGATGGGTACATGGGACTGGGATATGATAGCAATTACTGAAACATGGCTAAGGGAGGGACAGGACTGGCAGCTCAATGTTCCAGGGTACAGATACTATAGGAAAGATAGAACAGGAGGTAAGAGAGGAGAGGAGAACATCACAGCAGTACTGAGAGGACATAAATCTGAGAGTTTGGTCAATGAGTCTATATAGATAGAAATGAGAAATAAGCAAGGAGAGATCACTTTGATAAGATTGTACTACAGGCCCCCAAACAATCAATGGAAATTGAGGAGCAAATATGTAAAGAGGTTACAAACAGCTGCAAGAAAAATAGGGTGGTAAAAATAGGATGTGTTTCTGAATGGAGGGCTGTGACGAGTACCATCGCCCAGGGATCAGTGCTGGGACCTTTGCTATTTTTAATATATATAAATGATTTGAAGAAAATGTAACTGGATTGATTAGTAAGTTTGTGGACAACACAAAGATTGGTGGATTTGTGGATAGTGATGAGGACCATCAGAAGATACAGCAGGATATAGATCAGTTGGAGACTTGGGTGGAGAGATGGCAGATGGAGTTTAATCCGGACAAATGTGAGGTGATGCATTTTGGAAGGTCTAATACAGATAGGAAATATACAGTAAACGGCAGAACCCTTAAGAGTATTGATAGGCAGAGGGATCTGGTGTACAGGTACACAGTTCACTGAAAGTGGCAATGCAGGTGGAGAAGGTAGTCAAGAAGGCATACGGCATGCTTGCCTTCATCAGCCGGGGCATTGAGTTTAAAAATTGGCAAGTCATGTTGCAGCTTTATAGAACCTTAGTTAGGTCACACTTGGAATATAGTGTTCAATTCTGGTCACCGCAGTACCAGAAGGATGTGGGGGCTTTGGAGAGGGTACAGAAAAGATTTACCAGGATGTTGCCTGGTATGGAGGCCATTAGCTATGAGGAGAGGTTGGAGAAACTTGTTCTCACTGGAATGACGGAGGTTGAGAGGAGACCTGATAGAAGTCTATAAGATTATGAGAGGCATGGACAGAGTGGATAGTCAGAAGCTTTTTCCCAGGGTGGAAGAGTCAATTACTAGGGGGCACAGGTTTAAGGTGTGAGGGGTAAGGTTTAAAGGAGATGTACAAGGCAGATTTTTTACACAGAGGGTGTTTGGTGCCTGGATCTCGCTGCCTGGAGTGGAAGTGGATACAATAGTGAGTTCTAAGGGGCATCTTGACAAGAACATGAATAGGATGGGAATAGTGGGATATGGTCCCCGGAAGGGTAGGGGGTTTTAGTTAAGTCAGGCAGCATGGTCGGTGCAGGGTTGGAGGGCCGAAGGGCCTGTTTCTGTGCTGTAATTTCTTTGTTCTTTGTAATGGTAGAGAACTTTAACTTTCCCAACATTGACTGGGATAGCCTTAGTATTAGAGGGTTGGATGGAGAGAAATTTGTTGCGTGTATTCAGTATGTGGATGGCCTGACTAGAGAGGGGGTAAAACTTGACCGCCTCTTGGGAAATAAGGAAGGACAGGTGACAGAAGTGTTAGTGAGGGATTGCTTTGGGACCAGTGACCATAATTCCATTAGTTTTAAGATAGCTATGGAGAATGATAGGTCTGTCCCAAAAGTTAAAATTCTAAATTGGGACAAGGCCAATTTTGATGGTATCAGGCAGGAACTTTCAAAAGTTAATTGAGAGAATCTGTGGGGAATCAAAGGGATAGCTGGAAAATGGGAGACTTTCAAAAGTGTGTTAACCAGGGTTCAGGGTAAGCACTTTCCTCTTAGAGTGAAGAGCTAAGCTGGTAGAAGTAGGAAACTCTGGATAACTCAAGCTATTGAGACCTTAGTCAAGAAGAAGAAGGAAGCATATGACATACAGGCAGCTGTGATCAAGTGGAATCCTTGAAGAGTACAAGGGGTGTAGGAGGAGAGTTAAGAGAGAAATCAGGAGGGCAAAACGGGGGCACAAGGTTGTTTTGGCAGATAAGGCAAAGGAGAATCCAAAGAGTTTCCACAAATACACAAAGGGCAAAGGAGTAACTAGGGAGGGAGTAGGACCTCTTAAGGATCAATAAGATCATCTCTGTGCGGATCCACAAGAGATGGGAGAGATCCTAAATGAATATTTCTCATCAGTATTTACTGTTGAGTTAGTCTTACTTCAGTGGTCAGTCAGTTAATAGAAAGGGTCCTGAGAGATAGGATTTATGACCATTTGGAAAGATGCAGTCTAATATGGGATAGTCAGCACGGATTCGTGAGGGGTAAGTCCTGCCTTACAAATTTGATTGAATTCTTTGAGGAGGTAACTAAGTGTGTGGATGAAGGTCGAGCAGTTGATGTTGTATACATGGATTTTAGTAAGGCGTTTGATAAGGTTCCCCATGGTAGGCTCATGAAGAAGATAAGGAGGTGTGGGATAGAAGGAAATTTGGCCGATTGGATAAGTAACTGGCTGCCTCATAGAAGACAGAGGGTGGTGGTGGATGGAAAATTTTCAGACTGGAGGCCAGTTACCAGCGGTGTATCACAGGGGTCAGTGCTGGGTCCTCTGCTATTTGTGATTTTTATCAATGACTTGGAAGAGGGGGCTGAAGGGTGGGTTAGTAAATTTGCTGATGACTTCAAGATTGGTGGAGTAGTGGATGAGGTGGAGGGCTCTTGCAGGCTGCAAAGAGTCATTGATAGGCTGCAGAGCTGGGCCAAAAAGTGACAGATGGATTTTAACCCTGATAAGTGTGAGGTGATTCATTTTGGTAGGACAAACTTGAATGCGGATTACAGGGTCAACGGCAGGGTTCTGAGGAATGTGGAGGAACAGAGAGATCTTGGGGTTCATATTCACAGATCTCTGAAGGTTGCCACTCAAGTGGATAGAGCCGTGAAGAAGGCTTATAGTGCGTTAGTGTTTATTAATGGGGGTTTGAGTTTAAGAGCAGTGGGGTTATGCTGAAACTGTACTGGATGTTGGTGAGACCACATTTGGATTATTATGTGCAGTTCTGGTCACCTCACTATAAGAAGGATGTGGAAGCGTTGGAGAGAGTGCAGAGGAGATTTACCAGGATGCTGCCTGGTTTGGAGGGTAGGTCTTATGAGGAAAGGTTGAGGGAGCTGGGGCTTTACTCTTTGGAGCGGAGGAGGATGAGAGGCGACTTAATACAGGTTTATAAGATGATGAGGGGGCTAGAGTTGACATTCAGAGACTATTTCCTCGGGTGAATATAATTGTTACTAGGGGGCATAACTATAAGGTTCATGGTGGGAGGTATAGGAGGGATATACGACAAAATCCACGTATATGACATCAACTGCTCTACCTCCATCTACACACTTAGTTACCTCCTCAAAGAACTCAATCAAATTTGTGAGGCAGGACTTACCCCTCACGAATCCGTGCTGACTATCCCGGATTAAACTGCATCTTTCCAAATGGTCATAAATCCTATCTCTCAGGACCTTTTGCATTAACTTACTGACCACCGAAGTAAGACTAACAGGCCTATAATTACCAGGGTCATTCCTATTTCCTTTCTTGAACAGAGGAACAACATTTGCCACTCTCCAGTCCTCTGGCACTGTCCCCGTGGACAGCGAGGACCCAAAGATCGAAGCCAAAGACTCCGCAATCTCATCCCTTGCCTCCCAAAGAATCCTAGCATGTATCCCATCTGGCCCAGGGGACTTATTGACCCTCAGGTTTTTCAAAATTGCTAATACATCTTCCCTCAGAACATCTACCTCCTCCATCCTATCAGCCTGTTATTGGATAGGCACATAGAGCACACCCAGAATTATACGGAGTGAGATAGCTTGATCTTGGGATTGGACATAGCTTGGCACAACATAGAGGGCTGAAGGGCCTGTACTGTGCTAAACTGTTCTATGTTCTATGTTTTCTGTATCACACTCTCATCCTCAAAAACATGGTCCCCTCTCCTTAGTGAACACTGAAGAAAAGTATTCACTCAACGCCTCTCCTATCTCTTCTGACTCCATGCACAAGTTCCCACTACTATCCTTGACCGGCCCTAACCTCACCCTGGTCATTCTTTTATTTCTCACATAAGAGTAAAAAGCCTTGGGGTTTTCCTCTATCCAACCCGCCAAGGACTTCTCATGCCCCCTCCTAGCTCTCCTAAGCCCTTTCTTTAACTCATTCTTAGCTACCTTGTAACACTCAAGCAACCCAACTGAACCTTGTTTTTTCATCCTTACATACACTTACTTTTCCCTCTTGACAAGATATTCAACCTCCTTTGTGAACCATGGTTCCCTCACTCGGCCATTTCCTCCCTGTCTGACAGGGACATACCTATCAAGGACGCACAGTATTTGTTCCTTGAACAAGCTCCACTTTTCGTTTGTGCCCATACCTGACAGTTTCTGCTCCCACCTTATGCTCCCTAATTCTTGCCTAATTGCATCATAATTACCCCTGCCCCAATTATAAACCTTGCCCTGCTGTGTGACCCTGCAATTGCAATGGAGTCCTCCATTGCAATAATGAAGGACTCCGAATTGTGGTCACTATCTCCAAAGTGCTCTCCCACAAACAAATCTAACACTTGGCCAGGTTCATTACCCAGTACCAAGTCCAATGTGGCCCCACCTCCTGTTGGCTTATCCACATATTGTGTCAGGAAACCCTCCTGCACACACTGTACAAAAACTGCTCCATCCGAACTATTCGACCTATAAAGGTTCCAATCAATATTTGGAAAGTTAAAGTCACCCATGATAACTACCCTGTGACCTCCACAACTATCCATAATCTGCTTTGGAATTTCCTCTTCCACATCTCTATTACTATTTGGTAATGGAACTCAGTACGATGGAACAGGGAGAACTCAATATAATGGAACAGAGAAAAATTGGAAAAGAGAGAACTCTGTATGATGGAACAGAGAGAATCAGCACCTTCAGGAACTGTATCCCAGTGAGAGTCAGCACCTTCAGGAACTGTATCCCAGTGAGAGTCAGCACCTTCAGGAACTGTATCCCAGTGAGAGTCAGCACCTTCAGGAACTGTATCCCAGTGAGAGTCAGCACCTTCAGGAACTGTATCCCAGTGAGAGTCAGCACCTTCAGGAACTGTATCCCAGTGAGAGTCAGCACCTTCAGGAACTGTGTCCCAGTGAGAGTACCTTCAGGAACTGTTGAACAATGTGATTCAGGAATTTTTGGTGCCTGTAAACGATAGTTGTACGTTTTTGTTAATTGCCTGATGAGCCTCTCTGCTGCTGGAGCATGAACTCTGTTTCTTCTGGTGGAAAATGATGTTTAATTTTAGGTCAACCAGCTAAATGTTTAATGGAGGGATGCTAGATTTAAACTCAAATGAAATATTGCTTAATGAGATGAACGGAAATTCATTAACTAGAGCAGGTGAGCTTCCGAGCATCTTTTCCAAACCTTCTTTGTTAAATTGAGCGAGTGCAGTCTGTGTAATGATTTAGAAAATTGACATTTTGCTTTTGTCTATTGAATTCTCAGTGTCATGTTTTGGTCTCCGTCCTTCTGCATCGACAGTTTTGCTTCAAATTCTGAGGATTATCTGCTGTTAATCCACACTGATCCCTGGAATCATTCATTGGAAATTTCTTCCAAAATGCAGGTTCCTGAGCATACAGGTTCATCAGAATCTTGGGTAGAAAGGTATTTGTGGGGTGTCCCAGAACTCTGCATTAGGAGAACATTTGCATCCATATTGAAATGACTTTCCAATCATGCCAGCAGGATTTTCCCATCCCGCTGGGGAGAAGAGAGATCTGGCAGGGCATCAAATTCTCCGACTTTGCTGCAGCGAGAGTGAGGCATGAAGGGTCGGTGAGATCACACCGTTTGATTTTTGGGCAATAGTCCGACAGGAAATTCTCTGATACTTTCTAAGTATACCCCATACCCAAAATATCCTTCCCCAGCTAATCATGGAGCACTGCCAATCTTCGATAGAAACCCCAAAAAGGTGCTGAGACCATCATGCCCCAAGTCCAGACCTTCTTCTCTGTCTGCAATGTTGGTTTGCTCACCATAGGAAAGACTTAATGAATATTTACCAAGCTAACTCCTGGGGTGGGGGATTGTCCTGTGAGGAAATGAACTGGGCCTTTGTTACCTGGAGCTTAGAAGAATGAGGAATGACTTTGCTCAAGCCTGTCATCAGATGTCTCTAACTCAAAATCTGACTGACCAATGGTGGGGAAGAGCAATTATCAAGTCAGTGTTTTTCCTCACTTTAGATAATTGATGAAGATGAGAAGGACAAATGCCTTGTTAATAGATGGAAGTTTTCAGGAACGCCTCCTCCTGACGTGTGTTCAGGTTCGTCATGATGTGGAGATGCCGGTGTTGGACTGGGGTAAACACAGGAAGAAGTCTCACAACACCAGGTTAAGTTCTTCAGAAACTTTCCACACATCTGACGAAGGAACAGCATTTCCAAAAACTTGTGGGTTTACTATCAAATAAACTGGTTGGACTTTAACCTGGTGTTGTGAGAATTCTTACTGTGTGATCGGGTTATCAGAGCAGGTTTAAATGAGCAGGGATTAAGGAGCTGTCCACAGAGCCAGTTCTGAAAGGCTGCTTCATTTCACATGGAACATAGAACAGTACAGCACAGTACAGGCCCTTCGGCCCTCGATGCTGTACCAAGCTATGTCTAAACCCAAGATCAAGCTATCCCACTCCCTATCATTCTAGAGTGCTCCATGTGCCTTTCCAATAACCGCTTGAAAGTTCCTAAAGCATCCGACTCCACTATCACATCAGGCAGTGCATTCCACACCCCAACCACTCCCTGAGTAAAGAATCTACCTCGGACATCCCTCCTATATCTCCCACCATGAACCTTAAAGTTATGTCCCCTAGTAACAGCTACATCCACCTGAACATAGAACACAGAACATAGAACATTACAGCGCAGAACAGGCCCTTCGGCCCACGATGTTGCGCCGACCAGTTACAAAACAATGACCCACTAACCTAAACCAATCCCTTTTCGTCCATATTTTGTCCACCTGAGGAAATAGTCTCTGCACATACACTCTATCTATCCCCCTCATTATCTTATAAACCTCTAATAAATTGCCTCTCATCCTCCTCCGCTCTAAACAGAAAAGCTCTAGCTCCCTCAACCTTTATATAGATGACCTGGAGGAGGGGGCTGAGTGTAGGGTGTCGAAATTTGCTGATGACATGAAGATGAGTGGAAAAGCAAATTGTGCGGAGGGTGTGGAAAGTCTGCAGAGGGATCTGGATAGGCTGAGCGAGCGGGTGAGGACCTGACAGATGGAATACAATGTTAGCCAGTGTGAGGTTATCCACTTTGGCAGAAATAATAGTAGGAGGGATTACTATTTAAAGGGCGAAAAGCTGCAGCATGTTACGGTGCAGAGGGACCTGGGGGTCCTTGTGCATGAGTCGCAAAAACCCAGTCTGCAGGTGCAGCAGGTGGCCAAGAAGGCGAATGGGATGCTGGCCTTTATAGCGAGGGGGATAGAATATAAAAGCAGGGAGGTCTTGCTGCAACTGTACAGGGCACTGGTGAGGCTGCAGCTGGAGTACTGTGTGCAGTTTTGGTTGCCGCACTTACGCAAGGATATTTTGGCCTTGGAGGGAGTGCAGAGGAGGTTCACTAGGCTGATACTGGAGATGAGGGCATTGGACTATGAACAGAGACTAAATAGACTGGGTCTGTACTCGTTGGAGTTTAGGAGAATGAGGGGGGATCTTATAGAGACGTATAAGATAATGAAGGGGATGGATAGGGTAGAGGTAGAGAGATTCTTCCCGCTTAGAAAGGACAGCAGGACTGGAGGGCACAGCCTCAAGATAAGGTGGGGGCACAGTTTAGAACAGAGTTGAGGAGGAACTTCTTCACTCAAAGGGTGGTGAATCTCTGGAATTCTCTGCCTGTTGAAGTGGTGGAGGCTACCTCGCTAAATATATTTAAGACACAGGTAGATAGGTTTTTGGTAGGCAAGGGAATTAAGGGTTATGGGGAGAAAGTGGGAAAGTGGAACTGAGCCACTTCAGATCAGCCATGATCTTCTTGAATGGCGGGGCAGGCTGGAAGGGCTAGATGGCCTACTCCTGCTCCTATTTCTTATGTTCTTATGTTCTTTCCTCATAAGACCTACCCTCCAAACCAGGCAGATCCTGGTAAATCTCCTCTGCACTCTCTCCAATGCTTCCACATCCTTCTTAGAGCGAGGTGACCAGAACTGCACACAATATTCCAAATGTGGTCTCACCAAGGTCCGGTATAGTTGCAGCATAACCCCACGGCTCTTAAACTCAAACCCTCTGCTCCTTGGCTCTATGCAGAAGTGTGCTGCAGCCAGATTCAATGTACCCTCGCCCTCCTCTCCATCACCCTGACAATGCTGAGTGCTAACTTAGCTCCCACAGACAACAGGTACCGTGAAATCCTGCAGAGGTCCATGGATCAGGTAGGTCAAATTCCAACTCACAAATCTCACCCAGAGAGAAAGCGTTTACAGAGAGAAAGTAACAGTAGAATCGTCGAACAGTTACAACACAGGAGGAGATGCATATACAATGTTACATCACAACAAGATTGGTTCACTTGGTTTTCTTCTGTATTTTCTTTGTTACCTTGTTATTGTTCCCTGTTCAGATACGGATCCAATTTTCTTTTAAAACTCATAATTGAACCTCCTCCACTACGCTCTCAGGCAGAACATTACAGATCTGTATAAAATCCTACAGTGCAGAAGGAGGCCATAATGACCACTGAGCCTGCATCAACTCTTCAATCTATTCTCAAAATTGAAGTTTCTCATTCCTGGGATCATTCTTTTAAACCTCTTCTGCACTCTTTCCAATGTATTCACATCCTTCCTACAGTGTTCCACCAGAACTATACATAATATTCCAGCTGAGGGATAACTAATGCTTCATATAAGTTCAGCATAACCTCCTTGCTCTTGCGATATATTCCCTATTGATAAAGCCAGAATACTCAATGGTTTATTAACTGCTGTTCACCTGTCCTGCCACCTCTGTTCCTGCACCCCTTCAAAAAATTTTACCCCTTCTTTTATTTTGTCTCTCTGTGTTCTTCCTCCCAAAATCCATCATCTCACACTTCTCCACATTGAATTTCATCTGCCACCTAGCTGTCCATCCTACCAGCTTTTTCTATGTCCTTTTGAAGGTCTACACTTTCTTTTTCAGTTTATATTATTACCAAGTTTTGTGCCCTCCCCAAATTTTGAAATTGTCCCCTGCACACCAAGATCTAGATTATTAATATATTTCAGGAAAAGCAAGAGTTGCAATACCAATTCAAAGAACAAAGAACAACACAGCACGGGAAACAGGCCCTTCGGCCCAACGAGCCCGCGCCGCCATTTTAACATTGTGAGTGCCCTCTTCTACCCATGACCTTTGTCTACGCCTATTGGACTCCACAATAAAGGAACCATAACCAGATTAAGGGGAGACTAATTTAGGGACAATTTGTTAACACCAGTCAGCCTAAGAGCACGTTTTTGGGATGTGGGAGGAAACCGGAGCACCCGGAGAAAACCCACGCAAGCACGGGGAGAATGTGCAAACTCCCACAGACACTGGCCCAAATCCATGTATCTGCACAGCAAACAGTGATAGTCACTGAGCTGTCGTGTTGCCCGTCAGTTGGTCCAGTTTGAGCGTTCACTAACGACATGAAGCACTAGGCAACTCTCAAAGCAACATCCAAGAGCAGCCCTCGCACGACCCACCGCCTGTGTGCCCCTTGTTGGACAACAAGGAGGACCGTATCGCCTGTGGATTAAAAGAAAAGACATCAATAAACATATATAACTTATACACAACTTCCTGGGGAAGGCAACAGCAAATCTTCCTCCTGCCCCAAAAATACCCATTGACAATGACTCTCTGCTGCCTGTTATTCAGCCAATGTTCTATCCATGTTGTTACTGTCCTTATTATTCCATGAAACATAGAAACATAGAAAAACTACAGCACAAACAGGCCCTTTGGCCCACAAGCTGTGCCGAACATATCCCTATAACCCTCAATCCTATTAAATCCCATGTACTCATCCAGAAGTCTCATAGAAGACCCTATCAAACCCACCTCCACCACCACCGATGGCAGCCAATTCCATGCACTCACCAGCCTCTGAGTGAAAAACTTACCCCTGACATCTCCTCAGTACCTACTCCCCAGCACCTTAAACCTGTGTCCTCTCAGGGCAACCATTTCAGTCCTGGGAAAAAGCCTCTGAGAATCCACCCGATTTATACCTCTCAACATCTTATACACCTCTATCAGGTCACCTCTTATCCTTTGTCTCTCCAAGGAGAAAAGATCAAGCTCTCTTAACCTATCCTCATAAGGCATGCCACCCAATCCAGGTAACATCCTTGTAAATCTCTTCTGAACCCTTTCAATGACTTCCACATCCTTCCTGTAGTGAGGCGACCAGAACTGCGCACAGTACTCCAAGTGGGGTCTGACCAGGGTCTTATAAAGCTGCAGCATTATCTCCCGACTCCTAAACTCAATCCCTCAATTGATGAAGGCAAGTACACCATACGCCTTCTTGATCACATCCTCCACCTGTGAAGCTGCTTTGAGAGTCCTATGACCCCAAGATCCTTCTGATCTTCCACACTGCCAAGAGTCTTACCCTAAATATTATATTCTGTCATCCCATTTGACCTGGGACCTGGAAAGGAATGGTTTGATAGAGCAGACGCAGCACGGATTCGTTAAGGGGAAGTCGTGTTTGACGAATTTATTGGATTTCTATGAGGATGTGACTAGTGCGGTAGACAGAGGGGAACCGGTGGATGTGGTGTTTCTCGATTTTCAAAAGGTGTTTGATAAGGTGCCGCACAAAAGGTTGCTTTAGAAGGTTAGGGGGCATGGAGTTGGGGGTAAGGTGTTAGCGTGGATAGAGGATTGGCTGTCTAATAGGAGGCAGAGAGTTGGTATCAATGGGTGCTATTCTGGTTGGCGGTTGGTGACTAGTGGAGTGCCGCAGGGATCGGTGCTGGGGCCTCAGCTATTTACCATTTATATAGATGATCTGGAGGAGGGGGCTGAGTGTAGGGTGTC
The DNA here is from genome assembly GCF_965287045.1 of Carcharhinus amblyrhynchos. Classification (NCBI taxonomy): domain Eukaryota; kingdom Metazoa; phylum Chordata; class Chondrichthyes; order Carcharhiniformes; family Carcharhinidae; genus Carcharhinus; species Carcharhinus amblyrhynchos. The sequence continues at coordinate 140,127,391 of NC_137326.1, forward strand.
GAAATTTGCTGATGACACGAAGATAAGTGGAAAAGCAAATTGCGTGGAGGGTGTGGAAAGTCTGCAGAGGGATCTGGATAGGCTGAGCGAGTGGGCAAGGACCTGGAAGATAGAACATAGAACATAGAACATTACAGCGCAGAACAGGCCCTTCGGCCCACGATGTTGCGCCGACCAGTTAAAAAACAATGACCCTCTAACCTAAACCAAACCCTTTCCATCCATAAACCTATCCACGGATCTCTTAAACGCCCCCAAACTAGGCGCATTTACAACTGCAGCAGGCAGGGCATTCCAATCCCTCACCACCCTCTGGGTAAAGAACCTACCCCTGACATCCGTCCTATAACTACCCCCCCTTAATTTAAAGCTATGCCCCCTCGTGCTAGCTTTCTCCATCTGAGGAAAAAGGCTATCACTGTCCACCCTATCCAAACCTCTGATCATCTTATATGTTTCAATAAGGTCCCCTCTTAGCCGCCTTCTTTCTAACGAAAACAACCTCAAATCCCTCAGTCTCTCCTCATAGGACCTCCCCTCCATACCAGGCAACATCCTGGTAAACCTCCTCTGCACCCTCTCCAAAGTCTCCACATCCTTCCTGTAATGTGGGGACCAGAACTGCACACAATACTCCAAGTGCGGCCGCACCAGAGTTTTGTACAGTTGTAACGTGACACTGCGGCTCCTAAATTCAGTCCCCCTACCAATAAACGCCAAGACACCGTATGCCTTCTTAACAACCTTATCTACTTGATTCCCAACTTTCAGGGATGTATGTACACATACACCTAGATCCCTCTGTTCATCCACACTATTCAGAGTCCTACCGTTAGCCCTATACTCTACACATCCATTATTCCTGCCAAAGTGAATTACCTCACACTTTTCCGCATTAAACTCCATCCTCCACCTCTCGGCCCAGCTCTGCAACTTGTCCAAGTCTCCCTGTAGACTAAGACACCCTTCCTCACTATCTACCACACCTCCGACTTTGGTGTCATCAGCAAATTTACTAATCCACCCAGCTATACCCTCATCCAGATCATTTATAAAAATTACAAACAGCAGTGGCCCCAAAACAGATCCTTGAGGCACACCACTCGTAACTGAACTCCATGTTGAATACTTACCGTCAACCACCACCCCCTGTCTCCTATCCACCAGCCAATTCCTAATCCAATTTGCTAAATCACCCTCAATCCCATACATCTGCAATTTCTGCAGAAGGCTTCCATGGTGAACCTTATCAAACGCCTTACTAAAATCCATATATACGTCAACTGCCTTACCCCCATCCGCCTCTTTGGTCACTTTCTCAAAAAACTCAATAAGGTTAGTAAGGCTCGACCTACCCTCCACAAAACCATGCTGACTATCTCTAATCATTTCATTACTCTCCAAATAACTATAAATCCTATCCCTAATAATTTTTTCTAAAACCTTGCCCACAACAGAAGTAAGACTCACCGGTCTATAATTCCCGGGGAAGTCTCTGTTCCCCTTCTTAAACAATGGGACAACATTCGCTAACCTCCAATCTTCTGGCACTATACCGGTGACCAACGACGACCTGAAGATCAGAGCCAGAGGCTCTGCAATCTCCTCCCTTGCCTCCCAGAGAATCCTAGGGTAAATCCCGTCCGGCCCAGGGGACTTATCTATTTTCAAACCCTCAAGAATAACTAGCACATCCTCCTTATCAACTGCAATACTGTCCAGTTTACAACCCTGTAACCCAGTGTTCTCCACAGCTACATTTATGTCCCCCTGCGTGAACACCGAAGAGAAATATTGGTTCAATGCCTCACCAATCTCTTCCGGTTCCACACATAAATTCCCACTGCTGTCTCTAACTGGCCCTAATCTTGCCCTAACCAACCTTTTGTTCTTAACATATCTATAGAACGCCTTAGGATTCTCCTTAATCCTATCAGCCAAAGTCTTCTCATGTCCTCTTTTAGCCCTTCTTAACTCTCTCTTTAACTCCCTCCTAACCAATCTAAAGCTCTCTAGTGCACTACCTGAGCCCTCAAGTCTCATCCGGACATAAGCCTCCTTTTTCTTTTTGACCAGCGAGTCAACTTTACTAGTGCACCACGGTTCCCTAGCTCGACCAATTCCTCCTTGCCTGACAGGGACATACATATCAAGGACTCGCAGTAGCTGCTCCTTGAAAAAACTCCACATTTCGGACATTCCGAGACCCTGTAGTCTCCTAGTCCAACCTATGCTTCCTAATTCTCTCCTAATAGCCTCATAATTACCCTTCCCCCAGCTAAAACTACTGACCCGAGGTTCCTGCCTATCCCTTTCCATCACTAAGGTGAACGTAACCGAATTGTGGTCACTATCACCAAAATGCACACCAACTTCCAAGTCTAGCACCTGGTCTGGCTCATTTCCCAGCACCAAATCCAATATAGCCTCACCTCTAGTTGGCCTATCAACATACTGAGTCAAAAAACCTTCCTGCACGCTTTGCACAATAACTGACCCCTCTAATGAGCTAGAGCTATAGCTATTCCAATCAATATTAGTAAAGTTAAAGTCCCCCATAACAATTACCCTATTACTTTCACTCCTATCCAGGATCGTCTCCGCAATCCTTTCCTCAACCTCTCTAGAACTTTTAGGAGGTCTATAAAAGACTCCCAACAGGGTGACCTCTCCTCTCCTATTTCTAATCTCAGCCCCATACTACCTCAACAGACAAGTCCTCATCAAACTTCCTCTCTGACACTGTGATACAATCCTTGACTAATAATGCTACCCCTCCCCCCCCTTCTACCTCCTTCTCTGCTCCGACTAAAGCATTTGAACCCCGGAACCTGCAACAACCATTCCTGCCCCTGCTCTATCCATGTCTCTGAAATGGCCACAACATCAAAGTTCCAGGTACTGATCCATGCTGCAAGTTCATCCACCTTATTGCGAATACTGCTCGCATTAAAGTATACGCATTTCAAACCCTGCTCCACTTCACCCCCACGATACCGTGCATTGCAGCCCCCATCTGTGCCCCCCTCACTTTCACCCCTGCTACTCAGGACCCCACCCCCCCTCTGAATCAGTTTAAACCCCCTGCATAGCCTTAGCAAATTTTCTCCCCAAGATATTGGTTCCCCTCTGATTCAGGTGTAGACCATCACTCTTGTAGAGGTCCCACCTTCCCCAGAATGAGCCCCAATTGTTCAAGAACCTGAACCCCTCCCTCCTGCACCATCCCCTCAGCCACGAGTTCAAACTTTCCCTCTCCCTGTTCCGCTCTAAACTATCCCGTGGCACAGGCAAGAGTCCCGAGATAACCACCCTGTCCAACTTGGCCTTTAGTTTCCACCCCAACTCCATAAATTTCTGCTTAATATCCCCTTCCCTTAACCTCCCTATGTCATGCGTCCCCACATGATCTATGACTTGGGGTTGATCCCCCTCAGCCGTAAGAGTCCTGAACACCCTCTCAGAAACATCCCTGACCCCAGCCCCTGGGAGGCAACACACCAGCCCTGAGTCCCTACCATTACCTCTGACTCTCCTATCCGTCCCCCTAACTGTGGAGTCCCCAATCACTAGACCCAATCTTTTACATCCCCTAACCACCTGAGCTTTTACAACAGGCTCACCCCCAGAGACCTGCCCCCTTTGGCTATCTCCAGTTGATTCCTCCTCAACTGTAGCCTCCAGGACAGAAAACCTATTTTGGAGGGGAACAGCCCCAGGGGATTGTCCCCCCAATTGCTTCTTTCCCCTCTTCCTGGCAGTTACCCAAGACTCATTTCTAGGAGTGACTGTCTCCTTGTAACTCCTATCTATGTCTGCCTCAGCCTCCCAAATTATCCGGAGTTCCTCCAATTCCAACTCCAGCTCCTTAACACGCTTCTCTAGAAGCTGCAATTGTATACACTTCCTACAGGTAAAATCAGCAGAAACACTACTGGTGTCCCTCACCACATACATACCACAGGACATGCAGCTTACTGCCTGAACTGCCATCCCTGAAACAATTTCCAGCAGAAAAGAAAAAACAACAAAAAAAAACTTCCCACACACTTATAATTAGGTTAGAGGAGGTGGGAGGGTGGGATTCTCTACCAGTGTAGAGGATTGGGTCTCCTCTTTGTGCCGATTTATAGGGTCGGAGACCCGAAAAAAATACTACAAATACCGGTAAGCGTCCTAGTGACGACTTCTGGTTTCGAACTAATTCAAAAAAAGAAAAAAAAACCACCGCTACTCGCGACTTTAAACTAGAAATAAAAGTTAAAAAATATAAACAAGAAAATGTACCTTACTCACGACCCCCACACATGCCCAGAAATCACTGCCTCTCGATGTTGCTCCACAGGAACAATGATGGAGTATAATGTTAGCAATGTTATCCACTTTGGCAGAAATAATAGTAGGAGGGATTACTATTTAAAGGGCGAAAAGCTGCAGCATGCTACGGTGCAGAGGGACCTGGGGGTCCTTGTGCACGAGTCGCAAAAACCCACTCTGCAGGTGCACCAGGTGATCAGGAAGGCGAATGGAATGTTGGCCTTTATAGCGAGGGGGATAGAATATAAAAGCAGGGAGGTCTTGCTGCAACTGTACAGGGCACTGGTGAGGCCGCAGCTGGAGTACTGTGTGCAGTTTTGGTCGCTGCACTTGCGCAAGGATATTTTGGCCTTGGAGGGAGTGCAGAGGAGGTTCACTAGGCTAATACCAGAGATGAGGGGGTTAGACTATGAAGAGAGACTAAATAGACTGGGTCTGTACTCATTGGAGTTTAGAAGGATGAGGGGGGATCTTATAGAGATGTATAAGATAATGAAGGGGATGGATAGGGTAGAGGTAGAGAGATTCTTCCCACTCAGAAAGGACAGCAGGACTAGAGGGCACAGCCTCAAGATAAGTGGGGGGGGGGCAGTTTAGAACAGAGTTGAGGAGGAACTTCTTCACTGAAAGGGCGGTGAATCTCTGGAATTCTCTGCCCGTTGAAGTGGTGGAGGCTACCTCGCTAAATATATTTAAGACACGGGTAGATAGGTTTTTGACAGACAAGGAAATTAAGGGTTATGGAGAAAAAGCGGGAAATTGGAACTAAGTCACTTCAGATCAGCCATGATCTTCTTGAATGGCGGGGCAGGCTGGAAGGGCTAGATGGCCTACTCCTGCTCCTACTTCTTATGTTCTTATGTTGACCTGCCAAAATGAATCACCACAGACTAATCTGGGTTGAAGTCCATCTGCCACTTCTCCGCCCAGTCTTGCATCCTATCTATGTCTCGTTGCAACTTCTGACATCCCTCCACACTATCCACCTCCAACCTTTGTGTCATCAGCAAACTTACCAACCCATCCCTCCACTTCCTCATCCAGGTCATTTATAAAAATCACAAAGAGTAAGGATCCCAGAACAGATCCCTGGGGCACTCCACTGGTGACTGACCTCTATGCAGAATATGACCCATCTATAACCACTCTCTGCCTTCTGTGGGCAAGCCAGTTCTGGATCCACAAAGCAATGTCCCCTTGGATCCCATGCCCCCCCACTTTCTCAATAAGCCTTGCATGGGGCACCTTATCAAATGCCTTGCCGGAGTCCATATAAACCACATCCACTGCTCTTCCTTCATCAATGTGTTTAATCACATCTTCAAAAAATTCAATCAGGCTCGTAAGGCATGATCTGCCTTTGACAAAGCCGTGCTGACTATTCTTAATCATATTTTACCTCTCCAAATGTTCATAAATTCTGCCTCTCAGGATTTTCTCCAACAACTTACCAACCACTGAGGTTAGACTCACTGGTCTATAATTTCCAGGGCTATCTCTACTCCCTTTCTTGAATAAAGGAACAACATCCGCAATCCTCCAATACTCTGGAACCTCTCCTGTCTCCATTGACGACACAAAGATCAGTGCCAGAGGCTCAGCAATCTCCTCCCTCGCCTCCCACAGTAGCCTGGGGTACATCCCATCTGGTCCCGGTGACTTATCCAACTTGATGTTTTCCAAAAGCTCCAAAAGATCCTCTTTCTTAATATCTATGTGCTCAAGCTTTTCAGTCCACTACAAGTCTGCACTACAACCACCAAGATCCTTTTCCATAGTGAATACTGGAGTAAAGTATTCATTAAGTACCTCTGCTATTTCTTCTGGTTCCATATAAACTTTCCCACCGTCACACTTGAAAGGTCCTATTCTTTCACGTCTTATCCTCTTGCTCTTCACATACTTGTAGAACGCCTTGGGGTTTTCCTTAATTCTGCCTGCCAAGTCCTCCTCATGACCCCTTCTGGCTCTCCTAATTTCCTTCTTAAGATCCTTCCTATTAGCTGTATACTCTTCTCAGTCTCTAACATTACCTAGCTCTCTGAACCTTTTGTAAGCTTTTCTTTTCTTCTTGACTAGGTTTATTACAGCCTTTGTCCACCACGGTTCCTGTAACCTACCATAACTTCCCTGTCTCATTGGAACGTTGCTACGCAGAACTCCAGACAAATATTCCCTGAAAATTTGCCACATTTCTTCTGTACATTTCCCTGGGAAAACCTCTTTCCAATTTATGCCTCTAATTTCCTGCCCGATGGCCTCATAATTCCCCTTACTCCAATTAAACACTTTCCTGGCTTCTCTGACCCTATCTCTTTCCAATGCTATTGTAAAGGAGATAGAATTATGATCACTATTCCCAAAATGCTCTCCCACTGAGAGATCCGACACCTGTCCAGGTTCATTTCCCAATATCAAATCAAGTACAGCCTCTCCTCTTGTTGGCTTATCCACATACTGTGTCAAGAAACCCTCCTGAACACACCTAACAAACTCTTCCCCATCTAAACCCCTTACCCTAGGGAGATCCCAATCAATATTTGGGAAATTAAAATCTCCCATCACCACAACTCTGTTATTATTACACCTTTCCAGGATCTGTTTCCCAATCTGCTCCTCAACATCCCTGTTACTATTGGGCGGCCTATAGAAAACACCCAGTAAAGTTATTGACCCCTTCCTGTTCCGAACTTCCACCCTCAGAGACTCCGTAGACAATCCCTCCACAGAGTCCATCTTTTCTGCAGCTGTGACACTATCTCTGATTAACAGTTCCACTTCCCCACCTCTTTAACCTCCCTCCCTGTCCCTCCTGAAACATCTGAAACCTGGCACTTGAAGTATCCAGTCCTGTCCCTAAGTCATCCAAGTCTCTGTAATGGTCACCACATCACATTCCCAAGTAATGACCCACTAGTGGAGTGCCCCAGGAATCTGTTCTGGGACACTCGCTCTTGTGATTTTTATAGCGAGGGGGATGGAGTATAAAAGCAGGAAATGTAGCAACTGTACAGGGCACTGGTGAGGCCGCAACTGGAGTACTGTGTGCAGTTTTGGTCGCCGCCTTTGCGAAAGGATATATTGGCCTTGGAGTGAGTGCAGAGGCGATTCACCAGGCTGATACTGGGAGATGAGGGGGTTAGCCTATGAGGAGAGATTGAATAGACTGGGTCTGTACTCATTGGAGTTTAGAAGGATGAGGGAGGATCTTATAGAGACGTATAAGATAGTGAAGGAGATGGATAGGGTAGAGGAAGAGAGATTCTTCCCACTCAGAAAGGATAGCAGGACTAGAGGGCACAGCCTCAAGATAAGGAGGGGGGCGGTGGACGGCAGTTTAGAACGGAGTTGAGGAGGAACTTCTTCACTCAAAGGGTGGTGAATCTCTGGAATTCTCTGCCCGTTGAAGTGGTGGAGGCTGCCTCGCTAAATATTTTTAAGACGTGGGTTGATGGGTTTTTGATAAGAGAGGGGATTAAAGGTTATGGGGAGAGGGCGGGAATGTGGAACTGAGCCATGACAGATCAGCTATGATCTTATTGAATGGCGGGGCAGGCTCGAAGGGCCAGATGGCCTACTCCTGCTCCTAGTTCTTATGTTCTTACGCAATGATCCAGCTGTTGCCTTTGGCTGCAGATGTTGATGATGAAGCTGTGAAGCTGGATTTTCCAAAGCAGAAATTCCCAAAGAAAACAAGACACCAATGAAATTCCAGCATTGCCAGTTGGGAATGAGAATGCAGAAAAACTGCAAGAACTTCTTTTGGAAAACCTACACTTTATGCTAATTCACTGGACCCCACTGAGCCCTTCACTCTGCACCTCACAGCAACATATTGTACCCCACTGCAGCCCACAGCCTCCCCCTCACTGCCTCCCCCTCACTGCCTCCCCCTCACTGACTCCCCCTCACTGCCTCCCCCCCCATTGACTCCCCCCCACCGACTCCCCCTCACTGCCTCCCCCTCACTGCCTCCCCCTCACTGACTCCCCCCCATTAACTCCCCCTCACTGACTCCCCTTCACTGACTCCCCCTCACCGACTCCCCCTCACCGACTCCCCCTCACCGACTCCCCCTCACCGACTCCCCCTCACCGACTCCCCCTCACCGACTCCCCCTCACCGACTCCCCCTCACTGACTCCCCTCACTGCCTCCCCCTCACTGCATCCCCTCACTGCACCCCACTGATTCCCTCTGACTGTACCCCACTGTACTCCATTGGATCCCTCCCACTGTATCCCACCACACTGTACTGACTCTTCACTCTGCACCCATTGATTCCTGACTAGACCTCAACTCTGGACCCCACTGTACCACATTCTATCATACTGAGACCTTCACTCTGACTCCACAGATTTCTTCCCATTTTATCTTATTAACTGCAGTGTGCCCCACACTGTCATCCCATTGATTCCTTCCCACACAGTTTACCGACTGACTTCTTCCTACTGTACCACACTGTACCCCATTATACTACAGTGAATCCTTTCCATTGTCCTGCATTGTACCCTGTTGTCCTGCAGTGTACCCCGTTGTCCTGCAGTGTACCCTGTTGTCCTGCAGTGTAAACCATTGTACCCCGTTGTACTGCACTGTACCCTGTTGTCCTGCAGTGTACCCCGTTGTCCTTCAGCGTACCCCATTGTACTGCAGTGTACCCTGTTGTACTGCAGTATACCCCGTGGTACTGCACTATACCCCATTGTACTGCAGTGTACCCCGTTGTACTGCAGTATACCCCACTGATTCCTTCAAATGTGTACCCACCACAATCTGTCAATAGTTGTATTTAATCTGCATTACAAATGAATTTTTAGTTTTGTCTGTATTAGTTTGAATATGTTGTTTATTCTTACTTTTGCTTTTATTTTCAGAGCTTTTGTGTTATTCTGCAAGAACAATGCATTAAAAATGCTTTCGCATTTAAACTTTTTGCCAGAATTTTCATCTAGCTTAAAATTTTAACAAGTTTCTAACAACCTGATTTAAATCTGTGGTTCTGAGTATCCGAGTATTGTGACCTCACTGCTCATTCTGGGGTTCTACAGATAAAGGAATTTTATGGTAACTCATCTGTGCAGCACTGAGGGAGACTCTCATTGTCAGAGGTGCCATTTCTCTGATAGATCTAGCCTATTAGTTCAGCTGGGCAAGTCCACAGTAACTGTTAAAAGAGAACAGAGAGTTTTCCCCATGTCCTGCAATCAACCAAACTTCCTCCAATAATATGCCCAAGAACAGATTAAGTGGAAATTGGCTCATTTGCAGTTTGTGGGATCAGGCTGTGCAGATTTAGTGCAGTTTGTGGGATCAGGCTGTGCAGATTTAGTGCAGTTTGTGGGATCAGGCTGTACAGATTTAGTGCAGTTTGTGGGATCAGGCTGTACAGATTGAGTGCAGTTTCGCATTAAAACAGTTTGAACTTCAAAATTTATTGGCTGGGAAACATTTTAGGACGTTGTATGTTTCCATCAGCATATCTGGTAAATGTTGATTTTAACTTCCTGCTATGTGGGAATAGGACTTTTTTTTAATGAATCTATATCTGTATCTCTATCAGCCAGTGTGTTGTAAATAGGCAATCATTACATTTTCAATGATGAATTATGAACACCAGCACTTGGAGTTGACGATTATCAGATCAGCATGTCCTCATTAGCATGTCCTCATTAGCATATTATCATTAGCATATCCTCATTAGCAAACCTTCAATTCCCTTTGCTGCTATCTGACATCATCAGATCAGTCATGATCACATTGAATGGGGGAGCAGACTCGATGGGCTGAATGGCCTACTTCTGCTTCTGTGTCTTATGGTCTTATGGATGAAACTAAAAAGAGATTGTATGATATATGTCAGGCAAGTTCTTCAAGTCAGAACCAGGATAAATTCAATAAGTTGAGAGAAGTGAAAGGAAATTAAACTGGAAAAGAGAGAACATTAGAATAGAATGGTCATTGGAATAAAAAAGGAAATCTAAAAATCCTCTCCTGGTATTTAAATAGTAAGCAGCTAGACGTGGGTCTGCTTCGAGATACAATACAGCATGAGGATGGGATACATGGAGAGTACGCTATGATGGAGGGAGGCATTAGCAGAATGTGCAATTAGCAATTTGTTTCAGATGGGAGTTCTGTGCTGAGGAAGAAAGAGGGGTTACTTCTTCTGTATCTTTTCAGCCTCCAGTAAATTTTCTTTCTTTGCCTCCAAGCTAGATGACTACAACTCCCTGTCACTCTGTGTCAGTTATTAACTAATTAACTCATTGATAAATAATGTTGTGCTGAAGTGGAGGGCTGGTGCTGTGCCATAACCAGCATGGGGGAACGTGTGGAAGGCACTACAATCCCAGACAAGCCTATCGACAGATGGAGTCTGCAGCTGGAAACTTCTATTCCAAGTTGCTGAGCTGGATTCTGCATTCAGGACATTGTGGAGAATCAGTTACCAGAACATTTCATTCTCGGAGGCAGTCATTTCCCTCAGGCAGAAATAGGGACATGGAACATAGGAACAGGAATCAGCCAATCAGCCCATCAATCCTGCTTCATCATTCAGTTAGATCATGGCTGATCATCCATCACAGCACCACTGCCATCTCCATATCCCTTAATGTCATTCGTTTCCAAACAGTGATCAATTTCTGTCTTGAATGTACTCAATGATTCAGCTTTCCCCACCCTCTGGGGTAAAGGATTACAAAGTGATGTCTGAGGAATGAAATCCCTCTTTAACTCAGAGATAAATGTTCTGACCCTTATTCTCAGATGATGTCCCCTGGCTCTAGGCTCACCAGCTGGGGAACATCCTGTCTAACTCACACTGTCTTCTCTTGTAAGATTTTGGAAGTTTCAATTAAGTCACCCGTACGATAGAGAATACAGGCCCAATTTTCTCCTCATAAGACAATCTTGTTGTCCCAGGTAATGTTCTAGTGAACCTTTACTGCACTCTGTCTATGTTGAGTACATCTTTGCTTAGATAATGGGACCAAAACTGTACACAATTCTCCAGGGGTGGTGTGGAGGGTGGGGTGGGAGGGGAACTCTTTTGGACCTGCTAACTCATGGTGCACAGTGAGAATCCCGATGGCCTGGAGAATCGGGCAGCGGGCAAAGGGTGGGTTTGATTGCTCAGGATGGACCGGGTAAGCTGGTGGGGTTTAGAGTGGGTAAGTCACCTAGTCCAGATGGCTTGCATCCCAGGTTGCAAAAGGAACTAGGGTGGATTGTGGAAGGACTTGCCATCACCTTCCAAATTTCACTAGGTACAGGGAAATTGCAAGAGGATCATAGAGTGGCAAATGTGATACCCATTTTCAAGAAAGGTGCAAGAATATCCCCAGAAACTACAAAGTTTTTGATCCGTGACTTTTGTGTGCTATTTTCAATGCATGCATTTGCAAATACATTCTCAAGTTCAAATCATGTTTCACTTGTGGATATCTGTAAAACAAAACATAAAGGGTGGAGTTCTCACAGAACCACAGAATCCCTGCAGTGCAGAAGGAGGCCATTTGGTCCATTGAGTCTGTACTGACCTTCAAGACACACGACAATGCAGAATCACCGAACAGAAACCGACAGTCAAGTTCTGTACACATGAGGATTGCCTCAACTGAGGTCTTGTGTTCATGTCACACAACATGTCACCCCCACGACTTGCCTGGGCTTGCAAAATCTCACTAACTATCCTGGCTAGAGATAATTCACACCTCCTTAACCTGTGTTTAACCCTCTCTCCACTCGCACTGTCTGTACCTGTAAAGACTTGATTATCTGGCCAGGCTCACATTCCAACCATTATCTTGCAATTGTGCCTTTGTCCAGATTTGCCCTGTTTGTGAACCCAACTCTCCACTCACCTGATGAAGGAGCTGGGTTCCGAATGCTTGTGATTCCAAATAAACCTGTTGGACTTTAATCAGATGTTGTGAGACTGATTACTGTCCCACCCCAGTCCAACACCATCATCTCCACATCATCACCTCCACTTGATTATAAAAGTTAAAATGAAATTCAAACCAGCTGTTCAAAGACAACAAGGGAATCAGTGAAGACCAGAATCATTCTTCTTTCTTCAAAACTGTCACTGAACTCATAAATTCTGAGGAAATGATAAAAGATGTTGTAAGTTTAACATTCAACCTTTCAGTCACAGGTGGGTTTAAAGTTAAACCAAGTGCGAAGCGTATATTATTCTATCACAACTTATCCTTCTCCTCACTTAACCCAGTTCAAACTACATACATGGCAAAGACAACTTTAAAACTACAGACCAGATCGGGGTGGGGGGCGAGGCGGAGGGAGAGGTGGTTAACGGATGGAATTCAGGGAGACAAGTATCAGACAGACTCGCAAACTAGGGACAAATATCAAACAGACACAGTAACACAGACAGGAAATGATTCAAACACAAATTTCCCTTATCAACTCAGCCTGTAGCTTCTGTTATAAATATTCAGAATGCAGAATTTCAAACTCTTTCCCAGGTTGTTAGCTTTTTCCAAACATTGCTTTGTCTGTTTTGTCACTGGACACTCATTGTGATGAGGATAGAAGATTGTCCCAGGGGTTATTCCTGTCTCCCCACCTACGGACCCCGCCTGCCACCAATCCACCACCCCCACCCCCCAGATCCTCAATCTTTATCGCCGCCCAACAAATCCCTCTGATAGGGGAGTTGAGACTACACTCTGTCACTGGCTTCTTCTGCCTGTCGCCTTCTAACTCTAATTTCTGTTTCTGCTCCGTGTTTAAGACTTCCACACCAGCCTGGAGGTTATTGACCATCTCTACAATCTTCCTTGGGGTTGTCTGGACTCGAAACGTCAGCTCTTTTCTCTCCTTACAGATGTTGTCAGACCTGCTGAGATTTTCCAGCATTTTCTCTTTTGCTTTCAGATTCCAGCATCGCAGTAATTTATTTTTATCCACACTCTTCCTGTTGGGTTGTGTCACTTTCTCATAAAGCTTTCTCTTTCCCTCTCTCTCTCTATCCTTGGGTCAGTCTCTGACCTGCCCCGTGTTAGACCTGTTTCAGTTTGTTAATCTCTGCTTCTCACAAGAGGGGTTAGTTTCGACTCCCGGTTGTGAATGGCCAGAGAAACCACTCAGGTGAACGGGCCAAGATGGAAACAGTTCAAGGGGGTGCGGGACCCAAACTCCCATCCCAGTGGGGGTTATCCTGGACTGTCTCAGTGTCTCTCCACCATACGGTAGGGTTTAAACCTGGGCACAGAGGGCACAGGGAGCTGGGCTAATCCGCCTCCTCCACTGGGCCAGGTAGACAGACACCTGCCCCTTGCCCCAAGACCCTTTACTGTGGGAAGAGGGGGCAGGTCACTTTGACCGGGTCCCTGATCTTGGCTCAGTCGGTGGGTGGCTCTCGGAACTCTCTGGAATAATGATCGCAGCTGTAACATTGGCCCTGATGGGATGGGTGTGATCCTGACCCCTGTATATTTTGGGGGGGGGGGAATATGGGATGGGGGGCGCTGAGAGTTCTCTCTCCCTCTCCAGCTTTTCCCAGACACCGCCCTGATTCTGATTTCCAAGTGGATTCATTCGCCTCTCTGCTGCCTTTCACCCTTCCTGCCTCCCTATCGCAGGCAAGGGTCACCCCCTCACTGCCCACTGCTGATCCTGGCTGCTGTCTGCTGGGCCAGGAAGCTCACAGCCTTTTCTACTATCCCCAGTCATGTGGGACATTCTGACCCCCCCCAAATCCTCGCTTCTAATTGGGGCCCGAAGACATCATCAAGTGGACCACAAGCTCTTGGCAAAAACGACAGGATGTTCCTCTTTTCACTGCCCGCCCTGTGGGTCCCCTGTCATGTCTCAGAGCTCAGTAAGAAGTCTCACAACATCAGGTTAGAGTCCAACCAGTTTATTTGATAGTAATCTCACAAACTTTCGGAAATACTGTTCCTCTGTCAGGTGTGTGGAAGGTTCTGATCAGAGAAGGACTTTAACCTGGTGTTGTGAGACTTCTCACTGTGTTTACCCCAGTCCAACACCGGCATCTCCACATCATGTCTCAGCGCTGACAGGATGCTGGTTTTAGACGGTTTAGTGAAATGAGGGTCATTCTATCAGCTTCTGCTCCTGCTTTCAGTCAGGCTGCGTCGGGTCCCAAGTCTGTGACAATGACTAAAGAACTTCCCTGGGGCTCTGTGTTAACCTGCTGCCTGTCCCTGATACTGGTGCCACTATGAAGGGAGTATTGGAAGGAGGCCTCGGGTAATCGATGTTGGTTCACTGCTCAAGCGGTGCAGGAGGGACAGCCAGCTTGATGTTATTTTGTGAGGCGGATCCCTCCTGCCTCGGTTATACCTTCGTTCCCGCGATCTACCGGCTGCTTCAGCTGAACTGCCCCAATCCACCTGGTTACCACTGGCCGCTGGTGCAACCTGAGTTTTGTCCATTTGGCACTGACCCTAGTCGGGTCCTTTCCGCTGCCTGTTTACATTGGGCTGGTTCCGTGTGTTAAGAACTGAGTGTCAGTTGTAACCTTTCTCATTTCAGTGAGATACTGCCTTTTCAGTTGCTTCTCAATCCTGCATCAATCTCTCTGTTCATATTGACTCATTGAGTGATGTACATTTTTTACACTCCCCCTCACACTCTGTCATTCACAAATTATCTGTCATCAAGGCGGGGAGTCCAGAACTAGGCGGGGGGGGGGGGGGGGGGGTGGGGGGGGTGGTGGTGGTGCGTGTGGGGGGGGGAGGTAATAGTTTGAGGATAAGGGATAAACCTTTTGGAACTGAGGTGAGGAGAAATTTCTTCATCCAGAGGGTAGTGAATGTGTGGAATTCACTCCCACAGAAAGCAGTTGAGGTCAAAATATTGTATGTTTTTAAGAAGGAATGAGATGCAGCCTTTGGGGCTAAAGTGATCAAGGGTTTTGGGGGTAAGGGGAATCAGAATATTGAACTGGATGATCAGGCATGATCAAAATGAATAGCCGAGCAGGCTCGAAGGGCCGAATGGCCTTGTCCAGCTTCTAGTTTCTACAGATGTTTCTATATATTCATCTCGCTAATTTTATGTAATCTTTGTCAATTTGCAAGTGGCTCAGATAATAATCCACAGATTATAACCCTGGGGGTTGTGTTCGTTAATTTAGTGCCTAGTTCTTCAATCAGAAACTCTTTCCTCATTCTATATATGTCATTAGTGCTGACATGGAGCACTGCAACGGGAGCCTCACTCATCCCTCCTCCCTCCCACCGGCTCCTTCTCCATCCCAGAGCAGGTGTCCTGAACCCTGGCACTGGACACTCAGCCGTCTGGACTCTCACTCCTTGCTGCAGAAACCATGTCAATTCCCCTCACTGCACTATCCCCCCTACACTTTCCCTCACTACACTGTCCCTCACTGCACTGTCCCCCTACACTGTCCCTCATTGCACTGTCCTCCCCTACACTGTCCCTCACTACACTGCCCCTCATTGCACTGTCCCCCACTACACTGTCCCTCACTACGCTGTCCCCCTACACGGCCCCTCACTACACTGGCCCCCACTACGCTGTCCCTCACTACACTGTCCCTCACTACACTGCCCCTCACTACCAATACATTCTGATGTACTGCCCCCTACTTAAATGGTTTTCTGTGTTGCAGTGCCACAGTCGGTCAGCTGGTCCACTCTGCAGCCCCCACTCTCATCCAAACAAACTCAGAGAGCATCAAACTTGTTGGACAATTGCAGAGGCTGACACTCCTCTACTCCTGCACTCTGGGTCCCCTTACCTGCCTCAGCTGCTGTCACACCCTCTGTCCCTGACCATTTTCCGGTTCTTTCTCCCTCCCTGATTTACCGCAGTGTCTGCAGCTCAGCCTCCAGCTCACTGAATCTGAGCAGAATTTCCTGAGGTGGCAGACACTCACGGCAGGTGTGTTTGCTCTGGATCACAGGGATAGGGATAGGGGGAGGGGGCCCGGCTGGGAGTGTGCAAGGTGTAGAATCCATGAGACAAATGGCCTCCTCCTACCCACATGCTGCAGCCTTGACACATCACCTGTCCTGCTATCCTTAATAATTATTCCATTAAATTATTCACTTACTTCTGGTGCTTTAAATAGATTTTATTAAATATGATTTTAAACTTTAGGAAGGGAATAACCTTTAAACTCTGAATAGATACTCGCCAAACACATACCTTTTTCTCCAACTAATCAAATTGCATTTTTGGTATGTTTTTTTTATGAACTCTGATCTTTATTTCCTTCGACATCCAGGCTCCTCTGCTCTTGTTCCCATCCTTTATTTTTTCGGGGATGTGTTTATCCTGTACTCTTGTTACCTCCTCCATGAAAGACTCGCTTCTCTGACACAGTTTTATCTGAAAGTTGCTGCCGCCAGTCCCATTGGACCAAATTGTACCCGATTAACATCAGCTCTTTCCCCAAGTTATCTTTAATTCCCAGCTGATCCTTATCCTTTCCCATCATTACCTTAAATCTGACTCAATTATGGTCATTCTCGGCCTGGCTCCCTTTCCGGATTTTAAGTGCGGAATCTCCCTCTCCCTTGTTGGGCTTTCTGCATATTGGCTAAAAATCTTCTCCTGAATTCAGTTTAAGAATGTTGCTTCCTCTCTACCTCGCTCACTGAAACAATCCCAGTTAACACTCGGGTAGTTTAAATCCCTGAAGATCACTGCCTTATTATTCCTCCCCATTTCTGAAATTTGATGAGCTATTTGATGCTCTCCCTGTCCCCCTGACTCTTTGGGGGTTTATTTTACACACCCAGGAGCGTCTTTGCCTCTCTTGTGTGTTTTTTACTCCTACCCTTAAAGCTTCATTTGATGATCCTTGGGTATCATTCCTCCTGACCGCCACCCCCCCCCCCCCCCACCACCACCACCACACCTACCCCTCTATCCATCTCATCTCAATACCCGATAGTCAGGAGCTGCCAACCCTGCCCAGCATTGAGCCAAGTCTCGATCATAGCTATGATATCATACTCCCACATACCTACCTGTACGCCAGCTCCTGTCCCTTATTCCTCAGGACCCTTGTGTTAAATACATACCATTTAGCTCGCTAGACTCACTACTTCATTATCTAGCCCATGTTTCTCTGCCTTTCAGACTCACTTACTGGCGTTTTAACTTTTATTCCATCTCAGCTTCTGTCTCCTCTGAGTAATTTGATCCCAAATTCTCTGCCAAGTTAAAATCTATTCCAGCAGCACTAGCAAACTTCCTTGCGAGGGTGTTGGTTCCATTCCTGTTTGGAAGTAACCCATCCAATTCATACAGACCCCACCTTCCCCAGAAACCATCCCAATGCCCCAGGAATCTAAAGCACCCTCACCCATCCCCCTGCCCCCTCACCCTCCCACACCCCTCTCCGCACCATCCCTCCAGCCGCACCTTCAACTGGTCTCTCCCCCGAACCTACACTCAGTATTGTGTGGCACCGGCAGTAATCCACAAATTACTAAACCCTGAGATTACCAACCCGGAGATTGCTAACTTGGAGATTACTAACTCGGACATTACTAACCCAGGTATCACTAAACCTGGAGATTACTAATCCTGAAGATTATTTAACCGGAGATTGCTAACCCAGATATTACTAAATCAGAGATTACTAACCTAGAGATTACTAACCCAGGTATCACTAAACCTGAAGGTTACGAAACCGGAGATTGTTAACCCAGTGATTACTATCTCAGAGATTACTAACTAGAGATTACTAACCCAGGTACTACTAAACCTGGATATTACTAACCTGGAGATTACTGTCTCTGAAATCCCGTTTTTCAATTTCCCTGAAGTTTGCTGAATTCTGAACTATTATCTGCAGATTTTGGAATTATTCCCTTTCCGCCAATATCTCGATCATTATTGACAAGGATGTCAGCACCCGTCCGTTCGGCCCATCGGATTTGGACCAACTGTTTGAAGGGGTTATCCTATTAACCCCATTCTTCACTAGAGGGGTTTAGAATCGAGTTTCTGTCCGTGATCTGAAGCAGTTCAATAAAGCGGTTATTGTGAATGGACTTTATTGCATAAAAACCCGTGGGAATAAATCACAAACTGTGTCCAAACCTGCAGCTCCGGGACTGTTCCGTGTTGTGACGTTTCACTGTCTGATATTGAGATTAATGTCCAGTTCCTTTGTCCGGTTACCTGTCCCGTGAGACAGCTCCAGACTGACCCGAATCCCCTCTCACATTCCAATAATTTATCAATCTCCCAGCCCACTTACACAGCACAATAGCTCCCGCTTTTGTACCTTTACCTTTGTTAAAGATAAAGCGCGCACGGTATTGTTCAGCTCGCTGCTCTCACCATCCTGAAAGTGGGCAGAATCCATTCACCCTGACAAGCTTCTACTTATCTTGTTCAAACACACCAATATCTAAATAACAATTACTGCTGCTATAATATATTCATGAGCACTCACTATCCGAGAGCCTTTGACAACCTGTTACCTTCCTCTCGGAGCAAAACACACCAGCACAGAAATGTAGGAGATCCCAGTCAGTCTCTAATTCAACTAAACAAGGAGTAGAAATAAACTTATTCGGTATTCGATCTTTTGCGAACAAACTATACCTAAAGAGAATCAAGATAGAGCTTGGCTCATCCTGAATACCGTGAACAGAGAGATGCAGGGTCAGAGAGAGATTGGGGGTGGGGGAGTTAGAGAGACAGAATGAGAGACAGGACAGAGAGACTGAGAGAAAGACAAATAAACAAAAAAAAGGGAGACAGAGAGACAGAAACGGAGAGGCACGGAGATAGAAATAGAGAGACAAGAAACATAGAGAGAGGGACAGAGAGAGACAAGCAAAAGAGAGACTGAGGAGAAGGCGGTGAGACAGAGACAGAGAGAGAGAGAGAGACAAAGGGATAGGGGAAAAAAGCGAGAGAGACTGGAAAAGACGGAGATTTTGAGACAGAGAAACACTGATAGAGGGAGAGAGGGATACAGAAACATAGATAGAGAGAGAGAGAGATAGCAGACAGACACAAAGACAGGCTGAGAGAAAGGCGGAGAGAGATAGAGACAAGGGCAGAGAGGCAAAGAGAGAGAGAGGGAGACAAAAAAAGAAAGGGATAGAGAGAGACAGAGAGACAGAAAGTGGACAAGGGCAGAGAGAGAGAGAGAGTAATAGAAACAAGAGAGAGAAAGAGAGGCGGAGAGCGACAAAGACTATGAAAGACAGCGAGAGGCAGAGACACAGAGAGAGAGAAAAAAACAGAGAGGGACAGAGATAGACAGAGGTAGAGAGAAAGAGAGACAGAAACAGAGAGAGAGAGAGAGACGAGGAAACAGAGGGAATGACAGACAGAAGGAGCGGCGATGCTATTTTAGTGACAAAATCTGAATTCTTTCTTTGATGTTTTGAAATGAAACATTGTTGATGACCTAATTCCAATTAACTAGTCAGATTTCCCTCCAATGTGCTGTGCGGGGGTAAATTGGAATTCAGTTTAGTTTTAAGCTGCTGCCCACTCTACCCCAGTTTAACTGTCTTTGTGTAGGTTTCCTCTTATTGGATATTGTTTGAATTGATCTGAGATGGAAATACAAGTCAAAATATGAATAGTTCTAGTCTGCAAATCTCTAATCTCTGCCATTTCAGTGGAGTTTCATTGTAAAACTAACAAATTAGACGATTACAACGGGGTTGAGTGTTAGTTATTGAGGACAACATGTCAGAATGGGACATTTAGACCATAGACAGAAGACACTGTTAAAATCACCAACTACAAAGCAAGTATTCGGGAAGCAGGGAGTCTTTCCCCAGAAAACATGACTTTATTATGCCTCACTCACTCAATATTCCCCAACCTGCAACATATCCAATGGACAAGGGGTTTTATTAATAAGCCAGTGTTTATTGGAAAGCTCTGTTCACTTTCCCATGGTGCTGTCCATTCTCCTGCTTTTCAACAGAGCCAACTTATTCCTGAAACCATTCCCAACTGCCCATTCCCGCAACTAACTCCCTAACACACAGGTCTAAAGAATGGACGAGCCCCAGGCTCCCCCTGGTCCAAAACAAAAAGCACAATCAGCAGGAAGCGGCTGTGAGAGGCAGAATAAACGGATCACCTGCTCCAAGAGGTTTCTGTATTTCATTTACAGAAATTAGCCGGACTCCCTGAGAGGTGCCGCATTATTGAAATGGCAACAATCAGAATCTAATCATTAGGGAGAAGAATTCAGGATCATCGCTGCTTTCATTGTGATCGACATTAACCCAATCACTAGACCAACTGCCAAAAGGCGATAAGGTGTCCACATTGAGACTTCATGGATTTTATCTGAATCTTCGTCATGTGCTAATGAGTTGTTTGGAGGATGTGACTGGGTTTTGCGTAAATGCCTCTAATCTCCTGGGACCCCTCCCCCGAACGCGTGCTCACACACTGAGCTCCTTTAAAAGGATCTCCCCGGACTCAGGAGGCAGAAGGAGTGGAGCTGTCCACACAGCCAGTGCTGAAGTCCCGCCAATTTCAAAGCCTTTGCAAACCGCTCTCCTTCTCGCCGTCTTTCCGAGTTGTCTTGGCTCTGTGCAGAGATGTGGTGCAGCCGGGTTCAGTGCACCCTCGCCCTCCTCTCCATCGCCCTGACAGTGCTGAGTGTTAGCTCAGCTCCCACAGACAACAGGTACCGCGAAATCCTGCAGAGATCCATGGCAGCCTCAGGGACCCGGGGTAAAGCGGTAAGAATCCAATCAAATCAACCACTCTTTCATAAAACAAGTGAAATGTTTGTTTTTGTTTACACAGTTTACTCAGAATGGAAACAGAGACTGGAAAATAACAGGTTCGAATCTGTCTAGTTGTGAAGACCCACTTTTAATCGGATGATAATACTGAGTGAATGTGTTTTGTTTTATGTTGAATACATTTCTCTGGCTTAGAAAGATTTCTGACTGGGTTTGATACAAATATTTATGCAAAAAATAATTCTCTTTCTCTCCAATCCATATTCACCTCCCCCCCCCCAAAGAAAGAGACAAGAAGCAGATTCAACTTTCCACAATCCAAGGGAACTTGAGGCTCCCCTCTCCACATCCCAACCCCCCCTCCCCATCCTAAACCCCTCTCTCCCCACCCCTAACCATCTCTCCCTCATCCCACCCCTCACCCCCTCTCTCCCCCGCCTCACCGTCTCTCTGTCACCCCACCTCTAACCCCCCCTCTCTTCCAACCTTAGCCCCTCTCCCCATCTCTAACCCTCTCTCTCCAGCCCTCGTAGTCCGTCCTCCCTCACCCCTGACCCCCGGGGCTTCTACCCGGGCTCACTCCGTCTCTTTGAATCGATTATTAGAGTTACGTCCAGCGCCCGGGTTTCCCTGAGGAACCCCCCCCCCCGCCCCCCACTCCAGTACCCAATTCAGAATGGGGCAGATTGAACTAAATTTTACAACAAAATCATTTTGTTTGAACTGGATATGAATTTCAAAGATTTTTTTATCGGTTATGAATTGTTGATAAGAAGCACCCAGCCCCCGGGGACTGAGTTCATCGGCAGGAGTAACGGGTTCAGGAATAACTCTCCATTTCCCCAATGACTCTGCGCCTCTTGAACAATAAAACTCTTGGATGTTGTTTCTTCCCGAGGTCTTTTTCGCTCTTTTCAAAGTCTACCTTCTCCTTGAAGGATGACAGTTGTGGGGATGGGGTCAGGTTTCTCTCTATTTGCGGATTTGGAACTTTAATGTAGAAATCTGCAGAGAAGTGAAGATAACTAAGCTTCTTATGGATTGACACAACTGTACAGATATTGGCCTGAGTTTCCAGCATTCATTTGTAGCGGGAATTGGCGGGGGTATTTCTGCCCTAATTTATTTCCTGTTTTTGTCTTTAGGAGTTGACAAAATACAGCCTTGCCCAACTCCTGTCTGAACTGGAAAACGCCGAGAATGAAGCTCTGGAAACTGATGACTTGGGTGAGAGGAACGAGGTGCGGATGGAGCTGGAGAGATCCATTAACCCCAACCTGGCGAACAGGGAGCGGAAAGCTGGCTGTAAGAATTTCTTCTGGAAAACATTTACATCCTGTTAACTCTCCAAGTTCTCCACAGGAACCCAGAATGAGGCATTTCGAGAAACTGTAAATAAATAATGTGATGGATGATTCTATCTGATTTCTGTAAGAGAAGACATTGAGTTTGAATTGTAGAGTACCGGGCCAGAATGAATGGTGACTGGCTGGAGTCACTCTGGTTGCAGAGGTACTATTTTTCATTAATCTGTTGCAATAAAATCTATGTTTGAAAGTGAAATATTTTTTGCCTTTGTTTTCTGAGAGATCCGAGCAACAAATGGACAGAAATAATTCAAATATTTCACATCACCAATCTGTCTCCAAAGGTAGATGATTACTTTTCCACAATTGTAACATTATAAATCTGCTCTGAGTACCAATCACTTTGGGTCACATTTCCAAACTCGGCAAATATTTTATTGAAAGTTTCTCCGTGTGTTCAATCTCAGGAGGCGGAGACAGTGAATGAATCTATATTCGGAGGGAGAGGGGCTTCCGGGGGAGGGGAGGGACGGTGGTGGGTTCTATTCCATATATCTGTGCCGTGTACATTGCAATCTACCAATCTGGTGACTAGCATCAAACTGGGGAAAGTATAACCCGGTTAACTAATCCACCAATCGCAACCTCAATCCAGCCTTCAGTTCTAAGGTAGGTTTTCACTTTTGCACAATACAGAATAAATCAGTTGCTGCACAAGTGCCTGTGCCCCGGCTGGGATGAGAATATGTTCTCCCCAAATCCACTGCCTTCCATTCTCCATTATTTTAATAATAAAAAACGGAAAATAGAAAGTAGAGAAACAATGGAACTGGAGCAGAATTAGGCAAATTCAGCCCTTGGAGCCCCCGCTCCTTGCGAGTCAGAATATTTTATCCAGATTCCTGGAAGCTTCAAACATGGTCAAATCAATAACTAGCTTACACTATCCCTCCCTCAACTAACCAATGAATACTTCACCGGTCTTCAGAAAGAAGCTTTGTGGGAAGCAGGGACACAGACTGTGCTCTGAGTACAGATTTCAATCACTTACATGACACTAACATGCATGATGCAGACATGTATATGTATCTCAATGACATTGCTGAGAGTGACCATGACACAGTGTGTGAAGGCACATCGTTACCTCCAGAAACCCTTCATTGTGTGTTACACCATCAGGAGTGGAACTGACTAATTGTTCAATTTAAAACGGAGAGCTCAGTGACATGTTGAGGGTTTGCAATCTAAGCAGAGTGTTATACCAACACAACCTGACACTTTGTCACGTGGTAATTCCTTAATCTTCCATCAGGATCAATCCAGGAGATAGAACTGATTCAGTCAAGGATGTAGAAAGAGAATTGGGAAAATCATAACCTGCAACTTTCCCTCCAAGTCCCTCACCATCCCGATGTGGAAATATATCACAGCTCTTCACAGGGGTGGGGTCAAAATCCTGGAATTCCCTCTGTAATAACATTGTGGGTGCATCTGCACCACATGGACAGCAATGGTTCAGGAAGGAAGTTTAACACCACCTTCTGAAGCGTAATTAGGGATGGGCAATAAATGCTGGCCTTGCCAACGATGTTCACTCCATGTGAATTAATAATGAAAATCATACCAGGAGTAAAACCGAGTGAGCTTTAGAATGCGACAGAATTACTGAAGCTATCGCACTAGAAAGCAATGTGTTAACCCCAAAAATCAGCCCCCAAACAGAACAAACATTTTCTATCAGAGAAAATCTCTGCAAGTCTATTACATCGAGTGAAGAATGAGCGCAGACAACCAGACATCCACAAGGAGGAAAATTATCTTCCATGAAAATCTCCATCCAACACAAAGGTGTTGGCAACAAAACTGAAGAGATTATAAGATTTTCAGCCAGTACTCAACCCAGTTGGAAGTGGTTTTTCTTATAAAAACAGGCATGTTGGAACAGGCATGAAGGATACTGCAGAGAGCAGATCCCAAACGAAAGAATAGAAAGTTCCTAATACCAGGGAGAGGAGCAGGAGGAAATCCCAAGAAATCCTTTTAGTTAAAGGGAAAATACAGGAATCTGGAAAAAGCTCCTGTTGAGTGAAGTTAAGAGGGAGGAGCAGAAGCTCCAATGTAAAAGATAGGCTGCAAGGTCCAGGTCTGGAATAAGGTGGACTTGCAAGAAACTAGAGAGCCAAGGAACACCCAACAGTTGCTGACTTCTTAATGTGAGCCTGTGAAACAATGACTGGCTGTCTGAGAGATTGCATGGAAGGTGAATCTTGAATGCATGTGTTGCCCCAGGGCAGAGGATCATTAGAAGAATAGGCTAAAACCCTGGAGTTGGATTCTTGGTGAAGATATCCAAAAGAAAGTATTATTTGAGAGAAGATTCTTAGGTATGTTCTCCGATGATGGAGCTCAGAAACCCTCATGTGAAAGACGGTGTTCCAATTAGACCAGTTGGCTCAATGTGTGACAAGCATCTAAGAGAGGAATCCTTAGAATCTTAGAATCCCTGCTGTGCAGAAGGGGGCCATTTGGCCCTTTGAGTCTGCACTGACCACAATCCCACCCAGGCTCTGTCCCCATAACCCCATGCATTTACACTAGCTAGTCCCTCTGACACCAAGGGGTGATTTAGCATGGCCAATCCACCCAACTGGACATCTTTGGATTGTAGAAGTTATTTTGGGTGGAATCTGTCACTTGGTTTCGGAGTGTTGGGTGTCTGACCAAAGGTTGCTCATTGGTTTACGTGAAGGGGGTATTTATTGTAAACATAAGAGTATACGACAGGTTTTGTAACTTGTGTTATCCTTACAAATCTGGACATACCTGTGGAGGTATAGGTGGGATGAAGGATTGATGTAACATTGTTCTCTCCTTGTTTAATAAACGTTTTACACTTTTGTTAAAGGTTCATCAGCTGACTCCTGTGACTCTGCTCAGTAACAACCTCCCATCCCTCAAACATCCCAGTGCCACCTTTGGAAAGAGTAGGGAAGTTATCCTTTGTGTCCTATTTAACAGTTTCCCTCAATGCCATCAACAAAGTTTTCCTAATGCTGCTTGTAGACTGTTTGCCTGCTTCCTGCAGTAAGTATAGTTCAGGGAAAAAGTGTTTGGTTGCTTACAAACCACTTTGGGGCTTCTGAGATTATGAAATGCAATAAACACATGAATCTTTATTTTCAAAGACAACTTTATAGATTTTTATAGTTATGTTAATCAACTAATTAAAGTTGCTGTTTTATTAGAGAATATCAAGAAACATTGATAAATATTCATGTCATATTTGAACTTATTAATTCCACGGAGCTAGAACTACACCTATAACTTGACTGTTCCTGAATCATCTTTAATAATAATGACAGAACAATTGGAACATTTGAGATTACACACTTTGTAACATTTCTGTAATTAGTCAACATAACGGGGGTGATTTCCCCCGAGTAAACAAAGTGTCCAATGGGCAGGAGATTGGGAATTTTCCTGCCTGCTTTTTGGGGGAGTTGAGTTTCAAGAGTTTATGGTACTCTGTGCAACACAGAGGCCATCAAGTGATTCACACCAGCACTGGGGTGGTGGTGGTGGTGGGGCAGACAGAGGTGGGGGGAGATGGGGAGGGGGGGGGGGGGGCAGAGGGGGTGGAGCCTAAACCAGCAGGAGAGGTCGGCAGTAGACTGCTCAGGGGTCTATTGGGAATGTGCCGATCTCCCAGCATACAGGGAAATTGGCTGACATCCCCCTGGACGTAATTGGGCTCCTGGCTGCTGGCCACGACCCCTCCCCCCGTCGCTGGCTCCTGGACATCACTGACCTCCCAGTGGCTGGCCCTGTCTGGCCCTTCTCCATCTGGCCACACCCCCATGTGGCATTTCTGCTTAGGCTCTGCCTTCTTGTACTGCCCGGTCAGCATTGCCAGTGTACCAGGCTGGCACTGCCAGGGTCCCAGTCTGGCAGTGCCAAGATAGCACTGCCCAAGGGGCACAGCTCCCCCACCCCTGACCTCTCGGGGGGCCTCAAAGGCTCCTCACAGCAGGCTCCCATTGTTGCGCTCGCTATGATCCCTGCTCTTGGGAACATTCACTGGGAAGGTCAGAGAGCCAAGTAAACCAGGACAATAGTTTCTGGAGATTGTGAAAGAGATGGAAATTGGCTCATGAATATTTGAACCAGCCTCACGCTGTCCCCCGGCCTGTGCAGCAAGACAGGAACATTCCGCCCATTCAGTTTGTTTTGAAGCCAAGATAATCCTTCCATTCCTGGATGAAGATGCAGACAAACGAATTAGGAGCAGGAGGAGGCCATTCTGCCCCTCAAGCCTACTCCGCCATTCAATAAGATCATGGTTGATCTAATTGTAACATAAACCCCACGTTCCTGCCGACTCACTGATAATCTTTCATCCCCTCATTAGTCAAGAATGTTTCTATCTCTGACTTAAACATATTCAAAGATTCCGGTTCCACTGCCTTTTGAGGAAGAGAGTTCACCAGTAACTGATGAGCCTCTGGGAGAAAATTCTGTCTTAAATGAGAGGATCTAACAAAAGGAAACATCCTCTTGAAAAAGGCACATGGGATGCTTGCCTTTATCAACCCAGGTATAGATTACAAAAGCAGGGAAGCCATGATGGAGTTGTATAGAACTTTTGGGATGGGGTCTGTCATAGGGTGACACGATGGCACAGTGGTTAACGTTGTTGCCTCGAAGTGCCAGGGACCCAGGTTCAATTCCTGGCTTGGGTCATTGTTTGTGTGGAGTTTGCACATTCTCCCCATGTCTGTGTGGGTTTTCTCTGGATGCTCCGGTTTCCTCTTACAGCCCAAAAGGGATGCTTGTTAGGTGCATTGGCCATGCTAAATTCTCCCTCAGTGTACCCAAACAGGCGCCAGAGTGTGGCAACTAGGGGATTTTCACATTAACATCATTGTACTGTTAATGCAAGCCTACTTGTGACACTAATAAATAAATTATAAAACTTTAAGCCTAGCCTGTCCTTTTCATAGAAGATAACCTGCCCATCCCAGGTATTAGCTTATTAAACAAGCTCTGAACTGCTTCCGATGCATGTACATCCTTCATTCGATAAAGAGGTCAGTCCTGTAACAAAACTCCAGATATTGTCCCATTAGCCTCCTGTATAACTGGAGCAAAACCTTCCTTCTTTTACATTTAACTCCCCTCACAATAAATAAGAACATTCTTTTGGCTTTCTTAATGATTTGCTGCACCTGTATTGCCTTTTGTGATTGGTGTACTGGGACAGCCAGATCACTCTGTATCTCAGAGCTCTGTAAGTCCTCTCCATTCAGATAATCAGCTTTTTTTTTATTCTTCCTGCCAAAATGGGCAATTTTACACTCTCCCACATTACACTCCATTTGCCAGGTCTTTATTCATTCATTTAATCTCTCAGTGTCACTTTCTAACCTCTGACTGCCCTCTGATTTGCTCAACTATCTTTGTGCTTTGCTTGCTGGAAGTAAAAGATATCCAGCATCCCCAGAGTGTAGCTTTCAGAACACAAGGAGCTGAGACAAGTTTTTTACACAGAGGGTGGTGGGTGCCTGGAACTCGTTGCCGGGGGAGGTTGTGGAAGTGGATGCAGTAGTGACTTTTAAGGGGTGTCTTGACAAGTACATGAATAGGATGGGAATAGAGGGATATGGTCCCCAGTAGGGTAGGGGGTTTTAGTTCAGTCGGGCAGCATGGTCGGTGCAGGCTTGGAGGGCCGAA
This sequence comes from Carcharhinus amblyrhynchos, assembly GCF_965287045.1. NCBI lineage: Eukaryota > Metazoa > Chordata > Chondrichthyes > Carcharhiniformes > Carcharhinidae > Carcharhinus > Carcharhinus amblyrhynchos. Next base: position 140,155,459 of record NC_137326.1, read on the forward strand.
GGGCCTGTTCCTGTGCTGGAATTTTCTTGGTTCTTTCTTTGTTAGATTAGCGCTCCTCAGAAACACAACTGGGATTGAATTTCCACTGATAGAACATAGAACATAGAAAAACTACAGCACAAACAGGCCCTTCGGCCCACAAGTTGCACCGATCATATCTCTACCTTCTAGGCTTACTTATAACCCTCAATCCTACTAAGTCCCATGTACTCATTCAGAAGTCTCTTAAAAGACCCTATCGAATCCACCTTCACCACCACCGCTGGCAGCCGATTCTATGCACTCACTACTCTCTGAGTGAAAAACTTACCCCTGACATCCCCTCTGTACCTACTCCCCAGCACCTTAAACCTGTGTCCTCTCGTAGTGACCATTTCAGCCCTGGGAAAAAGCCTCTGAGAATCCACTCGATCTATACTTCTCAACATCTTATAAACCTCTATCAGGTCACCTCTCAGCCTTCGTCTCTCCAAGGAGAAAAGACCGAACTGTCTCTTTAGGTGTTGATGTGATCGGCGCAACTCGTGGGCCGAAGGGCCTGTTTGTGCTGTAGTGTTCTATGTTCTATCCTCATAAGGCATGCCACCTAATCCAGGCAACATCCTTGTAAATCTCCTCTGCACCCTTTCTATGGCTTCCACATCCTTCCTGTAGTGAGGTGACCAGAACTGCACACAGTACTCCAAGTGGGGTCTGACCAGGGTCTTATAAAGTTGCAGCATTACCTCCCGACTCCTAAACTCAATTCCTCAGAATACAGCAGTCAGATACATCAGTGGAAATTTGTGTCAAAGTCTCTAATGTTTAGAATAATTATGTGAGATTATGAAATAAATTCTGGGAACTGGATTCAAAACTTTCTAGAGAAGATAACAAAGGGGTAATTTTGCCAACTTGTCTCACTGGTAGATTGGTGTGGTGAGCTGGTGAGATCAGGAGAGAGGCAGAAAGTCAGCTTTGTGCCTGGTTTCTCGCCTCTCGCGATACTTCTGGCACAGTGAATCTGGCATGATCAACCTCATGCCCGGGAAGATTATAATATTTAAATCTGGATTTATTAGTCAGTCTGGGAGGGAATCATCTGGGCTGCTTTGCCTAAATGTCTTGACAATGGAGATTCTCACCTTCAATCATCATGTATGCTCCCCCACCAACAAGGTCCAGGCATGATGGCTTCACTGGTGGAAGTGGAGGGAGGTGCCAAGGGACAGAGCTTAAATGAAGGATTGGGGACCTGAAGGGGAGCGGGGTAGGGCCTGAAAGGGAGGGGGTAGGGCCTGGAGGGAAGGAGTAGGGCCTGAAGGGGAGGGACTGGGGCCTGGAGGGGCAGAACCTAAGTTGGGCTGTGATCTCTACAATCAGGGATCACTGGTGGAGTGATTGGCTGTGGGGGTGTGGAATGGGGGCAGTGATTGCCCAGTTGGGTGAATCGGGGTGGAGATCAGTCAGTGGGGGGGGTTAATTCATTCTTTAGACATGGGCATCGCTGGCTGGGCCAGCATCTATTGCCCATCCTGAATTACCCCTGAACTGAGCGCCTCACTTGGCCCATTTCAAGAGGCAGTTGAGAGTCACCCACATGGCCATGTCTCTGGAGTCACAGGTAGGCCAGACCGAGTAGGGATGGCAGATTTCCTTCCCTAAAGGGCATTAGTGAACCAGATGGGGCTTTCTCACAATTGACAATGTTTCATGGTCATCAGTAGATTCTTAATTCCAGATATTTTTTTAAAATTCATATTCTACCATCTGCTGAGGCAGGATTCAAAACTGGGTGCTAGAATATTAGCTGAGTTTCTGGATTATTCGTCTAGTGGTAATACTATTAGGCCACTCCTTCCCCAGATATGATGTCCGGTGGTGTCGGGGGAATGAGATGTGTAGTTTTGCACTGGGAGGTTAATTTATGCACAATCGCACCTTCTCGCAGTCACCTTCCCGGTGAGGTTAGACTCCATCCACTCTCCCCATTGACAAGAAGCATGTTGTCTCAATTGCTTCTCTAGGTGGCACAAGATTGTGTCTGGGAGCTCGCCCAAACATTGGGCGCGATTCTCTCTTCCATTTTACACGCTTGTTTAGCACTTAGAGTTTTTTTGGCAAGATCGTCCTTAGGGGCTTTGCTCTGCTTCCCTGAAGACAGCAGGGCAGGTTGAAGAGGTTGGGAAGGTAAATGGGATCCTTCACTTTATTAATCCAGACATTGAATATAAGAGAAGGCAGATGATGATGGAGCCAGAGTATTGTGTAAGTTTCTGGTCACCACACAATAGGAAGCAGGTGATGGTACGAGAGGGTGCGGTGGAGATTCACCAGGATGTTACCTGGGATGGAGAATTATACCGATCAGGGGAGGCTGAGTAGGCTGGGGCTGTTTTTACAAACTGGATTTACAAAAGGGAAATCATGCTCGACGAATCTATTAGAATTCTTTGAGGATGTAACTAGTAGAGTTGATCAAGAAGAGCCAATGGATGTGGGTTATTTAGACTTTCAGAAGATTTTCGACACAATCTCACATGACAGACTACACTGTAAAGTTAAAGAACATGGGATTTTGGGTAATGTCTTGAGATGGATGGAAAGCTGGTTAGCAGATAGGAAGCAAAGAGTTGGCATAAATGGGTCTTTTTCTGATTGGCAGTCAGTGACCAGTGGGGCTCCACAGGAAACTGTGCTGGGCCCCGAACTGTTCACATTATATTAATGATTTGGAAGAGGGAACCGAATGTATTACCTCCAGATTTGCAGATGATACAAAGTTGTGTGGGAAGGTGAGCTGTGAGGAGGACGCAGAGGTGCTTCAGTGTGATTTGGACAGGCTGAGTGAGTGGGTATCTGCATAGCAGATGCAGCATAATGTGGATAAATGTAAGGTTATCCACTTTGGGAGCAACAATAGGAAGACAGATTATTATTTGAATGGGTGTAAATTGAGAGAGGTGTCCTTGTGCATCAGTCACTGAATGTAAGCGTGCAGGTACAGCAGGCAGTAAAGAAGGCAAATGGTAAGTTGGCCTTGATAGCGAGAGGATTGGAGTATAGGGATAGCGATGCTTTGTTGCAATTGTATAAGGTGTTGGTGAGGCCACACCCGGAGTATTGTGTACAGTTTTGGTGTCCTTATCTGAGGAAGGATGTCCTTGCTGTAGAGGGAGTACAGCGAAGGTTTACCAGGCTGATTCCTGGGATGGCAGGTCTGTCATATGGGGAGAGAATAAGTCTGGTTGGGATTATATTTTCTGGAGTTTAGAAAAATGAGAGGGGATCTCATAGTTGCACTTGAATCCCAGGGAGACCAACATCCTGGTGGGAAGGTTTGCTAAGGCTATTGGGGAGAGTTTAAACTCGAAAGGTTGAAGGGTGGGAATCAAAATGAAGTGACTGCAAGAGAGGAGGTTAGCTCACAAATAGAGAGAGCTTGAGACAGTGTGAAAGGGAGGTTAGACAGGTGATGGAGAAGGGGAGCGCTCAGACTGAAGGTTTGGGATGTGTCTATTTTAACGCAAGGAGTGTTGTGAGCAAAGTGGATGAGCTTAGAGCGTGGATCATTACTTGGGAATGTGATGCGATGGCCATTACAGAGACTTGGGTGACTCAGGGACAGGACTGGATACTTCAAGTGCCGGGTTTCAGATGTTTCAGGAGGGACAGGGAGGGAGGTTAAAGAGATGGGGGAGTGGCAGTGTTAATCAGAGATAGTGTCACAGCTGCAGAGAAGATGGACTCTGTGGAGGGATTATCTACGGAGTCTCTGTGGGTGGAGGTTAGGAACAGGAAGGGGTCAATAACTTTACTGGGTGTTTTCTATAGGCCGCCCAATAGTAACAGGGATGTTGAGGAGCAGATTGGGAAACAGATCCTGGAAAGGTGTAAAAATAACAGAGTTGTGGTGATGGGAGACTTTAATTTCCCAAATATTGATTGGGATCTCCCTAGGGTAAGGGGTTTAGATGGGGAGGAGTTTGTTAGGTGTGTTCAGGAGGGTTTCTTGACACAGTACGTAGATAAGCTGACAAGAGGAGAGGCTGTACTTGATTTGATATTGGGAAATGAACCTGGACAGGTGTCGGATCTCTCAGTGGGAGAGCATTTTGGAGACAGTGATCATAATTCTATCTCCTTTACAATAGCATTGGAGAGAGATAGGATCAGACAAGTTAGAAAAGTGTTTAATTGGAGTAAGGGGAATTATGAGGCTATCAGGCAGGAAATTGGAGGCATAAATTGGAAAGAGGTTTTCTCAGGGAAATGTACAGAGAAATGTGGTAAATTTTCAGGGAATATTTGTCTGGAGTTCTGCATAGCAACGTTCCAATGAGACAGGGAAGTTATGGTAGGTTACAGGAACTGTGGTGTACAAAGGCTGTAATAAATCTAGTCAAGAAGAAAAGAAAAGCTTACAAACGGTTCAGAGAGCTCGGTAATGTTAGAGATCTGGAAGAGTATACGGCTAATAGGAAGGATCTTAAGAAGGAAATTAGGAGAGCCAGAAGGGGTCATGAGGAGGACTTGGCAGGCAGAATTAAGGAAAACCCCAAGGCATTCTACAAGTATGTGAAGAGCAAGAGGATAAGATGTGAAAGAATAGGACCTATCAAGTGTGACGGTGGGAAAGTTTATATGGAACCAGAAGAAATAGCAGAGGTACTTAATGAATACTTTACTTCAGTATTCTCAGTGGAAAAGGATCTTGGTGGTTGTAGTGCAGACTTGTAGTGGACTGAAAAGCTTGAGCACATAGATATTAAGAAAGACGATCTTTTGGAGCTTTTGGAAAGCATCAAGTTGGATAAGTCACCGGGACCAGATGAGATGTACCCCAAGCTACTGTGGGAGGCGAAGGAGGAGATTGCTGAGCCTCTGGCGATGATCTTTGCATCATCAATGGAGATGGGACAGGTTCCAGAGGATTGGAGGATTGCGGATGTTGTTCCTTTATTCAAGAAAGGGAGTAGAGATAGCCCTGGAAATTATAGACCAGTGAGTCTAACCTCAGTGGTTGGTAAGTTGTTGGAGAAAATCCTAAGAGGCAGAATTTAAGAACATTTGGAGAGGTAAAATATGATTAAGAATAGTCAGCATGGCTTTGTCAAAGGCAGGTCATGCCTTACGAGCCTGACTGAATTTTTTGAAGATGTGACTAAACACATTGATGAAGGAAGAGCAGTAGATGTGGTTTATATGGACTTTAGCAAGGCGTTTGATAAGGTGCCCCATGCAAGGCTTATTGAGAAAGTGAGGGGGCATGGGATCCAAGGGGACATTGCTTTGTGGATCCAGAACTGGCTTGCCCACAGAAGGCAGAGAGTGGTTATAGATGGGTCATTTTCTGCATGGAGGTTGGTCACCAGTGGAGTGCCCCAGGGATCTGTTCTGGGACTCTTACTCTTTGTGATTTTTATAAATGACCTGGATGAGGAAGTGGAGGGATGGGTTGGTAAGTTTGCTGATGACACAAAGGTTGGAGGTGTTGTGGATAGTGTGGAGGGATGTCAGAAGTTGCAGTGAGACACTGATAGGATGCAAGACTGGGCAGAGAAGTGGCAGATGGAGTTCAACCCAGATAAGTGTGAAGTGGTTCATTTTGACAGGTCAAATAGGATGGCAGAATATAATATTAATGATAAAACTCTTGGCAGTGTGGAAGATCAGAAGGATCTTGGGGTCCAAGTTCATAGGACACTCAAAGCATCTGCGCAGGTTGAAGCTGTGGTTAAGAAGGCGTATGGTGTACTGGCCTTCATCAATCGAGAAATTGAGTTCAGGAGTTGAGAGATAATGTTGCAGCTTTATAGGACCCTGGTCAGACTCCACTTGGACTACTGTGCTCAGTTCTGGTCGCCTCATTACAGGAAAGATGTGGAAGCCATAGAAAGGGTGCAGAGGAGATTAACAAGGATGTTGCCTGGATTGGGGATCATGCCTTATGAGGATAGGTTGAAGGAGCTCGGTCTTTTCTCCTTGGAGAGACGAAGGATGAGGGGTGACCTGATAGAGGTGTATAAGATGTTGAGAGGTATTGATCGAGTGGATAGTCAGAGGCTTTTTCCCAGGGCTGAAATGGTCACTACGAGAGGACACAGGTTTAAGGTGCTGGGGAGTAGGTACAGAGGAGATGTCAGGGGTAAGTTTTTCACTCAGAGGGTGGTGGGTGCGTGGAATGGGCTGCCAGCAATGGTGGTGGAGATGGATTTGATAGGGTCTTTTAAGAGACTTTTAGGTAAGTACATGGAACTTAGTAAGATAGAGGGTTATAGGTAAGCCTAGTAATCTCTAAGGTAGGGATGTGTTTGGGGCCAAAGGGCCTGTATTGTGCTGTAGTTTCTCTATGTTTCTATAGAAACTTATAAAATTCTAACAGGGTTAGACAGGGTAGATTCAGAAAGAATGTTCCCGATGGTGGGGGGAGTCCAGAACTAGGGGTCAGAGTTTGAGGATAAGGTGTAGAACTGAGATGAAGAGAAATTTCTTCACCCAGAGGGTGGTGAATGTGTGAATTCACTCCCACAGAAAGTAGTTGAGGCCAAAACATTGTGTGATTTCAAGAATGAATTAGATATAGCTCTTGGGCTAAAGGGATCAAGGGATAGGGGTAGGGGGAAATCAGGATATTGAATTCAATGATCAGCCATGATTGTAATGAATAACAGAGCAGGTTTGAAGGGCTGAATGGCCTCCTGCTTTTCATTTTTCTGTTTTTAAATGAAACTAAACAAATCTTAGATTTTTTCAGGAGGTCACAGGGTAGTTATCATGGGTGACTTTAACTTTCCAAATATTGATTGGAACCTTTATAGGTCGAATAGTTTGGATGGGACAGTTTTTATACAGTGTGTGCAGGAGGGTTTCCTGACACAATATGTGGATAAGCCGACAAGAGGTGGGGCCACATTGGACTTGGTACTGGGTAATGAACCGGGCCAAGTGTTAGATTTGTTTGTGGAAGAGCACTTTGGAGATAGTGACCACAATTCGGTGTCCTTCATTATTGCAATGGAGAGGGATAGGGTCACACAGCAGGGCAAGGTTTATAATTGGAGCAGGGGTAATTATGATGCGATTAGGCAAGAATTAGGGAGCATAAGATGGGAACAAACTGTCAGGTATGGGCACAAACAAAAAGTGGAACTTTTTCAACGAAAATATCTTAAATTAATCCTCAGTGGTTTTAGATTCAAACTGAAATCGAACCACGTCAGAGCTAAACTCAACAAAACTGAAGCTAAAACTGCAGCTGGCTACTGGTTCAGGCGGAATGACCCCAGCCTCTGGCTGTCTCACTGTTTCTGACAGACCCCGGGGTCGGGGTGGGGGGTGCAGAATGAACCTAATGGATGAATCAGATTCCGATTAAAGCTCAGCAGTTTGCTGCAAGTGTTTTATCTGTTAGTGTCTCCGCCTCCTGGACCCCCAGGATCAGCCTAACCTCCACTCATTACAAACAATCCCCAAATTAAACCCCACAAACTCTCCCATTCCAGCCCCAGAAACTCCCTGTGAAGGAAGTTTGTGCCGAAGTTCCAGTCGGAGGGAGCAGCTTCCCGTGGGACAGGGAGAGAATTTAGCAAATAAAACTCTCCAAAATCCACATTCACGTTCTTTCCAAACCTTACAGGGTGAGTGTATTTTTGAGGCTTTGGGAAACAGGGAGAGTAATCAGATAACTCTCGCAAAGAGCAAGCACAGGCACAATGGGCCGATTTCCCGCTTCTACTCCGTATCGGTTACGGTTCAAGACCAGTTCCCACCCAGAGATTTAACATCCGTCAGCAGCTGAGAAAATGTAAGCAGCAGAAGCCTGGATGGTTGTGAGTTGAGGATTAATGAGCTGACCTCATTAAATATATAAGCATTACAAACAGTTCCAGGGTCTGGCACTGCTTTCCAAATGAACATCTCTTCCCTGAGGAATGGCAAGCTATTTAACAATTAGCAAACCTCATTCCTTCAGTACAGATTCACCCAAAGAGTCATGGAAAAGGGGTTGGGGAATAGGGGGATGGGGGCAGTTGTGGGGCGTTGGTGGTGCAGGGGTGCAGATGGGGGGATGGGGTGGATCTGGGGGTTTGGGGGAGTAGGGGTTGGTTGGGAAGTGTACATGGGGGGGTGGGGGAGGGTAGGGTGGGCATGGGGGTTTGGGGGGTTAGGGATTGGGGGTAGGGGTTGGTTTGGGGGTGTACATAGGGATGGGGTGGGGTCAGGTGGGGAAGGTAGGGGTGGGGAGGGTGGGCATGGGGGGTTGGGGGGTAAGGGTTTGTTGGGGGGTGTACATGGGGTTGGGGTTGGGGTGGGTTGGGGTTGGGGTGGGGTAGGGAGGGTAGGGACGGTAGGGGTGGGGAAGGGGAAGGTAGAGGAGGTGACAGTAGGGGTGGGGAGGGTGGGCATGGGAGGTTAGGGGTTGGTTGGGGGGTGTACATGGGGATGGGGTAGGGAGGGTAGAGGTGGTGAGGGTAGGGGTGGGGAGGGTGTGGGATGTGGGGAGGGCGGTGGCAGGCATTCTCTGAGTGTGGAAATGGTGATTGTTGATCAGTTATGAGCAACAGTCACAGGTTCCAGATTCTCTCTGGAAAGAGAGACAGGAAATCAAAATGCAATATCTGACAGAAAGTATCAATCAGGCAACTGCTGGATCATCATTTAAAAGAGGATTGGAGATTTATAGGACATGAGAACTAGGAGCAGGAGTAGACCATTTGGCCCCTCGTCTGCTCTGCTGTTCAATAAGATCATGGCTGATCTTTTCATGGACTCAGCTCCACTTACCCACCCGCTCACCATAACCCTTAATTACTGTTCAAAAATGTATCTATCCTTGCCTTAAAAACATTCAATGAGGGAGCCTCAACTGCTTCACTGGGCAGGGAATTCCATAGATTCACAACCCTTTGTGTGAAGAAGTTCCTCCTCAACTCAGTCTGAAATCTGCTTCCCCTTATTTTGATGCCATGCCCCCTAGTTCTAGTTTCACCCACCAGTGGAAACAACTTCCCTGCTTCTATTTTATCGATTCCCTTCATAATCTTATATGTTTCTGTAAGATCTCCCCTCATTCTTCTGAATTCCAATGAGTATAGCCCCAGTCTACTCAGTCTCTCCTCATAATCCAACTCTCTCAACTCTGGAATCACCCTAGTGAATCTCCTCTGCACCCCGTCCAGTGCCAGTATATCCTTTCTCAAGTAAGGAGACCAAAACTGTACACAGTACTCCAGGTGTGGCCTCACCAGCACTCTAGAAAGGAGAGGAGTATAGAAAGGGAAGGGAAATACTTTAAAAAATTAGGAAACCAAAAACGAAGACAAAAACATTATCAAGTAAAATGAAGCCCATTGGGGACCAAATTGGCAGTCCGTACGTGGAGCTGAAAGATGTGGGTGAGGTGTTAAATGAGTATTATATATGTGTCCACGTGGAGAAGGACAAGGTCAGTATAGAAAGCAGGAAAGGGTCTGTGATAGAATTGAATAGATTAATAAATTTGAACGTGGAGGAAACTCAAGACTCTACAAATCCAGAGTCTCCCACCCTCCCCCCCTCCTCTACAAATCCAGAGTCTCCCACCCTCCCCCCCCACACACCCAGAGTCTCCCACCCTCCCCCCTCCTCTACACATCCAGAGTCTCCCCCCCTCCTCTACATGTCCAGAGTCTCCCACCTTCCCCCCTCCACACATCCAGAGTCTCCCTCCCCCTTCCTCTACGCATCCAGAGTCTCCCCCCCTCCCCCTCTCCTCTACACGTCCAGAGTCTCCCCCCCTCCCCCCCTCCTCTACACGTCCAGAGTCGCCCCCCCCCCACACATCCAGAGTCTCCCCCCCTCCCCCCCCACACATCCAGAGTCTCCCCCCGTCCCCCCCACTACACATCCAGAGTCTCCCCCCTCCCCCCTTCCTCTACACGTCCAGAGTCTCCCCCCTCCCCCCCCACACATCCAGAGTCTCCCCCCGTCCCCCCCCTACACATCCAGAGTCTCCCCCCTCCCCCCTTCCTCTACACGTCCAGAGTCTCCCCCTCTCCCCCCCTCCCCCCCCACACATCCAGAGTCTCCCCCCTCCCCCCCCACACATCCAGAGTCTCCCCCCCTCCTCTACACGTCCAGAGTCTCCCCCCCCCCCCCCCACACATCCAGAGTCTCCCACCCTCCCCCCCTCCTCTAACCTAGCAAAAAGACTCGGGGTGAGAGCAGGTAAGCTTTCTTCTTTCTTTTTGATTTTGCTTATTCCTCTAATCTAAGGGGATGAGGGAATATCAGGCAAGATCTTTCTTTCTTTTTATCTAGAGGGAATGGCAGTGAAAGCAGTGCAATGTTCCTCCTGAACCAGGTGAGGTCCCAGAGGATTGGAGGATAGCGAATGTGGCCCCGTTATTTAATAAGGGTAACAAAGGGTAATTATAGACCGGTGAGCTTGACGTCCGTGGTCGGGAAATTGTTGGAGAGAATCCTTAGAGATAGGATGTATGCACATTTAGAACGGAACAATCTCATTAGTGACAGACAGCATGGTTTTTTAAGGGGGAGGTCATGCCTCACAAATTTGGTGGAGTTTTTTGAGGAGGTGAAAGAAACGGTTGATGAGGGTAGAGCCGTGGATGTCGTCTGTATGGATTTTAGTGAAGCGTTTGACAAAGTCCCTCATGGCAGGTTGGTGCAAAAGGTTAAATCTCATGGGATAAAAGGAGAGGTGACGAGATGGGTAGAGAACTGGCTTGGCCACAAAAGACAGAGGGTAGCAGTGGAGGGGTCTTTTTCCGGCTGGAGGTCTGTGACCAGTGGTGTTCCGCAGGGCTCTGTACTGGGACCTCTGCTATTTGCGATATATATAAATGATTTGGAAGAAGGTGTAACAGGTGTGATCAGTAAGTTTGCGGATGACACAAAGATGGCTGGATTTGCGGATAGTGATGAACATTGTCGGAGAATACAGCAGGATATAGATAGGCTGGAAAATTGGGTGGAGAAATGGCAGATGGAATTTAATCCAGATAAATGCGAAGTGATGCATTTTGGTAGAACTAATGTAGGGAGGAGTTATACAATAAATGGCAGAACCATCAGGAGTATAGACACACAGAGGGACCTGGGTGTGCAAGTTCACAGATCCTTAAAGGTGGCAACACAGGTGGAGAAGGTGGTGAAGAAGGCAGATGGCATGCTTGCCTTTATAGGACGGGGCATAGAGTAAAAAAGTTGGTGTATGATGTTGCAGTTATATAGAACGTTGGTTAGGCCACATTTGGAATACTGCGTCCAGTTCTGGTCACCAAACTACCAGAAGGACGTGGAGGCTTTGGAGAGAGTACAGCAAAGGTTTACAGGATGTTGCCTGGTATGGAGGGTATTAGCTATGAGGAGAGATTAAATAAATTGGAGTTGTTCTCCCTGGAAAGATGAAGAATGAGGGGAGACCGAATAGAGGTGTATAAAATAATGAAGGGCCTAGATAGGGTGAACAGTGGGAAGCTTTTTCCCAGGTCGGAGGTGACAAACACAAGGGGTCACAAGTTCAAGGTGAGGGGGGCAAGGTTTAACTCAGGTATCAGAGGGACGTATTTTATACACAGGGTGGTGGGGGCCTGGAATGCACTGCCAAGCAAGATGGTAGAGGTGGACACTTTGGGATCAGTTAAGACTTATCTGGATAGTCACATGAGCAGACAGGGAATGGAGGAATATAAACAAATGGTCTAGTTGGACCAATGAGCAGCGCAGGCTTAGAGGGCCGAAGGGCCTGTTTCCTGTGCTGTATTGTTCTTTGTTCTTTGACACCTACTGTGGTGCCACTATTCAAGAAGGGTAATTCCAGGCCATTAAGTCTAACCTCAGTGGTAGGGAAATTATTGGAACAAACCCTGAGAGACAGAATTAACCTCCAGTTGGGGAGGCAAGGGTTAATCAAGGATAATCAGCATGGCTACGTCAGGGAGAGACTGTCTAACAAACCTGATTGAATTTTTCAAGGAGGTGACTAGATGTGAGTGGGAACAGTACAGTTGATATAGTCTACATGGAGCTTCAGTAAAGCTCTTGACAAGGTCCCACATGGGAGATTGACCAAGAAGGTAAGAGGCAAGAGTTCCAGGACAATTTGGCAAATTGGATCTAAAATTGGCTCAGTGGCAGGAGGCAGAGGGTGATGGTTAAAGTTTGTTTTTGTTGCTGGGTGCCTGTGTCTACTGCTGTACTGTGGGAGGCTGTAAAAGTAACAGGGTTGTTGTACTGGGAGATTTTAACTTCCCCTATATTGACATGGACTCACTTAGTGTTAGAGGTGTGGATGGGGCAGAGATTGTAAGGAGCATCCAGGAGGGCTTCCTGAAACAGTATGTAAATAGTCCAACTAGGGAAGGGCCATACTAGAGCTGGTATTGGGGAATGAACCCAGCCAGGTGGTCAATGTTTCAGTAGGGGAGCAGTTCAGGAACAGTGACCACAATTCATTAAGATTTAAGATACTGATGGATAAAGATCAGTGTAGTCATCAAATTAAGGTGCTAAATTGGGGGAAGGCTAATTATAACAATATTAGGCAGGAACTGAAGAATGTAGATTGAGGGCAGATGTTTGAAGGCAAATCAACATCTGGCATGTGGGAGACTTTCAAGTGTAAATTGATAGAGATTCAGGACTGGCATATTCCTGTAAGGATGAAGAATAAGTAAGGCAAGTTTTGGGAACCTTGGATAACAAGAAATATTGTGAGCCTCGTCAAAGAGAAAAAGGAAGCCTTCTCAAAGCTCGGAGGCTGGGAACACACGAAGCAAGTGTGAAATACAAGGAAAGTAGAAAGAAACTTAAGCAAGGAGTAAGGAGGGCTAAGAGGGGTCATGAAAAATCATTGGCGAGCAGGATTAAGGAGAATCTCAAGGCTTTTTATGCATATATAAAGAGCAAGAGGGGAGCCAGGGAGAGGGTTGACCAACTCAAGGACAAGGGAGGGAATCTATGCATGGAGACAGAGGAAATGGGCAAGGTATTAAATGAGTACTTTGCGTCAGTATTCACCAACGAGAAGGACTTGGTGGGTGATGAGTCTGGGAAAGGATGTGTCATGTTAAGATCAAAAAGGAGGAGGTATTGGGGTTCTTGAGAAACATTAAGGTAGACAAGTCCCCAGGGCCTGATGGGATATACCCTAGAATACTGAGAGAGGCAAGGGAGGAAATTGCTGGGGCCTAGAGAGAAATCTTTGTATCCTCATTGTCTACAATGAAGGTCCCAAAGGATTGGAGAACAACCAATGTTGTTCCTTTGTTTAAGAAGGGTAGCAAGAATAATCCAGGTAATTACAGGCCAGTGAGCCTTACATCAGTGGTAGGGAAATTATTGGAGAGGATTCTTCGAGACAGGATTTATTCCCACTTGGAAATAAATGGACGTTTTAGTGAGAGGCAACATGGTTTTGTGAAGGGGAGGTCGTGTCTCACGAACTTGATCGAGTTTTTTGAGGAAGTGACAAAGATGATTGAGGGTGGGGCAGTGGTTGTTGTCTACATGGACTTCAGTAAGGCCTTTGACAAGGTCCCTCATGGCAGACTGGTGCAGAAGGTGAAGTCACCTGGGATCAGAGGTGAGCTGGCAAGGTGGATACAAAACTGGCTTGGTCAAAGAATGATGTGGAGATGCCGGCATTGGACTGGGGTAAACACAGTAAAAAGTCTGACAAGACCAGGTTTAAGTCCAACCGATTTATTTGATAGTAAACTTACTAGCTTTCGAGGTTTCCGTCTTCGTCAGGTGAATGGAGAGTTCTGGCCTCAGACAGAGCATATAAAGCACAGACAGACAGCGAAAAACCGCACCGATCTCCTCAGAAGACAAACACGGGACACAGTGGACAGAGTACCCTTCGTCGTCCAGTACTTCCCCGGAGCGGAGAAGCTACGACATCTTCTTCGGAGTCTTCAACATATCATTGATGAAGACGAACATCTCACCAGGGCCATCCCCACACCCCCACTTCTTGCTTTCAGACAACCACACAACCTGAAACAGACCATTGTTCGCAGCAAACTACCCAGTCTTCAGGAGAACAGTGACCACAACACCACACGACCCTGCCACAGCAACCTCTGCAAGACATGCCAGATCATCGACATGGATACCATCATCCCAGGTGAGAATACCATCCACCAGGTACACGGTAAATACTTTTGCAACTCGGCCAACATTGTCTACCTGATACGTTGCAAGAAAGGATATCCCGAAGCATGGTACATTGGGGAGACCATGCAGACGCTACGACAACGGATGAATGAACATCACTCGACAATCACCAGGCAAGACTGTTCCCTTCCTGTTGGCGAACACTTCAGTGGTCACGGGCATTCAGCCTCTGACCTTCGGGTAAGCATTCTCCAAGGCGGCCTTCACGACACACGACAGCGCAGAGTCGCTGAACAGAGACTGATAGCCAAGTTCCACACACATGAGGACGGTCTCAACAGGGATCTTGGGTTCATGTCGCACTATCTGTAACCCCCGTGACTTGCCTGGGTTTGCAAAACCTCACTTACTGTACTGTCTGGAGACAATACACATCTCTTTAAACTGTGATCAGTGCTCCTTCCACTCACATTGTCGGCCACTTTAAGACTTGAATAGCAGGTTAGGTGTAAAGATTCGCATTCTAATCAGTAATCTCTAAACTGTCTGTGCTTTATATGCTCTGTCTGAGGCCAGAACTCTCCATTCACCTGACGAAGGGACTAACCCCGAAAGCTAGTGAGTTTACTATCAAATAAATCGGTTGGACTTTAACCTGGTGTTGTCAGACTTTTTACTCTGTCAAAGAAGACAGAGGATAGCAGTGGAAGGGTGTGTTTCTGAATGGAGGGCTGTGACAAGTGGTGTTCCTCAGGGATCAGTGCTGGGACCTTTGCTGTTTGTAATATATATAAATGATTTGGTGGAAAATGTAACTGGTTTGATTAGTAAGTTTGCAGACAACACAAAGATTGATGAATTTGTGATTAGCAATGAGGACCTTCAGAGGATACAGCAGGATATAGATCAGTTGGAGACTTGTGTGGAGAGATATCAGATGGAGTTTAATCTGGACAAATGTGAGGTGATGCATTTTGGAAGATCTAACACAGATAGGAAGTATACAGTAAATGACAGAACCCTTATGAGTATTGATAGGCAGAGGGATCTGGGTGTACAGGTACACAGGTCACTGAAAGTGGCAATGCAGGTGGAGAAGGTAGTCAAGAAGGCATACGGCATGCTTGCCTTCATCGGCTGGGGTATTGAGTTAAAAAAACTGGCAGAAACGTGTTGCAGCTTTATAGAACCTGAGTTAGGCCGCTCTTGGAATATAGTGTTCAATTCTGGTCGCCACACTACCAGAAGGATGTGGAGGCTTTGGAGAGTGTACAGAAAAGATTTACCAGGATGCTGCCTGGTATGGAGGGCATTAGCTATGAGGAGAGGTTGGAGAAACTTGGTTTGTTCTCACTGGAGCGACGGAGGTTGAGGGGAGACCTGATAGAAATCTACAAGATTATGAGAGGCATGGACAGAGTGGATAGTCAGAAGCTTTTTCCCAGGGTGGAAGAGTCAATTACTAGGGGGCACAGGTTTAATGTGTGAGGGGCAAGGTTTAAAAGAGATATATGAGGCAGATTTTTTTACACAAAGAGCGATGGGTGCCTGGAACTCATTGCCAGGGGAGGTCGTGGAAGCAGATACTTTTAAGGGGTGTGACTTCTAAGCGGTGTCTTGTCAAGTACATGAATAGGATGGGAATAGAGGGATATGGTCTCCGGAAGGGTAGGGGGTCTTGGTTAAGTTGGGCAGCATGGTCAGTGCAGGCTTGGAGGGCCGAAGGGCCTGTTCCTGTGATATAATTTTCTTTGTTCTTTGTTCTCTTTGTTCTTTAATTGGTGCTGGGTCATTTCCTGTTTGTATCGTACATTAATGATCCAGATCGGAATGTAAGGAGGGCAATGATCAATAAGTTTGGAAATGACATGAAAATTGACAGTATAAAAAATGGTGAGGAAAGCCTCAGATTACAGGATGATCTAGACAGGTGTCAGATGGACCGAACAGATATAGACGGGTTGATAGATTTAGACGGGTCGATATACGGGTTGTCAGATGGACAGAAGAGCGACAAATGGAGATTAACCCTGAAAATTGTGAGGTGATGCATTTTGAGAGGACTAACAAGGCCCAGTGAATGATGGGACACGACATCGTATAGAGGATCAGAGGGACCTTGGGATGTATATTCAAAGACCTCTGAAGGCAGCAGGACAGGTAAATAAGGTGGAATATGGGATACTTGCCTTCATTAACTGAGGTGTTGAATGTAATTTGCCATAATGGACAGGGAAACATTGCTATGAGGAGAGGCTGAATAAACTAGGCTTGTACTCGTTAGAGTTTAGAAGAATGAGGGGAGATCTCATTGAGACGTATAAGATGATGAATGGGATGGATAGGATAGAGGTGGAGAGACTCTTCCCGCTCAAAAAAGACAGTAGGACTAGGGGGCACAGCCTCAAGATAAAGGGGAGGCGGTTTAGAACGGAGTTGAGGAGGAACTTCTTCACTCAAAGGGTGGTGAATCTCTGGAATTCTCTGCCCGTTGAAGTGGTGGAGGCTGCCTCGCTAAATATTTTTAAGAAGCAGGTTGATGGGTTCTTGATAAGAGAGGGGATTAAGGGTTATGGGGAGAGGGCGGGAAAGTGGAACTGAGCCACGACAGATCAGCCATGATCTTATTGAATGGCGGGGCAGGCTCGAAGGGCTAGATGGCCTACTCCTGCTCCTATTTCTTATGTTCTTATGTTCTTATGTTCTAAAAGGAAAGACAGGAAATGGCAGACATTTAAAGAACAAATAGATAAACATCCAGAAGTTGTTTATTCCTGTTTTGCACAAGAGCAGTAAGGGAATTGTGGCCAAACCATGGTTTACAAGGGAAATTAGAGATAGTATCAGATTCAAGGAAGAAGCTTACAAATTGGCAAGAAAAAGCAAAGGCCGGAGGATTGGGAGCAGTTTAAAATTCACAAAGGAGGACAAGGGATTAGAGTTATAGAGTCATAGAGGTTTACAGCATGGAAACAGGATCTCCAGTCCAACTTGTCCATGCCACACTTCTTTTTCAACCCCTTAAGCTAGTCCCAATTGCCCACATTTGGCCCATATCCCTCTATACCCATCGTACCCATGTAACTATCTAAATGTTTTTTAAAAGAGAAAATTGTACCCGCCTCTACTACTACCTCTGGCAGCTTGTTCCAGGCACTCACCACCCTCTGTGTGAAAAAATTGCCCCTCTGGACACTTTTGTATCTCTCCCCTCTCACCTTAAAACTATGCCCTCTAGTTTTAGACACCCCTACCTTTGGGAAAAGACATTGACTATCTAGCTGATCTGTGCCCCTCATTATTTTATAGACCTCTATAAGGTCACCCCTCAGCCTCCTACATTCCAGAGAAAAAAGTCCCAGTCTATCCAGCATCTCCTTATAACTCAAACCATCAAGTTCCGGTAGCATCCTAGTAAATCTTTTCTGCACTCTTTCTAGTTTAATAATATCCTTTCTATAATAGGGTGACCAGAATTGCACACAATATTCCAAGTGTGGCCTTACCAATGTCTTGTACAACTTCAACAAGACATCCCAACTCCTGTATTCAATGTTCTGATCGATGAAACCAAGCATGCCGAATGCCTCCTTCACCACTCTGATTAAGAAAGTAGAAATGGAGTATGAAAGATGGTAACGGGGAATATAAAAACTGACTGAAAGTTTCGATAGATATGTAAAGAGAAAAGATTGAGAAAATCATCTCAGGCCCCATACAGCCAGAAACGGGAGAATTCATAGCGAGGAATGAAGAAATGGGTGAGGAATTAAATTTGTACTTTGCTTCAGCCTTCAGAAAGGAAGACATGAATAATGTACCAGACGTGCAGAGAGAAACAAGTTTCAGTGAGGAGCTGAAGGAAATCAGCATTAGAAGAGAAATAGTTTTGGGGAAATTGATGGGATTGAAGGTGGATAAATCTCCAGGTCCTGATAATCTTCATCCCAGATTACTTGAGGAAGTGACCCCGGAAATAGTAGATCCATTGGTGGTTATTTTCCAAAATTATTTAGATTCTGAATGGTTTCTACAGATTGGAGGATGGCTAATGTAAGCCCCCTATTCGCAAAGGGAAGTGGAGAGAAAACAGGGAACTGTAGACCAGTGAACCTAACGTCGGTACTGGGGAAGTTGCTGGAGTCCATTAACAAGGATTTCGTAACTCGGCATTTGGAAGGCAGTGGGATAATCAGACAAAGTCAGCACGGATTTACAAAAGGGAAATCATGCTTGATGAATCTATTGGAATTCTTTGAGGATGTAACCAGTAGAGTTAACAAAGGAGAACTAGTGGATGTGGTTTATTTAGACTTTCAGGAGGCTATCAACAAGGTCTCATATAACAGACCACTGTGTAAAGTTAAAGAACATGGGATTTTGGGTAATGTCTTGAGATGGATAGAAAGCTGGTTAGCAGATAGGAAGCAAAGAGTTGGCATAAATGGGTCTTTTTCTGATTGGCAGTCAGTGACCAGTGGGGTTCCGCAGGGGTCTGTGCAAGGACCCTGAAGATTTATCCACCTTCAATCCCATCAACTGTTTACGTTATATTAATGATTTGGAAGAGGGAACTGAATGTTTTATCTCTAAATCTGCAGATGGTGCAAAGTTGGATGGGAGGGTGAGCTGTGAGGAGGATGTGGAGATGCTTCAGTGTGATTTGGACAGGCTGAGTGTGTGGGTATCTGCATGGCAGATGCAGCATAATGTGGATAAATGTGAGGTTATCCACTTTGGGAGCAATAACAGGAAGACAGATTATTATTTGAATGGGTGTAAATTGAGAGAGGTGGATACACAATGAGGCCTTGGAGTCCTCGTGTATCAGTTGCTGAAAGTAAGCGTGCAGGTACAGCAGGCAGTAAAGAAGGCAAATGGTATGTTGGCCTTCATAGCGAGAGGATTGGAGTATAGGGATAGGATGTTTTGCTACAATTGTAGAGGGTGTTGGTGAGGCCACACCTGGAGAATTGTGTGCTGTTTTGTTGCCCTTATCTAAGGAAAGATGTCCTTGCTATAGAGGGAGTACAGCAAAGGTTTACCAGGCTGGCTCCTGGGATGGCAAGTCTGTTATCTGCCAGCTCTGTCTACATTTCCTGCTGCCTCGGCAAAGCAGCCAGCATAATTAAGGACCCCACGCATCCCGGACATTCTCTCTTCCACCTTATTCTTTCGGGAAGAGAGAAAGCTCTGAGGTCATGTAGCAACTGACTCAAGAACAGTTTCTTCCCTGCTGCTGTCAGACTTTTGAATGGACCTACCTCGCATTAAGTTGATCTTTCTCTACACCCTAACTCTGACTGGAACACTCCATTCTGCACTCTCTCATTTCCTTCTCCACGAACGGTATGTTTTGTCTGTATAGCATGCAAGAAACAATACTTATCACTGTATGTTAATATATGTGACAATAACAAATCAGATCAAATCAAATCAAAGTCATACGAGGAGAGATTAAGTTGTTTTGGATTATATTTGCTGGAGTTTAGAAGAGTGAGAGGGGATCTCATAGCAACTTACAAAATTCTAACAGGGTTAGACAGGGTAGATTCAGAAAGAATGTTCCCCATGGTGGGGGGAGTCCAGAACTAGGGGTCAGAGTTTGAGGATAAGGGGTAAACCTTTTAGAACTGAGGGTGAGGAGAAATTTCTTCACCCAGAGGGTGGGGAATGTGTGGAATTCACTCCCACAGAAAGTAGTTGAGGCCAAAACATTGTCTGATTTCAAGAAGAAATGAGATATCGCTCTTGGGGCTAAAGGGATTGAGGGATATGGGGGGGGGGGGTGGAAGGGGGGAATCAGGATATTGAATTTGAGGATCGGCCATGATCAAAATGAATGGCAGAGCAGGCTGGAAGGGCCAAATGGCCTACTCCTGCTTCTAGTTTTGATGTTTCTAAGAGCAGGGAGGTTATTATGGAGCAGTACAAAATGCTGGTTAGGCTGCAGCTGGGGTACTGTGTGCAGTTCTGGTCACCTCACTATAGGAAGGATGTGATTGTACTGGACTGGGTGCAGAGGAGGGTCACCAGGACATAAAAAGAAAACAACAAAGTGAAGTCAAGCAGGGCTAAAAAGGTCAAAAGAAATGACTTGGTTGCTGAAAGCCCAAGAATTGGGAGCAATTCAGAATCCAATAGAGGAGGACCAAGAAACTGATAAAGATAAGAAGGAATATAAATTTGAGCTAGCGAGGAAAGGTGGAATGTTAAAGGTTTTTTAGATCCACAAAGTGAAAAAGGACAGTGAGGATAAATGTGGGTCCAATTTGGGAGACGGGATCATTCATAATGGAGAATAGGGATTTGGCAGAGAAACTAAATAATTTCTTTGTATCTGCCTTCAGGAGGAAGATAGAGAATATCTCCAGAACGAAAAAACATGGTATTAATAAAAAGGTAATGCCCAAAATTAATTGGCTTGAAGGTGGATAAATCCCCTGGACCTGATGAATTACATCCCAGAATGTTGAAGAACGCGGAGCAACAGATAGTGGATAAATCACTGATAGTTAATATCACCTTGTTAAATAAGAGGTGGAGAGAGAGAAAACTACAGATCAGTTGATTTGATGTCAACAGTGGGAATGATGTGGAGATTCCAGTGTTGGACTGGGGTAGGCAAGGTAAGAAGTTTCACAATACCAGGTTAACTTAATAAAGGGGCAACACTCTGAAAGCTCCTGCTACAAATAAACCTGTTGGACTTTAACCTGGTGTTGTGAGAGACGACTAATAATGGGAATGTTAGAATCTGTTATAAAGAATGGGATAACTGGACATAAATTCCTGGTATCAGAAAGCAATGGCCTGCGATAATTAGAAGATTTTAATACGCATTTACCCAATCTCGGAAATCACACTGACGTTTCCAATGTCCAGAAGCGACATTGAGAGCTCGCAGGTGGGTTGTTTTGGGGCCACGGGTCGGGGGAACAGATCGAGTCTGGGGGAACTTCCTGGTGGGTCGTGGTGGTGGGGAAACCTTGGGGTGGCATAGCTGGGGTGTGGGGGAGTCCCCTGAGGGGTTGGAGGGCTGGAGAGAGGCCTGAGGGGGGATCAACCTGGGTCTTTAATAAAGTAGACATTAGAGGAGGGAGATACACACGCACACAGACACACACAGACACAGAGAGAGAGAGAGGGACAAGGGGAGAGGGAGAGAGACAGTGACAGAGACACAGGGAGAGAAAGAGGGAGACAGTTAAGGAGACAGAGGGAGAGAGAGAGAGAGACGGGAGAGAGAGAGAGGGACAGGAGAGAGGGAGAGAGACAGTGAGAGAGACACAGGGAGAGAGGGACAGTGAGAGGGACTCAGGGAGAGAGAGACAATGAGAGAGACACAGGGAGAGATAGAGAGAGAGATAGAGAGAGAGAGACAGTTAAGGAGACAGAGGGAGAGAGAGAGAGACACACACAGGGAAAGAGAGGGAGAGAGAGTGCCTGTATGGCAGTTGGAGAGAGTGAGTGACTGCAGAGATCGTGTTTGCACAGTCAGTTAATCATTGCTCCATTACCCCTGATTCTATGAATTCCCATTCTAACCCCATTGTGTTGAGATTGAGGAGGAAGTTCTCCACCATTGGCAGCCGGACCATACGGTCCATTCCTGCTGCCATTCCTTGTCATCTTGTTCCTGACTGGTGATCACTGTGATCTTGCCAGCAACACACATACCCCAAGATAAAGCACCACCAAATCCAATAGGAATGATGAATCCGAGTGTGCAGCTGGAGGCACTGAGTGATGTTGTGTCTGACAAGTAGTAATTCCGAACGTTCACTCTGTGTTTGAGCTGTCTGTGTTTCAAGGACTCATGGAGTGGGAGCTTTGGATGAGTGACATTGAAATGTTGCAGTGACAGGGACTGACATTCACCAAGAGAAATCGGATTTGAGTTGAAGCTAAGGGGATTTTCTCCCATATTTGTTTCCCTTGCCTGTGTGATATTGTGGCAATGCCCAGATAAAGTTCTTTCCTGGATTTTAATCTACATCATTTTGATCAAATACGTTAATTCCCAGAATGATGATAAATTCAGAATTTCTGCTATTGACACTGTTAAAGGCTGCACTTAATGAAATCAAAGTTAGGAAATCTTCAGAAAGATGCTATTGAAACATGCAGGATTTTACAAGTTAGGAGCTGCAGGCCATGTGGTTCCTTGAGCCTGTTCCACCACTCAATCCGATCACGACCCATCTGATGGTAATCCCAATTCCACATCCTTGCTCATCTCTGATAATCTTTCAGCCCCTTGTTAATCAAGGATCTATCTAGCTCAGCCTATCTCGCTGTTTCCACTGCCTCTTGAGGAAGACAGCTCCAAAGACTCGTGACCTGCTAAGAGATAAAAATTCTCATCTTTGGCAGAGCCGATTCGATGGGCTGAATGGCCCACCACTAAACCCCTGCCTTATGGACTAATGGTGTCTGCCTTAAATCAGCAAGCCCTGTTTTTAAACAGTGACCTTAGTTCTAGATTCTCCCATGAAAAAAACATCCTCTTCACATCCACCCTGTCAGAATGTCTGTCTTCACTTGGAGAGGCAAAGCTTAATCAGGATAGACATCGTGGCTTCGTCAGAGGGAGGTCACGCCTAATAAATCTGTTTGAATTGTTTGAGGAGGTGGCCAGGTGTGTAGACAAGGATAGTGCAGTCGATGTAGTTTATCTGGATTTCAGCAAAGTCTTTGACAAGGTCCCACGTGGGAGACTTGTAAAGAAGGTAAATTCACATGGGATCTAGGGTAATTTGATAAAGTGGATTCAAAATTGGCTCAGGTTGTAGGAGACAGAGGGTGATGACAGAAGGCTGCTTTAGTGACTGGAAGCCAGTGTCCAGTGGCGTACCACGGGGATCTGTGCTGGGTCCCCTATTATTCATCATTTGTGTAAATGACATTGACGACAATGTGGGGGTAGGATTAGTAAGTTTGCGGATGACACGAAGATTGGACGAATGGTTAACAGTGCGTTGGAGTGTCTTGGGCTGCAAGAAGATATAGATGGAATGGTCAAATGGGCGGATAAGTGGCAGATGGAATTTAACCCTGAAAAGTGTGAGGTGATACACTTTTGAAGGAGTAATTTGACAAGAAAGTATTCAAAGTTTATTTATTTATTAGTCACAAGTAGGGCTTACATTAACATTGCAATGAAGGGGGTAATTCTCCCAAAAGTGCTGAATTGGAGGAAAACGGTTCTAAATCCCGACTGTTTTGTCAGTTCAGCTTCTCATTTAATAAATGGCAGAACCCTTAAGAGTATTGATAGGCAGAGGGATCTGGGTGTACAGGTACACAGGTCACTGAAAGTGGCAATGCAGGTGGAGAAGGTAGTCAAGAAGGCATACGGCATGCTTGCCTTCATCGGCCGGGGCACTGAGTTTAAAAATTGGCAAGTCATGTTGCAGCTTTATAGAACCTTAGCGAGGTCACACTTGGAATATTGTGTTCAATTCTGGTCACCACACTACCAGAAGGCTTTGGAGAGGGTACAGAAAAGATTTACCAGGGTGTTGCCTGGTATGGAGGGCGTTAGCTATGAGGAGAGGTTGGAGAAACTTGGTTTGTTCTCACTGCTCCCACCGCGACCCGCTAGAAAAGTTGTGGGTCGTGATGGGAGAATTGTGGCCAAAGTTACTGTGAGGTTCCCCCAGTCACCACATTTCGGCACCTGTTTGGGTCAATGCACCTAATCAGCACGTCTTTCGGACTGTGGGAGGAAACTGGAGCACCCAGAGGAAACCCACGCAGACACAGGGAGAACATGCAAACTTTGCACAGACAGTGACCCAAGCTGGGAAATCGAACCCTGGTCCCTGGAGTAGCAGTGCTAACCACTGTGCCACTCAGCCACCTAGAACCCTACCATTCAATGAATAGTGAGACATTTGGGAATTCTGAGGAACAAAGGGACCTTGGCATGTTTGCCCACAGATCTCTGAAAGTGAAAGGACATGTTAGTAAGTGATGAAAAAGACATATTGGACACTTGCCTTTATCAATTGAGGCAAAGGTTAATAAAGCAGGGAAATGATGTTGGAGTTGTTTCAAACTTTAGTGGGGTCACAGCTGGAGTATTGTGTGCAGTTCTGGTCACCACGTTATCGGAAGGATGTGATTGCACTGGAGGGGGTGCAGAGGAGATTCACCAGGATGCTGCCCTGGGACGGAGTGTTTAAGTTATGGAGAGAGGTTGAGTGGGTTTGGGTGTTTTCGTTGGAGCAGAGAAGACTGAGGGGCGACCTTTTAAATACAAGAAACTCACTGTAACAGCCCCTAACTCTACTATCTTCCCACACACTAGTCTCTCAGCTATACATTCAATTTTTGATCTATCCCAATGGCACAAAGATGGAAAATCCAACTTTATCACTGCAACCTCTTGTTTCCAATGTCGTTCCCAGATTTTCATCCCGTTCAGCAGGATCTCATTCTGGTTCTTCCTGAAACCATTGGTCCCAAAACAAATGCTGACAACCATTCCTTCTGGGCTAGAGCAGGATAGGAAAGAAAGATTTTGTCTGATTAATATTGAGTGATCCCTGGCTTTAGGGAATGTGTAGAAGAAGCTGATGTGTGGTTGCCATCAAATTATGACGTGAGATATGACCAACAAGTGATACTTTGAACAATAAATTTGCTTTAGGTCACAATGCTTTGAGAATAAAGTGTTCAATAACTTGATGACAGCTAACAGTTGGAAGCAGTGACTGCTGGCAGTTACTGTGACTCTAAATGAGACTAATGCTTGTCATTTATCATCGCAAATATTTAATTGTTTGAAAGAAAATACAGAACAGATTGATGCACGGTTAATAAAATCATTAAACAAAGCTACTGTTATGAATTAATAATCTGTAATAATATCTACCCCAGCAATTTACCCAGATCTATGAGGCATAGCATCACTGACGGCAAATACATAACTAGGACCAAATTAATTAAAAGTGCATTCCGTCAAAAGCAGCAAAAACAGGAACAAATTACTGAGATATCCTTGTGTCAGTACGGTGATATCACTATCGCTAAGCCACAGGGTCAGTGATTTGCCAGTATCCTGTCTGATAATCGATTATCTGTAAACTGGTCAGTTCTGTACCATTCACAAGATACATTGGCAAATTAAAAACATACTGCTCAGCTGATAGCACCTTGTACAAATATTACAATTAAAACAAAGTGCTGGAAAAACTCAGCAGGTCTGGCAGTGTCTGTGGAGAGAGAAACAGAGTTAATGGCTCATGTTCATGTGACTCTTCCCCAGAACTGAACAGGGATATGAGCGGAGTGGTGGCATAGTGCTTAAAAACAAAGAAAATTCCAGCACAGGAACAGGCCCTTCGGCCCACCAAGCCCGCACCGACCATGCTGCCCGACTGAACTAAAACTCCCTCCCCTTCCGGGGACCATATCCCTCTATTCCCATCCTATTTGTGTATTTGTCAAGACACCCCTTAAAAGTTACTACTGTGTCCACTTCCACTCCCTCCCCCGGCAATGAGTTCCAGGCACCCATCACTCTCTGTGTAAAAAATCTGCCTCGTACATCTCCTTTAAACCTTGCCCCTCGCACCTTAAACCTGTGCCCCTGAGTAATTGACTCTTCCACCCTGAGAAAAAGCTTCTGACTATCCACTCTGTCCATGCCTCTCATTATCTTACATAGAACATAGAACATAGAACACTACAGCACAAACAGGCCCTTCGGCCCACAAGTTGCGCCGATCACTTCTATACCTACCAAGCCATAGACCTATCTATAACCCCCAATCCCATTAGATCCCATAGACTCATCCAGAAGTCTTTTAAAAGACCCCAGCGAGTTCACCTCTACCACCACCGATGGCAGCCGATTCCACTCACTCACCACCCTCTGAGTGAAAAACTTACCCCTAACATCTCCTCTGTACTTGCTTCCCAGCACCTTAAACCTATGTCCTCTCGTAGCGACCATTTCAACCCTGGGAAATAGCCTCCGAGAATCCACCCTGTCTATTCCTCTCAACATTTTATAAACCTCTATCAGGTCGCCTCTCAACCTTCGTCTCTCCAGGGAAAAGAGTCCCAGCTCCCTCAACCTAACTTCATAAGGCATGCCTCCCAATCCAGGCAACATCCTTGTAAACCTCCTCTGCACCCTCTCAATAGCTTCCACATCCTTCCTGTAGTGAGGCGACCAGAACTGTGCACAGTACTCCAAGTGGGGTCTGACAAGGGTCTTATAAAGTTGCAGCATTACCTCCCGACTCCTAACCTCAATCCCTCAATTAATGAAGGCCAGTACACCATATGCCTTCTTGACCACATCCTCCACCTGCGAGGCCGATTTAAGAGTCCTCTGGACCCGGACCCCAAGATCCTTCTGCTCCTCAACACTGCTAAGACTCCTACCCTTGATATTGTATTCCTTCATCCCATTGGTCCTGCCAAAATGGACCACTACACATTTATCTGCGTTGAAGTCCATCTGCCACTTCTCCGCCCAGTCTTGCATCCTATCTATGTCCTGCTGCAACTTCTGACATCCCTCCAGACTATCCACAACACCACCAACCTTCGTATCGTCTACGAACTTGCTGACCCATCCCTCCACTTCTAGACTCCCATCTTATAGACTTCTATCAGGTTTTCCCTCAACCTCCGTCACTCCAGTGAGAACAAATCAAGTTTCTCCAACCTCTCCTCATAGCTAATGCCCTCCATACCAGACAACATCCTGGTAATTCTTTTCTGTCCCCTTTCCAAAGCCTCCACATCCTTCTGGTAGTGTGGCAACCAGAATTGAACACTATATTCCAAGTGTGGCCTAACTAAGGTTCTATAAAGCTGCAACATGACTTGACAATTTTTACATATTCTGGCTGATGAAGGCAAGCATGCTGTGTGCCTTCTTGACTACCTTCTCCACCCGCATTGCCACTTTCAGTGACCTGTGTATCTGTACACCCAGATCCCTCTGCCTATCAATACTCTTAAGATTCTGCCATTTACTGTATATTTCCTATCTGTATTAGACCTTCCAAAATGCATTACCTCACATTTGTCCAGATTAAACTCCATCTGCCATTTCTCTGCCCAAGTCTCCAACTGATCTATATCCTGCTGTATCCTCTGATGCTCCTCATCACTATCCGCAAATCCACCAACCTTTGTGTCGTCCGCAAACTTACTAATCAATCCAGTTACATTTTCTTCCAAATCATTTATATTACAAACAGCACTGGACTGGGAGAACAACAACAAAGAACAAACAAAGAACAACCCAGCACGGGAAACAGGCCCTTCGGCCCAACGAGCCCGTGCCACCGCATCGCCCTACACCTATTCTACCCTGCGTGTCTACGAATGGGACCCTACTCAGTCAGATTCAGGGAAGAAATAGTGTCAATTTGGTAGAAACCGATTAGCCTAAGAGCACATCTTTGGGGTGTGGGAGGAAACCGGAGCGCCCGGAGGAAACCCACGCATCCACAGGGAGAATGCGCAAACTCCCACAGACACAGGCCCAAATCCATGTATCTGCACAGCTAGCAGTGCTAGTCACTGAGCTGTTGTGGCGCCCGTCTATCGGTCCAGGATCAAGCACACACACCGACATGAAGTACTAGGCCACTCCTGGACTTCCAAGAGCAGCCCACGCACGACCCGCCGTGTGCATGCCCCTCGCTTGACATGAGGTGGACCTCCACCTGTGGAATAAAGACAAAAAATATTAATCATACAGCCTGCCCTTCCGGTGTCTCCCGAGGTTTAACCCTATTTAATAGCCCCTACCATATCCCTCCATTCTCGTTTCACTCATGTTCCTATCTAACTGCATCTTAAACGAGTCCAACGTTCCTGCCTCCACCATCCTACTCGGTAGCGCATTCCAGACCCCCACAACTCTCTGCGTAAAGAACCTTCCTCTTACCTCCAAATTATACCTCCCCCCCCTCACCCTTAAGTGATGACCTCTCGTGTTCGTACCCAGTCTAGGGAGCAGTCTCTCACTATTAACTCTATCTATTCCCTTCAGTATCTTATATACCTCTATCATGTCCCCTCTCAATCTCCGTCTTTCCAAGGAGAATAGCCCCAGTCTCTTCAATCTCTCCTCGTAACCCAGTCCCCCCATGCCAGGCAACATCCTGGTAAACCTCCTCTGCACCCTTTCCAGAGACTCCACGTCCTTCCGGTAATAAGGTGACCAGAACTGGACGCAGTACTCCAAATGCGATCTAACCAACGTTCTGTATAACTGAAGCATTAGACGGCAGCTTTTATACTCTAAGCCCCTTTCTATAAAGGCTAACATCCCATAAGCCTTCCTAACAACGTTCTCCACTTGTGACACAACCTTCATGGATTTGTGAACCTGCACTCCCAGGTCCCTCTGTACGTCTATACTCCTAATCGGCCTACCTTTTATCACATAGCTCCTCTCTGCATTATTCCTTCCAAAATGCATCACCTCGCATTTGTCAGGATTAAATGCCATCTGCCACCTATCTGCCCACTGCACCAACCTATCTATATCCTGTTGTATCACCTGACAATCCAGTTCTGTACCCGCCAACCCTGCCATCTTGGTGTCATCAGCAAACTTGCTGTTCACACCACCTACACTCTCTTCCAAGTCATTTATGTAGACTACAAAGAGGAGAGGTCCCAGTACTGAGCCCTGTGGCACACCACTGGTCACTGGCCTCCAGCCCGACAAGGTCCCCTCCACAACTACCCTCTGTCTCCTATTTCCCAGCCAGTTCTCAATCCACCTAGCTACCTGGCCTCGTATCCCATGCGCCTTAACCTTTTCTACCAGTCTCACAGTCTCACAGTGCCAGGACCTGGGTTCAATTCTGACCTCGTGTCACTGTCTGTGTGGAGTTTGCACATTCTCCTTGTGTCTGAATGGGTTTCCTCCGGGTACTCTGGTTTCCTCCCACAGTCCAAAGATGTGTGGGTTAGGTTGATTGACCATGCTGAATTGCCCCTTAGTGTCAGGGGGACTAGCTGGGGTAAATACATGGGGGTTACAGGGATAGGGTCTGGGTGGGATTGCAGTCGGTGCAGGCTCGATGGGCTGAGTGGCCTCCTCCTGCATTGTAGGCATTCAATGATTCTTTAATTTTCTATAGACTGAAAACATGAACCCAGTTTCTCACTTTTAATCACTGCTTGAAGGTGATTGGTGTGTGATAATTCAGGTAAAAAAATTCATTGAAAATATAACCTGACACATTCACAAGTGATAAAAGGCAAGAAAACCTCATAGCTCCAAAATCTAATTACAGGCCTTCATTCTAAACTTGGTTACAGGTTGTGAAGTGGGGCTTTTCTCTTTAGAGCAAAGGAGGAGGATGAGAGGGGACTGAACTGAGGTTTATAAGATGATGAGAGGGATCGATAGAGTGGATGTGCAGGGACTATTTCCTTGGGTGGATGTAGCTGTTACTAGGGGGCATAACTATAAGGTTCATGGTGGGAGATATAGGAGGGATGTCCGAGGTAGATTCTTCACTCAGAGAGTGGTTGGGGTGTGGAATGCACTGCCTGCTGTGATAGTGGAGTCGGACACTTTAGGAACTTTCAAGCGGTTATTGGATAGGCACATGGAGCACTCCAGAATGATAGGGAGTGGGATAGCTTGATCTTGGGTTTGGACATAGCTCGGCACAACATTGAGGGCCGAAGGGCCTGTACTGTGCTGTACTGTACTATGTTTGATCAGAAGTTAAACAGCATTCACTTCAAACACAAGATTAAATGTTTGTACACTTGGGTTTCTTTGCACGATGGGTTTTTGAATTTAGGGAACTCAAACTGATAAGTTTTGATTGTTGGAGATGGTTTCAGAGCAGATCTGTTCACCCTGGATTCCTTCCTTCACTGCCTTGGGACCCTGTGCTCTCTCGTGTGTGTGAGAATGCCCAATCTCACCGTCCCTCTGTGCTGGTCGGTTGTTGTGGTAAGCTGGGAGAGGCCAAAAGCCAGTCCGATTTGGCATCTTCCTGGCCCCGTATTACCAGCGGGGTTGGCTTCTCATGGCATTTCCTGCCTCCCAGGCACCTCCCCCCTCATCAGCGAGAGATCTCACCACCAGGAATCACGCATGCTCTCCGCCAATGGGGTCCAGGCGCCATGGCCACACTGGGGGGCTGGGGTTCAGAGGCCACTGAAGCCCTTGGGTGGACAGGTGCACAGTCAGGCAGGAGATCGGGGCACCCGCACCTTGGCACCCAGGCAGTTTCCTCAGCACAAATTTCCTCCCTCATTCCCACTTCCCATCTAACAGAGTGAGGGAAGAGTGGGCAGGGCATCTGGCTGGAGACCTTGGTCTGGAATCCTCCAGTTTCCAGATCTTTTTGACGCTTGGTAAGATTGCGCCCTGAGTCATGTGATGTGTCCCATAAAAGGGCAGCACGGTGGCTTCACAGCTCCAGGGTCCTGGGTTTGATTCCCGGCTCGGGTCACTGTCTGTGTGGAGTTTGCATGTTCTCCTCGTGTCTGCGTGGGTCTCCTCCGGGTACTCCGGTTTCCTCCCACAGTCCAAAGATGTGCGGGTTAGGTTGATTGGCCATGCTAAGAAATTGCCCCTTAGTGTCCAGGGATGTGTAGGTTAGAGGGATTAGTGGGTATAATATGTCGGGATATGGGGGTAGGGCCTGGATGGGATTGTATTTGGTGCAGACTGGATGAGCCGTAAGGCCTCTTTCTGCACTGTAGGGTTCGATGGTTCTATGAATTCAGCACAATATCACATTCCATTCGGACAGATGATCTGTGATGTTATTAAATGGCCGAGCAGCTCAAAGGCAAAATGCCCAACTTTGACGATTGTTTTGCGTTTTGTTTGGTTATTTGATTTCTGCACATAAATAAAGACCTGGGGTGGAATCTTCCAACTGCACTTGTCCAGAAATTCCTACCTGGGTTCAACGGACCGTTGTGTGGTTCACCCTGTCCGCAGGCCCATGGTGGGTGGGATGGGAAGGTTCTGTCTTGTGTCTGGGGGGAGTGTCCGGCAGTCAGGATCACCGTGAAACAGTCTGGGAACAAAGAACGACATCAAAGGAAAGCCTAGGGCAGTGGAGGCCAGCCAGAGAGAGAGGCTGTGGGGGAGGAGCAGCTGATCGGAGTGGTGGGGGCAGCTTAATACCAGCAGCTCAGTGAATGAACCACGACTAAATCCAAGGGTTCAAATCCTGCAGCGATGCCAAGATTCAGAAAGTGGCATGGGGCAAGGGGAAGCTGCTGATTGGCTGAGTAAGGTTGAGTGACTTGGATTTGGCTGGGGAGGAGCTAGGATTAGGGACTGTCCCTAAAACAGCAAGTTAGAAAAGTAACCCTGAGGGGTAATCCTGAGAAGCATCAGGGCAGGGACAGCATAATAAAGTGATCAGGAATTATAATACATAATACAAGGATAAATAGGCTGGAGTAGAAATAGACAGGACGACTAACTTAAGGAAAGAGAAGTATTTTTTAAGGCTAATTTGAAAGTTAGCAGGTATGACAAAGTATGTTTCAGTTTAAGACTGGGAAGATGAGGTCAGTTAAGTAGAATGTATGACCTGTCATATGTGGGAAGTCGCGGGTCATACCAGCATCTGAGATGACCACATGGGCAGAAAGTGTTCCCAACTGCAGAAACTTGAGCTCTGGAGCAGCTGCTGGAAACACTGGAATGCGTCCATGAGGCTGACAGTTAGGTAGATAGCACGCTTAGAGAGGGGGTCACACCATAACTGAAGGGACATGAGGAAGGAAAAGAATGGGTGACAACCAGAGAGCTGAAGGGAACCAGGCAGGTAGTGCAGGAGTGTGCTGGTGTCCTGCTGTCAAATCAATTTTCCATTTTAGAGCTGATGAAAATGTTTAAGTTGCTTCAGGTGATGTAATCAGAGACAGTGTGATTTAGACAGGCTGAGTGTGTGGGTATCTGCATGGCAGGTGCAGCATAATGTGGATAAATGTGAGGTTATCCATTTTGGGGGCAAAACTAGGGAGACGGACTTGAATGGGCGTAAATTAGAAGAGTTGGACTCAGTGAGGCCTTGGTGGCCTCATGCATCAGTCGCTGAAAGTAAGTACACAAGTAGCAGGCAGTAAAGAAGGCAAATGGTATGTTGCTCTTCATAGCGAAAGGATTTGAGTATAGGGATAGCGATGTTTTACTGCAATTGTAAAGGGCATTGGTGAGGCCACACCTGGAGTATCGTGTACAGTTTTAGTGTCCTTATCTGAGGAAGGATGTCCTTGCTATAGAGGGAGCACAGCGAGGGTTTACCAGGCTGATTCCTGGGATGGCAGGTCTGTCATATGAGGAGAGACTAAATCGATTAGGATTATATTCACTGGAGTTTAGAAGAGTGAGAGGGGATCTCAAAGAACAAACAAAAATTCCAGCACAGGAACAGGCCCTTTGGCCCTCCAAGCCTGCACTGACCATGCTGCCCAACTGAACTAAAACCCCCTCCCCTTCCGGGGACCATATCCCTCTATCCCCAATCTGTTCGTTCATTTGTCAAGATGCCCCTTAAAAGTCACTACCATATCCATATCCGCTTCCACTACCTCCCCCAGCAGCGAGCTCCAGGCACCCACTACTCTCTGTATAAAAAAATCTGCCTCGTGCATCTCCTTTAAACCTTGCCCCTCGCACCTTAAACCTGTGCCCCCTAGTAATTGACTCTTCCATCCTGGGAAAAAGCTTCTGACTATCCACCCTGTCCATGCGTCTCATAATCTTGTAGACTTCAATCAGGTCTCCCCTCAACCTCCATCATTCCAGTGAGAACAAACCAAGTTTCTCCAACCTCTCCTCGTAGCTAATGCCCTCCATACCAGGCAACATCCTGGTAAATCTTTTCTGTTCCCTCTCCAAAGCCTCCACGTCCTTCTGGTAGTGTGGTGACCAGAATTGAACACTATATTCCAAGTGCGGCCTCACTAAGGTTCTATAAAGCTGCAACATGACTTGCCAATTTTTAAACTCAATACCTCGGCTGATGAAGGCAAGCATGCTGTATGCCTTCTTGACTACCTTCCCCACCTGCATTGCCACTTTCAGTGACCTGCATCTGTACACCCAGATCCCTCTGCCTATCAATACTCTTAAGGGTTCTGCCATTTACTGTATATTTCCTATCTGTATTAGACCTTCCAAAATGCATTACCTCACATTTGTCCAGATTAAAGTCCATCTGCCATCTCTCCGTCCAAGTCTTTAACCAATCTTTATCCTGCTGTATCCTCTGATGGTCCCCATCGCTATCCACAAATCCACCAACCTTTGTGTCATCCACAAACTTATTAATCAAACCAGTTACATTTTCCTCCAAATCATTTATATATATTACAAACAGCAAAGGTCCCAGTACTGATCCCTGAGGAACACCACTTGTCACAGCCCTCCATTCAGAAACACACCCTTCCACTGCTACCCTCTGTCTTCTTTGACTGAGCCAGTTTTGTATCCACCTTGCCAGCTCACCTCTGATCCCAGGTGACTTCACCTTCTGCACCAGTCTGCCATGAGGGACCTTATCAAAGGCCTTACTGAAGTCCATGTAGACAACATCCACTGCCCTACCCTCATTAATCATCTTTGTCACTTCCTCGAAAAACTCGATTAAGTTCATGAGACACGACCTCCCCTTCACAAAACCATGTTGCCTCTCACTAATACGTCCACTTATTTCCAAGTGGGAATAAATCCTGTCTCGAAGAATCCTCTCCAATAATTTCCCTACCACTGATGTAAGGCTCACCGGCCTGTAATTACCTGGATTATTCTTGCTACCCTTCTTAAACAAAGGAACAACATTGGCTATTCTCCAATCCTCTGGGACCTCCCCTGTAGCCAGTGAGGATACAAAGATTTCTCTCAAGGCCCCAGCAATTTCCTCCCTTGCCTCTCTCAGTATTCTGGGGTATATCCCAGCAGGCCCTGGGGACTTGTCTACATAAATGTTTCTCAAGAACCCCAAGACCACCTCCTTTTTGGTCTTAACATGACTCAAACTCTCTTCACATTGCTTCCCAGACTCCTCATCTACCAAGTCCTTCTCGTTGGTGAATACTGACGCAAAGTATTCATTTAATACCTCACCCATTTCCTCTAGCTCCACACATAGATTCCCTCCCTTGTCTTTGAATGGGCCAATCCTCTTCCTGGCTGCCCTCTTGCTTTTTATATATGATGAAAAACCTTGGGATTTTCCTTAATCCTGCTGGCCAATGCTTTTTCGTGTTCCCTTTTAGCCCTCTTTACTCCTTGCTTAAGTTTCTTTCTACTTTCCTTGTATTTCACACTTGCTTCGTGTGTTCCCAGCCTCCGAGCTTTGACAAATGCTTTCTTTTTCTCTTTGATGAGGCTCACAATATCTCTCGTTATCCAAGGTTCCCAAAACTTGCCTTACTTATCCTTCATCCTTACAGGTTTGTGCCAGTCCTGGATCCCTATCAATTTACACTTAAATAAGAACATAAGAACATAAGAAATAGGAGCAGGCGTAGGCTACCTAGTCCCTCGAGCCTGCCCCACCATTCAATAAGATCATGGCTGATCTGAAGTGGATCAGTTCCACTTTCCCGCTTTCTCCCCATAACCCTTAATTCCCTTATTGATCAGAAATCTATCTACCCGTGACTTAAACATATTCAACAAGGTAGTCTCCACCACTTCAACGGGCAGAGAATTGCAGAGATTCGCCACCCTTTGAGTGAAGAACTTCCTCCTCAACTCCGATCTAAACTGCACCCCCCCTTATTTTGAGGCTGTGCCCTCTAGTTCTTGTTTCCTTTCTAAGCGGGAAGAATCTCTCTACCTCTGCCCTATCCATCCCCTTCATTATCTTATACGTCTCTATAAGATCCCCCCTCATCCTCCTAAACTCCAATGAGTACAGACCCAGTCTACTCAATCTCTCCTCGTAAGCTAACCCCCTCATCTCCGGTATCAGCCTAGTGAACCTTCTCTGTACTCCCTCCAAGGCCAATATATCCTTTTGCAAATAAGGGGACCAAAACTGCACACAGTACTCCAGCTGTGGCCTCACCAGTGCCCTGTACAGTTGCAGCAAGACCTCCCTGCTTTTGTATTCTATCCCCCTCGCTATAAAGGCCAACATTCCATTCGCCTTCTTGATCACCTGCTGCACCTGCAGACTGAGTTTTTGCGATTTGTGCACAAGGACCCCCAGGTCCCTCTGCACCGTAGCATGTTGTAATTTTTCACCAAATTTTGTTACCCTACACTCAGCCCCCTCCTCCAGATTGTCTAGGTATATGGTAAACTTGAAAGCCTCCCACATGCCAGATGTTGATTTGCCCTCAAACATCTGCCCCCAATCTACATTCTTCAGTTCCTGCCTTATATTGTTGTAATTAGCCTTCCCCCAGTTTAGCACCTTCACGAGATCATAAAAACTCATAAAATTCTGACAGGGTAGATTCAGAAAGAATGTTCCCGATGGTGGGGAGAGTCCAGAACTGGGGGTCAGAGTTTGAGGATAAGGGGTAAATGTTTTAGAACTGGGGGTGAGGAGAAATTTCTTCACCCAGAGGGTGGGGAATGTGTGGAATTCACTCCCACAGAAAGTAGTTGAGGCCAAAACATTGTCTGATTTCAAGAAGAAATGAGATATCGCTCTTGGTGCTAAAGGGATCGAGGGATATGGGGGAAGGGGATCAGGAACTTGAATTCAATGATCAGCCATGATCAAAATGAATGATGGAACAGGCTCAAAGGGCCAAATGGCCTCCTCTTGCTCTCGTTTCTATGTTTACATGCACTGACCATTTTCACCATTCCATCAATGATTGGTCAGGAAGAAACTGACTCTGTGAAATGTTTGGCACCATGTGTGTTGTGGCTGTGACTCCAAAATACCATGCTGAGCTCCGCACCACTGAGTCCGACTGGCTTCCTTTCTCTGAGTCACTCTGTTATCTGTGAGAGCGTAACTGAGAGGGACCTGCCTGAGGGCAACAACGTGGCTGTGTTCTGATGGACGGGTGGCAAATGGATGTGACAGGAGTCCAGCAATGTTCACCATTCATTGACCCACTGCACCATGGCAGGTAAAGGCATGATGGCTGCACAGCCGGACCAAGCGGTGATGGAGAGAGGATGCCATCTCCATGGGTGCATCTTGTGAATGCACTCCGTGTTTTCAGACAGTCTGTACAGGACACTTTGAAAACTTGGAAATATATCGCAGTTCCTTCACAGTCACTACATCAAAATCCTGGAATTTCCTCCTTAACAGCATTGTGGGTGTACCTACGACCACCTGGGGAGAGGGAGAGGGAGCTTGGTACCGATGTAAATACCAGGCTGCCAGCCCTGCCCACAGAACAGATTGGATTCTAAAACAAAGATCTCACGGAGAGTCTTTGTGGCTGACAGTTGCCGATCGATCTCAGTCATTGCCTCATGATCCCTCCCTCACAGCAAAGCTCAAATTTAAAGATGTAACTTCAGAAACAGCTCACATTGAAAATTCATGAGTTTCACAACAATCAAACACTTGCTGGCTCTCTATCTAAGAAGCAAACTCCCTCCTGAGTGGCTGATTAGAAAGACTACTGTACAACTGACCGCAATCATATAAAGCATTTAATAGTCTGCTTGCAGCCAACGTGATCTGCATTCCCTCATTACTAAACACTGTTAGCCAGGAATATATTAATAATGGGCCAATTACTATTGGTTCTATAAATCATTAGCAGTTCACTGAATTTAATTCAGTGTTAATTTTTTTAAACATTTATTTTATGGGATGTGAGTATCGCTGGCTAGGCCCAGCATTTATTACCCATCCCTAAATGCTCTTGGGCAGCACAGTGGCACAGTGGTTAGCACTGCTGTTTCACAGCTCCAGGGACCTGGGTTCAATTCCCGGCTCGGGTCACTGTCTGTGTGGAGTTTGCACATTCTCCTCGTGTCTGCGTGGGTTTCCTCCGGGTACTCTGGTTTCCTCCCACAGTCCAAAGATGTGCAGGTTAGGTTGATTGGCCATGCTAAGAAGTTGCCCCTTAGTGTCCAGGGATGTGTAGGTTAGAGGGATTAGTGGGTAAATGTGTAGGGATATGGGGGTAGGGCCTGGGTGGGATTGTGGTCGATGCAGACCCGATGGGCCAAATGGCCTCTTTCTGCACTGTAGGGTTTCTATGATTCTATGAGCAGGTGATGGTGAGTAGTCACCTTAAACCACGGCAGTCCTTGTGGTGTAGGTACATCCACAGTGCTGATAGGGAAGGAGTGCCAGGATTTTGACCCAGTGACAGTGAAGGAATGGTAATATATTTCCAAGTCAGGATGGTGAGTGACTGGGAGGGGTCCTTTCGGTGGTGGTGTTCCCATTTTCCTGCTGCAGTTGGTCTTCCAGGTGGTCAAGCTCTGAGGTTGAAATGGTGTGTTGCTGCAAAGCATCTCCTGGCAATGCTGAGGGAGTGATTGTTTAAGGTGATAATGTTTAAACCAGTACTGGGGAGATACGAGGACTATATCTTCACCTCTTAAAATATTTGATAACAACATAAATACTAATGAGTCATCTAAACCTGGAAGATTTAATTGGCTAACAGAATAGAGGTGATAGAGCAGCTGATGTGTTGTGGCTGCAGAATGTGATCCGACTCAAGTCCGTGTGAACCACAGGTAACACATTGCAGGAAACTTTGGGGAACATTGATTCAGATTTCTCGAGTTGGAATCTTTGGAATCTTTGGACATTGATACAACAGGGAGGGAGTTTCCTGGACTCTTTGTTCCAGAGGGGAGCTCGATTGTTTTCAGGGGCAGGAGGGTGTGACTATGAAATGTGGGGATCCAATGGGTTGTAATGGATGAATCAGCTCCCACAATTGTCCAAGTCAGGATGGTGAGTGACTTGGAGGGGAACCTCCAGGTGATGCTATCCCCAGGTATCTGCTGCTCTTGTCCTTCTAGATGTTAGCAGTCGTGAGTTTGATGGTTGCTGCTGAAGGTGTCTTGGAGCATCTTGTAGATGGTACCCACGGCTGCTATTGCTCACCAGGGATTGAATGTCTGTGGAAGGGGCAGCAATCAAGCAGCTGCTTTGCCCTGGGTGGTGTTGAGATTCCTGAGTGTTGTTGCGGCTGCACCCATCCAGGTAAATGGAGAGTATTCCATCACACTCCTGACTTGTCTCCTTGTAGATGACGAACAGGCTTTGGGGATTCCCAGCTTCTGACCTGCTCTGGTAACCACAGTATTTATATAGCTAGTTCAGTTCAGATTCTGGTCGTTGTGGAGGATTCAGTGATAGTAATACCATGAAATGTTAAGAGTGATGGTTAGATCTTGTCTTGTTGGAGACAGTCATTACCTGGCACTGGTCGGGTGGGAATGTTGCTTTCCACTTGTCATCTCCAGTCCAGATATTGTCCAGATCATAGTCAACTCTTCAACAAGTTCAGTGAGGTTTGTGACCTACCATTCACAAATTCATGCTGGTTTCCTGATTAAGTGAAAAAATTAAGGTGTTCAGTTATCCTATCCTTAGAGTCATCGAGGTTTACAGCACAGAAACAGGCCATTCGGCCCAGCTTTTCCATTCCATCCAGTTTTTACCATTACACTCATGCCAATTGCCCACAGTTGACCCATATGCCACTTTGTCCATCTTACCCATGCTTTTTAAAAGACAAAATTGTACCCGCCTCTACTATTGCCTCTGGCAGCTTGTTCCAGACACTCACCACCCTCTGTGTGAAAAAATTGCCCCTCTGGACACTTTTGTATCTCTCCCCTCTCACCTTAAACCTACGCCCTCTAGTTTTAGACTCCCCTACCATTGGGAAAAGATATTGACTATCTAGCTGATCTGTGCCCCTCATTATTTTATAGACCTCTATAAGATCACCCGTCAGCCTCCTACACTCCAGAGAAAAAAGTCCCAGTCTATCCAGCCTCTCCTTATAACTCAATCCATCAAGTCCCGGTAGCATCCTAGTAAATCTTTTCTGCGCTCTTTCTAGTTTAATAATTTCCT
The DNA here is from genome assembly GCF_965287045.1 of Carcharhinus amblyrhynchos. Taxonomy (NCBI): domain Eukaryota; kingdom Metazoa; phylum Chordata; class Chondrichthyes; order Carcharhiniformes; family Carcharhinidae; genus Carcharhinus; species Carcharhinus amblyrhynchos. The sequence goes on from NC_137326.1 coordinate 140,194,584, forward strand.
TTCTATAATAGGGTGACCAGAACTGTACACAGTATTGCAAATGGCTGATGTCTTATACAACTTCAACAAGACGTCCCAACTCCTGTATTCAATGTTCTGACCGACGAAACCAAGCATGCCAAATGCCGCCTTCACTATTCTATCCAGCTGTGACTCCACTTTCAAGGAGCTATGAACCTGTACCCCTAGATCTCTTTGTTCTGTAACTCTCCCCAGTGCCCTACCATTAACTGAGTAAGTCCTGCCCTGAGGAAGTACTCTTGATGGGGTGGGAGGTTCAATTGGGATCTGAAAGGTCCCAATAATTAACAAATATATATATCTAAAATAGATTAAAAACAGATTTAAATCACTTACCTGCCTTCCCACCAGTTTCCAGTGTGGTCTGCCCAGCGACTCTTCACCGGCTCTGGGAGATACGCGCCTGTTCCCAGCACATGCACAAATCCCGGAACAAGGCCATCGACACGCGTCTCCTGACCGGGCCTGCCAGGAAACTGGAGGACTGCAATAGGATAATCGCGGCCTATATTCCATGTGCGGCCTAACTACGGTTCTATAAAGCTGCAACATGACAGTTTAAACTCAGTGTCCCGGCTGATGAAGGCAAGCATGCCGTATGCCTTCCTGACTACCTTCCCCACCTGCATTGTCACTTTCAGTGACCTGTGTCCCTGTACACCCAGATCCCTCTGCCTATCAATACTCTTAAGGAATTGCATTTGGAATACTGCGTCCAGTTCTGGTCACCACACTACCAGAAGGATGTGGAGACTTTGGAGAGAGTGCAGAGAAGGTTTACCAGGATGTTGCCTGTTATGGAGGGTCTTAGCTATGAGGAGAGATTGGGCAAACTGGGGTTGTTCTCCCTGGAAAGACTGAGGATGAAGGGAGACCTAATAGAGGGGTATAAAATTATGAAGGGTATAAAAAGGGTGAACAGTGGGAAACTTTTTCCCAGGTCAGAGGTGACAAACACAAGGGTCACAGGCTCAAGGTGAGGGGGGCGAGGTTCAGTGCAGGTATCAGAGGGACATATTTTACACAGAGGGAGGTGGGGGCCTGGAATGCACTGCCAAGCAACATAGTGGAGGCAGACACGCTGGGATCATTTCAGACTTATCTGGATAGTCACATGAACAGACTGGGAATGGAGAGATACAAACAAATGGTCTAGTTGGACCAATGAGCAGCGCTGGCTTAGAGGGCCGAAGGGCCTGTTTCCTGTGCTGTGTTGTTCTTTGAAGGGTTCTGCCATTTACTGTATATTTCCTATCTGTATTAGACCTTCCAAAATGCATTACCTCACATCTGTTCAGATTAAACTCCATCTGCCATCTCTCCACCCAAGTCTCCAACTGTTCTATATCCTGCTGTATCCTCTGATGGTCCTCATCGCTATCTGTAAATCCACCAATCTTTGTGCTGTCTGCAAACTTACTAATCAAACAAGTTATATTTTCCCCCAAATCATTTATATATATTACAAACAGCAAAGGTCCCAGCACTGATCCCTGAGGGATGCCATTAGTCACAGCCCTCCATTCAGAAATGAAATAGGTCCCAGTGTGGATATTGAATTTGTTGATCAGTCTTGTTCATAATGAATGGTGGAGCAGGTTTGAAGGGCTGAATGGCCTCATCCTGCTTCTAGTTTCTATGTTTACCTCCTTCTCCCTCCAGCACCTGCCGATTCCTGAGAAAAACGTCAGCTTGCTTCCAGTTCAAAGGTGAACTTGTAACCCTTAAACTCCAGGTTAGCTTCCCAAAGTCCAGATAATGCAATGTCTTTCTGTATTTTAAAGGGGAAATATCGGTTTGAAAGGTATGATTCCAACAGAAAGTGGAGAAAAGCAGCAGTGAGTGAGTGATTTACACAATTCCCTGGCTGCTATGGGTGGAAGCTGACAGATTGCTGTATAAATTTCTGCAACAATTAATCAGCAAACACAGCAACTCACGTTTCACTGCAAATGTAAGAAAAATTATTTCATAATAACATAACTCGCAACCTACTTAAACCTAATTAAAGAACAACCTATCTCCATATCAGAAAAAAACTAATCAGAATTTGATTGCACCGGGGAGGATTCAGTGCTAATAAATGTGGGTAAGTCTGTATTCTGTTGGTGTAATTAACACCCACCAGAAGAGCTATCCAATATCTCTGGAAATCATTGCAGCATTCACAAGAATCTTTAGGAACAAGGAAAGCCCAATGATAAACAGCCCAGTTCCTTCTGATTAATCCCCTAAACCCCACCCAACCCATCTCTTCTCCATAGCAACAGTAATAGCATAAGTTCATAAGATAGGGGAGCAGAATTAGGCCATTCGGGCCATCATGCTTGCTCCACCATTCAACCATGGTTGATATGCTCCTCATTCCCATTTTCCTACCTTCTGCCCATAACCATTCAACCAATTAAAAATCTGTCTAACTCCTCGTTAAATTTACTCACTGTCCCAGCATCCACTGCACTTTGGGGTAGCGAATTCCACAGATTCACACCCCTGTGGGAGAACTAGTTTCTCCTCAACTCTGTTTTAAATTTGCTACCCCTTAACCTAAGATTAACCTTTTGTCCTAGAATAGCCCATAAGAGGAAGCATCCGCTCTGCATCTACTTTTTCCATATCTTTTATCATCTTGTATACCTCAATTTGATCTCCCCTCATTCTTCTAAATTCCAGCGTGTATAGGCTCAATCTCTCTTCATACAACAAGCCCCTCACCTCTGGAACGAATCTAGTGAATCTTCTCTGAACTGCCTCCAATGCCACTACATCTTTCCTCATTACGGAGACCAAAACTGTGCACAATACTCCAGGTGCGGTCTCACCAATGCCTCGTATAGATACAACATTACTTCCCTATCTTTATATTCCACTCCCTTAGTTATAAATGCCAATATTCCATTCACTTTCTTTATTATCTGCTGTAGCTGCATGCTAGCTTTCTGTAACTCGTGAATGAAAACACCCAGATCCCTCTGCGTTGGAGCACCCCAAAATTATTTCCCTTCTCTTCACAATATCTGTCAATTTTTTCTTTCTCTGCTCCTTCATGGTTATTTTTTGGGATATCAGTGTCGCTGCACTAAACCAGCATTTATTGCCAAACCTAATTGTCTTTTAAAGGTGGAGGAGAGCTGCCCTCTGCAGTCCATATCATCAGAAAAATGTTTGATGCTATTATTAAATATGTTATAACAGGACACTTACAAGGCAGTCAGGCAGAGACAAGGGAAGGGAAATCATGTTGAACCAATATATTGGAGTTCTTTGAAGGAGTCACATGTGCTGTGGATAGAGGAAGCTGGTGGATACACTGTGCCTAAATTTACAGAAGGCATTTGATAAGATGCCACATCACAGGTTATTGTGGAAATAAAGGCTGATGCTGTAGTGGTTTATATATTAGTAAGGATAGAAGATTGGCTAGCCAGCAGCAAACATAATTTTGGGGACTTAACTTTATACAATTTATATAAATGACTGGTGTAAGGAATCAAAGGTAAGGTTGTGAAATTTGCTGGCAACACGAAGATAGGAGGAAGGAAAGAAGAGGGCACAAGGGACCCGACTTTACCAATTTCAGCCTAAGTGCTGAACCTGGGTGTAATGCAGATCCGGCACCCCCATACGCACCCAACCATCTCCAGTCCCACTCGTGCTGTGGATGGGGCTTAGCACGGCCGAAACGATTGGAGCTCGGAACTGCGCGTGCACAGTTTAAAAAAAATTGAAAAAGCGAGTCCCGTGTCAGATCACTCCCGAGCTGCAGAGAGTGGAGATAGCGGCCTGGGACTGAAAAGCAGGAGTGATGGCCCCCACACACATCACTGTCCCCCTTAACCACCCCCCAACTACCCACACACATCACTGTCCCCCTTAACCACCCCCCAACTACCCACACACATCACTGTTCCCTTTATCCAACCCCCCAACTACCCACACACATCACTGTCCCCCTTAACCACCCCCCAACTACCCACACATATCACTGTTCCCCTTAACCACCCCCCAACTACCCACACACATCACTGTTCCCTTTATCCAACCCCCCAACTACCCACACACATCACTGTTCCCTTTATCCAACCCCCCAACTACCCACACACATCACTGTCCCCCTTAACCACCCCCCCAACTACCCACACACATCACTGTTCCCCTTAACCACCCCCCAACTACCCACACACATCACTGTCCCCCTTAACCACCCCCCCACTACCCACACACATCACTGTCCCCCTTAACCACCCCCCCAACTACCCACACACATCACTGTTCCCTTTATCCAACCCCCCAACTACCCACACACATCACTGTTCCCTTTATCCAACCCCCCAACTACCCACACACATCACTGTCCCCCTTAACCACCCCCCAACTACCCACACACATCACTGTTCCCTTTATCCAACCCCCCAACTACCCACACACATCACTGTCCCCCTTAACCACCCCCCCAACTACCCACACACATCACTGTTCCCCTTAACCACCCCCCAACTACCCACACACATCACTGTCCCCCTTAACCACCCCCCCACTACCCACACACATCACTGTCCCCCTTAACCACCCCCCAACTACCCACACACATCACTGTCCCCCTTAACCACCCCCCCAACTACCCACACACATCACTGTCCCCCTTAACCACCCCCCCACTACCCACACACATCACTGTCCCCCTTAACCACCCCCCCAACTACCCACACACATCACTGTCCCCTTTATCCAACCCCCGCTATCCAGACCGATTGCCTCCACTGCCCCCCTCCCCCCTACCGATCACCCACAGAATGGCAGCGGACCTCCCAATCCCCACCGCGCCCCAACCAGAGATCCATCATTATTTTATAAACCTCTATTAGAACATCCCAAAGCTCCCTTCCTACGTTCCAAGCAAAAAAGTCCCAGTCTATCCAGCCTCTCCTTATAACTCAAATCATCAAATTCCACTAGCATCCTAGTAAATCTTTTCTGCACTCTTTCTAGTTTAATAATATCCTTTCTATAATAGGATGAACAGAACTGTACACAGTATTCCAAGTGTGGCCTTACCAATGTCTTGTACAACTTCAACAAGATGTCCCAACTCCTGTATTCAATGTTCTGACCAATGAAACCAAGCATGCCGAATGCCTTCTTCACCACTCTGTCCACCTGTGACTCCTCTTTCAAGGAGTTTTGAACATGTACCCCTAGATCTCTTTGTTCTGTAACTCACCCCAATGCCCTACCATTAACTGAGTAAGTCCTGCCCTGGTTCAATCGACCAAAATGCATCACCTCGCATTTGTCGAAATTAAACTCCATCTGCCATTCATCAGCCCACTGGCCCAATTGATCAAGATCCCGTTGCAATTGGAGATAACTTTCTTCACTGTCCACTATGCCACCAATCTTGGTGTCATCTGCAAACTTACTAACCATGCCTCCTATATTCTCATCCAAATCATTAATATAAATGACAAATAACAGTGGACCCAGCACTGATCCCTGAGACACACCGCTGGTCACAGGCCTCCAGACCGAAAAATAACCCACTATAACCAGCCTCTGACTTCTGTCAATTTTGTAGCCAATGAGCTCCCTCACCTGACCCTTTCTTCCCTCCCTATTCATGTTTTTCTTTATTATTTACTGGGGGCTGAAGGGTGGGTTAGTAAATTTGCTGATGACACCAAGATTGGTGGAGTAGTGGATGAGGTGGCGGGCTCTTGCAGGCTGCAAAGAGACATTGATAGGATGCAGAGCTGGGCCGAAAAGTGGCAGATGGATTTTAACCCTGATAAGTGTGAGGTGATTCATTTTGGTAGGACAAACTTGAATGCAGATTACAGGGTCAACGGCAGGGTTCTGAGGCATGTAGAGGAACAGAGAGATCTTGGGGTTCATACCCACAGATCTCTGAAGGTTGCCACTCAAGTGGATAGAGCCGTGAAGAAGGCTTATAGTGTGTTAGCATTTATTAAAGAGCCGTGGGGTTATGCGGCAACTATTACTGGACCTTGTTGAGACCACATTTGGAATATTGAGGGCAGTTCTGGTCACCTCACTATAAGAAGGATGTGGAAGCATTGGAGAGAGTGCAGAGGAGATTTACCAGGATGCTGCCTGGTTTGGAGGGTAGGTCTTATGAGGAAAGTTTGAGGGAGCTGGGGCTTTACTCTTTAGAGTGGAGGACGATGAGAGGCAACTTAATAGAGATTTATAAGATGATGAGGGGGATTGATAGAGTGGATGTGCAGAGATTATTTCCTCAGGTGGATGTAGCTGTTACTAGGGGGTATAACTATAAGGTTCATGGTGGGAGATATAGGAGGGATGTCTGAGGTAGATTCTTTACTCAGAGAGTGGTTGGGGTGTGGAATGCACTGCCTGCTGTGATAGTGGAATCGGACACTTTAGGAACTTTCAAGTGGTTATTGGATAGGCACATGGAGTACTCCAGAATGATAGGGAGGGGATAGCTTGATCTTGGGTTTAGACATAGCTCAGCACAACATTGAGGGCCGAAGGGCCTGTACTGTACTGTTCTGTGTTCATTCTTTATTCATTTGTGGGACATGGGTGTCACTGGCTGGCCAGCATTTCTTGCCCATCCCTAGTTGTCGTTGAAAAGGTGATGGTGAGCTGCCTTCTTGTATCGCTGAAGTCCATGTTCTGTGGGTTGACCCACAATGTCATTAGGAAGGAAATTCCAGGATTTTGACCCAGTGACTGGGAAGGAACGGCGGTATATTTCCAAGTCAGGACGGTGAGCGGCTTGGAGGGGAACTTGCATGTGGGGGTATTCCCATGTATCTGCTGCCCTTGTCCTTCTGGATGGAAGTGGTTATGGGTTTGGAAAGTGTTGCTTAAGGATCTTTAGTGAGTTGCTGCAGTGTATCTTGTAGATAGCACACACTGCTGCTACTGAGAATCGGTGGTGGAGGGAGTGGATGTTTATGGATGTGGTGCCAATCCAGTGGGGCTGCTCTGTCCTGGAGGGTGTCGAGCTTCTTGAGTGTTGCTGGAGTTACACCCATCCAGACAAGTGGGGAATATTCCATCACGCTCCTGACTTGTGTCTTATAAATGGTGGACAGGCTTTAGGGAGTCAGAAGGTGAGTTACTCATTGCAGGTTTCCTAGCCTCTGACCTATCTTCTAGCCACTGTGCTTATGTGGTGAGTCCAGTTGAGTTTCTGGTCAATGATAACACCAACTTTTACCATTGTGGACCTGTACACCCAGATCCCTCTGCATGTTAATGTTCCTAAGGGTTCTGCGTTTACAGTATAATTCACACCTAAATTTGATCCTCCAAAATACATCACCTCTCATTTGTCTGGATTAAACTCCACCTGCCATTTCTGTACCCAAGTCTCCAATCTCTATCTATCTTGTTGTATCCTCTGATAATCGTATGGTGAGCAGTTGCAATCCAATGGGCCAAATGGCCTCCTTCTGCACCGTAACAAATGACAAATGCAAATTTCCTGTACACTGTCACAGTTAAGATTGGAAAAGTCCAATCAAAGAATATTCAATTAGTTCTAGCCAAAATGCACAAACTTTCTTAGTGGTCCTGGACCTCCTAAAGTCCTTTGAGAAGAGCAAAGAGGGGGCATGAGATCAGCTTTCATGTGGAACATGTTCATCCGCTTCCTACCCTGGTCAAACGGGAATGTTTCCAACAGGCACCATCAGCAACTCCGCCAATCTTTGTATCATTTGCAAACATACTCTTCAGACCTCCACAGCCCATTTATATACACTACAAACAACAGAGGACCCAGCACTGATCCCCACGGTTCAGTTAGACCTCAGCTGGAATATTGTGTACAGTTCTGAGTGCCACACTATAGGAAGGATGTGGACACATTGGAGAGAGTACAGAAGAGGTTTATAAGAATGGTTCCAGGGATGAGAATCTTCAATTATGAGGACAGATTGGAGAGTTGTGGCTGTTTCCCTTGGAGAGAAGAAAGTTAATTGGAGATTCTTGAAGGTAGCAGTATAGGTGGAGAAGGTGGCGAAGAAGGCTTATGGTATGCTTGCCTTTATAGGAAGGGGTATAGAGTATAAAAGCTGGTGTCTAATGTTGCAGTTGTATAGAATGTTGGTTAGACTTCATTTGGAGTACTGAGTCCAGTTCTGGTTGCCGTACTACTGGAAGGACATGGAGACCCTGGAGAGAGTGCAGAGGAGGTTTACCAGGATGTTGCCTGGTATGGAAGGTCTTAGCTATGAGGAGAGATTGGGTAAATTGGGGCTGTTCTCCCTGGAAAGATGGAGAATGCGGGGAGATCTAATAGAGGTGTATAAGATTATGAAGGGTATAGATAGAGTGAACAGTGGGAAGCTTTTTCCCAGGTTGGATATGAAAATCACGAAGGGTCACGGGCTTAGGGTGAGAGGGACGAGGTATAATTCAGATGTTAGAGGGAGGTTTTTCACACAGAGGGTTGTGGGAGCCTGGAATGCACTGCCAAGTAGGGAGGTGGAGGCAGACACACTAGGGTTGTTTAAGGCTTACCTGGATAGGCACATGAGCAGACTAGAGATGGAGGGATACAAAAGGTTGTTCTAAATAAGAATCAAGAGCCTCAGGACATTCTTGGGAATCAATAGATTCCTATGGGCTGTCCAACATATTTTATGGCTCACCTGTCTCTTACATTTGAGCTTCTGGGGATCTTCCGTGAATGTCTGTATAAGCTGTGTATGTTTATTAATGTCTGTTTCTTTACATCCACAGGTGATTCGGTCCGCCTTGTTGTCCAACAAGGGGCATACACACGGTGGGTTGTACGAGAGCTGCTCTTGGATGTTTCGAGAATAGCCTAGTGCTTCATGTCGTTAGTGAACGCTCAAACTGGACCAACTGACGGCAACACAACAGCTCAGTGACTATCACTGATTGCTGTGCAGACACATGGATTTGGGCCGGTGTCTGTGGGAGTTTGTACATTCTCCCCGTGCTTGCGTGGGTTTTCTCCGGGTGCTCCGGTTTCCTCCCACACCCCAAAGATGTGCTATTAGGCTGATTGGTGTAACAAATTGTCCCTAAATTAGACCTCCCTTAATCTGGTTATAATTCTCTAAATTTGCACACCTTAATTGTGGAGTCCAAGAGGCGTAGACAAAGGTCAGAGGTAGAAGAGGGATTGGAATAAGGCACTCACTGAATGTTAAAATGGCAGCGCGGGCTTGTAGGGCCGAAGGGCCTGTTTCCTGTGCTGTGCTGTTCTTTGTTCTTTGTTCTATTTCTTTGAGGATTTCAACATGGACAGCATTGAGAGGGAGAAATTGATCCTGCTTGTGATAGGGTAGAGATCAAGAAGGCACAGATTGAAAGTGATGTAAAAGAAGAAAATGTGATGTGAGAAATAACTTTTCCACTTAGCGTCCAAGAGGATATTCAGTGATAATTTGAATGGAAACAAAGTGCAGGGATATGGGGAAAAGAGCGGGGATGGCACTGAGTTGTATTACTCGTATGGTGAGATGTTACAGATCCAATGAGCCAAATTATCTCCTTCTGCACTGTAAAAATTCTGTGACTCAAAGAATGTTTTAAAAACTATTTAAACGATGGGCAATTGCAAAACTCAGAAGTGCAGAGGGATCTGGGTGTTGTAGTGCATGAGTCACAAAATGCAGGTACAGCAAATCATTAGAGAAGCTTCTAGAATGTAGCAGTTTATTATGGAGGGGATTGATTACAAAGGTGCAGAGTTTATGCTTCAGTTGTACAGGCCATTGGTGAGACCAAATCTGGAGATCCAGGCACAGTATTGGTCTCCTCATTTACAGAAAGATGGAAATGTGTTAGAAGCAGTTTGGAGAAGTTTACTGGACTAATTGCAGGAATGGGCGGGTTGAGGAAGGGTTGGACAGGCCAGGCTTGTATATGCTGGAGTTTAGAAGAGTAAGAGGTAACTCGATCAAAACCTTTAAGACCCTGAGGGGTATTGTGGGAGAATCCAGTATTGCTGTTTAAAAACTGTTTAAAAATAAGGGGTTACTCATTTAAAACAGAACTTTTATTTTTATGAAAGAATTTTTATCTCAGAGGGCCTGATTTTACTGTCGCAGTGCACCTGTTTCCAGGCACAGAAACCTGGTAAAGTTGGGTGTGAGGTGAGCAGCGCGATGTCCCTTTACCAAGACCCAAAACTGGCCATGATCAGCACCACACCCGAAACAGGCGAGTTAATGAGCTGGGTGCCCCAACTTACCGACATTTCCCCCTTTATCACCGTAACCGTCCATCCAGATTCGGGGTGTAACGGACGTGCTCGGGTAAAGGTCTGTTTCAGGCACTCCAGCTTCTGAAGAGGGAAGTTCAGAGCTTTCAATGGCTCCCTGACTCGGGGCGGGGGGGGAGGGGGTGAGGGGGGGTGGGGTGGGGTGGGGGGGGTGCGAGGATGGGCGGGGGGGTGGGGGGTGGGGGGGGCGAGGATGGGCGGGGGAGGTGGGGGGTGGGGCGGGGGGCGAGGGGGTGAGGGGGGTGGGGGGTGGGGTGGGGGGGGTGCGAGGATGGGCGGGGGAGGTGGGGGATGGGGGGGGCGAGGATGGGCGGGGGAGGTGGGGGGTGGGGCGGGGGGCGAGGGGGTGAGGGGGGTGGGGTGGGGTGGGGGGTGAGGGGGTGGGGGGTGGGGCGGGGGGCGAGGGGGTGAGGGGGGTGGGGGGTGGGGTGGGGTGGGGGGTGAGGGGGTGGGGGGTGGGGCGGGGGCGAGGGGGTGAGGGGGGTGGGGGGTGGGGTGGGGTGGGGGGTGAGGGGGTGAGGGGGGTGGGGTGGGGTGGGGGGGCGAGGATGGGCGGGGGGGTGGGGGGTGGGGCGGGGGGCGAGGGGGTGAGGGGGGTGGGGGGTGGGGTGGGGGGGGCGAGGATGGGCGGGGGGGTGGGGGGTGGGGCGGGGGGCGAGGGGGTTGGGGGGTGGGGGGTGGGGTGGGGGGTGAGGGGGTGAGGGGGGTGGGGGGTGGGGTGGGGGGTGGGGGGGGGCGAGGATGGGCAGGGGGGTGGGGGGGGAAATGGGCCGGGGGGGGTGGGGCTGGCGGTGGGGGAGGAGACAGGTCAGATAATTCTCTGGTGGGGGAGGGAGGTGGGGGGCAGGGGCAGGGGGTCCACTGCCGCTCTGCGGGCGATGGGTGGGGGGGATGTGGGGCAGAGGGCATCAGTCGGTGTGGGTAGCAGGGGGATGGGTGGATAAAGGGGACAGTTATGTTGTGGGGCTGGGGTGATGCCTGTATCCAGTTTTTGCAGCCCGGGAGTAATGTGACAGCACCACGTTTTTCAAATCTCTTTCTCACTGTGAATGCACAGTTGAAGGCCCCAATCGGAGCTGCAGCGTTTCGGGCACAATAAACCCCACCCTCGATGCGATTCAGAGCTGCTGTTTAATTTTCAGGCTGAGTGTGTAAGGGAGCACCTGGAAACAGATTTCTAAATCAGATCTGAATCTCTCCCAGGTTCAGCACTTAGAATGAAAATAGTAAAACTGGGCCCAGAGGGTAGGGGCCCCGGGAACACTCTTTCTCAAAGGCCGTGGAAGCAAAGTCTTTGAATATTTTTAGATTCTTGGTTAACAAGGGGGTGAAAGGTTATCAGGGGGTCGGCAGGAATGTGGAGTTCAGACCACAATCAGATCAGCCATGATCTTATTGAATGGGATAGCAGACTCAAGGGGCTGAGTGGCCTATTCCTGCTTCTCATTTGTACGTGGTGTAGGTACTCCCATGGTGCTGTTAGGAAGAGAGTATCAGGATTTTGACTCAGTGACTGTGAAGGAACAGTGATATATATTTCCAAGTCAGGATGGTGAATAGATCGGAGGAGAACTTGGTGGTGTTTCCAGGTGTCTGTTGGTCTTGTTCTGCTCGATAGTAGAGATCAGGGGTTTGAAAAGTGTTTGGCGTGTTGGTATAGTATTTATAAAGAGCTGGGGACAAGTTGTTGTATCTATTCCAGGTGCCAGGTTCACTGTTGCACTGCAGACATAAGGCACAAAGCATTCTATCATTCTATCAGCTCACCTGCCACATACAGGAGCTGGATGAAATACACTTGATAAAACTCCGGCATTTTTCAACCTAAAGTATAATTTATTTCAAAATTGTCAGAACCAGAAGAGATAACAGTGGATAACCTTGCTGAGTTCCTGCAGTACATCTTGTCGATGTGACACATTGCTGCCACTGTTCATCATTGGTGAGGGATTGGAAAGGTAACAATCAAATCTCTGCTTTATCCTGGATGGTGTTTTTGGAGCTGGACCCATCCGGGCATGTGGAGCATATTCCATCACACTCCTGATTTGTGCCTTGTAGATGGTGGACAGGCTTTAGGAAGTCAGGTGGTGAATTAGTCACTGCAATATTTCTAGTTTCTGACCTGCGTTTATAGTCACAATATTTATATAATTGGGTCCAGTTTATTTTCTGGTTAATGGTAACCCTCAGGATGGTGATAATGAGGGATTCAGTGACGATAATTTCTTTGAATGTCAAGGGGTGATGATTAGATTCTCTCTTATTGGTGATGGTCATTGCCTGGCATTTATGTGGTGTGAATGTTACTTACCACTTGTCAACCCAAACCTGGATATTATCCGGGTCTTGCTGTGTTTGAACATTCGCCTGTTTCAGTATCTGAGGAGTTGTGAATGATGCTGAACATTGTGCAATCATCAGTGAACATCCCCATTTCTGATTGTACGATGGAGGGAGGGTCACAGATGAAGCAGCTGAAGATGGCTGGGTCTTGGACACTCCCCTGAGGGACTCCTGCAGAGATGTTCTGGAGCTGAGATGATTGACCTCCAACCATCACAACCATCTTCCTTTGTGCCGGGTATGTCTCTAACCAGTGGAGAGTTTTCCTCCTGATACTCATTGATTCCAGTTTTGCTCGGGCTTCCAGATGCCACAATCGGTCAAATGCTGCATTGATGACAAGGGCAGTTACCTCACTCTGGAATTCAGCTCTTTTCTCCATGTTTGAACCAAGGCTGTAATGAGGTCAGGAGCTGAGTGACCCTGGAGAAACCCAAACTGGTGTCACTGAGCAGATTATTGCAGAAACTCAGCAACTTGACAACACCCAGGACGCGCTGGGCTTAAGAGACTTCTGAATGAGTACATGGGATTTAATGGGATTGAGAGTTATAGATAGGACTGGGAGGTAGGGATGTGATCGGCACAACTTGTGGGCCGAAGGGCCTGTTTGTGCTGTAGTGTTCTATGTTCTATAACTCACCAAGGTTCCTTAGCCCCACTTTAGCAAACCCACACCCTCCCATCTAGGAGGACAAGAGCAGCAGATGTCTCGGAACATCATCACCCGGATATTTCTCTCCAAGTCACTCACCATCCTGACTTGGAAACATATCACCGTTCCTTCACTGTCACTGGGTCAAAATCCTGGACCTCCCTCCCTAACAGCACCATGGGTGTACCTACACCTCGAGGACTTCAGTGAGTTCAAGACAGCAGTAAATGTGCTAAAATAAGGAAGGGAGACTTTCAGATAGCTCCTGTAATTCCCAAACTGTGTTCAAGTGAAAAGGTAGAACGTAGAACATAGAACATTACAGCGCAGTACAGGCCCTTCGGCCCTCAATGTTGTGCAAACCTGTGAAACCAATCTAAAGCCCATCTAACCTAAACTATTCCAATGTTATCCATACGTTTATCCAATGACCATTTGAACGCCCTTAAAGTTGGCGAGTCCACAACTGCTGCAGGCAGGGCATTCCACGCCCTTACTACCCTCTGAGTAAAGAACCTACCTCTGACATCCATCCTATAATTACCACCCCTTAATTTAAAGCTACATCCCCTCGTGTTAGCCATCACCATCTGAGGAAAAAGATTCACACTGTCCACCCTATCTAACCCTCTGATCACCTTGTATGCCTCAATCAGGTCACCTCGTAACCTTCTTCTCTCCAATGAAAATAACCTCAAGTCCCTCAGCCTTTCCTCATAAGACCTTCTCACCATACCAGGCAACATCCTGGTAAACCTCCTCTGCACCCTTTCCAATGCTTCCACATCTTTCTTATAATGCGGTGACCAGAACTGTACGCAATACTCCAAGTGCGGCTGCACCAGAGTTTTGTACAGTTGCAACATGAGCATGAAGGTACTATTAGGATATTTTTAATGGGAGATATCTGTACGACACTCACTGGGAAAATGAAATTCAGACAGAGTGGGGCATTATCAATGTCTAATCAGTTGGAACAATCGAGAGGGTTGTGTCCGGAGAGGCAGTTTTTTCACACAGAGGGTAGTGAGTGTCTGGAACAAGCTGCCAGAACTAGTCGTAGAGGCGGGTACAATTTTATCTTTTATAAAGCATTTAGACAGTTACATGGGTACGATGGGTATAGAGGGATATGGGCCAAATGTGGGCAATTGGGACTAGTTTAGGGGTTTCAAAAAAAAGGGCGGCATGGACAAGTTGGGCCGAAGGGCCTGTTTCCGTGCTGTAAACCTCTATGACCTCAATGACCTCTAATCTTTTACTCTACACAATATAAAAGTTAATGTTAATGTTTATTTATTAATCATGAGTAGGTTTACATTAACACTGCAATGAAGTTACAGTGAAATTCTCCTAGTTGCTACACTCTGGCACCTGTTCGGGTCAATGCACCCAACCAGTGTGCCTTTCAAACTGCAGGAGGAAAGCGGAGCACCCGGAGGAAACCCACGCAGACACGGGGAGAATGTGCAAACTCCACACAGACAGTGATCCGACCCAGGAATCGAACCCAGGTCCTTGAGTCACTGCACCACCGTGCCACTCAATATATCCGGAACTTTCCAGCCAATCACATTTGTTGCTGCTGGCAGCGAGAATTGAGAATCAGCCAAATCTCTGTTCACTGCAGCGGGACTGGAGAATGGCGGAAAAATCCTGCCCAACATGTAAACAGGAGTTACGAGGTGAAGTGTTGGGGTGTCTTTGTGCTGAGGGGTATCTGGTCCTAAACACACATTTGTCTATTTATATTCATCACTACCCTGGGAATAAATGTCTCACTCAATTAGCCTGACAGACATGAGTTCCCACAGTTATTCCACTGCACAGTTAAGCTTCGTAATTATACTCAACGTAAGATTAACCAGATTTAAAGATTCCTCAAAAACACCACTTTTCATGTAAACGTGTAGCAATCGGAACCAATCTCCGCACAATAACTGCTTCCATTCCAATCATAGCGCTGTTAACTCACTCACTGACCGGTGTGGGGGAGCGGGTGTGGGGCGGGTGTGTGGGGGAGGAGTATGGGGAGGGGGGTGTGGGGGAGGGGGGTGGGGGTGTGGGGAGGGGATGTGGGGGAGAGGGTATGAGGGAGGGGGTGTGGAGGGGAGGTGTGGGGGAGATGTGTGGGGGTAAGGAATGTGGGGGGAGGGGGTGTGGGGGAAGGGGTGCTGTTTGATTCCCAGTTTGGATCACTGCATTGGCCATTCTAAATTCTCCCTCAGTGTACCCGAATAGGTGGAGTGTGGCGACTAGGGGAATTTCATCGTAACTCCATTGCAGTGTTAATGCAAGTCTACTTGTGGTACTGATAAATACACTTAAACTTCTTACCATCTGAGTGGGGAGTTAGAGGAGATGGAAACTGGGGTTAGAAACAAAACGCAGAGAAAGTGAAAGGAAAAGAGGAAATCATGGGGATAAAAAGCAAGAAGCAAACAAGAGGCTCCATTGTCCTGGAGACGGTCTTCGTGTCAGATAGAAAAACCAAATTAAAATTTCTGTATCTTAATGCACATTGCATAAAAAATTAGATATAGAATTGACAGCACAGATAGACTTAGATAGGTTCGATCTGATAGCTAATATTGAAACATGGTTACAAGGAGATCAAAGTAGGGAAATATTTGACTTTTTGAAGTACAGGTGGGAAGGGAATGTCAGTGAGATAGCTCTAATAAGAGAGGAAATAAGTTTAATTCTGAGGTGGTCTCAACTCAGAGGATCTGGAGGCAATTTGGGTGGAAATGATGAATTCCGAAGGAAGGAAGTGAGCGTGAGGAGTATTTCCTCCACCTCCAGAGAGAAGCTGGACTGTAACAAAGAGTTTAAATCAAGAAATAACCAATGCATTTAAAAAGAACACTGCATTAATCACAGGCAATTTTAATTTTATATACATTGGACTAAGCAAATTGGAATTGGCAGCCAAGAGAATAAATTCTTAAAGTGCATTCACGGTGGCTTCCTGGAGCAATACATTACAGAGCCAACGAGGGATCAGGCTATTTTGGATCCAGTAATGTGTAATGTGGTAGGTTTAAATAAATGATCGGAATGTTAAGGATCCCCTAGGAAGTAATAATCACAGTGTGATAGAATTTAGCACTCAACTAAAGTGTGAGAACGTTCGGACTGAAATATTCGTGTTAAAGAAGGAGAATTAGGAAGTTATAAGGATGGAATTGGCCAAAGTGGATTGGTCATAGAGAGTAGAAAATAAGATCATAGATGAACAATGGTAGATGTTTTGGGAAAATCATTCATGACTCTGAGCAAAAATACATCCCAATGAGGAGGAAAGACTCTCAGAGGGGGAGAACCTATCGTGGATAACCCAGGAAGTTAAGGAGGATATGAAGTTGAAAGAGGAAATGTTTAAGCTGACAGAGATGAGTGGTAGATCAGATGAGTGCGATAGATCCAGAATGCAGCAACAATCAGGAAAGAGGAAATAAACTTTGCGAGCAATCTAGTAAGAAGCATAAAAACAGGTAATCAGAGCTTCTTTAAGTACATGCAAAGGAAGAGAGAAGTTCTTCCACCTTCTTCCGTCAGGAAAAAGATACAAAAGTCTGAGGTCCCGTACCGACCGACTCAAGAACAGCTTCTTCCCTGCTGCCGTCAGACTTTTGAATGGACCTACCTCGCGTTAAGCTGATCTTTCTCTACACCCTCGCTATGACTGTAACACTACATTCTGCACTCTCTCCTTCTCTATGAATGGTATGCTGCCTGTATAGCATGCAAGAAACAATACTTTTCACTGTATGCTAATACATGTAACAATATTAAATCAAATCAAAGAAAGCATTGGTCCCTTAGATCATTGGTTCAGCCAATATCTATTGTTCATCCCTAATTGTCCTTGAGAATGAGGTGAGTCGTCATCTTGAACCGCTACAGTCAGTGAGGTGTAGGTACACCCACAGTGCTGTTAGGGAGGGAGTTCCAGGATTGTGACCTGGTGACAGTGAAGGAACGGTGATATATTTCCAAGTCAGAATAGTGAGTGACTTGGAGGGGAACTTGCAGGTGGTTGTGTTCCCATGTGTATGCTGCCTTGATGTTAATAGTTGTTGGGTTTGTAAGGTGCTGCCTAAGGGTTAGGATTAGGGTTAGGGTTACTACAGTGCATCTTGCAGATGGTGCACGCTGCTGATACAGAGTGTGGATGCTGAAGGGGGTGATTGTTGAAAATGATGGATGGATTATCAATCAAGTGAGGCTGCTTTGTCCTGGATGGTGTCAGTCTTGAACATTGTTGGAGCTGCACCCATCCAGGCAACTGGTGAATATTCCATCACACTCCTGATTCTTATGATAAGACCTGTGGGTTTAAAATTGACATGCAAGGCAAAGACGGCTAAGGATATAAATTCAGTTTCTGACTGAAGTACTGGTGGGTGATACTACGAGAGAGACAATGGAATCACGTCCTGTCTCCAGACAAGAGTACATCAAAAGCACAAAAGCCATATTGAGACTAACTGCCATCTCCTGTGGAGATAATGGAAGCTAATCTATCATGGGGGCAGCATGATGGCCCAGTGGTTAGTATCGCTGCCTCACAGCGCCGGGGACCTGAGTTCAATTCTGGCCTTTGATGATTGTCCATGTGGAGTCTGCATGTGCTTCCCGTGCCTACATGGGTTTTCTATGGATGCCCTGGTTTCCTTCCACACTCCAAAGATGTACAGGTTAGGTGGATTGGCCATGCTAAATTGATCCTTAGTGTCAGGGGGATTTGCAAGGTAAATACCTGGGGTTTTTGGGAATAAGGACTTCATGGGCCAAATGGCCTCCTTCTGCCCTGAAGAGATTCGAATTATCATCTCAGCAGGAATGATATCCTGTGAATAATGTCCCAACCCAGCTTGTGGACTTTGGCTTTCCAGGAATATGCAAAGACTGGGATAAAAGTCAGCTATAGGTCAGTGCTGGGAGTGTCAACGTGTGACACAGAAGGAAAGGAAGCAGCAACAGAGTTTTGTAGATAACTTTCTGTCTCCCTGATTGCTGAAAGCCAGAGCTGAAAAAGAGACAGGGCAACGTCAGCGAAAGCACAAAACCCTGGAATCTCAAACATTCACCTGCTGAAGACAGAGATACTGGAACTACAAACTCCAATGGCTACAATATTCCATGATCCACTGCTCCAGGAAATCTGATTCATATCATTTATTAATTTAACTTACTTTTGGACTGATTTCTCCTTTCTAATCTGTGTGAATATATATGTGTGTGTTTTATCTTTCTTAGAAGCTAAAAAACCCACTCTTTACCCAATGGAAACCTGGTTGCATTGAGCGGCTGGACAGCGACACACTGACTTTCTGTCTCAGCCTGACACTCTGAAAGGATTTGGGAAGATTCCACCCGAGGCAGCTGAGAGTAGAGTGAGCAATATTGCAGCAAGGGAGTTTGCTGGTACCCTATCGAGCCAGGATTAAAGTGCAGATATCTGAAAGACTTGTGGGGCTGGAGGAGATCACAGACACCAGGAGGGTGAGGGAGTTAAGTCAAGATAATGCTCAACTGGAAGCCAATATAGGTCAGAGGAATGGGACTTGGTGCAAGTTATGGAGTCAACTAGCAGCATCCTGGATATCTGCACATTTTCATAAGGCAGAGTATGGAAGAGTTGCCAGGAAGTGTGTGAAATAGTTGAGTCGAGACATAATGAACATATAGATGAGAATTTCAGCTGTAAGTTAGTTAGAGGAGTTGTTCATTATGCACAAAAATGAGATTGGAATCTCAGCTTGGGTAGCACAGTGGTTAACACTGCTGTTTCACAGCTCCAAGGACCTGGGTTCGATTCCCAGCTTGGGTCAGCCGCTGTGTGGAGTTTGCACATTCTCCCTGTGTCCGTGAGGGTTTCCTTCGGGTGCTCCAGTTTCGTCCCACAATCCAAAGATGTGTGGGTTAGGTGCATTGGCCATGGTAAATTACCCCTCAATGTTCCCAGGATGTGTACGTTAGAGGGATTAGTGGGGTAAATGTGTGGGGTTGAGGGGATAGGGCCTGAGGTGGGATTATTGTTGGTACAGACTCGATGGGCCAAATGGCCTCCTTCTATGATTCTATGACATCAACATTGTAAACAGACTGGGTCTAAATTTCAAATCATTGCCAGGGAGAGGGATGGAGTTGGTATCTCGAGATTGGAACTTGGAGTGAAGGCTTCTACCTTCCCAATGATATGTCAGTGAGGAGCAGTGCAGTAACTCTGAGCTGCAAACCTAACGCTGGAAATATTCTCTGCAGATTTGGGAATCTGAGAAAATGGCACTGTCTAATAATGTCCACCAGTCACAACTGTAACCTCAATGTGGAGATGCCAGCATTGGGCTGGGCACAGTCAGTGGTCTCACAACACCAGGTTAAACACCCAACAGGTTTATTTAGAATCACGAGCTTTCGGAGCTCTGTTCCTTCCTCATTCTTCATTCTCATCCGATTCCAAATAAACCTGTTGGGAGTTTAACCTGCTGTTGTGAGAATTGTAACTTGTTTCTTTTCTGTATTTATTCATTAGCAGCCTTAATTGACATGAGGTAATCAGCTTTTGTTTAAAACAAATCAAATGATTTTTTTACTCCCGTGGTTTCTGCTCCCTCACCCCCACTGGCACCCTGATACCTTCGAGTTTTAACAAGTCCTTCCACTTCCTCAGCTGTGACGTGTCTTTACAAATTTCAGCAAGCCTGGAAGAATTTTATTTGCTTTTCTGTGTTGCTGCTGTTTGTCACTGTGTGGGTCACTGGCTGTTTGAACCCCACAGGGTGGCAAGACTGACAAGAGCTCAATTCTTTCAATACAATCCCATTTCTGTAAAGAACACTCTCTTTAATTGGTGCAGTTTTTAAAAATTCTATTTGTCCCCCATTATTTTAGGTGACCTCCTTATTATTTTGTTCTGGCAGCTCTGGTATTAGACACCCATTAGTGACTCATAATCACTTCAGCAAGTCTCCAGTCTGATTGTGTGTCTTTATAAAACTAAGAATAAATAAGCATGTCACCACACAGAAGAAAATACATTAAACAGGCTTTCCATTCCCAATGAAGCAGTCACCACCTTTCCTCAGCTTCACAGGTATTAGAACGAGGACTTGTTTCAGATCTCCTGGACACTCTGTCAGTGCTGCTGTTAGAAAGCAGATGTTTGCAGACATTTCACTGGCAGGAGCAGAGTGTCAGGAATGGGGGGAGGATTGGGCAGGGGCTGGGGGGGAGAGGGGCCAGGGCGCTGTGGGGGAGGCAGAGACAGCAGGTCCGAGTGTGGGGGGTGAGGCGCAGCTGCATCAGTGAGTCCCAGAATCCCAATGCAGGCAGTGGGTTTACAGGATTCACCCAACAGCCAATAGCACCATGCTGTCCACTTCCTTCATCCTATCCCCTCCATCGACCAGCATTAGAAAATTAACAATTGTTTGGACAAGTTTGGACTGATAAAGGATCGACTGCATAACTTGTCAGAGAAAATAGTTTCATAAACTTGACTGATGTGTTTGATAATGTGACCAAGGCAGTGGATAAGGACAGTGATCCAGTCCATATGGATTTGAAGAGCATTTGACAAAGCAAAACAGGATAGGCTGTTAGCGAAATTAAAGTCCACAGGATAAAACAGGGCAGTAGCAGCACAGAGAAAATTACAGAAAGAGAAGATACATGGTTGTGACAACTGGCTGTTTCGGAGGCTGGAGGGAGGTACAAGATGTGTCCTCCTCCATGAAGACCGACACAAAAAACTTATTTAAAGTCTCAGCCATTTCCTCATTACCCACTGCTAAATCCCCCCTCTCGTCCTCCAAGGATCCAATATTCACTCTAGCCAGTCTCCTCTTCTTTATGTATTTGTAAAAACTTTTACTGTCATTTTTTATATTTAGAGCTAGTTTAGTTTCATAGTCTATCCCTCCTTTCTTTATCGCTTTCTTAGTCATTCTTTGTTGTTTTTAAAATCTTTCCCAATCTTCTAATTCCCCACTATTTTTAGCCACTCTGAACGCATCGGTTTTTAATTTAATACTCTCCTTTATTTCCTTCGATAACTATGGCTGGTTATCCCTTCTCCTACAGTCCTTCTTTACCATCGGAATATATTTCTGCTGAGTACCGAAAAAGATCTCCTTAAAAATCTCCACTGTTCCTCAGCCGTCCTACCAGCCAATCTGCGCCCCCAATCTACATTTGCCAATTCCTCTCTCATCCTATCGTACTCCACTCTGTTCAAACAGAGGACACAGGTTCGTGACCCTACTTTCTCATCCTCCATCTGTATCAGAAATTCAACCACACAATGATCACTCGTCCCAAGAGGATCCCTCACAATAAGATCCCTAATTCTACCTGCCTCGTTACACAGTACCAGATCTAAGATAGCTCGCTCCCTCATAGGTTCCGTCACACACTGTTCAAGGAAACTATCCCGACAGCATTCCAAGAACTCTTCCTCAAGCCCACCGCGTCCAACTTGGGTCATCCAATCAATATGCAGATTAAAATCCCCCATAATTATCGCCGTTCCGTTTCTGCACACATCAATTATTTGTTTGTTCATAGCCCGCCCCACCTCAAAGTTATTATTTGGGGGCCTGTAGACCACACCCACCAGTGTCTTCCTCCCCTTACTATTCCTTATCTCCACCCACAACGATTCCACATTTTGCTCTTTGGAGCCTATATCTTCCCTTACTACCTCCCTGATATTATCCTTGATTAACAGAGCTACCCCACCCCCTTTTTCCTCCCGTCTATCCTCCCTAAACACCTGATACCCCTGGATATTCAGTTCCCAGTCCCAGTCACCCTGCAACCACGTTTCCGTAATGGCCATTAGATCATATCCATTTGTGCTGATTTGCGCCATCAGCTCATTCACTTTGTTCCGAATGCTTCGTGCATTCAGATAAAGTGTCTTTATACCAGCCTTTATCTGGACCTTATTTGTAGAAACGCTACTAACCTCTCTCGTGCTCCCTACTCCTTTAATTAGTGGAATGACCTCAACATTAACCTGCACTCTTAAGGATTCTGCCATTTACTGTATATTTCTGATCTGTATTAGACCTTCCAAAAGGCATTACTTTACATTCGTCCAGATTAAACTCCATCTGCCATCTCTCCATCCAAGTCTCCAACTGATCTATATCCTGCTGTATCCGCTGATGGTTCTCATCGCTATCCGCAAATCCACCAACCTTTGTGTCATCGCAAACTTACTAATCAATCCAGTTACATTTTCCTCCAAATCATAGAATCATAGAAATCATAGAACCCTACAGTACAGAAAGAGGCCATTCGGCCCATCGAGTCTGCACTGACCACAATCCCACCCAGGTCCTACCCCTATATCCCTACATATCTTACCCACCAATCGCTCTAACCTAACCATCGCAGGACACTAAGGGGCAATTTTAGCATGGCCAATCACACTACCCAGCACATCTTTGGACTGTGGGAGGAAACCAGAGCACCCGAAGGAAACCCACGCAGACAGTAACTCAAGCCATTCAGAAAATGCACTATTCCACTGCTACCCTCTGTCTTCTTTGACCGAGTCAGTTTTATATCCACCTTGCCAGCTCACCTCTGATCCTGTGTGGTCTCACCTTCTGCACCAGTTTGCCATGAGGGACCTTGTCAAAGGCCTTACTGAAGTACATGTAAACAACATCCGCTGCCCTACCCTCAACAATCATCTTCGTCAGTTCCTCGAAAAACTTGATCAAGTTGGTGAGATACAACCAGCATAATTAAGGGCACTGCGCATTCTCTCTTCCACCTTCTGTCAGGAAAAAGATATAAAAGTCTGAGGTGACGTATCAACCAACTCAAGAACAGCTTCTTCCCTGCTGCTGTCAGATTTTTAAATGGACCTATCCTGCAGTAAGTTGATCTTTCGCTACACCCTAGCTATGAATGTAACACTACATTCTGCACTCTCTCCTTTCCTTCTCTACGAACAGTATGCTTTGTCTGTGCATAATGCCCCTTGGCACTATGTATCTTCACCCCTGAATGTTCCTACTGAAGCCCACCCTCCAAACCTTCTACATGAAGAACCGTGCCAGGTTTGTGCTGAGCACAGAGATCAGTGAAGTATTTCTGGTACAGGGTCCAGGTGTGGTGGACTATGTCATACCCACAGAGCAGCATTGCTCCCTCTCTCCTGTTTCCTTCCAAAGAAACTCTTCAAATGTATACAAGAAAAATAGAACAAAACTTACTCCAATTTATAAATCAAAGAAAGAGTCCTTTGAAACTTCATTACTCCAAACTTGAGGCCTTACCCTGGGCCAATCCAAGTTTCCCACAATTCCCAACAGGTTCAGCTGGTCAACTGATCATCACATCTTTCTGTAATTGGTTCCATGGTTTACTGGGTCAGTACATTCTTACAGCATTGGCCACATTACATCCCAAACAAAGTTGTTACTGGTTATATTCAGTTACGAGTAGTGTGCCTCAGGGATCTGTTTTGGGGCCACTGCTGTTTGTAATTTCTATAAATGATCTGGATGAGGGTATAGTTGGGTGGATTAGTAAATTTGCTGATGACACCAAAGTCGGAGGTGTGGTAGATAGTGAGGAAGGGTGTCTTAGTCTACAGGGAGACTTGGACAAGTTGCAGAGCTGGGCCGAGAGGTGGAGGATGGAGTTCAATACGGAAAAGTGTGAGGTAATTCACTTTGGCAGGAATAACGGATGTGTAGAGTATAGGGCTAACGGTAGGACTCTGAATAGTGTGGATGAACAGAGGGATCTAGGTGTATGTGTACATAGATCCCTGAAAGTTGGGAATCAAGTAGATAGGGTTGTTAGGAAGGCATACGGTGTCTTGGCATTTATTGGTAGGGGGATTGAATTTAGGAGCCGCAGCGTCATGTTGCAACTGTACAAAACTCTGGTGCGTCCGCACTTGGAGTATTGTGTGCAGTTCTGGTCCCCACATTACAGGAAGGATGTGGAGGCTTTGGAGAGGGTGCAGAGGAGGTTTACCAGGATGTTGCCTGGTATGGAGGGGAGGTCCTATGAGGAGAGACTGAGGGATTTGAGGTTGTTTTCGTTAGAAAGAAGGCGGCTACGAGGGGACCTTATTGAAACATAAGATGATTAGAGGTTTAGATAGGGTGGACAGTGATAGCCTTTTTCCTCGGATGGAGAAAGCTAGCATGAGGGGGCATAGCTTTAAATTAAGGGGGGGTAGTTATAGGATGGATGTCAGGGGTAGGTTCTTTACCCAGAGGGTGGTGAGGGATTGGAATGCCCTGCCTGCTGCAGTTGTAAATGCGCCTAGTTTGGGGGCGTTTAAGAGATCCGTGGATAGGTTTATGGATGGAAAGGGATTGGCTTAGTTTAGAGGGTCATTGCTTTTTAATTGGTCGGCGCAACATCGTGGGCCGAAGGGCCTGTTCTGCGCTGCAATGTTCTATGTTCTATGTTCTATATTCTAACATGTTCATGTCTCTTTGTAATGATGGTGTCGGAATGTGATGCCGTTTGGCCAGCTGTGCTCAGCAGACTCTCTAATTCCATCTTTTACACTGTGCTGTTCAAACTCTATTTTAACTCTTTTACTGTAACATAACATTCTGCACCCTCTCCTTTCCTTCTCTATGAACAGTATGCTTCATCTGCGCAAGAAACAATACTTTTGTTTGTTTACTAATCCATGTGACAATAATAAATCAAATCAATAATCTGGTGGGATCACCTCCTGTTTCTATCCTATAGCATTAACATGTCAGGCTGAACACTCTGAGCCTATGTCAGAGCCTATAGGCTGTCACCAGTGAAGTGAGGGGTAAACAGCCCATCAACATTAGCAGCTCTCCTAATTTGCCCACCTGGTGCAGAGACCACGATAAGATCCACTTTACAAGAGTGATATCGGCTGTGTGTCCCACTGGCCAAGCCTTAACTGGCCAGGTGCTCATGGGCAGAGGCAGATACAGTAAGAAGTCTCACAACACCAGGTTAAAGTCTAACAGGTTTATTTGGTAGCAAAAGCCACTAGCTTTCGGGGTTCTGTCCCTTTGTCAGGTGACTGGGAATTCTGTTGGACTTTAATCTGGTATTGTGAGACTTCTTACTGTGTTTACCCCAGTCCAATGCTGGCATCTCCACATCAGAGGCCGATATCACAGCCACCTCCAGCCTCAACAATCGTCACCTTCTCTGAATGAAAGTCCTGGCCTCTGATCATAGAATCAGGTGGTGATATTCACTGGTTAGGTTTACAATGGAGGGATGGTAAGGTGGGTGAGGCATTGGCAAAGGAGGAGCAACCATGATATTGAATGCCAACACAAACCAGTGCCACTAGAAGGGTTAATGCCATGGAACATTCTCTGAGCTGCTTTATGTTCACTCCTCAATGACTCACTTTTGTTCAAATGCTTATTTATTATTTTATGTATCTGTTCACCTTCATTTACATAAAACCGACCAGGACTGCATCAACACATGACATCAGTGATCTCAGTAACCAAGGCAACAGCTCTTGTGAGCTCTTTGATTGGGCTGTGGGTCACCCAGGATGATTGGTGAGCTCAGAATGTCTCCTCAGCTCCTGCTTCACTCTCCCCTTTTCCGCTTTCCAATCCAGAAATGGAAAGAAATGTTTTCCTTCATTTGTTTAAAATTGATCAGTTTGAAAGAGCTTTGGTGCTTTTTGTTCCCAAACTCTATCTGCCTCAGTCTATCTGCAGCTAAAACCCTCATTTCTGACTTTGCTACTTCTCGTTTTACTGATTCCCAAGTGCTCTGAATCAGCTCCCTCAGTTCAAACAATCACAGTTTTGAGATTGGTCAAAATTCTGACACTCGCTTCCTTTCTCTGACCAAGTCCGATTTCACCATTCACCCTCGTGTCATGTTGCCTTCTGGGTCTTACTAAAATGCTCATTTTAAATCCCAGCCTATCTGTGTAATCTGCTTTAGACCTGCTCCAGATAGTTTGTAATATATATAAATGATTTGGAGGGAAACTTAACTGGATTGATTAGTAAGTTTGCAGACAACACAAAGGTTGGTGGATTTGCGGATAGCGATGAGGACCATCAGAGGATACAGCAGGATATAGATCAGTTGGAGACTTGGGTAGAGAAATGGCAGATGGAGTTTAATACAGACAAATGTGAGGTGATGCATTTTGGAAGGTCTAATACAGATAGGAAATATACAGTAAATGGCAGAACCCTTAAGAGTATTGATAGGCAGAGGGATCTGGTGTACAGGTACACAGGTCACTGAAAGTGGCAATGCAGGTGGAGAAGGTAGTCGAGAAGGCATATGGCATGCTTGCCTTCATCGGCCGGGGCATTGACTTTAAAAATTGGCAAGTCATGTTGCAACTTTATAGAACCTTAGTTAGGCTGCATTTGGAATACAGTGTTCAATTCTGGTTGCCACACTACCAGAAGGATGTGGGGGCTTTGGAAAGGGTACAGAAAAGATTTACCAGGATGTTGCCCTGGTATGGAGGGCATTAATTATGAGGAGAGGTTGGAGAAACTTGGTTTATTCTCACTGGAGCGATGGAGGTTGAGGAGAGACCTGATAGAAATCTACAAGATTATGAGAGGCATGGACAGAGTGGATAGTCAGAGGCTTTTTCCCAGGATGGAAGAGTCAATTACTGGGGGCACAGGTTTAAGGTGTGAGGGGCAAAGTTTAAAGGAGATGTATGAGGCAGATTTTTTTTACACAGAAGGTGGTGGGTGCCTGGAACTCGCTGCTGGGGGAAGTATTCAAAGCGGATACGATAGTGAGTTTTAAGGGGCATCTTGATAAATCCATGAATAGGATGGGAATAGAGGGATATGGTCCCCGGAAGGGTAGGGGGTTTTAGTTCAGTTGGGCAGCATGGTCAGTGCAGGCTTGGAGGACTAAAGGGCCTGATCTTGTGCTGTAATTTTCTTTATTCTTTGTTCCTTTTACATCCACCAATTTTAAAATAATCCAGGGAAGAGATAGCAGAGGCATCACTACACAGACTCAATAACTTGTTAGAATTATCTGCAGATTCAGAAGACTGAAGGATGTACGCAGGAGCGCACATAATAAAAAAGGCCAATGGGATGTTGGCATTTATTCAAAGGGACTGGAGTATAAAAGTAGAGAAGTGTTGCTGCAATTGTATTGGGTGTTGGTGAAACCACATTGGGAGTATTGGGTCCAGTTTTGAACAAAGAACAATGAAATTTAGAGCACAGGAACGGGCCATTCGGCCCTCCAATCCTGCACCAAACATTTTACCCAACTTAAATAAAACCCCCTACCCTTCTGGGGACAATATCCCTCTATTCCCATCCTGTTCATGAATTTGTCAAGATGCCCCTTAAAAGTCACTAAAGTTTCCACTACCTCCCCCAGCAATGAGTTCCAGACACCCACTACCCTCTGTGTAAAAAATCTGCCTCATACATCATCTTTAAACCTTGCCCCTCGCACCTTAAACCTGTGCCCCCTAGTAATTGACTCTTTCACCCTGGGAAAAAGTTTCTGACTATCCACTCTGTCCATGCATCTCATAATCTTGTAGACTTCTATCAAGAAACCCTCAACCTCCGTCGTTCCAATGAGAACAAACCAAGTTTCTCCAACCTCTCCTCATTACTAATGCTCTCCATACCAGGCAACACCCTGGTAAATCTCTAAAGCTTCCACATCCTACTGGTAGTGTGGCAATCCCAATTGAACACTATATCCCAAGTGCGATCTAACTAAGGTTCTCTCAAGCTGCAACATCACTTGCCAATTTTTAAACTCAATACCCCGGCTGATGAAGGCAAGCATGCTGTATGCCTTCTTGATTACCTTCCCCACCTGCATTGCCACTTTCAGTCACCTGTGTACCTGTACACCCAGATCCCTCTGCCTATCAATACTCTTAAGGGTTCTGCCATTTACTGTATATTTCCTATCTGTATTAGACCTTCCAAAATGCATTACCTCACATTTGTCCAGATTAAAGTCCATCTGCCATCTCTCCGTCCAAGTCTTTAACCAGATTATCCTGCTGTATCCTCTGATGTTCCTCATCGCTATCTGTAAATCCACCAACCTTTGTGTCATCCGCAAACTTACTAGTCAAACCAGTTACATTTTCCTCCAAATCATTAATATATATTACAAACAGCAAAGGTCCCAGCACTGATCCCTGAGGAATGCCACTTGTCACAGCCCTCCATTCAGAAACACACCCTTCCACTGCTACCCCCTGTCTTCTTTGACCGAGCCAGTTTTGTATCCACCTTGCCAGCTCACCTCTGATCCCATGTGACTTCACCTTCTGCACCAGTCTGCCGTGAGGGACCTTGTCAAAGGCCTTACTGAAGTCAATGAAGACAACATCCACTGCCCTACCGTCATCAATCACCTTTGTCACTTCCTCGAAAAACTTGATCAAATTCGTGAGACATGACCTCCCCTTCACAAAACCATGTTGTCTCTCACTAATACGTCCACTTATTTCCAAGTGGGAATAATTCCTGTCTCAAAGAATCCTCTTGAATAATTTCCCTGACCACTGATGTAAGGCTCACCGGCCTGTAATTACCTGGATTATTCTTGCTACCCTTCTTAAACAAAGGAGCAACATTGGTTATTCTCCAATCCTCTGGGACCTCCCCTGTAGTCATGATGTGGAGATGGCGGCGTTGGACTGGGGTAAACACAGTAAGAAGTCTCTCAACACCAGGTTAATGTCCAACAGGTTTATTTGGTAGCAAAAGCCACTAGCTTTCAGAGCGCTGGCTGCCTCTTCGTCAGGAGAGTAGGAGATCTAATCACCATCAGGGCATATAAAGACACAAACTCAATTTACAGAATAATGATTGGAATGTGGTTCTTTATAACTAATCAAGTCTTAAAGGTACAGACAAGTGGAGAGAGTGTGAGTGTGAGTGGAGAGAGCGTTAAGCACAGCTTAAAGAAATGTATATTGTCTCCAGACAGGAGAGTTCGTGAGATTTTGTAAGCTCAGGCAAGTCATGGGGGTTACAGATAGTGCGACATGAACCCAAGATCCCGGTTGAGGCCATCCTCATGTGTGTGGAACTTGGCTATCAGTCTCTGTTCAGCGACTCTGCGCTGTCGTGTATCGTGAAGGCCGCCTTGGAGAATGCTTACCCGAAGGTCAGAGGCCGAATTCTCGTGACTGCTGAAGTGTTTGCCAACAGGAGGAGAACAGTCTTGCCTGGTGATTGTTGAGTGGCGTTCATTCATCTGTTGTTGTAGCATCTACTGAAACATCAGCCACCTGGCTGGGCTCATTCCCCAGTACCAGGTTCAGTTTGGCCTCCTTCCCTAGTTGGACTATCTACAGACTGTTTCAGGAAGCCCTCCTGGACACTCCTTACAAACTCTGCCCCATCCACGCCCCTTGCACTAAGTGAGTCCCAGTCAATATAGGGAAAATTAAAATCTCCCACCACAACAACCCTGTTACTTTTCCACCTTGCCAAAATCTGCCTACATATCTTTCCTCTATCTCGTTCTGGCTGTTGTGCCATCTATAGTAAACCCCCAACATGTGACTACACCTTTCCTATTCCTGAGCTCTACCCATGTTGCCTCACTGTGTGAGCCCTCCGAGGTGTCCTTCTGGAGTACAGCTGTGATATTCTCCTCAACCAGTAGTGTAACTCCCTCATCCCTTTTACATCCCCCTCTATCCCGCCTGAAACATCTGTATCCTGGTCTCCTTATTTGAGGAAGGATGTGGTGGCATTGGAGATTCAAAGGAGGTTCATCAGATTGATTCTGGGGATGAAAGGGTTGATGTGAGAAGGGATTTCACTGTTTGGGTTTACACTTGCTGGAGTTTAGAAGCCTGAGTGGGATCTAATCGAGGTATGTAAAATTTTAAAAGGGATTGATAGAGTAAATGTAGACCAAATGTTTGCCCTCGTGGGGCAATCTGGAACCAGAGATCACAGGTATGGTTTGAGAGGCCACAGAACATAGAAAACTACAGCACAATCAGGCCCTTCGGCCCACAAGTTGCGCCAATCATATCCCTACCTACCAGGCCTATCTATAATCCTCAATCCCATTAAATCCTGTGTACTCATCCAGACGTCTCTTGAAAGACCCCAACGAGTTCACCTCCACCACCACCGACGGCAGCCGATTCCACTCACTCACCACCCTCTGAGTGAAAAACTTACCCCTGACATCTCCTCTGTAAAGATTTAAAACTGAGAGAATGATGAATTTATGGAACTCACTGCGCCATAGCGCAGTGGAATCTGAATTGTTGGATGGTTTCAAGAAGGAATTAGATATATTTCTAATTTAAAAAGGGAAATGGGGATATGGGAACAGGTGGGGAGGTGGATTTGAGACCAGGAAGAGATCAGCCATGATCTGACTGAGTGGCGAACAGGCTTGAAGGGCTGAATTTGCCAACTTCTGCTGTTAATTCCTACATTTCTATGTTTTGCTGAACATTAAAGTTCTCCCAATCTTCTAGTTTGCGACTAGCTTTTGCAGTTTGATGCAGCTTAGCTTTTGCCTTTCTGTCCTCTTTCACTTCCTTGTCTCACCATGGAATGTTGTTCTTCCTTTTACAATTCCTCTTTCTCTCAGGTATAGGTTTAGTTGAGACTTATTCACTATTTCCCTGAATACCTGTTCCTCAATTATCCTGCCCTCTATTATTTGTGCCCAGTTTATTTGGGCCAACTCTTTCCTCAGGTCTGTACAATTATCCCCACCCTACACTAAACTCTAGTGTGGCACTGTCTTGTCTTATTCAATCTGAATTGCAAATTCCAACATGCTGTGATAGCTCTTTCCAAGAAGATCTTTAACAAGATTATTTGTTAACCCTTCATTATTAGAGACACTAAATCTAAAATAGCCTGCTTCCTGGTTGGTTTCATAACATATTGTTTTAAATAAGAATTCCTCATACACACTCTCAAATCTCCTTCGCGTAGCCTTTGCCAATCTGATTGATCCAGTCAATATACATGTTAGAATCAGCCAGGATGTTAGGCTTGGGTAATAAATGCTGGCCTATGCAGCGATGCTCACATCCGATAAATGCATTTTTAAAAAGAGGAACAAATACTCCAATTACTAAAAGTTGTAGCAGATGTGGACAGAGAATTTATTTTGAGGGGATAGATATGGTAATATTTATGGCTTATTCCAGATGCCAGTAACACAGAATCTAAACAGCAGTCCAATCAACTCCAGCAGAATCTATGAAGACAGAAACAGAATTAAGGTTTATGACTCTTGGTGGATGTTGAACTAAGAACAAGACAAATTGAACAGTATGCGATTGGACTGTGTTATACTGTCATATTTTTGAATAAAGCAACATTTTTTTAAAAAATAAAATAAAATCTGGAATTAAAAGTCAGTTGATTAAGAGCATGAAACTGTTGTCAGTTATTGTAAAAACACATCCAGCTTATGTTCTTTAGGGGAGGAAATCTGCCATCCTTACCTGTTCTGGCCTACATGTGAGTCAGAGCCACAGCAATGTAGTTGACTTTTAAATACCCTCTGAAATGACTGAGCGAGCCACTCAGTTCATGGGCAATTAGGAATGAGCAACAAAAACTGGTTTGCCAGTGACAGTCATAACCTGTAAATATATCATCATTCCTTCGCCATCGCTGGGTCAAAACCCTTCCTCCCTCACAGCACTGTGGGTGTACCTACACTACATGGAGTGTAGCCTTCCTCCCTAACAGCACTGTGAGTGTACCTACACTACATGGAGTGTTGCCTTCCTCCCTAACAGCACTGTGGGTGTACCTACACTACATGGAGTGTAACCTTCCTCTCTAACAGCACTGTGAGTGTACCTATACTACATGGAGTGTAGCCTTCCTCCCTAACAGCACTGTGGGTGTACCTACACTACATGGAGTGTAGCCTTCCTCCCTAACAGCACTGTGGGTGTACCTACACTACATGGAGTGTAGCCTTCCTCCCTAACAGCACTGTGAGTGTACCTACTCCACATGGAGTGTAGCCTTCCTCCCTAACAGCACTGTGAGTGTACCTACACTACATGAAGTGTAGCCTTCCTCTCTAACAGCACTGTGAGTGTACCTACACTACATGGAGTGTAGCCTTCCTCCCTAACAGCACTGTGAGTGTACCTACTCCACATGGAGTGCAGTTGTTCACCACCACCTTCTCAAGGGAAACTAGAGGTGGGGATGTTTTTTATTATTCGCTCATAGGACATGGGTATCGCTGTCTAGACCCGCATTTATTGCCCATCCCTAATTGCCCATGGAAAGATGGTGAGCCGTCTTCTTGAACCATTGCAGTCTATTAAACATGAACTTGTCAGTGACACTAACGTTGTGAGAGTAAGTAACCTGTTCAGTGTCAAGATGAAAGACGCCTTCATTTTCTCAAGGGTTAATTGTGCTTATCTGCTGATTAAAATTCCTTCCATTGAAGATGAATATTATGGTTAGCTTCACGACCAGTTATGTTTGAAAAGTGTTAACATTGTCTCTCCAATCTGCACAGATGTTGAGTGTGAGTAATGCCTGCAGATATGACTCCAGCTCCGGGTGACAGTAAGATGACTTGTTTGTTCTGCTTTTAACAACAGATTTGAGATCTATTTAGCTGTTTACTAAAGGTTGGCAGACCAAGCTCTTTAGCAACTAATTTTGGTAAGTAATTATGTAAATATGAAGGGTCAGAGGGCACTTGTCAACCAGCTGTGGGTCTCTGACTGTGCTGCTGATGCAGTAATAATTACGTACGATTATCTCTATCAGTGAGAGAGCATTAGACTGTGATGGACTCGTACAATATTTATCTCCTCCATTAGCAAGCCGATTTAAACTGTAAGATTAAATTTGACGTTAGTTGAACAAACATAAATATTTGAGTTAAATTTGTAATCCATGAACAAGGATGTTAAATGATTAAACACAAAATTGTTCAGGAACTAAGCAATTCCACATAAACAGCATGGGAGATTGACAGATCCAATAATGGAACTGGGAGATTTTTATAGTAATTTATTAACATAAACACACTTTCTAAGTGGTCTCAGTGAAACAGAAGATGGGGAAGTGTCACATGATCTCGTTAAAGCTCTCCGGCTCAATTTGACTTTGGTTTCCAGGCAACTTTTGTACAAAGAGTGAGGATAATTGATATTAGTTCGCTGAATTGACCTCGCACCTGTGAAGTGGCCAACATTGTCCACTTATTGTGAAAAATAACTTTAAATTGTTCTTAAAGTATCTGGAAACACAATTCACTGCTATCACTGAAGGGACACAAATTGAAGCAAAATCATTCAGATGCTGTAAGTGTGCTGGGAGTTTTACCGGGGAGCAGGCAGCCTGCAGAGTGTTAGGGTTCTGACTGCAGCCCCATGAGATATTTTGGTGACTGTTACCTGCAGACAGAGTCACCACATTCCACTGATTTCTGTCTGAGTAACTTTTTCCTGCCGGTGTGACTGAAGCGAAAGCGACTAAAGCACCAATAGAAGAAGAGCCAGTGCAGTGAGATTCATGCTGGTTGCTCACAGCATTGACAGTGAGAGGCGTCTGTGTCCCAGGATGCGTGGGTTTCCTCCGGGTGCTTCGGTTTCCTCCACAGTCCAAAGATGTGCGGGTTAGATTGATTGGCCAGCTAAGAAATTGCCCCTTAGTGTCCAGGGATGAGTAGGTTAGAGGGATTAGTGGGTATAATATGCAGGGATATGGGGGTAGGGCCTGGCTGGGATTGTGTTCAGTTCAGACTCGATGGGCTGAAGGGCCTCTTTCTGCACTGTAGAGTTCTATGATTCCATGATGCGGTTCCGCACATGAGGACGGCCTCAACCAGGATCTTGGGTTCATGTCACACTATCTGCAACCCCCATGACTTGCCTGAGCTTGCAACATCTCACTAACTGTCCTGTCTGGAGACAATACGCATCTCTATAGCCTATGCTTAATGCTATCTCCGCTCACATTGTCTGCATCTTTAAGACTTGAATAGCAGGTTAGCTGTAAAGACTCATATTCTAATCAGTATTCTGTAAACTGTGTGTGCCTTTTATACGCTCTGTTTGTGATCAGAACTCACCTGACGAAGGGGCAGTGCTCCGAAAGCTAGTGATGTTTACTACCAAATAAGCCTGTTGGACTTTAACCGGGTGTTGTGAAACTTCTTACTGTATTTACCCCAGTCCAATGTCGGCATCTCCACATCATGACTCCCAGGATGCAGTCAGATACACTCTGTGTCCAAAGTGTCACTATCACTTTTGTTTTGGCCATTGGCCATTGTATCTAACTCTGTGCTGTACCTGTCCTGGGAGTGTTTGATGAGGGACAGTGTAGAGGGAGCTTTACTCTGTGTCTAACCCTGTGCTGTACCTGTCCTGGGAGTGTTTGGTGGGCGACAGTGTAGAGGGAGCTTTACTCTGTATCTAACCCCGTGCTGTACCTGTCCTGGGAGTGTTTGATGAGGGACAGTGTAGAGGGAGCTTTACTCTGTATCTAACCCCATGCTGTACCTGTCCTGGGAGTGTTTGGTGGGCGACAGTGTAGAGGGAGCTTTACTCTGTATCTAACCCCGTGCTGTAGCTGTCCTGGGAGTGTTTGATGGGGGACAGTGTAGAGGGAGCTTTACTCTGTGTCTAACCCTGTGCTGTACCTGTCCTGGGAGTGTTTGGTGGGCGACAGTGTAGAGGGAGTTTTACTCTGTATCTAACCCCGTGCTGTACCTGTCCTGGGAGTGTTTGATGGGGGACAGTGTAGAGGGAGCTTTACTCTGTACCTGACCCCGTGCTGTACCTGTCCTGGGAGTGTTTGATGGGGGGGAGTGTTTGATGAGGGACAGTGTAGAGAGAGCTTTACTCTGTATCTAACCCTGTGCTGTACCTGTGCTGGGAGTGTTTGATGGGGACAGTGTAGAGGGAGCTTTACTCTGTATCTAACCCTGTGCTGTACCTGTCCTGGGAGTGTTTGATGGATTCAGTGTAGGGGGAGCTTTACTCTGTATCTAATCCCATGCTATACCTGTCCTGGGAGTGTTTGATGGGGACAGTGTAGAGGGAGCTTTACTCTGTATCTAACCCCGTGCTGTATCTGTCCTGGGAGTGTTTGATGGGGACAGTGTAGAGGGAGCTTTACTCTGTATCTAACCCCGTGCTGTACCTGTCCTGGGAGTGTTTGATGGGGACAGTGTAGAGGGAGCTTTACTCTGTATCTAACCCCGTGCTGTACCTGTCCTGGGAGTGTTTGATGGGGACAGTGTAGAGGGAGCTTTACTCTGTATCTAACCCCGTGCTGTACCTGTCCTGAGAGTGTTTGATGGGGACAGTGTAGAGGGAGCTTTACTCTGTATCTAACCCCGTGCTGTACCTGTCCTGGGAGTGTTTGATGGGGACAGTATAGAGAGAGCTTTACTCTGTATCTAACCCTGTGCTGTACCTGTCCTGGGAGTGTTTGATGGGGACAGTGTAGAGGGAGCTTTACTCTGTATCTAACCCTGTGCTGTCCCTGTCCTGGGAGTGTTTGGTGGGCGACAGTGTAGAGGGAGCTTTACTCTGTATCTAACCCCGTGCTGTAGCTGTCCTGGGAGTGTTTGATGGGGGACAGTGTAGAGGGAGCTTTACTCTGTATCTAACACCGTGCTGTACCTGTCCTGGGAGTGTTTGGTGGGCGACAGTGTAGAGGGAGCTTTACTCTGTATCTAATCCCGTGCTGTACCTGTCCTGGGAGTGTTTGGTGGGCGACAGTGTAGAGGGAGCTTTACTCTGTATCTAACCCCGTGCAGTTGGAATTGGGGATAATGGGAGGAGGGGTGAAAATCTGCTCCTTTCATCTAAGCTAATAACCAACAAGAGAGAACCTGGTGAAGTACTTCTAATATTGAATGATGGGTTTCAATGCTCCCAATCCGACTGCATTTTCTGCACCCTGGCAATCCAGTCTCTGCCCCCCAGTTCACAATGGGACTATGGGTGTTCAGTGAGCCTGTGGAGACTGCCTGGGCTATCACTTCCTCTGGAGGAACCCACCTTAATCCACTGTCCAACACCAATGTCTAAGAGGACTTGAGGATGAGTGGTTTCTAGGACACGGATTCACAAAGATTAGAAGTAGTGTGTGATTTTGACTATTAAAGAACAAACAAACAAAGCACCAGGTTCATTTCCAGAGGGATGTAAGATAATTAAACATTAACATCTATAGAAAGCTGATGTGATCACACGTGGAGTCCTGGGAACAGTTCGGGTCTCACATCATACAAAGGTAGTCGGGAAACTTCAGAACATATTCACAGGGATGTTGTTAGGACTGAGAGGACCAAACTCTCAGGTTGTTTTTCAGAAGGAGAAAAGTGAAGAGAGACCTAAGGACATAAGAACGTAAGAACTAGGAGCAGGAGTCGACCATCCAGCCCCTCGAGCCTGCCCCACCATTCAGTAAGATCATGGCTGATCTTTTTGTGGACTCAGCTCCACTTACCCACCCACTCATCGTAACCCTTAATTCCTTTACTGTTCAAAAATTTATCCTTATAAACATTCAATGAGGGAGCCTCAACTGCTTCACTGGGCAGGGAATTCCACAGATTCACAACCCTTTGTGTGAAGAAGTTCCTCCTCAACTCAGTCCTAAATCTGCTCCCCCTTATTTTGAGGCTATGCCCCCTAGTTCTAGTTTCACCCACCAATGGAAACAACTTCCCTGCTTTTATCTTGTCTATTCCCTTCATAATCTTATATGTTTCTGTAAGATCTTCCCTCATTCTTCTGAATTCCAATGAGTATAGTCCCAGTCTACTCAGTGTCTCCTCAGAAGCCAACCCTCTCAACTCCAGAATCAACCTAGTGAATCTCCTCTGCACCCCCTCCAGTGCCAGTATATCCTTTCTCAAGTAAGGAGACCAAAACTGTACACAGTATTCCAGGTGTGGCCTCACCAGTACCTTATACAGCTGCAACATAACCTCACTGTTTTTAAACTCCATCCCTCTAGCAATGAAGGACAACATTCCATTTGCCTTCTTAATTACCTGCTGCAACTGCAAACCAACTCCTTGAGATTCCTGCAAAGGACACCCAGGTCCCTCTGCACAGCAGCATGCTGCAATTTTTTAACCATTTAAATAATAGTCCATTTTACTGTTATTCCTACCAAAATTCCTACCTGAGTGAGTCTTTAAAATTACGAAAGGATTTGATGGGAGCACAGTATCAACAATGTTCCCACTTGCGGGGGGACCAGGACTTGGGGCTAATTGGTAAATTAGTCTTACATATATACAGAGAAGTATCCTTTTCCAGAGGGTGAAAGGACCAGCACAGGGAACGGTCGAGGCAAATAACTTTGGTGCATTTGACACGAAACTAGGGAAAGACAGAGGGAGATAGGAACTGAAGGGTCGACTGATACACTCGGATGACGGAATTGGGAAGAAACTCACTTCCTTGTTGCTTTAAACATTATTAACAGAGCAAAGCAGTGTGTGAATATCCACACTGTCAGGAAACCATGTATAGACTCTGCTGGAGAGACTGATGGAGGTGTTTGAGTAAATATCTAAAAAGTGATTTCAGGTTAATACCTGCTCCCAGATTCCCCAACACAAACTGAACAATTACTCCCAACACTTCACTAATAACTTTCTCAATTTTATCTGATGTGAAATGTATCCGAGTGAACATAACCAGTCAATTATTCAGTGACCAAAATGCTTGCCGTCTGAATGGCCGCAGATTAGAAAAAAAACATGAATTTAAAAGAATTAGATCCATCATTTACTCCCGGCCGAATCCCGGTTTACGGATGTGTTGGGCACACAGACAACTACACTGAAATCTCGCCAAGTTTCAACTTCCCATTCACTTTTTCAAGGAGTTGGGGTTGAGGAGTGTGGAAATCTCTCCGGAACTTCCTTCACTTGTCCCGCTGATGGGTGACCATCTGCACTTTTCACTCTTATACCTTTATCTGCTCTAAAACCAGACCGCATTCTGTGAGTGGGTTAATTTTTTTGTAAAGATTTTATTTGGCATTTCCCAATGGAAATTCCTGTGTGAGTGTTTACCCGGCAATTGCCCAGAAGTACTAACTTCCTCTGCACAATCCTGTTGTGCTGGGAACCATCTGTCAGAAGCGTTTAAATCATTAATTCTGGATGGTTTTGCCAGTTTTACCCTGATAGTTACTCTTAAAGAATTTGAAGGAAAAGAATTAATTCTAAATCTAAAGTAGGTATCAAAACACTCAGATCCACCCCCTCAGGGGACCCCACTCCCCCCCTCCACCCCCCCCAGGACAACCCATCTCCGGCTTTAACTCCCATTTCTGCTCCAAACCCCCCTCTAACTCACAGCTACCCCTTCTGCCCTGACCCCTCCCGCATTGCTCCCCACTGCTCTGACTCACCCCGCTCTGACCATCCCCCCACCGTGCTCTGACCACCCCCCCACTGTGCTCTGACCACCCCCCCTTCCCCCCACTCTGACCCTTCCCCCCGCTCTGACCCTTCCCTCCGCTCTGACCCCCCCCCGCTCTGACCCTTCCCCCACTCTGACCCTTCCCCCACTCTGACCCTTCCCCCCGCTCTGACCCCCCCCCGCTCTGACCCCCCCCCGCTCTGACCACTCCCTGCTCTGACAGCCCACCCCCTGTGCTGCACCCACCCCCCCGCCATTGCTTTGAACCCTCCTCCCATTCCTCCCCCTCCACTCAGATGCCCCTCTAACCTGAGACATTCCCTTCATTCTGGGACACCACCTCCCCCTGTCTGCCCCACCCCATCCCAATCACCTCCCCCCCCCTCCTCCCCCCCCCACCTGTATAACTACTCTATAATGTTGGAAAATCTCAGCAGGTCTGGCAGCCTCTGGAGAGGGAATAGAACCAATGTTTCAAGTCCAGATGCCCCTTTGTCAAAGCGGAGATATGGAAAACCTTTCGGAGAAAGGACCAGTACTTCAGGGTTGGCATTCCTGGAAGAGAAGTGGGAGTGAGTTAAACATTGAATAAAAGCAAATTAATGCGGATGGTGGAATCTGAAACCAAAAGAGAAAAAGAAAATTATTGAGGTCTTCCAGCATTTTCTCTTTTGGTTTCAGATTCCAGCTAACACAGTAATTTGTTTTTATTCGATAATGTTTGCATCTCTCTGTAATTTCCCTGCAGATTTGTTCCTTCTCATTTGTTGGTGGCCTGTGGATTACACCAAGCAATTACGTACTCTTCATTCTTCAGCTCCAGACAAACCAATTTTGTACCTGAATCCTTTGGGACATCCTCTTTCTCTCCTTTGTTGGAGATCGCTGCTGCCTCCCGAAGATACACAGGGCAAACACACCCAGCCATCCCACTGTATGGGATTGGGACCCTGTGCAAGAACCTCTCCGGCTACATCGAGGGCATCCTGAAACTCATCATACAAAGAACCCCCAGCTATTGTCGCGACGCTACGGACTTCCTATCGAAACTCAGCACACATGGAGCAGTTGAACCAGGAGCGCTCCTCATCACAATGGATGTCTCAGCACTCTACACCAGCATCCCCCACGACGATGGCATCGCTGCAACTGCCTCAGTACTCAACGCCAACAACTGCCAATCTCCAAATGCAATTTTACAATTCATCCACTTCATCTTGGTCCACAATGTCTTCACCTTCAAGAACCAGTTCTTCATCCAGACACACGGAACAGCCACGGGGACCAAGTTCACACCTCAATATGCCAACATCTTCATGCACTGGTTTGAACAAGACTTCTTCACCGCACAGGACCTTCAGCCGATGCTATACACTAGATACATCGAAGACATTTTCTTCCTTTGGACTCATGGTGAATAATCACTGAAACAACTATATGATGACATCAACAAGTTCCATCCCACCATCAGACTCACTATGGACTATTCTCCAGAATTGGTTACATTCTTGGACACACGCATCTCCATCAAGGATGGTCACCTCAGCACCTCACTGTACCGCAAGCCCACAGACAATCTCACAATGCTCCACTTCTCCAGCTTCCACCCTAAACATGTTAAAGAAGCCATCCCTTACGGACAATCTCTCCGTATACACAGGATCTGCTCAGATGAGGAGGATAACGACAGACACCTCCAAACGCTGAAAGATGCCCTCATAAGAACAGGATATGGCGCTCGACTCATCGATCGACAGTTCCGATGCGCCACAGTGAAATACCGCACCGACCTCCTCAGAGCTCTGTGGTACACACTGTCCTGGCTAAGGCTCAGAGCTCTGTGGTACACACTGTCCTGGCTAAGGCTCAGAGCTCTGTGGTACACACTGTCTTGGCTAAGGCTCAGAGCTCTGTGGTACACACTGTCCTGGCTAAGGCTCAGAGCTCTGTGGTACACACTGTCCTGGCTAAGGCTCAGGGCTCTGTGGTACACACCGTCCAGGCTGTCTCTCAGAGCTCTGTGGTACACACTGTCCTGGCTGTCTCTCAGAGCTCTGTGGTACACACTGTCCTGGCTGTCTCTCAGAGCTCTGTGGTACACACTGTCCTGGCTGTCTCTCAGAGCTCTGTGGTACACACTGTCCTGGCTGTCTCTCAGAGCTCTGTGGTACACACTGTCCTGGCTAAGGCTCAGAGCTCTGTGGTACACACTGTCCGGCTGTCTCTCAGAGCTCTGTGGTACACACTGTCCGGCTGTCTCTCAGAGCTCTGTCGTACACACTGTCCGCCTGTCTCTCAGAGCTCTGTGGTACACACTGTCCTGGCTAAGGCTCAGAGCTCTGTGGTACACACTGTCCTGGCTAAGGCTCAGAGCTCTGTGGTACACACTGTCCTGGCTAAGGCTCAGAGCTCTGTGGTACACACTGTCCTGGCTAAGGCTCAGAGCTCTGTGGTACACACTGTCCTGGCTAAGGCTCAGAGCTCTGTGGTACACACTGTCCTGGCTGTCGCTCAGAGCTCTGTGGTACACACTGTCCTGGCTAAGGCTCAGAGCTCTGTGGTACACACTGTCCTGGCTAAGGCTTAGAGCTCTGTGGTACACACTGTCCTGGCTAAGGCTCAGAGCTCTGTGGTACACGCTGTCCTGGCTAAGGCTCAGAGCTCTGTGGTACACACTGTCCGACTGTCTCTCAGAGCTCTGTGGTACACACTGTCCGGCTGTCTCTCAGAGCTCTGTGGTACACACTGTCCGCCTGTCTCTCAGAGCTCTGTGGTACACACTGTCCGGCTGTCTCTCAGAGCTCTGTGGTACACACTGTCCTGGCTGTTGCTCAGAGCTCTGTGGTACACGCTGTCCTGGCTAAGGCTCAGAGCTCTGTGGTACACACTGTCCTGGCTAAGGCTTAGAGCTCTGTGGTACACAATGTCCTGGCGAAGGCTCAGAGCTCTGTGGTACACACCGTCCAGGCTGTCTCTCAGAGCTCTGTGGTACATACTGTCCGGCTGTCTCTCAGAGCTCTGCGGTACACACTGTCCTGGCTGTCGCTCAGAGCTCTGTGGTACACACTGTCCTGGCTGTTGCTCAGAGCTCTGTGGTACACACTGTCCTGGCTGTTGCTCAGAGCTCTGTGGTACACACTGTCCTGTCTGAG
The DNA here is from genome assembly GCF_965287045.1 of Carcharhinus amblyrhynchos. Classification (NCBI taxonomy): domain Eukaryota; kingdom Metazoa; phylum Chordata; class Chondrichthyes; order Carcharhiniformes; family Carcharhinidae; genus Carcharhinus; species Carcharhinus amblyrhynchos. The sequence continues at coordinate 140,236,436 of NC_137326.1, forward strand.
GCTCAGATCTCTGTGGTACACACTGTCCTAGCTAAGGCTCAGAGCTCTGTGGTACACACTGTCCGGCTGTCTCTCAGAGCTCTGTGGTACACACTGTCCGGCTGTCTCTCAGAGCTCTGTGGTACACACTGTCCGGCTGTCTCTCAGAGCTCTGTGGTACACACTGTCCGGCTGTCTCTCAGAGCTCTGTGGTACACACTGTCCTGGCTGTCTCTCAGAGCTCTGTGGTACACACTGTCCTGGCTGTCTCTCAGAGCTCTGTGGTACACACTGTCCTGGCTAAGGCTCAGAGCCCTGTGGTACACACTGTCCTGGCTGTCTCTCAGAGCTCTGTGGTACACACTGTCCTGGCTAAGGCTCAGAGCTCTGTGGTACACACTGTCCTGGCTAAGGCTCAGGGTCTGTGGTACACACCGTCCAGGCTGTCTCTCAGAGCTCTGTGGTACACACTGTCCTGGCTGTCTCTCAGAGCTCTGTGGTACACACTGTCCTGGCTGTCTCTCAGAGCTCTGTGGTACACACTGTCCTGGCTGTCTCTCAGAGCTCTGTGGTACACGCTGTCCTGGCTAAGGCTCAGAGCTCTGTGGTACACACTGTCCGGCTGTCTCTCAGAGCTCTGTGGTACACACTGTCCGGCTGTCTCTCAGAGCTCTGTGGTACACACTGTCCGGCTGTCTCTCAGAGCTCTGTGGTACACACTGTCCTGGCTGTCTCTCAGAGCTCTGTGGTACACGCTGTCCTGGCTAAGGCTCAGAGCTCTGTGGTACACACTGTCCGGCTGTCTCTCAGAGCTCTGTGGTACACACTGTCCGGCTGTCTCTCAGAGTTCTGTGGTACACACTGTCCGGCTGTCTCTCAGAGCTCTCTCTCCCTTGTAGCCCTGACAGCTCCACTGTTTGCTCCTTGAAGGAAATGTGGAGACACCGCTCCGGGACTTTATCTCCAGTTTTCTCCCGCTCCGTTCAATATGGTATTTTATCCTGGAGAAACAAGGGCAGGTGATTGAAAGCCTGGTCATTGCAGAGCTGTGAGGTGTCGGAAGGGAGGGGGGGTCAGGGGACGTATTTTAGCACCTCAGTTTCCCAGCGCTGATGCTGGGGCTCCACAAACTGGCACCCACTCCCACCACACTGGGCAAAATATCCACCTCTCTAATTTTATGTATCCTATGCCAATCTGCACGAATGTTCCAGATGTTTAGGGGAGGCCGTGGCATAGTGGCATTGTTGCTGGATTAGTAATGCAGAATTCTAGGGCTGTGCCCTGGAGCCCAAGGTTCGAATCCCACCAGGACAGATGGTGAAATTTGAATTCAATTAAAGTCTGAAATTAAAAATCTATTGATGACAACAAAATTGTCAGTAAAAACCCATCCAGTTCACTGATGTCCTTCAGGGAAGGAAATCTGCCATCCTTGCCTGGTCTGGCCTACATGTGACTCCAGAACCACATCAATGTAGTTGACTTTTAACTGCCCTCAGGGAATAGTCAATAAATGCTGACCCAGCCAGCGATTCCCAAATCCCATCAATGAATAAAAAAATTATAACCTTGGAAGTTCTGTTTCATTTAGTGCCTAGTTCCTCAAACTCTCAATGTAACCTCTTTTCTCATTCTACCTGTGTCACGTGGGCAGCACAGTGGCACAGTGGTTAGCGCTGCTGTCTCACAGTGCCAGGGACCTGGGTTCAATTCCCGGCTTGGGTCACTGTCTGTGTGGAGTCTGCATGTTCTCCCCATGTCTGCATGGGTTTCCTCCAGGTGCTTCGGTTTCCTCCCACAACCTGAAAGATGTGCTGGTTAGGGTGCATTGGCCACACTAAATTCTCCCTCTGTGTATCCAAACAGGCGTGATGTGGGTATGCCGGCGTTGGACTGGCGTAAACACAGTAAAAAGTCTGACAACACCAGGTTTTAGTCCAACCTATTTATTTGATAATATACTCGCAAGCTTGCGAGTATATTATCAAATAAATAGGTTGGACTAAAACCTGGTGTTGTCAGACTTTTTACTGTGTTTACCCAAACAGGTTCCAGAGCGTGGCAACCAGGGGAATTTCACAGTAACTTCATTGCTGTGTTAATATAAAGCTTATTTGTGATGAATAAATAAACTTTAAAAATTGGTGCGGACATGGAGCACAGCAATAGGTTTCTCCCACGGCGAGCTCCTCTCCATTCCTGAATCAAGGTCCCAAACCTGGCACTGGGCAGGCAATATAGCCCTCTGGTCACAGAGAACAGTGTCCATTCCCCTGATTATATTATCCCATTGGAGAGATCAAGGGATATGGGGCAAAGGGGGATCAGGATATTGAATTCGATGATCAGCCATGATTAAAATGAATGACGTAGCAGGCTCAAAGGGCCAAATGGTCTCCTTCTCCTCATTCTAGTTTCTATATTTCTATTTATTTTCACATTGAGCAGCTCAATGAGCCGTGGGACCGTGGTAAATTTTCTCGTCCTCCCTACAGTTATCTCCCTTTGGCAGATAAGGCAAAGGAGAATCCAAAGAGATTCCATTAATACATAAAAGGCAAAAGAGTAACTCGGGAGAGAGTCGGGCCTCTTAAAGATCAATAAGGTCATCTATGTGCAGATCCACAAGCGATGGGTGAGATCCTAAATGAATATTTCTCATCAGTATTTACTGTTGAGAGAAGTATGAATGTTAGGGAACTTGGGGAAATAAATATTGATGTCTTGAGGAGTGTGCATATTACAGAGAAGGAGGTGCTGGAAGTCTTAAAGTGCATCAAGGTAGATAAATCCCTGGGATCTGATGAAGTGTATCCCAGGACATTGAGGGAGGCTAGGGGGGAAATTGCGGGTCCCCTAGCAGAGATATTTGAATCATCGATAGTCGCGGGTGAGGTGCCTGAGGATTGGAGAGTGGAAAATGTTGTGCCTTTGTTTAAAAAAGGGCTGCAGGGAAAAGCCTGGGAACTACAGGCCAGTGAGCCTCACATCTGTGGTGGGGAAATTGTTGGAAGGTATTTTGAGAGACAGGATCTACAGGCATTTAGAGAGACAAGGACTGATTAGGGACAGTCAACATGGATTTGTGTGTGGAAAATCATGTCTCACAAATTTAATTGACTTTTTTGAAGGGGTAACCAAGAAGGTAGATGAGGGCAGTGCAGTTGATGTTGTCTACATGGACTTTAGCAAGGCCTTTGACATGGTACCGCATGGTATAGGTTGTCGCATAAAGTTAAATCTCACAGCATCCTGGGTGAGATAGCCAATTGGATACAAAATTGGCTGGGTGACAGAAGCCAGAGGGTGGTTGTAGAGAGTTGTTTTTCAGACTGGAGGCTGTGACCAGCGGTCTGCCTCAGGGATCAGTGCTGGGTCCACTGTTATTTGTCATTTATATTAATGATTTGGATGAGAATATAGGAGGCAGGGTTAGTAAGTTTGCAGATGACACTAAGATTGGTGGCATAGTGGACAGTGAAGAAAGTTATCTCCAATTGCAACGGGATCTTGATCAATTGGGCCAGTGGGCTGACGAATGGCAGATGGAGTTTAATTTAGACAAATGCGAGGTGATGTATTTTGGTAGATTGAACCAGGGCAGGACTTACTCAGTTAATGGTAGGGTGTTGGGGAGAGTTACAGAACAAAGAGATCTAGGGGTACATGTTCATAGCTCCTTGAAAGTGGAGTCACAGGTGGACAGAGTGGTGAAGAAGGCATTCAGCATGCTTGGTTTCATCGGTCAGAACATTGAATACAGGAGTTGGGACGTCTTGTTGAAGTTGTACAAGACATTGGTGAGGCCACACTTGGAATACTGTGTACAGTTCTGGTCACCCTATTATGGAAGGATATTACTAAACTAGAAAGAGCGCAGAAAAGATTTACTAGGATGCTACTGGGACTTGATGGTTTGGGTTATAAGGAGAGGCTGGATAGACTGGGACTTTTTTCTCTGGAGCGTAGGAGGCTGAGGGGTGATCTTATAGAGGTCTATGAAATAATAAGGGGCACAGATCAGCTAGACAGTCAATATCTTTTCCCAAAGGTAGGGGAGTCTAAAACTAGAGGGCACAGGTTTAAGGTGAGAGGGGAGAGATACAAAAGTGTCCAGAGGGGCAATTTTTTCGCACAGAGGGTGGTGAATGTCTGGAACAAACTGCCAGAAGTAGTAGTAGAGGCAGGTACAATTTTGTCTTTTAAAAAGCATTTAGACAGTTACATGGTACGATGGGTATAGAGGGATATGGGCCAAATGTGGGCAATTGGGATTATCTTCGGGGTTTTAAAAGAAAAGGGCGGCGTGGACAAGTTGGGCCGAATGGCCTGTTTCCAAGCTGTAAATCTCTATGACAGGTGGCACAGTGGTTAGCACTGCTGCTTCACAGCTCCAGGGACCTGGGTTCGATTACCACCTTGGGTCACTGTCTTTGTGGAGTTTGCACATTCTCCTCGTGTCTGTATGGGTTTCCCCCGGGTGATCCAGTTGTCTCCCACAGTCCAAAGATGTGCTGGTTAGGTTAATTGGCTATACTAAAAATTGCACCTTAAGAGTCCTGAAATGCGTAGGTTAGAGGGATTAGCAGGTAGATGTGTGGGGATATGGGGGTAGGGCCTGGGTGGGATAGGGGTCGGTGTAGACTCAATGGGCCAGAGGGCCTCTTCCTCCACAGTAGGGTTTCTCTGATTTCTATGACTCGATACCTCTACAGTCCCCTCACTCAGCCACACAGCGAGTGGGAATCTCAAAGCTCTTGAACAAGGACAGGGGCTGAGGCTCCTGCAGTTCTATCCCCTGGATCCCTCTACCTGCCTCACTCGCAGTCAACTTACTATTAACTAGAATTAATTACTAATCAGCTTGAATTTTACCTTCTTGAGTTTATAATGGATCAGAAAGACAAAGGAAGCAGGAGAATCGAAATGACGAGGTTTTCACCTCCACCAACACATTTCATCTGAAGATTTTGATTCAGCAAACACTCCTGAATAATTCACAATATTAATGTTTAACAATCTGCTGTCAGATTGCCGTGCCCATGTCTGCTGTCTGACTTTTTCACTTATCGAAATTCTGCAGTTTACTTTCTGAAGTGGTTGTTCTGCTGTCACTGGCATCCTAACCACGTCTCGGCATCATTCTGAGATAGGAACAGCCCGTCAAGCAGATAACACCAGGCTGAAAGGCCAACTTACAGAACCAGCTCTGGAATCTGTGAATACCAATCATTTACCAGCGTCAGTGCCACACTCTGTCCTGAACTAATGCGCGATAGCAACGTGTGGGCTTTGAGCAGTCCGCTGGAACGCTGAACAATGTGACATTAAAAGTGTGAGTGGGTTGTCTCACTGAAACTGCTGAGGGCGAGATCTCCAGTGGAGAAGCAGAACCTGAGTGATGTGAAACCCCCACAACTGAAAAATCATTTCAGCCCAACAGAGTGTTACACAACATTTGCAACCAAGCTACAGGCCATTCAGCCCATCTGCTCCATGCTGATGTTTATGCTGTTCACGAGCCTCCTCCCACCCACTCTCCCCCTATCATCAGTAAATCTTTGATCCCTTTCTCCTCATGTCTTTACTGAGCTTTTCTTGATTACATTGATGCTCAGCGCCTCAAGGCAACAGCTCAACCGGCTCTGTCTTCCTATTGGATCAATTTAGCTCATCTTGTTTCAAATCCTTCTCCAGTTCCTCTGCAGCCATTTTAACAAACGGAGCCCAATCTTCCTCCAGAGAACCTGTGCTGGGTTCAATGATGGGCAGGGCAGAGAATTTGGCAGAAAGAACAAGCAGTATGCTGGTGGGAGTTTCCTGTAGGTTCCTCCACTGGTGTCTGCCATGGCAAATCAGGAATCCCACAGGAGGCTAGCATGAAACTGATTGGGATGCTGACAGAGGCCCAACTGGAATATTCTCCCCATTCCTGATGCCAGCCGGAAAATCAATGGTCCAGAACCTGTATGGAACAATGTGGCAGAGAGAACTCAGGACTTTCCTGAATGTTGCCTGGTGGCCTGAACCTCTATCAGGCTAACACTCAGCTTTCTCTATTCTGGAGAAAGGAGCCACACTTTATTGAATCTTTCTGAATGTGACCATCAATCAATGTTGTAGGTTTGAATCTTGAATTCCTCTTGTGAGAGACTGGGAAAATTGAGGCAATTCTCTTCAGCCCCACAACAAAACCCACTTTTTCACCAATGATTCCATTCCCCATGAATGACCCTGAGCTGCATTTGTGACCACAGATTCTCCATATCACAGAATATCTCAGCAACATCCCCTCTCTCTGTGTTTGGTGCCCAAACCATCTCCTGATTTGAACATTCCATTGCCCTTCTTCTCATCCTCCCATTTTACGCTCTGATTAAACAGCGACTCATCTAAATCTCTGCTGCTCTCACCCTAATCTTCACTAAATCTCTTCACTGACTGGTTCCTGGGGCTGAAACATCTAAAATTTTAAATTCTCACCCTTTCATCTGAAAAATGTGCTGGTTAGGTGCACTGACCCGAACAGGCACTAGAATGTGGTGACAAGAGGAATTTTACAGTAACTTCATTGCAGTGTTCATGTAAGCCTCACTTGTTACTAATAAATAAACTTTTATGTTCCAATCTGTCCATGATCTTATTGGTCCCAATCTCAGCAACCTCCTCCAATCCCCTGCAAAGATCCATCCCTAAATTCAAACTCTGGCATTGCACTGTTTGGATCCTGCTTTCCTCTTTAGTTACATCGTAGGTCAGAGAAGATGGAAAACAGACTGAAGATGGAGAGGAGGCACAGAGTAGGGAACAGGAAAGACTGAATTGAGGAGAGGGAGAGCAGGATCAGCTGGGCAGCTAAATATATAACGAGGCAAAGGAATCTCGGAGTGACTCAAATCTTCCTTTATCCGTACAGGGGTTTGGTTTACTGGGAGCTCACATTATTGGCACACTGCCGGAGCAGGTCACCCCTGCGAGACGTCACATCCTTTCAAGTCATTGGCTGAAATTCCCATATGGAATAACGGGATCTTACCAGTGATGACCTGATGGGAAGGAAAGTCTTGGGGGTCAGGGGTCGGTTATTTCTGGGAATCAGCAGCCAGGCTCCAAAGACCAGCAATGAAAACAAGCCCAACACTGACAGAGTTCCAGTTAACAGCTCAGCATTCAATCCAATGCAGCAAATCTGAATTGTACTCACTGTCACATAGGAAACACAGCAACCAATCAGCACAAAGATAAATTCAGCAAAGGCAAATACAAACAATCAGATAATCTGTTCTTGTAACTGTGACCAGGAGAGAATCCCGGAGGCCCTTCAAAACACAGTGACAGATTCTATTGAAGTGATTCCTTAGAGAAGATATGGGCTTGGGTTAACATCTCAACAGAGGGCACTTAAAACAGTGCAGCACTCCCTCAGCACTGACCCTCTGACAGTGCGGCGCTCCCTCAGCACTGACCCTCTGACAGTGCGGCGCTCCCTCGGCACTGACCCTCTGACAGTGCGGCGCTCCCTCAGTACTGACCCTCTGACAGTGCGGCACTCCCTCAGCACTGACCCTCTGACAGTGCGGCACTCCCTCAGCACTGACCCTCTGACAGTGCAGCACTCCCTCAGCACTGACCCTCTGACAGTGCGGCACTCCCTCAGCACTGACCCCCTGACAGTGCGGCACTCCCTCGGCACTGACCCTCTGACAGTGCGGCACTCCCTCGGCACTGACCCTCTGACAGTGCGGCACTCCCTCAGTACTGACCCTCTGACAGTGCGGCACTCCCTCAGCACTGACCCTCTGACAGTGCGGCACTCCCTCAGTACTGACCCTCTGACAGTGCGGCGCTCCCTCAGCACTGACCCTCTGACAGTGCGGCGCTCCCTCAGTACTGACCCTATGACAGTGCGGCGCTCCCTCAGCACTGACCCTCTGACAGTGCGGCACTCCCTCGGCACTGACCCTCTGACAGTGCGGCACTCCCTCGGCACTGACCCTCTGACAGCGCGGCACTCCCTCGGCACTGACCCTCTGACAGCGCGGCACTCCCTCGGCACTGACCCTCTGACAGCGCGGCGCTCCCTCGGCACTGACCCTCTGACAGTGCGGCACTCCCTCAGCACTGACCCTCTGACAGTGCGGCGCTCCCTCGGCACTGACCCTCTGACAGTGCGGCGCTCCCTCGGCACTGACCCTCTGACAGTGCGGCGCTCCCTCAGTACTGACCCTCTGACAGTGCGGCGCTCCCTCAGCACTGACCCTCTGACAGTGCGGCACTCCCTCAGTACTGACCCTATGACAGTGCAGCGCTCCCTCAGCACTGACCCTCTGACAGTGCGGCACTCCCTCAGCACTGACCCTCTGACAGTGCGGCACTCCCTCAGCACTGACCCTCTGACAGTGCGGCGCTCCCTCAGCACTGACCCTCTGACAGTGCGGCACTCCCTCAATCTGGGTGTGAACTCAGCAACAAGAAGACTCACACACACACACACAACACACACACTACAGTACGGTGGCACAGTGGTTAGCACCGCTGACTCGCAGCGCCAGGTACCCGAGTCCAATCCTGGCCTTGGGTCACTGTCTGTGTGGAGTTTGCACATTCTCCCTGTGTCTGCATGGGTTTCCTTCAGTTTCACTGGGGATTTTCACACTAACTTAGAACATAGGACATAGAAAAACTACAGCACAAACAGGCCCATCGACCTACAAGTTGTGCTGATCATATCCCTGCCTACTAGGTCTACCTATAGCCATCAATCCCATTAAATTCATTGCAGTGTTAATGTAAGCCTAGTTGTAACATTAATAAATAAATAACTAAATGTTACACAAAGTCACGCATACACACATTCACACGCACACACTCACTCAGTGTGAATGAGGGAGTGCCACACTGCTAGAGGGTCAGTACTGAGGGATTGGAAAGTTGTTAGGATTGAAGGTGGATAAATCCCCAGGGCCTGATAATCTACATCCCAGAGTACTTAAGGAAGTGACTCTCGAAATAGCTGACAGAGATGTATAAGATGTTGAGAGGTATAGATCAGATGGATTCTCAGAGGCTATTTCCCAGGGCTGAAATGGTCACTACGAGAGGACACAGGTTTAAGGGGAGCAGGGACAGAGGAGATGTCAGGGTTAAGTTTTTCACTCAGAGGGTGGTGAGTGAGTGGAATCAGCTGCTGTCTGTGGTGGTGGAGGCAAATTCGTTAGGGTGTTTTAAGAGACTTCTGGATGAGTACATGGGATTTAATAGATTGAGGGTTATAGGTAAGCCTAGCAGTAGGGATGTGATCGGCGCAACTTGTGGGCCAAAGGGCCTGTTTGTGCTGTAGTTTTTCTATGTTCTATCTTCTATGAAATAGTGGATGCCTTGGTGTCATCTTCCAGGATTCTATAGACTCTGGAACAGTCCCTGCAGATTGGAGGGTAGCGAAGGTCACTCCAATATTCAAAAAGGGAGGCAGAGAGAAAACAGGGAAATATAGACCAGTAAGCTTAACATCAGTGGTGGGAAATTCTCAAATCCATTATCAAGGACTTTATAGCAGAGCATTTCGAAAGCAGTGGCAGGATCAGATAGAGGCAGCATGGATTTACGAAGGGGAAATCATACTTGACAAATCTATTGGTATTTTTTTGAAGATGTAACCAGTAGAGTTGACAAGGGGGAGCCAGTCGATGTGGTATATTTGGGCTTTTAGAAAGTGTTTGACAAAGTCCTGCACAAGAGACTATCGAGCAGGATTAAAGCGCGTGGGATTGGGGAAGTGTATTGAGATGGATAGAAAACTAGCTGGCAGAGAGGAAACAAAGAGTAGGAATTAATGGGAGTTTTTCTAATTGGCAGGCAGTAATTAGTGAGATGCCACAGGGATCAGTGCTGAGACCCCAGCTATTCACAATATAGATTAATGATTTGGTTGAAGGAACAAAATGCAACATCTCAAAGTTTGCAGATGATCCCAAGTTGGGTGGGAGGGTGAACTGTGATGAGGATGCAGAGATCTTTCAGAATGATCTGGAAAAGTTAGGTGAATGGCTAGTCAATGGCAGATACAGTATAATTTGGATAAAGTGAGGTTATTCGTTTTGGAAGCAAAAACAAGAGGGCAGATTACTACCTGAATGGCTGTAAATTGAGAAAGGGGAGTGTGCAGGAGGACCTGGGTGTCCTTGTGCACCAGTCACTGAAGGTAAGCGTGCAGGTGCAGCAGGCAGTAAAGAAGGCAAATGGCATGTTGGCCTTCATTGCAAGAGGTTTCGAGTACAGGAGCAGGAATGTGTTGTTGCAAATATACAGGGGCCTTGCTGAGGACACACCTAGACTATTGTGTACAGTTTTGGTCTCCTTTCCTAAGGAAGGATGTTCTTGCTCTCGAGGGAGTGTAGCGAAGGTTTACCAGGCTGATTCCGGGGATGGTGGGACTGATGCATGAGGAGATTCAGTCAGAAGTCTCACAACACCAGGTTAAAGTCCAACAGGTTTTCCTGCTATCATGAACATAACATAAGAACATAAGAAATAGGAGCAGGAGTAGGCCATCTAGCCCTTCGAGCCTGCCCCGCCATTCAATAAGATCATGGCTGATCCGAAGTGGATCAGTTCCACTTTCCCGCTTTCTCCCCATAACCCTTAATTCCCTTGTCTATCAGAAACCTATCTACCCGCGTCTTAAATATACTCAGCGAGGTAGCCTCCACCACTTCAACGGACAGAGAATTCCAGAGATTCACCACCCTTTGAGTGAAGAAGTTCCTCCTCAACTCCGTTCTAAACTGCCTCCCCCTTATCTTGAGGCTATGCCCTCTAGTCCTGCTATCCTTTCTGAGCAGGAAGAATCTGTCTACCTCTACCCTATCCATCCCCTTCATTATCTTATATGTCTCTATAAGATCCCCCCCTCATCCTCCTAAACTCCAGCGAGTACAGACCTAGTCTATTTAGTCTCTCTTCACAGCTCAGCGCCCTCAACTCTCATTTAGGACGGAGGTGAGGAGACATTTCTTCGCCCAAAAAGGAAGTAGTTGACGCCAAAACATTGAATATATTCAATGGGCGGCTGATAAAGCACTCGGGGTGAATGGGATCAAAGGTTCTGGGGAGAAAGCAGGATTAGGATTGGCTATTGGGTTGGATGATCAGCCATAATTGTGATAAACGGCAGAGCAGACTCAAAGGGCCAAATGGCCTCCTCCTGCTCCTATCTTCTATGTTTCTACGTTTGTATGTACATACACACGGACACACACACAGACACACACACAGGTACACGTGTGCACGCACACACACACACACACACCCTCACACACACAGACATACACACACAGGTACACGTGTGCACGCACACACACACAAACACACAGAGACACAAACAAACACACACCCACCCACACACACACACGGACAAACACAGGTACACGTGCGCGCGCACACACACACAAACAAACACACACACAAGCACACAGACACACAAACAAACACACACACCCACCCACACACACAGACACACATAAACACGGACACACACACAGGTACACGTGTGCACAGACACACACAGACACACAAACAAACACACACAGCCACCCACACCCACATATGCACACACAGACACACAAACAAACACACCCACCCACACACATACACACACACACCCACACACACTCACAGGCACACACACACACACACACACACACAGGCACACACCCACACACACACACACACACAGGCACACACACACACACACACACACAGCAGAGAGATCTGACCCTCATGTTGGAAAAGGTAATATTTCATTGTCTTTGTCAGTATGTGGAAGGGCTCGGGGTATTTTGCACGGACAGGGAGAGCTCATTGTGAATAGCTCTTTAAAAGGTTGGGGTTTGGAAGATTTGGAGCTGAGGGAGGGTGAGTGATGGGGACCATGCTGACAGAACACCTCAGAATGGGGGAGGACAATAAGTCAATTCAGGAATGGTGATTGGTGATCGGTTCAGACAATCCCCCTGTAAATGCGCAGAATTGTGAAAACTGACAAGTTGACAGATTAATAAATTCCTCCTGGGAATCTAACTTTGAAGTTTATTATAGAAATTGCGCGAAGGACATCTTTGCTTTGCATCAAGGCGGACAGCCACAAAATGATTGACACGGGAAAGTGAACGTGTTCCTCGGAATCTTTGCAACACAGAAATGTCAAAAGTGCTCAGCATTTGTGGAGCGAAACAGGGCCATAGAAACAGAGAAAATAAATGTAGGAGCAGGCCATTCGGCCCTCCAAGTCTGCACCACTATTCAGTATGATCATGGCTGATCATATACTTTCAGTGTCCGCTGAAAGTTCTTGTTTAATACTTTCCCTTACATCTCCAGTACTATTTGGGTGTCTGTAGACACTCCCAGCAACGCCCTCTGCCCCTAGGTGTTCCTTATCTCCACCCATACAAATTCCACATCACAATTTTCAGAGTCAATATCCTTCCTCACTATTGTATTCATTTCCTCCTTTATTAACAATGCCACCCCACCCCTTTTCCTTTCTAAAGTAATGAGTACCTCTGGATGTTCCGTTCCCATCCTCAGAAACACTGCAGCCATGTCTCTTGTAATTGCAACTATCTCATAACTGTTTACATCTATTTGTGCTGTTAATTCATCCACCTTATTGCGAATGCTCTGCACTTTACGGCACAAAGTCTTTAGACTTGGATTTTTAATCTTGTTGGTCATCTTAGGTTTATTTTGCATTCTGGCTCCATTTCCTGTGAAAATGAAGGATAGAAATGGCAGGATCCGGGAATCTTGGATGGCTGGGGGAACTGTCAGCTTGGTCTAAAAAAGGAAGCAAATGTGATGCCTCGGCAACTAATACCAGATGAAGCCTTTGAAGAATGTAGTGAAAGTAGGAAGAAGCTCAGACAGGGAGTTAGGGGGGTTAAAAGGGGCGTTTGACAGGATATCACATGGCAGACTGGTATAAAACTAAAATCATATGGGATCCAGGGTGGGCTGGCTAGATAAGTACAGAACTGGCTGCGTTATAGAAGTGGAGATACCGGCGTTGGACTGGGGTAAACACAGTAAGAAGTCTCACAACACCAGGTTTATTTGGTAGCACAAGCCACTAGCTTTCGGAGCACTGCCCCTTCATCATGTGAGTGGGAGTTCTCTTCACAAACAGGGTTCATGGAGTGCAGAGGAGGTTTACTAGGCTGATACCGGAGTTGAGGGGGTTGAGCTATGAGGAGAGGCTGAATAAACTAGGCTTCTACTCGTTAGAGTTTAGAAGAATGAGGGGAGATCTCATTGAGACGTATAAGATGATGAATGGGATGGATAGGATAGAGGTGGAGAGACTCTTCCCGCTCAGAAAGGACAGTAGGACTAGGGGGCACAGCCTCAAGATAAAGGGGAGGCGGTTTAGAACGGAGTTGAGGAGGAACTTCTTCACTCAAAGGGTGGTGAATCTCTGGAATTCTCTGCCCGTTGAAGTGGTGGAGGCTGCCTCGCTAAATATTTTTAAAAAGCGGGTTGATGGGTTCTTGATAAGAGAGGGGATTAAGGGTTATGGGAAGAGGGCGGGAAAGTGGAACTGAGCCACGACAGAGCAGCCATGATCTTATTGAATGGCGGGGCAGGCTCGAAGGGCTAGATGGCCTACTCCTGCTCCTATTTCTTATGTTCTTATGTTCTTATGTTCTTATTTGTAACCCCCATGATTTGCCTGGGCTTACAAAATCTCACTAACTGTCCTATTTGGAGACAGTACACATCTCTTTAACCTGTGCTTAATGCTATCTCCACTCACATTGTCTGCACTTTTAAAACTTGATTAGCTGTCAAGACTCGCACTCTAATCATTATTCTGCAAACTGAGTGTGTGCCGTTAATATGCTTTGTTTGTGATCAGAAATCCCCACTCACCTGACGAAGGAGCAAAGTCCCGAAAGGTGTTTGCTACCAAATAAACCTGTTGGACTTTAACCTGGTGTTGTGAGACTTCTTATTGTGTTTACCCCAGTCCAATGCTGGCATCTCCACATCATGAGTCACATGTAAGCCAGACCACATAGAACATAGAACATAGAACATAGAACATTACAGCGCAGAACAGGCCCTTCGACCCACGATGTTGCACCGACCAGTTAAAAAACAATGACCCACTAACCTAAACCAATCCCTTTCCATCCATAAACCTATCCACGGATCTCTTAAACGCCCCCAAACTAGGTGTATTTACAACCGCAGCAGGCAGGGCATTCCAATCCCTCACCACCCTCTGGGTAAAGAACCTACCCCTGACATCCGTCCTATATCTACCCCCCCTTAATTTAAAGCCATGCCCCCTCGTGCTAGCTTTCTCCATCCGAGGAAAAAGGCTATCACTATCCACCCTATCTAAACCTCTAATCATCTTATATGTTTCAATAAGATCCCCTCTTAGCCGCCTTCTTTCCAGCGAAAACAACCCCAAATCCCTCAGTCTCTCCTCATAGGACCTCCCCTCCATACCAGGCAACATCCTGGTAAACCTCCTCTGCACCCTCTCCAAAGCCTCCACATCCTTCCTGTAATGTGGGGACCAGAACTGCACACAGTACTCCAAGTGCGGCCGCACCATAAGAACAGTAGGCTTCCTTCCCTAGAGGGACATTAGTGAACCAGATGAGTTTTTAATGACAATTGACGATGGTTTCACGGTCATCAGTCGATTCAGAGTTTTTTTATTGAATTCAAATTCCACCCTCAGTCGTCCCCGGGTCCCCGCATCTCCAGAACGTTATCTGAGTTGCTGGATTAATACTCTAGCAATGATACCACTGGGCCATTGCCTAGTGATGGAGTTCCTAAAATGTGTATGTGATGGTTTCGTAAATCAATTCCTGTTGAGGAATCAACCAGAAAACAGGCTATTCTTGACTGGGTATTGTACAATGAGAAATAATTCATGAACAGTCTTGTTCCCTTGGGGAAGAATGATCATAACGTGATACAAATCTTCATTAAGATGGAAAGTGAAACAGTCAAATTCGAAACGAGGGTCCTTAATCAAATTAAAGGGAACTAGGAGAATTTAAGAGTCCAAGAAAGAGTACCCAGATCTCTCTGTCTGTTTATTCTCTTGATACTTCTATTTATTTTATAGTTCCCACCTGAATTGGATCTACCAAAATGCATCACTTCAGGTCAGCCATGATCTTATTGAATGGCGGGGCAGGCTCGAAGGGCTAGATGGCCTACTCCTGCTCCTATTTCTTATGTTCTTATGTTATCACCTCACATTTATCCGGATTAAATTCCATCTGCCATTTCTCCACCCAATTTTCCAGCCTATCCATATCCTGCTGACAATCTTCATCATTATCTGCAACTCCAGCAATCTGAGTATCATCCACAAACTTACTAATCAGACCAGCTACGTTTCTTCCAAGTTCTTTATATACATTATGAACAGCAAAGGTCCCAGCACTGATCCCTGTGGAACATCACTAGTTACAAACCTCCATTCAGAAAAATACCCTTTCATTGCTCTGCTCTGTCTTCTACAGCCAAGCCAGTTCTAAATCCATCTAGATAGTTCATCCCTGAGCCCATGAGATTTAATCTATTGCATTAGCCTGCCATGAGAGACTTTGTCAAATGCCTTCCTAAAATCCATGTAGACAACATCTACGGCCCTTCCCTCGTCAATCACTTTTGTCACCTCCTCAAAAAACTCAAGTTAGTCAGACATGACCTCCCTTGTATAAAACCATGCTGTCTGTTGCTAGCAAGACCATTCAGTTCCAACTGTGTATAGATCCTATTTCTTAGAGTCTTCTCCAACAGTTTAACTATCACTAATGTCAAGCTCGCTGGCCTATAATTATCCAAGTTATCCTTGCTACCCTTCTTTAATAATGGGACAACATTGGCTATCCTCCAATGCTCTGGGACCTCACCTGTGGCCGATGAAGAAACAAAGATTTCTGTTAGAGGCCCAGCAATTTCATCTCGTCTCCTTCAGTAATCTGGGATAGATACCATCTGGCCCTGGGGATTTGTCTATCTTAATGTTTTTTTTAATTCACCTAACACTTCCTCCTTCATAATGATGACTTGTTCTAAACTGTTTACACACTCCTCCGAGACACCATCAATCAATGCGTCCCTCTCCTTTGTGAATACCGATACAAAACACTAACTAAGGATCTCACCCTGTTCCTTTGGTTCTACAAATAATTTCCTTCTTTTGTCCTTAAGTGGACCAACTCTTTCTCTCGCCACCCTCTTGTCCATAATACATGTGTAAAATGCCTTGGGATTCCCCTTAATCCTGTCTGTCAAAGACATTTCATGACCCCCTTCCTGCCCTTCTAACTCTCTGTTTGAGCTTCTTTCTCCTTTCTCTGTATTCTTCAAATGCTTCATGTTTTTAATTCCTACACCTCATGTCTGCATCCTTTCTCTTTTTGATGAGACTTACAATTTCCCTGGTCATCCACAGTTGCTGAATTCTCCCTTTCCTGTTCTTCCTTTTCAAAGGCATATGCCTGTCCTGCACTCTGATCAACCACTCCTTAAAAGTCTCCCGCATGCCAAATGTGGATTCAGCTTCAAATAGCTTCTCCCAAACAACAGCTTCCAAATCCTACCTAATCTGATTATAGTTAGCCTTTTCCCAATTTAGCACCTTAGCCCGAGGACAAGATCACGCTTTTCCACCAGTATCCGAAAGCTTACAGAATTGTGGTCGCTGTTCATCTCATGTTCCCTCACTGCAACTTTGATGACCTGTCTGGGCTCATTCCCTAGTACTAGGTCCAGTATAGCTCCCTCTTTGGTCAGACTATCCACATATTGTTCTAAAGATCCTTCCTGGACACACTTAACAAATTCCTCACCATCCAGACCCTTAGCCCTCAGGGATTTCCAGTCAATATGAGGAAAAGTCAAGTCTCCCACTACAACAAGCCTATTATTTCTAATCTGTCCAGAATGTGCTTACATATCTGTTCCTCAACCTTTCATGGGCTGTTGGGAGGCCTGTAGTACACTCCCATCATAGTGACTGCCCTTCTAGTTTCTGAGTTTGACCCACAGCGTCTCATTACATGATTCTTCCAAGATGTCCTTCCTCTTTACAGCTGTAATACGTTCCCTAACCAGTATTGCAACTCCCCCGCTTCTTTTACCTTCCCCTCTATCTCGCCTATCTCCTGGAATATTTAGTCTCTCTTTTAACCAAGTCTTCACTATCACAACCACATCCAAGTTCCACGCAAGAATCGAGGCTCTGAGTTCATCTGTCTTGCCTGTTATACTCCTTGCATTGAAACAGAATCGAGTCTAAACCCAGGCCCTGGCTCCAGACATTCCGTGTTAATAATATGGATGGTCTGATACCTTTTAAAAAGAGCACCAAGATATGATAGTGGAGCGAGTCACCAAACTCCCACCCACCACCACCCACTCCCACCTACCCCCCACCCCCCCCCCCCCCCCCCCGGCTCACCCCCTCCTCAACCTATCCCACACCCACATCGATCACCTGCCCAAACCCCCACGCACCCCAACCCCCTGCCCCAACCCTCACCCACCCCAACCCCCTCCAACCTCAACCCCCCCCACTCCGCCCCACCCACCATGACTGACATTGAGAAACTCTTGGCTGCAGCATTAATGGGGATGGAGGAACCACAGGATTTCCCATTGCCCTCTGACACAGGGATTAGTCCCCCCCATCCCATCAGCCCTATGCCTCCACCCGTACCCCTCACACTCCTCCCCTGGAACCTGGTTTTCAGGGAGATTCCATGGCCAGCAGAGTTTGAGGTTTGGTGTCTCAGAATGGAAAGGATCTGGAGCAAGTGCAAGGGATTGGAGTTGAAGTGAATGTTTAGCTGTGATGATGTTGATTGATGGTGTGACGGGCTGAATGGCCTGTGCCACCTCCGTTTCCTGCACTGCTTCGTGCTTCACTGAGACTAAGATCAAATGTTATTCAATGTGATTCTGTTCCAGCCACATCCTGCAAAGCTCGATACTTGAATTCATTGAATGGATTCTTTCAACAGAAAAATCAAAGATGTAAAGATTCTGCTCCAACAGACTCTCCAGTTTGTGAAGTGTGCAAAATAATTGAACACATCAAAGAATAAAACCCCAAATCTGCAAACAAAATGAATGTGAACCAAGTTGCTAAGAGCCGCTGTGATGAGCTTCTGTATCTGATTTAATCTTCGTGCCGTTTCGGAGCATTGAACGATGACCCTCCACACTGAATAGTTGATAGTTCTATCAGATCAAGGCTGATCTGATCCTGTTCAGAGCTGAGGGTTCTCTGTGAAATCACCGTGCCTCCTCTCATTTGGCAGAATCATAAACAAACCACCTCAGGTTTGACAAAGCACGACAAGAGATTATTAATCTTACTTGGATTATAAGATCAAACTCAAGTTGCTGCCGTTGATGTGAGACTGATTCAGGGTGAGAAACGCTTTCAGACGGATAGAAACTAGAAGCAGGACGAGGCCATTCGGCCCTTTGAGCCTGCTCCACCATTCATTTTGATCATAGCTGATTATCTATCCCCTCCCTATTCCTGTATCCATCCAGATGCCTCCAAAATGTTGCTAATGTCCCTCTTCCACCACCTCCTCTGGCAGCACGTTCCATAAGAGCATAAGAAATAGGAGCAGGAGTAGGCCATCTAGCCCCTTGAGCCTGCCCCGCCATTCAATAAGATCATGGCTGATCTGAAGTGGATCAGTTCCACTTTCCCGCTTTCTCCCCATAACCCTTAATTCCCCTGTCTATCAGAAACCTACCGAACCGTGACTTAAATATATTTAGCGAGGCAGCCTCCACCACTTCAATGGGCAGAGAATTCCAGAGATTCACCACCCTTTGAGTGAAGAAGTTCCTCCTCTACGCCGATCTAAACTGCCGCCCCCCCCCTCCCCCCCCCTTATCTTGAGGTTGTGTCCTCTAGTTCTGCTGTCCTTTCTAAGCAGAAAGAATCTCTCTACCTCTACCCTACCCATCCCCTTCATTATCTTATACGTCTCTATAAGATCCCCCCTCATCCTTCTAAACTCCAACGAGTACAGACCCAGTCTATTTAGTCTCTCTTCATAGTCCAACCCCCCTCATCTCCGGTATCAGCCTAGTGAACCTCCTCTGCACTCCCTCCAAGGCCAAAATATCCTTGCACAAGTGCGGCGACCAAAACTGCACACAGTACTCCAGCTGCGGCCTCACCAGTGCCCTGTACAGTTGCAGCAAGACCTCCCTGCTTTTATATTCTATCCCCCTCGCTATAAAGGCCAACATTCCATTCGCCTTCTTGATCACCTGCTGCACCTGCAGACTGGGTTTTTGTGACTCATGCACAAGGACCCCCAGGTCCCTCTGCACCGTAGCATGCTGCAGCTTTTCGCCTTTTAAATAATAACCCCTCCTACTATTATTTCTGCCAAAGTGGATAACCTCACACTTGCTAACATTATACTCCATCTGCCAGGTCCTTGCCCACTCGCTCTGCCTATCCAGATCCCTCTGCAGACTTTCCACACCCTCCGCACAATTTGCTTTTCCACTCATCTTCGTGTCATCAGCAAATTTTGTCACCCTACACTCAGCCCCCTCCTCCAGATCATCTATATAAATGGTAAATAGCTGAGGCCCCAGCACCGATCCCTGCGGCACTCCACTAGTCACCAACCGCCAACCAGAATAGCACCCATTGATACCAACTCTCTGCTTCCTATTAGACAACCAATCCTCTATCCACGCTAACACCTTGCCCCCAACTCCATGCTCCCTAACCTTCTGTAACAACCTTTTGTGAGGCACCTTATCAAACGCCTTTTGGAAATCTAAAAACACCACATCCACCGGTTCCCCTCTATCCACCGCACTAGTCACATCCTCATAGAAATCCAATAAATTCGTTAAACACGACTTCCCCTTAACGAATCCGTGCTGCGTCTGCTTGATCAAACCATTCTTTTCTAGGTGCCTCGCTATTTCTTCTTTTACAACGGATTCTAGCATTTTTCCAACTACAGATGTTAAACAAACCGGCCTATAATTCCTTGCCTTTTGCCCGCAACCTTTTTTAAACAGCGGCGTAACATTAGCCGTTTTCCAATCTTTCGGCACTTCCCCAGAGTCCAGCGAATTTTGATAAATAATTACTAAGGCATCTACTATCACCTCTGCCATTTCTTTCAGAACCCTGGGATGCATCCCATCCGGTCCCGGGGACTTGTCCACCTTCAGTCCCATTAGTCTATCGGGACTAATTGGGACTATCAGGAACTAAATGGGTTCCAGGCACTCACCACTCTCTGTGTGAAAAACATCCCCCGCACATCTCCCTTAAACTGTCCCCCTCTCCTCTTGAACCTGTGCCTCCGTGTAATTAACACTTCCACCCTGCCTATCCACTCTGTCTATGGGCAGAAATGGGGGTATGAGCTGGAGGATGGGGGAACCAGCACAGGGGCAGGCATGGATCACACTACTCACCTCACATCTGACTTTACCAAGATTTTGCGCCTGAGAACAGATACAACTTGATGGTAAATCGGACCCTATGTCTCTCATAATTTTGTCGACCTCTATCGCGTCTCCCCTTAGCCTCCACCTTTCTAGTGAAAACAGCCTGAGTTTATTTAACCTCTCCTCATAGCCAGTGTGTTCAAGGCAGGGCAACACCCTGGTGAACCAGGTCAGAGGAGAGGGGGGTACAATTAGAGACATTGGTACCAGAAGGGGCCAATGCGCCTGAGCTGAAAGGTGTCAGAGGGACAGCACAGTGGCTCACACTGCTGTCTCACAACTCCAAGGACTGGTTCGATTCCTGGCTCAGGTCACAGTCTGTGCGGAGTCTGCACATTCTCCCTGTGTCTGCATGGGTTTCCTCCGGGTGCACGGGTTCCTCCCACAGACAAAAGCAATGGCTATGCTAAATTGCCCCCTAGTGTCCCAGGATGTGTAGGTTAGAGAAATTAGCAGGGTAAATATGTGTAATAATGGGAATAGAGCCTGGGTGGGGTTGTGCCGGTGCAAAGCTGGAGGGTAAAGGGAGATAAAGTAGGAGATGGGTTGGAGCAGCGGTGGGGGTGTTAAGCTGGGTTGTCCGACGGGATAAGTCTGGGTGTTTAAATACCTACTTTTGGAGTTAGAATTGATTCTTTTCTTTCTAATTCTTTCTAATTTGATTTTGATTTGATTTATTATTGTCATATGTATTTGCATACAGTGAAAAGTTTTTTTTTGCGCACTGTTCAGACAAAGCTTATTGTACACAGAGAAGGAAAGCAGCGCATGCAGAATGTAGCCTTACAATCATAGCTAGGGTGTAGAGAAAGATCAACTTAAGGCAAGGTATGAAATTCCATTTGGAAGTCTGATGGCAGCAGGGAAGAAGCTGTTCTTGAGTCGGTTGGTACGTGACCTCAGGCTTTTGCATACTTTTCCCAAAGTACGAAGGTGGAAGAGAGAACATCCGGGGTACGTGGGGTCCTTAATTATCCCGGCTGCTTTGCCAAAGCAGCAGGAAATGTAGACAGAGTCAATGGATGGGAGGCTGGTTTGTGTGATGGATTGGGCTACATTCACGACCTTTTGTAGTTCCTTGCGGTCTTGGACAGAGTAGGAGCCCAGACCGAGCTGTGATACAACCAGAAAGAATGCTCTTTATGGGGCATCTGCAAAAATTGATGAGAGTCGTAGCTGACTTACCAAATTTCCTTAGTCTTCTGAGAAAGTAGAGGCACTGGTGGACTTTCTTAACTATAGTGTCAGCATGGAGGGGCTAGGACAGGTTGTTGGTGATCTGGACACCTAAAAACTTGAAGCTCTCAACCTTTTCTACTTCTTTCCCGTTGATGTAGACAGGGGCATGTTCTCCTTTACGCTTCCTGAAGTCAATGACAATCTCCTTCGTTTTGTTGACATTGAGGGAGAGATTATTGTCCCTGCACCAGTTCACCAGATTCTCGATCTCATTCCTGTGCTCTGTCTCGTCATTGTTTGAGATCCAACCCACTACGGTGATGTCGTCAGCAAACTTGAAAATCAAATTGGAGGAGACTCAGAGTAACAATCGTGGTACAACTAGCAGAAAGAAACAAATTTAATGATTTAAAATAGTTCTGACAAATGATCTTTAGTGGAACACAATTGTGCAGAGGAAATTAGCACTTCCAGGCAATTGCCGGGTCAACACTCAATGCAATGCAGGGAAACAAGATGTCATGGATCTATATATCTATGCTATATCCGAACCATAGAAACCATAGAAAATTACAGCTCAGAAACAGGCCTTTTGGCCCTTCTTGTCTGTACTGAACCATTTTTTTGCCTAGTCCCACTGTCCTGCACTTGGACCATATCCCTCCACACCCCTCTCATCCGTGAACCCGTCCAAGTTTTTCTTAAATGTTAAAAGCGACCCCACATTTACCACTTTATCCGGCAGCTCATTCCACACTCCCACCAATCTCTGTGTGAAGAAGCCCCCCCTAATATTCCCTTTAAACTTTTCCCCCCTCACCCTTAACCCATGCCCTCTGGTTTTTTTCTCCCCTAGCCTCAGTGGAAAAAGCCTGCTTGCATTCACTCTATATCAAAATCTTATACACCTCTGTCAAATCTCAAAGAACAAAGAACAACACAGCCCGGGAAACAGGCCCTTCGGCCCAACGAGCCCGCGCCGCCATTTTAACATTACCAGTCCCCCCTCCATCCATGACCCTTGTCTATGTTTATGGCCATTCCACATTGAGTGAAAACTAATTTAGGGACAATCTGTTACACCAATCAGCCTAATAGCACATCTTTGGGGTGTGGGAAGAAACCGGAGCACCCGGAGAAAACCCACAGAAGCATGGGGAGAATGTGCAAACTCCCACAGGCACCGGCCCAAATCCATGTATCTGCACAGCAATCAGTGATAGTCACTGAGCTGTTGTGTTGCCCAGTATCTGGTCCAGTTTAAGCACACACTAACGACATGAAGTACGAGGCAACTCTCGAAACATCCAAGAGCAGCCCTCACACGACCCATCGTGTGAATGCCCCTCGTTGGACAACAAGGCGGACTGAATCACCTGTGGATTAAAAAGAGAAAAACATCAATACCATGCACATCCTTATACACACATTCAAGGGAATCCCCAGAAGCTCAAAAGTAAAACAAGTGAGCCAGAAAATATGTTGGAAGGTCCATAGGAATCTATTGATTCCCAGGGACGTCCCAAGGCTCTTGATCCTTATTTAAAACAGTCTCCGATATCCCTCCATCTCCATCCCGCTCATGTGCCTGTCTAAGTAACTCTTAAACAACTCCACCGACGTCAAACTTACTGGCCTGTAATTTCCCAGATTTCTTTTGGAACCTTTTTTAAACAACGGAACAACATGAGTGACCCTCCAATCATCTGGCACTTCCCCCCTGAATATTGACATTTTAAATATGTCTGCCAGGGCCCCTGCAAGTTCAACACTAGCCTGCCTCAAGGTCCGTGGGAATACCCTGTCCAGTCCTGGGGATTTATCCACTCTGATTTGCCTCAAGACAGCCAGCATTTCCTCCTCTTTAATCTGTAAAGGTTCCATGACCTCCCTACCTGTTTGCCCATTTCCGTAGACTCCATGCTCGTTTCCTCAGTAAATACAGATGCAAAAAAACTATTAAGTATCTCCCCCATCTCTTGGTTCCAAACGACAAATAACCCAAAACTCCAAATTACACCCCAAACTACACTCTAAATTACATTCCAAATTACTCCCTAAAGTATGTTCCAAATTATGCTCCAAATTGTACCCCAAACTAGAAATATAAGAACATAAGAACATAAGGACATAAGAAAAAGGAGCAGGAGTAGGCCATCTAGCCCTTCGAGCCTGCCCCGCCATTCAATAAGATCATGGCTGATCTGTCGTGGCTCAGTTCCACTTTCCCGCCCTCTCCCCATAACCCTTAATCCCCTCTCTTATCAAAAACCCATCAACCCGCGTCTTAAAAATATTTAGCGAGGTAGCCTCCACCACTTCAACGGGCAGAGAATTCCAGAGATTCACCACCCTTTGAGTGAATATGAACAAACGGGGAATAGAGGGATATAAGCGGTTGTCTTAGATAGGTAAATGTGATCGGTGCAGGCTTGAACGGCTGAAGGGCCTGTTCCTGTGCTGTACTGTTCTTCACTCTGTCCCAAATTACACTCCAAATTACACCCATACTACATCCCAAATTACACTCAAAACTACACCCCAAAATTAACCCCAATTACGCCCCACATTATACTCCAAATCATGCTCCAAATTACACCCCAATCTACACCACAAACTACACTCCAAATTACACTCAAACCCACACTCCAAATTACACCCAAACCTACACTCCAAATTACACTCAAACCTACACTCCAAATTACACCCAAAACTACACTCCAAATTACACCCAAACCTACACTCCAAATTACACCCAAAACTACACTCCAAATTACACCCAAAACTACACTCCAAATTACACCCAAAACTACACTCCAAATTACACCCAAACCTACACTCCAAATTACACCCAAAACTACACTCCAAATTACACCCAAACCTACACTCCAAATTACACCCAAAACTACACTCCAAGTTACACCCAAACCTACACTCCAAATTACACCCAAACCTACACTCCAAATTACACCCAAACCTACACTCCAAATTACACCCAAACCTACACTCCAAATTACACCCAAAACTACACTCCAAATTACACCCAAACCTACACTCCAAATTACACCCAAAACTACACTCCAAATTACACCCAAAACTACACTCCAAATTACACCCAAAACTACACCCCAAGTTACGTTCACAATCCTCCCTATTTCTGTAACCTCCTCCAGCCTCTACACCTCTCCCCATCTCTCTAACCTCACCTTCAGGGTTCGGCTGTATGGCAGTGCACCCTCCTCAGTCTGTGGAGTTGGTGGTGAAGTGGCTACAGTAAGAGGGGATTTGGACAGGTGAAATATTCCCAAAGTCTCCTAGGTGGATGACCCCGGGATGAGGACCTGCTCCCTATGGGTGCCTGAGGGTCACTGGCTTTTTCATTGGTAGGAGCCCCATGGTCCGTGGCACTTGTTAATACAGTCACCTGCAGCACGTAGTGTATGTCCCTCACCATGGAGTGATTCTGAAGGAGGACCTACTGTATACACATTGAATAATATTAAGGTGACAAAGTGGCTCCTATCTCGATAATACTGATGGTTAATGGTCATCCACTCAAAATGGAGATAGACACAGGAGCCTTCGCCACAGGAGTGGGAGAACAAACTTATTGATAACTGGAGAGGAGGTGGTCCAATCCCTGAGGTTAAAAACCATGGCAGCCAAACTGGCTACATACACAGCTGGGGCTATACAGATCTTCAGAAAAACAACAACCTCAGTAAGTGACAGTCTGCCTAAGTGCTCTTAACTGTAAAAACATAATACTGAGGATGCTGGAATTTGAAACAAAAATACTAAATGCTGGAAAATCTCAGCAGGTCTGATAGCATCTGTGAAGAGAGAATAGGGCCAACGTTTCAAGTCTGGATAACCCCTTGTCAGAGCTGAGAGAGGTTGTCAGGCCTGCTGAGATTTTCCAGCATTTTCTGTTTTTATTGATCTAAATTGTAGTTGCAACCAGGAACCAGACTTGGCTTCAGGAAATTAAATTCAATTGGCTTGAAAGTCTGAAAGTTAATGAAGGGGCTGACATGAAGCTCTGGACAGGCAACAAGAGATATTTCAGGATGAATTGGGCAAAACCTGAAGCTTGAGATTCACGCAAATCTGGAAGCAACACCAAAATTCCATAGAGTCAAATCTGTAACCAATCAGCACCTTTTCTCATTAAATACAGGACCATCACACAGGATAACTCCTGCTGTGGACGTGCCTGAGACCCAGGTCGGACCTGGAGGTAAAACAAAGTGTTCAAAAGATGGATTGTGATTCAACCAGGATTAAGAGGACAGTCCAAGTGGACGTAAAAAAACTTTGGATTGATCCAAGTTGGCTCCCAGCTGTTGTTGTGGACATAACAGGCCCAGATTCATGTCAGGGGGAGGTTCAAGATAAAATCCCGGAAAAGGAGAAGCAGTGGGTTAGTCTGCTCCCATTATTCCTGCCAGGAATACTGCTGTGAGTGAAAGAATTATAGCAACAAGTCAACCTGAGGGGGGCGCTGAGTGGCCAGAGGTAGTAGTAGTGTCGGGTACATGGATAAGATGGGTATAGAGGGAAATACAGTGGACCAAATACAGGCAATTGGGATTAGTATAGGGGTTAAAAAAGGCAGCATAGACAAGTTGGGCCAACAGGCCTGTTTCCATGCTGTAAACCTCTATGACTCTATAATGTTGCTCTAAGAATTGGAAAGTAAGCAGAGATTTACCTCTACAACCTCAGAACCCAATTTCTGAAAGTCACACAAAATCTGTCTTTGGTGAGGAG
Source organism: Carcharhinus amblyrhynchos (assembly GCF_965287045.1). NCBI lineage: Eukaryota > Metazoa > Chordata > Chondrichthyes > Carcharhiniformes > Carcharhinidae > Carcharhinus > Carcharhinus amblyrhynchos. The sequence goes on from NC_137326.1 coordinate 140,262,923, forward strand.
ACATCAGCTACTGAACCCAGTCCTTGACAGACAGGAGCTTCTAATGGATTGTGTTAAAGAACTAGTTTATTGTTGTTTCATTGTAAATCATTTACCTTCTGTTTGTAGATGGTAATAATGGATATACTGGGTGAGCCCCTTTTGTAGCAGGAAGCTTTCAGGATGGCCAAATGACCTGATTAACCAATTGGGCTGAAGCGTGTGAATCCTAGGACTGAGAAGTTTTCCTAGTTACTCTGAGCCGGAGCTAGGACATTCCTCGCACTCTGTTTATTCATGACAATCAGTAGTTTAGTTACTTGGTGATCACCAATCCGCTCAGATATGTCAGTTGATGTCCCTGCCAGCTGGTCTCTGCCCTGTGAGTGGAAACAGGACCATCGTGCTGCATCTCCACTGCTGAAGGAGGCCCTTGAGGAGATGCGACAGACTTCCTCACAGCCACAAGTGGCTGTGGGCCAGGGAGAAATGGGTGATGAGCTTTGGGTGGAGTAAGGTGAGCGATAGCGGGGCAGGGAAAAGCTGACCCGTCCTCCACAAAGCTGTGACCTGCGGAGAAAATAGTTTTAAATTGGCTGACAATATTGAGTGAAAACAAAACACCATTTTTCCTGCACCATCAGAGTCTGCCAAACGCAGGGGAAGTTCCATCCCATATCTCTAACCCTTCACCTTTGACATTTGACCCCCGCTTCCCTGCATCTTATCTTTGCAGCTCATTGGCCAATGGGAGGGCTCCTTAAATGTAAATGATGGAGATTTCTACTCACACGTTGCAAAAGCCATGCCAGGCTAAAGTTTATTTATTAGTGTCACATGTTAGGCCAACATTAACATTGCAATGAAGTTACTGTGAAAACCCCATAGTCGCCACATTCTGGTGCCTGTTTGAATAACTGAGGGAGAATTTAGCATGGCTAATGCACCTAACCAGCGCGTCTTTCAGACTGTGGAAGGAAACCCATGCAGACATGGGGAGAACATGCAGAGTCCACACAGACGGTGACCCAAGCTGGGAATTGAACCCAGGTCCCTGGTGCTGTGAGGCAGCAGCGCTGACCCACTGTGCCACCACGCTGCTAATGAAGCTCCTAGCCTAAAAAAGCCTACATGTGACCTACTGCTAGTCCCTCCAGAACATTCTATCTCTGAAATTACAGTGAGAGTTCTCTCATTCCCAAATCTGAACAGGTTTTGACACAAATTCTCTTTAATTAGACTTAGAATATAATCTCGATCCTGGCTTGTTTGGTGCAGAGCAGTACGATGGGTCTTTGGTGGAAGTTAAGAGCGTGGATAACACTGAGTGCAGATTCTGTCGGGTGTGAAAGTCCACACCTGGAGAGCCTGGAACAAGAGCTCACTCACAACTACTTCTGAATGCTGGAATTTTCACTGCTTTAGTCCAGTCTGAAACCACATTGCAATCAGTTCAACACCAGATTCACACTAAAATAGTAAATCAATCTCTTTATTTGACTTTGTTCTTAACCCTGTTTGTCCCTTGAAACTATTAGAGAATGAATAACACGGTTGCTGTGTAATTAAGATACTTATTGTCCTGATTAGTCTCCCACTCAGAGATAACATTATCCTGAGTAATCGACTAGTGTGTGGAAAAAACAGATTAACATTTACCTGGAATGACTGATAAATCTTCGAAATGAATTAGCCACTGTGCCTAGAATTCCAAAAAAGTCTTTGTTTGAGTTGAGAAATGTTAGTCAATGCTGTAATCGTGACAATGAATTTCGGTACTGCGGAGGGAGGACACAAGGGAAGGAATGTGTGCAATACCCTTGGGGATTTGAAATAATTTATTAGAATGATGGGAGTTCCTCTCTGCTGTGAAGTATCTCAGTGGACACAGGCACTGTCTGATTAACCTTTATCCTGCCAATGGACACTATCATCACTTTGGGATCTACTCACATGTTAGAGACTCAGAGAGTGGAATTTTACGAGATTTTTTTCCGTGTCCAGCTAGTGTTGAAATGGGAGAGTTCCTAATCTGTTTTTCAGGTGAGTTTTTGCACTGAATCTGACGCACAGTCTTTGAAAATATGGGATAGACTGTCCCTAGCCATGAGAGGCAGTGGGCGGGGCTGAACTCACCAGAGAGCCGGCAGCTGTGATCAGAGCCACAAACTGCACATGCGCAGGAAAACCGGAATAAAACAGCTCTGCTAACTGAATCCCCCGGGCAGGTACAGCCTCCCCCTCCCCTTCTCCCCTCATGGACATCGGAGACCCCCTCCCCCAACATTTCTGACCCCCTTAACCCCAACAGGACACTATCCTGGGGAAGGGACGGAAACACAGCCTGGGAGGGTGTGGCAACAAGTGTTAGTGCCAGGAAACTGGCCAGGAGAACCAGGAAGCAGAGCTGCAAGACACTGAATGACTTCATCTGAGCAGCAAGGGTGAGTGTTTCACCTCATTCAGCACCTTCACTGTAAATGACCCCCAAATCCCCCCACCCTCAGCACCCTGTGCGCTTCCAGCTCCTGACCCCTAAGCACCTCCCTCCTGCCATCCCCATCCAAGAGTATCTTAGCGCCCACCCTCTGAGGGCCACTCCCTGATACCCTGCAGGACTCACGCCATCAGATTTTTTTATGGCTCCTTCCATCCCCACAGGAGGTGAATAGCCATAACCACCAGGAGAGGGCAAAGGCAGGGGGTGGTGTGCCCAAGATCCAAAGCCTCACCTCCCTTGAGGAGCGGGCACTGGAGTTTGCAGGAGGAGGAGATGAGAATCATTAGCGACAGCACGGTTGGGCTGGAGTCGACATGTGAGCGCCTGCCAATCCTCCACTTGTTGGAGAAATCTCAAGTAAGTTTTTGCAGCCCAGATTCCTCTCCCTCTCTTGTGGTTAACCTTGTGCCCTCTGTTAAAGGAAGGGACCCCAGTGTGCCCGGACCATCTGGCATCGCGGCCCCCACTGCTGCTCCCCCACATCCTGCCCCTGAGAGAGGAAACTGGTGGAGAGAGCTCCGAGACTCTCCTCAGTTTTGTATCAGCTTCCACCTCGCAACTCACCATCCCAGAGACTCACACCTCGGTGGCTCCAGTTAGTAATGGGGCTTCTGGGTCACTCTCTGGTGAGCTCGGCACATCTGCTGATGTACATCGGGTGGAGGAGGGAATGTCCAAGGCCTCTGGCACACGGGGGGCCTGCTGGAGGTGAGGACTCAGCTGGCCCCAGGCTACATACTGGGCCTCTGAGATCACATCTCCCTCAGCTACTGGAGATGCAGCAACAGAGAAAGGGAATGCAGGAGGGACTGAACGGCCACACTGGACCCACTGCGAGGCTGTTGGGAGGAGTCCCAAAGCTTTCAGATGGACCAGCTATTGCCTGTATTGCATGGTTCCCAGGACAACACTGCGAGGGTGGCGTCTGCAGTGGAAAGCCTGGGATAAGAGGTCCTCCCCATGGGTGGCAGGCTGCAAGTGATGGCCGAGTCACAGTGGGTCATAGCGGAGGGACTGAGGGCCACAGCCCAGTCCCAGTGGGATACAGCTGAGGGACTGAACAGGCTTCTCGAGGTTCTGAGGCCCATGGCTGAGATGTTCAAGAGCTTACACAAGACCCAGCAAGACAGTACTGAGACATCGAGGGCTACGACAGCAGCCCTTGTAAACGTGGCCCAGTCGCAGAGGGACACTCGCGGTTGAGAGGTTGTAAAGCGTAGCCCCAGTTTCAGAGGAAACTTGCTGCTGCCATTGACAGGTGTCCCCCGACTCAGGTGGCTATCGCAGAGGGCTCGACCACTATGGGTAGGACACAGGTGGTTCTGCAGGACTGGCAGTGCCAGGTGATGCCAAAGCATCTGGAGCTCACTGCAGAAGCACTGCCGCCCCATGGAGTGACCCGGAGGCCCACAGGAACCCCGGGGGGGGGCGGGGGGGGGGAGGAAGGGCTCGAGGCCATGCTGGGGCCTTCCAGCCTGGAGGCTGTGGCTGTGGCTACACCTTCTGATCTGATTTGATTTGATTTATTATTGTCACATCTATTAACATACAGTGAAAAGTGTTGTTTCTTGTGCGCTATACAGACAAAGCACACTGTTCATAGAGAAGGAAACAAGATAGTGCAGAATGGAGTGTTTCAGTCAGAGTTAGGGTGTAGAGAAAGATCAGCTTAATGCGAGGTAGGTCCATTCAAAAGTCTGACAGCAGCAGGGAAGAAGCAGTTCTTGAGTCGGTCGGTACGGGACCTCAGACTTTTGTATCTTTTTTCTGATGGAAGAAAGTGGAAGAGAGAATGTCCGGGATGTGTGGGGTCCTTAATTATCCCGGCTGCATTGCCGAGGCAGCGGGAAGTGTAGACAGAGTCAATGGATGGGAGGCTGGTTTGTGTGATGGATTGGGCTACATTCATGACCTTTTATAGTTCCTTGCGGTCTTGGGCAGAGCAGGAGCCCAGACCGAGCTGTGATACAACCAGAAAGAATGGTTTCTATGGGGCATCTGTAAAAGTTGGTGAGAGTTGTAGTGGACATGCCAAATTTCCTTAGCCTTCTGAGAAAGTCGAGGCATTGGTGGGACTTTCTTAATTATAGTGTCGGCGTGGGGGGGGGACCAGGACAGCTTGGAGTGAACATGGGCGCCATTCCCACTCATCGCATCGTGCCCAATTTTACCACTTTTTACCGCTGCCAAAACGGGCGCGATGACGTCATAAAGTTCCACCCAATGAGTGATAGTCAGACAGTGTAGAAAAGGCTCTTTGGCCCATCGAGTCTGCACCTACAATATCCAGCACTAAAGTCACGCTAATCCATACATTCTAATGTTTTGATATTTCAGGTGCTCATCCAAATTCTTTTTAAAGGTTTTAAGTTTCCAGCCTCCACTCTCTTCCCAGGTAACACATTCCAGATTCCCAAAACTCTCTGAGTAAAAAGGTTTTTGCTTAAATTCCCTCTGAATCTCCTTCCCCTCACCCTAAAACTCTGCCCCCTTGTGATTGACCCCTCAACCAAGGGGAACAGCTGCTCCCTATTCCCCCTGTCCCGACCCCTCATAATCTTATACACCTCGATCATGTCCCCCCTCAGCCTTCTCTGCTCTAGGGAAAACAATCCAAGCCCATCCAGCCTGTCCTTACAGCTCAAATGTTCCACCCCAGGCAGCATCCTGGTGACCCTCCTCTGCATCCCCTCCAGTACAATCACATCCTTCCTATAGTGAGGTGACCAGAACTGCACACAGTACCCCAGCTGTGGCCTCCTCAACACCCTCTACAATTCCAACATTATCTCCTTGCTCTTGTATTCTACACTGTGACTGATAAAAGTCCCATTTGTCTGATTAACAATCCTATTCATCTGCTCTGCTATCTTCAGGGATCGGTGAACAATTCCCCATTAAAGTGGAAAGAGTGCAGAAAAGGTTTACAAGGATGCTACTGGGACTTGATGGATTGAGTTATAAGGAGAGGCTGGATAGACTGGGACTTTTTCCCCTGGAGCAGAGGAGACTCAGGGGTGATCTTATAGAGGTCTGTAAAATAATGAGGGGCACAGATCAGCGAGATAGTCAATATCTTTTCCCAAAGGTAGGGGAGTCTAAAACTAGAGGGCAGAGGTTTAAGGTGAGAGGAGAGAGATACAAAAGTGTCCAGAGGGGCAATTTTTTCACACAGAGGGTGGTGAGTGTCTGGAACAAGCTGCCAGAGGCAGTAGGAGAGGCGGGGACAATTTTGATTTTTAAAAAGCATTTAGATATTTCCATGGGTACGATGGGTATAGAGGGATATGGGCCAAATGCAGACAATTGGAATTGGCTTAGGGGTTAAACCTGGGTGACATGGACAAGTTGGGCCGAAGGGCCTGTTTCCATGCTGTAAACCTCTGTGACTGTATGAGTCTATGATTAACCATGACCATAATGAATGGTAGAACAGGCTTGAAGGGCCAAATGGCCTTCTTCCATTCCTAGTTTCTCTGTTTCTTGGTGTGCGAGTGAATTTGTAAGTGCGTCGCTGGGTGAGGTAAATGGGTAAGTGGTAGTGTGGAAGCTGACAGTTGGGTGAAGTGGGTAGTGAGGATTAGTGGGAGTGAGAGGGTTGAGGAGGCTGTTGTGTAGTCAGTGGGTGTTTTTAAGGGTCAGCTGTCTTGTTACTCGGATGATAAACTCAGAGTTTTCTGTCTACAATTTCCTCAGTAAATTTTTTGGTACGTCAGAACTATCCAAGTCTCCAACATTAACACAGAGTCAGAGACATTGTCAAAAGGCCTCAGGAAATGGGAATTAGCCACCAGAATTTCAATCTTCCCGGACTATTCCTACACAGTCAGTGCTTTGGAACTACAGCCATGTACTGAGATGCACCTTGGGTTCAATACCCAATCTCCAACAATCAGGACACTGAAAGTTCTGGGTCATTTGGGAACCTTACACAAAGAGAGAGCTTCAGGGAGATTGTTAAAGGAGGGAGAGGATATTACAGGTTTACAGGGTCGGGTCCCAAAGCTACAAGCAGAAAAGCTTAACATCAGAGAAAGTGAAGAGGTTCGAATGGGAGAAGTGGAGAGAGCCTGGAGGGTGGCGGGTCTGGAGGGATGTGAAGAGAAGGCTGAGAATGTGGGAGACAACAGTGAGCAGGGGGGTTGAGTAAGTACGAGGTAGCAAATGGGCAGCAGAGTTTTTGGTGAAGCTGGGAGCCGGGGCGGGAGTACATTGAAATAGCCGAGAATGTCAATGAGGCTTCAGAAGCAGACAGGCTGATACAGAGGAATGGAATTAAATGTTCTGAGGGAGGGTCAGAAAGATCAGGAGCAGTCTGGTTCGAATTGGGAGGTGGGAGTGTGGAATGAGCTGCCGGATAAAGTGGTAAATGCGGGGTCACTTTTAACATTTAAGAAAACCTTGGACAGGTTCATGGATGAGAGGGGTGTGGAGGGATATGGTTCAAGCGCAGGTCAGTGGGACGAGGCAAAAAATGGTTCAGCACAGACAAGAAGGGCCAAACGCCCTGTTTCTGAGCTGTAATTTTCTATGGTTCTATGGAATTCAAACACTCACCTTGGGCACGGATGGAGATTGGACAATGATTTCAGTCTTTGCAATATTTAATTGGGGGAAATTTCTGCTCCTTGAATACCGGACAAACATTGTGCCAAACCTGACCCAGGGACAGGTACATCACAAACCTGACCCAGGGACAGGTACATCACAAACCTGACCCGGGGACAGGTACATCACAAACCTGACCCTGGGACAGGTACATCGCAAACCTGACCCGGGGACAGGTACATTGCAAACCTGGCCCGGGGACAGGTACATCACAAACCTGACCCGGGGACAGGTACATCACAAACCTGACCCGGGGACAGGTACATCCCAAACCTGACCCGGGGACAGGTACATCACAAACCTGACCCGGGGACAGGTACATCACAAACCTGACCCGGGGACAGGTACATCACAAACCTGACCCAGGGACAGGTACATCGCAAACCTGACCCAGGGACAGGTACATCGCAAACCTGACCCAGGGACAGGTACATCGCAAACCTGACCCGGGGACAGGTACATCACAAACCTAACCCAGGGACAGGTACATCGCAAACCTGACCCAGGGACAGGTACATCGCAAACCTGACCCGGGGACAGGTACATCACAAACCTAACCCAGGGACAGGTACATCACAAACCTGACCCGGGGACAGGTACATCGCCAACCTGACCCGGGGACAGGTACATCGCCAACCTGACCCGGGGACAGGTACATCGCAAACCTGACCCGGGGACAGGTACATCGCAAACCTGACCCAGGGACAGGTACATCACAAACCTGACCCGGGGACAGGTACATCACAAACCTGACCCGGGGACAGGTACATCACAAACCTGACCCGGGGACAGGTACATCGCCAACCTGACCCGGGGACAGGTACATCGCAAACCTGACCCGGGGACAGGTACATCGCAAACCTGACCCAGGGACAGGTACATCACAAACCTGACCCAGGGACAGGTACATCACAAACCTGACCCGGGGACAGGTACATCTCAAACCTGACCCGGGGACAGGTACATCACAAACCTGACCCAGGGACAGGTACATCGCAAACCTGACCCAGGGACAGGTACATCGCAAACCTGACCCGGGGACAGGTACATCACAAACCTGACCCGGGGACAGGTACATCACAAACCTGACCCAGGGACAGGTACATCACAAACCTGACCCAGGGACAGGTACATCACAAACCTAACCCAGGGACAGGTACATCACAAACCGGACCCAGGGACAGGTACATCGCAAACCTGACCCAGGGACAGGTACATCGCAAACCTGACCCGGGGACAGGTACATCGCAAACCTGACCCGGGGACAGGTACATCGCAAACCTGACCCGGGGACAGGTACATCGCAAACCTGACCCGGGGACAGGTACATCGCAAACCTGACCCGGGGACAGGTACATCGCAAACCTGACCCGGGGACAGGTACATCGCAAACCTGACCCAGGGACAGGTACATCACAAACCTGACCCGGGGACAGGTACATCGCCAACCTGACCTGGGGGCAGGTACATCATAAACCTGACCCGGGGACAGGTACATCACAAACCTGACCCGGGGACAGGTACATCTCAAACCTGTCCCAGGTACATCACAAACCTGACCCGGGACAGGTACATCGCCAACCTGACCCAGGGACAGGTACATCACAAACCTGACCCGGGGACAGGTACATCACAAACCTGACCCGGGGACAGGTACATCAGAAACCTGACGCAAGGACAGGTACATCGCAAACCTTTATAGCAGAAGGAGATTTTTGGCCAATTTAACTCCATCTTCCTTTTAATTTCCTATCCACAGCACTCACTTGGTAAATTTCTAATAACCACAAATATTACAGTAATGAATCTAATCTAACTCCAGTGACAGTGTTATTACTGGTATCGAAAGGCTGGACTCACGAAATAAACACTTGAAATTAATATTAATTCAAAACTGAAACCACTTTAACTGTTTAATCCTCCCGGTGTCAACTCTCAGCTTGCTTTTGTCATTTATTTGAATTAATTTTATGAATTCTGAACCCAAAATCCCAAACGCCAAATGCAGAATTCCAAAACTCAAATGCGGAAGGTGGCATGGTGGCACAGTGGTTAGCACTGCTGCCTCACAGCGCCAGGGACCTGGGTTCGATTCCTGGCTTGGGTCACTGTCTGTGTGGAGTTTGCATGTTGTCTCTGGGTGCTCCAATTTCTTCCCACAGTCTGAAGGTGTGTGGATTAGGTGGATTGGCCGTGCTACATTGCCCCTTAGTGTCAGAGGGATTAGCAGGATAAATACTGGGATAGAGTGCGGGAAAGGGCCTGGGTAAGATGCTCCTTCACAGAGTTGGTGCAGGCTCAATGGAGGGGATTTTACGGTCTCACTCATTCATAAAACCATAAAATCCCACCCGGGACATCGGACATTTCCATGGTCTGCCCCTCATCCATACCGATTCCCGTGGTAGGCACGATGGTAAAATTCCAGCCTACAGGTGGAATGACCTTCCCTGCACTGTTGGGTTTCTATGTTAAGTTTTCTAGGCTGGTGTTACTCTGTTCAGCCATCAGTTGTTGGATTGTGTTTAACTGTGAGTTAACAACAGAATCATTCAGATAAAAGCAAAATACTGCGGATGCTGGAATCTGAAACAAAAACAGAAAATGCTGGAAAATCTCAGCAGGTCTGACAACACCTGTGGAGAGGGGATAGAGCCAAGGTTTTGAAATGTTGGCTCTATTCTCTCCCCACGGATCTCAGATCTGCTGAGATTTTCCAGCATTTTCTGTTTTTGTAACAACAGCATCCTGATTCTAAATCACATTCCTGGAGGTATGGGATAACGGAATCCAACTAGAACAAAGGAGGCCATTCGGGCCATTTCTCATAAAACTTTCTCTCTCCCCTCAATTCCACTTCCTGCCCTTTTCCACAGACCCCATTCATTTCTATTTTCCAAATATTTATTTACTTTCCTTTTGGAGACTATTTATTCTGCCTGTTTGTGATTTATGGAGTTGAGTAAATATGATTGGGTAGTTACAGCCACAGATTGCTTTGTGGAAATTGATGTCATTTTATCCTGGCTCAAGGATGGACAGGATTGGAAGATCAATATTCTTGGGCACAAGGTGTTGGGAAAAGATGGGAAAGGAAAGGAGATTGAGTGAGGCATTGGTTAAGGAGAGCATTGAAGTGCTGGTGAAAGAGGATGTCATGATGTGGAGATGCCAGTGTTGGACTGGGGTAAAACAGCAAGAAGTCTCACACACCAGGTTAAAGGCCAACAGGTTTCTTTGTAGCAAAAGCTACCAGCTTTCGAAGCACTGCTCCTTCATCAGGTGACTGGGATTTCTGTTCATAAACAGGGCATATAAAGACACAAACTCAATTTACAAAATAATGGTTGGAATGTGAGTCTTTGGAGGAATCAAGTCTTAAAGGTACAGACAATGTGGGTAGAGAGAGGGTTAAGCACAGGTTAAAGAGATGTGTATTGCCTCCAGACAGGACAGTAAGTGAGATTTTGAAAGCCCAGGCAAGTCACGGGGGTTACAGATAGTGCGACATGAACCCAAGATCCTAGTTGAGACCGTCCTCATGTGTGCGGAACTTGGCTATCAGTCTCTGTTCAGCGACTCTGTGCTGTCGTGTGTCGTGAAGGCCGCCTTGGAGAATGCTTACCCGAAGGTCAGAGGCTGAATGCCCGTGACCACTGAAGTGTTCGCCAACAGGAAGGGAACAGTCTTGCCTGGTGACTGTCGAGCGATGTTCATTCATCCGTTGTCGTAGCGTCTGCATGGTCTCCCCAATGTACCATGCTTCGGGACATCCTTTCCTGCAGCGTATCAGGTAGACAATGTTGGCCGAGTTGCGAGAGTATTTACCGTGTACCTGGTGGATGGTATTCTCACCTGAGATGATGGCATCCATGTCGTCGCTGGATTCCGGGGAAGTGCCGGAAGATTGGAAAGCGGCTGACGTTACGCCGTTGTTTAAGAAGGGTGCCAGGCAAAAGGCGGGGAATTATAGGCCGGTTAGTTTAATGTCTGTTGTAGGTAAAATGTTCGAATCCGTCATCAGGGAGGAAATAGCGAGGCATCTTGTGAGGAATTGCTTGATAGAGCAGACGCAGCACGGTTTCGTTAAAGGGAAGTCGTGTCTGACAAATTTATTGGAGTTCTATGAGGATGTGTCTAGGGCAGTGGATAGAGGAGAGCCGGTGGATGTGGTCTTTCTTGATTTTCAGAAGGCGTTTGACAAGGTACCTCACAAGAGGTTATTGCAGAAGGTCGAGGGACATGGAGTTGGGGGTAGGGTGTTAGCGTGGATAGAGGACTGGTTGTCAAATAGGAGGCAGAGAGTGGGGGTCAATGGGTGCTATTCGGATTGGCGGTTGGTGACTAGTGGAGTGCCCCAGGGGTCGGTGCTGGGGCCTCAGCTATTTACCATTTATATAGATGATCTGGAGGAGGGAACCGAGTGTAGGGTGTCGAAATTTGCTGATGACACCAAGATTGCTGGAACGGCAAATTGTGCGGAGGGTGGGGAGAGTCTACAGAAGGATCTAGATAGGCTGGGCAAATGGCAAATGGAATTTAATGTTGGCAAGTGCGAGGTGGTCCACTTTGGTAGGAATAATGGTAGGAAGGACTATTACTTACAGGGCGAAAAACTGCAGCAGGCGACGGTGCAGAGGGACCTCGGGGTCCTTGTGCATGAGTCGCAAAAACCCAGCCTGCAGGTGCAGCAGGTGGTCAGGAAGGCGAATGGGATGTTGGCCTTCATCGCGAGGGGGATTGAATATAAAAGTAGGGAGGTCTTGCTGCGGCTGTATAGGGCATTGGTGAGGCCGCAGCTGGAGTACTGTGTGCAGTTTTGGGTGCCGCACTTACGCAAGGATATTTTGGCCTTGAAGGGAGTGCAGAGGAGGTTTACTAGGCTGATGCCGGAGTTGAGGGGGTTGAACTATGAGGAGAGGCTGAATAAACTAGGCTTGTACTCGTTAGAGTTTAGAAGAATGAGGGGAGATCTCATTGAGACATATAAGATGATGAATGGGATGGATAGGATAGAGGTGGAGAGACTCTTCCCGCTCAGAAAGGATAGTAGGACTAGGGGGCACAGCCTGAAGATAAAGGGGGAGCAGTTTAGAACGGAGTTGAGGAGGAACTTCTTCACTCAAAGGGTGGTGAATCTCTGGAATTCTCTGCCCGTTGAAGTGGTGGAGGCTACCTCGCTAAATATTTTTAAGACACGGGTTGATGGGTTTTTGATAAGAGAGGGGATTAAGGGTTATGGGGAGATGGCGGGAAAGTGGAACTGAGCCACGACAGATCAGCCATGATCTTATTGAATGGCGGGGCAGGCTCGAAGGGCTAGATGGCCTACTCCTGCTCCTATTTCTTATGTTGTTATGATCCGGCATGTCTTGCAGAGGTTGCTGTGGCAGGGTTGTGTGGTGTCGTGGTCACAGTTTGCTGTGGACAATGGTCTGATTGAGGTTGTGTGGTTGTTTGAAGGCAAGAAGCGGGGGTGTGGGGATGGCCCTGGCGAGATGTTCGTCTTCATCAACGATATGTTGAAGGCTCCAGAGAAGATGTTGTAGCTTCTCTGCTCCGGGGTAGTACAGGACAACGAAGGGTACTCTGTCCACCGTGTCCCGTGTAGGAGTAGGGTTAAGAGAGAAATCAGGAGGAGAAAAAGGGGGCACAAGATTGTTTTGGCAGATAAGGCAAAGGAGAATCCAAAGAGTTTCTACAAATACATAAGGGGCAAAAGAGTAACAAAGGAGGGAGTAGGACCTCTTAAGGATCAACAAGATCATCTATGTGCGGATCCACAAGAGATGGGAGAGATCCTAAATGAATATTTCTCATCAGTATTTACTGTTGAGAAAAGCATGGGTGTTAGGGAACTTGGGGAATTAAATAGTGATGTATTGAGGAGTGTGCATATTACAAAGGAGGAAGGACCGGAAGTTTTAAATCACATCAAGATACATAAGTCCCTGGAACCTGATGAAGTGTATCCCAGGACGTTGAGGGAGGCAGGTGGATAAGGTAGTCAAGCAAGAATACAGCATGCTTGTCTTCATCGATCGGGGCACTGAGTATAAAAATTGGCAGGTCATGCTGCAGCTGTACAGAACCTTAGTTAGGCTTCACTTAGAATACTGTGTATAATTCTGTCATCACACTACCAGAAGGATGTGGATGCTTTGGAGAGGGTAAGAACATAAGAACATAAGAAACAGGAGCAGGAGTAGGCCATCTAGCCCCTCGAGCCTGCCCCGCCATTCAATAAGATCATGGTTGATCTGTCGTGGCTCAGTTCCACATTCCCGCCCTCTCCCCATAACCCTTAATCCCCTTGCCTATCAAAAACCCATCAACCCACGTCTTAAATATATTTAGCGAGGTAGCCTCCACCACCTCAACGGGCAGAGAATTCCAGAGATTCACCACCCCTTGAGTGAAGAAGTTCCTCCTCAACTCTGTTCTAAACCGCCCCCCCCTTTATCTTCAGGCTGTGCCCTCTAGTCCTACTGTCCTTTCTGAGCGGGAAGAGTCTCTCTACCTCTATCCTATCCATCCCATTCATCATCTTATACGTCTCAATGAGATCTCCCCTCATTCTTCTAAACTCTAACGAGTACAAGCCTAGTTTATTCAGCCTCTCCTCATAGTTCAACCCCCTCAACTCCGGAATCAGCCTAGTAAACCTCCTCTGCACTCCCTCCAAGGCCAATGTATCCTTGCGTAAGTGCAGCGACCAAAACTGCACACAGTACTCCAGCTGCGGCCTCACCAATGCCCTATACAGCTGCAGCAAGACCTCCCTACTTTTATATTCAATCCCCCTCGCTATGAAGGCCAGCATCCCATTCGCCTTCCTGACCACCTGCTGCACCTGCAGGCTGGGTTTTTGCGACTCATGCACAAGGACCCCGAGGTCCCTCTGCACCGTCGCCTGCTGCAGTTTTTCGCCACGTAAGTAATAATCCTTCCTACCATTATTCCTACCAAAGTGGACCACCTCGCACTTGCCAACATTAAATTCCATTTGCCAGTTCCTGGCCCATTCGTCCAGCCTATCTAGATCCTTCTGCAGACTCTCCACACCCTCCGCACAATTTGCCGTTCCACCAATCTTGGTGTCATCAGCAAATTTCGACACCCTGCACTCGGTTCCCTCCTCCAGATCATCTATATAAATGGTAAATAGCTGAGGCCCCAGCACCGACCCCTGGGGCACTCCACTAGTCACCAACCGCCAATCCGAATAGCACCCATTGACCCCCACTCTCTGCCTCCTATTTGACAACCAATCCTCTATCCACGCTAACACCCTACCCCCAACTCCATGTCCCCTGACCTTCTGCAATAACCTCTTGTGAGGTACCTTGTCAAACGCCTTCTGAAAATCAAGAAACACAAGGGATTTACCAGGATGTTGCCTGATCTGGAGGGTGTTAGCTGTGAGGAGAGATTGGAGAAACTTGATTTGTTCTCCTTAGAATGACAGAGGTTGAGGGATGACCTGATAGCGGTTTACACCGCATTTGGAGTACTGCGTCCAGTTCTGGTCACCTTACTACCGGAAGGACGTGGAGGCTCTGGAGAGGGTTCAGAGGAGGTTTACCAGGATGTTGCCTGGCATGGAGGGGCTGGGGTACGAGGAAAGGTTCGAGAAACTGGGACTTTTCTCTTTGGAAAGACGGAGGTTGAGGGGGGACATGATAGAGGTATATAAGATACTGAAGGGAATAGACAGAGTCAATAGTGAGAGACTGCTCCCTAGACTGGGTACAAATACGAGAGGTCATAATTTAAGGGTGAGGGGGGAGAGGTATAATTTGGATGGGAGAGGAAGGTTCTTTACGCACAGAGTTGTGGGGGTATGGAACGCGCTACCGAGGAGGGTGGTGGAGACAGGAACGTTGGGCTCGTTTAAGGTTCAGTTAGACAGACACATGAGCGAAACGAGGATGGAGGGTTATAGTAGGGGCTATTAAATAAGGTCAGAACCTCGGGAGACACCGGAAAGCAGACTTGTAAGATTAACGTTTTTGTCTTTTTATTCCACAGGTGGAGGTCCACCTTGTTGTCAAACGAGGGGCATGCACACGGTGGGTCGTTCGTGGGCTGCTCTTGGAAGTCCAGGAGTGGCCTAGTACTTCGTGTCGGTGTGTGTGCTTGATCCTGGACCGGTAGACGGGCGCCGCAACAGCTCGGTGACTAGCACTGCCAGCTGTGCAGATACATGGATTTGGGCCTGTGTCTGTGGGAGTTTGTGCATTCTCCCTGTGGTTGCGTGGGTTTCCTCCGGGCGCTCCGGTTTCCTCCCACACCCCAAAGATGTGCTCTTAGGCTGATTGGTTTTACCAAATTGACACTATTCTCCCCTGAATCTGGCTAAGTTAGGGGTTCCACTCACATACACACAGGGCAGGGTAGGTGTAGGAGGATGCGGCGGCGCGGGCTCGTTGGGCCGAAGGGCCTGTTTCCCGTGCTGGGTTGTTCTTTGTTCTTTGTACAAGATTATGAGGGGCATGGACAGAGTGGATAGTCAGAAGCTTTTTCCCAGGGTGGAAGAGTCAATTACTGGGGGCACAGGTTTAAGGTAGGTGGGGAAATGTTTCGAGGAGATGTGGGAGGCAGGCTTTTTCATGTCTGAAAGGTGCTGCCTGGGGAGGTGATGGGAGCAGGTATGATAGCGGCATTTAAGGGGCAATTAGGAGTAGGATGGGTGCATACAATTTTAGTTTAGGCAGGGATGATGATTGGCGCAGGCTTGGAAGGCCGAAGGGCCTGTTCCTGTGCTGTTCTTTGTTGTGTGCCCCAGTGGAGAGCTCTGAGCTGTCACTGTGTAAGCTCCCTGCTCTGTATACATTGCTGGAATTGTTACACTGTGTGTTGGAGGAATCAGTGATCTTTCACAATCTCTGAATCTCTCGGCAGCTGCAGTAGGTGGCAGTGTGAGTAAACTCAATCCGGAGAGGATTCTGTCAGTGGCAATCTCATCAACACTCTCGTCAAAATAATGTGGAAAAATTCAGAATATCCAATATTAAAAGTCTATGAAAATGGTTTAAAAAAAGCCTCTGCAATGGAGTTGGACTCACACACACTTACACACACACCCACACACACACCACCCACACACCCACACACACACAACCCACACACAGCCACACACACACACGCACCCACACACACCACCCACACACCCACACACACACAACCCACACACAGCCACACACACACACGCACCCACACACACTCTCTCACACACAGCCACACACACACACACACACTCTCTCTCTCTCTCACACACACACACACACACACACACGCACCCACACACACTCTCTCACACACACAGCCACACACACACACACACACAGCCACACACACACACACACACACGCACCCACACACACTCTCTCACACACACAGCCACACACACACACACACACACTCTCTCACACACACACACACACACACACACACAACTCTCTCACACACACACACATATGCCTGCCCACACATCCACCCACACATGTTCAAAGGCATCCTCACACACTCTCACACACACACACATGCTCACACACACTCTCACACATGTTCACACACATGCTCACACACACTTATACACTTCACACACACACACTCACACATGTCCACATACGCTCATACACACACATTCACACACTCAGGAACGCTCACACACACTCACACAAACATGCTCAGACACGCTCGCACACACACACACGCTCACACATGCTCACACACAGACTGACATACGCTCACACACACAGACACACACACGCCCACACACACACACACACATGCTCAGTCACGCTCATGCACACTCACACATGCTCACACACATGCTCAAACACGCTCACACACACACATTCACATGCATACACACACATTTACACAAGCTCACACACACTCACACATTCTCACAAACACATACACACACACACAGTCATACACGCTCACACACAGCCTCACCATCCAAGGCAAATTGGATCCGAAATCTGCTTGTTAAAATGAGACAAAGGTTGATGGTGGAGGATTGTGTTTATGATTGGAAGCCTGTAAGCAGTGGTGTAGTTCAGGGGTCACTGCTGGGATGTTTGTTTGTTATTTACATCAACGATTTGGATATTAATGTAGAAGGTATAATTAATAATTTAGAAGATGAACATTGGTGGTGTTGTTGATAGGAGGACAGTCTGAGGTTACAGGTTGAGATTGATCAGCTGGGAAATTAGGCAGAGCAATGGCAATGGAATTTAGTTGAGATGATGCAATTTGGGAGGTCTAATTTCACAATGAATGGTCGGTCTCTTGGAAGGATTGAGGAATAAAGGGACCTTAGATCCCTGAAGGTGGCAGCACAGGTAGACAGGGTGGTGAAGATACAAAATGTTGGTCTTCATTACCTGGGCATAGAGTATCAGAACAGGGAGGTCTTGGAACAAGTTTATAAACCTTTGGTGAGGCCACAGCTGGAGCACTGTGTACAGTTCTGGTCACCACATTAGAGGAAAGATGTGATTGCCCTGGAGGGGGTGCAGAGGAGATTCACCAGGATGCTGCCTGGGACAGAACACTTCAGTTATGAGGAGAGGCTGGATAGGCTGGGTTTGTTTTTCCTGGAGCTGAGGGGGGATCTGATAGATGCCACATCTCCAACTATCGTCAATTAGTGGATAATGGAGTGTAATCCGGACAAATGCGAAGTGATGTATTTTGGAGGATCAAATTTAGGTGTGAATTTTACTGTAAATGGCAGAAGCCGTTGGAACATTAACATGCAGAGGGATCTGGGCGTACATGTTCACAGATCCCTAAAAGGAGATTTTCACAGTATCTTCATTCCAGTGTTAATGTAAGCCTACTTGTGACAATAAAAAAATTAAAATAAACTCAAAGTGGCAACACAGGTTGCCAAAGTAACTAAGAAGGCATATAGCATGCTCGCTCCTCAACCTCCGTCGCTCCAGTGAGAGCAAACCAAGGTTCTCCAACTTCTCCTCATAGTTGATGCCCTCCATACCAGGGCAACATCCTGGTAATTCTCTTCTGTACCCTCTCCACAGCCTCCACATCCTTCTGGTAGTGTGGCAACCGGAATTGAACACTATATTCCAAGTGCAGGCTAAATAAGGTTCTATAAAGTTGCAACATGACTTGCCAATTTTTAAACCCAATACCCTGGCCAATGAAGGCAAGCATGCCATATGCCTTCTTGACAACCTTCCCCACCTGCATTGTCACTTTCAGTGACCTGTGTACCTGTACACCCAGATCCCTCTGCCTCTCAATACTCCTAAGGGTTCTGCCATTTACTGTATATTTCCTATCTGTATTAGACCTTCCAAAATGCATTACCTCACATTTGTCCAGATTAAACTCCATCTGCCATTTCTCTGCCCAAGTCCCCAACTGATCTGTATCCTGCTGTATCCTCTGATGGTCCTCATCGCTATCCGCAAATCCACCAATCTTTGTGTCATCCACAAACTTACTAATCAATCCAGTTACATTTTCCTCCAAATCATTTATATATATTACAAACAGCAAAGGTCCCAGCACTGATCCCTGAGGAACGCCACTTGTCACAGCCCTCCATTCAGAAACACACCCTTCCACTGCTACCCTCTGCCTTCTTTGAGTGGGGCACTTCTGTATCCACCCTGCCAGCTCACCTCTGATCCCATGCGACTTCACCTTCTGCACCAGTCTGCCGTGACAGACCTTATCAAAAGGCCTTACTGAAGTCCATGTAGCCAACATCCACTGCCCTACCCTCATCAATCATCTTTGTCACTTCCTCAAAAAACTTGATCAAGTTCGTGAGACACGACCTCCCCTTCACAAAACCATGTTGCCTCTCACTAATACGTCCACTTATTCCCAAGTGGGAATAAATCCTGTCTCAAAGAATCCTCTCCAATAATTTCCCTCCCACTGTAAAGCTCACCGGCCTGTAATTACCTGGATTAATCTTGCTACCCTTCTTAAACAAAGGAACAACATTGGTTATTCTCCAATCCTCTGGGACCTCCCCTGTCATGATGTGGATGTGCCGGCGTTGAACTGGGGTAAACACAGTAAAAAGTCTGACAACACCAGGTTTTAGTCCAACCGACTTATTTGATAATAGACTCACAAGCTTTCGAGGTTTCCCTCTTCGTCAGGTGAATGGAGAGTTCTGGCCTCAGACAGAGCATATAAAGCACAGACAGTTTACAGATTACTGATTAGAATGCGAATCTTTCTAATCAGTAATCTCTAAACTGTCTGTGCTTTATATGCTCTGTCTGAGGCCAGAACTCTCCATTCACCTGACGAAGAGGGAAACCTCGAAAGCTTGTGAGTCTATTATCAAATAAATCGGTTGGACTAAAACCTGGTGTTGTCAGGCTTTTTACTGTGTGTACCTCCCCTGTAGCGAGTGAGGATACAAAGATTTCTCTCTAGGCCCCAGCAATTTCCTCCCTTGCCTCTCTCAGTATTCTGGGGTATATCCCATCAGGCCCTGGGGACTTGTCTACCGTAATGTTTCTCAAGAACCCCAAAAACTCCTCCTCTTTGATCTCAACATGACTCAAACTATCTACACATCCTTTCCCAGACTCATTATCCACCAAGTCCTTCTCGTTGGTGAATACTGACGCAAAGTACTCATTTAATACCTTGCCCATTTCCTCTGTCTCCACACATAGATTCCCTCCCTTGTCCTTGAGTTGGCCAACCCTCTCCCTGGCTACCCTCTTGCTCTTTATATATGCATAAAAAGCCCTGGGATTTTCCTTAATCCTGCTGGCCAATGATTTTTCATGACCCCTTTTAGCCCTCCTTACTCCTTGTTTAAGTTTCTTTCGACTTTCCTTGTATTTCACACTTGCTTCGTGTGTTCCCAGCCTCCGAGCTTTGACAAATGCTTCCTTTTTCTCTTTGACGAGGCTCACAATATTTCTCGTTATCCAAGGTTCCCAAAACTTGCCATATTTATCCTTCATCCTTACAGGAATATGCCGGTCCTGAATCCCTATCAATTTACACTTGAAAGTCTCCCACAGGCCAGATGTTGATTTGCCTTCAAACATCTGCCCTCAATCTACATTCTTCAGTTCCTGCCTAATATTGTTGTAATTAGCCTTCCCTCAATCTTAACTTGAGGACTAACTGATCTTTATCCATCAGTACCTTAACGCTTACTGAATTGTGGTCACTGTTTCCAAACTGCTCCCCTACTGAAACATCGACCACCTGGCTGGGTTCATTCCCCAATACCAGCTCTAGTATGGCCCCTTCCCTATCTGGACTATCTACATACTGTTTCAGGAAGCCCTCCTGGATGTGCCTTACAAACTCTCCCCCATCCATGCCTCTAGCACTGAGTGAGTCCATGTCAATATAGGGGGAGTTAAAATCTCCCAATACAACAACCCTGTTACTTTTCCACCTTGCCAAAATCTGCCTACATATCTTTCCTCGATCTCCTTCTGGCTGTTGTGCCGTCTATAGTAAACCCCCAACATGTGAGGGGGGAAAGGTTTGTGTGGAACCAGAAGAAATGGCGGAGGTGCTTAACGAGTACTTCGCCTCAGTATTCACGGTGGAAGCCGATCTGGGAGATTTTGTTATGGATTTGCAGCAGATGGAAAGGATTGAGTACGTGAATATTAAGGAGGAGGATGTGTTGGAACTTTTGAATTCTATCAAGGTAGATAAGTCGCCGGGACCAGATGGGATGTACCCCAGGATACTGTGGGAGGCGAGGGAAGAGATTGCAGAGCCCCTGGCGATGATCTTTGCGTCGTCAATGGAGACGGGAGAGGTTCCAGAGGATTGGAGGATTGCGGATGTAGTTCCTATTTTTAAGAAAGGGAACAGAGATAGCCCGGGAAATTACCGACCGGTGAGTCTGACCTCAGTGGTTGGTAAGCTGATGGAGAGGCTTCTGAGGGACAAGATTTACGAACATTTGGAGAGGTTTGACATGATCAGGAAGAGTCAGCATGGATTTGTCAAGGGCAGGTCGTGCCTTACAAGCCTAGTTGAGTTCTTCGATAATGTGACTGAACACATTGACGAAGGAAGTGCCGTGGACGTAGTGTACATGGACTTCAGCAAGGCGTTTGATAAGGTCCCCCATGCAAGACTTCTTGAGAAGGTGAGAGGGCATGGGATCCAAGGGCCTTTGGCCTTGTGGATCCAGAACTGGCTTGCCTGCAGAAGACAGAGAGTGGTTGTGGATGGGGCTTTTTCTGAATGGAGGTCAGTCACCAGCGGAGTGCCTCAAGGATCTGTTCTGGGACCCTTGTTGTTTGTCATTTTCATAAATGACCTGGATGAGGAAGTGGAGGGATGGGTAAGTAAGTTCGCTGATGACACGAAGGTCGGTGGTGTTGTGGATGATCTGGAAGGATGGCAAAAGTTGCAGCAGGACATAGATAGGATGCAGGACTGGGCGGAGAAGTGGCAGATGGACTTCAACGCGGATAAATGTGTAGTCGTCCATTTTGGCAGAACCAACGGGATGAACGAGTACACTATCAAGGGCAGAAGTCTGAGTAGTGTTGAGGAGCAGAAGGATCTTGGGGTCCGGGTCCACAGGACTCTTAAATCGGCCTCGCAGGTGGAGGAGGTGGTCAAGAAGGCGTATGGTGTACTGGCCTTCATTAATCGAGGGATTGAGTTTAGGAGTCGGGAGGTAATGCTGCAACTTTATAAGACCCTTGTCAGGCCTCATTTGGAGTATTGTGCGCAGTTCTGGTCGCCTCACTATAGGAAAGATGTAGAAGCTATTGAGAGGGTGCAGAGGAGATTTACAAGGATGTTGCCTGGACTGGGAGGCATGCCTTATGAAGTTAGGTTGAGGGAGCTGGGACTCTTTTCCCTGGAGAGACGAAGGTTGAGAGGCGACCTGATAGAAGTTTACAAAATGTTGAGAGGAATAGATAGGGTGGACTCTCAGAGGCTATTTCCCCGGTTTGAAATGGTCGCTACGAGAGGACACAGATTTAAGGTGCGGGGAGGGAGGTTCAGAAGTGATGTTAGGGGTAAGTTTTTCACTCAGAGGGTGGTGAGTGAATGGAATCGGCTGCCGTCAGTGGTGGTGGAGGCGAACTCGCTGGGGTCTTTTAAAAGACTTCTGGATGAGTATATGGGGTTTAATGAGATTGAGGGTTATAGATAGGTCTGTAGGTTGGTAGGTGATGTGATCGGCGCAGCTTGTGGGCCGAAGGGCCTGTTTGTGCTGTAGTGTTCTATGTTCTATGTTCTATGTGACTACACCTTTCCTATTCCTGAGCTCTACCCATGTTGCCTCACTGTGTGAGCCCTCCGAGGTGTCCTTCTGGAGTACAGCTGTGATATTCTCCTCAACCAGTAGTGTAACTCCCTCATCCCTTTTACATCCCCCTCTATCCCGCCTGAAAAATCTTTATCTTGGGATGTTAAGCTGCCAATCCTGTCCTTCCCACATTATAGGAAGGATGTGGAGGCTTTGGAGAGGGTGCAGAGGAGGTTTACCAGGATGTTGCCTGGTATGGAGGGGAGGTCCTATGAGGAGAGGCTGAGGGATTTGGGGTTGTTTTCGCTGGAAAGAAGGCGGCTAAGAGGGGATCTTATTGAAACATATAAGATGATTAGAGGTTTAGATAGGGTGGATAGTGATAGCCTTTTTCCTCTGATGGAGAAATCTAGCACGAGGGGGCATGGCTTTAAATTAAGGGGTGGTAGTTATAGGACGGATGTCAGGGGTAGGTTCTTTACCCAGAGGGTGGTGAGGGATTGGAATGCCCTGCCTGCTGCAGTTGTAAATGTGCCTAGTTTGGGGGCGTTTAAGAGATCCGTGGATAGGTTTATGGATGAGAAGGGATTGGTTTAGGTTAGAGGGTCATTGTTTTGTAACTGGTCGGCGCAACATCGTGGGCCGAAGGGCCTGTTCTGCGCTGTAATGTTCTATGTTCTATGTTCCCTTAACCAAGTCTCTGTAATGGCAACAACATCATAGTTCCAAATACCAGTCCAAGCTCTAAGTTCATCTGCCTTACCTGTTACACCTCTCACATTGAAACGAGTGCACTTCAGTCCACCAGACCCTCTCTGATTAGCAACTACACCCTGCCTGCTCTTTCTCTGAGTCTTACTGGCCCTACTCTCTGATTCTCTTTCAGTTAATTCCCCTTTGCTTTGGTTGCCACTCCCCTGCCAAACTAGTTTAAATCCTCCTGTGTGATATTAGTAAACCTCCCGGCCAGAATATTTGTGCCCTTCCAGTTTAGACGCAATGCATCCTTCTTGTACAGGTCTCACCTGCCCCTGAAGAGACCCCAATGGTCCAGATACCTGAAACCCTCCCTCCTACACCAGCTGTTTAGCCATGTGTTGAGCTGCACTATCTTCCTATTCCTAGCCTCATTGGCACATGGCACAGGGAGTAATCCTGAGATTATAACCCTAGAGATCCTGCTTTTTAACTTTCTACCTAATTCCCTAAACTGCTGCTGCAGGACCTCATCACTTTTCTGACCTGTGTCATTAGTCTTAATATATACCACAACCTCTGGCTGTTCACCCTCTCCTTTCAAAATGCTTTCTGTCCGTTCAGAGACATCCTGGACCCTGGCACCAGGGAGGTAACTTTCCATCCTGGAGCCCTTTTTGCGTCCACAGAAGAACCTATCTGCACCCTTTACTATAGAGTCCCCTGTAACGATTCCTCTAGTGCTCTTTGTCTCTTCCTGCTTAACATCAGAGCCAGCCATGGTGCCATTGCTGTAGCTGCTGCTTTTGTTTCCCCTGATCAGCCATCTCCCCCAACAATATCCAAACCGTATACTTGTTAGAGAGGGGGATGACCACAGGGGATTCCTGCACTGACTGCCTGCCCCTTCTGGTGGTCACCCATCTATCTGGCTGCACCTTGGGTGTGACTACGTCTCTAAAGCTCCTATCTATGATGCTTTCTGCCACTTTCGTGCTCCTAAGTGATCCAGCTGCTGCTCCAACCTATCCACGCAGTTTGTAAGGAGCTGCCATTGGGTGCACTTCTTGCAGATATAGTTGTCCGAGACGCTGGAAGCATCTCGGATCTCCCACATCTCACGTGCAACACTTAACCCCATTGACCAACCTTTCGAGCACCAATTAAATTATTTGAGAAAACTTATAAAACTCTTATCTTTTACCTTCTCACAGTGGCCTTTTTTTTGGATAGAGGGGGAGGGAGGGAGGGGAGCAGTAATATAGTGTTTCGGGCTTACTGTTCCTTGACACCAGATCTTCCGCTTCCCATTTCTTGGTAAATGTTGCTGGTCCGACTTCTCCCAGAATGCACCAGTGAAGTCTCTCAACCACTTTGCCTGGTCTCGAGGGTGTTGGTGATGAGGAGAGGCTGAATAAACTCGGATTGATTTCACTGGAAAGATGGAGGCTGAGGGAAGACTTGAGAGAGATCGACAAAATTACGAGAGGCACAGAGAGGGTGGATAGTCAGAGGCTTTTCCCCAGGGTGGAAGTGTTAATTACACAGGGGCACAGGTTCAAGGGGAGAGGGGGAAAGTTTAAGGGGGATGTGCGGGGGATGTTTTTCACTCAGAGAGTGGTGGGTGCCTGGAACGTACTGCCAGAGGAGGTGGTGGAAACAGGAACATCAGCAACATTTAAGAGGCATCTGGATGGGTACATGAACAGGGAGGGAATAGAGGGATATAGACCGAGTAAGGGCAGAAGGATTTTTTTAGTTAGGAAATCATGATGAGCACAGGTTTGGAGGGCCGTAGGGCCTGTTCCTGTGCTGTAATTTTCTTTGTTTGCTGTATACAAAATAATGGGAGGTAGAGACAGAGAAGATCATAAGAGTCCTTTCCCCATGGCAGAGATATCTCCTCCAAAGGACAGAGGTTTGATGTGAGGAGTTTCAAGCGATTTGAGGGATTTATTTTCACCTAGAAGGTGGTGAAAATATGGAATGTGTTACCTGAGAGATTGGTGGAGGCAAGGACGCTCACTAAATTTCAGAAGCATCTGAATGAGCTCTGAAATCGCCAAGGCGAAAGAGGCTACTGTCCGAGTGCTGGTAAATGGGATTAGTATAGATTGGCATTTGATGGTCAGCATAGACATGATAGGCTGAAGGGCCTGATTCTGTGCTGTGTGACTGTGTGACTGTGTGACTCTCTGATCTTTAATTTTAGATTTACCATAACATCATTTCCGTCTCATTTGTGAGATTTTCCTCTTTACAACTGTTTTCACAATCATCACTCCATCCAATCGTCACTCAGCCCCAGTGGTCATTATCTTCCAGTGGTGACTCTCTCCCAGCAGTCATTCAGTCCTAGCGGTCACTCAGTCTCTGCGATCACTCTCTCCCAGTGGTCACTCAGCCTTGGTGGTCACTCTCTCCCAGTAATCACTCATTCCCACTGGTCACTCTCTCCTAGCAGGCACCCAATCCAAGCAGTCACTCTCTCCCAGTGGTCACTCAGTATCAGCGATCACTCTGTCCCAGTGGTCACTGTCTCCCAGTGGTCACTCAGCCCCAGTGGTCACTCAGCCTCAACGGTCACTGTCTCCCAGTGGTCACTCTCTCCCAGGGGGCTCTCAGTCTCAGCGGTCACTCTCCCAGTGGTCTCTCAGTCCCAGCAGGTTTCTGTGTCCCAGTCCATTTCCCTGCATTCCGGGTTGTTGAGAATAATGTGCCATGTTGACTATTAAAGTAAGAACAAACAAACAAAGCACCAGGTTCATTTCCAGAGGGATGTAAGATAATTAAACATTAACATCTATAGAAAGCTGATGTGATCACACGTGGAGTCCTGGGAACAGTTCGGGTCTCACATCATACAAAGGCAGTCGGGAAACTTCAGAACATATTCACAGGGATGATATTAGGACTGAGACAACCAAACTCTCAGGTTGGCCCCTGTTTTTCAAAAGGAAAAAAGTGAAGAGGGACCTATGGACATAAGAACGTAAGAACTAGGAGCAGGAGTCAACCATCTCTCCCCTTGAGCCTGCCCCACCATTCAATAAGATCATGGCTGATCTTTTTGTGGACTCAGCTCCACTTACCCCCCTCTCCCCCTCCTCCCCACCCCCTCCCCCCCCCCCCAGCTCACCATACCCCTTAATTCCTTTACTGTTCAAAAATTTATCTATCCTTGCCTTAAAAACATTCAGTGAGGGAGCCTCAACTGGGCAGGGAATTCCACAGATTCCCAACCCTTTGTGTGAAGAAGTTCCTCCTCAACTCAGTCCTAAATCTGCTCCCCCTTATTTTGAGGCCATGCCCCCTAGTTCTAGTTTCACCCACCAGTGGAAACAACTTCCCTGCTTCTATCTTATCTATTCCCTTCATAATCTTATATGTTTCTATAAGATCTCCCCTCATTCTTCTGAATTGCAATGAGTATAGCCCCAGTCTACTCAGTCTCTCCTCAGAAGCCAATCCTCTCAACTCCGGAATCAACCTAGTGAATCTCCTCTGCACCCCGTCCAGTGCCAGTATATCCTTTCTCAAGTAAGGAGACCAAAACTGTACACAGTACTCCAGATGTGGCCTCACCAGTACCTTATACAGCTGCAACATAACCTCACTGTTTTTAAACTCCATCCCTCTAGCAATGAAGGACAAAATTCCATTTGCCTTCTTAATTCCCTGCTGCAACTGCAAACCAACTCCTTGAGATTCCTGCAAAGGACACCCAGGTCCCTCTGCACAGCAGCATGCTGCAATTTTTTAACCATTTAAATATTAGTCCATTTTGCTGTTATTCCTACCAAAATGGATGACCTCACATTTACCGACATTGTACTCCATCTGCCAGGCCCTCACCCACTCACTTAGACTATCTATATCCCTTTGCAGACTTTCAGCATCCTCTGCACACTTCACTCTGTCACTCATCTTAGTGTCATCTGGGAATTTTGACACAGTACACTTGGTCCCCAACTCCGAATCATCTATGTAAATTGTAAACAATTGCAATCTCAACACTGATCCCTGAGTCACATTACTAATCACTGATTGCCAACCAGAAAAATACCCATTTACCCCACATTCTTTGCTTTTTATGAGTTAACCAATCCTCTATCCATGCTAATACATTACCCATAACAATATGCACCTTTATCTTATGCAGCAATCTATTGTGCGGCACCTTATCAAATGCCTTCTGGAAATCCAGATACACCACATCCACAGGCTCCCCATTGTCCACTGCACATGTAACATTCTCAAAGAATTCCACCAAATTAGTCAAACATGACCTGCCCTTCATGAACCCATGCTGCATCTTACCAATGGGACAATTTATATCCAGATGTCTCGCTATTTCTTCCTTGATGATAGATTCAAGTATTTTCCCTACTACAGAAGTTAAACTAATCGGCCTGTAGTTACCTGCCTTTTGTCTACCTCCTTTTTTAAACAGTGGCATCACATTTGCTGTTTTCTAATCTGTGGGAACCACCCCAGAGTCCAGCGAATTTTGGTAAATTACCATTAGTGCATTTGCTATTTCTCCTGCCATCACTTCTAGTCCCCTGGGATGCATTCCATCAGGACCAGGAGACTTGTCTACCTTTAGCCCCATTAACTTGCCCAACACTACCTCTTTCCTAATAATGATAGTTTCTAGGCTCTCACCTGCCATAGCCTTCCTGTCATCAATTTTTGGCATGTTATTTGTGTCTTCCACTGTGAAGACCTTGTTGCGGCTGTATAGGGCATTGGTGAGGCCGCAGCTGGAGTACTGTGTGCAGTTTTGGGCGCCGCACCTGCGCAAGGATATTTTGGCCCTGGAGGGAGTGCAGAGGAGGTTTACTAGGCTGATACCGGAGTTGAGGGGATTGAGCTATGAGGAGAGGCTGAATAAACTAGGCTTGTACTCGTTAGAGTTTAGAAGAATGAGGGGAGATCTCATTGAGATGTATAAGATGATGAATGGGATGGATAGGATAGAGGTGGAGAGGCTCTTCCTGCTCAGAAAGGACAGTAGGACTAGAGGGCACAGCCTCAAGATAAAGGGGGGGCGGTTTAGAACGGAGTTGAGGAGGAACTTCTTCACTCAAAGGGTGGTGAATCTCTGGAATTCTCTGCCCGTTGAAGTGGTGGAGGCTACCTCGCTAAATATTTTTAAGGCGCGGGTTGATGGGTTTCTGATAAGAGAGGGGATTAAGGGTTATGGGGAGAGGGCGGGAATGTGGAACTGAGCCACGACAGATCAGCCATGATCTTATTGAATGGCGGGGCAGGCTCGAAGGGCTAGATGGCCTACTCCTGCTCCTATTTCTTATGTTCTTATGTTCTTAAAATACCTGTTCAATGCCTCATTTCCAATTATTACATCTCCCTTGTCATCACCTAAAGGTTTACTATCAAATAAACCTGTTGGACTTTAACCTGGTGTTGTGAAACTTCTTACTGTGTTTACCCCAGTCCAACACTGGCATCTCCGCATCATCATGTAAAGGACCAATGTTTATCTTAGCCACTCTTTTTTGTTTCATACATTTGTAAAACCTTGTGTTACCTGTTCTTAATATTCTGAGCTAATTTACTCTCATAATCCATCTTACTTTTCTTTGTAGCTTTTTTGTGGCTTTCTGTTGATCTTTAAAGATTTCCCAATCCTCTCGGTTCCCACTAATCTTTGCCACTTTGTATGCATTTTCTTTCAATTTGATTTCCTCCTTTATTTCCTTAGATTTCCATGACTGATTATCTCCTTTTCTACAGTCCTTCCTTATCACTGGTATATACTTTTGCTGACGTTCACTTTCCTGTGTATCGGGTTCACTTTCCTGTGTATCGGGTTCACACTCCTGCATATCGGGTTCACATTCCTGCATATCGGGTTCACATTCCTGCGTACCGGGTTCACATTCCTGCATATCGGGTTCACATTCCTGCGTACCGGGTTCACATTCCTGCATGTCGGGTTCACTTTCCTGGGTCCCGGGTTCACATTCCTGCGTATCGGGTTCACATTCCTGCGTATCGGGTTCACATTCCTGCGTACCGGGTTCACATTCCTGCGTATCGGGTTCACATTCCTGCGTAACGGGTTCACATTCCTGCATACTGGGTTCACATTCCTGCGTACCGGGTTCACATTCCTGCATACCGGGTTCACATTCCTGCGTATCGGGTTCACATTCCTGCGTAACGGGTTCACATTCCTGCATACTGGGTTCACATTCCTGCATATCGGGTTCACATTCCTGCGTAACGGGTTCACATTCCTGCATACTGGGTTCACATTCCTGCGTACCGGGTTCACATTCCTGCATACCGGGTTCACATTCCTGCGTATCGGGTTCACATTCCTGCGTAACGGGTTCACATTCCTGCATACTGGGTTCACATTCCTGCATACCGGGTTCACATTCCTGCGTATCGGGTTCACATTCCTGTGTAACGGGTTCACATTCCTGCGTATCGGGTTCACATTCCTGCGTAACGGGTTCACATTCCTGCATACCGGGTTCACATTCCTGCATACCGGGTTCACCTTCCTGCGCACCGGGTTCACATTCCTGCATACCGGGTTCACGTTCCTGCGTATCGGGTTCACTTTCCTGGGTCCCGGGTTCACATTCCTGCGTACCGGGTTCACATTCCTGCATACCGGGTTCACATTCCTGCGCACCGGGTTCACATTCCTGCATACCGGGTTCACATTCCTGCGTATTGGGTTCACTTTCCCGTGTACCGGGTTCACATTCCCGCGTATCGGGTTCACATTCCTGCGTACCGGGTTCACATTCCTGCATATCGGGTTCACTTTCCTGTGTACCGGGTTCACTTTCCTGGGTCCCCAGTTCACATTCCTGCGTACCGGGTTCACATTCCTGCGTACCGGGTTCACATTCCTGCATATCGGGTTCACTTTCCTGCGTACCGGGTTCACTTTCCTGGGTCCCCGGTTCACATTCCTGCGTACCGGGTTCACATTCCTGCGTACCGGGTTCACATTCCTGCGTATCGGGTTCACTTTCCTGCGTACCAGGTTCACATTCCTGCGTATCGGGTTCACTTTCCTGCGTACCAGGTTCACATTCCTGCGTATCGGGTTCATGTTCCTGCGTACTGGGTTCACATTCCTGCGTATCGGGTTCACATTCCTGCGTACCGGGTTCACATTCCTGCGTATCGGGTTCACTTTCCTGCGTACCGGGTTCACTTTCCTGGGTCCCAGGTTCACATTCCTGCGTATCAGGTTCGCATTCCTGCGTATCGGGTTCACATTCCTGCATATCGGGTTCGCATTCCTGCGTATCGGGTTCGCATTCCTGCGTATCAGGTTCGCATTCCTGCGTATCGGGTTCACATTCCTGCGTATCGGGTTCGCATTCCTGCATACCGGGTTCGCATTCCTGCGTACCGGGTTCACATTCCTGCATACCGGGTTCACTTTCCTGCGTATCGGGTTCACATTCCTGCGTACTGGGTTCACTTTCCTGCGTATCAGGTTCACATTCCTGCGTATTGGGTTCACATTCCTGCGTACTGGGTTCACATTCCTGCGTACTGGGTTCACATTCCTGCGTATTGGGTTCACATTCCTGCGTACTGGGTTCACTTTCCTGCGTACCGGGTTCACATTCCTGGGTATCGGGTTCACTTTCCTGGGTATCGGGTTCACTTTCCTGCGTATCGGGTTCACTTTCCTGCGTACCGGGTTCACTTTCCTGCGTACCGGGTTCACTTTCCTGCGTACCGGGTTCACTTTCCTGCGTACCGGGTTCACTTTCCTGTGTACAGGGTAACAAAGAAATAAACAAACAAATAAACAAGCAAATAAATGATGCGTGCAGAAATGGAACGGTGATAATTATGGGGGATTTTAATCTGCATATTGATTGGTTGACCCAAGTCGGACGCGGTGGGCTTGAGGAAGAGTTTTTGGAATGCTGTCGGGATAGTTTCCTTGAACAGTACGTGATGGAACCTACGAGGGAGCGAGCTATCTTAGATCTGGTACTGTGTAACGAGGCAGGTAGAATTAGGGATCTTATTGTGAGGGATCCTCTTGGGACGAGTGATCATTGTGTGGTTGAGTTTTTGATGCAGATGGAGGATGAGAAAGTAGGGTCCCGAACCAGTGTCCTCTGTTTGAACAGAGGGGAGTACGATAGGATGAGAGAGGAATTGGCAAATGTAGATTGGGGGCGCAGATTGGTTGGTAGGACGGCTGAGGAAGTGGAGATTTTTAAGGAGATCTTTTTCGGTACTCAGCAGAAATATATTCCAATGGTAAAGAAAGAACGTAGGAGAAGGGATAACGAGCCGTGGTTATCGAAGGGAATAAAGGAGAGTATTAAATTAAAAGCTGATGTGTTCAGAGCGGCTAAAAGTAGTGGGCGATTAGAAGATTGGGAAAAATTTAAAAATCAACAATGAATGACTAAGAAGGTGATAAAGAAAGGAAGGATAGACCATGAAGCTAAACTAGCACTAAATATAAAAAAGGACAGTAAAAGTTTTTACAAATATATAAAGAAGAGGAGGCTGGCTAGAGTGAATGTTGGACCCTTAGAGGATGAGAGGGGGGATTTAGTGGTGGGAGATGAGGAAACGGCTGAGGCTTTAAATAAGTTTTTTTGCCTCGGTCTTCACGGAGGAGGACACAAATAGTTTGCCGGATATTAAAGATAGAAGGATGGGAGGAGTTGAGGGCCTGAATGCGATTACTGTCACTAGAGAGGTAGTGCTTGATAGACTAATGGGACTGAAGGTGGACAAGTCCCCAGGACCGGATGGGATGCATCCCAGGGTTCTGAAAGAAATGGCAGAGGTGATAGTGGATGCCTTAGTGATTATTTATCAAAATTCGCTGGATTCCAGGGAAGTGCCGGCGGATTGGAAAACGGCTAATGTTACGCTGCTGTTTAAAAAAGGTAGCAGACAAAAGGCAGGGAATTATAGGCCGGTTAGTTTAACGTCTGTAGTTGGAAAAATGCTTGAATGCGTCATCAAAGAAGAAATAGCGAGGCACCTAGAAAAGAATGGTTTGATTGAGCAGACGCAGCACAGATTCGTGAAGAGGAAGTCGTGTTTGACAAATTTATTGGATTTCTATGAAGATGTGACTAGTGCGGTAGACAGAGGGGAACCGGTGGATGTGGTGTTTTTAGATTTTCAAAAGGTGTTTGATAAGGTGCCTCACAAAAGGTTGCTGCAGAAGGTTAGGGTGCACGGAGTTGGGGGTAAGGTGTTAGCGTGGATAGAGGATTGGCTGTCTAATAGGAAGCAGAGAGGGGAGGGGGGAGCAGTTTAGGTCAGAGTTGAGGAGGAACTTCTTCACTCAAAGGGTGGTGAATCTCTGGAATTCTCTGCCCGTTGAAGTGGTGGAGGCTACCTCGCTAAATATATTTAAGTCACGGGTAGATAGGTTTCTGATAGACAGGGGAATTAAGGGTTATGGGGAGAGGGCGGGAAAGTGGAACTGATCCACTTCAGATCAGCCATGATCTTATTGAATGGCGGGGCAGGCTCGAAGGGCTAGATGGCCTACTCCTGCTCCTATTTCTTATGTTCTTATGTACCGGGTTCACTTTCCTGCGTACCGGGTTCACATTCCTGCGTACCGGGTTCACATTCCTGCGTACCGGGTTCACTTTCCTGCGTACCGGGTTCACATTCCTACATACCAGGTTCACATTCCTGCGTACCGGGTTCACTTTCCTGCGTACCGGGTTCACATTCCTACATACCGGGTTCACATTCCTGTGTACCGGGTTCACTTTCCCGCGCACCAGGTTCACATTCCTGCGTATTGGGTTCACATTCCTGTGTACCGGGTTCACATTCCTGCATACCAGGTTCACATTCCTGCGTACTGGGTTCACTTTCCTGCGTACCGAGTTCGCATTCCTGCGTACTGGGTTCACTTTCCTGCGTACCGGGTTCACATTCCTGCGTATCGGGTTCACATTCCTGCGTACTGGGTTCACTTTCCTGCGTATCAGGTTCACATTCCTGCGTATTGGGTTCACATTCCTGCGTACTGGGTTCACATTCCTGCGTACTGGGTTCACATTCCTGCGTATTGGGTTCACATTCCTGCGTACTGGGTTCACTTTCCTGCGTACCGGGTTCACATTCCTGGGTATCGGGTTCACTTTCCTGGGTATCGGGTTCACTTTCCTGGGTATCGGGTTCACTTTCCTGCTTACCGGGTTCACTTTCCTGCGTACCGGGTTCACTTTCCTGCGTACCGGGTTCACTTTCCTGTGTACAGGGTAACAAAGAAATAAACAAACAAATAAACAAGCAAATAAATGATGCGTGCAGAAATGGAACGGTGATAATTATGGGGGATTTTAATCTGCATATTGATTGGTTGACCCAAGTCGGACGCGGTGGGCTTGAGGAAGAGTTTTTGGAATGCTGTCGGGATAGTTTCCTTGAACAGTACGTGATGGAACCTACGAGGGAGCGAGCTATCTTAGATCTGGTACTGTGTAACGAGGCAGGTAGAATTAGGGATCTTATTGTGAGGGATCCTCTTGGGACGAGTGATCATTGTGTGGTTGAGTTTTTGATGCAGATGGAGGATGAGAAAGTAGGGTCCCGAACCAGTGTCCTCTGTTTGAACAGAGGGGAGTACGATAGGATGAGAGAGGAATTGGCAAATGTAGATTGGGGGCGCAGATTGGTTGGTAGGACGGCTGAGGAAGTGGAGATTTTTAAGGAGATCTTTTTCGGTACTCAGCAGAAATATATTCCAATGGTAAAGAAAGAACGTAGGAGAAGGGATAACGAGCCGTGGTTATCGAAGGGAATAAAGGAGAGTATTAAATTAAAAGCTGATGCGTTCAGAGTGGCTAAAAGTAGTGGGCGATTAGAAGATTGGGAAAAATTTAAAAATCAACAAAGAATGACTAAGAAGTTGATAAAGAAAGGAAGGATAGACTATGAAGCTAAACTAGCACTAAATATAAAAAAGGACAGTAAAAGTTTTTACAAATATATAAAGAAGAGGAGGCTGGCTAGAGTGAATGTTGGACCCTTAGAGGATGCGGGGGGATTTAGTGGTGGGAGATGAGGAAACGGCTGAGGCTTTAAATAAGTTTTTTTGCCTCGGTCTTCACGGAGGAGGTCACAAATAGTTTGCCGGATATTAAAGATAGAAGGATGGTAGGAGTTGAGGGCCTGAATGCGATTACTGTCACTAGAGAGGTAGTGCTTGATAGACTAACGGGACTGAAGGTGGACAAGTCCCCAGGACCGGATGGGATGCATCCCAGGGTTCTGAAAGAAATGGCAGAGGTGATAGTGGATGCCTCAGTAATTATTTATCAAAATTCGCAGGATTCCGGGGAAGTGCTGGAAGATTGGAAAATGGCTAATGTTACGCTGCTGTTTAAAAAAGGTAGCAGACAAAAGGCAGGGAATTATAGGCCGGTTAGTTTAACGTCTGTAGTTGGAAAAATGCTTGAATGCGTCATCAAAGAAGAAATAGCGAGGCACCTGGAAAGGAATGGTTTGATCAAACAGACACAGCATGGATTCGTGAAGGGGAAGTCATGTTGGACAAATTTATTGGATTTTTATGAAGATGAGACTAGTGCGGTAGACAGAGGGGAACCGGTGGATGTGGTGTTTTTAGATTTTCAAAAGGTGTTTGATAAGGTGCCTCATAAAAGGTTGCTGCAGAAGGTTAGGGTGCATAGAGTTAGGGGTAAGGTGTTAGCGTGGATAGAGGATTGGCTGTCTAATAGGAAGCAGAGAGGGGAGGGGGGAGCAGTTTAGGTCAGAGTTGAGGAGGAACTTCTTCACTCAAAGGGTGGTGAATCTCTGGAATTCTCTGCCCGTTGAAGTGGTGGAGGCTACCTCGCTAAATATATTTAAGTCACGAGTAGATAGGTTTCTGATAGACAGGAGAATTAAGGGTTATGGGGAGAAAGTGGGAAAGTGGAACTGATCCACTTCAGATCAGCCATGATCTTATTGAATGGCGGGGCAGGCTCGAAGGGCTAGATGGCCTACTCCTGCTCCTATTTCTTATGTTCTTATGTACCGGGTTCACTTTCCTGCGTACCGGGTTCACTTTCCTGCGTACCGGGTTCACATTCCTGCGTACCGGGTTCACTTTCCTGCGTACCAGGTTCACATTCCTGCGTATTGGGTTCACATTCCTGTGTACCGGGTTCCCATTCCTGCATACCAGGTTCACATTCCTGCGTACTGGGTTCACTTTCCTGCGTACCGGGTTCGCATTCCTGCGTACTGGGTTCACTTTCCTGCGTACCGGGTTCACATTCCTGCGTATCGGGTTCACATTCCTGCATACTGGGTTCACATTCCTGCGTATTGGGTTCACATTCCTGCGTACCGGGTTCACATTCCTGCGTACCGGGTTCACATTCCTGCGTATTGGGTTCACATTCCTGCGTACCGGGTTCACATTCCTGCGTACCGGGTTCACTTTCCTGCGTACCAGGTTCACATTCCTGCGTATTGGGTTCACATTCCTGTGTACCGGGTTCCCATTCCTGCATACCAGGTTCACATTCCTGCGTACTGGGTTCACTTTCCTGCGTACCGGGTTCGCATTCCTGCGTACTGGGTTCACTTTCCTGCGTACCGGGTTCACATTCCTGCGTATCGGGTTCACATTCCTGTGTACCGGGTTCCCATTCCTGCATACCAGGTTCACATTCCTGCGTACTGGGTTCACTTTCCTGCGTACCGGGTTCGCATTCCTGCGTACTGGGTTCACTTTCCTGCGTACCGGGTTCACATTCCTGCGTATCGGGTTCACATTCCTGCATACTGGGTTCACATTCCTGCGTATTGGGTTCACATTCCTGCGTACCGGGTTCACATTCCTGTGTACCGGGTTCACTTTCCTGCGTACCAGGTTCACATTCCTGCGTATTGGGTTCACATTCCTGCGTACCGGGTTCACATTCCTGCGTACCGGGTTCACATTCCTGCGTATTGGGTTCACATTCCTGCGTACCGGGTTCACATTCCTGCGTACCGGGTTCACATTCCTGCGTATTGGGTTCACATTCCTGCATACCAGGTTCACATTCCTGCGTATTGGGTTCACATTCCTGCGTACCGGGTTCACATTCCTGTGTACCGGGTTCACTTTCCTGCGCATTGTGTTCACATTCCTGTGTACCAGCTTCAATTTCCTGCGTACCGGGCTCCGTTTCCTGCATACCAGGTTCACTTTCCTGCATCGCGGGTTCAGTTTCCTGTGTACCAGGCTCAGTTTCCTGCGTACTGGGGTCAGTTTCCTGGTGCAGCTGGTTTCGTGCTGACAGGGACATTATTGGAATGGGAGGATGAAGAATTTGGTCAGTTTGTGTATTTCTGAAGCTGAAGTGTGATAGTGATTATTTCTTGGGCATCGCTGTGGGAGTGACTGGAGCCGCGCTCTCCCAGGAAGATCATTAGGGAGGGATTGGCTTCCATTCAGTTTCTGATTAGAAACAGCAGCCTCGGGGGTGATGACATTTCCTGGTTATCGCCTTGAATTGGGGGAAAGGTTTTAATTTGTGATTAAATGGAAGAGTCTTTTGATTGGGGCTATTTTAGGATTTATAAACAAACACTTTCATAGGAAATAACAAGTGAAGAATTTGATATCTGGCAATTTTTGGGCAGACTCATTAGCAGGACTAGAATCTGAGTGCAACTTTCTGTAGGTTTTTGAACCATGGGTTATTATAACTTTGGTTATTGTGTTTGGCCTCTCGTTGTGACTGATTCCTGCAGTTCCATCACCCAGGCAAGACCAGGACACATTGTCCAATGGCGGAGCTGGGCCTCTTGTGCAGACCCATCCTGGACACACAGTGTCTTAGCTGTCCTCGCTGTCACCGAACATCGCAGCATTGTGACTGAAAGTATTTCACATTTCTGCTTCAATTGATCAATATGTTCAGTGTTCCAGGTCTCTCTCTGAGGAACTAGAGGGCACAGCCTCAGGATAAGGGGGCGCGGTTTAGAACGGAGTTGAGGAGGAACTTCTTCACTCAGAGGGTGGTGAATCTCTGGAATTCTCTGCCCGTTGAAGTGGTGGAGGCTACCTCGCTAAATATATTTAAGTCACAGGTAGATAGATTTCTGATCGATAAGGGAATTAAGGGTTTTGGGGAGAGAGCGGGTAAGTGGAACTGATCCACTTCAGATCAGCCATGATCTTATTGAATGGCGGGGCAGGCTCGAGGGGCTAGATGGCCTACTCCTGCTCCTATTTCCTATGTTCTTAACCAACAAGCAGCTTGAAGAATTAGTCAGTGTGTTGGTTACAGGACGGAATCTTGTCAGTCTCTCCACCTCTCTCTCTTTATCTTCATTTCACAATCTTCTTAAGTGGTTACAGGAGGATTTGAACAGAGTTAGTGAGCAGGCAAGAGCATGCCAAGTGGAATATCGAGCGTGAGATATAAATATGTCAGATAATCCATTTAGGTAGAAAGAACAGATGTGCAGAGATAAGAATTAGAAAGTGTCAATGTACAGAGGGACCTGTAGGTTACTGAAGGCTAATGTACCAGTGCAGCAAGGAAGGGTAATGGAATGTTCACTTTTACTGCAAGAGGCTTTGAATACCTTCCCCTCCCCAACTGAACAAATACTCCCCAGACCACTTTACACCACCACAGACCTCCTGTGGTCCCTCAGAAAGAGTCCGTCATGTTGCTATGCTTTTGGAGTCACATGTCGGCCGGACCAGGTGAGAACAGCAGATTTCCTTCCCTAAAGGACAATACAAGACCAGCCTGGGGACATGGACACAGTTTTGGTCTCTACATTTAAGAAACTATAACTGCAATAGCAGCAGTTCAGAAAAAGTTCACTTGTGTGATTCCCGCGGTGAAGCGTTTCTGAGGAAAGGTTGGGCCTATACCAACTCGAATTTAAAAGAGATAATGTTATTGAAAGTTCAGGGAATTGACAGAGTAAATGCTGAGAGGGTGTTTATCCTTGTGGCGGGATCTAGAACAAGCAAACACCATTTAAAAATGAGAAACCTCTCATTAGAAATTAAGATGAGTTTTTTTGTCGGGGGTGATTGTGTGTGGAATTCTCTTACTCAGAAAGCAATGGACACTGGGTCACTGGACACTGGGTCAATGGACACTGGGTCATTGGACACCGGGTCAATGGACACTGGGTCAATGGACACTGGGTCATTGGACACTGGGTCAATGGACACTGGGTCATTGGACACCGGGTCAATGGACACTGGGTCACTGGACACTGGGTCATTGGACACTGGGTCATTGGACACTGGGTCAATGGACACTGGGTCATTGGACACTGGGTCAATGGACACTGGGTCATTGGACACTGGGTCAATGGACACTGGGTCATTGGACACCGGGTTAATGGACACTGGGTCATTGGACACTGGGTCAATGGACACTGGGTCAATGGACACCGGGTCAATGGACACTGGGTCATTGGACACCAGGTCAATGGACACTGGGTCATTGGACACTGGGTCATTGGACACTGGGTCAATGGACACTGGGTCATTGGACACTGGGTCAATGGACACCGGGTTAATGGACACTGGGTCATTGGACACTGGGTCAATGGACACTGGGTCATTGGACACTGGGTCATTGGACACCGGGTTAATGGACACTGGGTCATTGGACACTGGGTCAATGGACACTGGGTCAATGGACACCGGGTTAATGGACACTGGGTCATTGGACACTGGGTCAATGGACACTGGGTCAATGGACACCGGGTTAATGGACACCGGGTCATTGGACACTGGGTCATTGGACACCGGGTTAATGGACACTGGGTCATTGGACACCGGGTCAATGGACACTGGGTCATTGGACACTGGGTCAATGGACACTGGGTCATTGGACACTGGGTCAATGGACACCGGGTTAATGGACACTGGGTCATTGGACACCGGGTTAATGGACACTGGGTCATTGGACACCGGGTCATTGGACACCGGGTCAATGGACACTGGGTCATTGGACACTGGGTCATTGGACACCGGGTTAATGGACACTGGGTCATTGGACACTGGGTCAATGGACACTGGGTCATTGGACACTGGGTCAATGGACACTGGGTCATTGGACACTGGGTCAATGGACACCGGGTCATTGGACACCGGGTCAATGGACACTGGGTCATTGGACACCGGGTCAATGGACACTGGGTCATTGGACACCGGGTCAATGGACACCGGGTCATTGGACACTGGGTCAATGGACACCGGGTCAATGGACACTGGGTCATTGGACACTGGGTCAATGGACACTGGGTCACTGGACACTGGGTCATTGGACACCGGGTCAATGGACACCGGGTCATTGGACACTGGGTCAATGGACACTGGGTCATTGGACACTGGGTCAATGGACACTGGGTCAATGGACACTGGGTCATTGGACACCGGGTCAATGGACACTGGGTCATTGGACACTGGGTCAATGGACACTGGGTCATTGGACACTGGGTCAATGGACACTGGGCCATTCAGTGTTTTCAAGACTGAGTTGGATTGAGTTTTGATTGACAACAAAGTGGAGAGCAATGGAGGGGGGGAGGGAGGTCAGATGAGAAAGTGGAGTTAAGACCACAGTCTGGGAAATATCAGCAGCAGCCAGGCCTGTGGCACCACAACTGGTTCTGCTTTAGAGCCGGATCAGACTAAATCCAAGTGAGCAACAGTAGTAGGAGACAGCCCACAGCAGACAGAGTGGGAGACAGCCCATAGCAGACAGAGTAGGAGACAGCCCACAGCAGACAGAGTGGGAGACAGCCCACAGCAGACAGAGTAGGAGACAGCCCACAGCAGACAGAGTAGGAGACAGCCCACAGCAGACAGAGTAGTCAGATACTGAAGCCAGCTTTCCCAGTCAGTGTGAAAAAGCAGGGTCATTGGGATGGGTGACTTTAGCTTCCCCCATATTGACTGGGACTCCCTTACGGCCAGGGGTTTGTTCGATGTGTCAAGGAGGGTTTTTTGACACAGTATGTTGACAGCCCAACCAGGGAAGGGTTCATACTAGACTTGGTATTGGGGAATGAGCTGGGCCAGGTGATCGATTTTCAGTGGGGGAGCATTTTGGGCTGAGTGACCACAATTCCATAAGATTTCGGGTGGTCATGGAAAAGGACAAGAGTGGCCCTCGGGTGAGGATGTTTAATTGGCTGAGGGCCAGTTGCATCCAAATTAGACAGGAGCTGGGGAATGTGGATTGGGAGCGGCTATTTGAGGGCAAATCCACATCTGGCATGTGAGGGGCTTTTAAAGGCTGGTTGATTGAAGTGCAGGACAGGCTTGTCCTGGGATAATGAAGGATAGAAATGGCCAAATTCAGGAACTATGGATGACAAGGGAAATTGTAAGCTTCAGGAAAAAGGAAGCATATGATAGGCCCGGGCACCTAAAAACTGATAAAGTCCTTGAGGAGTACAGTGACAATAGGAAGGAACTGAATGTGGAAGTCGGCAGCCTGTTTCTGTAACTGTGCTGTACTTTGTTCTTCTTCTTGTTCTAATTAACATGTCCTTAACAAATGGTAGAGGAAGCTCAAAGGGCCAAATGGCCTACTCCTGCTCCTAATTCATTGTTCCTTGGGAGCAAATCAGAGAGGGAGAGACTGGTGAGAGGTGAGCTGGTGAGTAAGCTACTGTGTTTCTTTTCTTTTAAAACTAACGTCTCTAGCTTTTTTTTAAAAATTTAAATCAGATACAGGAAGTGGTCACAGGGAGGTCGAGGAAGTAGTTTTGTTTTCCTCCCTCTGGACCCCCATAAATTGGAAAGGTGAAGTAACCCGAGAGTATCCCATCCTACCCCCTCCTCTAACCTAAAAAAAAGGGAGTGACTTGGAATGAGAGCAGGTAAGTTTAAGTTTATTTTTGTGTCTTGGTAAGGGACGTAATAGGGATGGCAGTGCAGGCAGTGCGATGTTCCTCCTGTGGGATGTTTGAGGTGAGGGACACTGGGAGTGTCCCAGCTGATTACACCTGCAGGAGGTACATCCATTTCCAGCTCCTTGAGGACCGTGTTAGGGACCCGGAGCTGGAACTGGAGGAACTAAGAATCATTCGGGAAGCAGAGGCAGCTATCGACAAAAATTACAGGGAGATAGTTACTCCTAAAAGTGATACGTGGGTGACTGCTCGTAGGGGTAAGAAGCAGTCAGAGCAGCGATCCCCTGAGGCTGTTCCTCTAAAACAAATCCTCTGATTTGGATGCTGTTGGAGAGGAAGACTCAACCGGGGTAAGCCATGGAGTACAGGTCTCAGGGGTAGAGCCTGTCCCTGATATTCAGGTGGGAAGGGGGAAGAAAAGAACAGGATTAGTGACTGGGGATTCCATAGTTAAGGGGATAGATAGGAGAGTCTGTGGGAAAGAGAGAGACTCGTGGTTGGTATGTTGCCTCCCAGGTGCCAGGGTCCATGATATCTCTGATCGAGTGTTCGAGATCCTTAAGGGGGAGGGGAACCAGCCCCAAGTTGTGGTTCACATAGGCACCCATGACATAGGTAGGAAAAGGGACGGGGATGTAAGACAGAAATTCAGAGAGTTAGGGTGGAAGCTCAGGGCTAAAACAAGCAGAGTGGTTATCTCTGGTTTGTTACCTGTGCCGCGGGATAGCATGGAAAAGAATAGAGAGAGAGAACATTTGAACTTGTGGCTAAAGGGATGGTGCAGGAGGGAAGGGTTCAGATACTTGGACAATTGGGGCTCGTTCTGGGGTAGGTGGGACCTCTACAAGAGGGATGGTCTGCACCTGAACCAGATGGGAACTAATATCTTGGGGGGAAATTTGCCAATGCTATTCAGGGGGGTTTAAACTGATTCAGAGGGGGGATGGGAACCTGAATTGTAGCTCTAATGTACAGGAGGATGAGAATAGGGAGGTCATGGATAAGGTTTCTAGGTCGCAGCAGAGTATTGGCGGGCAGGAGGGTGGGTTCATGCGAGGAGCATACGCA
Organism: Carcharhinus amblyrhynchos; assembly: GCF_965287045.1. Taxonomy (NCBI): domain Eukaryota; kingdom Metazoa; phylum Chordata; class Chondrichthyes; order Carcharhiniformes; family Carcharhinidae; genus Carcharhinus; species Carcharhinus amblyrhynchos. Next base: position 140,304,949 of record NC_137326.1, read on the forward strand.
ATAAGGTGGGTGAACTTGCAGCCTGGATTGGTGCCTGGGACTTCGATGTTGTGGCCATTTCAGAGACATGGATAGAGCAGGGACAGGAATGGTTGTTGCAGGTTCCGGGGTTCAGATGTTTCAGTCAGAGCAGAGAAAGTGGTAGAAGAGGGGGAGGCGTGGCATTGTTAGTCAAGGACAGTATTACGGTGGTAGAAAGGAGTTTGATGTGGACCTGTCTATTGAGGTAGTATGGGCTGAGATTAGAAACAGGAAAGGAGAGATCACACTGCTGGGAGTTTTTTATAAGCCTCCAAAAAGTTCCAGAGATGTAGAGGAAAGGATTGCAAAGGTGATCCTGGTTAGGTGCGAAAGTAACAGGGTAGTTGTTATGGGGGAACTTTAACTTTACAAATATCGATTGGAAAAGCTATAGCTCAAGCATGTTAGAGGGGTCAGTTTTTGTCCAATGTGTGCAGGAAGGTTTCCTGACACAGTATGTAGATAGGCCAACAAGAGGTGAAGCTACATTGGATTTGGTACTGGGTAATGAACCAGACCAGGTGTTAGACTTGGAGGTAGGTGAGCACTTTGGTGATAGTGACCACAATTGGGTTATGTTTACCTTAGTGATGGAAAGGGATAGGTATATACTGAAGGGCAGAAGTTATAGCTGGGGAAAGGTAATTATAAGGCTATTAGGCAAGATTTAGGATACATAGGGTGGAGTAGGAAATTACAGGGGCTGGGAACATCTGAAATGTGGAGCTTATTCAAGGAGCAGCTACTGCGAGTCCTTGATAAATATGTACCTGTCAGGCAGGGAGGAAGTGCTCGAGCGAGGGAACCGTGGTGTACTAAGGAAGTTGAATCTCTGGTGAAGAGGAAGAAGGAGGCTTATGTAAAAATGTGACGTGAAGGCTCAGTTAGGGCACTGGAGAGTTATGAAATAGCCAGGAAGGAGTTAAAGAGAGACTTAAGAAGAGCCAGAAGAGGACATGAGAAAACTTTGGCGGATAGGATCAAGGAGAATCTTAAAGCTTTCTATAGGTATGTTAAGAATAGAAGATTGGTTAGGGCAAGATTAGGGCCAGTTAGGGACAGCAGTGGGAAGTTGTGCATGGAACCTGGAGAGATAGGGGAGGCACTGAATGAGTATTTTTCGACAGTATTCAAGCAGGAGAAAGTCAGTGTAGTCGAGGAGAATACTGCGATACCAGGTAGTAGACTAGATGGGATTGAGGTACATAAGGAGGAGGTGTTGGCAATTCTTGAGAATATGAAAATAGATAAGTCCCCTGGGCCGGATGGGATTTACCCTAGGATTCTCTGGGAGGCTAGGGAGGAGATTGCAGAGCCTTTGGCTTTGATCTTCATGTCGTCATTGGCTACAGGTATAGTGCCGGAAGACTGGAGGATAGCAAATGTTGTCCCCTTGTTCAAGAAGGGGAGTAGAGACCATCCTGGGAATTATAGACCAGTGAGCCTTACTTCTGTTGTGGGCAAAGTTTTGGAAAGAATTATAAGGGATAGGATTTACAATCATCTAGAGGGAAATAAATTGATTAGGGATAGTTAACACGGTTTTGTGAAGGGTAGGTCGTGCCTCACAGACCTTATTGAGTTTTTTGAAAAGGTGACCAAAGAGGTGGATAAGGGTAAGGCAGTTGACGTGGTGTATATGGATTTTAGCAAAGCGTTTGATAAGGTTCCCCATGGTAGGCTACTGCAGAAAATGCAGATGCATGGGATTGAGGGTGATTTAGCAGTTTGGATCAGGAATTGGCTAGCTGATAGAAGACAGAGGGTGGTGGTTGATGGAAAATATTCAACCTGGAGTTCAGTTACAAGTGGTGTGCCGCAGGGATCTGTTTTGGGGCCACTGCTGTTTGTCATTTTTATAAATGACCTAGATGAGGGTGTAGAAGGATGGATTAGTAAATTTGCTGACGACACCAAAGTCGGAGGAGTTGTAGACAGTGAGGATGGATGTTACAGTTTGCAGAGGGACATACATAAGCTGCAGAGCTGGGCCGAGAGGTGACAGATGGAGTTTAATACGGAAAAGTGTGAGGTGATTCACTTTGGTAAGAGTAACAGGAGTACAGAATATAAGGCTAATGGAAGGACTCTTAGTAGTGTTGATGAGCAGAGAGATCTCGGGGTACATGTGCATAGATCCCTGAAAGTTGGCACCCAGGTTGATAAGGTTGTTAAGAAGGCGTACGGTGTGTTAGCTTTTATTGGTAGAGGGATTGAATTTCGGAGCTGTGAGGTCATGTTGCAACTGTACAAAACTCTGGTGCGGCTGCACTTGGAGTATTGCGTACAGTTCTGGTCGCCGCATTGTAAGAAAGATGTGGAGGCATTGGAAAGGGTGCAGAGGAGGTTTACCAGGATGTTGCCTGGTATGGTGGGAAGGTTTTACGAGGAAAGGCTGAGGGACTTGAGGTTATTTTCATTGGAGAGAAGAAGGTTACGAGGTGACCTGATTGAGGCATACAAGATGATCAAAGGATTGGATAGGGTGGACAGTGAGAGCCTTTTTCCTCGGATGGTGATGGCTAACACAAGGGGACATAGCTTTAAATTAAGGGGTGGTAATTATAGGACGGATGTCAGAGGTAGGTTCTTTACTCAGAGGGTAGTAAGGGCGTGGAATGCCCTGCCTGCAGCAGTTGTGGACTTGCCAACTTTAAGGGTGTTCAAATGGTCAGTGGATAGGCATATGGATAACATTGGAATAGTTTAGGTTAGAGGGACATTAGATTGGTTCCACTGGTCGGCGCAACATCGAGGGCCGAAGGGCCTGTACTGCGCTGGAATGTTCTATGTTCTAATTTTTGTCTTCTTGTGTCCTTAGGGACAATTAGAAATGGGTAAGAGACGATGTCGTGGCCAGTTACTCCCTGAATCCTTGAATGATCAAAAAAAATCAACATAATGCAATCCAATGATTCACTGAAAAAAGTCATCATTTATCTTTATGTTTTCAATAAACTTTAACCTTATATGTCAGAAAGAAATATGAGATTAATTTATGATATTAATATGTGGGATCCTAATAAAGCTGTAAGACTGTGGGAAGGCACTGCTTCCATCTGACTGTCACACCACACACTGCAGTCAAGACCCAGTTCCCCACCATGTGCAGATTCTTCGACCCATCTTAACTGGCTGATATTTATAAAATGTTAGATACATTCTATGCAATTAATGTCATGGCCTTGCTCATTCATTATGGGAACTTCAAACTTGGCAGTTTCAGTTTGAAGTTAATTTTGGAAAACTTGTGTTTAACCAGTAAGAAATATCAGAGTGAGTGAATCAGTACAGCATAGGGAGAGAGACAAATTTTCAAGTTTGCTGATGAAACCACAGTAATGGGTCAGATACGTGTTGATTGGTGAAGGCAGCCTTGAGGAGGAGCTCATAGAATGTATCTGCCATAGTTTCAAATAAATGTTTTGGCTGCACAGTGGTTAGGAACCTGGGTTCAATTCCAGCCTCGGGTCATGGTCTGTGTGGAGTCTGCACATTCTCCCCGTGTCTGTGTGGGTTTCCTCCAGGTGCTCCGGTTTCCTCCCACACTCCAAAGATGTGCGGGTTAGGTCGATTGGCCATGCTAAATTGTCCATACTGTCAGATAGATTAGCAGGGTAAATACATGGGGTTACAGGGATAGTGCTGGGTGGGATTGCACAAACCCCACGGGCCAAGTGTATTGACTCTGTCTACACTTCCTGCTGCCTCAGAAAAGCAGCCGGCATAATTAAGGACCCCACACACCCTGGGAATTCTCTTTTCCATCTCCATCCATCGGGAATAAGATACAAAAGTCTGAGGACAAGTACCAACTGACTCAAGAATAGCTTCTTCCCTGCTGCTGTCAGACTTTTGAATGGACCTACCTCGTTTTAAGTTGATCTTTCTCTGTACCCTCGCTGTGACTGGAACACAACATTCTGCACCCTCTCCTTTTCTTCTCTATGAACAGCATGCTTTGTCTGTATAGCCCAAGAAAGAACACTTTTCACTGTATAGTGCACTATACAGTATACTATGTGCACTAGAGAGCTTTAGATTGGCTAGGAGGGAGCTAAAGAGAGAGTTAAGAAGGGCTAAAAGAGGACATGAGAAGACTTTGGCTGATAGGATTAAGGAGAATCCTAAGGCGTTCTATAGATATGTTAAGAACAAAAGGTTGGTTAGGGCAAGATTAGGGCCAGTTAGAGACAGCAGTGGGAATTTATGTGTGGAACCGGAAGAGATTGGAGATTGAACCAATATTTCTCTTCGGTGTTCACGCAGGGGGACATAAATGTAGCTGTGGAGAACACTGGGTTACAGGGTTGTAAACTGGACAGTATTGCAGTTGACAAGGAGGATGTGCTAGTTATTCTTGAGGGTTTGAAAATAGATAAGTCCCCTGGGCCGGATGGGATTTACCCTAGGATTCTCTGGGAGGCAAGGGAGGAGATTGCAGAGCCTCTGGCTCTGATCTTCAGGTCGTTGTTGGTCACCGGTATAGTGCCAGAAGATTGGAGGATAGCGAATGTTATCCCATTGTTTAAGAAGGGGAACAGAGACTTCCCCGGGAATTATAGACTGGTGAGTCTTACTTCTGTTGTGGGCAAGGTTTTAGAAAAAATTATTAGGGATAGGATTTATAGTTATTTGGAGAGTAATGAAATGATTAGAGATAGTCAGCATGGTTTTGTGGAGGGTAGGTAGTGCCTTACTAACCTTATTGAGTTTTTTGAGAAAGTGACCAAAGAGGTGGATGGGGGTAAGGCAGTTGACGTGGTGTATTTGGACTTTAGTAAGGCGTTTGATAAGGTTCACCATGGAAGCCTTCTGCAGAAATTGCAGATGTATGGGATTGAGGGTGATTTAGCAAATTGGATTAGGAATTGGCTGGCGGATAGGAGACAGAGGGTGGTGGTTGATGGTAAGTATACGACATGGAGTTCAGTTACCAGTAGTGTGCCTCAGGGATCTGTTTTGGGGCCACTGCTGTTTGTAATTTTTATAAATGATCTGGATGAGGGTATAGCTGGGTGGATTAGTAAATTTGCTGATGACACCAAAGTTGGAGGTGTGGTAGATAGTGAGGAAGGGTGTCTTAGTCTACAGGGAGACTTGGTCAAGTTGCAGAGCTGGGCCGAGAGGTGGAGGATGGAGTTTAATGCGGAAAAGTGTGAGGTAATTCACTTTGGTAGGAATAATGGATGTGTAGAGTATAGGGCTAACGGTAGGACTCTGAATAGTGTGGATGAACAGAGGGATCTAGGTGTATGTGTACATAGATCCCTGAAAGTTGGGAATCAAGTAGATAGGGTTGTTAGGAAGGCATACGGTGTCTTGGCGTTTATTGGTAGGGGGATTGAATTTAGGAGCCGCAGCGTCATGTTGCAACTGTACACAACTCTGGTGCGGCCGCACTTGGAGTATTGTGTGCAGTTCTGGTCCCCACATTATAGGAAGGATGTGGAGGCTTTGCAGAGGGTGCAGAGGAGGTTTACCAGGATGTTGCCTGGTATGGAGGGGAGGTCCTATGAGGAGAGACTGAGGGATTTGAGGTTGTTTTCATTAGAAAGAAGGCGGCTGCGAGGGGATCTTATTGAAACATATAAGATGATTAGAGGTTTGGATAGGGTGGACAGTGATGGCCTTTTTCCTCGGATGGAGAAAGCTAGCACGAGGGGACATAGCTTTAAATTAAGGGGTGGTAGTTATAGGACGGATGTCAGGGGTAGGTTCTTTACCCAGAGGGTGGTGAGGGATTGGAATGCCCTGCCTGCTGCAGTTGTGGATGCGCCTAGTTTGGGGGCGTTTAAGAGATCCGTGGATAGGTTTATGGAAGGAAAGGGTTTGGTTTAGGTTAGAGAGTCATTGTTTTTTAACTGGTCGGCGCAACATCGTGGGCCGAAGGGCCTGTTCTGCGCTGTAATGTTCTATGTACTATGTATACTAATACGTGACAACAATAAGTCAAATCAAATCAAAGCTAAATGCCCTTGACACTGTCCCCATCAAACACTCCCAGGACAGGTACAGCACGGGGTTAGATACAGAGTAAAGCTCCCTCTACACCGTCCCCATCAAACACTCCCAGGACAGGTATAGCATGGGATTAGATACAGAGTAAAGCTCCCCCTACACTGTCCCCATCAAACACTCCCAGCTCAGCTACAGCACGGGGTTAGATACAGAGTAAAGCTCCCTCTACACTGTCCCCATCAAACACTCCCAGGACAGGTACAGCATGGGATTAGATACAGAGTAAAGCTCCCTCTACACTGAATCCATCAAACACTCCCAGGACAGGTACAGCACAGGGTTAGATACAGAGTAAAGCTCCCTCTACACCGTCCCCATCAAACACTCCCAGGACAGGTATAGCATGGGATTAGATACAGAGTAAAGCTCCCTCTACACTGAATCCATCAAACACTCCCAGGACAGGTACAGCACAGGGTTAGATACAGAGTAAAGCTCCCTCTACACCGTCCCCATCAAACACTCCCAGGACAGGTACAGCACGGGGTTAGATACAGAGTAAAGCTCCCTCGACACTGTCCCCCATCAAACACTCCCAGGACAGGTACAGCACGGGGTTAGATACAGAGTAACACTGAGTATACACTGTCTCCATCAAACACTCCCAACACTCGGGAATATCCCGGGATGCGGTGTGATGTCTGTAGGGAAGGTAGTTTTGGGGAAGGAAATGCACCAATGGCCGAGCACGGGAGAAATTCCTTTGCAGGAAAGTTCTTTGTTCTCGGATTCTGAGCACTGCGATTGAGACTGTCTCAGCAGTTGTCTCTGTTGTGTCCCTCTCTTACACACATCCGCCAGGTCCGGAGAGTTTGCCTTCACCCTAAACTCTCATTTTCCTCTCATTTTGCTCCATCATCTCATCTCGTGCATGAGACCCAACATCTACTCCTGGAGCTCAGTGAGCGGCTGCCCTGTCATCCTCCCCGCCCATGCCTGTGATATCGTTCATTTGTCTCTTTCTTTAGTGTAGTTGCTCCTTTATCATCATCCTCTCCTGTAGAAATACAACTTTGACCCCGCTGGCTTTGCAAACTACCACTCCATCTCCAACATTCCTCGCATCTCCTGGGTGGGAGGGGGGAGGGGCCTAACATCTCTTTAATTTATATTTTCACTCCTGCTCCAGATTTCAGAACTGTTTGACAAATCTGATTGGGATAACGCTACGGCCTTTATAAATCACTTGATCGGACATTGTGGTTGAGTGGGTAAAGGATGAAACTGGGAATGTTCAATCATCACTCCCTTTTGAGCTCAGTTTGTGCTGCCAAATAAACCTGTTGGGCTTTAACCTGACATTGTGAGACTTCTTACTGTGCCCACCACAGTCCAAAACCAGCATCAATGTTGGCAAGTGCGAGGTGGTCCACTTTGGTAGGAAGAATGGTAGGAAGGACTATTACTTACGTGGCGAAAAACTGCAGCAGGCGACGGTGCAGAGGGACCTCGGGGTCCTTGTGCATGAGTCGCAAAAACCCAGCTTGCAGGTGCAGCAGGTGGTCAGGAAGGCGAATGGGGTGCTGGCCTTCATAGCGAGGGGGATTGAATATAAAAGTAGGGAGGTCTTGCTGCAGCTGTATAGGGCATTGGTGAGGCCGCAGCTGGAGTACTGTGTGCAGTTTTGGTCGCCGTACTTATGCAAGGATATTTTGGCCTTGGAGGGAGTGCAGAGGAGGTTCACTAGGCTGATACTGGAGTTGAGGGGGTTGAGCTATGAGGAGAGGCTGAATAAACTAGGCTTGTACTCGTTAGAGTTCAGAAGAATGAGGGGAGATCTCATTGAGACGTATAAGATGTTGAATGGGATGGATAGGATAGAGGTGGACAGACTCTTCCCGCTCAGAAAGGACAGTAGGACTAGGGGGCACAGCCTCAAGATTAAAGGGGGGCGGTTTAGAACGGAGTTGAGGAGGAACTTCTTCACTCAAAGGGTGGTGAATCTCTGGAATTCTCTGCCCGTTGAAGTGGTGGAGGCTGCCTCTCTAAATATTTTTCAGACGCGGGTTGATGGGTTTTTGATAAGAGAGGGGATTAAGGGTTATGGGGAGAGGGCGGGAATGTGGAACTGAGCCACGACAGATCAGCCATGATCTTATTGAATGGCGGGGCAGGCTCGAAGGGCTAGATGGCCTACTCCTGCTCCTATTTCTTATGTTCTTATGTATCTCCACATCATGGCTACAAAAACCCTTACCTGTGACTCTGTTAGCTCCAGAGGCAATTCTGACACATTCCTAGACTACCTCTCATCTTACACTCTTTAAAAGTAAGGCTATCTAAAACTATGCTGCCCATAGCCTAAGTTGTACCAAGTGCTGGTCCCCATCACCCTGAGCAATATTATTCCCTGGTCCACAATGTCCCAATTTAAAAATTCTTATCCTTGTTTACAAATCTCTCAATGTTCCTCCCAACCTCTGTAAACATCTCGTGAGGCAGAGAGAGACATTGATAGGAGTTTTAAGGAAATAGTCACTCCTAGTAATCAGTCTTGGGTCAATGTCAAGAGGAGGGGAAAGAAGCATGTGGGAGGAGAATCCCCTGGGGCTGTTCCCCTCCAAAATAGGTTTTCGGTCCTGGAGGCTACAGTTGAGGAAGCATCAACTGGGGATAGCCAAAGGGAGCAGGACTCTGGGGGTGAGCCTATTGTAAAAGCTCAGGTGTCTAGGGGATGCAAGAGATTGGGCCTCGTGATTGGGGACTCTACAGTTAAAGGGACGGATAGGAGAGTTGGTAGTAAGGGTAGGGATTCAGGGCTGGTGTGTTGCCTACCAGGGGCTGGGGTCCGGGATGTGTCAGAGAGGATATTCAAGACTCTTAGGGGAGAGGGTGATCAACCCCAAGTTATAATTCATGTGGGGACACATGACATAGGGAGGCTAAGGGAAGGGGATATTAAGCAGAGTTTCATGGAGTTGGGATGGAAACTAAAGGCCAAGTCAAACAGAGTGGTTATCTCTGGACTCTTGCCTGTGCCACGGGATAGTTTAGAGAGGAATAGGGAGAGGGAAAGTTTGAACTTGTGGCTGAGGGGATGGTGCAGGAGGGAGGGGTTTAATTACTTGAGCAATTGGGGCTCATTCTGGGGAAGATGGGATCTCTATAAGAGTGATGGTATACATCTGAACCAGAGGGGAACAAATATCCTGGGGGGTAAATTTGTGAAGGCTATGCGGAGTGGTTTAAACTGATTCAGAGGGGGGGTGGGATCCTGGGTAGAGGGGGTGAAAGTGAGGGGGGCATAGAAGGGGACGGCATTGCACGGCATTGTGGGGGTGGGGCGGAGCGAGGTTTGAAATGTATATACTTTAACGCGAGGAGTATTCGCAATAAAGTGGATGAACTTGCAGCGTGGACCAGTACCTGGGACTTTGATGTTGTGGCCATTTCAGAGACGTGGATAGAGCAGGGTCAGGAATGGATGTTGCAGGTGCCGGGGTACAAGTGCTTTAGTCGGAGTAGAGAAGGAGGTAGAAGAGGGGGTGGAGTAGCATTATTGGTCAAGGACTATATCACAGTGTCAGAGAGGAAGTTTAATGAGGACTTGTCTGTTGAGGTAGTATGGGCAGAAATTAGAAATAGGAGAGGAGAGGTCACCCTGTTGGGAGTCTTTTATAGACCTCCAAAAAGTTCTAGAGAGGTTGAGGAAAGGATTGCAGAGACGATCCTGGTTAGGAGTGAAAGTAATAGGGTAATTGTTATGGGGGATTTTAACTTTACTAACATTGATTGGAATTGCTATAGCTCTAGCTCGTTAGAGGGGTCAGTTTTTGTTCAAAGTGTGCAGGAAGGTTTTTTGACTCAATATGTAGATAGGCCAACTAGAGGTGAGGCTATATTGGATTTGGTGCTGGGAAATGAGCCAGACCAGGTGCTAGACTTGGAAGTTGGTGTGCTTTTTGGTGATAGAGACCACAATTCGGTTACGTTCACCTTAGTGATGGAAAGGGATAGGCATGAACCTCGGGTCAGTAGTTTTAGCTGGGGGAAGGGTAATTATGAGGCCATTAGGAGAGAATTAGGAAGCATTGGTTGGACTAGGAGACTACAGGGACTGGGAACGTCCGAAATGTGGAGTTTTTTCAAGGAGCAGCTACTGTGGGTCTGTGATAGGTATGTCCCTGTCAGGCAAGGAGGAATTGGTAGGGCTAGGGAACCGTGGTGCACAAAAAAAGTTGATTTGTTGGTTAGGAAGAAGAAGGAGGCTTATGTTCGGATGAGGCTTGAGGGCTCGGGTAGTGCAGTAGAAAGCTTTAGATTGGCTAGGAGGGAGTTGAAGAGGGAGTTAAGAAGGGCTAGAAGAGGGCATGAGATGACTTTGGCTGATAGGATTAAGGAGAATCCTAAGGCGTTCTATAGGTATGTCAAGAACAGAAGGTTGGTTAGGGCAAGATTAGGGCCAGTTACAGACAGTAGGGGGAAGCTGTGTGTGGAACCGGAAGAGATTGGAGAGGCATTGAACCATTATTTCTCTTCGGTGTTCACGCAGGACGATATGAATGTAGCTGAGGAGGTCACTGGGGTGAAGGGGTGTAAAATAGAAAGTATTGTAGTTGATACAGAGGATGTGTTGGATATTCTAGATGGGTTGAAAATAGATAAGTCCCCTGGTCCAGACGGGATTTACCCTAGGATTCTATGGGAGGCAAGAGAGGTGATTGCAGAGCCACTGGCTCTGATCTTCAGGTCGTCGTTGGTCTCTGGTATAGTACCGGAAGATTGGAGGACAGCGAATGTTGTCCCATTGTTTAAGAAGGGGAGCAGAGACTTCCCTGGGAATTATAGACCAGTGAGTCTTACTTCTGTAGTGGGCAAGGTTTTAGAAAGAATTATTAGGGATAGGATTTATAGTTATTTGGAGAGTAATGAATTGATTAGAGATAGTCAGCATGGTTTTGTAGCGGGAAGGTCGTGCCTTACTAACCTTATTGAGTTCTTTGAGAAGGTGACCAAAGAGGTGGATAGGGGTAAGGCAGTAGATGTGGTATATATGGATTTTAGTAAGGCGTTTGATAAGGTTCACCATGGTATGCTTCTGCAGAAAATGCAGATGTATGGGATTGGTGGTAATTTAGGTACTTGGATCAGGAATTGGTTAGCAGATAGGAGACAGAGGGTGGTGGTTGATGGTAATTATTCAACATGGAGTTCGGTTACGAGTGGTGTGCCTCAGGGATCTGTTTTGGGGCCACTGCTGTTTGTAATCTTTATTAATGATCTGGATGAGGGTATAGTTGGGTGGATTAGTAAGTTTGCTGATGACACCAAAGTCGGAGGTGTGGTAGATTGTGAGGAAGGGTGTCGAAGTTTGCAGGGTGACTTGGACAGGTTGCAGAGCTGGGCCGCGAGGTGGCGGATGGAGTTTAATGTGGAGAAGTGTGACGTAATCCATTTCGGTAGGAATAACAGATGTGTTGAGTATAGGGCTAACGGGAGGACTTTGAATAGAGTGGAGGAGCAGAGGGATCTAGGTGTATGTGTACATAGATCCCTGAAAGTTGGGAATCAAGTAGATAAGGTTGTTAAGAAGGCGTACGGTGTCTTGGCGTTTATTGGTAGGGGGATTGAATTTAGGAGTCGCAGTGTCATGTTGCAACTGTACACAACTCTGGTGCGGCCGCACTTGGAGTACTGTGTGCAGTTCTGGTCCCCACATTACAGGAAGGATGTGGAGGCTTTGGAGAGGATGCAGAGGAGGTTTACCAGGATGTTGCCTGGTATGCAGGGGAGGTCCTATGAGGAGAGACTGAGGGATTTGGGGTTGTTTTCACTGGAAAGAAGGCGGCTAAGAGGGGATCTTATAGAAACATATAAGATGATTAGAGGTTTAGATAGGGTGGATGGTGATAGCCTGTTTCCTCGGATGGAGAAATCTAGCACGAGGGGGCATGGCTTTAAATTAAGGGGGGGTAGTTTTAGGACGGATGTCAGGGGCAGGTTCTTTACCCAGAGGGTGGTGAGGGATTGGAATGCCCTGCCTGCTGCAGTTGTAAATGCGCCTAGTTTGGGGGCGTTTAAGAGATTGGTGGATAGGTTTATGGACGAAAAGGGATTGGTTTAGATTAGTGGGTCAATGTTTTTTTTAAAAATAAGACTGGTCAGCGCAACATTGTGGGCCGAAGGGCCTGTTCCGCGCTGTAATGTTCTATGCTCTATGTTCTATGTTCTATCTCCAACCCCACAACCCTCCCAAATCTCTAAACCTCTCGAATCTTGGCTTTTTGTGCTTTCCTGATCATACTTGCTTCTCCACTAGTGGCCGTGCCTCCAGCAGCCTAGGCTACAAGTGCAGGAATTCCCTCCCTGTCTAACCCACTCTCATTCTTTAAGACACTTCTTAAACTCCATCTTTTTGACCAAGCTTATGGTCACCTGTCCTAATATCTCCTTCTGGGCCTCGGTGTCAAATGTTGTTTGGTTTACATTCCAGTGAAGTATCTTGGAACATTTTACTATGTTGAGAATGTTACACAAATCATACGGATACTGAAACTGAGCCACATCTACCAGGACTTTAAAGAAATAGTCTAAATGTGAGAATATTACAGTGAATCACTTGTTCAACATTTCCTGAGTTTGAGATGTTAGTTTGTGCTGGGTTATTACGGAAAATGCGATAACAAGATTCTGTCCTGCACTGTGGCTGAGGAGAAAGTAACGTGTCTGTTTTAAATGTTTAATATTCCAGCTTAACCCTGAGCTACAATAGGCAGTGATTTGAGAAGTTAATGACATGTGGTAGCCTTGAAGGAAGGCCAGAGATCGCTGCTTTGTACCTCAGAGAGTGGAACAGGGAGTGAACTCAATGAAAACATTCACAGAGCAGCTTTCTGTATTTCACAGCTGAGTGTGTACAGCGACAGCTCACCCTGAAGCACTCAGACTGTGAAGGTCCTGCTTTCAATCAGCAATATCTGTTTACTGTCAAGACAAATGACAAAATCCTCCTCATGCATAAGTCCTCTCGATTCTCTGTTCAAAAAGCAAAATTATTCTGGTTTCCCCAGCACCTTCCTTCACCACAGGACATCCCCAGGGTGTTACACAGTCAATGAAATGCTTCTGGAGTCTAGTCATTGCTGTGAGGTGACTTCCTGAATTGCCACATGTGCCAGCCTGAACCAGATCTGAAATGATTCCAGAGAGACTTTGATGTTAAACTGGATAGAAGCTTAGAGTTTGAGGATGTCACTAATATGGTGAATAGGGATTACGAAGGATTAAAGGGAAAATGTTGGAAATGCTGAGCGGGTTTGGCAGCATCTGTGGAAAGAGAAACAGAGTTTATTTGGAGCTGATTGTCAGCATATGGACAGGATGAACCAAATGGAATGTTTCCATGCTGTTTCATTTTGTTATCCTGTCTAGGTATCTGTTTAAATGCTGTTTATCTTTCACATCTTCCAGTTTGTCAGACTATCCAAAGGTCCATTGAGTTTGCATGGGGATTTCCAGTCCCACAGTTGGTGGGACAGGAAAACCTCAGGCTCCATCTTCCTCTCATATTAGAGTGAGGGAAGAGGTAAGGTGAGAGTGACAGCCCTCGACATCAAGACAGCTTTGGACTGAGGGTGGCATCAAGGAGCCCCAGCAAAACTGGAGTCAGTGGGAATCAGGGGGAAGCTCTCCTGGTTGGAGACATACCCGGCACTGAGGAAACTGGTTGTGTTGCTTGGAGGTCAATCATCTCAGCTCCAGAACATCTCTGCAGGAGTCCCTCAGAGGAGTATCCAAGGCCCAACCATCTTCAGCTGCTTCATCAATGACCTTCCCTCCATCATAAGGTCAGAGGTGGGGATGTTTACTGATGATTGCACAATGTTCAGCATCATTTGCGACTCCTCAGATACTGAAGCAGTCCATGTTCAAATGCAGCGAGATCTGGACAATATCCAAGGTTCACAAGTAGCAAGTAACATTCGCACCACACAAGTCCCAGGCAATGACCATATCCACAAGAGAGGATCTAACCATCGCCCTTGACATTCAATGGCATTACCATTGTTGAATTCTCACTATCAACATCCTGAGGGCTACCATTGACCAGAAACTGAAATGGACTAGCCTCTTAAATACTGTGGCTACCAGAGCAGGTCAGAGGCTGGGAATCCTGTGACTCCCCAAAGCTTGTTCTTCATCATCCACAAGAACACAAGTGTGATGGAATAATCTCTACTTGCCTTCGGTTACGAGTGGTGTGCCTCAGGGATCTGTTTTGGGGCCACTGCTGTTTGTAATTTTTATTAATGATCTGGATGAGGGTATAGTTGGGTGGATTAGTAAATTTGCTGATGACACCAAAGTCGGAGGTGTGGTAGATTGTGAGGAAGGGTGTCATAGTCTGCAGGGAGACTTAGATAGGTTGCAGAGCTGGGCCGAGAGGTGGCGGATGGAATTTAATGCGGAGAAGTGTGAGGTAATTCACTTTGGTAGGAGCAACAGATGTGTCGAGTATAGGGCTAACGGGAGGACTTTGAATAGTGTGGATGAACAGAGGGATCTAGGTGTATGTGTACATAGATCCCTGAAAGTTGGGAATCAAGTAGATAAGGTTGTTAAGAAGGCGTACGGTGTCTTGGCGTTTATTGGTAGGGGGATTGAATTTAGGAGTCGCAGCGTCATGTTGCAACTGTACACAACTCTGGTGCGGCCGCACTTGGAGTATTGTGTGCAGTTCTGGTCCCCACATTACAAGAAGGATGTGGAGGCTTTGGAGAGGGTGCAGAGGAGGTTTACTAGGATGTTGCCTGGTATGGTGGGGAGGTCCTATGAGAAGAGACTGAGGGATTTAGGGTTGTTTTCGTTGGAAAGAAGGCGGCTAAGAGGGGATCTTATTGAAACATATAAGATGATTAGAGGTTTAGATAGGGTGGATAGTGATAGCCTTTTTCCTCGGATGGAGAAAGCTAGCACGAGGGGGCATGGCTTTAAATTAAGGGGGGGTAGCTACAGGACGGATGTCAGGGGTAGGTTCTTTACCCAGCGGGTGGTGAGGGATTGGAATGCCCTGCCTGCTGCAGTTGTAAATGCGTCTAGTTTGGGGGCGTTTAAGAGATCTCTGGATAGGTTTATGGACGAAAAGGGATTGGTATAGGCTAGTGGGTCATTGTTTTTGTAACTGGTCGGCGCAACATCGTGGGCCGAAGGGCCTGTTCTGCGCTGTAATGTTCTATGTTTGCCTGGATGGGTACAGCTCCTATAACACTCAGGAAGCTCAACACCATCCAGGACAAAGCAGTGCCGCTGGATTGCCAACTCTTCCACAAACATTCAATCACTCCACCACTGACACATAGTGATAGCCGTGTGAACCATCTACAAGATGCACTGCAGGAACTCACCAAGATTCCTAAGACAACACCTTCCAAACCCACAACCACCACCATCCAGAAAGACAAGGGCACCAGATACCTGGGATCATCATCATCTTATAATTCTCCTCCAGGCCACACATAGTTCTGATTTAGTAATATATTACCATTCCTTCACTGTTGTTGAGTTAAAATCCCTAGAATTCCCTCCACAGTACTCTTTAGTCTTAGAGGTGATCATATTGAGGTCTATAAAATAATGAGGGGCATAGATAAGATCTAAAGATAGATAAGTCAACAACTTTGCCCAAAGGTAGGGGAGTTTAAAACTAGAGGGTGTAGGTTTAAGGTGAGGGGGAGAGATACAAAAGTGTCCAGAGGGGCAATTGTTTCACACAGAGGGTGGTGAGTGTCTGGAACAAGCTGCCGGAGGCAGTAGTAGAGGCGGGTACAATTTTATCATTGAAAAAGCATTTAGACAGTTACATGGGTACGATGGGTACAGAGGGATAAGGGCCAAATGCAAGCAATTGGGATTAGCTTAATGAATAATATCATTGATGTCAACAAAACAAAGGAGATTGTCATCGACTTCAGGAGGTGTAAAGGAGAACATGCCGCTGTCTACATCAATGGGAAAGAAGTAGGAATGATCAAGAACTTCAAGTTTTCGGTGTCTAGATCACCAACAACCTGTCCTGGCCCCCTCTTGCCAACACTATAGTGAAGAAAACCCACCTCTACTTTCTCAGGAGACTAAAGATATTTGGCTACGACTCTCACCAACTTTCACAGATGCATCATGGAAAGCATTCTTTTTGGTTATATCACAGCTTGGTCTGGGCTCCTGCTCTGCCTAAGAGCCCGCAAGAAACTACAAAAGATTGTGAATGCAGCCCAATCCATCACACAAACCAGCCTCCCATCCACTGACTCTGTCTACACTTCCCACTGCCTCAAGAAAAGCAGCCAGTATAATTAAGGAACCCACGCACCCTGGACAACATAATGTCTTGTACAACTTCAACAAGACATCCCAACTCCTGTATTCAATGTTCTAACCAATGAAACCAAGCATGCCGAATGCCTTCTTCAGCACTCGGTCCACCTGTGGCTCCACTTTCAAAGAGTTATGAACTTGTTCTCCTAGGTCTCTGAAGAACATAAGAACATAATAAGAACACAAGAAATAGGAGCAGGAGTAGGCCATCTAGCCCTTCGAGCCTGCCCCGCCATTCAATAAGATCATGGCTGATCTGAAGTGGATCAGTTCCACTTTCCCACTTTCTCCCCATAACCCTTAATTCCCTGTCTATCAGAAACCTATCTACCCGTGACTTAAATATATTCAGCGAGGTAGCCTCCACCACTTCAACGGGCAGAGAATTCCAGAGATTCACCACCCTTTGAGTGAAGAAGTTCCTCCTCAACTCTGATCTAAACTGCACCCCACCCCCCGCCCCCCTTATCTTGAGGCTGTGCCCTCTAGTCTTGCTGTCCTTTCTGAGCGGGAAGAATGTCTCTACCTCTACCCTATCCATCTCTTTCATTATCTTACACGTCTCTATAAGATCCCCCCTCATCCTTCTAAACTCCAACGAGTACAGACCCAGTCTATTTAGTCTCTCTTCATAGTCCAACCCCCTCATCTCCGGTATCAGCCTAGTGAACCTCCTTTGCACTCCCTCCAAGGCCAAAATATCCTTACGCAAGTGCGGTGACCAAAACTGCACACAGTACTCCAGCTGCGGCCTCACCAGTGCCCTGTACAGTTGCAGCAAGACCTCCCTGCTTTTATATTCTATCCCCCTCGCTATAAAGGCCAGCATCCCATTCGCCTTCTTGATCACCTGCTGCACCTACAGACTGGGTTTTTGCGACTCATGCACAAGGACCCCCAGGTCCCTCTGCACTGTAGCATGCTGCAGCTGTCCGCCCTTTAAGTAGTTATCCCTCCTACTATTATTTCTGCCAAAGTGGATAACCTCACACTTGCTAACATTATACTCCATCTGCCAGGTCCTCGCCCACTTGCTCAGCCTATCCAGATTTCTCCGCAGACTTTCCACACCCTGCACGCAATTTGCTTTCCCACTCATCTTCTTAGGCTTGGGTTGTTTTTGTTGGAGCAGAGAAGACTGAGGGGCGACCTGATCGAGGTGTACAAGGTTATTTGGGACATGGACAGAGTGGATAAGGAGCAGCTGTTCCCCTTAGTTGAAGGTCCTGTCAGGAGGGGACATAGGTTCAAGGTGAGGGGCAGGATGTTTTGGGGGGATTTGAGAAGAAACTGTTTTATCCAGAGGGTGGTGACGGTCTGGAATGTGCTGCCTAGGAGGGTGGTAGAGGTGGGTTGCCTCACATCCTTTAAAAAGTACCTGGATGAGTACTTGGCACACCATAACATTGAAGCCTGTGGACCAAGTGCTAGCAAGACGGGATTAGGTTGGAGGTCAGGTATTTCTCACATGTGAGTGCAGACTCAATGGGGTGAAGGGCCCCTTCTGCATTGTATGATTCTACAATTCTATGAGATGCTGGAAGAGAAGGAAAATTACTCATTTTAGCCATGTAGTGTTTACTAAGTTAAAGCTAATAGACTTCTGTTTATAAAAAGAAATGGTTCCCTGGGGATTTTGAGTAAAGAAATGGAAGGTGGGTTTAGATTGACAGGGTCATGTGATGATGTGGTTAATGGGAAGAGCTAGGATTCTGGTTAAGGTTTGTTTAAAGACAGAGGTCTCCGAGCTGTTCTCTGTACAATATTGCTCTAAAATTTAAAGTGGTTTTTGAGTTTGTAAGGAGAATGTTGCTGCTTTGGAATTGAAACAGTGATAAGCCAGAGATCAGAATTATTTATTTTCAGTTTTTAACTTTTATTCAAACGTTAAGAGTTGAGCTGCTTCATTTTGTGAGAGTCACAATTAAATTGCTTTATTAAGTAAAGTTTGATTTACTATAAAATATCCTTTATTTGTCAGTGGAATTATTCCTGGAATGAAGTATCCTATCCTTACATTTATGCCAAAATAGAAAAGTTGTTGGATTTCGTCAGGGATCCGACTGTAATTTGAGATTCTGGTCCAGCACGCAAACTCCAGAGAACACAGAATAAAGGTAACTGACAAAAAAACTAAAGGTTCCATGAGGAAGTACTTTGTGAACAGAGGACATGATATTGATGTGATCATTTACACTTTTTAATGACACTACACTCTCTGGTTTAATCAGTGATTGTCTAATAGGCCAGGGAAAGCAAATTCAACAGTAACTTTCAAGAGAGAATTAGATAAATACTTACAATGAGAAACGTGTAGGGCTGCAGAGGCAGAGAGGAGAGTGGAGCTAATTTGTCAGCTCTTTGAGAAAGTGCAGGCGTATTGGTGAGGCTGGGGCAATAAATGTTGATCTAAGCCAATGACACCCACAAGCTGCAGAAGAATGGAGCAAACACTTTGTTGAGGTTCTGAATGTTTGGGTAGGGAGATGGGTAAATGGCAGCTTCTCCAGCGCGGAAAGGCTAATAGACCAATCTGTATTCCTGTTTCTTTCTGAAGCTCATACATTTACAAGTTTGTGCGTCAGTTGAACAATTTGAGGGCTGATTTATTCTGATGCAGAGTCTATTTGGCGTCACATTTGCCACGAGTCAGACACAGTGGAATAAGTGATAAAGGAATAATAAATCATTCCGAATCGAAGCACAGCTGAACATTATTGCACACTGGAGGCATTTTATTGCTGCAATGATAGCTACAAATAAATCATATGAACAGCTTCAATAATTTCACACAGCTATTGAAAATATTGCAATTCCTGATTCATAGTATTAATAAGAATTTGAAGAGACCAAGTCATATTTATATATCTCCAAATTTATTACACAGAGGCTCCTCCAAGGTGCTCAGTCCATCACTGAATCATATTCAAGTGTAGTTGCCATTATAGTGTTGGTGAAGAAGACAGCTATTCAGTACACAGCAAGATCCCCAAAACACAAAGAAGATTATTATCTGTTTCAGTTACTTTAGGTGATGCTGGTGGACTGAGGAAATTTCCCTTATGATGTTGCCAAGAATATCTACATGTAGAGAAAGAATCATTTTTTCAATATTACTGTGGGTGACTAAGAAGTAAGATTATGGGGCTGTGTGTATGGCTGTGTGTATGCCTGTGTGTGCTTGTGTGATTAATTCAATGGAAGTGAAGAGAGTCAGATTGCAAGATTTAAATCATCAAAAGGGTTAATTGTAAAAGCAGATACTTTAAAGTGGAGATGAGAGAAAGCTAAGTTGAGAAATTTAACATGCATGGAGATTTACATGAGGAGATAAAAAGGTTTGCTTGAGTTTACTTGTTGAAATTCAAAGAGAAATAAAACGAGGCTTACAACTGGTAAAGGTAAGAAATGGATAAAGCAAAGTTAGTAATTTTACTTTTCTCAAAAGTAGCAGCCACAAAGAAAACCTGAAAGATTTTTATCCCCTGGGAAAGTAACTTCCAAAGAAAAGTTAAGAACAATGTGTT
Source organism: Carcharhinus amblyrhynchos (assembly GCF_965287045.1). Classification (NCBI taxonomy): domain Eukaryota; kingdom Metazoa; phylum Chordata; class Chondrichthyes; order Carcharhiniformes; family Carcharhinidae; genus Carcharhinus; species Carcharhinus amblyrhynchos. The sequence continues at coordinate 140,324,832 of NC_137326.1, forward strand.
TAACGATGAAACAGGATGGAATATTTAAGATAAGATTGAAAACTGTGTGAGACTGGGTGACATGCTGGTGAAGTGAGCAGCCTCCAGGCACCCCCAGGGTACAGTTTGTTTTAGAAAGTAAGGTTTTGTTACAATCCTTGGATAACAATTGTCACAATAAATATTGTGAATAGCTCGGGTCCCAGCACTGATCACTGCCTGACACAAGGAAAAAGATCTCTTTATTCCTACTCCTTGTTCCCTCTGTGCCAACCAGTTTTCTATCCATCTCAATACACTTCCCCCAATTATATGTGCTTTAATTTTATGGGCTAATCTCCAATGTGGGGCTTTGTCGAAAGCCTTTGGGAATTTCAAATAAGCCTCATCCAAATATCCCCCTCATCAACTCTATTAGATACATCCGCAAAGAATTACAGCAGATTTGTCAAGCATGATTTCCCTTTCATAAACCCATGCTGACTCTGTCAACCCTGTCATTGTTTTTCAAATGTTCTGCTATTAAATATTTGATTATAGATTCCAGAATTTTCCCCACTACTGACATCAGGCTGACTGGTTTATAATTCCCTGTTTTCTCTCTACATTCTTTTTTCAATAGTGCGGTTACATTAGCTACCCCATAATCGGTAGGAACTGTTTCAAAATCCAATCCCACATTCTCCAACATTTCTGGGAAGTTCTCTATGTCTTCCTTTTTGAAATCAGAACCAAAATATGTGGTCAGTTGGTCAGTCATTTTTTTGTTCTCCATTCTAAATTTTCCAGTTTCTGACTGTAATGGACCTAGATTTGTCTTCACCAATCTTTTTCTCCTTGCATAACTGGCTTTTAACTAGAAGTTCAGGACCCTTCAGGAACTGGATCCCAGTGAGGGTCAGCACCTTCAGGAACTGGATCCCAGTGAGAGTCAGCACCTTCAGGAACTGTATCCCAGTGAGAGTCAGCACCTTCAGGAACTGTATCCCAGTGAGAGTCAGCACCTTCAGGAACTGGATCCCAGTGAGAGTCAGCACCTTCAGGAACTGTACCCCAGTGAGAGTCAGCACCTTCAGGAACTGGATCCCAGTGAGAGTCAGCACCTTCAGGAACTGGATCCCAGTGAGAGTCAGCACCTTCAGGAACTGGATCCCAGTGAGAGTCAGCACCTTCAGGAACTGGATCCCAGTGAGAGTCAGCACCTTCAGGAACTGGATCCCAGTGAGAGTCAGCACCTTCAGGAACTGGATCCCAGTGAGAGTCAGCACCTTCAGGAACTGGATCCCAGTGAGAGTCAGCACCTTCAGGAACTGGATCCCAGTGAGAGTCAGCACCTTCAGGAACTGGATCCCAGTGAGAGTCAGCACCTTCAGGAACTGGATCCCAGTGAGAGTCAGCACCTTCAGGAACTGGATCCCAGTGAGAGTCAGCACCTTCAGGAACTGGATCCCAGTGAGAGTCAGCACCTTCAGGAACTGGATCCCAGTGAGAGTCAGCGCCTTCAGGAACTGGATCCCAGTGAGAGTCAGCACCTTAGGGAACTGGATCCCAGTGAGAGTCAGCACCTTCAGGAACTGGATCCCAGTTCAATGGGCGAAGTGCCTGCTCCACTATTTAATCTAATCACAGCTCGATAAAGGTGGATCGGGTTTGCTGCTGATCTCTGTCAGAACCATGTTTGTATTCACTTGCTTCTCCTGAATACTCATTAAAAGATCAGCTTGGTGGAATTACATTCCCTCGCAAATTAATCGGCCAACGAGACATAATTAGAACAGACATTTCCCGGATGTGTAGATGAGGCATGCGCCCGGGAAGCTGCACTTTCTCAACAGCAGTTTTATGCTTATTTCTCAGGTGACAGGCAGGCCAGGTACTGGGGGGCAATCACAGCTGGGAGGGGGAGACAGGGAGCAGGACGAGTGGTGTGGAGAAATCTGACAGGGGAGGGGATACGGGAGCAGAGCTGGGAGAGGGATTGGGAATGGCTGGGAGAGACAGAAGCAGGACTGGGCGAAACATGGGAGTGGAAACACATCGAGGGGATGCGGGCAGGCAGGATTTCAGAATCGAAATTGTGATCATGCTTCGATGCTAGGGACAGAACAAAACCTTCATCAACCTATCACAAAATGACCACATAATGATCAAGAAGACAGCACAAATCACCTCCACACCAACGATGGAGGCATCCTGGAGACTACAGTAGCCCAGGGAGTGTGTTGTCTCTGTGGAATGGAATAAACGCTATTACACATCCTTCAGTAACTGTACAGAGTACAGTCTTCCAACTACAATTCAGTCACCATGGCATTTTTCAAGAAGCTGAAATGCCATTGGCACACATGAATGAATTCCTGCCAATACCATCCTGACTTGGGAATATATCAGCCGTGACTTCACTGTCACTGGATCAAATTCCTGTAAAAACCCTCCCTAACAGCATGTGAACCTACTCCACCAGGACTTCAAGAAGACGGCTGACTACCAGCTTCTCAAGGGCTCCGAGGGATGGGCAATAAATGCTGGCCAGCCAGTGACAGCCACACCACATGAATGAATGGTAAAAGCATATGGTAACACTTGGCAAGCTGGCTCCAACAGGAAAAGCAATCAATGTTTATCTCTTAACCATCTCAAAAAGCAGATTTTTTTATTGTCACATGCATAAACATACAGTGAAAAGCATTGTTCCTTGAGTGCTATACAGACAAAGCATACTGTTCATTGGGAAGGAAAAGAGAGGGTGTAGAATGTACATTCTGTTACATTCATAGCTAGGGTGTATAGAAAAATCAACTTAATGCAAGGTAAGTCCATTCAAAAGTCTGATAGTAGCAAGGAAGAAGCTGTCCCAGAGTTGGTTGGTATGTGATCTCAGACTTTTGTATCTTTTTCCCAATGGATGGAGATGGAAGAGAGAATTTCTGGGGTGTGTGGGATCCTTAATTATGCTGGCTTACATTTAGATGGCAACATCACTCCAAATGAGAATTTACATTGATGAATAATGGATCTTTCTACTAAGTTCCAAGATGCAACTAGATATAAGGGCACTGTGACTTGTTACTCAACAGAACGTAAGTTATGTTCACGTTGTTCTCACAGAGCAGGATTCAGTGGGAGCATGCATTCATGATGTGATTCACCAGAAACATTCAATAATGTTTGCCTGAGGTGCAAGGGTTAGGGATGTACTGTCCAGCCATAGGAACTGTCGTAGTTCATGAGGCTGATGAGGAGATAAAGGTGATTTACTGATCAGATTGAGTGAGAGTCTGGCCAGAATTGATTGGGAAGGGAACCTAGCAGGGAAGACAGTGGAACAGCAATAGCAGGAGTTTTTGGGGGTTATTCAGAAGGCACAACAGAAATTCATCCCAAGGAGGAGGAAACGAGCTAAGGGGAGGACGAGGCATCCATGGCTGACGAGGGAAATCAGGGACAGCATAAAAGCAAAAGAAAAAGCAGACAAAGTGTTGAGCATTAGTGGAAGCCAGAGTATGGGGAAGCCTTTAAAAGTGAGCAGAGGACAACTGAAAAAGCAAGGGGGGTGGGGGGAGGGCAGGGGGAGGGCGGGGGGAGGTGGCGAAGGTGAAATATGAGTGTACGTTAGCCAGTAATATAAAAGAAAATAGGAAGAGTTGTTTTCAATATATAAAAAGGTAAGATGCAAATATAGTCTTTGGACCACTGGAAAATGAGACTGGAGAAGTTATAATAGGAAACAAAGCAATGGCAGAGGAACTGAATAGTTACTTTGCATCAGTCTTCACAGTGGAAGACACCAGTGGGATGTCAGAGCTCCAGGAGAGTCAGGGGGGACAGGTGAGTGTAGTGGCTGTCGCTAAGGAGAAGGTTCTGGGGAAACTGAAAGTTCTGAAGGTGGATAAATCACCTGGACCAGATGGACTACATCCACGGGTTCTAAAAGAGATAGCTGAGGAAATTCTGGAGGCAATGGTGGTGATCTTTCAGGAATCATTGGAGGCAGGGAAGGTCCCAGAGGACTGGAAAGTAGCCAATGTAACACCGCTGTTTAAGAAGGGAGGCAGGCAGCAGATGGGAAATTATAGGCCGGTTAGCCTGATTTCGGTCATTGGCAAGATTTTAGAGTTCATTATTAAAGATGAGAATGCAGAGTACTTGGAATTGCATGATAAAGTAGGACTAAGTCAGTGCGGCTTTGTCAAGGGGACGTCATTTCTGACAAATCTGTTAGAGTTCTTTGAGGAGGTAACAGGGAAGTTCGATAAAGGAGAACCAGTGGACATGATTTATTTAGATTTCCAGAAGGCCTTTGACAAGGTGCCACATAGCAGACTGTTAAATAAGTTAAGTGCCCGTGGTGTTAATGGTAAGATCCTGGCATGGATAGAGGACTGGCTGACTGGCAGAACAAAGAACAAAGAACAGTACAGCACAGGAACAGGCCCTTCGGCCCTCCAAGCCTGCATCGATCATGTATTCCCAACTAGACCATTCGTTTGTATCATTCCATTCCCAATCTGTTCATGTGGCTATCTAGACAAGTCTTAAATGATCCTAGTGTGTCCGCCTCAACCACCTTGCTTGGTAGTGCATTCCAGGCCCCCACCACCCTCTGTGTAAAATACGTTCCCCGTATATCTGTACTGAATCTTATCCCCCTTACCTTGAACTTGTGACCCCTTGTGTTTGTCATTTCTGACCTGGGAAAAAGCTTCCCACTGTTCACCCTATCTATGCCCCTCGTAATTTTATAAACTTCTATTAGGTCGCCCCTCAACCTCCGTCTTTCCAGGGAGAACAACTCCACTTTACTCAATCTCTCCTCATAGCTAATACCCTCCATACCAGGCAACATCCTGGTAAACCTTTGCTGTACTCTCTCCAAAGCCTCCATGTCCTTCTGGTAGTGTGGTGACCAGAACTGGATGCAGTATTCCAAATGTGGCCTAACCAACGTTCCATATAACTGCAACATCAAATGCCAACTTTTATACTCTCTGCCCTCTGCCTTCTTGTTCCGTGGGAGCACTGAAGAGAGGCAGCGATTTGCGAGTGGAGAGCTTGTGGGTGAGTACAGCGACTTTTTTTTTAAAACTAACTTTGTACTTGCTTTTTTTCTTTAAATTTTGCACCGGAAGCAGTTGCTAAGACACTCGGGCAGAGTTTTTTTTACCTTACTATAAACTAGAGCAGTGAGGAATCCCGATACTCTACATAGGTAAAGTATCCCAACCCTCCCCCCTCCTCTAACCTAAAAAAGAGAGAGAGAGAGAGAGGGGCTCTGACTGAGAGCAGGTAAGACTGTTTTTGTTTTTGAGTGTGCTGTAAGGGCTTTGGCTCACAGGGCCAACGAGATACGGGTGAGGCAAGGTAAGTTATAAGTTTTTTTTACTTTTTCCTCTGGGTTACTAAAAAAGGGCAAGTATGGGTGTGAGGCCAGTATGTTGTTGCCAATGCAACATGTGGGAGGTCTTGGAAGCTCCTGGTCTCCCAGACATCCACACCTGTGCTCGGTGTGTGGAGCTGCAGTCCCTACGGAACCAGGTTAAGGAGCTGCAAATGCAGCTCGAGGACCTTCGGCTCATTAGAGAGAATGAGGAGATAATTAATGATTAATGATTAATGATAATTAATGATAATTAATGATTAATGATTAATAATTAATGATTAATGATCTGGATGAGGGTATAGTTGGGTGGATTAGTAAATTTGCTGATGACACCAAAGTTGGAGGTGTGGTAGATAGTGAGGAAGGGTGTCATAGTCTGCAGGGAGACTTAGATAGGTTGCAGAGCTGGGCCGAGAGGTGGCAGATGGAATTTAACACGGAGAAGTGTGAGGTAATTCACTTTGGTAGGAGCAACAGATGTGTCGAGTATAGGGCTAACGGGAGGACTTTGAATAGTGTGGATGAACAGAGGGATCTAGGTGTATGTGTACATAGATCCCTGAAAGTTGGGAATCAAGTAGATAAGGTTGTTAAGAAGGCGTACGGTGTCTTGGCGTTTATTGGTAGGGGGATTGAATTTAGGAGTCGCAGTGTAATGTTGCAACTGTACACTACTCTAGTGCGGCCGCACTTGGAGTACTGTGTGCAGTTCTGGTCCCCGCATTACAAGAAGGATGTGGAGGCGTTGGAGAGGGTGCAGAGGAGGTTTACTAGGATGTTGCCTGGTATGGTGGGGAGGTCCTATGAGGAGAGACTGACGGATTTGGGGTTGTTTTCGTTGGAAAGAAGGCGGCTAAGAGGGGATCTTATTGAAACATATAAGATGATTAGAGGTTTAGATAGGGTGGATAGTGATAGCCTTTTTCCTCGGATGGAGAAAGCTAGCACGAGGGGGCATGGCTTTAAATTAAGGGGGGGTAGCTACAGGACGGATGTCAGGGGTAGGTTCTTTACCCAGAGGGTGGTGAGGGATTGGAATGCCCTGCCTGCTGCAGTTGTAAATGCGTCTAGTTTGGGGGCGTTTAAGAGATCTGTGGATAGGTTTATGGACGAAAAGGGATTGGTATAGGCTAGTGGGTCATTGTTTTTGTAACTGGTCGGCGCAACATTGTGGGCCGAAGGGCCTGTTCTGCGCTGTAATGTTCTATGTTCTAATTGACAGGAGCTATCAGCAAGTAGTCACACCAGGGCAACGGGAAGAAGGCACATGGGTAACTATTAGGAAGGGGAAACCTCAGGTGATGGAGAGCACGCCGGTGGATGTCCCCCTTCAAAATAAATACTCCAGCCTGAGTACTACTGGGGGGGACAGCTCATCTGGAGGAGGAAGCAGTGGCCAGCTCTCTGGAGCTGAGCCAGTATGTCAAAAAATTAAAAAAGAGAGCAGAAAGGTAGTACTAATAGGGGACTCCACACTGAGGGGGGCGGACAGGCGTTTTTGTGGACGTAGACGGGAGTCGCGGATGGTGGTTTGTCTCCCTGGGGCTGGGATTCGGGATGTCTCTGGGCGGGTCCCAGACATCCTGAAAGGGGAGGGTGAGGAACCGGAGGTTGTAGTGCATATAGGTACGACTGACGTAGGCAAGAAGAGGGAGGCACTCGTGCAAAGGGACTATAGGGAACTGGGTAGGCAGCTGAGGAAGATGAAAGCAAAGGTAGTAATCTCAGGATTGCTGCCTGTGCCACAGGAGAATGAGGGCAGGAATGGAATGAGGTGGAGGCTGAAGGACTGGAGCAGAGGGCAGGGATTCCGGTTCCTAGATCACTGGGACCTCTTTAGGGGTAGGTGGGACCTGTACAGTAAAGACGGGTGGCACTTAAATCCCAGGGGGACCAATATCTTGATGGGAAGACTGGCTAAGGCTACCGGGGGGACTTTAAACTAGAAAGGATGGGGGGAGGGAATTGTGATGGGGAGACTGGGACGGAGGAGGTTAGCTCCCAGGTAGGGGAGGACTGCAGGCAGTATGGGGAGGAGGTTAGACAGGGGGTGGAGAAGGGAAATGCCCGGACTGAGGGGCTGAAGTGTATATATTTTAACGCCAGGAGTGTAGTAAATAAGGTAGATGAGCTTAGGGCGTGGATTGCTGCTTGGGAATGTGATGTGGTGGCCATTACGGAGACTTGGATGTCTCAGGGACAGGACTGGGTACTTCAGGTGCCAGGATTCAGATGCTTCAGGAAGGACAGGGAGGGAGGCAGAAGAGGTGGTGGAGTGGCACTGCTGATCAGGGACAGTGTCATGGCTGCAGAGAAAGAGGATGCCGTGGAGGGACTATCTACAGAGTCTCTGTGGGTGGAAGTTACGAACAGCAAAGGGTCAAAAACTTTGCTGGGTGTATTCTATAGGCCGCCCAATAGTGACAGGGAAGTTGAAGTGCAGATAGGGAAACAGATTCTGGAGAGATGTATTAATAACAGAGTTGTCGTGATGGGAGACTTCAATTTCCCAAACATCGACTGGAATATCCCAAGGATAAGGGGTTTGGATGGGGAGGAGTTTGTTAGGTGTGTTCAGGAAGGTTTCCTGACACAGTATGTGGATAAGCCTACGAGGGGAGAGGCTGTACTTGACCTGGTACTGGCGAATGAACCAGGGCAGGTGATGGATCTCTCGGTAGGAGAGCATCTTGGGAATGGTGATCATAATTCTATCTCCTTCACAATTGCATTGGAACGAGATAGGATCAGGCAGGCTAGGAAGGTGTTTGTCTGGAGTAAGGGGAAATACGAAGACATCAGGAAGATAATTGGACAAATAAACTGGAAGGAGGCGTTCTTAGGGAAAAGTACCGAAGGAAGGTGGCGGATATTCAAGGAATGTTTGTCTGGAGCTATGCATGACAACATTCCGATGAGACAAGGGGGTTTTGGTAGGTCGCGGGAACTGTGGTGCACGAAGGCTGTGGTGAACCTAGTCAGGAGGAAAAGGAAGGTGTACAAAAGGTTCAGGGAGCTAGGAGATGGTAAGGATCTTGAGGAGTATAAGGATTGTAGAAAGGAGCTTAAAAGGGAAATTAGGAGAGCCAGAAGGGGTCATGAGAAGACCTTGGTGGGTAAAATTAAGGAGAATCCCAAAGGCCTTCTATAAATATGTGAAAGGTAAAAGGATGAGAAGAGAAGGGATAGGACCTATAAAAGGTGAAGGGGGAAAGGTTTGTGTGGAACCAGAAGAAATGGCAGAGGTGCTTAATGAGTACTTTGCCTCAGTATTCACGGTGGAAACTGATCTGGGAGATTTTGCTACGGATTTGCAGCAGATGGAAAAGATTAGAGTATGTGGATATTAAGGAAGAGGATGTGTTAGAACTTTTGAATTCTATCAAGATAGATAAGTCGCCGGGACCAGATGGGATGTACCCCAGGATACTGTGGGAGGTGAGGGAGGTCATTGCAGAGCCCCTGGCGATGATCTTTGCGTCGTCAATGGAGACGGGAGAGGTTCTGGAAGATTGGAGGATTGCGGATGTGGTTCCTATTTTCAAGAAAGGGAACAGAGATAGCCCGGGAAATTACCGACCGGTGAGTCTGACCTCAGTGGTTGGTAAGCTGATGGAGAGGCTTCTGAGGGACAAGATTTACGAGCATTTGGAGAGGTTTGACATGATCAGAAATAGTCAGCATGGATTTGTCAAGGGCAGGTTGTGCCTTACGAGCCTAGTTGAGTTCTTCGATAATGTGATTGAACACATTGACGTAGGAAGTGCCGTGGACGTAGTGTACATGGACTTCAGCAAGGCGTTTGATAAGGTCCCCCATGCAAGACTTCTTGAGAAGGTGAGAGGGCATGGGGTCCAAGGGGCTTTGGCCTTGTGGATCCAGAACTGGCTTGCCTGCAGAAGGCAGAGAGTGGTTGTGGATGGGTCTTTTTCTGCATGGAGGTCAGTCACCAGTGGAGTGCCCCAGGGATCTGTTCTAGGACCCTTGCTGTTTATCATTTTCATAAATGACCTGGATGAGGAAGTGGAGGGATGGGTTAGTAAGTTCGCTGATGACACGAAGGTCGGTGGTGTTGTGGATGGTCTGGAAGGATGTCAGAAGTTGCAGCAGGACATAAATAGGATGCAGGACTGGGCGGAGAAGTGGCAGATGGACTTCAACGCGGATAAATGTGTAGTCGTCCATTTTGGCAGAACCAACGGGATGAACGAGTACACTATCAAGGGCAGGAGTCTTAGTAGTGTTGAAGAGCAGAAGGATCTTGGGGTCCGGGTCCACAGGACTCTTAAATCGGCCTCGCAGGTGGAGGAGGTGGTCAAGAAGGCGTATGGTGTACTGGCCTTCATTAATCGAGGGATTGAGTTTAGGAGTCGGGAGGTAATGCTGCAACTTTATAAGACCCTTGTCAGGCCTCACTTGGAGTACTGTGCGCAGTTCTGGTCGCCTCACTATAGGAAAGACGTAGAAGCTATTGAAAGGGTACAGAGGAGATTTACAAGGATGTTGCCTGGACTGGGAGGCATGCCTTATGAAGATAGGTTGAGGGAGCTGGGACTCTTCTCCCTGGAGAGACAAAGGTTGAGAGGTGACCTGATAGAGGTTTATAAAATGTTGAGTGGAATAGATAGGGTGGATTCTTGGAGGCTATTTCCCCGGGTTGAAATGGTCGCTATGAGAGGACACAGATTTAAGGAGCGGGGAGGAAAGTACAGAAGTGATGTTAGGGGTAAGTTTTTCACTCAGAGGGTGGTGAGTGAATGGAATCGGCTGCCATCAGTGGTGGTGGAGGCGAACTCGCTGGGGTCTTTTAAAAGACTTCTGGATGAGTATATGGGATTTAGCGGGATTGGGAGTTATAGATAGATCTATGGATTGGTTGGTGTTGCTGTGATCGGCGCAACTTGTGGGCCGAAGGGCCTGTTTGTGCTGTAGTGTTCTATGTTCTATGTTCTTCACCACCTTCTCCACCTGTGTTGCCACCTTTAAGGATCTGTGAACCTGCACACCCAGATCCCTCTGTGCGTCTATACTCCTGATGGTTCTGCCATTTATTGTATAGCTCCCCTCTACATTAGTTCTACCAAAATGCATCACTTTGCATTTATATGGATTGAATTCCATCTGCCACTTCTCTGCCCAATCTTCCAGCCTATCTATATCCTGCTGTATTCTCTGACAATGTTCATCACTATCCGCAACTCCAGCAATCTTTGTGTCATCCACAAACTTACTGATCAGACCAGCTGCATCTTCTAACAAATCATTCATATATATCACAAACAGCAGAAGTCCCAGTACAGAGCCCTGTGGAACATCACTAGTAAGAAGCCTCATAACACCAGGTTAAAGTCCAACAGGTTGATTTGGTAGTAAATGCCACAAGCATTTGGCCCATATCCCTCTATACCCATCGTACCCATGTAACTATCTAAACGCTTTTTAAAAGACAAAATTCTACCCACCTCGACGACTGCCTCTGGCAGCTTGTTCCAGACGCTCACCACCCTCTGTGTGAAAAAATTGCCCCTCTGGACACTTTTGTATCTCTCCCCTCTCACCTTAAACCTCTGCCCTCTAGTTTTAGACTCTCCTACCTTTGGGAAAAGATATTCACAATCTAGCTGATCTGTGCCCCTCATTATTTTATAGACCTCTATAAGATCACCCCTCAGCCTCCTACGCTCCAGAGAAAAAAGTCCCAGTCTATCCAACCTCTCCTTATAACTCAATCCATCAAGTCCCGGTACCGTCCTAGTAAATCTCTTCTGCACTGTTTGTAGTTTAATAATATCCTTTCTATAATAGGGTGAGCAGAACTGTACACAGTATTCCAAGGGTGGCCTTACCAATGTCTTGTACAACTTCAACAAGACGTCCCAACTCCTGTATTCAATGTTCTGACCGATGAAACCAAGCATGCCGAATGCCTTCTTCACCACTCTGTCCACCTGTGACTCCACTTTCAAGGAGCTATGAACATGTATCCCTAGATCATCCACAGCAGAGATAGTGACAGCCTGCCGATGCTTTGTTGCCTGAGTTCATAATTAATGGCAGTGCAGGCTGAAGGGCTGAATGGCCTTGTCATGCTCCTATTTTCTATGTTTCTATGACTTTGGCAGGTGTCATCTGCTGGCCTGAGGTCCAGATGGCCGTGGCCTGAAAGCGTCTCCTGCTCTGGGGCAGGTGTACCCCCCTCGGCCTGACCTACTGGAGTTGATGGGGCCACAGGTAGAGGGCATTTGGAGCAGCAGGCACTGTGTCCTGTGTGGGTGCCCTTGGGTGTCTGGCTGCTGGACCTCCTCCCTTTAGGTGCTTGAGGGCCTCTCCCTGACTTCTTGAGGAGAAGACGCACCTAAGGGGAGGTTGAGCTAGCCCACCCCATTGTCATCTAGCCACTGCTGGGACACACACACGGCTAGAGCGACGGTGTGTAGGTCAGGTGGCAATCTGGACCTCCAGAGCAACCAGTGTCCTTCCCATGGAGAGTCTGATGTGCTCGCTCGCCTCAGCTACAACAGAGACAGAACGTGAACATCTCCTCCATTCTTCAGAATCATAAAAAAATGCAAAATACTGCAGAGACTGAAATCTGAAACAAAAACAGAAAATGCTGGAAAATCTCAGCAGGTCTGACAACACTTGTGGAGAGAGAATAGAGCCAACGTTTACTGCTAGACTATTAATCCAGAAACTCAACTGATGTTCTGGGGACCTCGGTTCAAATCCCACTACAGCAGATGGTGGAATTTGAATTCAACAAAAAATATCTGGAATTAAGAATCTACTGAAGATCATGAAACCATTGTCAATTGTCAGAAAAAGCAAATGGTTCACTCATATCCTTTAGGGAAGGAAATCTGCTGTCCTTATCTGGGTTGAAGGGTTGACATACGAGGAGAGATTAAACAGTTTGGGTTTATACTGGCTGGAGTTTAGAAGGATGAGAGGGGGTTTGATCGAGGGATATATTGATAAAGGATTGATAAAGTAAATGTAAAGTAAATGTTTCCTCTTATGGGGTAATCTCGAACAAAAGGTCACAGGTATAGGTTGAGAGGCGGTAAATTTAAAACTGAGATGAGTAGAAACTACGACTCGCAGAGGGTGGTGAATTTGTGGAACTCATTGTCCCCATAGCACGGTGGAGTCTGAATCATTGAATGGTTTCAAGAAGGTGATAGGGACACTTCTAATTAAAAAAGAATAAAGGGCGATGGGGAGCAGGTGGGGAGGTGGATTTGAGACCAGGCAGAGTTTAGCCATGATCTGATTGAATGGCAGAGCAGGCTCGAAGGGTTGAATTTGCCAACTTCTGCTCCTAGTTCAGATGTTACCTGTTCTGCCTACATGTGACTCCTGGGCCAAAATGTGGTTGACTCTCAACTGCTCTTGGGCCACCAGGGATAGGCAATAAATGCTGGGCAGCCAGCAATGCCCATGTCCCATGAATGAATAAAACAAAATGATCAGCTGGTAAATTGGACAGAGCGATGGTCATTGGAATTTAATCCTGAAAAGTGTGAGGTGTTGCAGTTTTGGATGCTTCATAAGGGTAGGATATACACAATGAACAGTAGGTCCCTCAGGAGTATTGAGGAGCAACGGGACAAAGATCCCTGAAGGTGGGAGCACAGAGAGATCGGGTGGTGAAGGAGGTATAGAACAAAGAACAAAGAACAGTACAACACAGGAACATGCCCTTAGGCCCACAATGCTGTGCCAAGCATGATGTCAAATTAAACTGATCCCTCTCGCTATGCTCCATATCCCTCTATCCCTTGCATATTCCTTGCATATTCATTATCTAAATGCCCCATAAACCTCCCTATCGTATCTGCCTGCACCACCACCCCTGGCAGTGTGTTCCAGACACCTATCTCTCTTACAGTGATTAGCACTGCTGCCTCACAGCACCAGGGACCTAGGTTCAATTCCGGCCTCGGGTGACTGTGTGGAGTTTGCACATTCTCCCCGTGTCTGTGTGGGTTTCCACCAAGTGGTCCAGTTTCTTCCCACACTACAAAAATGTGCACATTAGGTGGATTGGCCATGCAAAATTGCCCCTTAGTATTAGGGGGACCAATAGAGTAAATACACAGAGCTATAGGGATAGGGCCTGAGTGTGATTGTTGTCAGTGCAGGCTCGATGGGCCGAATGACCTCCTTCTGCACTGTAGGGATTCTATGATTAGCTAGGGCATAGAACATAGGGGCACGGAGATAGTGGAACAACTCTGTAAAACACTGGCTGCCACACATGAAATATTGAATTCTGTTTTTGTCACCACACTCTCAGAAGGACATGATTGTACTGGAGAGGATGTGGAGGAGATTCACTAGGACGTTGGCTGGATTGGAAAGTTTCAGCTATGAGGAGGGATTGAGTGGGCAGGGTTTGTTTTCCCTGGAGCAGAGGAGACTGAGGTAGAATCTGATAGAGGTACGGAAAATAATGAGAGGCATAGATAGGATAACATCTGGATGAACACTTAAACCACTAAGGTGTAATAGGCTGCGGACCAAGTGCTGGTAAATGGGATTAGTATTGATTGGGATTTGATGGTGATGTTAACATTATAAAATATCACAAGGCACAGGATAAAGAAAAATTGGGCACTGAGTCATATTTAAGGAAAGATATACTTACATTGTGTTTGTTACAGTACAGCTTCACTCGATTGGTCCCTGGGGTGAGAGGCTGAATAAATTGATCTCAATTTTCCTGATAATAAGAATTAGATTGTCAATTTCTTCCTCTGCTTCATGAGGTTCAGAATGAATATCAGAGCAATTTCCCAATGTCGAGTTTGACCCTGAATACGTCTGAAATGAGAAATGAGCAGAATCTGAGCCAAAGGCTGACAAACTGTTGTAAATTGTTTACCAAAAGTTCATCTACACATTCACCAGCTCATAAAAAGAGACAATGAAGACCTCCATAATAATTAGACAGAAAGAAAATGCCAGAAAACACAGTGGCAGTGTTAGTGGAGAGAGAGAGAGAGACGTTAACTTGTCAGGACGTGGAGAAGTTAGAAATGGAACAGAGTTTAAACAATTGCAGCAGGAGGGAAAGTGGGGCGAGCAGGAAAGAATGCAGAGATAGGTCCACAGTGGGATGGACGGAAGGAGAGATTAAACAAGAAACAGGATGGTGATATAAGGTAAGAGGGAAAATTAACATAAGAGGCAAAGATAAAAAGGTAAACGCACAAGAACAGAAAGAAATAAGATGATTGGACCATTCGGCCCATCAAACATTTAATACAATCATCGCTGATGTCCACTTCAACTCCACTTTCTCATCCACTCCCCTTATTGCTTGATTCCCACAGAGTCCAAACTCTTAGCAATCTTAGCCTGAATAATTCAGCATCTACAGCCTTCTCAAGTAGAGAATTTCAAAGATTCACAACATTCTGAGTGATGACATTTTTCCCATAAGATCATAAGATATGGGAGTAGAACAAGGCCACTCAGCCCATCGAGTCTGCTCCACCATTCAATCATGGCTGATATTTTTCTCATCCCCATTCTCCTGCCTTTTCCCCATAACCCCTGATCCACTTATAAATCAAGAACCTATCCAGCTGTCTTAAAGACACTCAGTGACCTGGCCTCCATAGCCTTCTGCAGCAAAGTGTTCCACAGATCCCCCACTCTCTGGTTTAAGAAATTCCTCCTCATCTCTGTTTTAAAGGATCGTCCCTTTAGCCTGAGGTTGTGCCCTCTCTGGTTCTAGTTTTTCCTACTAGTGGAAACATCCTCTCCAGGTCCACTCTATCCGGGCCTCTCTGTATCCTGTAAGTTTCAATAAGATCCCCCCTCATCCTTCTAAACTTCAATGAGTACAGACCCAGAGTCCTCAACCATTCCTCATATGACAAGTCTGCATTCCAGGGATCATTCTTGCTTGAACCTTGTCTGGATCCTTTCCAAGGCCAGCACATCCTTGCTTAGATACGGGGCCCAAAACTGCTCACAATTCTCCAAATGGGGTCTGACCAGAGCCTTATACAGCCTCAAAAGTCCATCCCTGCTCTTGTATTCTAGCCCTCTCGACATGAATGCTAACATTGCATTTGCCTTCCTAACTGATGACTGAACCTGCACGTTAACCTGAAGAGAATCTTGAACAAGGACTCCCGGGTCCCTTTGTGTTTCTGATTTCCCCATATTAGCTGAACCCTGAAATTACATCGGGGCAAAATTGTCATGGAATTGGGTTGATTCTGGAATGACAAGACCCCAGTGCAGAAGCACTGCCCCCACTACCAGCAGATCCTATTTTCACTAACATGTCAAAGAAAATGGAGAGGTGCAGGTGTTTGAACATAGAACAGTACAGCACAGTACAGGCCCTTCGGCCCTCGATGTTGTGCCGAGCTATGTCCAAACCCAAGATCAAGCTATCCCACTCCCTATCATTCTGGAGTGCTCCATGTGCCTATCCAATAACCACTTGAAAGTTCCTAAAGTGTCCGACTCCACTATCACAGCAGGCAGTGCATTCCACACCCCAACCACTCGCTGAATAAAGAATCTACCTCGGACATCCCTCCTATATCTCTCACCATGAACGTTATAGTTATGTCCCCTAGTAACAGCAATGTTGATGGGAGGTGGGGCAGCCCCTGAGACCTTGGTGGTCGAGGGGGTTATTTCTTGGTCTAATTGGCCAATCTCAGTGCACTAGCTTTACTGGCATGTTTAGGCCCCACCCCTCAAGATGACGTTGTGAAACACCCTCCCCCTCACCCGCCCACCCCACAAACCAATCCCCCCCACCCCCCCTCGGCTTTTTTTGACAAAGTCTCAAAGTCTTCCTCAATGCAGAGCTCACCTGTGACCACATGATGCACTTCATGATGTGCTTGTTTTCTGGGGAGTGCCCGTGACAGCGACGTTGTGGGACAGCTGTCTCTGAGGGACAGAATCCTGGATGCATCCTTGTTGTGCAACTGTAAACCTGACAGCTCAGTGCCTTCATTTCCACCGTCTCCTCTTGCAGTCTCCTCTGCTTCATTTCTGAGAAAGTAGAATCTGAGAGTGAAAAAACTGTTGAAGAACGTATCGTCACAAAGATTCCTGTTTGATGATCTGCCTGCCTTTAAAGATTACACTCTGGGAGATGCCCAGCCTGTCTCAATGAGGGAAAAATGGCCCCTCATGTTGGAGGAGATGCTGGACCAAATCAGGCCTTCAGTGATGGTTTTTCACATTTCCTGAAGTGTGAAACATTTGCTGTTTCTCCTTGTAGTTATTTGTAGGACATTTGCATTCTACATAATTTACCAGATCAGTTGATGGATTGCATTCTCCTGCAAGTGTAATGTTGCTGTTTCCTTGAAGTGTCCAATGTCAAAACATTCTGGAAATTTCAATAGTAAAAATAGTAAATGCTGGAAAAGCTCACCATGTCTGGCAGTATCTGTGCAGAGTAAAAGAGTTAACGTTTTGAATCCACAAGTTAACCCAATTTTCTATTCCACAGAAGCTGCCAAACCTGCTGAGTTTTTAAAGAGTTTTCTGTTTTATCAGAATCACAGAAATGTAAATGCAGAAGAAGACCATTTGGCCCATCGTGTCTGTACAAGCTCTCCAAACAAGCATTATGACTTTGATACGTTGGCCATGCTAAATTCTCTCTCAGTGTTCCCAAACAGGCGCCAGAGTGTGGCAACTAGGGGATTTTCACAATTACTTCATTGCAGTGTTAAAGCAAGCTTACTTGTAACTAAACTTTACTTGAGTGTTTTTTCCATCTTATTCCCACACTCCTGCATATTGTTCCTATTCAAATAATCATCTAATGTCCTTTTGAACATCTTGATTGAAGCTGCCTCCATCACACTTCCAGGCAGCACATTCTAGACCACAACAACTCGATGTGTGGAAAAGTTTCTTCTCACATCACATTTGGTTCTTTTACAAATCACTTTCAATCTGTGGCCTCTCGATCTTGACCCTTTTACGAGTGAGAACAGTTTCTCTCAATCTACTCTGTCCAGCCCCTCATTATTTTCAATATCTTTATCATGTGTCCTCTTAGCCTTCTTCTCCCCAAGGAGAACAGCCCCAATCTGTCCAGTTTATCCTTATAAATGAAGGTTCTCATCTCTGGAATCATTCTTGTAAACTTTTTCTGCAATCTCTCCAATGTGTTCACATCTTGTACTCCAGGCCCCATTAATAAAGCCCAGAATATTATATCCTTTATCAACAGCTCTCTCCACCTATTCTGCCACCTTCAATGGACTATGCACATAGACACCCAGCTCCTCTGGTCCTGCATCACCTTAAGAGTTTTACCACCTATTTTATATTGTCTCTCCATGTTCTTCCTCCCAAAATATCACTTCTCTGTGTGGGACTTCATCTATCTGCCCACTTCACCAACCTGTCTCTGTGCTTCTGAAGTTTAACACTGTCCTCTTCACAGTTACAATGCTTCCAAGTTTTGTATCATCCACAGATTTTGAAATTGTCCCCTGCACACCAAGATCTCGATCATTAATATATATCATGAAAAGCAAGGGTCCCAAAACCGACCCCTGGGAAACTCCACTACAAGCCTTCCTCCAATATGAAAAATATCCATTGACTATTCTATTATTCAGCCAGTTTTGTATCCGTGTTGATGTTGTTTTTTTCATTCCATGAATAACTTTTCCCACAAGGCTCTTATGGGGAACTGAATTGAACACCTTCTGAAAGTCCATGTAGACGACATCAGCAACATTACCCTCATCAACACTTCCTGTTCCCTTCTCAAAAAATTTCAGCAAGTTAGTTAAACGCAATTTCCCCTTTAGAAGTCCATGCTGCCCCTTCCTAATCAACCCACATTTTTCCATTTGATCCTGAATAATTGTTTCTAGAAGCTTCTAGCACTGATGTTAAACTGACTGCTCTGTAATTGCTGGGGATATCCTGAGCTAGGTCTCTGTTATCGCAACACCATTCTTCATGAGACAACCTGCACCTGAGATTCCCCTATTTTATTCACTATACTCCATGCATTCACAAATATTAGCCCCAATTTAGATGTTATTATTTTCTCCCTTATCCTGACTTCCCACATTAACTTACTATTCTCTATACTATTGCTTTCTGTCTTTTCCAGTATTTTAAGCTCCTGGTATTCCTCTCAAATATTTCCTCTTGGTTTAAGTTAGTTTAAAACCCTCCCA
This sequence comes from Carcharhinus amblyrhynchos, assembly GCF_965287045.1. NCBI lineage: Eukaryota > Metazoa > Chordata > Chondrichthyes > Carcharhiniformes > Carcharhinidae > Carcharhinus > Carcharhinus amblyrhynchos. Next base: position 140,343,387 of record NC_137326.1, read on the forward strand.
ACAGTACTGATCAAACCCCCCACAGGGAACTCAATCCCAGCTCTGTTCTGGTGCAATCCATCTGGCTTGTATAGGTGCCATCTCCTCCCCAGTTTCCCAGAATCTAAAGCCCTCCCTGTGTTCCATTTTTCCAACCATGTGTTCACCTGCCTTATCCTCCTGTCTGTGTAGTCACTGGTCCGTGGCACTGGGAGTAATGTGGAGATTACTACACTGGACGTCCTGTTTGCTCATTTTTTTACTGAGCTCCTTAAGTTCTGATTGCAGGATCTCATTCCCCTTTCTACCCATGTTTTTGGTACCAATGTGGACCACAGGTCAGGGATACCTCTGACCTATTAATCAGAGGTCGGGAATATATGGAAGTATATTCACTCCTGGGTAGCGAAGCTGGTACTGTTTCTCAAGCTGATGACAGGCTGGATTCGGGCGAGAGAATGATTCATTTCACCAATTAAAATTTGCAAATGTGAGCTGTAGTCTTGGATATACCAGATGTACATGGGTTAGGTTTGCTAGGTTACGGTTGCACCTTTGTAGGTGCAATGAGCTAATTATTTCCAATCCTGTTGACAGGTGGAACACTATAGGCTAAGGTAATAATGTGTAATATTGTAATTGGACCCTCCAGTTTGGATAATGGGCTGGGCAGGGGTTGAGGTGTTTAGAACAGTATATTAGTTCTACGTTTGTAATATTAAGGCAGAGATGATAGTTGGTGCCCATAAGCTACTCTCTCTCCTGGTGCACACATTAGCAAATAAAACTCCTCTTCATTCTTTAACCACGTGCTGTCTGTCATATTCTATGTATTGGTTGAGTGAGATCAGCTGAATACAAGACACCCTAGTGGGACATCTCAGAAAATTCCTCTTACGGGAGTTATCCAGAACTAGGGGTCACAGTCTGAGGATATCAGTGGAACCATTTAGAACTGAGATGAGGAGAGATTGAATTGAGGTAGGGGGATTGGATTTAGGAGTCGCAGCATCATGTTGCAACTGTACACAACTCTGGTGTGGCCGCACTTGGAGTATTGTGTGCAGTTCTGGTCCCCACATTACAGGAAGGATGTGGAGGCTTTGGAGAGGGTGCAGAGGAGGTTTACCAGGATGTTGCCTGGTATGGAGGGGAGGTCCTATGAGGAGAGACTGAGGGATTTGGGGTTGTTTTCGTTAGAAAGAAGGCGGCTAAGAGGGGATCTTATTGAAACATGTAAGATGATTAGAGGTTTGGATAGGGTGGACAGTGATAGCCTTTTTCCTCGGATGGAGAAAGCTAGCACGAGGGGGCATGGCTTTAAATTAAGGGGGGGTAGTTATAGGATGGATGTCAGGGGTAGGTTCTTTACCCAGAGGGTGGTGAGGGATTGGAATGCCCTGCCTGCTGCAGTTGTAAATGCGCCTAGTTTGGGGGCGTTTAAGAGATCCGTGGATAGGTTTATGGATGGAAAGGGATTGGTTTAGGTTAGAGGGTCATTGTTTTTTAACTGGTCGGCGCAACATCGTGGGCCGAAGGGCCTGTTCTGCGCTGTAATGTTCTATGTTCTTCACCCAAACAGTGGTCAGGACTTCTCTACCACACAAAACATTTGAGATCAAACATTATATATTTTCAAGGAGTTCGACACAGCTCTTGGGGTGAAATGGATCATAGGATATCAATGGGGAAAGCATTGTATTGGATGAGGCAGTAGCGTAGCGGTATTGTCACTGGCCTAGTAATCCAGAGACCCAGCAGTAAGATCCAGGGACCCAGGTTCAAATCTCACCACAGCTATGATGAAAAAAAAGTCTAAAGGTGACCATGAAACCATTGTCGATTGTTGTAAAAACCCACTTTGTTCACTAATGTCCTTTATCTGATTTACCTGGGTGCTGCCTGGATTAGAGGGTGTGAGCAATAAAGAGAGGCTGGGCTAACTGGGGTTGTTTTCTCTGGAGTGGCGGAGATAGTGTTGGCGGTCAGATACCAAGGGCAGGCGGAAGGGATTAATTTAATTTGACATCATGCTCGGCACAATGTCATGGGCTGAAAGGCTTGTTCCTGAACCATACTGTTCTATGTTCTGGTGTGACCCACATGTGACTCCAGATCTACACCAATATGGTTGCCTTTCAAATGGCCTCTGGAATGGAGGGGAGCGACATCTATAGACAATAAATGAATTTTTCAAAAAGTTGTGATCATAATGAATGGTGGAACAGGCTCGAAGGGCTGAATGGATTACTCCTGCTCCTATTTTCTCTGTTTCTATGTTTAATTTCAGCTTTTTTGGATCCATCAAACTCCAGTTCAAGGTTGGGAAAGTCTCCTCTTTACCCAGCCCCCAGTGAATGATCTACAAGAAGCCCAAGGCCTGAACGTGTTAATTATTCCTTCGGTTCAACACTTGTCTAAGTGCACTATTGTCTTTAATGGTATCTTTCTTGAGTGCAAGGTGTGTGAATGATGTAACAGTTTTGGGATATGTGTTAATAAATAATCATTTTTAAGTCCATTAAAGTTACTGCTCTTTAATTTAATTCCATGCAGATGAGAGCTTAGAAAGACACTTACCAATCTTTCCAACACAAGCATACTGATTATGGATGGTGAGCTTCAGTTTACTCCTCCTCTCCCATTTGTATTCTGAGATTTACCCAGAGTATCCTAGGATATACACTTGGTATATTGAAATGTATTCACAGTTAACTCAGATATACCTAGGGTATCTTGAGATGTAGCAATAGTGTTCTGAGATATACCCAGAATATATGAAGATATAGAATCATAGAATTCAAACATTGCAGAAGGAAGCCATTCGGCCCATTGAGTCTGACAACAATACCACCTGAGCCCCATGTATAAATGCCATGTATTTACCCCACTCATCTCCCTGGCGCCAAAGGGCAATTTAGCATGGCCAGCCAACCTAACCCGCACATCTTTGGATTGTAGAAGGAAACTGGAGCACCCGGAGGAAACCCGTGTAGACATGGGGAGAACGTGCAAATTCCATACAGACAGTGACTCAAAGCTGGAATTGAACCCAGGTCCCTGGCGCCGTGAGGCAGCAGTGCTAACCTCTGTGTCACCGTGCCGCCCAGAGTATAACCCAGGTATACTCCAGCTTTATCCCAATATACTTTGGGTATGTCTTGCTGTTGTCCAGGCAAAAGAACATAAGAACATAAGAACATAAGAAATAGGAGCAGGAGTAGGCCATCTAGCCCTTCAAGCCTGCCCCGCCATTCAATAAGATCATGGCTGATCTGTCGTGGCTCAGTTCCAGTTTCCTGCCCTCTCCCCATAACCCTTAATCCCCTCTCTTATCAAGAACCCATCAACCCGCTTCTAAAAATATTTAGCGAGGCAGCCTCCACCACTTCAACGGGCAGAGAATTCCAGAGATTCACCACCCTTTGAGTGAAGAAGTTCCTCCTCAACTCCGTTCTAAACCGCCTCCCCTTTATCTTGAGGCTGTGCCCCCTAGTCCTACTGTCTTTTTTGAGCGGGAAGAGTCTCTCCACCTCTATCCTATCCATCCCATTCATCATCTTATACGTCTCAATGAGATCTCCCCTCATTCTTCTAAACTCTAACGAGTACAAGCCTAGTTTATTCAGCCTCTCCTCATAGCTCAACCCCCTCAACTCCGGTATCAGCCTAGTAAACCTCCTCTGCACTCCCTCCAGGGCCAAAATATCCTTGCGCAGGTGCGGCGCCCAAAACTGCACACAGTACTCCAGCTGCGGCCTCACCAATGCCCTATACAGCTGCAGCAAGACCTCCCTACTTTTATATTCAATCTCCCTCGCTATGAAGGCCAGCATCCCATTCGCCTTCCTGACCACCTGCTGCACCTGCAAGCTGGGTTTTTGCGACTCATGCACAAGGACCCCGAGGTCCCTCTGCACCGTCGCCTGCTGCAGTTTTTCGCCTCGTAAGTAATAGTCCTTCCTACCATTCTTCCTACCAAAGTGGACCACCTCACACTTGCCAACATTAAATTCCATTTGCCATTTCCTGGCCCATTCGCCCAGCCTATCTAGATCCTTCTGCAGACTCTCCACACCCTCCGCACAATTTGCCGTTCCCCCAATCTTGGTGTCATCAGCAAATTTCGACACCCTGCACTCGGTTCCCTCCTCCAGATCATCTATATAAATGGTAAATAGCTGAGGCCCCAGCACCGACCCCTGGGGCACCCCACTAGTCACCAACCGCCAATCCGAATAGCACCCATTGACCCCCACTCTCTGCCTCCTATTTGACAACCAATCCTCTATCCACGCTAACACCCTACCCCCAACTCCATGTCCCCTGACCTTCTGCAATAACCTCTTGTGAGGTACCTTGTCAAACGCCTTCTGAAAATCAAGAAAGACCACATCCACCGGCTCTCCTCTATCCACTGCCCTAGACACATCCTCATAGAACTCCAGTAAATTTGTCAGACACGACTTCCCTTTAATGAAACCGTGTTGCGTCTGCTCTATCAAGCAATTCCCTTCAAGATGCCTCGCAATTTCCTCCTTAATGACGGATTCTAACATTTTACCTACCACAGACTTTAAACTAACCGGCCTATAATTCCCCGCCTTTTGCCTGGCACCCTTCTTAAACAATGGCGTAACATTAGCTCATAAGAACTAAGAGTAGAAGTCGACCATCTGGCCCCTCGAGCCTGCTCCGCTATTCAGTAAGATCATGGCTGATCTTTCTGTGGACTCAGCTCCACTTACCCACCCGCTCACCATAACCTTTAATTACTGTTCAAAACTGTATCTATCCTTGCCTTAAAAACATTCAATGAGGGAGCCTCAACTGCTTCACTGGGCAGGGAATTCCACAGATTCACAACCCTTTGTGTGAAGAAGTTCCTCCTCAACTCAGTCCTAAATCTGCTTCCCCTTATTTTGAGGCTATGCCCCCTAGTTCTAGTTTCACCCACCAGTGGAAACAACTTCCCTGCTTCTATCTTATCGATTCCCTTCATAATCTTATATGTTTCTGTAAGATCTCCCCTCATTCTTCTGAATCCCAGTGAGTATAGCCCCAGTCTACTCAGTCTCTCCTCAGAAGCCAATCCTCTCAACTCCGGAATCAACCTAGTGAATCTCCTCTGCACCCCCTCCAGTGCCAGTATATCCTTTCTCAAGTAAGGAGACCAAAACTGTACACAGTACTCCAGGTGTGGCCTCACCAGCACCTTATACAGCTGTAACATAACCTCACTGTTTTTAAACTTCATCCCTCTAGCAATGAAGGACAAAATTCCATTTGCTTTCTTAATTACCTGCTGCACCTACAAACCAACTCCTTGAGATTCCTGCACAAGGACACCCAGGTCCCTCTGCACAGCAGCATGCTGCAATTTTTAACCATTTAAATAATGATCCATTTTGCTGTTATTCCTACCAAAATGGATACCTCACATTTACCAACATTGTACTCCATCTGCCAGGCCCTCGCCCACTCACTTAGACTATCTATATCCCTTTGCAGACTTTCAGCGTCCTCTGTACACTTTGCTCTTCCACCCACCTTAGTGTCATTTGCGAATTTTGACACACTACACTTGGTCCCCAACTCTAAGTCATCGATGTAAATCATAAAAAATTGCAGTCCCAACACTCATCCCTGAAGTACGCCACTGGTCACCAATCACCAACCAGAAAAACACCCATTTACCCCCACTCTTTGCTTTCTGTTAGTTAATCAATCCTCTATCCATGATAATATATTACCCGTAACACCGTGCACCTTTATCTTGTGTCGCAGTTTTTGGAGCGGCACCTTGTCAAATGCCTTCTGGAAATCCAGATACACCACATCCACAGGCTCCCCATTGTCCACTGCACATGTAATGTTCTCAAAGAATTCCACCAAATTACTCAAACATGACCTGCCCTTCATGAACCCATGCTGTGTCTTACCAATGGGACAATTTATATCCAGATGTCTCGCTCTTTCTTCCTTGATGATAGATTCAAGTATTTTCCTTACTACACTGTGCTAACCACTGTGCTACTATACGGACGGCACGGTAGCACAGTGGTTAGCACTGCTGCTTCACAGTACAGGGAGCTGGGTTCGATTCCCAGCTCGGGTCACTGTCTGTTTGGAGTTTGTAGATTCTCCTCATGTCTGCGTGAGTTTCCTCCGGATACTCCGGTTTCCTTCCACAGTCCAAAGATGTGCAGGTTAGGTTGATTGGCTGTGCTAAAATTGCCCTGAGTGTCCTGAGGTGCATGGGTTAGGGGGATTAGCAAGTAAATATGTAGGGATATGGGGTAGGGCCTGGGTGGCATTGTGGTTGGTGCAGACCTGATGGGCTGAATGGCCTCTTTCTGCACTGTAGAGATTCTAAGTCTAAGTCATTCTAAGAAGTTAAGCTAACCGGCCTACAGTTACCCGCCTTTTGTCTATCTCATTTTTTAAACAGTGGCGTCACATTTGCTGTTTTCCAATCTGTGGGAACCACCCCAGAGTTCAGCGAATTTTGGTAAATTACCACTAGTGCGTTTGCTATTTCTCCTGCCATCACTTTTAGTCCCCTGGGATACATTCCATCAGGACCAGGAGACTTGTCTACCTTTAGCCCCCATTAACTTGCCCAACACTGCCTCTTTCATGATAATGATAGTTTCTAGGCTCTCACCTGCCAGAGCCTTCCTGTCATAAGGACTGATCAAGAGGGACTGATTGTGGACAAGTCCCCAGGACCGGATGGAATGCATCCAAGGGATCTGAAAGAAATGGTGGAGGTGATAGTGGATGCCTTGGTGCTTATTTTCCAAACGTCGCTGGATTCCGGGGAAGTGCCGGAAGATTGGAAAACGGCTAATGTTACGCTGTTGTTTAAGAAGGGTGGCAGGCAAAAGGCAGGGAATTATAGGCCGGTTAGTTTAACGTCTGTTGTAGGTAAAATGTTAGAGTCCGCGATTAAGGAGAAAATAGCGAAGCATCTTGAGGAGAATTGTTTGATAGAGCAGACGCAGCACGGTTTCGTTAAGGGGAAGTCGTGTCTGACAAATTTATTGGAGTTCTATGAGGATGTGTCTAGGGCGGTGGATAGAGGAGAGCCGGTGGATGTGGTCTTTCTTGATTTTCAGAAGGCGTTTGACAAGGTACCTCACAAGAGGTTATTGCAGAAGGTCAGGGGACATGGAGTTGGGGGTAGGGTGTTAGCGTGGATAGAGGATTGGCTGTCAAATAGGAGGCAGAGAGTGGGGGTCAATGGGGGCTATTCGGATTGGCAGTTGGTGACTAGTGGAGTGCCCCAGGGGTCAGTGCTGGGGCCTCAGCTATTTACCATTTATATAGATGATCTGGAGGAGGGAACCGAGTGCAGGGTGTCGAAATTTGCTGATGACACCAAGATTGGTGGAACAGCAAATTGTGCGGAGGGTGTGGAGAGTCTGCAGAAGGATCTAGATAGGCTGGGCGAATGGGCCAGGAACTGGCAAATGGAATTTAGTGTTGGCAAATGTGAGGTTGTCCACTTTGGTAGGAATAATGGTAGGAAGGACTATTACTTACGGGGCGAAAAACTGCAGCATGCGACGGTGCAGAGGGACCTCGGGGTCCTTGTGCATGAGTCGCAAAAACCCAGCTTGCAGGTGCAGCAGGTGGTCAGGAAGGCGAATGGGGTGCTGGCCTTCATAGCGAGGGGGATTGAATATAAAAGTAGGGAGGTCTTGCTGCAGCTGTATAGGGCACTGGTGAGGCTGCAGCTGGAGTACTGTGTGCAGTTTTGGTCGCTGCACTTACTCAAGGATATTTTGGCCTTGGAGGGAGTGCAGAGGAGGTTTACTAGGCTGATACCGGAGTTGAGGGGATTGAACTATGAGGAGAGGCTGAATAAACTAGGCTTGTACTCGTTAGAGTTTAGAAGAATGAGGGGAGATCTCATTGAGACGTATAAGATAATGAATGGGATGGATAGGATAGAGGTGGAGAGGCTCTTCCCACTCAGAAAGGACAGTAGGACTAGAGGGCACAGCCTCAAGATAAGGGGTGGGGGGGTGCAGTTTAGAACGGAGTTGAGGAAGAACTTCTTCACTCAAAGGGTGGTGAATCTCTGGAATTCTCTGCCCATTGAAGTGGTGGAGGCTGCCTCGCTGAATATTTTTAAGACGTGGGTTGATAAGTTTTTGATAGGCAAGGGGATTAAGGGTTATGGGGAGAGGGCGGGAATGTGGAACTGAGACACGACAGATCAGTCATGATCTCGAAGGGCTGGATGGCCTACTCCTGCTCCTATTTCTTATGTTCTTATTGAATGACGGGGCAGGCTCGAGGGGCTAGATGGCCTACTCCTGCTCCTATTTCTTATGTTTCTTATGTTCTTATGTCATCAATTTTTGGCATGTTATTTGTGTCTTCCACTGTGAAGACCGACACAAAATACCTGTTCAATGCCTCAGCCGTTTCCTCATTTCCAGTAATTACATCCCCCTTCTCATCATCTAAAGGACCAATGTTTACTTTCGCCACATGTTTTCATTTTATATATTTGTAGAAACTTTTGCTCTCTGTTTTTATATTCTGAGCGAGTTTACTCTCATAATCCATCTTACTTTTCTTTATAGCTTTTTTCGTGGCTTTCTGCTGACCTTTAAAGGTTTTCCAATCTTCTAGGTTCCCACTAATCTTTGTCACTTTGTATGCATTTTCTTTCAATTTGATTTCCTCCTTTGTTTCCTTAAATAACCATGGCAGATTATCTCTTTTTCTACAGTCTTTATCACTGGTATATACTTTTGCTGAGCACTGTGAAAGATCACTTTGAAAATCCTCCACAGTTCCTCAATTGTCCCACCATAAAGTTTTTGCTCCCAGTCTACCTTAGCCATTGGTGTTGGATTTCACCTTCTCACGCTCCATCTGTACTTTAAATTCAACCATACTGAGATTGCTTCTTCCAAGAGGATCCTTAACTGCAAGTTATTATTGCTGTATCATTAGACAGGACCAGATCTGGGGTAACTTGCTCCCTTGTCGGTTCCATTACATACTGTCCAAGGAAGCTATCGCGGATACGTTCTATGAACTCCTCCTCAATGATCCTCGACCAATCTGGTTTGACCAATCGATATGTAGATTAAAATCCCCCATGATAATTGCTGTACCAGTTTTACACACATCAGTTATTTCTTTGTTTATTTCTCGCCACACCATGATGTTTTATTTGGTGACCTATAGACTTCGCCTATCCTTACTATTTCTAATTTCCACCCAAATGGACTCAACCTTTTTTCCATAGAACCTATATCATCTCTCACTACTGCCCTGGTATCATCCTTAAATATCAGAGCTACACCACCTCCCTTACTTTCCTGTCCGAACAGTCTGATACCCCTGGATATTCAACTCCCAGTTGTGACCATCCTGAAACCATGTCTCTGTAATGGCCACCAAATCATACTCATTCACAATGATTTGTGCCGTCAACTCATTTACCTTGTTTCGAATGCTACAAGCATTCAGATAAAGTGCCCTTATGCCAGTTTTTGTACCTTTTCTTTGAATTCTAACACTTTAAGGCATTTGTAAGGTCCCCCATGCAAGACTTCTTGAGAAGGTGAGAGGGCATGGGATCCAGGGGGCTGTTGCCTTGTGGATCCAGAACTGGCTTGCCTGCAGAAGGCAGAGAGTGGTTGTGGATGGGTCTTTTTCTGCATGGAGGTTGGTCACCAGTGGAGTGCCCCAGGGATCTGTTCTAGGACCCTTGCTGTTTGTCATTTTCATAAATGAACTTGGTGAGGAAGTGTAGGGATGGGTTAGTAAGTTCGCCGACGACACGAAGGTTGGTGGTGTTGTGGATAGTCAGGAGGGATGTCAGAAGTTGCAGCGTGACGTAGATAGGGTGCAAGACTGGGCGGAGAAGGGGCAGATGAACTTCATTGTGGATAAATGTGTAGTGGTCCATTTTGGCAGGACCAACGGGATGCAGGAGTACAATAAGAACATAAGAAATAGGAGCAGGAGTAGGCCATCTAGCCCTTCGAGCCTGCCCCGCCATTCAATAAGATCATGGCTGATCTGTCGCTGCTCAGTTCCACTTTCCCGCCCTCTCCCCATAACCCTTAATCCCCTCTCTTATCAAAAACCCATCAACCCGCATCTTAAAAATATTTAGCGAGGCAGCCTCCACCACTTCAACGGGCAGAGAATTCCAGAGATTCACCACCCTTTGAGTGAAGAAGTTCCTCCTCAACTCCGTTCTAAACCGCCCCCCTTTTATCTTGAGGCTGTGCCCCCTAGTCCTACTGTCTTTTTTGAGCGGGAAGAGTCTCTCCACCTCTATCCTATCCATCCCATTCATTATCTTATACGTCTCAATGAGATCTCCCCTCATTCTTCTAAACTCTAACGAGTACAAGCCCAGTTTATTCAGCCTCTCCTCATAGCTCAACCCCCTCAACTCCGGTATCAGCCTAGTAAACCTCCTCTGCACTCCCTCCAAGGCCAAAATATCCTTGCACAGGTGCGGCGCCCAAAACTGCACACAGTACTCCAGCTGCGGCCTCACCAATGCCCTATACAGCTGCAGCAAGACCTCCCTACTTTTATATTCAATCCCCCTCGCGATGAAGGCCAGCATCCCATTCGCCTTCCTGACCACCTGCTGCACCTGCAAGCTGGGTTTTTGCGACTCATGCACAAGGACCCCGAGGTCCCTCTGCACCGTCGCCTGCCGCAGTTTTTCGCCCCGTAAGTAATAGTCCTTCCTACCATTCTTCCTACCAAAGTGGACCACCTCACACTTGCCAACATTAAATTCCATTTGCCATTTCCTGGCCCATTCGCCCAACCTATCTAGATCCTTCTGCAGACTCTCCACACCCTCCGCACAATTTGCCGTTCCCCCAATCTTGGTGTCATCAGCAAATTTCGACACCCTACACTCGGTTCCCTCCTCCAGATCATCTATATAAATGGTAAAAAGCTGAGGCCCCAGCACCGACCCCTGGGGCACTCCACTAGTCACCATCCGCCAATCCGAATAGCACCCGTTGATCCCCACTCTCTGCCTCCTATTTGACAACCAATCCTCTATCCACGCTAACACCCTACCCCCAACTCCATGTCCCTCGACATTCTGCAATAACCTCTTGTGAGGTACTTTGTCAAACGCCTTCTGAAAATCTAGAAAGACCACATCCACCGGCTCTCCTCTATCCACCGCCCTAGACACATCCTCATAGAACTCCAGTAAATTTGTCAGACACGACTTCCCTTTAATGAAACCGTGCTGTGTCTGCTCTATCAAGCAATTCCCTTCAAGATGCCTCGCAATTTCCTCCTTAATGACAGATTCTAACATTTTACCTACCACAGACGTTAAACTAACCGGCCTATAATTCCCCGCCTTTTGCCTGGCACCCTTCTTAAACGGCGTAACATTAGCCGTTTTCCAATCATCTGGCACTTCCCCGGAATCCAGCGACATCTGGAAAATAACCACCAAGGCATCCACTATCACCTCCGCCATTTCTTTCAGAACCCTCGGATGCATTCCATCCGGTCCTGGGGACTTGTCCACAATCAGCCCCTCCAGTCTGTCAAGCACCGCCTCTCTAGTAACGGTAATGTCATTAGAGAGGCGGTGCTTGACAGACTGGATCAAGGGTAGGAGTCTTAGCTAGGTTGAAGAGCAGAAGGATCTTGGGGTCCGGGTCCATAAGGCTCTTAAATCGGCCTCGCAGGTGGAGGACGTGGTCAAGAAGGCGTATGGTGTACTGGCCTTCATTAATCAAGGGATTGAGTTTAGGAGTCGGGAGGTAATGCTGCAACATTATAAGACCCTTGTCAAACCCCACTTGGAGCACTGTGCGCAGTTCTGGTCGCCTCACTACAGGAAGGATGTGGAAGCTATTGAGAGGGTGCAGAGGAGATTTACAAGGATGTTGCCTTGATTGGGAGGCATGCCTTACGAAGACAGGTTGAGAGAGCTAGGTCTTTTCTCCCTGGAGAGACGAAGGACGAGAGGTGACCTGATAGAGGTTTATAAGATGTTGAGAGGTGTAGATAGGGTGGATTCTCGGAGGCTATTTCCCAGGGCTGAAATGGTCGCTACGAGAGGACACAGGTTTAAGGTGCAGGGAAGCAGGTACAGAGGAGATGTCGGGGTAAGTTTTTCACTGAGGGTGGTGAGTGAGTGGAATTCGCTGCCGTCGGTGGTGGTAGAGGTGAACTCACTGGGGTCTTTTAAGGGACTTCTGGATGAGTACATGGGATTTAATGGGATTGGGAGTTACAGATAGTTCTGTGGCCTGGTAGGTATAGATGTGATCGGCGCAACTTGTGGGCCGACGGGCCTGTTTGTACTGTAGTGTTCTACGTACTTCCATTAATAACATCTCCTGAGTTCTCCTGTTTTATCCTGATTTTTGATGTAGTTGGAACATTCTCCCCACAGTTTGTCCTTGCTCCCTCCTTCTCAGACTCCTTACGTAGGTTTCCATCCTCCTGGCATATTAGTTTAAACCCTCCCCAACTACTCCAGCAAACACCTCTCCCCCGCCCCCACCCCGCCCCCCAGGACATCAGTCCCAGTCTTGTCCAGGTGTAACTCGTCCAATTTGTACAGGTCCCACTTCCCCCAGAACCGGTGCCAATGCCCCAGGAATCTGAAACCCTCTCCCTGACACCATCTCTTCAGCCACATATTTATCCGATATCTCCTCTCATTTCTACTCTGACTAGCATGTGGCATCGGTAGTTTCCGACCAAACAAACCTGTTGGACTTTAACCTGGTGTTGTGAGCTTTCTTACTGTGTTTACCTGAACAGGTGCCAGAGTGTGGTGGTGAGGGATTTTCACAGTAACTTTATTGCATTGTTAATGTAAGCCTATTTGTGACAATAATAAACAAACTTTAAACTTTAGGGGTGGCAAGAGGAACAGTGAGATCACTACTTTTGAGGTTGATTTCTTAACTTTCTTTTCAGCTCTCTGGATTCTGCTTATATCATGGTGTACCCCATTAATCCCAGTACATTGCAGAAATATCCAGTATACTCCAGCTTTAGCCCAGTATACCCTAGGTATATCCTGCTAGAATACACTCCAAATATATTTCTCTGTTAGCTGTTTGTTTAGTTTGGGATTCTGGGCTGTTTGGAATTTTGCAATGCAATAAACAGAAAACAGTCCAACATGTCCAAATCAGCAATTCACTGTGTGTTATTCTCCTGCCTTTTCTCCTGCAAATTCTTCCCCGCTCCTTTTGTTTAGGTTTTTCTAAAGATGTCCGAAATGATCTTGAAATACTTGCCATTAAAAATGCATCTTGAAAAATCCCATTGTCGTCAACACTGTGTTTTATTTATCCGAGGTTATCACAAATTCCACTGGGAGCAAGGGGAGGTGGTTTAACAACAGAATTGAACCAAGCAGAGCGTAAGACATTCCAAACACATGATTAATCTCACTCAGCCACTCTGCATGATAACAGCTTAAAGGCTGCAAGTTACAGAAACATCAATTAATTAGGAATTAAACAGATCAATCAGATTGCTCCATTTATTCTCAGCAGTTTCACTTGGACCTGAGTGAACATTCTTCCTCAGTATGGAGGGGGCTCAGCTCACCTGCTCCCTCAATCAGCCCTCCCCCTAACCACAACGAGGTGGCAGGGGAGTGGGAAGTGAAGTTGAGGGAGAGAGAAGGATGCGGAGAGGGAGGCGAAGGGAGCTGGGCAGTAAGTGAAGGAGGCTATTGGGAAAGCAAGACAGGGAGAGAGCGAGGGAGAGAGTGTAGGGAGGAGTGTGGAAGTGAGGGGGGAGAAGTGGAGTGAAAGAGGGTATTTGGAGAGAAGGAGGTGGAACGGGGGATAGTAGAAAGAGAAAGTGAGGAGTTAAGTGGGGCGGCACGGTAGCACAGTGGTTAGCGCTGTTGCTTTACAGCTCCAGGAACCTGGATTCGATTCCCAGCTCGGGTCACTGTCTGTATGGAGTTTGCACATTCTCCTTGTGTCTGCATGGGTTTCCTCCGGGTGCTCTGGTTTCCTCCCACAGTCCAAAGATGTGCGGATTAGGTTGATTGGCCGTGCTAAAATTGCCCCTTAGTGTCCTGAGATGCGTAGGTTAGCTGGATTAGCAAGTAAATGTGTAGGGATGTGGGGGTAGTGCCTGGGTGGGATTGTGATCGAGTACAGATTCAATGGGCCAAATGGCCTCTTTCTGCATTGTGGGGTTTCTGTGAGTGGGAGGGGGAGTACTATGAGGTGAGAGGGGCAATGTTTGAGGGAAAGAAGAGAGTGGGGGGTGACAGGGAGAGGTGGAGAGGGATAGATAGAGAGTTGGGGTAGAGAGGAACAAATGAAAGAGGAAAAGGGATGATGGGGTGAAAGAGAAAGGGGAAGAATGTAGTGTAGCTGGGTCTGGCAACAGGTGATCAATGTAGGAAGCTTTTTTTATTCATTTGTAGGATATGGGCATTGTTGACTGACCAGCATTTATTGCCCATCCCGAGTTGCCTTTGAGAAGGTGGTGGTGAGCTGCCTTCTTCAATCATTGCAGTCCACGTGCTGTGAGTTGACCTAATGTTGTTAGGGAGGGAATTCCAGGATTTTGACCCAGTGACTGTGAAGGAACAGAGATATATTTCCATATCAGGACGGTGAGTGACACAGAGGGGAACTTGCAGATGGTGGTGGTTTTCCCAGGTATTTTCTATCTGCTCTTTCTTGCTTTCATCCCTAATTGTCCTAGTTGGTGGGGAGCAGACTTCTTGAACCATTGCTGTTCATATGGTGTAGCTACACCCATAGCGCTGTTAGGGAGGAGTTCCAGAAATTTGACCAGTGACAGTGAAGGAACGGTGATATATTTCCAAGTCAGGATGGTGAGTGACATGGAAGGGAACCTCCAGGTGGTAGGGTTCCCCATGTGTCTGTTGTCCTTGTCATTCTTGATAGTAATGGTTATCAGTTTGGAAGGTGATGTCTAGGGAATCTAGGTGAGTTCCTGCAGGACATCTTGTAGGTGGTACACACTGCTGCCACTGTTCATTGCTGGTGAGGGAGTGAATGTTTGTGGAAGGGGTGCCAATCAAGTGGGGCTGGTTTCTCCTGGATGGTGTCGAGCTTCCTGAGTGTTGTTGGACCTGCAGCCATCCAGGCAAATGGAGAATGCTCCTTCACACTCCTGACTTGTGCCTCGTAGAGCGTGGACAGACTCTGGGGAGTCAGGAGGTGAGTTACTCACTGCAGGGTTCCCAATGTTTAGCCTGCTCTGGTAGCTATAGTATTTATGTGGCTAGTTGGAGGCAGTGCAATGTAGCTTTCCAAATTTGTACTTGGATCACAGAGAGATGATGTTAACTTGAGTTTTATTCCATGAAATTGAACTGATTAAGGGCAGATTTGAATGAAGTATTCAAGACATTAAGAGAGACAGGTAATTATTCCTCATTTGCTCGATTTCCAGTTGAGAATCTAGGGCTGCAGCAGAGTCTAAAAATTAAAGACCAAATTTTCATTACAAGACTTTTGACACTAAAAAGAGAAACCAGAATGTACAGGAGTGAAATTAAGAAATACTTCAATACAGGGCAGGCGGGATTTGAAATTGTCTTCCATAAATGGCAATTAGTATTGGGTCAATTGTGAATTTTAAATCTGAGATTAGTAGGTGTTTATTATCCAGAGGTATTAAGGGACATGGGACAAGGATGAGTAGATGGAGTTCAGTCACAGATCAGCCATGATCATGCTGAATGGTGACAGAACAGACTGGAGGAGCTGAATGGCCTACACCTGTTCCCATGTAATGGTGGATAGGGTAGGAATTCGGGTGGGTGTGGTCGTGACTGAAATACTGTTCTGGTTGGACGGCAGGAGAGGGAAGTGTGAGAACATAAGAACATAAGAAATAGGATCAGGAGTAGGCCATCTAGCCCTTCGAGCCTGCCCCACGATTCAATAAGATTATGGTTGATCTGAAGTGGATCATATCCACTTATCCGCCTGCTCCCCATAACCCTTAATTCCCTTATCTATTAGAAATCTATCAACCCTTGACTTAAATATATTCAACAAGGTAGCTTCCATCGCTTCAATGGGCAGAGAACTCCAGAGATTCATCACCCTCTGAGAAAAGAAGTTCCTCCTCAACTCTGTTCTAAACTGACCCCCCCCCCCCCCCCCCTTATCTTGAGGCTGTGCCCTCTAGTTCTGCTATCCTTTCTAAGCGGGAAGAATCTCTCTACCTCTACCCTATCTAACCCCTTCATTATCTTGTAAGTGTCTATAAGATCCCCCCTCAGCCTTCTAAACTCTAACGAGTACAGACCCAATCTACTCAATTTCTCCTCATAAGCTAACCCCCTCATCTCGATATCAACCTGGTGAACCTTCTCTGTACTCCCTCCAAGGCCAATATATCCTTTTGCAAATAAAGGGACCAAAATTGCACACAGTACTCTAGTTGCGGCCTCACCAGTGCCTTGTACCTTGTGAGAGTAAAGGGTGTCACAGATATGAGCTTGGTTCTGAGTGGCAATCACAATGCATTGTGGGAATGGAGACTGAGGGAGTGAAGTTTCATTGTCATCTTTGTAGCAGCTTTGGAGAATCTGAAATGGAAGACCTCTTATTGAAACTGTGCCACCGCGGTCGAGAGTCCCCTATGAAGGGAAACAGTCTCTCAACATTGAGCCTGTCAAAAGCCCACAGAACCTTTTATGTTTCAATTAGCTCAGTTTTTGCTTTTCTCAAATCCAGTGAGTGTCAACTCAACCGGTTTAATGTTTGCCCAGGGATCAGCCTTTTCTGGCTGGCCAAGGCCCCCGACAGCCCAGTGTAAACTTGTTAAAAGGTTAGGGCGTACAGGAATCCAGCAGAAGCCCTGAGGAATTTTACACTCACATCACTGAGACATAGAAACCTAGAGACAGAGAGAGAAAGATACAGAGCAAGACACCGGAGGGAGAAGGAAACGGATCAAGAGAGATAGATCCAGATCGCAAAAGAGAGAGAGAGAAAGAGAGACAGAGAGAGAATGAGAGAGACTGGGATAGAGACAAAGAGAGAAATGGGAATAGAGGTGGAGAGAGATGGGGATAGACAGAGAGAGAGAGAGAGAGTTGGAGAGAGAGAGAGAGGTGGATAAAGACAGAGACAGCATGTCAGAGTTGAGACTAATGCTTGCTCCAGTTAATTCTGTCACCCTCTCTGAGCTGAGGTACTTTGTATTTTTCTTTGTGGTGGGTGTTTTAAGTTTTGAAAGAGTGACAGAGATAAGGAAGATAAATATTTCACCTTTCACCAGTCTTTAATGATCAGAGTGAAAAGCTCCCAGCAACAGTGTCATCCTGTACCTTCAGTGCAGGCACTGACATATCTCCAAAATATCAACTCATTAAGTTTCACTTCCAGGAAACCAAAGCGCACAAATGAACCCATTAGATGTCAAAACAGAGCAGTGATGATAAATAATATTCCGATAAATGATTGAACATATGTCAGGGTTACTGTTCCTGTCCTGTGTCAGTGAAAAAACACACAGCAACATGCAAAGTGGGTGTAGAATCCGTGCGAATCGAGGGCAGTCGATGGGTGTCACTGAAATGTGTTCCTCACCTCACAGTAATGTCAGCTGTTAATCGCTGCCATTTTTATCCAAAGCTGCAGCTGGATTTGGAAGATGAGAGGGAATGAGGAATTTTAGTAAATTTCCTGGTTCTCCAGCAATTCCTAACTCCTCTCCATTGATAAACAATGTGATTCTCTCACATTGAGGATCACAGGACTGAATTTAAACCAAGCAGATTGAACCTACCTTCCGTATAGAGGGCCACATCCTTTAATTGTCTTCCTGGGGCTGCTGTTTGATTAAGAATGGCCTCCCAACCCCAGGCTAAATACTCAGAGGTGACAGCTGAGCACTGACCACTCCTGGGCCTGCACTTTGCGGAGAAGAGAGTTTCCATACCTCTCCCAACTGGGTCAATGGAGGTCTTAGACGCTAGGGCCAGTCAGAGAGGCCTCAGTCGGTGGTGGGGCAACCCTGTCATCTCAGGGGCAGCTTTTACTGCCAGTGACCCCGCCATAGGCCAGAGTAACTGCCCAAAACACACCCACCTCCCATACCCCTGCCTCACAATCCCAGTACCATGAAGCGACTGTGATGCTGCCAGTGAGGTTTGCCTGATAGTTTGCCCGTAAATTTTGCAGTCGAGTATCCCGCATCTGGGGACATCGCAGGAGTCAGCAACCTGAAGTGCAATGGGCTAGTCTCGTCCTGTGCGAACCACCTGCTTTGTCATGGTTTCACCCCTGCCAAGGTAACTGGATTCTCCAGTGGAAGCTAAATGTTAGGGGAAGTGGGCAGTCACCCTTAACTGGCCACTTACTTGGCTCAGTTAGACTCTGGGAGGGAGGTAATGGTGGCAAGAAGGTGATGGACATTCATTTAAAGTTCCTGGAATTAAAGGGATATCAAAGCTTGATGACACAGATTGAAGGTGCAGGGAGGAAAGTACAGAAGTGATGTTAGGGGTAAGTTTTTCACTCAGAGGGTGGTGAGTGAATGGAATCGGCTGCTGTCAGTGGTGGTGGAGGCGAACTCTCTGGGGTCTTTTAAAAGACTTCTGGATGAGTATATGGGGTTTAATGGGATTGGGGGTTATAGATAGGTCTATAGATTGGTAGGTGTTGATGTGATCGGCGCAACTCGTGGGCCAAAGGGCCTGTTTGTGCTGTAGTGTTCTATGTTCTACGATAACATTAGCTAAAGCACAGGAAACAAGAGGTAGAGGTAGAGAGATTCTTCCCGCTCAGAAAGGACAGCAGGACTAGAGGGCACAGCCTCAAGATAAGGGGGGGGGGGGGTGCAGTTTAGAACGGAGTTGAGGAAGAACTTCTTCACTCAAAGGGTAGTGAATCTCTGGAATTCTCTGCCCGTTGAAGTGGTGGAGGCTACCTCGCTAAATATATTTAAGTCACGGGTAGATAGGTTTCTGATAGACAAGGGGATTAAGGGTTATGGGGAGAAAGCGGGAAAGTGGAACTGAGCCACTTCAGATCAGCCATGATCTTATTGAATGGCGGGGCAGGCTCGAAGGGCTAGATGGCCTACTCCTGCTCCTATTTCTTATGTTCTTATGTAATGGTGATTGGGTTGATTTATAGACTGGAGGAAGGTTACAATGCTGTTTGCTGGATGTTTTAAATATTGATTAAAATAACCAGAAGATGCTTATTATTCTGGAAATTATAGTCTGGATAAATCTTTTGTGGCTTCATCAGTCCCTTTGCCTTTCATTCCATAACATCTTTGTCAGTTAATCTCTGCCACCCTCTGCTCTACACCAACCTTTCCCTATATTTCACCCTCTCCTTCCCCCATCAACAAGATTACAATCCCAGACTCAATAGCCAATGTGTTTTGCTCTGTGAGGAACCTGTAACTTTTGTTATAAAACAGATTGAAATTGAAATGCTTGTTATTTACTGAGATTAAAGTTACAAAATTTAACCATTTCAAACAAACAGAAGAATTTTTATGAAAGAGATCAGCAAGGCAAATGATCAACACATCGAACATCTAATTGATATGAGGGAAACATGAGTTAATTGGCAAATTGTTGTCTTACACGCCACAAACTACACATGAGCGGCAGGCACAAGGAGCTAGATACCATGAATTTGCTGACCGACTAAAGCATCTGTACCTCACTCCCCCAGTCCGGAATCAGTGAGTCACAAAGGCCTTTAAAACTTTGTCTTTCTCACGGGGAATTCCAGATTTTCTCATTTTCGTATCTAGCTTCTACTTTCCCTGAAAAGTCCCTGCAATTTGGACTGTCCCTGTGACTGATTGTCTCCTAGTTGCTCAATCTCTTCTCCCAAGACTGCACCCAATGGGTTCCCAAGGCCACCACCAACATCTAATCACTGGCATCATGCCAGGTTGTAAACTGCTCTGAGCAGAACCTCCACCACTCAATGGGCTTTCCTTTGCCCCAACAGCCAGCTTCATCAGCTGACTCTGCCCTGGGGTCATTCAGAGCTCCAATTTCTGCAGCTGCACTGAGCTTCCAAAGATCTCTTCTGAGTGCCAACTCCCTCAGCAGCACGGAGTTAACCACAGCACTGCAACTGTGTGGAAATGATCCTCCAATTAGTCTGCTCCTAACGCCCTGTGTTAACACCACACCCTGGTCACCATTCCCATGCCACAGCACTGCAGAGCACAGTACCCACAGCTGGGGAAGAATGCCAGACTGAACATCCACAGCCTGTTTACCCGTCCTGTTCTGTGCTTTTGTTTGAACTCCTGGGTATATAAGTTCTGGAACTTCGGTCCTCGGCCCACATTGGAGAATATAAATTCCCTGACGATGGAAAAGAACCCATTACATTTCTTACCTTCAGTAAAATAAGAATGGAAGAGTCAGGTGTCCCCATGCAATGCTGCGAGGCAAGTTCAGATTGAGCCCAAACCTCCATAAGAACACAAGAAATAGGAGCAGGAGTAGGCCATCCAGCCCTTTGAGCCTGCCCCGCCATTCAATAAGATCATGGCTGATCTGAAGTGGATCAGTTCCGCTTTCCCGCTTTCTCCCCATAACCCTTAATTCTCCTGTCTTTCAGAAACCTATCGACCCGTGACTTAAATATATTTAGCGAGGCAGCCTCCACCACTTCAACGGGCAGAGAATTCCAGAGATTCACCATCCTTTGAGTGAAGAAGTTCCTCCTCAACTCCGTTCTAAACTGCTTCCTCCACCCCCCTTATCTTGAGGCTGTGCCCTCTAGTTCTGTTTTCCTTTCGAAGCGGGAAGAATCTCTCTACCTCTACCCTATCCATCTCCTTCATTATCTTATATGTCTCTATAAGATCCCCCCTCAGCCTTCTAAACTCCAACGAGTACAGACCCAGTATATTCAATCTCTCCTCATAGGCCAACCCACTCATCTCCGGTATCAGCCTAGTGAACCTCCTCTGCACTCCCTCCAAGGCCAATATATCCTTCCGCAAATGCGGCGATCAAAACTGCACACAGTACTCCAGCTGTGGCCTCACCAGTGCCCTGTACAGTTGCAGCAAGACCTCCCTGCTTTTATATTCTATCCCCCTCGCTATAAAGACCAACATTCCATTCGCCTTCCTGATCACCTGCTGCACCTGCAGACTGGGTTTTTGTGACTCATGCACAAGGACCCCCAGGTCCCTCTGCACCGTAGCATGCTGCAGCTTTTTGCCCTTTAAATAGTAATCCCTCCTACTATTATTTCTGCCAAAGTGGATAACCTCACACTTGCTAACATTGTACTCCATCTGCCAGGTCCTCACCCACTCGCTCAGCCTATCCAGATCCCTCTGCAGACTTTCCACACCCTCCACGCAATTTGCTTTTCCACTCATCTTCGTGTCATCAGCAAATTTTGTTACCCTACACTCAGCCCCCTCCTCCAGATCATCTATATAAATGGTAAACAGTTGAGGCCCCAGCACTGATCCCTGCGGCACTCCACTAGTCACCAACTGCCAACCAGAATAGCACCCATTGATACCAACTCTCTGCTTCCTATTAGACAACCAATCCTCTATCCACGCTAACACCTTACCCCCAACTCCGTGCACCCTAACCTTTTGCAGCAACCTTTTGTGAGGCACCTTATCAAACGCCTTTTGGAAATCTAAAAACACCACATCCACCGGTTCTCCTCTGTCTACCGCACTAGTCACATCTTCATAGAAATCCAATAAATTTGTTAAACACGACTTCCCCTTAACGAATCCATGCTGCGTCTGCTCTATCAAACCATTCTTTTCTAGGTGTCTTGCTATTTCTTCTTTGATGATGGATTCAAGCATTTTTCCAACTACAGATGTTAAACTAACTGGCCTATAATTCCCTGCCTTTTGTCTGCTACCTTTTTTAAACAATGGCATAACATTAGCCATTTTCCAATCTTCCAGCACTTCCCCGGAAACCAGCGAATTTTGATAAATAATTACTAAGGCATCCACTATCACCTCTGCCATTTCCTTCAGAACCCTGGGATGCATTCCATCCGGTCCCGGGGACTTGTCTACCTTCAGTCCCGTTAGTCTATCAAGCACTACCTCTCTAGTGACAGTAATCGCATTAAGGACCTCACCTCCTACCATCCTTCTATCTTTAATATTCGGTAAGCTATTTGTATCCTCCTCCGTGAAGACCGACACAAAAAACTTATTTAAAGCCTCAGCCATTTCCTCATCTCCCATCGCTAAATCCCCCCTCTCGTCCTCCAAGGGTCCAACATTCACTCTAACCAGTCTCTTCTTCTTTATATATTTGTAGAAACTTTTACTGTCATTTTTTATATGTAGAGCTACTTCACACTCTATCTTTCCTTTCTTTATCACCTTCTTAGTCATTCTTTGTTGTTTTTTAAATCTTTTCCAATCTTCTAATCGCCCACTATTTTTAGCCACTCTGAACACATCAGCTTTTAATTTAATACTCTCCCTTATTTCCTTCGATAACCACAGCTGATTATCCCTTATCCTACTGTCCTTCTTTACTATCGGAATATATTTCTGCTGAGTACCGAAAAAGATCTCCTTAAAAATCCTCCACTGTTCCTCAGCCGTCCTACCAACCAATCTGCGCCCCCAATCTACATTCGCCAATTCCTCTCTCATCCTATCATACTCCCCTCTGTTCAAACAGAGGACACAGGTTTGGGACCCTACTTTCTCATCCTCCATCTGCATCAAAAATTCGACCATATTGAGATCACTCGTCCCAAGAGGATGCCTCACAATAAGATCCCTAATTCTACCTGCCTCGTTACACAGTACCAGATCTAAGATAGCTCGCTCCCTCGTAGGTTCCGTCACGTACTGTTCAAGGAAACTATCCCGACAGCATTCCAAGAACTCTTCCTCAAGCCCACCGCGTCCGACTTGGGTCATCCAATCAATATGCAGATTAAAATCCCCCATAATTATCGCCGTTCCGTTTCTGCACGCATCAATTATTTGCTTGTTTATAGCCCACCCCGCCTCAAAGTTATTATTTGGGGGCCTATAGACCACACCCACCAGCGTCTTCCTCCCCTTACTGTTTCTTATCTCCACCCACAACGATTCCACGTTTTGCTCTTTGGAGCCTATATCTTCCCTTACTACTGCCCTGATATTATCCTTAATTGTCATGATGTGGAGATGTTGGCGTTGGACTGGGGTAAACACAGTAAGAAGTCTGACAACACCAGGTTTAAGTCCAACCGATTTATTTGATAGTAAACTCACAAGCTTTCGAGGTTCTCCTCTTCGTCGCGAAGACAGTGAAGACAGAGATTCATGATAAAGTGGGACGAAGTCAACACGACTTTGTCAAGGGGAAGTCATGTCTGACAAATCTGTTAGAGTTCTTTGAAGGGGGTAACAAGGAAGTTAGATAAAGGAGAACCAGCAGACATGATTTATTTAGATTTACAGAAGGCTTTTGACAAGGTTCCGCAGAGGAGACTGTTAAATAAATTAAGTGCCCATGGTGTTAATTGTAAGATCTTGGCATGGATAGAGGACTGGCTGACTGGCAGAAGGCAGAGAGTGGAGATAAAGGGATCTTTTTCAGGATAAAACATAGAACATAGATAAACTACAGCACGAAAAGGCCCTTCAGCCCACAAGTTGCGTCGATCATATCCCTACCTACTAGGCTTACCTATAACCCTCAATCCTATTAAATCCCACGTACTCATCCAGAAGTCTCTTAAAAGACCCTATCGAATTCACCTCCACCACCACCGCTGGCAGCTGATTCCACTCACCCACCACCCTCTGAGTGAAAAACTTACTCCTGACATCTCCTCTGTCCCTGCTCCCCAGCACCTTAAACCTGTGTCCTCTCGTAGCGACCATTTCAGCCCTGGGAAATAGCCTCCGAGAATCCACCCGATCAATACCTCTCAACATCTTATAAACCTCTATCAGGTCACCTCTCATCCTTCGTCTGTCCAGGAAGAAAAGATCGAGCTCTCTCAACCTATCCTCATAAGGCCTGCCACCCAATCCAGGCAACATCCCTGTAGATCTCCTCGGCACCCTTTCTATGGCTTCCACATCTTTCCTGTAATGAGGTGACCAGAACTGAGCACAGTACTCCAAGTGGGGTCTGACCAGGGTCTTATACAGGATGGCAGCTGGTGACTAGTGATGTGCCTCAGGGGTCAGTGCTGGGACCACAACCTTTCTCAATATACATTAACAGTTTGGAGGAAGGAATTGAAGGTACTTTTGCTAAGTTTGCAGATGATACAAAGATATGTAGAGGGACAGGTAGTATCAAGGAAGCGCGGGTTGTTGGGGCAGGGGGGGCTGCAGGATGATTTGGCCAGGTTAGGGAAGTGGGCAAAAAAGTGGCAGATGGAATAGCAGGTGGAAAAGCATGAGGTTATGCACTTTGGAAGGAGGAATGGAGGCATAGACTATTTTCTAAATGGAAAAATGTTTAAGAAATCAAAAACACAATGGAGTTGGGAGTCACTGTTCAAGATTCTCTTCAGGTTATTGTGCAGGTTAGTCAGCAGTTAGGAATGCAAATGCAGTGATAGTATTCATACAGAACACAGAACATAGAACACTACAGCACAAACAGGCCCGTCGGCCCACAAGTTGCGCCGATCACATCTATGCCGACCAAGCCATCGAACTATCTGTAACTTCCAATGCCATTAGATCCCATATACTCATCCAGAAGTCTTTTAAAAGACCCCAGCGAGTTCGCCTCCACCACCACCGACGGCAGCCGATTCCACTCACTCACCACCCTCTGAGTGAAAAACTTACCCCTAACATCTCCTCTGTACTTGCTTCCCAGCACCTTAAACCTGTGTCCTCTCGTAGCGACCATTTCAGCCCTGGGAAATAGCCTCCGAGAATCCACCCTATCTATTCCTCTCAACATCTTATAAACCTCTATCAGGTCGCCTCTCAACCTTCGTCTCTCCAGGGAGAAGAGACCTAGCTCCCTCAACCTATCTTCATAAGGCATGCCTCCCAATCCAGGCAACATCCTTGTAAATCTCATCTGCACCCTCTCAATAGCTTCCACATCCTTCCTGTAGTGAGGCGACCAGAACTGCACACAGTACTCCAAGTGGGGTCTGACAAGGGTCTTATAAAGTTGCAGCATTACCTCCTGACTCCTAAACTCAATCCCTCGATTAATGAAGGCCAGTACACCATACGCCTTCTTGACCACATCCTCCACCTGCGAGGCCGATTTAAGAGTCCTATGGACCCGGACCCGAAGACCCTTCTGCTCTTCAACCCAACTAAGACTCCTATCCTAGATATTGTACTCCTGCATCCCGTTGGACCTGCCAAAATGGATCACTACACATTTATCCGCATTGAAGTCCATCTGCCACTTTTCCGCCCAGTCTTGCATCCTATCTATGTCACGCTGCAACTTCTGACATCCCTCCAGACTATCCACAACACCACCAACCTTCGTATCGTCGGCGAACTTACTAACCCATCCCTCCACTTCCTCATCTAGGTCATTTATGAAAATGACAAACAGCAAGAGTCCTAGAACAGATCCCTGGGGCACTCCACTGGTGACTGACCTCCATGCAGAAAAAGACCCATCCACAACCACTCTCTGCCTTCTGCAGGCAAGCCAGTTCTGGATCCACAAGGCAACAGCCCCCTGGATCCCATGCCCTCTCACCTTCTCAAGAAGTCTTGCATGGGGGACCTTATCAAATGCCTTGCTGAAGTCCATGTAAACCACATCCACCGCTCTTCCTTCATCAATGTGTCGAATTATTCATGTCGACAGGGCTAGAATACAAGAGCAGGGATGTGCTTCTGAGGCTGTATCAGGCTCTGGTCAGACCCAATTTGGAGTGTTGTGAGCAGTTTTGGGCCCCATATGAAAGGAAGGATGGTTCAGATGAGGTTCACAAGAATGTTTCCTGGAATGAAGAGCTTGTCGTATAAGGAACAGCTGAGGACTCTGGGTCTATACTCATTGGACTTTAGAAGGGTGGGGGGGGGGATCTTATTGAAACTCACAGGATATTGCGAGGCCTGGATAGAGTGGACGTGGAGAGGATGTTTGCACTGTTAGGAAAAACTAGAACCAGAGGACACAATCTCAGGCTAAAGAGACAAATCTTTAAAACAGAGATGAGGAGGAATTTGTTCAGCCAGAGTGAATCTGTGTAAGTCTTTGCCACAGAAGGCTGTGGAGGCCAGATCATTGACAATCTTTAAGATAGAGGTAGATAGGTTTTTGATTAATAAGCGTATCAGGGTTATGGGGAAAAGGCAGGATAAGAAAAATAACAGCCATGACTGAATGGTGGAGCAGACTGGAGGAGCTGCATGGCCTAAATCTGCTCCTATGTCTTATGGTCTGATGTTCAGCATTAGAAATAACAAACTGCTGCACCTGTGCCTAGTTTAAAGCCTGTCTTCTCTCCCTCCAATAGGATATCTGCATTCCAGGAGCTTCTGCTCAGTTCCTGCATCTCTCCAAAAAACATTTCCCTGAATATCAGTGATTATCTTCTGTTTTATAGATCCTGCCACCTTTAAAAAGCTTCCCTTTATGCGTGTTCTCCACAGGTTTTTTGCTATAACACACGGCCTGGAAGTGGCTCACCTTTCCATGTAAATGACATTCAGCCTCTTTGGCAGTTTTCATACCTGTGTTTTTCCTGCCACTCTGATCAGAGTTAGCTTGGGCTGTTGATTAATGTTCTGTCTCCCTTTGCTTCACGATAGCTTTGTGTTTTTATATTTGACATCCTACACTGAGTCACCTTCTTCTGAGATTGGGCTATCTCTGTTACATTGGACTACAGATCGATTCTGTTTCCTGAACTTAGCCTGCCTGCTCAGTTTGATTGCCTTTGCTAGGTTAGGCCATCTCTTGACTACAGCTGGTCAGACAAGGCATCATCGAACAGTCAGATTCTGTCTCAGATCAATTCCTCCTTCAAGCTATCACATTCACATTTCTCTGTACAAGTCTAACAGGTAGTGAATTCATCAATGACTCTCCCTTGACGTTGGGTATATTTATTCAATCTACTCCATTCAACAACAGAATTCTTTCTCAGACTGATGCTTTGATTATCTCATTGTCTATATCTTTCTCTTTATCAATCCCCTGCCTGACAAGGACAGCATCTGCACAGTTAGCCACCGCATATCAAAGTGTACTGAGCTGCTCACTACTCATCATCACTGCAAAGTCTGATGTGATATCTGATAAATCTTGAATGCTAATTCAGACAATGCTTCTTCTTGTTTGAAGCCTGAAACCTTCCAAAGTTCTTCAGTGAGGGTAAAGATTTCTCCAAAGCTATTTTTCTTTCAAAGCACAGCCATTGGATGATATTCATGTTCTCTTATGATGAATACAGAATATATAATGGATCATAGTGACAGACTGGGGGATGTGGGGGGCGGTGGGGGATCTCTATCTTAAAGATCTTATGATAAACTGAGAAATCTCTCTCAGAGCTTTGCATAAAAATTGGCCTGAATTACAAACCTCTCCTTGGAAATTTCCCTGCACTGGGAACCATTCATAAAGTGAATAACACCATCAACTGTGGATGGTTCCAACTGGTTTACACCAATTGCTACCCAGAAAAAAAATCAGATTCAAACCTCTTCTACTTCTGGGCAATTATAGTAAAAATCCAGACCTACACCACATGGACAACACCCCCCCCCCCACCCGATCCCCAACCTCCACACGGACCCCCTTCCTGCCTTCCTCAACACCCCCCCATAGGAGTTCGCCCCTAACCCCAAACTCCAGGGGATTCATATCCATCCTCAACCCCCACAGAGAACCCTCCCCACCTCCCTCAACTCCTCCAGGGGATTCACCCACAATCCCAATCCTCCAGTGGACTCACCCCCATATCTGACCTCCACAGGGGAACCCTTGCCACTTCAGGCCCCCCCAAAGGTTCCCCCCACCCCATTCAAAGAACAAAGAACAGTACAGCACAGGAACAGGCTGTTTGACCCCCCAAGCCTGTACCAATCACATTGTCCTATCTAGACCAACCAACCGCCTGTATCCCTCTATTCCCGTCTGTTACCCAGATAAGTCTTAAGTGTCGCTAATGAAACTGCCTCAGCAACCTCACTTGATTTAACAATCCCACAGTAACCCTGACCCCCAGTGGCATTCCCCCCACCCACACACGACTCCTCCAACGCCCCCCTCTGGCCCTGACCATCACCCCCTCACCCATCCAAGGCCTAACACCCTGCCCCAATCTGACCCAACCTGAACCGTACCCTGTAACCTGATCCACCAGCCTCACTGGACTCCTTCTCCCCACCCATTCCCCCCTACCCATTCTCCAAAGCCTCCCCACACCCTGGCCTGTCTACCTGACTGGAGTTTTAGACTTAACTGCTTTTCAGCAGTTGGAGCAGTGTTTTGATGAAGTTGGGCATTGACACTGCTCTTGAGGAAGCTCTACACTGCATAGATCTCAGCGGGCTTGAACCGGGAGGGTCTGGAGAGGCAATCACAGGAGGAATTTGGCAGGGAGTGACTGATTATCACTCTGAGGATGTTATGGTCCAATGAAGCTGCAGAGTTCTGTAAAACACGAGTTATACTGGAGGTTCCATCGGAGAGGAAATCATGTGCTATCCTGTGATGCCTATACAACATCTGATTAGCATATTAAACAGTCAGAATGGTGCACGATGCAGAATATTACCAGAGATTTGGGGCTGTAATTTGAGCCCAAACTCTCTCTGTGCGTCACATCACCAGCGAGAGCTCAAAATCCGATTTAAAAGCTGCAAGCCGCAAATCTCGTCGATTTTCCCACCTCTCACCAGAGACATAACCAGGTTCACACCAGTAAAGTTTCCAATAAATTTTAATATCATCCCCCCCCCCCCAGATTTTCGCACATTGCCAACGTAATGTTACAATGGGTTAACCCAAACGTAAACTCCCTCTGGGGGATGCAAAGGTCAGTATAGACCCGGGGGAGAGGGGCATGGCAAAGCAGAACCTCGATAATGCCTCCTGGCACTGCCCTGGCACAGCGTGGCACTGCCAGGTTGGCAGGGGCAGGGTCTGGGGGAGTGTTGTGTGTGGTGTGGTGGGAGCAGACACTGAAGGCCATACGGGCGGTGGTGAATGGTTTGGGGGGGGGGGGGGTGCGGGAACAGGCCCAGATGGGAGGTGGGAGGTGGGGGTTTAAGTATTATTTGTGATCGGGATGTCCTTTATAAACAGTGCCCCATTTTAGTGGAGTCAGATTCCGGACCACGCACTCTTTCTTCTGGCTTTCAAAGTGTTGGGATCTTGAGAGAAAGCAGACCGGCGCAGCTGGAGAGTTTCACACTAGTTTCCTTACCAGAAATGACACTTCGACAAATTCTCCAAAGATTCCCCCCTTGGCGACAGCAGAAGTTTTTCTAAATGCGCTGTCCTGTAAGCTTTAAATAACATGACTGCTGAACTTTTCTCCAAGTTATGCACATTTTTTTTTGATGAGTAACAATGTAAACACATTGAATGGATCTGTGTGGGACAGGCTGATAACCAGAACAACCCAGGAGTGAGTGAATGAGGACACAGCAGTGTCGGGTCATGTGGGGATACCTAAGTGAGAGGGACAAGGTGTTGCCATGTGACTAGAGGTATTGTGGACACAACTCACACCGCCACGAGCTTCCTTACCACCATCTCCAGCTAAAAATTTTACACTCATCTTTTCTAATACCACTATTGCAAACCCTGTTTTTTCAATCATCCTAAAGATCTAGTTCAGCCTCTTCTTGAGAAATTACATCCAGTCTTTCCTCACTGGGAACAACGTATAAAGTATTTCTGCTCTTCTTCCAGTTGCTTCTCTTTTTTCATAAAACAGAGACTTGAACACGGGACAATGAATTGGAACATTTCGAAGATCAATAAATATATCGATGGAGTTGGCACAGCACAATGGGGCCCTCTGCAGGAGGTTTCCATCAGTCTCATTGATAACCACACAGTTCAACAAACCTACAGCACAAACACTCAGCTCGTTCACACCCAGATCCCAGAGGGGATTTGCTGCCAACACCTAGATTACAACAGTGTCTAACAGTGAGAATAGTGTCGAGAGGGATTTTTTTATTCTTTCAGGAGTAGCACTGTGACAATTGGTTAGCACATATTAAATTAGAAAGAGCGCATATTAAACTTAAAAGAGTGTAGAAAAGATTTACTAGGATGCTACTGGGACTTGATGGTTTGAGTTATAAGGAGAGGCTGGATAGACTGGGACTTTTCCCTCTGGAGCGTAGGAGGCTCAGGGGTGATCTTATGGAGGTCTATAAAA
Source organism: Carcharhinus amblyrhynchos (assembly GCF_965287045.1). Lineage (NCBI taxonomy): Eukaryota > Metazoa > Chordata > Chondrichthyes > Carcharhiniformes > Carcharhinidae > Carcharhinus > Carcharhinus amblyrhynchos. Next base: position 140,373,722 of record NC_137326.1, read on the forward strand.
TAATGAGGGGCACAGATCAGCTAGAAAGTCAATTATCTTTTCCCAAAGGTAGGGGAGTCTAAAACTGGAGGGTACAGGTTTACGGTGAGAGGAGAGAGTTACTAAAGTATCCAGAGAGGCAATTTTTTCACACAATGGATGTTGAGTGTCTGGAACAAGCTGCCAGAGGTAGTAGTAGAGGTGGGTACAATTTTGTCTTTTAAAAAGCTTTTAGATAGTTACTTGGGTAAGATGGGTATAGAGGGATATGGGCCATATGCGGGCGATTGCAACTAACTTAATCGTTAAAAAACAAAGGGCGGTATTGTCCAGTTGGGCTGAAGGGCCTGTTTCCACGCAGTAAACCTTTATGACTATGACTCTATGCTGCCTCACAGTGCCAGGGACCCAGGTTCAATTCCAGCCTCCGGCGAGTGTCTGTGTGGAGTTTGCACATTCTCCCTGTGTCTGCGTGGTTTTCTTCTGGGTATTCCGGTTTCCTCTCACGCTCTAAAGATGTGGAGATTAGGTGGATTGGCCATACTAAATTGCCCCTTAGTGTCCAAAGATGTAGTCCAGAGGTTAGGGGGATTAGCAGGGTAAATATGTGGCGATTATGGGGATAGGGTCATAGAGTCATCGAGGTTTACAGCATGAAAATAGGTCCATGCTGCCCTTTTTTTTAACCCACTAAACTATTCCCAATTGCCATCATTTGGCCCATATCCCTCTATACCCATCTTACCCTCACAAAAGGTTGCTGCAGGAGGTTAGGGTGCACGGAGTTGGGGGTAAGGCGTTAGCGTGGATAGAGGTTGGCTGTCTAATAGGAAGCAGAGAGCTGCTTTCAATGGGTACTACTCTGGTTGGCAGTTGGTGACTCATGGAGTGCCGCAGGGATCGGTGCTGGGGCCTCAACTGTTTACCATTTATATAGATGATCTGGAGGAGGGGACTGAGTGTAGGGTGACAAAATTTGCTGATGACACGAAGATGAGTGGAAAAGCAAATTGCGTGGAGGGTGTGGAAAGTCTGCAGAGAGATCTGGACAGGCTGAGTGAGTGGGCGAGGACCTGGCAGATGGAGTATAATGTTAGCAAGTGTGAGGTTATCCACTTTGGCAGAAATAATAGTAGGAGGGATTATTATTTAAAAGGCAAAAAGCTGCAGCATGCTTCAATGCAGAGGGACCTGGGGGTCCTTGTGCACGAGTCGCAAAAACCCAGTCTGCAGGTGCAGCAGGTGATCAAGAAGGCGAATGGAATGTTGGCCTTTATAGCGAGGGGGATTGAATATAAAAGCAGGGAGGTCTTGCTGCAACTGTACAGGGCACTGGTGAGGCTGCAGCTGGAGTACTGTGTGCAGTTTTGGTCACCGCACTTGCGGAAGGATATATTGGCCTTGGAGGGAGTGCAGAGGAGGTTCATTAGGCTGATACCGGAGATGAGGGGGGTTGGACTATGAAGACAGACTAAATAGGCTGGGTCTGTACTCATTGGAGTTTAGAAGGATGAGGGGGGATCTTATAGAGACGTGTAAGATAATGAAGGGGATGGATAGGGTAGAGGTAGAGAGATTCTTCCCGCTTAGAAAGGACAGCAGGACTAGAGGACACAGCCTCAAGATAAGGGGGCGACAGTTTAGGTCAGAGTTGAGGAGGAACTTCTTCACTCAAAGGGTGGTGAATCTCTGGAATTCTCTGTCCGTTGAAGTGGTGGAGGCTACCTCGCTAAATATATTTAAGTCACGGGTAGATAGGTTTCTGATAGACAGGGAATTAAGGGTTATGGAGAGAAAGCGGGAAAGTGGAACTGATCCACTTCAGACCAGCCATGATCTTATTGAATGGCAGGGCAGGCTCAAAGGGCTAGATGGCCTACTCCTGCTCCTATTTGTTATGTTCTTAAGTTCTTATGTACCCAAGTAACTATCTAAAAGCTTTCTAAAGGACAAAATTGTACTCAACTCTACTACTAACTCTGACAGTTTGTTCCAGACACTCACTGCCCTCTGTGTGAAAAAATTGCCCCTCTGGACACTTTTGTATCTCTCCCCTCTCACCATAAACTTATGCCCTCTAGTTTTAGACTCCCCTACCTTTGCGAAAAGATATCTCTGGATTACTGGCCCAGTGACAATACCATTCTGACAACATCTCCCTTGTGCAAAGAAACTCCAATCTCCAGCCAATTTGATTCACTCCACACGATATCAAGAAACGGCTAAAAGCACTGAATACTGCAAAGGCAATGGGTCCTGATACATTCCAGCAATAGCACTGAAGGCTTGTGCTCCAGAACCTGCTGCTCCCCTAGCCAAGCTGTTCCAATGCAGTTACAACACTGGCATCTACCCAGTATGTTCTCTCGACAAGAAACAGAATAAATCCAACCCGGCCAATTACTGCCCAATCAGTCTACTCTCATTCATCAGTAAAGTGATGGAAGGGGTCATCGACAGCGCTATCAAGCAGCACCTGCTCACCAATAACCTGCTCAGTGATGCCCAGTTTGGGGTTCTCCAGGGGGTCACACAGCTCCTGAATTTATTACTGTATTGCAAAGAACAAAGAATAATACAGCACTGGAAACAGGCCCTTCGGCCCTCCAAGCCTGCACCGCTCGTGCTTCCAACAGAAAAGAAAGTGCGAACAAACTACAAAGCAAATGGCACCTGAGACCAGCACAGATTTGAATCAAAAATCTATTTTTACTTCAAGGAAGAGCCCCACTAAAAGCACAAAAATTGCTTCAAGTATGGACAAAAGAGCTGAACTCCAGAGGTGAGGTGAGAGTGATTGCTATCGACATCAAAGCCGCACTCAACCAAGTTGGTACCAAGGAGCCCGAGCAAATCTGAAGTCAAAGAACTCTCCACTGACAGCACCTTCTAAACCCTGGACTGCCTCGAGGGAAAGGACAGCAAGTACCTGGAAAAACCACCACCAACAAACTGCCTTCCAAGTCACACACCACCCTGACTCACGGATATATTGCTGTTTCTTCACTGTCACAGGGTCAACATCATGAATTCCCTTCGTGACAACATTGTGAGTGCGCCTACACCTCATGAACTGCAGCTGTTCAAGAAGGCAGTTCCCCACCACCTTCTCAAAGGCAATTAGGAGGGAAGCGATGGATGAGAGGTATTATTGCCAGATTATTAATCCAGAAACTCTGCTATGTTCCGGGGACCCGGGTTCGAATCCCACCACGACAAATGGTGGAACTTGAATTCAATAAAAAATATCTGGAATTAAGGATCTACTGATAATCATGAAACCGTTGTTGATTGTCGGAAAAACCCATCTCGTCCCTTAACATCCATTAGGGAAGGAAATCTGCCATCCTTACCTGGTCTGGTCTACATGTTTCTCCAGAGCCACAGCAATCTGGGTGACTCTCGACTGCCCTCAGGTAGCTAGGGATGGACAATAAATGCTGACCACCAGCGATGCCCATGTTCCATAAATGAATAAAAAAAATTAGGAATGTGCAACAAATGCTGCCTAGATAGTGTGAGGTTATCCACTTTGGCGGGAATAATAGCAGGACGGATTATTATTTAAAAGGCGAAAAGCTGCAGCATGCTACGGTGCAGAGGGACCTGGGGGTCCTTGTGCACGAGTCGCAAAAACCCAGTCTGTAGGTGCAGCAGGTGATCAAGAAGGCGAATGGAATGTTGGCCTTTATAGCGAGGGGGATAGAATATAAAAGCAGGGAGGTCTTGCTGCAACTGTACAGGGCACTGGTGAGGCCACAGCTGGAGTACTGTGTGCAGTTTTGGTCGCCGCACTTGCGCAAGGATATATTGGCCTTGGAGGGAGTGCAGAGGAGGTTCACTAAACTGATACCGGAGATGAGGGGGTTAGTCTATGAAGAGAGACTAAATAGACTGGGTCTGTACTCGTTGGAGTTTAGAAGGATGAGGGGGGATCTTATAGAGACGTGTAAGACAATGAAGGGGATGGATAGGGTAGAGGTAGAGAGATTCTTCCCGCTTAGAAAGGACAGCAGGACTTGAGGACACAACCTCAAGATAAGTGGGGGGGCAGTTTAGATCAGAGTTGAGGAGGAACTTCTTCACTCAAAGAGTGGTGAATCTCTGGAATTCTCTGCCTGTTGAAGTGGTGGAGGCTACCTCGCTGAATGTATTTAAGTCACGGGTAGATAGGTTTCTGATAGACAGGGAATTAAGGGTTATGGGGAGAAAGCGGGAAAGTGGAACTGATCCACTTCAGATCAGCCATGATCTTATTGAATGGCGGGGCAGGCTCGAAGGGCTAGATGGCCTACTCCTGCTCCTACTTCTTATGTTCTTATGTAGAGGCTCATGTCCCCTGAAAGAATGAAAAAAGATGTTTGTGTTGGTTGGAGGTCAATCATCTCAGCTCCAGGACATCACTGCAGGAGTTCCTCAGGGCAGGCCATGTCCTAGACCCGACCATCTTCATCAATGGCCTTCCTTCCATCATAAGGTCAGAAATGGGGTATTCACGATGACCGCTTGATATTCAGCACCATTCGCAACTCCTCAGATATTGAACATAAGAACATAAGAAATAGGAGCAGGAGTAGGCCATCTAGCCCTTCGAGCCTGCCCCGCCATTCAATAAGATCATGGCTGATCTGAAGTGGATCAGTTCCACTTTCCCGCTTTCTCCCCATAACCCTTAATTCCCTGTCTATCAGAAACCTATCTACCCGTGACTTAAATATATTCAGCGAGGCAGCCTCCACCACTTCAACGGGCAGAGAATTCCAGAGATTCACCACCCTTTGAGTGAAGAAGTTCCTCCTCAACTCCGATCTAAACTGCCCCCCCTTATCTTGAGGCTGTGCCCTCTAGTCCTGCTATCCTTTCTAAGCGGGAAGAATCTCTACCTCTACCCTATCTATTCCCTTCATTATTTTATACGTCTCTATAACGTCCCCCCTCATCCTTCTAAACTCTAACAAGTACAGGACTAGTTTATTCAGGCTCTCTTCATAGGCTAGCCCCCTCATCTCTGGTATCAGCCGAGTGAACCTTCTCTGCACTCCCTCCAAGGCCAATATATCCTTCTGCAAATGCGGCGACCAAAACTGCACACAGTACTCCAGCTGCGGCCTCACCAGTACCCTGTACAGTTGCAGCAAGACCTCCCTGCTTTTATATTCAATCCCCCTCGCTATAAAGGCCAACATTCCATTCGTCTTCTCGATCACCTGCTGCACCTGCAGACTGAGTTTTTGCGAGTCATGCACAAGGACCCCCAGGTCCCTCTGCACCGTAGCATGCTGCAGCTTTTCGCCTTTTAAATAATAATCCCTCCTACTATTATTTCTGCCAAAGTGGATAACCTCACACTTGCTAACATTATACTCCATCTGCCAGGTCCTCGCCCATTCACTCAGCCTATCCAGATCCCTCTGCAAACTTTCTACATCCTCCACGCAATTTGCTTTTCCACTCATCTTCGTGTCATCAGCAAATTTCATCACCCTACACTCAGCCCCCTCCTCCAGATCATCTATATAAATGGTAAACAGTTGAGGCCCCAGCCCCGATCCCTGCGACACTCCACTAATCACCAACCACCAATCAGAATAGTACCCATTGATTCCAAAGGAAGCAGTCCTTGTCCAAATACAGCAAGATCCTGGGTAATAATCAGACTTGGGCTGACAAGTGGTAAATAACATCTGTGTCACATAAGTCACAGGCAACAGCCATCACCAATAAGACAGAAACTAATCACTGCAGCTTGGCATTCAATGGCATTATTATCACTGAATCTCCCAGTATTCTGGGAGTTACCACTGACCAGAAACTGAAATGGAATGGCCGTATAAATACTTTAGCAGCTCAAGCGCTAACAGCGAGTAATTCACCCCCTGACTCCCCAAAGCCTGTCCACAATTTATAAGGCACAGTCAGGAGTGTGATGGAATACTCTCCACTTGCCTGGACGGGTACAGCTCCAACAACACTCAAGAAGTTCAACATCCAGGACAAAGCAGCCCGCTTGATTGGTACCACACCTACAAACATTCACTCTCTCCACCGCCAACAAATCATGGCAGCATGGTGTACCATCTACAAGATGCACTGCAGAATTCACCAAGGCTCGTTCAACAGCGCCTTCCAAACCCACAACCACTACTCTCTGGGAGACAAAGGGCAGCACTGACAACACATGGACTGCAGCGGTTCAAGAAGGTGGCTCACCACATCTTCTCAAGAGCAATTAGGGATAGACAATAAATGCTTTTCTAGCCAGCGATGCCTACATCTGTGAATGAATTAAAAGCAAATATACAAGACGCATTACAGCAACTCATCAAGGCTGCTTTGACAGCACCTTCAAGACATACACCCTCTACCAGAAAGCCAAGGGTGGAAGATTTATTGAAACAGCACCACCTGTAAGCTTCCCTCCAAGTCACACCAGTTCCAGGCTGGTAATTAAATGACCGTTCCTTCAGTGTCACTGGCTCCAATCGATGCCCAGTGAAGTGTTTCAAGGACTGATTGTTTTCTCAGTAACTGCTGGAATCTGATTGGCTTTTGTGACCTGACCAGACCTCATTGTGACAGCACAACAGATGACAGATTCTTCTCTTTTACCAACTGTCTGAGGCAATGAATTTCACCCCTTGTACCTTCCCTCGAAATGCCTGAACGAGTTTAGTTCAGAATCAATGCCACTACTGGTGCGTCCATCAAAAAATGATTCCTACAATCAGATTTCACAGTCATGAGGTAGGGAACTCTTTGTGTGGGAATGATGGAAACAGGAGCTGATTGGACAGCACATTGATGGAGTGTGGAGCAGATGAGATAAAGAATGGACAGGAAAGGAAGCTGATGGGTGGCAATCTGACTCCGGGCTGGACCCTATGGGGCTCCTTCCTCCCCCAGCCAAAGGATTGGCGGGACAGTCCATCCATGATCCAACAACAGCTCCTCCCCCACCCCCAACCCCAGCAATTTAATACTGGGTGAGGAGGTACTGCTGCTAGTTGAGACCTCCCACCTTATCTCTGAAGGGAATCCTGTTTTAGAGAACTGCTGCCCAATCTGGTAGCTCTGTGGTCAGCAATGCCAGCCTGGAATGATGGCCATTACTGGGGCTACAGGTAGTCTCACCACATCAGTTGTCCAAGATCCCTCTGCACAGCAGCATGCTGCAATTTTTTACCATGTAAATGATAGTCCATTTTGCTGTTGTTCCTACAAAAATGGATGACCTCACATTTACCAACATTGTACTCTAGACCCTCGCCCACTCACTTAGACTATCTATATCCCTTTGCAGACTTTCACCTTTCTCTGGACTCTTTGCTCTGCCACTCATCTTAGTGTCACCTGCAAATATTGACACATAACATTTGGTCCCTAACTCCAAATCATCCTTGTAAATCGTAAACAATTGTGGTCCCAACACTGATCCGAGACACACCACTAGTCACTGATCGCCAACTGGAAAAACACCCATTTACCCCCACTCTTTGCTTTCTGTTAGTTAACCAATCCTCTATCCATGCTAATACATTACCCGTAACACTGTGCACATTTATCTTATGTAACGGTCTTTGGAGCGGCACCTTATCAAATGCCTTCTGGAAATCCAGATACACCACATCCACAGGCTCCCCATTGTCCATTGCACATGTAACATTCTCAAAGAATTCCACCAAATTAGTCAAACATGACCTGCCCTTCATGAACCCATGCTGCATCTTACCAATGGGACAATTTATATCCAGATGTCTCACTATTTCTTCCTTGATGATAGATTCAAGTATTTTCCCTACTACAGAAGTTAAACTAACCGGCCTGTAGTTACCACCTTTTGTCTACCTCCTTTTTTAAACAGTGGCGTCACATTTGCTGTTTTCAAATCTGCGGAAACCCTCACATCAAGGTCCAGCAAATTTTGGTAAATTACCACGAGTGCATTTGCTATTTCTCCCACCATCTCTTTTAGTCCCCTGGGATACATTCCATTAGGACCAGGAGACTTGTCTACCTTTAGCCACCCCCCGCCCCCCCCATTAACTTGCCCAACACTACCTCTTTCCTGATAATGATAGTTTCTAGGTTCTCACCTGCCAGAGCCTTCCTGTCACCAATTTTTGGCATGTTATTTGTGTCTTCCACTGTGAAGACTGACACAAAATACCTGTTCAATTCCTCAGCTATTTTCTCATTTCCAGTTCTTACATCCCCCTTCTCATCATCTAAATGACCAATGTTTATCTTAGCCACTGTTTTTCATTTTATACATTTGTAAAAGCTTGTGTTACCTGTTCTTAATATTCTGAGCTAATTTACTCTCATAATCCATCTTACTTTTCTTTATAGCTTTTTTCATGGATTTCTGCTGACCTTTAAAGATTTCCCAATCCTTTGGTTCCCACTAATCTTTGCCACTTTGTATGCATTTTCTTTCAATTTGATATCCTCCTTTATTTCCTTAGATAACCATGGCGGATTATCTCTTTTTCTACAGTCCTTCCTTATCACTGGTATGTACTTCTGCTAAGCACTGTGAAAGATTGCTTTGAAGGCCCTCCACTGTTCCTCAATTGTCCCACCATAAGGTTTTTGCTCCCAGTCTACCTTAGCCAACTTGTCCCTTATCCCTTTATAGTCTCTTTGTATAAGCACATGCACAAGGTTTTTTAAAAAAACATGGACAAGTTGGGCCGAAGGGCCTGTTTCCATGCTGTAAACCTTTATGATCTATGACACTGGTATTAGATTTTAGAGGTCGTAGTAGAGACAGGTACAATTTTGTCCTTTAAAAAACATTAGGCAGTTACATGGTAAGATGGATATAGAGGGATATGAGCCAAACACAGGCAACTGGGACTAACTTGGTAGTAAAAACTGCGCGGAATGGACAAGTTGGGCCAAAGGGCCTGTTTAAATGCTGTAAACCCTGTGACTCTATAACTTGTCGATGAGAGTCATTGGGGCAGCATGGGAGCAGTGTTTGAGGGAAATAAGACAAGCTGGACCTTCAAAACAGAGTAGCTGCAAATCTTCAGGATGAAATCAGAGTTTTGAAGGATTTCTATGACCCACTAATGCTGAGTAAATATGAGGGAATAGTCACCTCTGATAGGCTTGTGCTGCTGGTTCTTTTTGCTGCACCTTATCAGGGTCTCCCTGCATCCTTGCTGGTCTTGTCTCCAATGTGACCTGTTTTGTTGGTGTTACACTCTGCAATGGATCTTTACATCTAGCTCTTTTATCTTGTGGAAACAACCGAGACAAGGCATTGGTCTGGCACCATGGGTGCGATTTTCTGCTCCCCTGTGGTTGTATTTTGGTAGCTTGCCATTGGCCTGTGGCGGGATTCCTCCACTGTCAATGGGGTTTTATACATCCCCCCCACCACCAGGAATCCCGTGACAGGGCTTCACCATCGACAGGACGGGAAGATCCCACCGATGAGAAGGATGGAATATTCTGGCCCATTTCTCTTCAGTGTGAAATGATGGCCTGGAAAGCTTCTAACATCTGCATCCTCACTGGAGATCTACACTGAGTATTCGTGCAGATCTGTCCCAGTGAATAGTGGTTATTCTCCACTGTGAACCTCGTCTTGTGGAGAAATCGCTGGAATTTCTCACTTCCGTACTTGACTACCACCAACACTCTTACTCCATCTGCAATATTTGGCTTCTATTTCACTCTCTTTCTGTGTTGGCTTATCTGGTCTCAACTTCAGTTAAAGCAAATGTTATTACCTTTCCCTCTTGTAGCAGGGCTGCTCCCACTCCTTTTACAGAAGCATCTAATTGGAGACTGACAAGCTTTCTCTGCTGTGATATAACTGAATTCTCACGTTGCATACTCCTGAGTTTGTCGAACCTCCTGTCATGATTCTGGCCACTGATGCTCAATATCTTCTCTCATGGATTTTCTGTTAGTTGTGAAAGAATTCGAGCCGGATCAAATCAAGGTAACTTTTCAACTTATTCTTGTCTCTGAAACAAATAGCTGTGTTGACTTGACCCTGTCAGGTATGTACACCATTCCAAAAACTGACATTCTGGTCATCTTCATGATGCATTTATTGATGCTTAACTTAGAATCATAGAATCACCATAGTATAGAAGGAGGCCATTTGGCCCATCGAGCCTGCAGCAGCAATCCCACCCTGCTAATCCCCCTGACACCAAGGGGTACGATGGGTATCGAGGGATATGGGCAAATGCAGGCAATTGGGATTAGTTTAGGGGTTTTTAAAAAAAGCACAGCATAGACAAGTTGGGCTGAAGGGCCTGTTTTCATGCTGTAAACCTTTATGACTCTAATTTAGCATGGCCCAATTCACTTAACCTGCACATCTTTGGAGTGTAGGAGGAAACCAGAGCACCCGAAGGAAACCCAAGTAGACATGGGGAGAACGTGCAAACTCCACACAGTCAGTGACCTAAGCTGGGAATTGAACCCAGGTCCTTGGCGCTGTGAGGCAGCAGTGCTAATCACTGTGCCACCCTCGATCCCAACTTTCTTAGTTCATCCCAAGGTTCCATGTGTGAAGCAGACTGGGATCACCTGAAATGAAAGAGAGTAAAAAAAACACCAAACTGACATTCCAGGAAGGACATGAGTTGATTGGCTGGTGAATATCTTAACTTAGTTTCTCTTTCTCCAAAGCTAGCCTAAGAAGCTGAGGAAGGATATATTTCTCTTTTTCCATTTGAGGGTTAAATAAAACTTTTCAATCTACTGCCTATACACAGAAGAAGTGAAGCTATTGGCTGGTCAGTCTTTATTTTTATGGTAGTAAGCTTTATTACCTAATAGAAAAAGCAATGGCAGATCAGCTCTGACTCCTGAAGTGTACATCCTGTTCCATGTGGGAGTCCCAGGATATTCCTTATCACCTGGATAACCAGAGGTGGAATTTAATGTCCTCACTCATGGTGAGTTGGGACCAGGGGGGCATTTAATCATGTGGGAGGGGTGGTGGGTGAGTACTCGTGGACATTCTTCCTGCCTGACTGCCTCTTAAAGGCCTTAGGTGGAAAATTAAGGCCCTCATCGTGTGGCTGCTGACATTAAGCAGCTGGACCCCAAACTCTCTCTGATATTTAGATCATCTCTATTCATTGCTTTGCCATCATTGGTGTGAAACTGAGAGTTGAAACGCTGCAGTCGCTAAGGTGTAGGTACACCCACAGTGCTGTTAGGGAGTGGGTTCCAGGATTTTGACCCAGTGACATTGAAGGAACGGTGATATATTTCCAAATCAGGATGGTGAATGTTTTGGAGGGGAACTTGCAGGTGGTTGTGTTCCCAGATATCCGCTGCCCTTCAAACAACCAGCTGGTGCTCCCAAAGATACTCTGCTCATCTCCAGCGCCACATCTGCACTTTCCTCAGAGTGAAAGGCGTCACTGCTGCTTGAGTTGCATGTTTCTCAGTCAGTCTGTTGGAATCGCCTGAGCCTGTAATTATTCAGCAGCCATTTCCACCGGTTTAGGCTTGGTTACCCTGGCAACCATTCTCCACATTCAGCAATCAAGACAAACAGTGGGAACTCGCACAGAATGTTGGCAAAGACACTCCCCAGGGAACTGGCAAAGCCTCAAACCACTTTCCAACACAATAATAGAGCAGTGGGCGAGAGTGAGGGGAGGGGAGAGAGTGAGGGGGAGAGAGAGTGAGGGGGGGAGAGAGTGAGGGGGGGAGAGAGTGAGGGGGGGAGAGTGAGGGGGGGAGAGTGAGGGTAGAGTGAGGGAGAGAGAGTGAGGGGGGAGAGAGTGAGGGGGAGAGAGTGAGGGGGGAGAGTGAGGGGGAGAGAGTGAGGGGGAGAGAGTGAGGGGGAGAGAGAGTGAGGGGGGAGAGAGTGAGGGGGGAGAGAGTGAGTGGGGAGAGTGAGGGGGGAGAGTGAGGGGGGAGAGAAGGAGGGGGAGAGAGTGAGGGGGGAGAGAGTGAGGGGGGAGAGAGTGAGGGGGGAGGTTGAGGGAGAGACCGAGAGGAGAGAGTGAGGGGGGAGAGAGTGAGGGGAAAAGAGCGAGGGGAGAGAGCGAGGGGAGAGAGTGAGGGGGGAGAGAGGGGGAGAGAGTGAGGGGGGAGAGTGAGGGGGACAGTGGGGGAAAAGAGTGAGAGGAGAGAGTGAGAGGAGAGAATGAGGGGGAGAAAGTGAGGGTAAAAGACTGATGGGACAGAGTGAGGGGAAGAGAGTGAGGGGGAGAGAGTAGGGGGTAGAGACTGGGGGGGAGAGAGTGAGGGGGGAGAGAGTGAGGGGGGAGAGAGTGAGGGGGAGAGAGTGAGGGGGGAGAGAGTGAGGGGAAGAGAGTGAGGGGGTGAGAGTGAGGGGGAGAGAGTGAGGGGAGAAGACTGATGGGACAGAGTGAGGGGGAGAGAGTGAGGGGGAGAGAGTGAGGGGAAGAGAGTGAGGGGGAGAGAGTGAGGGGGAGAGGGTGAGGGGGAGAGGGTGAGGGGAAGAGAGTGAGGGGGAGAGAGTGAGGGGGAGAGAGTGAGGGGGGAGAGAGTGAGGGGAAAAGACTGATGGGACAGAGTGAGGGGGACAGAGTGAGGGGGAGAGAGTGGGAAAGATAGTTGACGGTGAGGAAGCAGGGTTGTGAGGGGCAGTGGGGATAAGGGGCAGTGGGGGGAGGGGCAGTTGGGATGAAGGGCAGTGGGGATGAGGGGCAGTGGGGGTGAGGGGCAGTGGGGGTGAGGGGCAGTTGGGATGAAGGGCAGTGGGAGTGAGGGGGCAGTGAGGGCGAAGGGCAGTGAGGATGAGGGGCACTGAGGGTGAGGGGCAGTGGGAGTGAGGGGCAGTGGGAGTGAGGGGCAGTGGAGGTGAGAGACAGAGAGGATTGGGGGTAGTGGAGGTGAGGGGCAGTGTTTTGAGAAATTGTTGTGTTGGAATTTGTTTGGATGGGTCCCTGTGGGTTGCTGGGGGTGGGGGGAAAGGGGGGGTTGGGCAAGAATTGGGGGGAGAGGTTTGAGGGGGAGGATCGGGGAGGGGTCCTGGGTGGGGTTAGACAGGGGTTGGGAAAGGGGTTTCGGGAGGGGTCTGGGAGAAGGGGAGGGTCTGAGGGTGAGGGGCTTGGGGAGGATTTGTGGGGAGGGGTCCTGGGGGGGGTTAGAAAGGGGTCTGGGGGTGGGTCCAGGGGGAACGTCTGGGCGGAGGGGGGAATTGGGGGGACGGGGGGTTGAGGGGGGGGGAGGTGGGCATGGGTCTGGGAGGAGGGGGAAGGTCATGGGGAGGAGGAGAGGGTGGGGCTGGTTATAGGTCCAGGGGAGAGGGAGGTGCTGGGGAGGGAGAGTTAAGGGGAGGGGGAGAGGGTGGGAGGAGGGTGCTGGTGGGTCCGGGGGAGGGGCAGGGGAGGGGGAGAGGGTGGGGGTGGGGCTGGGGGGTGGGTATGGGAGGGGCTGGGGAGGGGGCAGGGGAGAAGGGGAGGGGGAGGGGCTGGGGAGAGGGTGGAAGGGTGAGGTGGGGAGAGGGTGGAAGGGTGAGGTGGGGAGGGGGCGGGGTGAGGGTGGGGAGGGGGCGGAAGGGGTGGGGAGGGGGCGGAGGGGAAGGGGGTGGGGAGGGGGCGGGGTGAGGGTGAATTGTCTTTGTCGGTTCCCGGGAGAAACTGCGGCACAAACTGGGAAAGTGAGCGGAGCCCCGAGAGCGGAATGGGGTGAGTGAGACCCCCGGGGGGGTGGGGATTGTTCCTTACCCCCCCCCCTCCCGGGGCAGGGTGTGTCTCGGACAGGGGGGTTTTGTCTGGGTTGCAGTTTTGTTGCCATCTCCTTTGTCCAAGCGGCAAGTTTTGTTCAGTCCGGGACAGCTTGATTTGTGTCTCTGCCCATCTCTCTGTCTGTCTCTCTGTGTCTGTGTGTCTCTCTCTCTGTCTGTCTGTGTTTGTCTGTCTCTCTCTCTGTCTGTCTGTGTTTGTCTGTCTCTCTCTCTGTCTGTCTGTGTTTGTCTGTCTCTCTCTCTCTGTCTGTGGGTATGTCTCTCTCTCTCTGTCGCTGTGTGTGTCTCTCCCGCTGTGTCTCTGTCTGAGTCTCTGATGTTTGTGTGTGTCGGTCTGTCTGTGTCTGTCTTTCTGTCTGTCAGTCTCTGTCTGTCTGTGTCTGTCTTTCTGTCTCTCTCTCTCTCTGTCTGTGTGGCTGTCTCTCTCTCTCTGTCTGTGTGTCTCTCTCTCTCTCTCTGTCTGTGTGTCTGTCTCTCTCTCTGTCTGCGTACATATATTAAAAAAACCACAAAAATGTGTCAATCGCTGCCTCAACAGGAGGAGGCCATTCAGCCCCTCCATTTAGTTCTGCCACATAGATCCTGTATGGGTTCTCTGAAGAACCTTAGTTCCATAGCCGTGCTTGTTCAGGGGCAGTAACTCAATCGTGTGCTTCTCCTGTGATGCCAACATCCCAAAAACTAACAGCTAAAGAATGGATCCCAAGTACCAGCTAGTCTTTGTGAGAGACAGCATGCCCAGTTTGAGTTTATATTGGGAGTCTGTGTTAAACCAGCTTGCTCCCTCTCATTCTAACACACAATCAGGCTGAAGTGTGTTTGGGTAAGAAGTGAATTGCTAGTTTAAAACTCAGATGCAGCTTAAGGTGTGTGACACTGCAGACAAAGACTGTAGGATTGTGAAGGTGTGGGCAACAGGATGTTTGTCCTCATGAGTAAGAAGTCTCACAACACCAGCTTGTGTCCTCATGAGGAAACCTCAGACTTGGGGATAGAATTTTCCAGCTCCCTTGAGTAGGCAGCACAGTGGTCAGCACCCCGGGTTCAATTCACAGTCTTGGGTGATTGTCTGTGTGGAGTCTGCACATTTTCCCTGTGTCTGCATGGGTTTCCTCTGGGTGCTCCAGTTTCCTCCCACAATCTGAATGCATGCTGGTTAGGTTCTTTGGCCATGCTAAATTCTCTCTGTGTACCCAAATAGCCATTCACCTGACGAAGGGACTAACCCGAAAGCTTGTGAGTATATTATCAAATAAATAGGTTGGACTAAAACCTGGTGTTGTCAGACTTTTCACTACCCAAATAGGTATCAGAGTGTGCCAACTGGGGGATTTTCACAGTAACTTCATTGCAGTGTTAATGTAAGCCTAATTGTGACTTTTGACTTGGTCAAAGAAGACAGAGGGTAGCAGTGGAAGGGTGCGTATCTGAATGGAGGGCTGTGACAAGTGATGTCCGTAAAAAGTCTGACAACACCAGGTTTTTCCAGATGTCGCTGGATTCCGGGGAAGTGCCGGAGGATTGGAAAACGGCTAATGTTACGCCGTTGTTTAAGAAGGGTGCCAGGCAAAAGGCGGGGAATTACAGGCCGGTTAGTTTAACGTCTGTGGTAGGTAAAATGTTAGAATCCGTCATTAAGGAGGAAATTGCGAGGCATCTTGAAGGGAATTGCTTGATAGAGCAGACGCAACACGGTTTCATTAAAGGGAAGTCGTGTCTGACCAATTTACTGGAGTTCTATGAGGATGTGTCTAGGGCGGTGGATAGAGGAGAGCCGGTGGATGTGGTCTTTCTGGATTTTCAGAAGGCGTTTGATAAGGTACCTCACAAGAGGTTACTGCAGAAGGTCAGAGGACATGGAGTTGGGGGTAGGGTGTTAGCGTGGATAGAGGATTGGTTGTCAAATAGGAGGCAGAGAGTGGGGGTCAATGGGTGCTATTCGGATTGGCGGTTGGTGACTAGTGGGGTGCTCCAGGGGTCGGTGCTGGGGCCTCAGCTATTTACCATTTATATAGATGATCTGGAGGAGGGAACCGAGTGTAGGGTGTCGAAATTTGCTGATGACACCAAGATTGGGGGAAAGGCAAATTGTGCAGAGGGTGTGGAGAGTCTGCAGAAGGATCTAGATAGGCTGGGCGAATGGGCCAGGAAATGGCAAATGGAATTTAATGTTGGCAAGTGTGAGGTGGTCCACTTTGGTAGGAAGAATGGTAGGAAGGACTATTACTTACGTGGCGAAAAACTGCAGCAGGCGACGGTGCAGAGGGACCTCGGGGTCCTTGTGCATGAGTCGCAAAAACCCAGCCTGCAGGTGCAGCAGGTGGTCAGGAAGGCGAATGGGATGCTGGCCTTCATAGCGAGGGGGATTGAATATAAAAGTAGGGAGGTCTTGCTGCAGCTGTATAGGGCATTGGTGAGGCCGCAGCTGGAGTACTGTGTGCAGTTTTGGGCGCCGCACCTGCGCAAGGATATTTTGGCCTTGGAGGGAGTGCAGAGGAGGTTTACTAGGCTGATACCGGAGTTGAGGGGGTTGAGCTATGAGGAGAGGCTGAATAAACTAGGCTTGTACTCGTTAGAGTTTAGAAGAATGAGGGGAGATCTCATTGAGACGTATAAGATGATGAATGGGATGGATAGGATAGAGGTGGAAAGACTCTTCCCGCTCAAAAAAGACAGTAGGACTAGGGGGCACAGCCTCAAGATAAAGGGGGGGCAGTTCAGAACGGAGTTGAGGAGGAACTTCTTCACTCAAAGGGTGGTGAATCTCTGGAATTCTCTGCCCGTTGAAGTGGTGGAGGCTGCCTCGCTAAATATTTTTAAGAAGCGGGTTGATGGGTTTTTGATAAGAGAGGGGATTAAGGGTTATGGGGAGAGGGCGGGAAAGTGGAACTGAGCCACGACAGATCAGCCATGATCTTATTGAATGGCGGGGCAGGCTCGAAGGGCCAGATGGCCTACTCCTGCTCCTATTTCTTATGTTCTTATGTTTAGTCCAACCTATTTATTTGATAATATACTCACAAGCTTTCAGGGTTAGCCCCTTCGTCAGGTGAATGGAGAGTTCTGGCCTCAGACAGAGCATATAAAGCACAGACAGTTTAGAGATTACTGATTAGAATGCGAATCCTTACACCTAACTTGCTGTTCAAGACCTGAAGTGGCTGATAATGTGAGTGGAAGGAGCACTGATCACAGGTTAAAGAGATGTGTATTGTCTCCAGAAAGTACAGTAAGTGAGGTTTTGCAAACCCAGGCAAGTCACGGGGGTTACAGATAGTGCGACATGAACCCGAGATCCCTGTTGAGACCGTCCTCATGTGTGCGCACACACTGTCTGAGGCCAGAACTCTCCATTCACCTGACGAAGGGGCTAACCCCGAAAGCTTGTGAGTCTATTATCAAATAAATAGGTTGGACTAAAACCTGGTGTTGTCAGACTTTTTACTGTGTTTACGCCAGTCCAACGCCGGCATACCCACATCATGACAAGTGATGTCCCTCAGGGATCAGTGCTGGGACCTTTGCTGTTTGTAATATATATAAATGATTTGGTGGAAAATGTAACTGGATTGATTAGTAAGTTTGCGGACGACACAAAAGTTGATGGATTTGCAGGTAGTGATGAGGACCATCAGAGGATACAGCAGGATATAGATCAGTTGGAGACTTGGGTGGAGAGATGGCAGATGGAGTTTAATCTGGGCAAATGTGAGGTGATGCATTTTGGAAGGTCTAATACAGATAGGAAATATACAGTAAATGGCAGAACCCTTAAGAGTATTGATAGGCAGAGGGATCTGGATGTACGGGTACACAGGTCACTGAAAGTGGCAATGCAGGTGGGGAAGGTAGTCAAGAAGGCATATGGCATGCTTGCCTTCATTGGTTAGGGCACTGGGTTTAAAAATTGGCAAGTCATGTTGCAGCTTTATAGAACCTTAGTTAGGCTGCACTTGGAATAGTGTTCAATTCTGGTCACTACACTACCAGAAGGATGTGGAGGCTTTGGAGAGGGTACAGAAAAGATTTACCAATTCCACCAAGGGGGGGGGGTTTCCCATTAAAAACAGAGATGAGGGGGGATTATTTTCTAAGGGCAGTGAGTCTCTGGAATTCTCTTCCTCAGAGACAGCTGAGTCTGGGGTCATTGGATATACACAGTAAGAAGTCTGACAACACCAGGTTTAAGTCCAACCGATTTATTTGATAGTAAACTCACAAGCTTTCGAGGAGCTCCTTCCACTCACATTGTCGGCCACTTTAAGACTTGAACAGCAGGTTAGGTGTAAAGATTTGCATTCTAATCAGTAATCTGTAAACTGTCTGTGCTTTATATGCTCTGTCTGAGGCCAGAACTCTCCATTCACCTGATGAAGAGGTTAACCTCGAAAGCTTGTGAGTCTACTATCAAATAAATCGGTTGGACTTAAACCTGGTGTTGTCAGACTTCTTACTGTGTTTACCCCAGTCCAACGCCAACATCTCCACGTCATTGGACATAACCATAGAACCCTACAGTGCAGAAAGAGGCCCTTTGGCCCACTGAGTCTGCACCGAACACAATCCCACCCAGGACCTACCCCCATACCCCTGCATATTATACCCACTAATCCCTCTAACCTACGCATCCCTGGACACCAAGGGGCAATTTCTCAGCATGGCCAATCACCCTAACGCGCACATCTTTGGAATGTGGGAGGAAACCGGAGTACCCGGAGGAAACCCACACAGACACGAGGAGAATGTGCAAACTCCACACAGACTGACCCGAGCTGGGAATCGAACCCAAGACCCTGGAGCTGTGAAGCAGCAGTGCTAACCATTGTGCTAGTGTGCTGCCCAAAAATTCAAAGCCAAGAATGCCAGATTTTTGTTTGACAAGAAAGTTAAAGGTTATGTGGGGGTCAGGTAGAGAAGTGGAGTGGAGATCAGCCATGATCTGAATGAATGGTGGAGTAGGCTTGAAGGGCCAAGTGGCCTCCTCCTCCTGCTCCTAGTTCAAATCTTTATTCCAGAGGCAGGACTGCAAACCATTTATGATGGTGAGTTAAATATTCCAGGTTATAAATGTTTGTAAAAGGGCCAACCTTTGGGGACAGCTTGTCTAATGGATGAAAGCTATCACCGATAGTTAAACAGGACATCACAGTTTGAATTGGAGCTTCCACACACTGCTGGATAGCACCGATGAAATTGCAGAATATATTAATTCCTGGATTCAAGAGGTTTATAACAAAAACAAAGTAGTTTCTGTGGAGTTAGTGCAGGGTTCTGGCCTGTGGTCCTTCATGGGAACAGATGATGGCTGCAATCAGTCGAGCCCTAAACCAGGGGGTACATAGCACATTAGCAGAGAAAATAGTAAAGAAAATACACCCAATCATTGCTTTCGTTGTGCTGGATTCCTGTGGATTTGAAGCTACAGATATTCATTGTCTGCAGGATTTCCCCAGCGTTGGATTCTGCTTATTATTTATTGAAATTTATTTATTAATGTCATAAGAACGTAAGAAGTAGGAGCAGGAGTAGGCCATCTTGCCCTTCAAGCCTGCCCCACCATTCTTCAGATCAGCCATTAACAAATAAATTTCAATAAATAATAAGCAGAATCCAACGCTGGGGAAATCCTGCAGACAATGAATATCTGTAGCTTCAAATCCACAGGAATCCAGCACAACGAAGGCAATGATTGGGTGTATCTTCTTTACTATTTTTACTATGTCACAAGTAAGGCTTACATTAACACTGCAGTGAAAATCCCAGAGTTACCACACTCTGGCATCTGTTCGGGTATACTGAGGGAGAATTTAGCATGGCCAATGCACCTAACCGGCACATTTTTGGGAGGAAACCAGAGCACCTGGAGGAAACCCACGCAGACACGGGGAGAATGTGCAGAGTCTGCACAGACAGTGACCCGAGGTCAGAATCAAACCTGGGTCCCTGGTGCTGCGAGGCAGAGGTGCTAACCACTGCGCCACCTCGTGCTGTCCTTCAAGAATGTCGCTTTTGGCATCAGGTTCCTGTAAGTGTTCAAGAAGAACATGTCCCTGTCTACATCAACGGGGACAAAGTAAAAATGGTCATAAGCTTGAAGTTTTAGGTGTCCGGATCACCGACCTGTCCTGGTCTCCCCAGTGCTGACACTATAATTAAGAAAGCCCGCCAACACCTCTACTTTCTCAGAAGACTAAGGAAATTTGGTATGTCAGCGATGACTCTCACCAACTTTACAGATGCACCATAGAAAGCAGTCTTTCTGGTTGTATCACAGCTTGGTATGGGCTCCTTCTCTGCTCAAGACTGTAACGAACTACAAAAGGTCACGAATGTAGCCCAATCCATCACACAAACCAGCCTCTCATCCACTGACTCTGTCTATACTTCCTGCTGCCTCAGCAAAGCAATGGCATAATCAAGGAACTCATGCGCCCTGGATATTCTCTCTTCCACTTTCTTCTTTCGGGAAAAAGATACAAAAGTCTGAGGTCACGTACTAACCAACTCAAGAACAGCTTCTTCTCTGCTGCTGTCAGACTTTTGAATGGACCTACCTCGCTTTAAGTTGATCTTTCTCTACACCCTAGCTATGACTGTCACACTATAAAGAACAAAGAAAATTCCAGCACAGGAACAGGCCCTTCGGCCCTCCAATCCTGCACTGACCATGCTGCCCGACTGAGTTAAAACCCTCTACCCTTCCGGGGACCATATCCCTCTATTCCCATCTTATTCATGTATTTGTCCAGACTCCCCTTAAAAGTCACTATCGTATCCGCTTTCACTACCTCCCCTGGCAGCGGGTTCCAGGCACCCACCACTCTCTGCGTAAAAAAAAAACTTGCCTCGTGCACCTACATTCTACACTCTCTTGTTTCCTTCTCTATAAATGGAATGCTTTGTCTGTATAGTGTGCAAGAAACAATACTTTTCACTGTATGTTAATACATGTGACAATAATGAATCAAATCAAATCAAGCAGGAAGAGCACCAGACAAAGGACTGCAGGCAGGCTAAGTGCTGTAAACCTTGTGACAGAGCAGGCCATTGCTACAAGACCTGCTCCAAATGTGGCCTTGCTTATTCACAGGCAACGAAAGCCAAGACTGGCCGAGCAGATGAAAAAGCTGGCCTGAGTGCTGCCCACAATATGTGCAAACTGAGCAACAAAGCCTGCAGGCAGCAGAATGGGGCAATGAGGAAGGCAGTAGATGGTCAAACACCACTCCCCACCCTCACCTCTCAACGGATCGAACCAATGCAGGAGGATCCATCAGAGGGTGAGTTGTTGGGAGGTTGGCAGCTGGTGAGGAGGGCAGGAAGAAATGGAGAAAAGGAGAATCTCACCTCGCTGATGAGTAGCGTAAGAGCATTCCCACCCAACCCAGACAGTGGACATGGCCACGCTTGGACACAGATGACAATGAGCATCTGGAGAAGAAAGGACAGAATTCAAGGGAGTTGGAGAAGGAGACCTCTGTTCAGAAACAGATAGTGTGACATGAACCCAAGATCCCAGCAGTGACCAGTGTACCCCAACTCCAACCCCAAAGTGAGGAGACCAGCACACCCTAACACTGGGAATTCAGGAGTAGTAATGCCCCTGGAGGGGGATGGATGGGAGAGACTCTCCCAATCAAGGAAATGACAGGACCAGGGTGGAACAATCCATTGGGAGGGATTCAGGACAATTTCCTGAGCCCATTCAAACTGAAACAATTGTGGATGCTGAGGGCCTGGCAGGAACTGACAGGAGCTGTCAAAGACAACAGGTCTGGTAAGCGACAAAATTTGTTAAAACAGGGATGAAGATCATTTCCATTAACATGCATAATTTAAATCCACTATGTGATGTGTGGCTACCTTGGATTACCTTGCCAATACGAAAGCTGATCTGCTGTTTCTGCAGGCGTGTGCAATGCCGCACCTCAGCTCCAATAGCCGATGGTCACATTGATGGTAAGAAGTCTCACAACACCAGGTTAAAGTCCAACTGGTTTATTTGGTAGCACAAATCACAAGCTTTCAGAGCGCTGCTCCTTCATCAGGTGAGTGGGAGTTCTGTTCACAAACAGAGCATATAAAGACACAAACTCAATTTACAAAATAATAGTTGGAATGCAAGTCTTTACAGCTAATCAAGTCTTTAAAGGTGCAGACAATGCGAGTGGAGAGAGGGTTAAGCACAGGTTAAAGAGATGTGTATGTATTGTCTCCAGACAGGACAGTTAGTGAGATGTTGCAGTTAGTGAATTTGCTGATGACACCAAAGTTGGAGGAGTTGTAGACAGTGAGGATGGATGTTACAGTTTGCAGAGGGACATAGATAAGCTGCAGAGCTGGGCCGAGAGGTGGCAAATGGAGTTTAATACGGAAAAGTGTGAGGTGATTCACTTTGGTAAGAGTAACAGGAGTACAGAATATAGGGCTAATGGAAGGACTCTTAGTAGTGTTGACAAGCAGAGAGATCTCGGGGTACATGTGCATAGCTCCTTGAAAGTTGGCACCCAGGTTGATAAGGTTGTTAAGAAGGCGTACGGTGTGTTATCTTTTATTGGTAGAGGGATTGAATTTCGGAGCCGTGAGGTCATGTCACAACTGTACAAAACTCTGGTGCAGCCGCACTTGGAGTATTGCGTATAGTTCTGGTCACCGCATTATAAGAAAGATGTGGAGGCATTGGAAAGGGTGCAGAGGAGGTTTACCAGGATGTTGCCTGGTATAGTGGGAAGGTCTTATGAGGAAAGGCTGAGGGACTTGAGATTATTTTCATTGGAGAGAAGAAGGTTACAAAGTGACCTAATTGAGGCATACAAGATGATCAAAGGATTGGATAGGGTGGACAGTGAGAGCCTTTTTCCTCGGATGGTGATGGCTAACACGAGGGGACATAGCTTTAAATTAAGGGGTGGTAATTATAGGACGGATGTCAGAGGTAGGTTCTTTACTCAGAGGGTAGTAAGGTCGTGGAATGCCCTGCCTGCAGCAGTTGTGGACTCGCCAACTTTAAGGGCGTTCAAATGGTCGGTGGATAGGCATATGGATAACATTGGAATAGTTTAGGTTAGAGGGTCATTAGATTGGTTCCACTGGTCGGCGCAACATCGAGGGCCGAAGGGCCTGTACTGCGCTGTAATGTTCTATCCCTACTCCTGAACTCAAATCCTCTCGCAATGAAAACCAACATACCATTTGCCTTCTTTACCTCTTGATGCACCTGCATGCCTATCTTCAGCAACTTATCTTGATACAAAAGTGTCCAGAGGGGCAATTTTTTCACACAATGGATGGTGAATGGCTGGAACAAGTTACCAGAGGTAGTGGTCGAGGTGGGTACAATTTTGTCTTTTAAAAAGCATTTAGACAGTTACATGGATAAAATGGGTATAGAGGGATATGGGCCAAATGCAGGCAATTGGGATTAGTTTAGGGGTTTAACAAGAAAGGGTAGCATGGACAAGTTGGGTTGAAGGGCCTGTTTCCATGCTATAAACCTCTATGACTCTATAACTGGTACACAAGAACATCCAAGTCTCGTTGCGTATTCCACTCTTTCAATTTACAGCTATTCAGATAATCTGTCTGCCTATTTTTGTTACCAAAGTGGATAACTTCACATTTATCCACATCATACTGCATCCATCACGCATTTGCAACTCCAACTTGATTCTCAAGTTTGCTGATGACACGATTGTACAATGATGAAACAAAGTACAGGAAAGAGATAGAGAATCTGGTGAACAAAATCACAAATAGAAGGGTTGTGTGTGGTGGTAATAATCTTCTGAGGTGTGTCTATTCCAATGCCAGGAGTATTGTGGGGAAGGCAGACAAGTTAAGGGCATGGATTGACACATCGAATTATGACATTATAGTCATTAGTGAAACTTGGCTACAGGTCTGGCAGCTCAATGTTCCAGGGTTCCAATGTTTCAGACGTGATAGAGGCAGAGGGATGAAGGGTGGGGGGATGGCATTGCTACTCAGGGAAAATGTTGCAGCAGTGCTCAGGCAGGACAGATTAGAGGGCTTGTCTACAGAGGCCATATGGATGGAGCTGAGAAACAGGAAAGGTGTGACCACATTAATGGGGTTGTATTATAGACCACCCAGTAGTCAGCGAGAATTGGAGGAGCAAATCTGTAGAGAGATAGCAGACAACTGCTGGAAACATAAAGTTGTGTTGGTAGAAGATTTTAATTTTCCACATATAGATTGGGACTCCCACACTGTTAAAGGTGTAGACAGGTTGGAATTTGTAAAATGTGTTGAGGAGTGTTTTCTAACTCAATATACAGAGGTACCAACTAGAGAGGATGTGATATTAGATCTCCTATTAGGAAATGAGTTAGGACAAGTGACGGAAGTGTGTGTAGGGGAACACTTTAGTTCCAGTGATCATAACGCATTAGTTTCAACTTGATCATGGATAAAGATAGATCTGGTCCTTGGGTTGAGGTTCTGAACTGGAAAAAGGCCAAATTTGAAGAAATAAGAAAGGATCTAAAAAGTGTGGATTGGGACAGGCTGTTCTCTGGCAAGGATGTGATTGGTAAGTGGGAGGCCTTGAAAGGAGAAATTTTGAGAGTGCAGAGTTTGTATGTTCCTGTCAGGATTAAAGGCAAAGTGAATAAGAATAAGGAACCTTGGTTCTCGAGGGATATTGCAACTCTGATAAAGAAGAAGAGAGAGATGTATGACATGTATAGGCAACAGGGAACAAATAAGATGGCTAAGGAGTATAAAAAGTGCAAGAAACTACTTAACAAAGAAATCAGGAGGGCTAAAAGAATACATGAGGTTGCTTTGGCAGTCAAGGTGAAGGATAATCCTAAGAGCTTCTACAGGTATATTAACAGCAAAAGGATAGTAAGGGATAAAATTGGTCCTCTTGAAGATCAGAGTGGTCGGCTTTGTATGGAACCAAAAGAAATGGGGGAGATATTAAATGGGTTTTTTGCATCCGTATTTACTAAGGAAACTGGCATGGAGTCTATGGAAATAAGGCAAACAAGTAGGGAGGTCATGGAACATATACAGATTAAAGGGGAGGAGGTGTTTGCTGTTTTCAGGCAAATCAGAGTAGATAAATCCCCAGGACTAGACAGGGTATTCCCTCGGACCTTGAAGGAGACTAGTGTTGAAATTGCAGGGGCCCTGGCAGATATATTTAAAATGTCGGTATCCACGGTTGAGGTGCTGGATGATTGGAGGATAGCTCATGAGGTTCTGTTGTTTAAAAAAGGCTCAAAAAGTAATCCAAGAAATTATAGGTTGGTACGTTTGATGTCAGGAGTAGGTAAATTATTGGAAGGAGAACTAAGAGATAGGATCTACAAATACTTTGATGGACAGGGACTTATTAGGGAGAGTCAACATGGCTTTGTGCGGGGTAGGTCATATTTAACCAATCTATTAGATTTTTTCGAGAAGGATACCAGGAAAGTGGGTGAAGGGAAGGCATTAGATGTTGTCTACATGGACTTCAGTAAGGCCTTTGACAAGGTCCCGCATGGGAGGTTAGTTAGGAAGGTTCAGTTGCTAGGTATACATGGAGAGGTGGTAAATTGGATTAGACATTGGCTCAATGGAAGAAGCCAGAGAGTAGTAGTGGAGGACTGCTTCTCTGAGTGGAGGCCTGTGACTAGTGGTGTACAACAGAGATCAGTGCTGGGTCCATTGTTGTTTGTCATCTATATCAATGATCTGGCTGATAATGTTGTAAATTGGATCAGCAAATTTGCCGATGATCCAAAGATTGGAGGTGTAGTGGACAGTGAGGAAGGTTTTCAAAGGTTGCAGAGGGATTTGGACCAGGTAGAAAAATGGGCTGAAAATGGCAGATGGCGTTTAATGCAGACAAGTGTGAGGTATTGTACTTTGCAAGGACAAACCACGGTAGAACATACAAGGTAAATGATGGGACACTGAAGAGTGCAATAGAACAGAGGGATCTGGGAATACAGATACATAATTCCCTAAAAGTGGCGTCACAGGTAGATAGGGTCGTAAAGAGTGCTTTTGATTCATTGGCCTTTATAAATCAAAGTATTGAGTATAAGAGTTGGAATGTTATGGTGAGGTTGTATAAGACATTGGCAAGGCTGAATTTAAAGTATTGTGTGCAGTTTTGGTCACCTAATTACAGGAAGGATATTAATAAGGTTGAAAGAGTGCAGAGAAAGTTTACAAGGATGTTGCCGGGACTTGAGAAACTGAGTTACAGAGAGAGATTGAATAGGTTAGGACTTCATTCCCTGGAGTGTAGAAGAATGAGGGGAGATTTGATAGAGATGTATAAAATTATGATGGGTATAGATAGAGTGAATGTAAGCAGGCTTTTTCCACTGAGGCTAGGGGAGGAAAAAACTAGAGGACATGGGTTAAGGGTGAGGGGGGGAAAATTTAAAGGGAATATTGGGGGGGGCTTCACACAGAGAGTTGTGGGAGTGTGGAATGAGCTGCCAGAAGAAGTGGTGAATGCGGGCTCACTTTTAACGTTTAAGAATAACTTGGACAGGTAGATGGATGAGAAGGTGTGGAGGGATATGGTCCAAGTGCAGGTCAGTGGGACTAGGCAGAAAAGTGGTTCAGCGCAGCCAAGAAGGGCCAAAAGGCCTGTTTCTGTGCTGTAGTGTTCTATGGTTCTAACTGTTGCGGTGACAATAATCTCTCCCTCAATGCCAACAAAATGAAGAAGATTGTCATCGACTTCAGGAAGCGTAGTGGAGAACATGCCCCTGTCTACATCAATGATGATGAAGTGGAAATGATCGAAAGCTTCAGATGTCTACGTGTCCAAATTACCAACAACTTGTCCTGGTCCCTCCATGCTAATGCTATAGTAAGAAAGCCCACCAACATCTTTGCATTGTCTTCACTTTTAGAAAATGTTTAACTCCCTGAACTCTCCCAGCTTATGGTCTCCAATTCTGGTGTTCAAAGATGTGGTTTCTCAATGGTTCTCTCTCTTTCCTTTGACAGATGTTTCTGGTTGTTCGTGCTAAGCTTCTTTATCTCTGTTGGAGCAGACGTGACTGAATTGACAGGGATGTTTGGGCAGATTCAGTCTCCCAATTATCCGGAAGGATACCCAAGTGATTTAGACGTAACCTGGAATATAACAGTACCCACTGGATTTCGAATCAAGCTCTACTTCATGCATTTTGACCTGGAGCCCTCCTATCTCTGTGAATACGACTACGTGAAGGTGAGATGGAAGCACCCCTCCCCAAACATCTTAACATCGTTTTTACTTTCATTTGCGCTCAGTGCTGTCGATTACAATTTGACATCAAAACTTATAATTTGGATTGAATTTGATAGCGACCTCGAAGCTATCCCTGTGCATTCAGGAGTCTACATTGAAAAATACAAGTTAATTAATTACCTAAATGATATCTAAATTTATTCAGATTTTATTTAGTCCATAAAAATGGAAGAACATTGTTTATTCCCATCAGCACTGAATTGAGTTTAGTCTCAAGGTCGATATATTCAATCCCATCTACTCCCCAGGTCTCAGCTTCTAAACTCTTCTCCTTTCTCACCCCAGTTTTCCACACTCGGAGTTAAGAACAAAGAAATGTATAGCACAGGAGCAGGCCCTTCGGCCCTCCAGACTTGTGTCAATCGTGATAAGAACATAAGAACATAAGAAATAGGAGCAGGAGTAGGCCATCTAGCCCTTCGAGCCTGCCCCGCCATTCAATAAGATCATGGCTGATCAGTCGTGGCTTAGTTCCACTTTCCCGCCCTCTCCCCATAACCCTTAATCCCCTCTCTTATCAAAAATCCATCAACCCGCTTCTTAAAAATATTTAGCGAGGTAGCCTCCACCACTTCAATGGGCAGAGAATTCCAGACATTCACCACCCTTTGAGTGAAGAAATTCTTCCTCAACTCCGTTCTAAACTGCCCCCCCTTTATCTTGAGGCTGTGCCCCCTAGTCCTACTGTCCTTTCTGAGCGGGAAGAGTCTCTCCACCTCTATCCTATCCATTCCATTCATCATCTTATACGTCTCAATGAGATCTCCCCTCATTCTTCTAAACTCTAACGAGTACAAGCCTCATTTATTCAGCCTCTCCTCATAGCTCAACCCCCTCAACTCCGGCATCAGCCTAGTAAATCTCCTCTGCACTCCCTCCAAGGCCAAAATATCCTTGCGTAAGTACGGCGCCCAAAACTGCACACAGTACTCCAGCTGCAGCCTCACCAGTGCCCTATACAGCCGCAGCAAGACCTCCCTACTTTTATATTCAATCCCCCTCGCTATGAAGGCCAGCATCCCATTCGCCTTCCTGACCACCTGCTGCACCTGCAAGCTGCTGTAACTAAATTCAGAAAAAAACCTTCTGACCTTACTCGGTCCGTATCCTCTAATCCCTTTCTATTCATGTCCCCATCTAGATATCTACATTTATTCAGATTTTAATTGGTCCATAAAAATGTTTCCACAATGCAGTAAAAGCTTGAGAGCACTGCGGAACTGACCATTTTGATACTATTTTCACCCAGGATGGGTGATATTAAATAATCATTATCATCTTTCTTCATTGTCATCCTGCAGAGATTACAACTATAAATCCCACCAAACATTTCCCCTGAATCAGCTGATTATCTCCCTTACACCCCTCCCCTTCTTCTCTCTCACCCCCCCATCTCTCTCCCCCTGCTCTCTAGACCCCACTCTCTCCCCCTGCTCTCTCTCTCTCCCCCTGCTCTCTCTCTCTCTCCCCCTGCTCTCTCTCTCTCTCCCCCTGCTCTCTCTCTCTCTCCCCCTGCTCTCTCTCTCTCTCCCCCTGCTCTCTCTCTCTCTCTCCCCCCCTGCTCTCTCTCTCTCTCTCCCCCCCTGCTCTCTCTCTCTCTCCCCCTGCTCTCTCTCTCTCTCCCCCTGCTCTCTCTCTCTCCCCCTGCTCTCTCTCTCTCCCCCTGCTCTCTCTCTCTCCCCCTGCTCTCTCTCTCTCCCCCTGCTCTCTCTCTCTCTCCCTGCTCTCTCTCTCTCTCCCCCTGCTCTCTCTCTCTCCCCCTGCTCTCTCTCTCTCCCCCTGCTCTCTCTCTCTCCCCCTGCT
The DNA here is from genome assembly GCF_965287045.1 of Carcharhinus amblyrhynchos. Taxonomy (NCBI): domain Eukaryota; kingdom Metazoa; phylum Chordata; class Chondrichthyes; order Carcharhiniformes; family Carcharhinidae; genus Carcharhinus; species Carcharhinus amblyrhynchos. Next base: position 140,402,479 of record NC_137326.1, read on the forward strand.
CTCTCTCTCTCTCCCCCTGCTCTCTCTCTCTCTCCCCCTGCTCTCTCTCCCTCTCCCCCTGCTCTCTCTCTCTCTCCCCCTGCTCTCTCTCTCTCTCCCCCTGCTCTCTCTCTCTCTCCCCCTGCTCTCTCTCTCTCTCCCCCTGCTCTCTCTCTCTCTCCCCCTGCTCTCTCTCTCTCTCCCCCTGCTCTCTCTCTCTCTCCCCCTGCTCTCTCTCTCTCTCCCCCTGCTCTCTCTCTCTCTCCCCCTGCTCTCTCTCTCTCTCCCCCTGCTCTCTCTCTCTCTCCCCCTGCTCTCTCTCTCTCTCCCCCTGCTCTCTCTCTCTCTCCCCCTGCTCTCTCTCTCTCTCCCCCTGCTCTCTCTCTCTCTCCCCCTGCTCTCTCTCTCTCTCCCCTGCTCTCTCTCTCTCTCCCCCTGCTCTCTCTCTCTCTCCCCCTGCTCTCTCTCTCTCTCCCCCTGCTCTCTCTCTCTCTCCCCCTGCTCTCTCTCTCTCTCCCCCTGCTCTCTCTCTCTCTCCCCTGCTCTCTCTCTCTCTCCCCCTGCTCTCTCTCTCTCTCCCCCTGCTCTCTCTCTCTCTCCCCCTGCTCTCTCTCTCTCTCCCCCTGCTCTCTCTCTCTCTCCCCCTGCTCTCTCTCTCTCTCCCCCTGCTCTCTCTCTCTCTCCCCCTGCTCTCTCTCTCTCTCCCCCTGCTCTCTCTCTCTCTCCCCCTGCTCTCTCTCTCTCTCCCCCTGCTCTCTCTCTCTCTCCCCCTGCTCTCTCTCTCTCTCCCCCTGCTCTCTCTCTCTCTCCCCCTGCTCTCTCTCTCTCTCCCCCTGCTCTCTCTCTCTCTCCCCCTGCTCTCTCTCTCTCTCTCCCCCTGCTCTCTCTCTCTCTCTCCCCTGCTCTCTCTCTCTCTCTCCCCCTGCTCTCTCTCTCTCTCTCCCCCTGCTCTCTCTCTCTCTCTCCCCCTGCTCTCTCTCTCTCTCTCCCCCTGCTCTCTCTCTCTCTCTCCCCCTGCTCTCTCTCTCTCTCTCCCCCTGCTCTCTCTCTCCCTCTCCCCCTGCTCTCTCTCTCTCTCTCCCCCTGCTCTCTCTCTCTCTCTCCCCCTGCTCTCTCTCTCTCTCTCCCCCTGCTCTCTCTCTCTCTCTCCCCCTGCTCTCTCTCTCTCTCTCCCCCTGCTCTCTCTCTCTCTCTCCCCCTGCTCTCTCTCTCTCTCTCCCCCTGCTCTCTCTCTCTCTCTCCCCCTGCTCTCTCTCTCTCTCCCCCTGCTCTCTCTCTCTCCCCTTGCTCTCTCTCTCTCTCTCTCTCCCCCCCCCCTCCCCCTCTCTCCCCTCCTTCCAAACTCCAGGCCTTGGTGACCCGCAAATTTGTTCCAGATGCTGGACCCCTGAAGTTGCTCTGAGTGCGGGGACCCCCAGAGTCCCCACACCTGCTCCGTAATGCTGCTTCTGGATCAATTTCAAATCTTCACTCTGACGCCCAGGAGAATGTCACTTGCAGGTTTTATGCAGAGGAGGGAAGGATGGGGGAAAGGAGGAGAGGGATGGGGGAAAGGATTGGCAGAGCTGGAGGGGAGGGGAAAGGAGGGAGAGAAGAAGGGGAGGGGTGTAAGGGAGATAATCAGCTGATTCAGGGGAAATGTTTGGTGGGATTTATAGTTGTAATCTCTGTAGGATGACAATGAAGAAAGATGATAATGATTATTTAATATCACCCATCCTGGGTGAAAATAGTAACAAAATGGTCAGTTCCGCAGTGCTCTCAAGCTTTTACTGCATAGTGGAAACATTTTTATAGAACATAGAACATTACAGCGCAGTACAGGCCCTTCGGCCCTCGATGTTGCGCCAACCAGTGGAACCAATCTAATGACCCTCTAACCTAAACTATTTCTGGACCAGTTAAAATCTGACTAAATGTAGATATCATTGAAGTAATTAATACACTTGTATTTTTCAATACAGGTTTGATAAAGTTCCACATAGTAGGCTGCTCTGGAAGGTTAGATCACATGGAATCCAGGGCGAGCTGGCAGACTGGATATACAATTGGCTTGATGATAGGACGCAGAGGATAATGGTGGAAGGATGCTTGTCGGAATGTGACGAGTGGTGTGCCTCAGGGGTCAGTGCTGGGCCCATTACTATTTCTTATCTATATCAATGATTTGGATGAGAATGAACAAAGCATGATCAGTAAGTTTGCAGATGAAACTAAAATAGGTGGTATTGTAGACAGTGAGGAAGGTTATCAAAAATTGCAGCAGGATCCTGATCAACTAGGGAAATGATAAGAGTGAGGTGGTTGCATTTTGGAAAATCAAATCAAGCTAGGACTTTCATGGTGAATGGTAGGATTTTAGGGAGTATCGTGGAAGCTCCCTCTACACTATCCCTGATCAAACACTCCCAGGACAGGTACAGCACGGGGTTAGATACAGAGTAAAGCTTCCTCTACACTGTCCCCCATCAAACACTCCCAGGACAGGTACAGCACGGGGTTAGACACAGAGTAAAGCTTCCTCTACACTGTCCCCCATCAAACACTCCCAGGACAGGTACAGCACGGGGTTAGACACAGAGTAAAGCTCCCTCTACAATGTTCCCATCTAACATTCCCAGGACAGTTACAGCTTGAAAATGATGTCTTAATTATGGAGTGCTGATCTGAAAATCTTCCTCTTTGATCTCTCTCTTAAGAGCCAAGAGCCAGGATTGATTTACTAGAAAGTTCAAAATGCAAGTCTCCACTGAGTCTTTTGCTGCAGTAAATGTTGGCAGCTCCAATAAGATTTGTTTATGTTGCAGCGAACTTGTGAAACACATTTCCGTTCCCAGACTTTCAACGATCAGATCAACAGCTGGAGTGAAGACTGCAACTCAGTGGCACATCTCCTAGCAGCTGTCTCGAAATACAACTAGAAAATCTGTGGGGACAGCATAGAGGGAGCTTTACTCTGTATCTAACCCCGTGCTGTACCTGTCCTGGGAGTGTTTGATGGGGACAGTGTAGAGGGAGCTTTACTCTGTATCTAACCCCGTGCTGTAGCTGTCCTGGGAGTGTTTGATGGGGACAGTGCAGAGGGAGCTTTACTCTGTATCTAACCCCGTGCTGTACCTGTCCTGGGAGTGTTTGATGGGGACAGTGTAGAGGGAGCTTTACTCTGTATCTAACCCCGTGCTGTACCTGTCCTGGGAGTGTTTGATGGGGACAGTGTACATAGAACATTGCAGTGCAGTACAGGCCCTTCGGCCCTTGATGTTGCACAGACTTGTGAAACCAGTCTAAAGCCCGCCTAACCTACACTATTCCAATATCATCCATATGTTTATCCAATGACCATTTAAATGCCCTTAATGTTGGCAAGTCCACAACTGTTGCAGGCAGGGCGTTCCACGCCCTTACTACTCTCTGAGTAAAGAACATACTTCTAACATCTCTCCTATATATCAATTTAAAGCTATGCCACCTCATGTTAGCCATCACCATCTGAGGAAAAAGGCTCTAACTGTCCACCCTATCTAATCCTCTGATCATCAGCGGTAGACAGAGGGGAACCGGTGGATGTGGTGTTTTTAGATTTTCAAAAGGCGTTTGATAAGGTGCCTCATAAAAGGTTGCTAGAGAAGATTAGGGTGCACGGAGTTGGGGGTAAGGTGTTAGCGTGGATAGAGGATTGGCTGTCTAATAGGAAGCAGAGAGTTGGTATCAATGGGTGCTATTCTGATTGGTGGTTGGTGACTAGTGGAGTGCCGCAGGGATTGGTGCTGGGGCCTCAACTGTTTACCATTTATATAGATGATCTGGAGGAGGGGGCTGAGTGTAGGGTGACAAAATTTGCTGGTGACACGAAAATGAGTGGAAAAGCAAATTGCGTGGAGTGTGTGGAAAGTCTGCAGAGGGATCTGGATAGGCAGAGCGAGTGGGCGAGGACCTGGCAGATGGAGTATAATGTTAGCAAGTGTGAGGTTATCCACTTCAGCAGAAATAATAGTCGGAAGGATTACTATTTAAAAGGCAAAAAGCTGCAGAATGCTACGGTGCAAAGGGACCTGGGGGTCCTTGTGCACGAGTCGCAAAAACCCAGTCCGCAGGTGCAGCAGGTGATCAAGAAGGTGAATGGAATGTTGGCCTTTATAGCGAGGGGGATAGAATATAAAAGCAGGGAGGTCTTGCTGCAACTGTACAGGGTACTGGTGAGGCTGCAGCTGGAGTGCTGTGTGCAGTTTTGGTCGCCGCATTTGTGCAGGGATATATTAGAACATAGAACATTACAGCGCAGAACAGGCCCTTCAGCCCACGATGTTGCGCCGACCAGTTAAAAAGCAATGACCCTCAAACCTAAACCAATCCCTTTCCATCCATAAACCTATCCACGGATCTCTTAAACGCCCCCAAACTAGGCGCATTTACAACTGCAGCAGGCAGGGCATTCCAATCCCTCACCACCCTCTGGGTAAAGAACCTACCCCTGACATCCGTCCTATAACTACCCCCCCTTAATTTAAAGCCATGACCCCTCGTGCTAGCTTTCTCCATCCTAGGAAAAAGGCTATCTCTATCCACCCTATCTAAACCTCTAATCATCTTATATGTTTCAATAAGATCCCCTCTTAGCCGCCTTCTTTCTAACGAAAACAACCCCAAGTCCCTCAGTCTCTCCTCATAGGACCTCCCCTCCATACCAGGCAACATCCTGGTAAACCTCCTCTGCACCCTCTCCAAAGCCTCCACATCCTTCCTATAATGTGGGGACCAGAACTGCACACAATACTCCAAGTGCGGCCGCACCAGAGTTGTGTACATATTGGCCTTGGAGGGAGTGCAGAGGAGGTTCACTAGGCTGATACCGGAGATGAGGGCATTGGACTATGAAGAGAGACTAAATAGACTGGGTCTGTACTCGTTGGAGTTTAGGAGGATGAGGGGGGGATCTTATAGAGACGTATAAGATAATGAAAGGGATGGATAGAGTAGGGGTAGAGAGATTCTTCCTGCTCAGAAAGGATAGCAGGACTAGAGGGCACAGCCTCAAGATAAGGGGAGGGGGGGACAGTTTAGATTGGAGTTGAGGAGGAACTTCTTCACTCAAAGGGTGGTGAATCTCTGCCTGTTGAAGTGGTGGAGGCTACCTCACTAAATATACTTAAGTCACGGGTAGACAGGTTTTTAACAGACAAGGGAATTAAGGGTTATGGGGAGAAAGCGGGAAAGTGGAACTGATCCACTTCAGATCAGCCATGATCTTATTGAATGGCGGGGCAGGCTCGAAGGGCTAAATGGCCTACTCCTGCTCCTATTTCTTATGTTCTTGTATGCCTCAATCAAGTCACCTCTTCACCTTCTCTCTAATGAAAACAACCTCAAGTCCCTCAGCCTTTCCTCATAAGACCTTTTCACCATACCAGGCAACATCCTGGTAAACCTCCTCTGCACCCTTTCCAATGCTTCCACATCCTTCTTATAATGCGGCGACCAGAACTGTACGCAATACTCTAAGTGCGGCCGCACCAGAGTTTTGTACAGTTGCAACATGATCGTATGGCTCCGAAATTCAATCCCTCTGTCAATAAAAGCTAACACAACGTACGCCTTCTTAACAACCTTATCAACCTGGGTGCCAACTTTCAGGGATCTATGCATACGTACCCCGAGATCTCTCTGCTCGTCGACACTACCAAGAGTCCTTCCATTAGCCCAATACTCTGTAATCCTGTTACTCCTTCCAAAGTGAATCACATCATGCTTTTCTGCATTAAATTCCATTTGCCACCTCTCAGCCCAGCTCTGCAGCTTATCTATGTCCCTCTGCAAACTGTAACATCCATCCTCACTGTCTACAACTCTTCTGACTTTAGTGTCATCAGCAAATTTACTAACCCATCCTTCTACACCCTCATCTAGGTCATTTATAAAAATGACAAACAGCAGTGGCCCCAAAACAGATCCCTGCGGTACACCCCTTGTAACTGAACTCCAGGTTGAATATTTCCCATCAACCACCACCCTCTGTCTTTTATCAGCTAGCCAATGCCTGATCCAAACTGCTAAATCACCCTCAATCCCATGCTTCTGTATTTTCTGCAGTAGCCTACCATAGGGAACCTTATCAAACGCTTTGCTAAAATCCATATACAACACGTCAACTGCTTTACCCTTTTCCATCTCTTTGGTCACCTTCTCAAAGAACTCAAGGTTTGTGAGGCACGACCTACCCTTCATAAAACGGTGTTGACTATCCCTAATCAAACTATTTCTCTCTCGGTGATTATAATTCCTATCTCTTATAATTCTTTCCAAAACTTTGCCCAGAACAGAAGTAAGGCTCACCGGTCTATAATTTCCAGGATGGTCTCTACTCCCCTTCTTGAACAAGGGGACAACATTTGCTATCCTCCAGTCTTCCGGTACTATACCTGCAGCCATTGATGACATCAGGATCAAAGCCAAAGGCTCTGCAATCTCCTGCCTAGCCTCCCAGAGAATCCTGGAATAAATCCCATCTGGCCCAGGGGACCTATCTGTTTTCATACTTTCTAGAATTGCTAACGTAGAACATAGAACATTACAGCGCAGAACAGGCCCTTTGGCCCACGATGTTGCGCCGACCAGTTACAAAAACAATGACCCACTAGCCTATACCAATCCCTTTTCGTCCATAAACCTATCCAGAGATCTCTTAAACGCCCCCAAACTAGACGCATTTACAACTGCAGCAGGCAGGGCATTCCAATCCCTCACCACCCGCTGGGTAAAGAACCTACCCCTGACATCCGTCCTGTAGCTACCCCCCCTTAATTTAAAGCCATGCCCCCTCGTGCTAGCTTTCTCCATCCGAGGAAAAAGGCTATCACTATCGGAAAAAGGCTATCACTATCATCTCCTCCTCATGTACTTCAACCCCATCTAGTCTAAAAGCCTGTATAATTGCAACAACACATCCCTGCTCCTGTACTCGAAACCTCTCGCAATGAAGGCCGACATACCATTTGCCTTCTTTACCGCCTGCTGCACCTGCACGCTTACCTTCAGTGACTGGTGCACAAGGACATCCAGGTCCCTCTGTACACTCCCCTCTCCCAATTTACAGCCATTCAGGTCGTAATCTGCCTTCTTGTTTTTGCTTCCAAAGTGAATAACCTCACATTTATCCAAATTATATTGCATCTGCCATTGATTTGCCCACTCACCCAACCTGTCTAGATCATTCTGAAGGATCTCTGCATTCTCGTCACAGTTCTCCCTCTCACCCAACTCGGTGTCATCTGCAAACTTTGAGATGTTGCATTTTGTTCCCTCATCCAAATCATTAATCTATATTGTGAATAGCTGGGGTCTCAGCACTGATCCCTGTGACACCCCACTAGTTACTGCCTGCCAATTAGAAAAGCACCTATTAATTCCTACTCTTTGTTTCCTCTCTGCCAGCCAGTTTTCTATCCATCTCAATACACTTCCCTCAATCCCATGTGCTTTAATCTTGCTCGATTGTCTCTTGTGCGGGACTTTGTCAAACATTTTCTGAAAGTCCAAATATACCACATCGACTGGCTCCCCCTTGTCAATTCTACTGGTTACATCTCCAAATATTACATCAGCTCAGAAAGGATAGTAGGACTAGGGGGCACAGCCTCAAGATAAAGGGGGGGGCGGTTTAGAACGGAGTTGAGGAGGAACTTCTTCACTCAAAGGGTGGTGAATCTCTGGAATTCTCTGCCCGTTGAAGTGGTGGAGGCTGCCTTGCTAAATATTTTTAAGAAGCGGGTTGATGGGTTTTTGATAAGCGAGGGGATTAAGGGTTATGGGGAGAGGGCGGGAATGTGGAACTGAGCCACGACAGATCAGCCATGATCTTATTGAATGGCGGGGCAGGCTCGAAGGGCCAGATGGCTTACTCCTGCTCCTATTTCTTATGTTCTTATGTTCACTGGGGGATTATTGTGATGGTGCCCTGCAGCTGGGCACCGAGTGGTCACTCTTCACCTGTTTTCCAGGATAAGGTGTGCTGGACATTGATGATGACTGGAAGTCATCACATTTGACCTTATTCTAGCTGGTTTGCTGAGGACAATGTGGTGTCAGCTTCTAGCTGGAAGCTCTGGATTCTGAACAGATCTAATTGCTTCTCACTCTCAAATCTAGGGGCTCTGAGGTTTTTTTGACCCTGCCAACCCCCACTCTCTCACGCACATTGAGCTGAATGAAGATCATGTTGTGTGTGGAAAGGTCTGAGGAACCAGTCAGCAACATGGATTAGCCTGGAGTTCAATGTAAATATTTGAACAAAAGCATCAGCAGAAAGGGGCAGCAATATGGGTCAATCCAAAAGTGGTCCTTGTAACATTGCCAAAGATACCCTCACTTTATCACAGGTTACTCGATAGCAATTCACCTGGTAAGGTACTAGCTTTCTAACCAAGACGCTGCTTGTGACTTGCTTTTTCTCCCTCTCTGTCACGGTTCTACTGAGTGCGTTTGACGTAATCCAGACTCCAGAATTGGGTAGTGTTCATTCAGACAGTGAGGGGAAAGGAACAGCAGATATTTCACCTGGGCAGAGTGGATTGTGGCAGAGTGACCCAGGATATTGTATCCTGAAAGCAAGGAGATGCCATTGTTGTTGGATGAAAAAAGATGCTTGAGTGGTCAAAACCTGAGGAGAAACAATGGGATCTTGCTATTCCTCAAGCAGGGTGGTAAAATCTGCCTTTTGATTCTAGGTTGTGTCTGATGAAGATTTGATGGAAACGTTCTGTGGCAGAGAGAGCACTGATACTGAGCAAATCCCAGGCCGAGAGTTTGTCCTGACTAACGGCAATACCATGGCTGTCACATTCAAGACTGACTTTTCCAATGAGGAGCGTTTCACCGGCTTCGAGGCTCATTATTCTGCTGTCGGTGAGTGGCTGGATTCTGAAGTCTGTGCAGACTGAACCAAATAGTGTGTTGAATCTGCTGTCCTCCACCGTGGCAAGTTGGTCGTGCTGGAGGCATTTAAGCAGGCAGGAGGGTTGGGGATGGGGACCTGATTAAATCCATGAGGCGATGGCCATGGGAAGAAAGGAAAAAAGAAAGGAATGGGGAAACTTGAATTGGAGAGAAAGGAGAATGGTGGTACAGTGGTTAGCACTGCTGCCTCTCAGTGCCAGAGACCTGGGTTCAATTCCTGGCTTGGGTCACTGTCTGTGTGGAGTTTGCACATTTTCCCCATGTCTGTGTGGGTTTCCTCCGAGTTTCTGGTTTTCTCTCACAGTCCAAATATCTGCGGGTTAGATGGATTAACCATGCTAAATTGCCCCTAAATTGTCAGGGGGACTAACAGGGTAAATGTGTGGGAGTAGGTCCAAGGTGGGATTGTGATTGACATAGGCTCAATGGGCCAAATGGCTTCCTTCTGTACTGTAGGGATTCTATGAAAAGGATGGATTAAAAGAAAGAAATGCGGAAGCTTGGTCTTGAACTTGAAAGAGAGAAGTTAGCAATTGAGGGAGAGAGAGAGAGAAGCTAAACAGTGACACAGAAGATAATGGCAAGCAGAGATGGTGATTAGAATTGTGACTTTGATTCCTATGAGGAATTTGACTTAACTGAAAATCTTTCGTTTCTAAATTCATCGAGGTTGGAGTTGAACGACATCTCGCCTCATTTGAGAAGATCGCCTGAAATTGAATTTATTTTATTCTTTCACGGGACATGGGTGTCGCTGGCTAGGCCAGCATTCGTTGCACATCCCTAATTGCCTTCTAGAGGGTGGTGGTGCTGAGCTGCCTTTTTGAAACGCTGCAGTCCCCAAGGTGTAGATATACCCACAGTGCTGTTAGGGAGGGAATTCCAGGATTTTGACTCAACGATAGTGAAGAATGGATGGTGAGTGGGTTGGAAGGGAATCTCAGAGTAGGGGTATCCCCAGCTATCTGCTGCTCTTGTCCATTTAAATGGTAGAGGTCATGGGTTTGGAAAGTGCTGTTGAAGGAGCCGTGGTGAGTTCGTGCAGTGAATCTTACAGATAGTTCACATGGCTGCCACTGTGTATGGGTGCTGGAGGGAGTGAATGTTTGTGGATGGGGTGCCAATCAAGTAGGGCTGCTTTGTCTGGGTAGTGTTTGGCTTCTTGAGGGTTGTTGGAGCTACACCATCCAGGCAATGGGAGAGTATTCCATCACACTCATGACTTGAGCCTTGAGATTGGTGGACAGGCTTTGGGGATTCAGGTGGTGACTCCTCCTGCGCAGGAGTCATGGACTTTGACCTTGTAGCCACAGTATTTATATGGCTAGTCTAGTTCAGTCTCTGGTTGACAGTAGCCCTCAGGATGTTGACAGTGGGGGATTCAGTGATAGTAATGACATTGAAGGTTTAGGGGAGATAGTTAGATTCTGTCTTACTGGAGATGGTCATTGCCTGGGACTTGTGTGTTGTGAATGTTCCACTTATCAGCCCAAGCCTAGATATTGTCCAGGTCTTGCTGCATTTGGACACGGGCTGCTTCAGTATCTGAGGAGACGCGAGTGATGCTGAACACTGAGCAATCGTCAACAAACATCTCCACTTCTGATATTATGGTGGAAGGAAGGTCATTCATAGAATCATAGAACATAGAAAAACTACAGCACAAACAGGCCCTTTGGCCCACAAGTTGCGCCGATCATATCCCTACCTACTAGGCTTACCTATAACCCTCAATCTTATTAAGTCCCATGTACTCATCCAGAAGTCTCTTAAAAGACCCCAGCAAGTTCACCTCTACCACCACCGCCGGCAGCCGATTCCACTCACCCACCACCCTCAGTGAAAAACTTACCTCTGACATCTCCTCTGTACCTACTCCCCAGCACCTTAAACCTGTGTCCTCTTGTGGCAGCCATTTCAGCCCTGGGAAAAAGCCTCTGAGAATCCACTCGATCAATACCTCTCAACATCTTATAAACCTCTATCAGGTCACCCCTCATCCTTTGTCTCTCCGAGGAGAAAAGACCGAGCTCCCTCAACCTATCCTCATAAGGCATGCCACCCAATCCAGGCAACATCCTTGTAAATCTCCTCTGCACCCTTTCAATGGCTTCCACATCCTTCCTGTAATGAGGCAAGCAGAACTGCACACAGTACTCCAAGTGGGGTCTGACCAGGGTCTTATAAAGCTGCAGCATTATCTCCTGACTCCTAGACTCAATCCCTCGATCGTACACCATACGCCTTCTTAACCACATTCTCTACCTGCGAAGCCGATTTGAGAGTCCTATGAACCCAGACCCTAAGATCCTTCTGATCTTCCACACTGCTAAGAGTCTTAGCCTTGATATTGTACTCCTTCATCCCATTGGACCTGCCAAAATGGACCACTACACATTTATCCACATTGAAGTCCATCTGCCACTTCTCCGCCCAGTCTTGCATCCTATCTATGTCACGCTGCAACTTCTAACATCCCTCCAAACTATCCTCAACACCTCCAACCTTTGTGTCATTGGCAAACTTACCAACCCATCCCTCCACTTCCTCAGCCAGGTCATTTATAAAAATTACAAACACCAAGGGTCCCAGAACAGATCCCTGGGGCACTCCACTGGTAACCGAACTCCATGCAGAAAAAGACTCATTTATAACTACTCTCTGCCTTCTGCAGGCAAGCCAGTTCTGGATCCACAAAGCAACGTCCCCTTGGATACCATGCCCCCTGACTTTCTCAATAAGCCTTGCATGGGGGACCTTATCAAATGCCTTGCTGAAGTTCATAAAAACCACATCTACCGCTCTTCCTTCATCAATGTGTTTAATCACATCTTCAAAGAACTCAACCAGGCTCGTAAGGCACGATCTGCCTTTGACAAAGCCGTGCTGACTACTTTTGATCATACTATACTTCTCTAAATTTTCATAAATCCTGTCCCTCAGGATCTTCTCCATCAACTTACCAACCACCGAGGTTAGACTCACCGGTCGATAATTTCCTGGGCTATCCCTGTTCCCTTTCTTGAATATCGGAACCACACCCGCAATCCTCTGGAACCTCTCCCATCTCCATCGATGACGCAAAGATCATCGCCAGGGGCTCTGCAACCTCTTCTCTCACCTCCCACAGTGACCTGGAGGACATCCCTTCCGATCCCGGAGACTTATCTATCTTGATGCTATTCAAAAGCTCCAAAGACATAATTGATGAAGCAGCTGGAAATGGTTGGGTTGGACACTACCCTGATGTCCTGGAGCTGAGATGATTGACCTCCAATCACCTCAACCTTCTTCCTTTGTGCAAGGTGTTAACTCCAACCAGCAGACGGTTTTCCCAGATTCCCATTGCCTCCAGTTTTGTTGCGGGTGCTTGATGCGACTTTCAGTCAAATGCTGCCAAGGGCTGTCACTCTCACCTCATCTGAACCAAGATTGTGATGAGGTCAGGAGCTGGGTGATCCTGACGGAACCCAAACTGAGATTATTGTTGCAAAACTGCCACTTGATAGCGCTGTTGATGACCCTTCCACTGCTTTATCGATGATCGAGAATAGACTGTTGGGACAATAATTGTCCTATTTCTTGTGTACAGGACATACCTGAGCAATTTTCCACATTGCCAGGTAGATGCCAGTGTCGTAGCTGTACTGGAACAGATTGGCTGAGGGCGCGGCATGGTGGCACAGTGGTTAGCACTGCTACCCTCACAGCAGCAGGGACCCCGGTTTGATTCTCAGCCTTGGGTCACTATCTGTGTGGAGTTTGCACATTCTTCCTGTGTCTGCGTGGATTTCCTCCAGATGCTCCAGTTTCCTCCCACAGTGCAAAGATGTGTGTTAGGTGGATTGGCCATGCTAAATTGCTCCTTAGTGTCAGAAGGACTAGCGAGGGTAAATGTATGGGATAGTGGGGATTGGGCCTGGGTGGGGTTGCAGTCAGTGCAGACTCGAAGAGCTGCATGGCCTTCTGTGTAAGATTCTATGATTCTAAGTTCTGGAGCACAAGTCTTCAGTACTATTGCTGGAATGTTATCAGGACCCATTCCCTTTGCAGCATCCAGTGCCTTCAACTGTTTCTTAATATCACAGGGAGTGAATGGAATTGTCTGGAGACTGATATCTGGGATGTTGCCTTTTATATGCTCTGTTTGAGACCAGAACTCTCCACTCACCTGACGAAGGGGCAAACCCCGAAAGCTTGTGGGTTTACAATCAAATAAACAGGTTGGATTTTAACCTGGTGTTGTGAGACTTCTTACTGTGTTTACCCGAGTCCAACGCCAGCATCTCCACATCATACTGGGGACCACTGGAGGAGGCTGAGATGGATCATCCACTCGGCACTTCCAGCTGAAGATTGCTGCGAATGTTTCAGCCTTATCTTTCACACTGATGTGCTGGGCTCCTCCATCATTGAGGATGGGGATATTTGTGGAGCCTCCTCCAGTGAGTTGTTTAATTGTCCACCACCATTCACAGCTGGATGTGACAGGACTGCAGAGTTTAGATCAGATCCATTGGTTTTGGGATCACTTAGCTCTGTCTATTACTTACTGCCTCTGTTGTTTGACACACAGTGATCCTGTGTTCAGTCGGTTCAGCAGGGATTCTCCTCAAAATATTCATGCTGAATTTGTGTAAAAAGTGGAGTGAATGCTGCTGTGCTTTTCAGAATGAATCTCTCACACTCTGTGCATCACGGAGAGTGCTAGCGTGAATTATGTGAAAGATCTTGGGTAGGGCAGCATAGTGCTAAGCAGGCAGCTGCACATATGCTGGTTTGTCACAGCAGAGATGGGAGCTTTGCCCAGTAGCCCTGCACTGCCGGTCTCCCAAACACTGACCACTAATACAGTGATTACGTTTGCCAGACCCCCGACCCTCTGACACCCCCCCCAAGATCAATGGCCTCCCGGGATGGTGTCTGGGCCAGCCTTAATGCCTCCCCCCTATCTGACCCCCAATTGGCAGCCGTGGTGGGCAGTGCCACTTTGTTCCTTACGCAGTGTCAGGGGGCCAGGCTGGCAAGGACTGGGTGCAATCCCGCTTTATCCCACAGGGAGAGGAGAGATGTGAACGGGCCCGGAGAACAAGATCGCTGATTTGGAGCAGGAGACCGCAAAGAATGAGACATTATTAAGCGACAGAAATTGAGTGAATTGGTGTGTAAAGAGAAAAAGATTGACAAAAATGAATAGAGTCATAGTGGTTTACAGCATGGAAACCGGCCCTTTCACCCAACTGGTCCATGCCGCCCTTACTTTTTTTTTTAAATCCCTAAGCTAATCCCAATTGCCCGCATTTGGCCCATATCCCTCTATACGCATCGTACCCACGTAACTATCTAAATGCTATTCAAAAGATGAAATTGTACCTGCATACTCTACTACCTCTGACAGCTTGTTCCAGACACTCACCATCTTCTCTGTGAAAACATTGCCTCTCCCCTCTCACCTTAAACCTATGCCCTCTAGTTTTAGACTCCCCTACCTTTGGAAAAAGGTATTGACTATTTACCTTGTCTATGCCCCTCGTTATTTTATAGACCTCTGTAAGGTCACCTCTCATGCTCCTATACTCCAAAGAAAAAAGTCCCAGTGTATTCAGTCTCTTCTCATAACTCAATCCATCAAGTCCCAGTGGCATCCGAGTAAATCTTTTCTGCAGCTTTCTAGTTTAATAATATCCTTTGTAAAATAGGGTGACCAGAATTGCACACAGTATTCCAAGTGTGGCCTTACCAATGTCTTGTACAACTTCAACAAAACGTCTCAACTCCTGTATTCAGTGTCCTGACCGATGAAACCAAGCATGCCGAATGCCTTCTTAGCCACTCTGTCCACCTGTCACTCCACTTTCAAGGAGTTATGAACATGTTCCCCGAGATCTCTTTGTTCTGTAACTCTTCCCAACACTCTACCATTAACTGAGTAAGTCCTGCCCTGTTTCAACCTACCAAAATGCATCACCTCACATTTGTCTAAATTAGATTCCATCTGCTATTCTTCAGCCCACTGGCCCAATTGATCAAGATCCCACTGCAATTGGAAATAACTTTCCTCACCCCACCATGTCACCAATCGTGGTGTCATCTGCAAACTTACTAACCATGCTCCCTCTTTTCTCATCCAAATCATTAATATAAATGACAAATAACAGTGGACCCAGCACTGATCCCTGAGGCACACCTGAGGCTGCTCACAGGCCTCCAGTTTGAAAAACAACTCTCTACAACCGCCCTCTGGCTTCTGTGAAGAAGCCAGGTAGATACCTCACCCTGGATCCCGTGAAATTCAACTTTATGCAACAACCTACCATGTGGTACCTTGTCAAAGGCCTTGCTAAAGTCCATGTAGACAACATCAACTGCACTGCTGTCATCCTTCTTGGTGTCCCCTTCAAAAAACTCAATTAAATTTGTGAGACATGATTTGTCACTCTCAAAGTGTCCTTAATCAGTCCTTGTGTCTCTAAATGCCTGTAGATCCTATCTCTCAAAATACCTTCCAACACAGATGTGAAGCTCACTGGCCTGTAGTTCCCAGGCTTTTCCCTGCAGCCCTTTTTTAAACAAAGGCACAACATTTGCCACTCTCCAATCTTCAGGCACCTCACCCGTGACTATCAATGATTCAAATATCTCAGTTAGGGGACCTGCAATTTCCTCCCTAGCCTGTCCTGGGATACACGTCGTCAGGTTCCGGGGATTTATCTACTTTGATGCGCTTTAAGACTTCCAGCACCACCTTCTCTGTAATATGCACACTCCTCAAGACATCACTATTTAATTCCCCAAGTTCCCTAACATTCATACTTTTCTCAACAGTAAATACTGATGAGAAATATTCATTGAGGATCTCACCCATCTCTTGTGGATCCACACACAGATGACCTTGTTGATCCTTAACAGGCCCTACTTTCTCCCTTGTTACTCTTTTGCCTTTTATATTTTTGTAGAAGCTCTTTGGATTCTCCTTTGCCTTATCTGCCAAAACAATCTTGTGTCCCCTTTTTGCCCTCCTGATTTCTCTTCTAACTCTACTCCTACACCCCCTATACTCTTCAAGAGATTCACTTGATACCAGCTATCTATGCATGTCATGTGCCTCTTTCTTCTTCTTGACCAGGGCCTCAGTATCCCTAGTCATCCAGGGTTCCTGACCTCTGCCAGCCTTTCCCTTCACTAAGAGGAATGTGTTTACCCTAAGCCCTGGTTAACACATTTTTGAAAGTGTGCCACTTACCAGACATCCCTTTTCCTTCCCAGACTCCCCCAATTAACTTTTGAAAGTTCCTGCCTGATACCATCAAAATTGGCCTTGCCCCAATTTAGAATTTTAACTTTTGAGCTAGACCTCTCATTCTCCATAGTTATCTTAAAACTAACAGAATTATGGTCCCTGGTCCCAAAGTGATCTGTCACTAACACTTCTGTCATCTGCCCTTCCTTATTTCCCAAGAGTTTTGCCCCTCTCTAGTTGGATCATCCACACACTGAATGACAAATTCCTTCTGAATACACTCAACAAATTTCTCTCCATCCAACCCTCTAATACTATGGCTGTCCCAGTCAATGTTGGGAAAATTAAAATCTCCTACTATTACCACCTTATTTTTCTTGGAGCTATCTGTAATCTCCTTACGTATTTGCTCCTCAATTTCCCACTGACTATTTGGGGGCCTATAGTACAACCCTGTCAAAGTGATTTCCCCCTTCTTATTTCTTAGTTCTACCCATGTAGACTCAGTGACCGCACCCTTGGATATAGGCATCTTACAGTCAGAAATGGGAACAAAGAAATGGCTGATGAATTAAATTTGTACTTTGCTTCAGCCTTCAGAAAGGAAGACATGAATCATGTGCTAGACGTGCAGAGAAAAACAAGTTTTAGTGAGGAGCTGAAGGAAATCAGCATTAGTAGGGAAATGGTTTTGGGGAAATTGATGGGATTGAAGGTGGCTAAATCTCCAGGTCCTGATAATCTTCATCCCAGATTACTTGAGGAAGTGACCATGGAAATAGTAGGTGGTTATTGTCCAAAATTATTTGGATCCTGGACTGGTTCTTATAGATTAGAGGATGGCTAATGTAAGCCCACTATTCACAAAGGGAGGTGGAGAGAAAATAGGGAACTGTAGACCAGCGAGTCTAACGTCGGTACTGGGGAAGTTGCAAGAATCTATTATCAAGGATTTCATAACTCAGCATTTGGAAGGCAGTGGGATAATCAGACAAAGTCAGCACGGATTTACAAAAGGGAAATCATGCTTGACAAATCTATTGGAATTCTTTGAGGATGTAACCAGTAGAGTCAGAATCATAGAATCCTACAGTGCAGGAGGAGGCCATTCGACTCATTGAGTCTGCAACGACTACAATCCCACCCAGGTCTTATCCCCATAACCCCAGGAATTTAGTCTAGCTAGTCCCCTGATACTAACAGTCAATTTAGCATGGCCAATCCACTTAACTTGCACATTTTTTGACTATGGGAGGAAACCGGAGTACCCAAAGGAAAGCCACGCATACAGGGAGAACGTGCAAACTTAGCACAGACAATGATCCAAGCTGGGAATCAAACCCAGTTTCTAGCGCTGTGAGGGAGCATTGCAAACCACTGTGCTGCCTCTAAAGTTGACCAAGGAGAACCAATGGATGTGGTTTATTTAGACTTTCGGAAGGCTTTCATCCACACCTCACATAACAGACCACTATGTAAAGTTAAAGCATATGGGATTGCAGGTAGTACCTTGAGATGGATAGAAAGCTGGTTAACAGATAGGAAACAAAGAGTTGGCATAAATGGATCTTTTTCTGACTGGCAGTCAGTGACTGGTGGGATTTTGCAGGGATCTGTGCTAGAACCCCAACTGTTCATGTTATATATTAATGATTTGAAAGAGGGACCTGAATGTATCATCTGCAAGTTTGGAGATAAAACAAAGTTGTGTGGGAAGGTGAGCTGTGAGGAGGATGCAAAGATGCTTCAGTGTGATTTGGACAGGCTGAGTGAGTGGGTATCTGCATAGCAGATGCAGCATAATGTGGATAAATGTGAGGTTATCCACTTTGGGCGCAATGATAGGAAGACATTATTATTTGAATGGGTGTAAACTGAGAGAGGCGGACCCTCAGAGACCTTGTCGTCCTTATGCATCAGTCACTGAAAGTAAGCGTGCAGGTACAGCAGGCAGTAAAGAAGACAAATGGTATGTTGGCCTTCATAGCGAAAGGATTGGAGTACAGGGATAGCGATGTTTTGCTGTAATTATGTAAGGTGTTGGTGAGGCCACACCTGGAGTATCGTGTACAGTTTTGGTGTCCTTACCTGAGGAAGGATGTCCTTGCTGTAGAGGGAGTACAGCGAAGGTTTACCAGGCTGATTCCTGGGATGGCAGGTCTGTCATATGAGGAGAGACTAAATCGGTTAGGATTAGCCTCTCCATCAGCTTACTGACCTCAGTGGTTGGTAAGCTGATGGAGAGGCTTCTGAGGGACAAGATTTACGAGCATTTGGAGAGGTTTGACATGATCAGGAATAGTCAGCATGGATTTATCAAGGGCAGGTCGTGCCTTACGAGCCTAGTTGAGTTCTTCGATAATGTGACTGAACACATTGACGTAGGAAGTGCCGTGGACGTGGTGTACATGGACTTCAGCAAGGCGTTTGATAAGGTCCCCCATGCAAGACTTCTTGAGAAGGTGAGAGGGCATGGGATCCAAGGGCCTTTGGCCTTGTGGATCTAGAACTGGCTTGCCTGCAGAAGGCAGAGAGTGGTTGTGGATGGGGCTTTTTCTGAATGGAGGTCAGTCACCAGTGGAGTGCCCCAGGGATCTGTTCTAGGACCCTTGCTGTTTATCATTTTCATAAATGACCTGGATGAGGAAGTGGAGGGATGGGTAAGTAAGTTCGCTGATGACACGAAGGTCGGTGGTGTTGTGGATGGTCTGGAAGGATGTCAAAAGTTGCAGCAGGACATAAATAGGATGCAGGACTGGGCGGAGAAGTGGCAGATGGACTTCAATGCGGATAAATGCGTAGTCGTCCATTTTGGCAGAACCAACGGGATGAACGAGTACACTATCAAGGGCAGGAGTCTTAGTAGTGTTGAAGAGCAGAAGGATCTTGGGGTCCGGGTCCACAGGACTCTTAAATCGGCCTCGCAGGTGGAAGAGGTGGTCAAGAAGGCGTATGGTGTACTGGCCTTCATTAATCGAGGGATTGAGTTTAGGAGTCGGGAGGTAACGCTGCAACTTTATAAGACCCTTGTCAGACCTTATTTGGAGTACTGTGCGCAGTTCTGGTCGCCTCACTATAGGAAAGACATAGAAGCTATTGAAAGGGTACAGAGGAGATTTGCAAGGATGTTGCCTGGACTGGGAGGCATGCCTTATGAAGTTAGGTTGAGGGAGCTGGGTCTCTTTTCCCTGGAGAGACGAAGGTTGAGAGGCGACCTGATAGAAGTTTATAAAATGTTGAGAGGAATAGATAGGGTGGACTCTCAGAGGCTATTTCCCCGGGTTGAAATGGTCGCTACGAGAGGACACAGATTTAAGGTGCGGGGAGGAAAGTACAGAAGTGATGTTAGGGTTAAGTTTTTCACTCAGAGGGTGGTGAGTGAATGGAATCGGCTGCCGTCAGTGGTGGTGGAGGCGAACTCGCTGGGGTCTTTTAAAAGACTTCTGGATGAGTATATGGGGTTTTATGGGATTGGGGGTTATAGATAGGTCTATAGATTGGTAGGTGTTGATGTGATCAGCACAACTCGTGGGCCGACGGGCCTGTTTGTGTTGTAGTGTTCTATGTTCTATGTTCACTGGAGTTTAGAAGAGTGAGAAGAGATTTCATAGGAACTTATAAAATTCTACCAGGATTAGACAGGGTAGGTGCAGGAAGGATATTTCCAATGGTGAGGAAGTCCAGAGCTAGGGGTCATAGTTTGAGGATAAGGGGTAAACCTTTTAGAACTGAGGTGAGGAGAAATTTCTTCACTCAGAGGGTGGTGAATTTGTGGAATTCACTCCCACAGAAAGTAGTTGAGGTCAAAACGTTGTATGATTTCAAGAAGGAATTAGGTATAGCTCCTGGGGCTAAAGGGATCAAGGGATATGGGGGAAGGATATTGAATTTGATGATCAGCCATGATCAAAATAAATGGTGGATCAAGCTCAAAGGGCTGAATGGCCTGCTTTTGCTTCAGTGATAGAAGAAAAAGATATTGAAGACAGACACCGAGACCCAAAATAGCTGGATGAGATAGATGTGCTGAGGGAAGATGTATGAGCAATTTTGAAAATCCTGAGAGTCAGAATGCTGGGCCAGATGGAATATATCCTAGGATTCTGGGAGGCAAGGGATGAGATTGCAGAGCCTTTGACTTTGATCTTTGGGTTCTCACTGTCCTCGGAGATAGTGCCAGAGGACTGGAGAGTCCTTCCTCTGTTCAAAAAAGGAAATAGGAATGATCCTGGTAATTATAATAGAGTTAGTCTTACTTCGGTGATCGGTAAGTTAATGGAAAAGGTCCTGAGGGACAGGATTTATGATCATTTGGAAAGATACAGCTTAATCCAGGATAATCAGCCCCGATTCGTAAGGGGTAAGTCTTGCCTCACAAATTTGATTGAATTCTTTGAGGAGGTAACTAAGTGTGTAGATGAAGGTAGAGCAGTTGTTGAGGTATACATGGATTTTAGTAAGGCATTTGATAAGGTTCCCATAGTAGGCTCATAAAGAAAGTAAGGAGGTGTGGGATAGAGGGAAATTTGGCCAATTGGATAAGTAACTGGCTGTCTCATAGAAGACGGAGGATGGTGGTGAATGGACAATTTTCAGACTGGAGGCTATTTACTAGCAGTGTACCACAGGGGTCAGTGCTGGGTCCTCTGCTATTTGTGATTTTTGTCAATGACTTGGGGGAGGGGGCTGAATGATGGGTCAGTAAATTTGCTGGTTGAGTAGTGAATGAGGTGGAGGGCTCTTGCAGGCTACAAAGAGACATTGATAGGATGCAGAGCTGGGCCAAAAAGTGGTAGATGGAGTTTAACCCTGATAAGTGCAAGGTGATTCATTTTGGTAGGACAAATTTGAATGCGGATTACAGGGTCAACGGCAGGGTTCTGAGGAATGTGGAGGAACAGAGATCTTGGGGTTCATATCCACAGATCTCTGAAGGTTGCCACTCAAGTGGATAGAGCTGTGAAGAAGGCTTATAATGTGTTAGCGTTTATTAACAAGGGGTTTGAGTTTAAGAACCATGGGGTTGTGCTGCAAGTGTACAGGACCTTGGTGAGACCACATTTGGAATATTCTGTGCAGTTCTGGTCACCTCACTATAAGAAGGATGTGGAAGCATTGGAGAGAGTGCAGAGGAGATTTACCAGGATGCTGCCTGGTTTGGAGGGTAGGTCTTATGAGGAAAGGTTGAGGGAGCTAAAGCTTTTCTCTTTAGAGCGGAGGAGGATGAGAGGCAACTTAATAGAGATTTATAAGATGATGAGGGGTCTAGAAAGAGTGGACGTTCAGAGACTATTTCCACAGATGGATGTAGCTGTTACTAGGGGGGCATAACTATCAGGTTCATGGTGGGAGATATAGGAGGGATGCCCGAGGTAGATTCTTTACTCAGAGAGTGGTTGGGATGTGGAATAGACTGCCTGCTGTGATAGTGGAGTTGGACACTTTAGGAGATTTCAAGTGGGAATTGGATAGGCACATGGAGCACTCCAGAATGATAGGGAGTGGGATAGCTTGATCTTGGTTTCGGACATAGCTCGTTGCAACATCGAGGGCCAAAGGGCCTGTACTGTGCTGTATTGTTCTATGTTTTTTTTCTGTGAGACATTGGAAGTGTTGGAGAGATGGAATGGGGTCAGTCATCTGGTGAGAGTACTGGAAAGGAAAGATTGTAATCATTCCCTTAGTGTAGAGGTAGAACCATATGGCCAGAGGCAGGGGATCTGTGGCTGGCCAGTGATATTTCATTGGTGAGTGAAGTTTTACTAGTCCAGTGGAAGGGTACGTTAGTAGGGTGGTGAGAAGGCATATTGGATGCTTGCTTTTATCAGGCGAGGCACTGGTTACAAAAACAAGGAATTGTGTAGACTCTGGTGAGGTCACAGCGAGAGAACTGTGATCCTTCACTGGTCTTCGATTTGATTTATTATTGACAGATAGAACATAGAACATTACAGGAAATTACAGGCCCTTCGGCCCTCAATGTTGCACTGACCAGTGGAACCAATCTAATGACCCTCTAACCTAAACTATTCCAATGTTATCCATATGCCTATCCACTGACCATTTGAATGCCCTTAAAGTTGGCGAGTCCACTACTGCTGCAGGCAGGGCATTCCACGCCCTTACTACCCTCTGAGTAAAGAACCTACCTCTGACATCTGTCCTATATTTATCACCCCTCAATTTAAAGCTATGTCCCCTCGTGTTAGCCATCACCATCGAGGAAAAAGGCCCTCACTGTCCACCTTATCTACAAAGAACAAAGAACAACCCAGCACGGGAAACAGGCCCTTCGGCCCAACGAGCCGCGCCGCCGCATCACCCTACACCTACCCTGCCCTGCGTGTCTGCGAGTGGAACCCCTAACTTAGCCAGATTCAGGGGAGAATAGTGTCAGTTTGGTAAACCAATCAGCCTAAGAGCACATCTTTGGGGTGTGGGAGGAAACCGGAGCGCCCGGAGGAAACCCACGCAACCACAGGGAGAATGCGCAAACTCCCACAGACACAGGCCCAAATCCATGTATCTGCACAGCTAGCAGTGCTAGTCACCGAGCTGTTGCGGCGCCCGTCTACCGGTCCAGGATCAAGCACACACACCGACACGAAGTACTAGGCCACTCCCGGAACCTCCAAGAGCAGCCCACGCACGACCCACCGTGTGCATGCCCCTCATTTGACAACGAGGTGGACCTCCACCTGTGGAATAAAAAGACAAAAACGTTAACATATAAGTCTGCATTTCCGGTGTCTCCCGAGGCTCTGATCCTATTTAATACCCCCTATTATAACCCTCCATCCTTGTTTCACTCATGTGTCTATCTAAGTAAACCTTAAACAAGTCCAACGTTCCTGCCTCCACCACCCTACTCGGTAGCGAGTTCCATACCCCCACGACCCTCTGCGTGAAGAACCTTCCTCTCACATCCAAATTATACTTCTCCCCCCTTACCCTTAGATCATGACCTCTCGTAATTGTACGCAGTCTAGGGAGCAGCCTCTCACTATTGACTCTATCTATTCCCTTCAGTATCTTATATACCTCTATCATGTCTCCCCTCAATCTCCATCTTTCCAAGGAGAAAAGTCCCAGTTTCTCCAACCTTTCCTCGTAACTCAGTCTAATCCTCTGATCATCTTGCAAGCCTCAATTAGGTCACCAAATTATGTATTAACATTCAGTGAAAAGTATTGTTTCTGGTGCGCTACACAGACAAAGCATACTGTTCATATAGAAGGAAACAAGAGAGTGCAGAATGTAGTGTTAGCCATAGCTGGGGTGTAGAGGAAGATCAACTTACTGCAAGAAAAGTCCATTCAAAGTTCTGATGGCAGCAGGGAAGAAGCTGTTCTTGAGTCGGTTGGTATGTGTCCTCAGACTTTTATATCTTTTTCCCAACAGAAGAAGGTAGAAGAGAGGATGTCTGAGGTGCATGGAGGGGGTCCTTTATTATGCTGCTGTTTTACCGAGGCAGCGGGAAGTGTAGACAGAGTCAATGGATGGGAGCCTGGTTTGTGTGATGGACTGGGCTTCGCTGATGATCCTTTATTGTTTCTTGCGGTCTTGATCAGAGCAGGAGCCATACCAAGCTGTGATACAACCAGAACGAATGCTTTCTATGGGGCATCTGTAAAAGTTGATGAGAACAATAGCTGACATGCCAAATTTCCTTAGTCTTCTGAGAAAGTAGAAGTGTTGGTGGGCTTTCTTACTTACAGTATCGGCATGGGGGGGACCAGAACAGGTTGTTGGTGATTTGCACACCTAAAAACTTGAAGCTCTCGACCCTTTCTACTTTGTCCCCATTGGTGTAGACAGGGGCATGTTCTCCATTACACTTCCTGAAGTCAATGACCGGTGATGGAGTTCAGTTACGAGTGGTGTGCCTCAGGGATCTGTTTTGGGGCCACTGCTGTTTGTAATTTTTATAAATGATCTGGATGAGGGTATAGTTGGGTGGATTAGTAAATTTGCTGATGACACCAAAGTCGGAGGTGTGGTAGATAGTGAGGAAGGGTGTCTTAGTTTACAGGGGGACTTGGACAAGTTGCAGAGCTGGGCCGAGAGGTGGCGGATGGAGTTTAATGTGGAAAAGTGTGAGGTAATTCACTTTGGCAGGAATAACAGATGTGTAGAGTATAGGGCTAACGGTAGGACTCTGAATAGTGTGGATGAACAGAGGGATCTAGGTGTATGTGTACATAGATCCCTGAAAGTTGGGAATCAAGTGGATAGGGTTGTTAGGAAGGCATACGGTGTCTTGGCGTTTATTGGTAGGGGGATTGAATTTAGGAGCCGCAGCGTCATGTTGCAACTGTACACAACTCTGGTGCGGCCGCACTTGGAGTATTGTGTGCAGTTCTGGTCCCCACATTATAGGAAGGATGTGGAGGCTTTGGAGAGGGTGCAGAGGAGGTTTACCAGGATGTTGCCTGGTATGGAGGGGAGGTCCTATGAGGAGAGACTGAGGGATTTGAGGTTGTTTTCGTTAGAAAGAAGGCGGCTAAGAGGGGACCTTATTGAAACATATAAGATGATTAGAGGTTTAGATAGGGTGGACAGTGATAGCCTTTTTCCTCGGATGGAGAAAGCTAGCACGAGGGGGCATAGCTTTAAATTAAGGGGTGGTAGTTGTAGGATGGATGTCAGGGGTAGGTTCTTTACCCAGAGGGTGGTGAGGGATTGGAATGCCCTGCCTGCTGCAGTTGTAAATGCGTCTAGTTTGGGGGCGTTTAAGAGATCCGTGGATAGGTTTATGGATGGAAAGGGATTGGTTTAGGTTAGAGGGTCATTGCTTTTTAACTGGTCGGCGCAACATCGCGGGCCGAAGGGCCTGTTCTGCGCTGTAATGTTCTATGTTCTATGAAACAGTACTGACCATTATGAAATACTTTAATAAGCTAGCCATGACATAAATCAATTCTGGCCTCCCAGATTGCCTGGATCCACTACAGTCTGCCTACTGCTGCAACAGGTTTGACATTGAGGGAGAGACTATTGTCGCTGCACCAGTTCACCAGATTCTCTAACTCATTCCTGTACTCTGTCTTGTCATTGTTTGAGATCCGACCCACTACGATGGTGTCGTCAGCAAACTTGGAAACCGAGTTGGAGGGGAATTTGGTCACACATAGTTGTATACGGAGAATAGTAGGGGGCTGAGAACACCGCCTTCTGGGGCACTGGTGTTGAGGATGATCGTGGAGGAGGTGTTGTTGCCTGTCCTTACTGATTGTGGTCTGTGAGTTAGGAAGTTCAGGGTCCAGTCAGAGGGAGGTGCCGCGGCAATGGAGTTTGGAGAAGAGTTTTGTGTGAATAATGGTGTTGAAGGCTGAGCTGTAGTCAATAAATAGGAGTGTGACATAGGTTTCCTTGTTATCTCAGTGTTCCAGGGTTAAGTGCAGGACCAGGGAGATGGCGTTTGCTCTCAACCTGTTGCAGCGATAGGCAAACTGTAGTGGATCCAAGCAGTCTGGGAGGCTGGAATTGATTCGTGCCATGACTAACCTTTCAAAGCACTTCATAATGATCAGTGCAGTTTCGCTGGTCAGTGCAATTTCGTTGGCCAACAATGTTCCGTTGGGAGGTTTCAAGGGTCAGTGGTATATCGCTGACTAGTGGTGTTTCACTGGTCAATTGTCTTTCTAGTCAGTGGAGTTGGACCTGTCAGTTCTATTTCAATGAATAAAGTAACTGGTTAACATGGAGATGATTTCTTTGCAGATATCGATGAGTGTGTGGAGAAACTAGATGAAGCATTAGCCTGTGACCATTTCTGTCACAATTACATTGGTGGATATTATTGCTCCTGCAGATTTAGCTACATTCTACACACGGATAATCGGACCTGTAAAGGTATTTTTAAACTCACACTCTTGTACACATGCGCTCTCTGACCGTACACTCGTACACACACATGCTAAAACCTGTGTACACGCAGACTCACATTCACTCTCACACTCGCTCTCACACTAACTACACAACTCGCATGTCTGTGCACACTCACTCTCGCACTGGTGTGTGTGTAATTATGTGGTGCTAACAGGCAGCACAGAGTGATGAGTTTGGCCCATTTTTTGACAAACAGTGCAGTGAATCTTGCTGCTTTGCTCTTTCTCCAGAGCCAGACAACCTCCTTCAATATTGAACTCATTTCCCTGTGAAACATAGAACAGTACAGCACAGTACACAGTACGTTGTTTAAGAAGGGTGCCAGGCAAAAGGCGGGGAATTATAGGCCTGTTAGTTTAACGTCTGTTGTAGGTAAAATGTTAGAATCCGTCATCAAGGAGGAAATAGCAAGGCATCTTGAGGGGAACTGCTTGATAGAGCAGACGCAGCATGGTTTCGTTAAAGGGAAGTCGTGTCTGACAAATTTACTGGAGTTCTATGAGGATGTGTTTAGGGCGGTGGATAGAGGAGAGCCGGTGGATGTGGTCTTTCTTGATTTTCAGAAGGCGTTTGACAAGGTACCTCACAAGAGGTTATTGCAGAAGGTCAGGGGGCATGGAGTTGGGGGTAGGGTGTTAGCGTGGATAGACGACTGGTTGTCAAATAGGAGGCAGAGAGTGGGGGTCAACGGGTGCTATTCGGATTGGCGGATGGTGACTAGTGGGGTGCCCCAGGGGTCGGTGCTGGGGCCTCAGCTATTTACCATTTATATAGATGATCTGGAGGAGGGAACCGAGTGTAGGGTGTCGAAATTTGCTGATGACACCAAAACTGGGGGAAAGGCAAATTGTGCGGAGGGTGGGGAGAGTCTACAGAAGGATCTAGATAGGCTGGGCGAATGGGCCAGGAAATGGCAAATGGAATTTAATGTTGGCAAGTGCGAGGTGGTCCACTTTGGTAGGAATAATGGTAGGAAGGATTATTACTTACGTGGAGAAAAACTGCAGCAGGCGACGGTGCAGAGGGACCTCGGGGTCCTTGTGCATGAGTCGCAAAAACCCAGCCTGCAGGTGCAGCAGGTGGTCAGGAAGGCGCATGGGATGCTGGCCTTCATTGCGAGGGGGATTGAATATAAAAGTAGGGAGGTCTTGCTGCGGCTGTATAGGGCATTGGTGAGGCCGCAGCTGGAGTACTGTGTGCAGTTTTGGGCGCCGTACTTACGCAAGGATATTTTGGCCTTGGAGGGAGTGCAGAGGAGGTTTATTAGGCTGATGCCGGAGTTGAGGGGGTTGAGCTATGAGGAGAGGCTGACTAAATTAGGCTTGTACTCGTCAGAGTTTAGAAGAATGAGGGGAGATCTCATTGAGACGTATAAGATGATGAATGGGATGGATAGGATAGAGGTGGAGAGACTCTTCCCGCTCAGAAAGGATAGCAGGACTAGGGGGCACAGCCTCAAGATAAAGGGGGGGCAGTTTAGAACAGAGTTGAGGAGGAACTTCTTCACTCAAAGGGTGGTGAATGTCTGGAATTCTCTGCCCGTTGAAGTGGTGGAGGCTGCCTCGCTAAATATTTTTAAGACCCGGGTTGATGGGTTTTTGATAAGAGAGGGGATCAAGGGTTATGGGGAGAGGGCGGGAATGTGGAACTGAGCCACGACAGATCAGCCATGATCTTATTGAATGGTGGGGCAGGCTCGAAGGGCTAGTTGGCCTACTCCTGCTCCTATTTCTTATGTTCTTATGTTCTTACAGGCCCTTTGGCCCTTGATGTTTTGCTGAGCTTTGCCTGAAACCAAGATCAAGCTATCCCACTCCTTATCATTCTGGTGTGCTCCATGTGCCTATCCAATAAAGTTCCTAAAGTGTCCGACTCCACTATCACAGCAGGCAGTGCATCCCACACCCCAACCACTCTCTGAGTAAAGAATCTACATCAGACATCCCTCCTATATCTCCCACCATGAACGTTATAGTTATGCCCCCTAGTAACAGCTACATCCACTCGAGGAAATAGTCTCTGCACATCCACTCTATCTATCCCCCTCATCATCTTATAAACCTCTATTAAGTCGCTTTTCAACCTCCTCCGCTCTAAAGAGAAAAGCCCCAGCTCCCTCAACTTTTCCTCATAAGACCTACTCTCCAAACCAGGCAGCATCCTGGTAAATAGAACATAGAAGCGCAGAACAGGCCCTTCGGCCCACGATGTTGCGCCGACCAGTTAAAAAACAATGACCCTCTAACCTAAACCAATCCCTTTCCATCCATAAACCTAAATCTCCTCTGCACTCTCTCCAATGCTTCCATATCCTTCTTATAGTGAGGTGACCGGAATTGCACACAATATTCCAAATGTGGTCTCACCAAGGTCCGGTATAGTTGCAGCATAACCCTACGGCTCTCAAGCTCAAACCCCCTGTTAATAAACACTAACGCACTATAAGCCTTCTTCACGGCTCTATCCACTTGAGTGGCAACCTTCAGAGATCTGTGGATATGAACCCCAAGATCTCTGTTCCTCCACATTCCTCAGAACTCTGCCGTTGACCCTGTAATCCGCATTCAAGTTTGTCCTACCAAAATGAATCACCTCGCACTTATCAGGGTTAAAATCCATCTGCCACTTTATGGTGCAGCTGCACATCCTATCAACGTCTCTTTGCAGCCTACAAGAGCCCTCCACCTCATCCACTACTCCACCAATCTTGGTGTCATCAGCAAATTTACTGACCCACCCTTCAGCCCTCTCCTCCAAGTCATTGATAGAAATCACAAATAGCAGAGGACCCAGCACTGATCCCTGTGATACACCGCTGGTAACTGGCCTCCAGTCTGAAAATTTTCCCTCCATCACCACCCTCTGTCTTCTATGAGACAGCCAGTTACTTATCCAATCGGCCAACTTTCCTTCCATCCCACGCCTCCTTACCTTCTTCATGAGCCTACCATGGGGAACTTTATCAAATGTCTTACTAAAATCCACGTATATGACATCAACTGCTCGACCTTCATCTACACACTTAGTTACCTCCTCAAAGAATTCAATCAAATTTGTGAGGCAGGACTTACCCCTCACGAATCCGTGCTGACTATCCCGGATTAAACTGCATCTTTCCAAATGGTCATAAATCCTATCTCTCAGGACCTTTTGCATTAACTTACTGACCACCGAAGTAAGACTAACTGGCCTATAATTACCAGGGTCATTCCTATTTCCTTTCTTGAACAGAGGAACAACATTTGCCACTCTCCAGTCCTCTGGCACTGTCCCCATGGACAGTGAGGACCCAAAGATCGAAGCCAAAGACTCCACAATCTCATCCCTTGCCTCCCAAAGAATCCTAGCATGTATCCCATCTGGCCCAGGGGACTTATTGACCCTCAGGTTTTTCAAAATTGCTAATATATCTTCCCTCATAACATCCACCTCCTCCATCCTATCAGCCTGTATCACACTCTCATCCTCAAATACATGACCCATCTCCTTGGTGAACACTGAAGAAAAGCAGATCTTATTCAAACTGCTTCTACTGTCTTCCAGAGCACAACAACTCCTGGGCAGGTTTTCCTTACTAATGTGTGTTGCCCAGATTGAACACAATATTCCCAGGTTAAAGCCAGTTGCTGCACACTGCAGTTCCTCACTATCCCAATCAAAAACACTTCCCTCAGTTAAACTTCATATACTGTTTATTTGTCTATCTCCACCTCGCTGGAGGTTGTTCCAGTCACCCTCACTTTTCAATCTCTTTCCTAATTTTGTGCCATCTGCTGATTTGGAGATGATATGAGTTGTTTGGACACGATGAGCTGCTGTTTATAATCCTGTTCCTCCTAAACCATTTCTAACTCTTGTTTCCATTTCTCACAAGTTGAGTGCAATGACAACGTATTCACTGAAAAGTCAGGAGTTATCAGAAGTCCAGACTATCCCAATCCATATCCCAAAAGCTCCGACTGTCTGTACCGCATTGAACTTGAGGAAGGTTACATCATCTCATTGGAGTTTGCAGACATGTTTGATTTAGAAGACCACCCAGATGTTCCCTGTCCATATGACTATCTGAAGGTGAGCAGAGGCAGTGCCCAGAGCACCGTACATGTGAGAAAGTGTTATTTACAATTTCAAACAGCACACAGGATGAGCATGGGTTTGGATGTTTATATTCATGCAGCCTCTCCCACAGTGCAGCACTCCCTCGGCACTGACCCTCTGACGGCGCGGCACTCCCTCGGCACTGACCCTCTGACGGCGCGGCACTCCCTCGGCACTGACCCTCTGATGGCGCGGCACTCCCTCGGCACTGACCCTCTGACGGCACGGCACTCCCTCGGCACTGACCCTCTGACGGCGCGGCGCTCCCTCGGCACTGACCCTCTGACGGCGCGGCGCTCCCTCGGCACTGACCCTCTGACGGCGCGGCACTCCCTCGGCACTGACCCTCTGACGGCGCGGCACTCCCTCGGCACTGACCCTCTGACGGCGCGGCACTCCCTCGGCACTGACCCTCTGACGGCGCGGCACTCCCTCGGCACTGACCCTCTGACGGCGCGGCGCTCCCTCGGCACTGACCCTCTGACGGCGCGGCGCTCCCTCGGCACTGACCCTCTGACGGCGCGGCGCTCCCTCGGCACTGACCCTCTGACGGCGCGGCACTCCCTCGGCACTGACCCTCTGACGGCGCGGCACTCCCTCGGCACTGACCCTCTGACGGCGCGGCACTCCCTCGGCACTGACCCTCTGACGGCGCGGCACTCCCTCGGCACTGACCCTCTGACGGCGCGGCATTCAGTGGGGCAAAGACACAATTTTGTTTAAATTGAGAGAAGTGATGAGCTGAATGAGTGACAGTGAAATTGCATTCCAGGATTGATGTGCTTGATTGCAGGGCCTGTGTAATCTTTCAGTTATATTTCTGCTGATTTCTTTCTTTTTGGGAATGCATCTGTAAAGCATCTTGTCGATTCTTAGACAAGCTTGGAATTCAGATTTCTACCTCCATGTTTTCTGTCTGTGTGCTGCAGATTAAAGCTGGATCAACGGAGTTTGGTCCTTTCTGTGGGGATAAAAGTCCGGGAAAGATCGATACAAACAGCAGTAGTGTTCAGATTCTCTTCCACAGCGATGACTCAGGGGATAACCAAGGCTGGAAGATGTCATTCCTGTCAGTTGGTAGGTTCACTGGGCTCATGGGGGCTAAGGGTCATTCTCATTGTTAGAGTCATTCTCTTCACCTTTCCCGATTCCGGATCTGTGGGATGGCTTCCTGGGTAGAGCTTGTCCCCAGGAACTCTCCAACTGACCGCCCCAGACCTCTGGCTGTGGGTGTTCAGATCCACATGGCATTTAGTTTCAGGAAACCAGCCCATTCTCAGCAAAGATCAGTGCATGTGGACAGATAAACAGGAGCTTTGGAATAATTGGGAATATCTGGGGTTTATCCTTCCCCTGCTGAGAATGCTGAACCTTTCACCTGCAGCTCTGGTCAGTGTAACCAGTCTCTCATTACCTGCCTAGCCTTAGTCCTTTAGCATCAGCTGTGTGTATGTCCATATGAGAATGTGTGCCAGTATGTGCCCGCGTGTTTGTGTGCAACTGCACACACATGCACAGGGAGGCGGTGTCGTAGTGGGTATTGTCACTGGATTAGTAATCCAGAGTCCCAGGGTAATGCTCTGGGGACCCAGGTTCGAATCCTGCCACAGCAGATAGTAAAATTTGAATTCAATAAAAATCTGACATTAAGAATCTACTGATCACCATGAAATTGTTGTCAGTTGTCGTAAAAACCCATCTGGTTCGCAAATGTCTTTTAGGGAAGGAAATCTGCCGTTCTTACCTGGTCAGGCTTACATGTGACTCCACACCCACAGTAATGTTGTTCATTCTTAACTGCCCTCAGGGATGGGCAATAAATGCTGACCCATAAACAAAATAGAAGAAACTTTGTGTTTGAGGGACTAGTACTTGCAATCACAGCATTCCACTTGCTGATAGTTCTGGTTGTTTTAGGGCAGTCTGGCTGGCTTTGTTTTCAGACCCCAGCATTTTGCAATGGAAATGTTGAAAGTTGCACATTTTGCTTCCTTGCTACAGCTTGGAAATGTGAAGCCATCCACATATTTTGCTATAGGATGACGGAAAGACAGTACCTGTCTCTCCCAGCAATGTTGCAGATGACATGACTCCTATGTTATTACAGATCTGCCAGCTGGATTGGCCAAGTTCTTGAGGTCCTACTTTGTAATCCAATCTCAACTACCCGAAACTTGGAAAAGATTCTGTCACAACTGGCAGGCTGGATCCCCATGGCCAGCGCCTGAATGTCCACAAGTTGGTCACAGCCTCTCAGCCTTCTGCAACTAGGTGGTTGCCATAGGCTTCAGGAAGTGGGCAATGGGTCAGTCAGGGGGCAAGTGTTGGTCAGACAGAGGAGTGACCCTCTGGAATATTCCCAATTCCTGACCATACTCATTCATTTCAAAACCGACATCCTCATTTTCAAATCCCTCTGGGCCCTCATTTCATTCTTGAATCTCTGCAGATCTTTATTTTAATTCTCAATTTTTCTGACTGGTTTATTTTCCATTCCAAATAAGAACATAAGAAATAGGAGCAGGAGTAGGCCATCTAGCCCTTCGAGCCTGCCCCGCCATTCAATAAGATCATGGCTGATCTGAAGTGGATCAGTTCCACTTTCCTGCCTGCTCCCCATAACCCTTAATTCCCTTGTCTATCAGAAATCTATCTACCCGTGACTTAAATATATTCAACGAGGTAGCCTCCACCACTTCAATGGGCAGAGAATTCCAGAGATTTACCACCCTTTGAGTGAAGAAGTTCCTCCTCAACTCTGTTCTAAACTGACCCCCCCTTATTTTGAGACTGTGCCCTCTAGTTCTGTTTTCCTTTCTAAGCAGGAAGAATCTCTCTACCTCTACCCTATTGAGCCCCTTCGTTATCTTATACGTCTCTTTCATTCACTTTTCCGGCTTTGCCATTTGGAGCTGCCTCCTCATGCATTCCTTTTCACATCTTTCCTTTCTCCCATCACTTCAAATAACTACTACGTATTGGTCCTGTTCTTAGTGGATATCACCAATCCTTTTCAAGTATTTTGTATTTAAGGTGTTACCTGTATTTTACGTGTACTGTATATGTTGTTGATGTTGGAAATGATATTGTTGATACTGATGGTGTTATTTAGATCCAATGTTGAGCTGGGCGTGCAATGATAATGATTGTTTTAATGATTTTGATGCATGTGGTACTGACAGCGAGAATTCTGCTGCTGTTAAGTTGAAGATCTTGACAGTATTAGTGATGCCAAAGTTGATGCCAGTGATATTGATGTTGGTAACTTAGGAAAACATTCTGGGAAATTCCTTCCTGATCCTGAAGGAAGTCAAAGGAGCTCCGGGAGATCACAGTGACTGGGAGATACATCCTCAATATCCATACAGGAACTCATCCAGCTTCCTGGTTGAAGGGAATCTGCACTAACTGCATAAACCAGCCATCAACAACCAGCTCAATGAAGCATCTTCTCACATCTAACCTTCTTCCATGTTTGTGTAATATATTCTTGTGTCCTGTGATCCTCCTAGACACCACTATTATCCTGACTGCAAGGTTCTAAAATCCTCAAAGTCTATGTCTTTCTATAACAGAAAGCTCCAGCTTTGCAAGGCCATTCTGGTAACAAAGGACACTTAAAGTCTGTGTCAGTATTCTAGCCCTTCCTGAATCATGTACAGGATTCTAATTCACCCTCCATAAGAGATCAAAACTAGATCCAGTATTCTAGCTGAAGTCGAACAAGGTCTTGCACAATGATGAAATTGGCCCTTGTAATTGGCAATATATCCAAACACTATTTACTTAATCGATAACTTAATGGGACTGGCCGTGGATCTCCAGTGAATTATAAATGGAAGTAATGATAATGACCGGGAGCCAGTTAACTCAGTTGACCTGGATGTTAGATTGAGTGACCATGATAATCTCCTTAGTATCAGGGGGTTTAACAGGTAAATATGCGGGGTTACGGGGATAGGGCCTGGGTGGGATTGTTGTTGGTGCAGACTCGATCGGCTGAATTGCCGCCTCCTTCCATTGTAGGAATTCTATGATTCTATGTCTGTTGTGTGGTTCCCAATAGTGCAAGGTTCAATACTGTTCAGGCTGAGGTAGAAGTGGAATCTGCCTCCTTGCCCTGCACCTTGCTTGGTATATAATTGTGCCCCACAAACTATTTAACCAATTGTCTCTCTCAAATAGAGAAAGATGCCTACAGCCCTAATAGACCATGTCTAATTACCTACCGCCTAATCCCCACAGCTTTCTGTAGCTGTTACCTCTTGCCCATGTATATGACATTGCATTGACCTGCACTGAGAAATATCTTCCAGATTTGAGCACATTCTCTCATCAAGTCCAGATCTATCTGTAAATCTATCTGTAATCTATTTTTTTCATTAAGATCTTTGTGGCCTCACCTACGTTTGTGTAAACCCTGTAAAGTCGCAGACAATTTCTTAGATTCCCTTACTGCGATCACAGGTAAAGATGAAGAATATTGGCCCAACCATCCATTCATCATTCCTTAGATAAGGAGACAGAAACTGTATGGAATATTCAATAGATTCAGAGTCATACAGTGCAGAAAAGGCCATTTGGTCCATTGAGTCTGCACTGGCAATAACTATCATTAAAGTCATACTAATCCCATTTCCCAGCACTTGTTTCATATCCTTAAATGTTTTGATATTTCAAGCGCTCATCCAAATATTTTTAAAGGTTGTGAGGTTTCCAGCCTCCACTACCTTCCCAGGCAGCGCATTCCAGATTCCCATCATCACCCTCTGAGTGAAAAGATTACCCTATAACTATGTCCCCTCCTGATTGACCCTGGAAAGAAGGGGAACAGTTGCTCCCTGCTTACTCTGTCCCTATCCCTCATAATTTATACACCTCAATCATTTCCCCCTCAGCCATCTCTGCTTTAGAGAAAACAATCCCAACCTGTCCAGCTGTGGCCTAACTAACCTCTGTACAACTCCAACATTATCTCCTCACTTTTGTACTCAAAAATATGACTGATGGAATGGGGTATAAAAGTAGGGAGGTGCTGTTGCAACTACAAAGGGCATTGATAAGACCGCATCTGAAGTACTGCGCACAATTTTGGTCCCCTTACTTGAGGAAGCACGTAAATGCATCAGAAGCAGATCAGAGAAGGGGTGGCACAGTGGTTAGCACTGCTGTCTCACAGCGCCAGGGACCTAGGTTCAATTCCCAGCTTGGGTCACTGTCTGTGAGGAGTTTGCACATTCTCCCCATGTCTGCATGGGTTTCCTCCGGCTGCTCCGGTTTCCTCCCACAGTCCGAAAGAAGTTCTGGTTAGGTGTATTGGCCGTGCTAAATTCACCATCAGTGTACCCGAACAGGTGCTGGAGTGTGGTAACAAGGGGATTTTCACAGTAGCTTCATTGCAGTGTTAATGTAAGCCAACTTGTAACTAAGATGTAAATTTCACTAGATTGATTCCAGGGACGAAGAACTTGTCTCGTGAAGAGAGATTGAGCAGTTTAGGATACTCACTGGAGTTTAGAAGAGTGAGAGGGGATCTAATTGATGTGTACAAGATGCTAAAGGGGATTGACAGGATAGACACAGAGCAGATGTCTCCCCTTGTTGGACGTTCTAGAATAAGCGGCCTTGGTTTTAGATGAAGGGGTGACAGGTTCAAAACAGAAATGAGGAGGAATTACTTCATTCAAAGGTTGTGAATCTGAATTCTCTATCTCAGAGTGCAGTGGATACTGGAACATTGAATAAATTTAAGGAAATGAGTAAGTTTTTAATTAGTACTGGGATGAAGGGTTATAGGGAGCAGGCAGGAAGTTGGAGATGAGACTGAGGCAAGAGCATCCATGATCGTAGTTAATGGCAGGACATAGAACATAGAAAACTACAGCACAAACAGGCCCTTCGGCCCACAAGTTGCGCTGATCATATCCATACCTACCAGGCCTATCTATAACCCTCAATCCCATTAAATCCCATGTACTCATCCAGAAGTCTCTTAAAAGACCCCAACGAGTTCGCCTCCACCACCATCGACGGTAGCTGATTCCACTCACCCACCACCATCTGAGTCAAAAACGTACCCCTGACATCTCCTCTGTACCTACTCCCCAGCACCTTAAACCTGTGTCCTCTCATAGCGAC
This sequence comes from Carcharhinus amblyrhynchos, assembly GCF_965287045.1. Taxonomy (NCBI): domain Eukaryota; kingdom Metazoa; phylum Chordata; class Chondrichthyes; order Carcharhiniformes; family Carcharhinidae; genus Carcharhinus; species Carcharhinus amblyrhynchos. The sequence continues at coordinate 140,438,774 of NC_137326.1, forward strand.
CATTTCAGCCCTGGAAAATAGCCTCTAAGAATCCACCCAATCTATACCTCTCAACATCATATAAACCTCTATCAGGTCACCTCTTAACCTTCATCTCTCCGGGGAGAAAAGACCTAGCTCCCTCAACCTATCCTCATAAGGCATGCCTCCCAATCCAGGCAACATCCTTGTAAATCTCCTCTGCACGCTTTCAATAGCTTCTACATCTTTCTTGTAATGAGGCGACCGGAACTGCACACAGTACTCCAAGTGGGGTCTGACAAGGGTCTTTTACAGCTGCAGCATTATCTCCTGACTCCTAAACTCAATCCCTCGATTAATGAAGGCTAGTACTCCATACGCCTTCTTGACCACACCCTCCACCTGCGAGGCCGATTTAAGAGTCCTATGGACCCGAACACCAAGGTCCTTCTGATCCTCTACACTGCTAAGAGTCTTATCCTTAATATTATATCCCTACATCTCATTGGACCTGCCAAAATGGACCAATACACATTTATCCGCGTTGAAGTCCATCTGCCACTTCTCCGCCCAATCTTGCATCCTATCTATGTCACGCTGCAACTTCTGACATCCCTCCAGACTATCCACAACACCACCAACCTTCAAGTCATTGGCAAACTTACCAACCCATCCCTCCACTTCCTCATCCAGGTCATTTATGAAAATTACAGACAGCAAGTGTCCCAGAACAGATCCCTGGGGCACTCCACTGGTGACCGACCTCCATGCAGAAAAAGACCCATCCACAACCACTCTTTGCCTTCTGCAGGCAAGCCAGTTCTGAATCCACAAGGCAACAGCCCCTTGGATCCCATGCCCTCTCACTTTCTCAAGAAGTCTTGCATGGGGGACCTTATCGAACACCTTGCTGAAGTCCATATAAACCACATCCACCACTCTTCCTTCGTCAATGTGTTCAGTCACATTTTCAAAGAACTCAACCAGGCTCATAAGGCACGACCTGCCCTTGACAAAGCTGTGCTGACGACTTTTGATCATACTAAATTCATACTATCTCATCGAATCATAGAATCCTACAGTGCAGAAGGAGGCCATTTGGCCCATCGAGTCTGCACTGACCACAATCCCACCCAGGCCAATACCCATAACATTTGCTATTGCCTCTGATACTAAGGGTCAATTTAGCATGACCAATCCACCTAACCTGTACATCTTTGGACATGGGAAGAAACTGGGACACCCGGAGAAAACCCACACAGACACGGGGAGAATGTGCAAACACCACACAGACAATGACCCAAGCTGGGAATTGAACCTGGATCCCTGGTGCTGTCAGACAGCAGTGCTAACCACTGTGCCACCGTTTTCAATTTTGATACAATTTTCCTGGGTCCTTGCTATGACTTTACATCCTCTACCACTGAAGGTGTGAAGAGTGTTGGTTAATATATACAGGATAGATCCAGGGGAAGAGATGTCCTGTACCCACAGTGGGGAAGGTGTCTCCCCCTCTTTCTCTCTCTCTCGCAGCAGCTGATACTGCTCGACCTGCTCTCACATCCTCCTCCCATTCCTCCAGCAAACCACTAGGACCCTCAGCAAGATGTCCATGGTCAACGGCTCCCTTTCTCTGAGTGATTCTATCAGGCAGAGGAATCCTTGCAGACTTCCCAGGATAAATATACATACAGCTTTGAGGTATCCCAGAAAATTTCCTGATGCTTTCACAGGTTCAGTTCACAGCTATGTAGCAGTGATCATGCCATTGTATAGCTTTCATTAGACCTTGGATGACAAGTTTAGTCCCGATTAACGGTGGCACAGTGGTTAGCACTGCTGTCTGACAGCACCAGGGATCCGGGTTCAATTCCCAGCTTGGGTCATTGTCTGTGTGGTGTTTGCACATTCTCCCCGTGTCTGTGTGGGTTTTCTCCGGGTGTCCCAGTTTCTTCCCATGTCCAAAGATGTGCAGGTTAGGTGGATTGGTCGTGCTAAATTGACCCTTAGTATTAGGGGCAATAGCAAGCGTTATGGGTATTGGCCTGGGTGGGATTGTGGTCAGTGCAGACTCGATGGGCCGAATGGCCTCCTTCTGTACTGTAGGATTCTATGATTGTATGGGAGAGCAATAGGAAAAACTCTGCAGTCCTGTCACATCCAGTTGTGAATGGTGGTGGACAATTAAACACCTCACTGGAGGAGGAGGCTCCACAAATATCCCCATCCTCAATGATGGAGGAGCCCAGCACATCAGTGTGAAAGATAAGGCTGAAACATTCGCAGCAATCTTCAGCTGGAAGTGCCGAGTGGATGATCCATCTCAGCCTCCTCCAGTGGTCCCCAGCATCCCAGATATCAGTCTCCAGCCAATTCCATTCACTCCCTGTGATATTAAGAAACAGTTGAAGGCACTGGATGCTGCAAAGGGAATGGGTCCTGAGAACATTCCAGCAATAGTACTGAAGACTTGTGTTCCAGAACTTGCCGCTCCCCTAGTCCAGCTGTGCCAATGCAGTTACAACACTGGCATCTACCCGGCAATGTGGAAAATCGCCCAGGTATGACCTGTACACAAAAAGCAGGACAAATCCAACCCTGCCAATTACTGCCCAATCCGTCTACTCTCGATCATCAGTAAAGTGATGGAAGGGGTCATCGACAGCGCGATCCCCAGCACCTGCTCAGCAATAACCTGCTCAGTGATGCCCAGTTTGGGTTTCTCCAGGGTCACTCAGCCCCTGACCTCATTACAGCCTTGGTTCAAACATGGGGAAAAGAGGCGAATTCCAGAGGTGAGGTGAGAGGGACAGCCCTTAACATCAAAGCCGCATTTGACCGAGCGTGACATCAAGAAGCCCTCGGAAAATTGGAGTCAATAGGAATCAGGGAGCAAACTCTCCTCTGGTTGGGGTCATATCTGGCATAAAAGAAGGTGATTGGAGGTCCATCATCTCAGCTCCAGGACATCGCTGCAGGAGTTCCTCAGGGTAGTGTCCCAGATCCAACTATCTTCAACTGCTTCATGGAAACATCGAAAATAGGAACAGGAGGAGGCCCTTCAGCCCTTTGAGTCTGCTCTACCATTCATCATGATAATGGCTGATCATCCAAATCAGTAGCCTGAGCCCACTTTCCCCCCATATTTTTTGATCCCTTTAACCCCATGTGGTATATCCAACTGCTTCTTGAAAACATCCAATGTTTTAGTTTCAACTACTTTCTGTGGTAGTGAATTCGACAGGTTCACCACCCTCTGGGTGAAGAAATTTCTCCTCATCTCAGAACTAAATACACGAACAGGATGGGAATAGAAGGATATGGTCCCTGGAAGTGGAGGGGGTTTTAGTTCAGTCGGGCAGCATGGTCGGTGCAGGTTTGGAGGGTCGAAAGGCCTGTTCCTCTGCTGCAATTTTCGTTGTTCTTTGTTTTAAATGGTCTACCCGGTTTCCTTCGGTTTTGGACAGCCTGGCCATTGGGAACATGCTTCCTGCACCTTCCCCATCTAGTGTCGAAGTGGGAAGGGTAGCGAGCTTCAAGTTTTTAGGTGTCCACATCACCAACAGCCTGTCTTGGTCCCTCCATGCCAATATTATCGTTAAGGAAGCCCACCAATGCCTCTACTTTCTCAGAAAACTAAGGAAATTTGGCATGTCAGTTAAGACTTTCACCAACTTTTACAAATAGAAAGCATTCTTTCTTGTTGTGTCACAGATTGGTATGGCTCCTGCTCTGCCCAAGATCACAAGGAATTACAAAAGTTCGTGAATGTAGTCCAATCTATCACGCAAACCAGCCTCCCATCCACCGACTCTGCCCACACTTCCCACTGCCTCGGCAAAGCAGTCAGCACAATTAAGGACCCTATGCACCTCAGACATTCTCTCTTCCACCTTCTTCTGTCAGGTAAAAGATATAAAATCTGAGATCACATACCAACTGACTCAAGAACAGCTTCTTCCCTGCTGCCTCTCCAAATGGAGATAGATCATCTCTTTCAGAATCATCTCCAGAAGTTTCCCAACCACAGACATGAGATTCCCTGCCTTGTCTCTACAATCTTTCTTAAGTAATGGGACCACATTAACTGTTTTCCAGTTCTCTGGTACCTCCCCGGTCATCTGGAGCATGCGCAGTGGTTTTTACAGCTGAGGATTGCGGCAGTTGTGGAAATTATCAGCCTGGGAGATACCGCCGGATAAATCAGGAATGAGAGATAGAGACAGTGGATGGATTTGGAGGCTTCATAAAATATCTCATGTAGGCCTCAGGTCCCCAGTACAAAGCTCGAATTCAATATTTGAAATGGTGAAAGCTGCTCGGGCTTTACCCCGAGACAGGGCCCGGGTGAATGACCGCCATTTTGAGAACATGCGGCCGGGCGCGTGTGCAGACAAAAGGAGCTCCAGGTTCAGTTCAGCCATGCCCCACATTTACTCCAATTGGTTGGAGGACCAGCCACTCCTGCTCAGTCCTCCAGCCCTGCCCCTTCTTCCTATTGGTCCAGAGCTGCCACCAATCAGTCCCCGGGCATTGTCTTGTAAGACAATGTAAGTCAACTTGTAAGTTGCCTGTGTGTCCATGTACATCCTGTTTGTGAACACAGCTCTTTACTCACCTGAAGAAGAAGCGAGGCTCCAAAAGCTTGTGCTACCAAATAAACCTGTTGCATTTTAACCTGGTGTTGTGAGACTTCTTACTGTGCTTACCCAGTCTCCACATCTCCACATCATGACCTCCCCTGTGGCCAGAGAGGAATTTAAAATTTGGGTCAGAGCCCCTGTAATTTCCTTCCTTTCCTCCCGCATTAGCCTGGGACACAATTCATCCAACTACATCAACTACATCTGGGCGGCACGATAGCACAGTGGTTAGCACTGTTGCTTCACAGCTCCAGGGTCCTGGGTTTGATTCTCGGCTTGGATCACTGTCTGTGTGGAGTTTGCACATTCTCCTTGTGTCTGCATGGGTTTCCTCTGGGTGCTCCAGTTTCTTCCCACAGTCAAAAGGTGTGCGGGTTAGGTCGACTGGCCATAGTAAGAAATTGCCCCTTAGTGTCCAGGGTAGCGGAGGTTAGAGGGATTAGTGGGTATAATATGTAGGGATATGGGGGTAGGGCCTGGGTGAGATTGTGTTCGGTGCAGATTCAATGGACCGAAAGGCCTCCTTCTCCATCTTGATAGAACATAGAAAAACTACAGGGCAAACAAGCCCTTCGGCCCACAAGTTGCGCTGATCATATCCCTACCTACTAGGCTTACCGATAACCCTCAATCCCATTAAATCCCATGTACTCATCCAGAAGTCTCTTAAAAGACCCTATCGAATCCACTTCCACCACCACCGACGGCAGCCAATTCCACGCACCCACCACCCTCAGTGAAAAACTTACCCCTGACATCTCCTCTGTTCCTGCTCCCCTGCACCTTAACCCTGTGTCCTCTTGTGGCAGCCATTTCAGCCCTGGGAAAAAGCCTCTGAGAATCCACTCGATCAATACCTCCCAACATCTTATACACCTCTATCAGGTCACCCCTCATCCTTCGTCTCTCCAGGGAGAAAAGGCCGAGCTCTCTCAACCTATCCTCATAAAGCATGCCGCCCAATCCAGGTAACATCCTTGTAAATCTCCTCTGCACCCTCTCAATAGCTTCCACATCTTTCTTGTAATGAGGTGACCAGAACTGAGCACAGTACTCCAAGTGGGGTCTGACCAGGATCTTATAAAGCTGCAGCATTATCTCCTGACTCCTAAACGCAATTCTTCGATTGATGAAGGCCAGAACACCATATCCTCCTTCACCACATCCTCTACCTGCGAAGCCGATTTGAGAGTCCTATGAACCCGGACCCCAAGATTCTTCTGATCCTCTACACTGCTAAGAGTCTTACCCTTAATATTATATTCCTTCATCCTATTGGACCTGCCAAAATGAACAACCACACGCTTATCTGAGTTGAAGTCCATCTGCCACTTCTCTGCCCAGTCTTGCATTCTATCAATGTCTCGCTGCAACTTCTGACATCCCTCCACACTATCCACAACACCTCCAACCTTTGTGCCATCGGCAAACTTACCAACCCATCCCTCCACTTTCTCATCCAGGTCATTTATAAAAATCACAAACAGTAAGGATCCCAGAACTCCACTGGTGACCAACCTCCATGCAGAAAAAGAACCAACTACAACCGCTCTTTGCCTTCTGTGGGCAAGCCAGTTCTGGATCCACAAAGCAATGTCCCCTTGGATCCCATGCCCCCTCACTTTCACAATAAGCCTTGCATGGGGCACCTTATCAAACGCCTTGCTGAAGTCCATAAAAAATTCTATCATGTTATGGTCGCTCATCCCCAAGGGGTCTCACACAACCAGATTGCCGATTATTCCTTTTTCATTACATGGTATCCAGTCTAGAATGGCCTGTTTCTCTCATTGCTTCTTCGACATATTGGCCAGGAAAACCATCCCGTATACACTTCAGGAGTTCCTCCTCTATGTACTGCGGGAAAGTGGAACTGAGCCACGACAGATCAGCCATGATCTTATTGAATGGCGGGGCAGGCTCGAAGGGCTGGATGGCCTACTCCTGCTCCTATTTCTTATGTTCTTATGTATTCTGACTAAGTTGATTAGCCCAGTCTATGTACAGATTAAAGTCACCCATAATTACAGATGTTCCCTTATCACATGGATATTTCATTTCCTCTTTAACACCATTCCCAACATCTAGTTTGTGGGTCTATAAACAGCCTTGACTAACATTTTTGCACCTCAATGTTTCTTAAATCTACACATACCGATTCCACATTGTCAGAGCGAATATCTTTCCTCAGTTTGATATTAATTTCCTCTTTAACCAGCAATGCGACTACACAACCTTTTCCTTTTTGTTTGTCCTTTCTAAATACTTGGATGTTCATTTCCCATCCCTGGTCACCTGCAGCCATGTCTCCATTATCCTGACTGTATCATAGAACATAGAACACTACAGCACAAACAGGCCCTTCGGCCCACAAGTTGCACCGATCACATCCATACCTACCAGGCCATAGAACTATCTGTAACTCCCAATCCCATTAAATCCCATGTACTCATCCAGAAGTCTTTTAAAAGACCCCAGTGAGTTCGCCTCTACCACCACTGACGGCAGCCGATTCCACTCACTCACCACCCTCTCAGTGAAAATTTACCCCTAACATCTCCTCTGTACTTGCTTCCCTGCACCTTAAATCTGTGTCCTCTCGTAGCAACCATTTCAGCCCTGGGAAATAGCCTCCGAGAATCCACCCTATCTATTCCTTTCAACATTTTATAAACCTCTATCAGGTCGCCTCTCAACCTTCGTCTCTCCAGGGAGAAGAGTCCCAGCTCCCTCAACCTATCTTCATAAGGCATGCCTCCCAGTCCAGGCAACATCCTTGTAAATCTCCTCTGTACCCTTTCAATAGCTTCTACCTCCTTCCTGTTGTGAGGCAACCAGAACTGCACACAGTACTCCAAATGGGGTCTGACAAGTGTCATATAAAGTTGTAGCATTACCTCCCGACTCCTAAACTCAATCCCTCGATTAATGAAGGCCAGTACACCATACGCCTTCTTGACCATATCCTCCACCTGCGAGGCCGATTTAAGAGTCCTTTGGACCCGGACCCCAAGATCCTTCTGCTCCTCAACACTGCTAAGACTCCTACCCTTGATATTGTACTCCTTCATCCCATTGGTCCTGCCAAAATGGACTACTACACATTTATCTGCGTTGAAGTCCATCTGCCACTTCTCCGCCCAGTCTTGCATCCTATCTATGTCACGCTGCAACTTCTGACATCCCTCCAGACTATCCACAATGCCACCAACCTTCGTATCATCGCGAACTTACTAACCCATCCCTCCACTTCCTCATCATGTCAATTTACATCTATTTATGCAATTAATTTATCCACTTTATTGCGAATTCTCCGTGTGTTAAGGTACAAAACCTTAAGGCTTGTCTTTTTAACATTACTGGTCTCCATCCCACTATTCTTCATAGTAGTCCAGTTTGAATCTAACCCTTGATTTCTCTGCCTATCACTTTTCTTATTCCCTTTCTGTCTTTAGTTTTTGTCCTTGATTCTATTCCTCTAATTCCTTGCACACATTCCCATCTCCTAGCCATTTTAGTTTACACCCTCCCCAACCGCTGAGCAAATATTCCCTCTTGAACATCAGAACTGGTTATTCCCCAGGTGTAACCCATCCATTTTGTCCCACCTCCCTCACAACCAGTCCCAATGCCCCCTCGCACCATTGCTTCAGCCATGCTATCCTATATATATCCTGCTATTTCTACTCTGGCTAGCACGAGGCACTGGTAGTAATCCTGAGGTAACTATCTTTGAGGTCCTACTTTTCAACTTATTTGCCAACTTCCTATATTCTGCTTTTAAAACCTCATCAATGATGTTCTTTCCATCATAAGGTCAGAAATGCGGATGTTCACTGATGATTGCGCAATGTTCAGCACCATTCATGACTCCTCAGATACTAAAGCAGTCCATTCCCAAATGCAACAAGGTCTGGATAATATCCAGACTCGGGCTGACAAGTGACAAGTAACATGTAGTGTGTACCATCTACAAGATGCACCACAGAAACTTACCAAGATTCTTTCAGAAGCACCTTTGCAAACACACAACTACTTTCACCCAGAAGGACAACGGTAACAGATACCTGGGAAACACCATCTCCTGAACACTCCCCTCCAGCTCACTCACCATCCTGACTGGAAGTATATCGCAGTTCCTTCGCTGTCACTGGGTCAAAATCCTGAAACTCCCTCCCTAACAGCATTGTGGTGTACCTACACCTCGGGGACTCCAGCAGTTCAAGAAGGCAGCTCACCACCACCTTCTCGAGGGCGATTAAGGATGGACAATACATGCTACGCCTAGCCAATGACACTCATCCCTCCCCCCGCCAGCCCTCAACCCCGCCACCTAACCTCTTTAATGAACTTCTGAACAGATAATTTGAGTTGTAAAGCATAAAAAGTCTTCACTGGGATTGAGCAAACCAGGAGCGCCATGATCCTAATTGAAAACAGTGAATCTCCTCTGAAAGGGGAAGAGGAATTGCAGGATGAGAAAGGACCAATCCAGTTACAGAAATCACCGATACTATGATATCCATGCTGGTTCTCATTCACATTGCTGTCCTTTCCTTTCACCCTCAATTTTAACTCTGGAGATGTTTACCCAAGTTCTTTTTAATCATCACGACTGAATCTACCTCCATCCCACACTTGGGCGTTTCACATCTGAGTCTCGCTGCGTTAAAAAAGTATTCCTAACTTTTCCTTTCAAGTATGTTACACTCACCATATCATGTTTTAGATTATTGTACTTTATCACAAATTTATCTCCCAAAATAAATGTTTAATTTCTGAACGTCAAAACAACTGAAACTTGTTACCTTTAACACTAACAGTGTGTGAACACATGTAAATCTAGCTATCTAAAATCTAACAAGACTGAAAAAAATAACTTTAGATACTTGTAAGAATAATTCACAACTGCTGCAATGAAATTCTATAGCTTCAGTGTTCATTTTCTGGGCCTTCAGCATTGTGGAAATGTCAAAATTCTACATCACATCATTAACAGGGTGCTTCCAACGTGAAGTCTTTCGCATTTTAGGGAGGTAGTGGCATAGTGATATTCTCACTGGACTTGGAACCCAGAGATCCAGGGGAATGCTCTGGGGACCCAGGTTTCCATCTTAATATGACAGATGGTAAAATTTGAATTCAATAAAAATCTGGAATTAAAAGTCTACTGATGACCATGAAACCATTATCAATTGCCACAGAAACCCGTCTAGTTCACTAAGGAAATCTGCCGTCTTTACCTGGTCTGGCCTACATGTGACCCAGACCCATAGCAACGTGGTTAACTCTTAAATACCTTCAGGGATGGACAATAAATGCTAGCCTAGCCAGCAACACTCACATCCCATGAATGAACTTTTTAAAAAATGGTGTAAATATATCAATACACATTGAACTTCAGTAAGGTGACTCACAGTGAGATTGAAATGTACTTGACGTCGCTGAGGCCAGAAGTTTGTTGTAAATACAAACTTGGAGCTTCTCTCTCTTCACTGCAAATTGCTAGATTTTCTATAAAATAACCATGCTAAATACTATTAATTCACTATTATTTCTCCAGCAATTTCTTGACTCCCTTATTGTTGTGATCACTATTGCCTAGATGTTCCTCAATTTTTACTTCTCTTATCAGTTCTGGTTCATTTGCTAGATCCTGTCTTGTTGAGCTGCTTATATATTGGGTAAGGAAGGAATCCTGCGCACATTGTAAGCATTCCATTAGTAATCAGTTTCCATGCAGAATGACCAATACTAATGATTCCATCCATCTTTGCAAGTCAACTAGTTTCTCTTACAACCCAAACCTTGTTTCTCAACCTCACACAACTTACCCTTAGGTAGTGGCTCTTGTGCATTGTTGCTGATGATATTGTAGATGATGAATGTTATTGATGTCGATATTAAAGTTGATTGTGTCGATGGTAATGTTGATGAAAATAGTAATTATGATATTTATAGTTTGAGATATTTCTGTTATGATACTAATGTCTCTGGTGATTTTAATTAAATTCCCTTTTTGATCTGATGAATTTGGTCACAGACGTTATTTTTTTTCTTTTACAAACACAAAAGTAAAGTAATGAAAATATCAAAGCACAGGATGGCCATTCCGACCCCCAGTCTGACTCTTCCTGGACACTGTGTCTGATTCTTGTATCACTGGGCTATCAGTCTCTCTATATCCACAGTCAATGTCTGATTATTGCTCTGTGCTATCTGTTCACTGCCTTTGGAAATATTAATTACCCTTTCTAATCTTTCTGACTGCTTTCTCTTTAAGATGATTGGGTGATGGTCACTCCTACTGATACTGTCATGGACAGATGCATTTGTGGCAGGCAGGTTGGTGAGGATGAGTAAATCTTTCCCTCTTGTTAGTTCCCTCAGCACCTGCCGCAGTCCCAGTCTGGCAGTGATGTCCTTTAAGACCCGGCCAACTCGGTCTGTGGTGCTGCTACCGAGCCACTCTTGGAGATGGACATTGAAGTCCGCACCCAGAGTACACTCTGCACCCTCCCTCCCCCTCCCCCCCTCCACCCACTCAGTGCTTCCTCCAAGTATTGTTCAACATGGAGGAATACTGATTCATCAGCTGAAGGGGAACAGTATGTGATAATCAGCAGGAGGTTTCCTTGTTCATGTTTGACCATGAGATTTCATGGGGCCAAGAGTTGATATTGAGGACTTGCGGGGAAACCACTTCCTGACTGTATACCACTGGCTGCCACCGCTGCAGGGTCTGTCCTGCTGGCGAGACAGGACGTATCCAGGGATGGTAATGGTGATGTCTGGGACATTATCTGTAAAGTATGATTGTGTGAGAATCACTATGTCAGGCTGTTGCTTGACTAGTCTGTGAGACAGTTCTCCCAATTTTGGCACTGGCCCCCAGGTATTATTAAGGAGGAACTTGCAGGGTTGGGTTTGTTGTTTCCGGTGCCCGGGTCGATGGCGGATTGTCCATCCAGTTACATTCTATTGTGTTTTCTTCATAGTGGCTGGATAACCCAAGTGGTTTGTTAGGCTATTTCAGAGGGCGTTTGGAGTCAGTCACATGTAGCCAGACCGGGTAGGTACAGCAGATTTCCTTGTCAAAAGGGATATTAGAGAATCAGGTGGGTTTTTACAACAATTGACAATGATTTCAAGGTCATAATTAGATTTTTAATTCCACATAATTTATTGAGTTTAAATTCCACAATCTGCCATGTGGGATTTGAACCCGGGTCTTGACAGTTACCCTGGCTCTCTGGACTACTAGTCCAACAATAAAAACATTGCACCATCTTCCAAACCCACCACACTACCACCTAGAAGATACTCACCATCCTGACTTGGAAACATGTTGGCGTTTCTTCACTGTTGTTGGGTCAAAATCCTGAACGCCCTCCCTAACAGCACTGTGAGCGTACCTGGGTGGTGCAATACTTTTGTCACTGGACTGGCAATCCAGACAGCCAGGGTAATGCTCTGGGGACCTGGGTTCGAATCCCACCATAGCAAACTGTGGAATTTAAGGACTGCAGCGGTTCAAGAAAGAAGCTTCCCACCACCTTACCAAGGCAATTAGGGAGGGGGAATAAATGCTAGTCTCCACATCCAATAAAAGAATTTTTAAAAATTCTCTGGATTGATCAGTTCCAATGCCAATTTGAACATAAGGTGAAAGGGGAGAGGTACAAAAGTGTCCAGAGGGGCACTTTTTTCTCACACAGAGGGTGGTGAGTGTCTGGAACAAGCTAAAAGTCTGACAACACCAGGTTTTAGTCCAACCGATTTATTTGATAATAAACTCACAAGCTTTCAAGGTTTCCCTCTTCGTCAGGTGAATGGAGAGTTCTGGCCTCAGACAGAGCATATAAAGCACAGACAGTTTACAGATTACTGATTAGAATGCGAATCTTTACACCTAACCTGCTGTTCAAGTCTTAAAGTGGCTGACAATGTGTGTGGAAGGAGCACTGATCACAGGTTAAAGAGATGTGTATTGTCTCCAGACAGTACAGTGAGTGAGGTTTTGCAAACCCAGGCAAGTCATGGGGGTTACAGATAGTGCGACATGAACCCAAGATCCCTGTTCAGACCGTCCTCGTGTGCGGAACTTGGCTATCAGTCTCTGCTCAGTGACTCTGCGCTGTCGTGTGTCGTGAAGGCCGCCTTGGAGAACGCTTGCCCGAAGGTCAGAGGCTGAATGCCCGTGACCACTGAAGTGTTCGCCAACAGGAAGGGAACAGTCTTGCCTGGTGATTGTCGAGCGATGTTCATTCACCCTACAGTAATCCGTTCTGAACCAGCATACAAAGGAGGGGCCATTGTCATACTGAACAGAACGGATTACTGTAGGATGAATGAACATCGCTCGACAATCACCAGGCAAGACTGTTCTCTTCCTGTTGGCGAACACTTCAGTGGTCACAGGCATTCAGCCTCTGACCTTCGGGTAAGCGTTCTCCAAGGCGGCCTTCATGACAACGACAGCGCAGAGTTGCTGAGCAGAGACTGATAGCCAAGTTCCACACACATGAGGACGGTCTCAACAGGGATCTTGGGTTCATGTCGCACTATCTGTAACCCTCATGACTTGCCTGGGTTTGCAAAACCTCACTCACTGTGCTGTCTGGAGACAATACACATCTCTTTAACCTGTGCTCAGTGCTCCTTCCACTCACACTGTCGGCCACTTTAGGACTTGAACAGCAGGTTAGGTGTAAAGATTCGCATTCTAATCAGTAATCTGTAAACTGTCTGTGCTTTATATGCTCTGTCTGAGGCCAGAACTCTCCATTCACCTGACGAAGAGAGAAACCTCGAAAGCTTGTGAGTTTATTATCAAAAAAATCGGTTGGACTAAAACCTGGTGTTGTCAGACTTTTTACTGTGTTTACCCCAGTCCAACGCCAGCACATCCACATCATGGAACAAGCTGCCAGAGATAGTAGTAGAGGCAGGTACAATGTTGTCTTTTCATAGAGTCATAGAGGTTTACAGCATGGAAACAGGCCCTTCGGCCCAACTTGTTCATGCTGCCGTTTTTTTTTAAATCCCCTAAACTAATCCCAATTGCCCACATTTGGCCCATATCCCTCTATACGCATTGTATCCACGTAACTATCTAAATATGTTCTAAAAGACAGAATTGTACCCGCCTCTACTACTACCTCTGGCAGCTTGTTCCAGACACTCACCACCCTCTGTGTGAAAAAATTGCTCCTCTGGACACTTTTGTATCTCTCCCCTCTCACCTTAAACCTCTGCCCTCTAGTTTCAGACTCTCCTACCTTTGGGAAAAGATATTGACTATCTAGCTGATCTACACCCCTCATTATCATAGAATCATAGAATCACAGAACCCTATGTGCAGAAAGAGGCCCTTCAGCCCATCGAATCTGCACTGACCATAATCCCATCCAGGCCCTACCCCCATATCCCTACACATTTACCTGCTAATCCCTCTAACCTACGCATCCCAGGACAGTAAAGGGCAATTTTTTTAGCATGGCCAGTCAACCTAGCCTGCACATCTTTGGATTGTGGGAGGAAACTGGAGCACCCGGAGGAAACCCACACAGACACGAGGAGAATGTGCAAACTCCACACAGACAGTGGCCCAAGCTGGGAATTGAACCCACGTTCCTGGAGCTGCGAAGCAGCAGTGCTAACCACTGTGCTACCGTGCTGCCCATGTATTTTATAGACCTCTATAAGATCACCTCTCAGCCTCCTACGCTCCAGAGAAAAAAGTCTATCCAACCTCTCCATCAAGTCCCAGTAGCATCCTAATGAATCTTTTCTGCACTCTTTCTGGTTTAATAATATCTTTTAAAAGGCATTTAGATAGTTACATGGGTAAGATGGTATAGAGGGATATGGGTCAAATGTGGGCAATTGGAATTAGCTTAGCAGTTTAAAAAGAGGGCGGCATGGACAAGTTGGGCCGAAGGGCCTGTTTCCATGCTGTAAGCCTCTATGACTCAAGTAATAACCTAGAGAATTCTATTTTTGCTAATTTTTAATTTTGAGTCTTCCTCCTGATATTCCTTCACCAGGGTCTTTTCCCTGTTTGCACCAGGTTTTCAGTTCCAAGAAGGACCATTATAATTAGTGCAACAAAATGAATATAATAATTATGAAGGATATAGAACATAGAACATAGAACATTACAGCGCAGAACAGGCCCTTCGGCCCACGATGTTGCGCCGACCAGTTAAAAAACAATGACCCTCTAACCTAAACCAATCCCTTTCCATCCATAAACCTATCCACGGATCTCTTAAACGCCCCCAAACTAGGCGCATTTACAACTGCAGCAGGCAGGGCATTCCAATCCCTCACCACCCTCTGGGTAAAGAACCTACCCCTGACATCCATCCTATAACTACCCCCCCTTAATTTAAAGCTATGCCCCCTCGTGCTAGCTTTCTCCATCCGAGGAAAAAGGCTATCACTGTCCACCCTATCTAAACCTCTAATCATCTTATATGTTTCAATAAGATCCCCTCTTAACCGCCTTCTTTCTAACGAAAACAACCCCAAATCCCTCAGTCTCTCCTCATAGGACCTCCCCTCCACACCAGGCAACATCCTGGTAAACCTCCTCTGCACCCTCTCCAAAGCCTCCACATCCGTCCTGTAATGTGGGGACCAGAACTGCACACAATACTCCAAGTGCGGCCGCACCAGAGTTTTGTACAGTTGCAATATGACGCTGCGACTCCTAAATTCAATCCCCCTACCGATAAACGCCAAGACACCTTATGCCTTCTTAACAACCTTATCTACTTGATTCCCAACTTTCAGGGATCTATGTACACATACACCTAGATCCCTCTGTTCATCCACACTATTCAGAGTCCTACCGTTAGCCCTATACTCGACACATCTGTTATTCCTGCCAAAGTGAATTACCTCACACTTCTCCTTATTAAACTCCATCCGCCACCTCTCGGCCCAGCTCTGCAACCTGTCCAAGTCTCCCTGCAAACTATGACACCCTTCCTCACTATCTACCACACCTCCGACTTTGGTGTCATCAGCAAATTTACTAATCCACCCAACTATACCCTCATCCAGATCATTAATAAAAATTACAAACAGCAGTGGCCCCAAAACAGATCCCTGAGGCACACCACTCGTAACTGAACTCCATGACAAATACTTACCATCAACCACCACCCTCTGTCTCCTATCTGCTAGCCAATTCCTGATCCAATTACCTAGATTACCCCCAATCCCATACACCTGCGTTTTCTGCAGAAGCCTTCCATGGTGAACCTTATCAAACGCCTTACTAAAATCCATATATACGTCAACTGCCTTACCCCCATCCACCTCTTTGGTCACTTTCTCAAAAAACTCAATAAGGTTAGTAAGGCACGACCTACCCGCTACAAAACCATGCTGACTATCTCCAATCAATTCATTACTCTCCAAATAACTATAAATCCTATCCCTAATAATTTTTTCTAAAACCTTGCCCACAACAGAAGTAAGACCCGCCGGTCTATAATTCCCGGGGAAGTCTCTGTTCCCCTTCTTAAACAATGGGACAACATTCGCTATCCTCCGATCTTCCGGCACTATACCTGAGACCAACGACGACCTGAAGATCAGAGCCAGAGGCTCTGCAATCGCCTCTCTTGCCTCCCAGAGAATCCTAGGGTAAATCCCGTCCGGCCCAGGGGACTTATCTATTTTCAAACCCTCAAGACTGTCCAGCACATCCCCCTTATCAACTGCAATACTGTCTAGTTTACACCCCTGTAACCCAGTGTTCTCCTCAGCTACATTTATGTCCCCCTGCGTGAACACCGAAGAGAAATATTGGTTCAATGCCTCTCCAATCTCTTCTGGTTCCACACACAACTTCCCTCTGCTGTCTGTAACTGGCCCTAATCTTGCCCTAACCAACCTTCTGTTCTTAACATATCTATAGAACGCCTTAGGATTCTCCTTAATCTTATCAGCCAAAGTCTTCTCATGTCCTCTTTTAGCCCTTCTTAACTCACTCTTCAACTCCCTCCTAGCCAATCTAAAGCTTTCTAGTGCACTACCTGAGCCCTCAAGTCTCATCCGAACATAAGCCTCCTTTTTCTTTTTAACCAGCGAATCAACTCTTTTAGTGCACCACGGTTCCCTAGCTCGACCAATTCCTCCTTGCCTGACAGGGACATACCTATCAAGGACTCGCAGTAGCTGCTCCTTGAAAAAACTCCACATTTCGGACGTTCCCAGTCCCTGTAGTCTCCTAGTCCAACCTATGCTTCCTAATTCTCTCCTAATAGCCTCATAATTACCCTTCCCCCAGCTAAAACTACTGACCCGAGGTTCATGCCTATCCCTTTCCATCACTAAGGTGAACGTAACCGAATTGTGGTCACTATCACCAAAATGCACACCAACTTCCAAGTCTAGCACCTGGTCTGGCTCATTTCCCAGCACCAAATCCCATATAGCCTCACCTCTAGTTGGCCTATCAACATACTGAGTCAAAAAACCTTCCTGCACGCTTTGCACAAAAACTGACCCCTCTAACGAGCTAGAGCTATAGCTATTCCAATCAATATTAGTAAAGGTAAAGTCCCCCATAACAATTACCCTATTACTTTCACTCCTAACCAGGATCGTCTCCGCAATCCTTTCCTCAACCTCTCTAGAACTTTTAGGAGGTCTATAAAAGACTCCCAACAGGGTGACCTCTCCTCTCCTATTTCTAATCTCCGCCCATACTACCTCAACAGACAAGTCCTCATCAAACTTCCTCTCTGACACTGTGATACAATCCTTGACCAATAATGCTACCCCTCCCCCCCTTCTACCTCCTTCTCTGCTCCGACTGAAGCATTTGAACCCCGGAACCTGCAACAACCATTCCTGACCCTGCTCTTCATATTAACTGGGACAATCAAATTGCCAAGAGTGGTTTGGAAGATGAGTTAGACAAATGATTTTGTGACAGTTTCTTGGAACAATATATTGTGGAAGCGACTAGGGATAAAGCTGTCTTAGTTTTAATGTTGTACAATGAAACAAAGTTAATTAATAATTTCACAGTAAAAGGTCCTCTGGGAAATAGTGATGATAATACCATTGCATTCCACGTTAAGTTTGTAAACGATATACTCCAATGACAAACAGAACAATGCATTTTGGAAGGTCTAACATAGATAAGAAATATACAGTAAGTGGCAGAACCCTTAAGAGTATTGATAGGCAGAAGGATCTGGGTGTACAGGTACACCGGTCACTGAAAGTGGCAATGTAGGTGGAGAAGGTAGTCAAGAAGGCATACGGCATGCTCACCTTCATTGGCTGGGGCATTGGGTTTAAAAATTGGCAAGTCATGTTGCAGCTTTATAGAACCTTAGTTAGGCCGCACTTGGAATATTGTGTTTAATTCTGATCGCCACACTATCAGAAGGATGTGGAGGCTTTGGAAAGGGTGCAGGAAAGAATTACCAGGATGTTGCCCTGGTATGGAGGGCATTAGCTATGAGGAGAGGTTGGAGAAACTTGGTTTGTTCTCACTGGAGCGACGGAGGTTGAGGGGAGACCTGATAGAAGTCTACAAGATTATGAGAGGCATGGACAGAGTGGATAGTCAGAAGCTTTTTCTCAGGGTGGAGGAGTCAATTACTAGGGGGCACAGGTTTAAGGCGCGAGGGGCAAGGTTTAAAGGAGATGTACGAGGCAGATTTTTTACAGAGTGGTGGCTGCCTGGAATTCGTTGCCGGGGGAGGGAATGGAAGTGGATACAGTAGTAACTTTTAAGGGGTGTCTTGACAAATACATGAATGAGATGGGAATAGAGGGATATGGTCCCCAGAAGGGTAGCGGGTTTTAGTTCAGTCGGGCAGCATGGTCGGTGCAAGTTTGGAGGGCCGAAGGGCCTGTTCCTGTGCTGGAATTTTCTTTGTTCTGAAGTGAATGCTGGTCCCGTTAGTAGTCATGATGTGGATGTGCCGGCGTTGGACTGGGGTAAACACAGTAAAAAGTCTGACAACACCAGGTTTTAGTCCAACCGATTTATTTGATAGTAAACGCACAAGCTTTCGGGTTCGTCCCTTCGTCAGGTGAATGGAGAGTTCTGGCCTCAGGCAGAGCATATAAAGCACAGATTACTGATTAGAATGCGAATCTTTACACCTAACCTGCTGTTCAAGTCTTAAAGTGGCCGACAATGTTTGTGGAAGGAGCACTGATCACAGGTTAAAGAGATGTGTATTGTCTCCAGACAGTACAGTGAGTGAGGTTTTGCAAACCAGGCAAGTGTTGGGGGTTACAGATAGTGCGACATGAACCCAAGATCCTTGTTGAGACCGTCCTCATGTGTGTGGAACTTGGCTATCAGTCTCTGCTCAGTGACTCTGCGCTGTCGTGTGTCGTGAAGGCCGCCTTGGAGAATGCTTACCCGAAGGTCAGAGGCTGAATGCCCGTGACCAGTGAAGTGTTCGCCAACAGGAAGGGAACAGTCTTGCCTGGTGATTGTCGAGCGATGTTCATTCATCCGTTGTCGTAGCGTCTGCATGGTCTCCCCAATGTACCATGCTTCGGGACATCCTTTCTTGCAACATATCAGGTAGACAATGTTGGCCGAGTTGCAAGAGTATTTACCGTGTACCTGGTGGATGGTATTCTCACGTGTGATGATGGTATCCATGTCGATGATCCGGCATGTCTTGCAGAGGTTGCTATGGCAAGGTTGTGTGGTGTTGTGGTCCCTGTTCTCCTGAAGACTGGGTAGTTTGCTGCGAACAATGGTCTGTTTGAGGTTGTGTGGTTGTCTGAAGGCAAGAAGTGGGGGTGTGGGGATGGCCCTGGCGAGATGTTCGTCTTCATCAATGATAAGTTGAAGACTCCGGAGAAGGTGTTGTAGCTTCTCCGCTCCAGGGAAGTACTGGACGACGAAGGGTACTCTGTCCACTGTGTCCCGTGTTTGTCTTCTGAGGAGATCGGTGCGGTTTTTTGCTGTGGCGAAATAAATAAATCGGTTGGACTAAAACGTGGTGTTGTCAGACTTTTTACTGTGGTCCCGTTAGAAGCAGAGACAGGAGAAATTATCATTGGGAATGAGGAAATGGCAGATACATTGAACAAATATTTTGTGTCTGTCTTCAGGATAGAAAACACAAATTTCATACCAGAACTAGCCGGTAACCAGGGGCTGGAAAGATTGAAGAAACGAAGGTAATTAATATGAGCAGAGAAAAAGTATTATAGAAACTTAAGGAACAAAGAGGAGGTGAAGACTAGTGGTATTATCACTAGACTATTAATCCCCAAACTCAGCTAATGTTCTGGGGACCCAGGTTCGAATCCTGCCATGGCAAATGGTGGAATTTGAATTCAGTAAAATAAAAATATCTGGAATTAACAATCTACTGATGACCATGATACCATTGTCGATTGTTATAAAAACCCATCTGGTTCACTAATGTCTTTTAGGGAAGGAAATCTGCCATCCTTACCTGGTCTGGCCTACATGTGACTCCAGAGCCACAGCAATCTGGTGGACTCTCAACTGCCCTCAGGCAGCTAGGGATGGGCGATAAATGTTGGCCAGCCAGCGATGCCCATGGCCCATGAATGAATAAAAAAACTAACAAATCCCCAGGTGCTGATGGCCTACAACCTGTGGTTATAAAAGAGATGGTGGATATGCTGATTATGATTTTCCAAAATTCCTTAGATTGAAGAACAGTCCCTGTAGAAAATGGGAAATGTTAAATAGCTTTACAAGATGGGAGAAAGAAAGAAATCAGTGAACGACCAACAATTAGCCTAACGTCAGTCATTGGAATTGTTGGAATCAATTATTAATACTGAAAAGAGAGATAAGTTGCTGACAATTTTAATCTCCCACTCTTCAAGACAAACCCAAGAATACCAAATTCCAAACAATCTTAACCATTTATACAACAGGAGAAAAGGCTGCAAGTCAATTCCGGCCGAGGCTTTGCCTTGGAGAAAGCAACAGGGAACTAACTATTGGTCCCCTGAAGTTCCTGGGTAACTCAGGTCTAAAGTTGAACCTATCGCTTTTGCTTGCCAGTGAAGAATCCTCATTTGCGTATATCCCAACAAACCTGACTAATTACCATAAGCTGGATGTTAGTTTAACTATTAGCATGCTAAGACATATGGAATTAAAAGTCCAATGATGACCATGAAACTATTGTTGATTATCCTAAAAACCCATCTGGGTCACTAATATCCTTTAGGGAAGAAAATCTGCCATCCTTACTTGGTCTGGCCTACACGTGACTCCAGACTCAGAGCAGTGTTGTTGACTCATAAATACGCTGTGAAATGGCCTATCAAGCCACCCAGTTCAAGGACAATCAGGGCTGGGCAATAATTGCTGGCCCAACCAGCGACACCCACATCCCATTAGAATCATAGAGTCACAGAATCCCTACAGTGCAGAAGGGGGACATTCGGCCCATCGACTCTGCACTGACTACAATCCTGCCAAGGCCCTATTCCTATAACCTCACGTATTTACCCTGCTAATCCCCCTGACACTAAGGGGCAACTTAGCATTGCCAATCAACCTAATGCACACATCTTCGGACTGTGGGAGGAAACTGGAGCACCCGGAGGAAACCTATGCAGACACGGGGAGAATGTGCAAACTCCACACAGACAGTGACCTGAGGTCGGAATTGAACTCGGATCTCTGACTCTGTGAGGCAGCAATAGACTGACAATAATATCCTGTTTGTGGACAATACAACTTGTGTAGCCAGTGCACAGTAGCAGCACAAAGCCGCTTGCTGAACCTGGTGTTCCATTTTTTTAAGAAACATTTCACCAAAAAAAATACAGAAAGACGCTAGTAGAATTAAAACATCCATTGTTGACAACTGGTTATTGACCAATATATATCAGAGCAGCAACAATATAACGCAGTGTTAGTTTGTTAGCATTGTGCAATGTTGTTAATTTGATAGGAAAATATCCTGCTATTATTTACAACACTAGAGTCATAGAGGTTTACAGCATGGAAACAGGCCCTTTGGCCCAACTTGTCCATGCTGCCCTGTTTTAACCCATAGCGAGTCCCAATTGCCCGCGTTTGGCCCATATCGCTCTATACTCATGTACTCATGTAACTGTCTGAACACTTTTTAAAGGCAAAATTGTACCCACCTCTACTACTACATCTGGCAGCTTGTTCCAGACACACACCACCCTCTGTGTGAAAAAATTGCCCCTTTGGACACTTTTGTATCTCTCCCCTCTCACCTTAAACCTATGCCCTCTAGTTTTAGACTCCCCTACCATTGGGAAAAGATATTGACTATCTAGCTGATCTGTGCCCCTCATTATTTTACAGACCTCTAAAAGATCACCCCTCAGCTCTGCACTCCAGGGGAAACAGTCCCAGTCTATCCAGCCTCTCCTTTTAACTCAAACCATCAAGTCCTGGTAGAATCCTAGTAAATATTTTCTTCACTCTTTCTATTTTAATAATATCCTTTCTATAATAGGGTGATCAGAACTGTACACAGTATTCCAAGTGTGACCTTACCAATGACTTGTACAACTTCAACAAGATGTTCCAACCTCTGATGGGTTCGGATAGAGTGAATGCAAGCAGGCTTTTTCCACTGAGGCTAGAGGAGAAAAAAAACCAGAGGGCATGGGTTAAGGGTGAAAGCAGAAAAGTTTAAAGGGAATATTAGGGAGGGGCTTCTTCACGCAGAGATTGGTGGGAGTGTGGAATGAGCTGCCGGATAAAGTGGTAAATGCGGGGTCACTTTTAACATTTAAGAAAAACTTGGATGGGTTCATGGATGAGAGGGGTGTGGAGGGATATGGTCCAAGTGCAGGTCAGTGGGACGAGGCAAAAAATGGTTCGGCACAGACAAGAAGGGCCAAAAGGCCTGTTTCTGAGCTGTAATTTTCTATGGTTCTATGGTTCTATTCAATGTTTTGACCAATGAAACCAAGCATGTTGAATGCCTTCTTCTCCACTTTGTCCACCTGTGACTCCACTTTCAAGGAGCTATGTACCTATACTCTAGATCTCTTTGTTTTGGAATTCTCCCCAAAGCGCTACTATTAACTGAGTAAGTCCTGCCCTTGTTCAATCTACCAAAATGCATCATCTCACATTTGTCTAAATTAAACTCCATCTGCCATTCGTCAGCCCACTAGCCCAATTGATCAGGATCCCATTGCAATCCTAACCTTCATCACTGTCCACTATGCAGACAATTTTGGTGCCTGCTCAGCCCTCACTAACATGTTCTGCACATTGGACCAAATGAACATATTTACAGAATCTGGTGAAAGTTTCAAGGTTTGTAACACAAATAAACCGCACAAGATCTTTGCCATTCTGTACAAGTGGAAGGCTCTCTCCTGACTGAGTGCATGACAGTTTTCAATTTAATTATTTCATACAGGGAGTATGATTGGATCCTATTTTATCAAATAATCTCATGGGGTAGAAAGATAAAATGACTCCTGAGTAACAAAGTGAAACGATTGAATAATATAGCTTTTCACTGTTAGTGAAGCATTGGAATTCTCAAGTGTCTGTATACAATACCAACTTTTAAGAGATAGAAAACAAAGACTGAACAGTTCGTACTGTTTTCTTGATCAGCAAGTCTGAACACTGCTGATTGCTGCTTCTCACTGCAATATATACTTAATACTACGATGCAACACAACTTTATCAAGACATTCAAGACTTCAAAAAATAACTCATAAGAAGCCCAAAAATAGAATGGTATGGTCGAGACACAAGGTTGGGTTCAGTGGAAAAGACTCTTAGGAATCATGTGCAGTGTAAAACAGACTACTAATTGACTAATAGTCTATTATATATTTCTGTCCTGCCAACCTCCTCCCACAAAGCTTGCTCAGTAAACTTTCATTACAATAAAATGAACAACTCCAGCCACGATTTCATCATCCATTCACAAGATGGTTAAGGGTGACGCCCTCTCGCCCAGCTCATCTCATCCATCCAGGATGACATATCAGCATATGCATTAGGAGCAGGACTAGGCCATTCAGCCCCTCAAGACTGCTCCTCCATTTGATAACATTGCCAAAATTATACCAATGTCTCCAGCTTTCCTACCTGGGATCAGAGCAGAGGCAGTCGGGAGAAGGCATCTCAGCTGCTGAAGAAATAGAATAAAAAGAAGCAAATGTGACATTGCAGGAAACTGGTAAGTAGATTAACTAGTAAGTGCTTGGTGTAAAGGACAGTGTTCAAAACCAGTTTAGGTGTTAAAGTACATAAATAACAAGAACTAAAACTTTATTTTAATGATTTTGTTTTATATTTTATTTTACTGTAATTAAAGTAAATACCTAAAACGCAAACCTGTGTAATTTTGAAACGTAAAACCCTTATGTTTACTTCTGGGAGTTCAAGCATTTAATGAGCAGAGTAAATTGCCATGCACAGGAGTCATTCTAAATTAATTAATGGAGATGTCAGGGGTAAGTTTTTCATTCAGAGGGTGGTGAGTGAGTGGAATCGCTGCCGTCAGTGGTGGTAGAGGCAAACTCACTGGAGTCTTTTAAGAGGCTTCTGGATGAGTACATGGGATTTAATGGGATTGAGGGTTATAGATAGGCCTGGTAGGTAGGGATATGATCGGCGCAACTTGTGGGTCAAAGGGCCTGTTTGTGCTGTAGTGTTCTATGTTCTGTTAATTAAATTAAGTAACGAAATAAGTAACAATGGCAGGACAGGTATTCAGTTGCACCTGTGGAATGTGGGAAGTTTTTGGATACCAAAGCAATCTGGGACAAAGACATCGGCCAACGATATAATCAAGATTATCGATCTAGAAGGCGACCTGCAGACACAGCGCACCCAAAGGGAGGGGGAGAAACACCTGTGCCCTTGGTTCCAGAAGGCAGTCACACCTCTTAGAACCAGGTCATCTGTTTTGGTCAGCAATGAGGGACAGGAAATATGACCATGAGTGAGGTGGGTAAAAGGACTGCATAGTCTGGAGTGAAGGAACCTCAAATGTTGAAATTGTCAAACAGATTTCAGTTTCTGAAAACTTGTGTAGACAAAAGTGAGGTCTGCAGGGTGGTTGATCAGCCCGGCGAAGGTACCAGGGCAGCTAAAAGGAATGTAGTGGTAGTAGGGACCGGTAAAGTCAGGAGGATTGACACTGTTTCTGCAGCAAGGGGTGACAGTCCATACGGCTGTATATCCGGTGCCAGGGTTTGGAAAATCTGCTCTGGCATGGAGAGGAACTTGCAGTGGGAGGGAGAGGATCCCATTGCTGTGGCCCATGTAGGTAGAACAAGGATAGAGATTATGCATAGAGAGTGTCCTTGATAGGTATGTCCCTGAGGGGCAGGGAGGAAATGGCTGAGTGAGGGAGCCATGGTTCACAAAGGAGATTGAATGTTTTGTCAAGAGGAAGAAGGAAGTGTATGTAAGGATGAAAAAACAAGGTTCAATTGGGTCGCTTGAGGGTTACAAGTTTTCGAGGAATGAGTTAAGAAAAAGGGCTTAGGAGAGCAAGGAGGGGGCATGAGAAGTCCTTGGTGGGTTGGATCAAGGAAAACCCCAAGGCTTTTACTCTTGTGTGAGAAATAAAAGAATGATCAGGATGAGGTTAGGGCCAGTCAAGGATAGTAGTGGGAACTTGTGCATGGAGTCAGAAGAGATAGGAGTGGTGATGAATGAATACTTTTCTTCAGTGTTCACCGAGGAGACGGGCCATGTTTTTGAGGATCAGAGTGTAATATGGTCTGATAGGATGGAGGAGGTAGATGTTCTGAGGGAAGATGTATTAGCAATTTTGAAAAACCTGAGGGTCGGTAAGTCCCCTGGGCCAGATGGGATACATGCTAGGATACTTTGGGAGGCAAGGGATGAGATTGTGGAGCCTTTTGCTTTGATCTTTGGGTCCTCACTGTCCATGGGGATTGTGCCAGAGGAGTGGAGAGTGGCGAATATTGTTTCTCTCTTCAAGAAAGGAAATAGGACTAACGCTGGTAATTATAGGCCAATTAGTCTTACTTCGGTGGTTGGTAAGTTAATGGAAAGGGTCCTGAGAGATAGCATTTATGACCATTTGGAAAGATACAGCTTAATCTGGGATAATCAGCACAGTTTTGTGAGGGGTAAGTCCTGCCTCTCAAATTTGATTGAATTCCTTAAGGAGGTAACTAAGTGTGTAGATGAATGTCGAGCAGTTGATGTTGTAGAGATGGGTTTTAAGAAGGCGTTTGATAAGGTTCCCCATGGTAGGCTCAT
The DNA here is from genome assembly GCF_965287045.1 of Carcharhinus amblyrhynchos. NCBI lineage: Eukaryota > Metazoa > Chordata > Chondrichthyes > Carcharhiniformes > Carcharhinidae > Carcharhinus > Carcharhinus amblyrhynchos. Next base: position 140,464,631 of record NC_137326.1, read on the forward strand.
GAAGAAAGTAAGAAGGTGTGAGATAGAAGAAAATTTGGCCAGTTGGAAAAGTAACTGGCCATCTCATAGAAGACAGAGGGTGGTGGTGGAAGGAAAATTTTCAGACCGGAGGCCAGTTACCAACGGTGTACCACAGGGATCAGTGCTGGGTCCTCTGCTATTTGTGATTTTTATCAATGACTTGGAAGAAGGGGCTGAAGGGTGGGTTAGTAAATTTGTTGATGACACCAAGATTGGTAGAGTAATGGATGAGGTGGAGGGCTCTTGGAGGCTGCAAAGAGACATTGATATGATGCAGGGCTGGGCCGAAAAGTGGTAGATGGAGTTTAACCATGATAAGTGTGAGGTGTTTCATTTTGGTAGGACAAACTTGAACGTGGATTACAGGGTCAACAGCAGGGTTCTGAGGAATGTGGAGGATCAGAGAGATCTTCGGATTCATATCCACAGATCTCTGAAGGTTGCCACTCAAGTAGATAGAGCCGTGAAGAAGGCTTATAGTGTGTTAGTGTTTATTAACAGGGGGTTTGAGTTTCAGAGCCGTGGGGTTATGCTGCAACTATACAGGACCTTGGTGAGACCATATTTGCAATATTGTGGTCACCTCACTACAAGAAGGATGTGGAAGCATTCTTGCTGCAGCTGTACAGGGCATTGGTGAGGCCGCAGCTGGAGTATTGTGTGCAGTTTTGGTCGCCGCACTTACGCAAGGATATTTTGGCCTTGGAGGGAGTGCAGAGGAGGTTTACCAGGCTGATTCCGGAGTTGAGGGGGTTGAACTATGAGGAGAGGCTGAATAAACTAGGCTTGTACTCGTTAGAGTTTAGAAGAATGAGGGGAGATCTCATTGAGACGTATAAGATGTTGAATGGGATGGATAGGATAGAGGTGGAAAGGCTGTTCCCGCTCAGAAAGGACAGTAGGACTAGAGGGCACAGCCTCAAGATAAAGGGGGGGCAGTTTAGAACGGAGTTGAGGAGGAACTTCTTCACTCAAAGGGTGGTGAATCTCTGGAATTCTCTGCCCGTTGAAGTGGTGGAGGCTGCCTCGCTCAATATTTTTAAGACGCGTGTTGATAGGTTTTTGATAGGCAAGGGGATTAAGGGTTAAGGGGAGAGGGCGGGAATGTGGAACTGAGCCACGACAGATCAGCCATGATCTTATTGAATGGTGGGGCAGGCTCGAGGGGCTAGATGGCCTACTCCTGCTCCTATTTCTTATGTTCTTGAGAAAGTGCAGAGAGATTTACCAGGATGCTGCCTGGCTTGGAGGATAGGTCTTATGAGGAAAGAACATAAGAACATAAAAAATAGGAGCAGGAGTAGGCCATCTAGCCCCTCGAGCTTGCCCCGCCATTCAATAAGATCACGGCTGATCTGAAGTGGATCAGTTCCACTTTCCCGCCTGCTCGCCATAACCCTTAACTCCTTCAGAAATCTATCTACCTGTGACTTAAACATGTTCAACAAGGTAGCCTCCAGCACTTCAATGGGCAGAGAATTCCAGAGATTCACCACCCTCTGAGGGAAGAAGTTCCTCCTCAACTCTGTTCTAAACTGACCCCCCTTCATTTTGAGGCTGTGCCCTCTAGTTCTGGTTTCCTTTCTAAATGGAAAGAATCTCTCTGCCTCTACCCTATCTAGCACCTTCAATATCTTATATGTCTCTATAAGATCTCCCCTCAGCCTTCTGAACTCCAATGAGTACAGGCCCAATCTAGTCAATCTGTCCTCATTAGCTAACCCCCGAATCTCGATATCAACCTGGTGAACCTTCTCTGTACTCCCTTCAAGGCCAATATATCCTTTCGCAAATAAGGGGACCAACACTGCACACAGTACTCTAGTTGCGACCTCACCAGTGCCCTGTACAGTTGCAGCAAGACCTCCCTACTTCTATATTCTATCCCCCTCACTATAAAGGCCAACATTCCATTCGCCTTCTTGATCACCTGTTGCACCTGCAGACTGGGTTTTTGTGATTCATGCACAAGGACCCCCAGGTCCCTCTGCACAGTTTGTCCACTGTTATTTGTCATTTATATTAATGATTTGGATGAGAATATAGGGGGCATGGTTCGTAAGTTTGCAGATGACACCAAGATTGGTGGCATGGTGGGCAGTGAGGAAGATTATCTCCAATTACAATGGAATCTTGATCAATTGGGCCAGTGGGCTGATGAATGGCAGATGGAGTTTAATTTAGACAAATGCAAGGTGATGCATTTTGGTAGACTGAACCAGGGCAGGACTTAGTTAATAGTACGGCACTGGGGAGAGTTACAGGACAAAGAGATCTAGGGGTACATGTTCATAGCTCCTTGAAAGTGGAGTCACAGGTGGACAGAGTGGTGAAGAAGGCATTCGGCATGCTTGGTTTCATTGGTCAGAACACTGAATACAGGAGTTACAATGCCTTGTTGAAATTGTTCAAGACATTAGTAAGGCCACACTTGGAATACTGTGTGCAATTCTGGTCACCCTATTATAGAAAGGATATTATTAAACTAGAAAGAATGCAGAAAAGATTTACTAGGATGCTACCGGGACTTGATGATTTGACTTAGGAGAGGCTGGATAGACTGGGACTTTTTCCTCTGGAGTGTAGGAGGCTGAGGGGTGATCTTATAGAGGTCTATAAAATAATGAGGGACACAGATTAGCTAAATAGTCAATATCTTTTCTCAAATGCAGGGGAGTCTAAAACTAGAGGGCACAGGTTTAAGGTGAGAGGGGAGAGATACAAAGTGTCCAGAGGGGCAATTTTTTCACACAGAGGGTGGTGAGTGTCTGGAACAAGCTGCCAGAGGTAGTAGTAGAGGCGGGTACAATTTTGTCTTTTAAAAAACATTTAGATAGTTACATGGGTACGATGGGTATAGAGGGATATGAGCCAAATGTGGGCAATTGGGATTAGTTTACCATGCCCCCTATATTCTCATCCACATCATTAATATAAATGACAAATAACAGTTGACCCAGCACTGATCCCTGAGGAACATGTTGTAATTTTTCACCATTTAAATAATATTCCATTTTACTATTATTTCTTCCAAAGTGGATATTCTCACATTTGCTAACATTATACTCCATCTGCCAGGTCCTCGCCCACTCACTCAGCCCATCCAAATCTCTCTGCAGACTTTCCACGTCCTCCACGCAATTCGCTTTCCCACTCACCTTCGTGTCATCAGCAAACTTTGTTACCCTACACTCAGCCCCTCCTCCAGATCGTCTATGTATATGATAAACAGTTGAGAACCCACCACCGATTCTTGCGGCACGCCACTAGTCACCAACTGCCAACCAGAATAGCACCCATTGATTCCAACTCGCTGCTTCCTGTTAGACAACCAATCCTCAATCCACGCTAACACTTTACCCCCAATTCCGTGTACTCCAACCTTTTGCAGCAACCTTTTGTGAGGCACCTTATCGAATGCCTTCTGGAAATCTAAAAACACCACATGCACCGGTTCCCCCCTGTCTACCGCACTAGTCACATCTTCATAAAAATCCAGTAAATTCGTCAAACACGACTTACCCTTCACGGATCCGTGCTGCGTCAGCTTGATCGAACCATTCTTTTCTAGGTGTCCTGCTATTTCTTCTTTAATGATGTATTCCAACATTTTCCCAACTACGGACATTAAGCTAACCGGCCTGTTGTTCCCTGCCTTTTGTCTACTTCCTTTTCTGAACAGCGGCGTAACAGTAGCTGTTTTCCAATCCGCCGGCACCTCCCCAGAGTCCAGCGAATTTTGATAAATAATTACTAAGGCATCTGCTATTACTTCTGCCATTTCTTTCAGTATCCTGGGATGCATTCCATCCGGTCCCGGGGACTTGTCTACCTTCAGTCCCGTTAGTCTACCAAGCACTAACCCTAACCCTAACCCTAACCTCTGTAGTAACAGTAATTGTATTAAGGACCTCATCTCCTACCAACCCTCGATTGTTAATATTTGGTAAGCTATTTGTGTCCTCCACCATGAAGATCGACACAAAAAACTTATTTAAAGTCTCAGCCGTTTCCTCGTTTCCCACTATTAAATCCCCCGTCTCGTCCTCCAAGCGTCCAACATTCACTCTAGCCAGTCTCTTCTTCTTTATATATTTGTAAAAACTTTTACTATCATTTTTTATATTTAGCGCTAGTTTAGTTTCATACTCTATCTTTAGTTTCATACTCTCTCTTTCCTCTCTTTATCGCTTTCTTAGTCGTTCTTTGTTGTTTTTTTAAATCTTTCCCAATCTTCTAATTCCCCACTATTTTTGGCCACTCTGTACGCATCGGTTTTTAATTTAATACTCTCCTTTATTACCTTTGTTATTCACAGCAGGTTATCCCTTTTCTTTACCATCGGAATATATTTCTGCTGAGCACTGAAAAAAATCTTCTTAAAAATCCTCCACTGTTCCTCAGCCGTCCTACCAACCGGTCTGTGCCCCCAATCTACATTCGCCAATTCCGCCCTCATCTTATCATACTACCCTCTGTTCAAGGAAAGGACACTGGTTCGGGACCCTACTTTCTCATCCTCCATCTGCATCAAAAGCTCAACCATATTGTGATCACTTGTCCCAAGAGGATCCCTCACAAGAAGATCCCTAATTCAACCTGCCTCGTTACACAGTACCAGATCTAAGATAGCTCGCTCCCTCATAGGTTCCGTCATGTACTGTTCAAGGAAACCATCCCGACAGCATTCCAAGAACTCTTCCTCAAGCCCATCGTGTCCGCCTTCTGTCACCCAATCAATATGCAGATTAAAATCCCCCATAATTATCGCCATTCCGTTTCTGCACGCATCAATTATTTGCTTGTTTATAGCCCACCCCACCTCAACGTTATTATTTGGGGGCCTATAGACCACACCCACCAGTGTCTTCCTCCCCTTACTATTCCTTATCTCCACCCACAACGATTCCACGTTCTGCTCTTTGGAGCCTATATCTTCCCTTACTACCGCCCTGATATTATCCTTTATTAACAGAGCTACCCCACCCCCTTTTTCTTCCTGTCTATCCTTCCTAAATGCCTGATACCCCTGGATATTCAGTTCCCCGTCCCGGTCACCCTGCAACCACGTTTCTGTAATGGTCACTAGATTATATCCATTTGTGCTGATTTGTGCCATTAACTCATTCACTTTGTTCCGAATGCTTCGTGCAGGACCCGATTTGTTGAAATGCTACTAACCTCTCCCGAGCCCCCTCTTCCTTTAACTCATTGAAAGTCCTCAACATTAACCTGCACATGTACCCTCTCCTTTACTTTAGATTTTGTAATTTCCCCCACTCCTGCGCCCTCCCCCCCTCAATTAGTTTAAAGCCCTATCTACAATCCTAGTTATACGATTCGCTAGGACTCTGGTCTCAGCACGATTCAGACGAAGACCATCCCATCTGAACAGGTCCCACCTGCCCCAATACTGGTGCCAATGCCCCATAAATTCAAACCCATTCCTCCCAGACCAATCCTTGAGCCACGCATTCACCTCCTTAATCCTATTGACCCTGTGCCAATTCGCGCTTGGGGGGAGGCAGCTGGGTTGAGGGAGCTGGGGCTTTTCTCTTTGGAGCGGAGGAGGATGAGAGGTGACTTAATAGAGGTTTATAAGATGATGAGAGGGATCGATAGAATGGATGTGCAGAGACTATTTCCTCGGGTGGATGTAGCTGTTACTAGGGGGGCATAACTATAAGGTTCATGGTGGGAGATACAGGAGGGGTGTCCGAAGTAGATTCTTTACTCAGAGAGTGGTTGGGGTGTGGAATGCACTGCCTGCTGTGATAGTGGAGTCGGACACTTTAGGAACTTTCAAGTCGTTTTTGGATAGGCACATGGAGCACACTAGTATGATAGGGAGTGGGATAGCTTGATCTTGGGATTGGACGTAGCTCGGCACAACATTGAGGGCCGAAGGGCCTGTACTGTGCTGTGTTCTATGCTGAATGTCTATGTGGGTTTCCTCCAGGTGCTCCGGTTTCCTCCTGCAGTCCAAAGATGTGTGGGTTAGATTGATTGGCTATGCTATTATTATGTTCTTATGTTCTAAGTTGTCCCTTAGTGTCAGAGGGTTAGTAGGGTAAATAAGTGGGGTCATGGGGTTGAGCCTGGGAGGGATTGTGGTCGGTGCAGACTTGATGGGCCAAATTGCCTCTTTCTGCACCATAAGGATTCTATGATTCTGTGATAGAGGAGGAATTTCTGGAGTGTTTACAGAATGGTTGTCTGGACAAAATGTTAGGGAACCAACAAGGGAACAGGCCATCTTAGACTGGGTATTGTGCAATGAGAAAGCATTAGTTGGTAAGCTAATTGTGGGGGAACCGTTGGGGACCCAAGAGAATGAGGATGATCCGATGGAATTCAGGGAGACTATGAGAAACTTGAGTTAGGGTTGAGTAAATTGACGTAGGGAAGGACAAGATATTGGAGGAGTGGGCAGCCTTAAAAGTGGATAAATCTTCAGGTCCAGATGAATGTGCCTTAGGCTGCTGTGCGAGGCAAGGAAATTGCGGGGACTGTGACCTAAATATTAAATTTCTGTGTGGCCACAGGGGAGCTGGAGAACAACTAATGTGGTTCTGCTCTTTAAGAAGGTTTGTAGAGATGAGTCTCACATCAGTGACAGAAAAACTATTGAAGAAACGTCTACAGGAGAGAATTGATCTCCACTTGGAGACAAAGCTTGATCAGAGATAGTCAGCATGGTTTCATCAGAGGGAGAGAATACCTAACAAATTTGATTGGGGGGGCGTTTTAGAACAGAGTTGAGGAGGAACTTCTTCACTCAAAGGGTGGTGAATCTCTGGAATTCTCTACCCATTGAAGTGGTGGAGGCTGCCTCGCTAAATATTTTCAAGAAGCGGGTTGATGGGTTTTTGATAAGAGAGGGGATTAAGGGTTATGGGGAGAGGGCCGGAAAGTGGAACTGAGCCACGACAGATCAGCCATGATCTTATTGAATGGCGGGGCAGGCTCGAAGGGCCAGATGGCCTACTCCTGCTCCTATTTCTTATGTTCTTATGTTCTTATGATTGAATTGTTTGAAGAGGTGACCACGTGTGTAGGCGAAGGTAGTACAGTCGATTATATGGATTTCAGCAAGCCTTGGACAAGGTCCCACAAGGGAGACTTGTAAAGAAGGTAAATCTACAGAGGATACAGAGTAACTTAGTGAAGTGGATTCAAAATTGGCTTGGATATAGGAGACAGAGGATGATGAATCATGGAATCATAGAATCCTTACAGTGCAGAAGGAGGCCATTTGGTCCATCGAGTTTGCACCGATCACAACCCCACCCGGCCCTATCCCCATAACCCCATGCATTTACCCTAGCTAGTCCCCGTGACACTAAGGGGCAATTTAACATTGCCAATCCACCTAACCCGCACATCTTTGGACTATGGGAGGAAACCCATACAGATCAGGGAGAATGTGCAAACTCTACACAGTGACCCGAGCTGGGAATCGAACTTGGGTCCCTGGTGCCTCAAGGCAGCAGTGCTAACCGCTGTGCCACCATGCTGCCCACAAGGTTGCTTTAGTGACTGGGAGCCAATGGCCAGTGGCTTACAGGGATCTGTGTTGGGCCCTCTCTTATTTGTCATTTATATAAATGACATTGATGACTATGTGGGAGGGTAGTATAATAAGTTTGCGGATAACACAAAGATTGGACAGGTGGTTAACAGTGAGGTGGAGTGTCTAGGGCTAAAAGAAGATATAGACGGACTGGTCAAATGGACAGATAAGAGGCAGATGGAAATTAACCTGAAAAGTGTGAGGTGATACACTTTGGAAGGAGTAATTTGACTAAGAAGTACTCAATGATTGCGAAGACACTAGGAAGTTCTGTGGAACAAAAGGACCTTGGCGTGTTTGTTCACAGATCCCTGAAAGTGAAAGGGCATGTTAGAACATAGAACATAGAACATGACAGCGCAGTACAGGCCCTTCAGCCCTCGATGTTGCGCCGACCAGTGGAACCAATCTAATGTTCCTCAAACCTAAACTATTCCAATGTTATCCATATGCCTATCCACCGACCATTTGAATGCCCTTAAAGTTGGTGAGTCCACAACTGCTGCAGGCAGGGAATTCCACGCCCTTACTACCCTCTGAGTAAAGAACCTACCTCTGACATCCGTCCTATAATTACCACCCCTTAATTTAAAGCTATGTCCCCTCGTGTTAGCCATCACCATCTGAGGAAAAAGGCTCTCACTGTCCACCCTATCCAATCCTTTGATCATCTTGTATGCCTCAATCAGGTCACCTCGTAACCTTCTTCTCTCCAATGAAAATAACCTCAAGTCCCTCAGCCTTTCCTCATAAGACCTTCCCACCATACCAGGCAACATCCTCGTAAACCTCCTCTGCACCCTTTCCAATGCTTCCACATCTTTCTTATAATGCGGTGACCAGAACTGTACGCAATACTCCAAGTGCGGCCGCACCAGAATTTTGTACAGTTGCAACATGACCTCACAGCTCCGAAATTCAATCCCTCTACCAATAAAAGCTAACACACCGTACGCCTTCTTAACAACCTTAGTGCCAACTTTCAGGGAGCTATGCACATGTACACCGAGATCCCTCTGCTCGTCGACACTATCAAGAGTCCTTTCATTAACCTTATATTCTGTAATCCTGTTACTCCTTGCAAAGTGAATCACCTCACACTTTTCTGCATTAAACTCCATTTGCTGCCCTCAGCCCAGCTCTGCAGCTTATCTATGTCCCTCTACAAACTGTAACATCCATCCTCACTGTCTACAACTCCTCCGACTTTGGTGTCATCAGCAAATTTACTAATCCATCCTTCTACACCCTCATCTAGGTCATTTATAAAAATGACAAACAGCAGTGGCCCCAAAACAGATCCCTGATGTACACCACTAGTAACTGCACTCCAGGTTGAATATTTACCATCAACCACCACCCTCTGTCTTCTATCAGCGAGCCAATTCCTGATCCAAACTGCTAAATCACCCTCAATCCTATGCATCTGCATTTTCTGCAGCAGCCTACCATGGGGAATCTTATCAAATGCTTTGCTAAAATCCATATACACCACGTCAACTGCTTTACCCTTATCCACCTCTTTGGTCACCTGAAATGGTTGAATTTAAAATACAGGTGGAGTGTGGGAAGGTAAAATCCAATACCAGTGTCTTGTGCTTAAACAAAGGAGACTCCAAAGGGATGAGGGAAGGGTTGGCTCAGGTAGACTGGGAGCAAAACCTTTATGGTGGGACAATTGAGGAACAGTGGAGGACTTTCAAAGCGATCTTTCACAGTGCTCAGCAAAAGTATATACCAGTGATAAAGACTGTGGAAAAAGAGATAATCTGCCATGGTTATTTAAGGAAATAAAGGAGAATATGAAATTGAAAAAAAATGCATACAAAGTGGCAAAGATTAGTGGGAACCTAGAAGATTGGAAAACCTTTAAGGGTCAGCAGAAAGCCACGAAAAAAGCTATAAAGAAAAGTAAGATGGATTATGAGAGTAAATTAGCTCAGGATATAAAAACAGATAGCAAAAGTTTCTACAAAAATATAAATTGAAAAAGAGTGGCGAAAGTAAACATTGGTCCTTCAGAGGATGAGAAGGGGGATGTAATAACTGGAAATGAGAAAATGGCTGCTGAATTGAACAAGTATTTTGTGTCGGTCTTCACAGTGGAAGACACAAATAACATGCCAAAAACTGATGACAGGAAGGCTCTGGCAGGTGAGAGCCTAGAAACTATCATTATCATGAAAGAGGTAGTGTTGGGCAAGTTAATGGGGCTAAAGGTAGACAAGTCTCCTGGTCCTGATGCAATGCACTCCCAGGGTACTAAAAGATGGTGAGAGAAATAGCAAATGCACTAGTAGTAATTCACCAAAATTTGCTGGTTCTGGGATGGTTCCCGCAGGTTGGAAAACATTGTATGGTGGAGTTTCTGGTGCAGATGGAGGAGGAGAAAGTGGGTTCCCGGACGCGCGTCCTTTGTTTGAACAGAGGGGAGTATGGTAGGATGAGAGAAGAATTGGCGAATGTGGACTGGGGGAGCGCGTTGGAAGGTAGGTCTGCTGAGGAGCAGTGGAGAATCTTTAAGGAGATCTTTCTTGATGCTCAGCGGAAATTTATTCCGATGGTCAAAAAGGACAGTAGGAGGAGAGGTAATAAGCCGTGGATAACGAAGGAGGTGAAGGAAAGTGTTAAATTAAAAGCGGAGGCGTTTAGAGTAGCTAAGAGTAGTGGGCGAGAAGAGGATTGGGAGAGGTTTAAATGTCAACAAAGATTGACAAAGAAGTTGATAAAGAAGGGTAGGAGAAACTATGAAGCTGGGCTAGCGCTTAATATAAAAAAGGATAGCAAGAGTTTTTATAAATATATAAAAAGGAAGAGGCTGGCTAGGGTGAACGTTGGTCCTTTAGAGGATGAGAAGGGGGACTTAGTGGTAGGGATGGGGATATGGCTGAGGTCCTGAATAACTTATTTGTTTCTGTCTTCACGGAGAAGGACGTGAATAATTTGCCTGGTGTTAGAGATGGAAAGGTGGTAGGACTGGAGGGTCTTAATAACATTACTGTTACGAGAGAGGCGGTGCTCGACAGACTGGAGGGGCTGATTGTGGACAAGTCGCCAGGACTGGATGGAATGTATCCGAGGGTTCTGAAAGAAATGGCGGAGGTGATAGTGGATGCCTTGGTGGTTATTTTCCAGACGTCGCTGGATTCCGGGGAAGTGCCGGAAGATTGGAAAGCGGCTAATGTTACACCGTTGTTTAAGAAGGCTGCCAGGCAAAAGGCAGGGGATTATAGGCTGGTTAGTTTAACGTCTGTTGTAGGTAAAATGTTAGAATCCGTCATCAAGGAGGAAATAGCGAGGCATCTTGAGAGGAATTGCTTGATAGAGCAGACGCAGCACGGTTTCGTTAAAGGGAAGTCGTGTCTGACAAATTTACTGGAGTTCTATGAGGATGTGTCTAGGGCAGTGGATAGAGGAGAGCCGGTGGATGTGGTCTTTCTTGATTTTCAGAAGGCGTTTGACAAGGTACCTCACAAGAGGTTATTGCAGAAGGTCGAGGGACATGGAGTTGGGGGTAGGGTGTTAGCGTGGATAGAGGATTGGTTGTCAAATAGGAGGCAGAGAGTGGGGGTCAATGGGTGCTATTCGGATTGGCGGATGGTGACGAGTGGAGTGCCCCAGGGGTCGGTGCTGGGGCCTCAGCTATTTACCATTTATATAGATGATCTGGAGGAGGGAACCAAGTGCAGGGTGTCGAAATTTGCTGATGACACCAAGATTGGTGGAACGGCAAATTGTGCGGAGGGTGTGGAGAGTCAACAGAAGTCTCTAGATAGGCTGGGCGAATGGGCCAGGAACTGGCAAATGGAATTTAATGTTGGCAAGTGCGAGGTGGTCCACTTTGGTAGGAATAATGGTAGGAAGGATTATTACTTACGGGGCGAAAAACTGCAGCAGGCGACGGTGCAGAGGGACCTTGGGGTCCTTGTGCATGAGTCGCAAAAACCCAGCTTGCAGGTGCAGCAGGTGGTCAGGAAGGCGAATGGGATGCTGGCCTTCATAGCGAAGGGGATTGAATATAAAAGTAGGGAGGTCTTGCTGCAGCTGTATAGGGCATTGGAGAGGCCGCAGCTGGAGTACTGTGTGCAGTTTTGGGCGCCGTACTTACGCAAGGATATTTTGGCCTTGGAGGGAGTGCAGAGGAGGTTTACTAGGCTGATACCGGAGTTGAGGGGGTTGAGCTATGAGGAGAGGCTGAATAAATTAGGCTTGTACTCGTTAGAGTTTAGAAGAATGAGGGGAGATCTCATTGAGACGTATAAGATGATGAATGGGATGGATAGGATAGAGGTGGAGAGGCTCTTGCCGCTCAGAAAGGATAGTAGGACTAGGGGGCACAGCCTCAAGATAAAGGGGGGGCGGTTTTGAACGGAGTTGAGGAGGAACTTCTTCACTCAAAGGGTGGTGAATCTCTGGAATTCTCTGCCCGTTGAAGTGGTGGAGGCTACCTCGCTAAATATTTTTAAGACGCGGGTTGATGGGTTTTTGATAAGAGAGGGGATTAAGGGTTATGGGGAGAGGGCGGGAATGTGGAACTGAGCCACGACAGATCAGCCATGATCTTATTGAATGGCGGGGCAGGCTCGAAGGGCTAGATGGCCTACTCCTGCTCCTATTTCTTATGTTCTTAACACCACTGTTTAAAAAAGGTAGACAAAAGGCAGGTAGCAGTGGAGGATCTTTAAGGAGATCTTTCTTGGTGCTCAGCAGAAATTTATTCCGATGGTCAAAAAGGATAGTAGGAGGAGAGGTAATAAGCTGTGGATAACGAAGGAGGTGAAGGAAAGTGTTAAATTAAAAGCGGAGGAATTTAAAGTAGCTAAGAGTAGTGGGCGAGAAGAGGATTGGGAGAGGTTTAAATGTCAACAAAGATTGACAAAGAAGTTGATAAAGAAGGGTAGGAGAAACTATGAAGCTGGGCTTGCGCTTAATATAAAAAAGGATAGCAAGAGTTTTTATAAATATATAAAAAGGAAGAGGCTGGCTAGGGTGAACGTTGGTCCTTTAGAGGATGAGAAAGGGGACCTAGTGATAGGGGATGGGGATATGGCTAAGGTATTGAATAACTTTTTTGTTTCTGTCTTCACGGAGGAGGACGTGAATAATTTGCCGGGTGTTAGAGATGGAAAGGTGGTAGGACTGGAGGGTCTTAATGACATTACTGTTACTAGAGAGGCGGTGCTCGACAGACTGGAGGGGCTGATTGTGGACAAGTCCCCAGGACCGGATGGAATGCATCCGAGGGTTCTGAAAGAAATGGCGGAGGTGATAGTGGATGCCTTGGTGGTTATTTTCCAGACGTCGCTGGATTCCGGGGAAGTGCCGGATGATTGGAAAATGGCTAATGTTACGCCATTGTTTAAGAAGGGTGCCAGGCAAAAGGCGGGTAATTATCGGCCGGTTAGTTTAACGTCTGTGGTAGGTAAAATGTTAGAATCTGTCATTAAGGAGGAAATTGCAAGGCATCTTGAAGGGAATTGCTTGATAGAGCAGACGCAGCACGGTTTCATTAAAGGGAAGTCGTGTCTGACAAATTTACTGGAGTTCTATGAGGATGTGTCTGGGGCAGTGGATAGAGGAGAGCCGGTGGATGTGGTCTTTCTAGATTTTCAGAAGGCGTTTGACAAAGTACCTCACAAGAGGTTATTGCAGAAGGTCGAGGGACATGGAGTTGGGGGTAGGGTGTTAGCGTGGATAGAGGACTGGTTGTCAAATAGGAGGCAGAGAGTGGGGGTCAACGGGTGCTATTCGGATTGGCGGATGGTGACTAGTGGAGTGCCCCAGGGATCGGTGCTGGGGCCTCAGCTTTTTACCATTTATATAGATGATCTGGAGGAGGGAACCGAGTGTAGGGTGTCGAAATTTGCTGATGACACCAAGATTGGGGGAACGGCAAATTGTGCGGAGGGTGTGGAGAGTCTGCAGAAGGATCTAGATAGGCTGGGCGAATGGGCCAGGAAATGGCAAATGGAATTTAATGTTGGCAAGTGTGAGGTGGTCCACTTTGGTAGGAAGAATGGTAGGAAGGACTATTACTTACGGGGCGAAAAACTGCAGCAGGCGACGGTGCAGAGGGACCTTGGGGTCCTTGTGCATGAGTCGCAAAAACCCAGCTTGCAGGTGCAGCAGGTGGTCAGGAAGGCGAATGGAATGCTGGCCTTCATAGCGAGGGGGATTGAATATAAAAGTAGGGAGGTCTTGCTGCAGCTGTAGAGGGCACTGGTGAGGCCGCAGCTGGAGTACTGTGTGCAGTTTTGGGCGCCGCACCTGCGCAAAGATATTTTGGCCTTGGAGGGAGTGCAGAGGAGGTTTACTAGGCTGATACCGGAGTTGAGGGGGTTGAGCTATGAGGAGAGGCTGAATAAACTAGGCTTGTACTCGTTAGAGTTTAGAAGAATGAGGGGAGATCTCATTGAGACGTATAAGATGATGAATGGGATGGATAGGATAGAGGTGGAGAGACTCTTCCTGCTCAAAAAAGACAGTAGGACTAGGGGGCACAGCCTCAAGATAAAAGGGGGGCGGTTTAGAACGGAGTTGAGGAGGAACTTCTTCACTTAAAGGGTTGTGAATCTCTGGTATTCTCTGCCCGCTGAAGTGGTGGAGGCTGCCTCGCTAAATATTTTTAAGACGCGGGTTGATGGATTTTTGATAAGAGAGGGGATTAAGGGTTATGGGGAGAGGGCGGGAAAGTGGAACTGAGCCGCGACAGATCAGCCATGATCTTATTGAATGGCGGGGCAGGCTCGAAGGGCTAGATGGCCTACTCCTGCTCCTATTTCTTATGTTCTAATGTAACTATAGGCTGGTTAGCTTAACTTCTGTAGTAGGGAAAATATTTGAATCTATCATCAAGGAAGAAATAGCAAGACATCTGGATATAAATTGTTCCATTGGTAAGACACAACCTGGGTTCATGAAAGGCAGGTAATAATAGTAGGAGTGATTATTATTTCAAAGGCGAAAAGCTGCAGCATGCTACAGTGCAGAGGGACCTGGGGGTCCTTGTGCACGAATCACAAAAACCCAGTCTGCAGGTGCAGCAGGTGATCAAGAAGGTGAATGGGATGCTGGCCTTTATAGCGAGGGGGATAGAATATAAAAGCAGGGAGGTCTTGCTGCAACTGTACAGGGTACTGGTGAGGCCGCAGCTTGAGTACTGTGTGCAGTTTTGGTCGCCGCACTTGCGGAAGGATATATTGGCCTTGGAGGGAGTGCAGAGAAGGTTCACTAGGCTGATACCAGAGATGAGGGGGTTGAACTATGAGGAGAGATTGAATAGACTGGGTCTGTACTCGTTGGAGTTTAGAAGGCTGAGGGAGGATCTCATAGAGACATATAAGATAATGAAGGGGATGGATAGGGTAGAGGTACAGAGATTCTTCCCGCTTAGAAAGGATAGCCGAACTAGGGGGCACAGCTTCAAAATAAGGCGGGGGCAGTTTAGAACAGAGTTGAGGAGGAACTTCTTCACTGAAAGGGTGGTGAGTCTCTGGAATTCCCTGCCCATTGAAGTGGTGGAGGCTACCTCGCCAAATATATTTAAGTCACGGTTAGATAGGTTTCTGACAGACAGGGGAATTAAGGGTTATGGGGAGAAAGCGGGAAAGTGGAACTGATCCACTTCAGATCAGCCATGATCTTGTTGAATGGCGGGGCAGGCTCGAAGGGCTAGATGGCCTACTCCTGCTCCTATTTCTTATGTTGTTATGTTCTTATGTAGGTCATGTTTGACTAATTTGATGGAATTCTTTGAGAACATTACATATGCAGTGGACAATGGGAAACCTGTGGATGTGGTATATCTGGATTTCCAGAAGGCATTTGACAAGGTGCCACAGCGAAGACTGTTACATAAGATAAAGGTGCACAGTGTTACTAGTAATGTATTAGCATGGATAGAGGATTGGTTAACTAATAAAAAGCAGAGTGGAGGTAAATGGATGTTTTTCTGGATGACGATCTGGTTGGGATCAGTGTTGGGACCGCAATGGTTTACGATTTACACAGAAGATTTGGAGTTGGGGACGAAGTGTCATGTATCAAAATTCACAGTTGACACGAAGATGGGTGGAACAGCAAAGTGTGCAGAGGACTCTGAAAGTCTGCAAAGGGATATAGATAGTCTAAGTGAGTAGGTGAGAGTCTGGCAGATGGAGTACAATGTTGGTAAATGTGAGGTCATCCATTTTGGTAGGAATAACAGCAAAATGGATCATTATTTAAATGGTAAAAAATTGCAGCATGCTGCTGTGCAGAGGGACCTGGGTGTCCTTGTGCAGGAATCTCAAGGAGTTGGTTTGCAGTTGCAGCAGGTAATTAAGAAGGCAAATGGAATGTTGTCCTTCATTGCTAGAGGGATGGAGTTTAAAAACAGTGAGGTTATGTTGCAGCTGTATAAGGTGCTGGTGAGGCCACACCTGGAGTACTGTGTACAGTTTTGGTCTCCTTACTTGAGAAAGGATATACTGGCACTGGAGGGGGTGCAGAGGAGATTCACTAGGTTGATTCCGGAGTTGAGGGGGTTGGCTTCTGAGGAGAGACTGAGTAGACTGGGGCTATACTCACTGGGATTCAGACAAATGAGGGGAGATCGTATAGAAATATATAAGATTATGAAGGGAATAGATAAGATAGAAGCAGGGAAGTTGTTTCCACTGGTGGGTGAAACTAGAACTAGGGGGCATAGCCTCAAAATAAGGGGGAGCAGATTTAGGACTGAGTTGAGGAGGAACTTCTTCACGCAAAGGGTTGTGAATCTGTGGAATTCCCTGCCCAGTGAAGCAGTTGAGGCTCCCTCACTGAATGTTTTTAAGGCAAGGATAGATACATTTTTGAACAGTAATTAAGGGTTATGGTGAGCGGGTGGGTAAGTGGAGCTGAGTCCACAAAAAGATCAGCCATGATCTGATCTTACTGAATGGCTCGAGGGGCCAGATGGCCTCCTCCTGCTCCTAGTTTTTATGTTGTAATGTTCTTATGTTCTTATATTCAATAGTGTGTGGCATTGGGAATAATCCTGAGGTTATTGCCCTTGAGCTCCTGCTTTTTTAATTCGCTTCCTCATTCGGCAAACTCTGATTGCAGGACTTCATCCACTTCTTCTACCTCTCATTTAGTCCCAACGTGGAGACCACTGGCTTTTCACCCCCCTCTTGTTTAATGCTCTGCGGCCGCTCTGTGACATCCTTGACCACAGTACCAGGGAGGCAACATACCATCCTGAATTCAGTCTATATTCGCAGAAATGGCTGTCTATTCTCCTAACTATGGAATTCCCAGTCACCGTAGCAATTCCATTCTTTCCCCTCCTCCTGCACAGCTGAGCTACCTGTGGTGCCGTGAGCTTTTCTCTAGTCACAGATACCAGAGAAACCATCTCACTCACCAGTATGCAAAATGAAAAAGTGATTGGCGAGTGAGATAGCCTTGGGGTTTCCTGCATTACCTGCCTATTTCTCTGAGATACTCTGGTAGTTACCCATTTCCTCTCTGCCTGTGTAGTTCTTAGCTTCAATGTGACCACCTTTAAGCATGCTATTCATGTAATCTTCAACATTGTAGATGCACCACAGTGACTCCCGCTGCCCTTGCATACCCCAACCTGGAGTTCAGGCTCCTGTAGCTGATTTCACTTCCCACTGATGTGGCATTAAGGGCACTTTGTGCCTGAATGATTTCCCACAGCTTGCAGGATACACATTCCATGCACTAACATACCTTAAGAAAAGTCTTTACTTCCCAACCAACCGATGAGATTACTGTGGTTTTGGTCTTCAGTTTTATCTGTAATTCTCTCTCTCTCTCTATTGCTTTCTCGACTCTGTAGCATTCATTCAGCTTCTTCCTCTGTGACAAAGTAAAAGTCACCGATTGGAGGCTGAGGAAAGGCAGAAAAAAAATCAATAGAACATAGAAGAGTCCAGATTAGGAAAAGGCCCTTCGACCCACGATGTTGTGCCGAACACCGAATTAAACCAATCCCTTCTGCCTGCCCTTGTTCCATATCGCTCTGTTCCTTGCATATTCCTGTACTTATCTAAAATTCCCTTAAACCTCCCTATCGTATCTGCCTCCACCACCACCCTTGGCAGCATGTTCCAGATACCTTCCACTCTCTGTGTAAGAAACCTGCCCCTCACACCTCCTTTGAACTTTCCCTCACCTTCAGTGCGTGCTGTCTAGTATTAGACATTTCAATTCAGGGAAAAAATTCTGACTATCAACCCTACCTGTGCCTCTCCTAATTTTACAGGTTTCTATTCAGGTCTCCTCTCAGCCACTGCTGTTCCAGAGAAAACAACCTTAGTTCGTCCAGCCTCTCCTTACCCTCTAATTCAGGCAACATCCTGCTAAATCTCTTCTGCAGCCTCTCCAAAGCCTCCATATCCTTCCTGTAATGTGGTGACCTGAATTAAACGCAATATTGTCAGTGCAGCCTAACCAAAGTTTTATAAAGCTGCAACATGACATCCTGACTCTTGTATTCAATGTCCGAACAATAAAGGCAATCATGTCATATGTTTTCTTTACCACCCCATCTACTTGTGTGGCCACGTGTTATATTTTAACTGTGTTGTTAAATGAAGTTTGTCTCAATAGAAACTTCCTAAGGGAGCAGGTGTTGTTGTTGTTGTAGGGGGCAGGGCTGGCAGAAAAAAAAGTGGCAAATGTTGTTCCTCTGTTCAAGAAAGGAAATAGGAATAACCCTGGTAATTATAGGCCAGTTAGTCTTCGGTGTTTGGTAAGTTAATGGAAAGGATCCTGAGAGACAGGATTTATGACCATTTGGAAAGATGCAGCTTAATCCGGGATAGTCAGCATGGTTTCATGAAGGGTAAGTCCTGCCTCACAAATTTGATTGAATTCTTTGAAGAGGTAACTAAGCATGTAGATGAAGGTAGAACAGTTGATATTGTATACATGGATTTTAGTAAGGCATTTGATAAGGGTCCCCATGGTAGGCTGATGAAGAAGATAACGATGTGTGGGATAGAAGGAAATTTGGTCGATTGGATAAGTAACTGGCCGTCTCATAGAAAAAAGTCTCACAACAGCAGGTTAAAGTCCAACCAGTTTATTTAATAATAAACCCACAAGCTTTCGGAAACACTGTTCCTTCGTCAGGTGTGTGGAAGTGTTTCCGAAAGCTTGTGGGCTTATTATCAAATAAACTGGTTGGACTTTAACATGGCGTTATGAGACTTTTTACTGTGTTTACCCCAGTGCAACGCTGGCATCTCCACATCATATCTCATAGAAGACAGAGGGTGGCGGTAGAGGGACAATTTTCAGACTGGAGGCCAGTTACCAGCGGTGTACCACAGGGGTCAGTGCTGGGCCCTCTGCTATTTGTGATTTTTATCAATGACTTGGAAGAGGGGGCTGAAGGGTGGGTTCGTAAATTTACTGACGACACCAAGAATGGTGGAGTAGTGAATGAGGTGGAGGGCTCTTGCAGGCTGCAAAGAGACATTGATAGGATGCAGAGCTGGGCCGAAAAGTGACAGATGGATTTTAACCCTGATAAGTGCGAGGTGATTCATTTTGGCAGGACAAACTTGAATGCAGATTACAGGGTCAACGGCAGGGTTCTGAGGAATGTGGAGGAACAGAGAGATCTTGGGGTTCATATCCACAGATCTCTGAAGGTTGCCACTCAAGTGGATAGAGCCGTGAAGAAGGCTTATAATGTGTTAGTGTTTATTAACAGGGGGTTTGAGTTTAAGGGCCATGGGGTTATGCTGCAACTGTACAGGACCTTGGTGAGACCACATTTGGAATATTGTGTTTAGTTCTGGTCATCTCACTATAAGAAGGATGTGGAAGCATTGGAGAGAGTGCAGAGGAGATTTACCAGGATGCTGCCTGGTTTGGAGGGTAGATCTTATCAGGAAAGGTTGAGGGAGCTGGGGCTTTTCTCGTTAAAGTGGAGGAGGATGAGAGGCAACTTAATAGAGGTTTATAAGATGATGAGAGGGATCGATACAGTGGTCGTGCAGAGACTATTTCCTCGGGTGGATGTAGCTGTTACTAAGAACAAAGAACAGTACAGGACAGGAAACAGGCCCTTCAGCCCTCCCAGCCTGCGCCGCTCATGCTTCCAACTAGACCATTCATTTGTATCCCTCCATTCCCAGTCTGTTCATGTGGCTATCCAGATAAGTCTTAAACGATCCCAGCGTGTTCACCTGTACCACCCTGCTTGGCAGTGCATTCCAGGCCCCCACCACCCTCTGTGTGAAATACGTCCCTCTGATATCTGTAATAGGGGGCATAACTATAAGGTTCATGGTGGGAGATATAGGAAGGATGTCCGAGGTAGATTCTTCACTCAGAGAGTGGTTGGGGTGTGGAATAGACTGCCTGCTGTGATAGTGGAGTCGGACACTTTAGGCACATGGAGCACACCAGAAATATAGGGAGTGGGATAGCTTGATCTTGGGATTAGACATAGCTTGGCACAACATTGAGGGCTGAAGGGCCTGTACTGTGCTGTACTGTTCTATTTTCTAATGGGTCAGCAGATTCACATCTGGAGCAAAACAACTATTGTGCTCATATTAATGCCCAAAAAAGTTGAAGTCTAGGCTAACTTTTTGGAATTTCTGATCTGTTCCCGAACAGAGTGAATGGACCTTTTGTTTATATAGGTTCTCCTGGGATTTTAGACTAGGTATACAGAATCATGTTGTTAATGGACAGGGGAAACAGATACCTGGGAACACCACCACCTGCAAGTTCCCCTCCAAGCCAAGCACCATCCTGACTTGGAAATATATCATCATTCCTTCGCAGTCACTGGGTCAAAATCTTGGAATTCCCTCCCTAACAGCATTATGGGTCAACCCACAGCACATGGACTGCAGCGATTGAAGAAGGCAGCTCACCACGACCTTCTCAAGAGGCAAGTAGGAATGGGCAATAAATGGTCAAAAGAGTAAATCTCACGGGATCAAGGGTGAACTAGCTAGATGGATTCAGACCTAGTTTGGCCATAGAACAGAGAGGGTGTTTTTCTGAATGGAGATCTGTGACTAGTGGTGTTCCACAGGAATCAGTGCCGGGAACTCTGCTGTTTGTAATATATAGAAATGACTTGGAAGAAAACGTAGCTGGTCTGATTAGCAAGTTTGCAGATGATAGATTTGCAGTGTTGCTGATAGTGATGAACATTGTCAGAGAATACAGCAGGATATAGATGGACTGGAACATTGGGCAGAGAAATGGCAGATGGAATTTAATCCGGACAAATGCGAGGTGATGCATTTTGATAGATCCAATTCAGGTGGGAGCTATAAAATAAATGGCAGAATAATCCAGAGCATAGACATACACAGAAAGTACAGGTTCACGGAAGTAGCAGCACAGTGGAAAAGGTGGTGAAGAAAGCAGATGGCATGCTTGCCTTCATCAGAAGGGGCATCGAGTACAAAAGTTGGCAAATTATGTATAGAACATTGGTTAGGCCATATTTGGAGTACTGTGTCCAGTTCTGGTCGCCACACTACCAGAGGGACATGGAGGCTTTGGAGGGAGTACAGAAAAGGATAACCAGCATGTTGCCTGGTATGGAGGGTATTAGCTACGAGGAGAGATTAAGTAAACTGGGATTGTTCTCCCTGGAAAGACAGAGGCTGAGGGGAAACCTGATAGAACTTTATAAAATTGTGAGGGGTATCAATTGGGTGAACAGTTGGAAGCTTTTTCCCCGGGCAGAAATGACAATTACAAGGGGATGCAAGTTCAAGATAAGGCGGAAAAGCTTTGGATGGTGGAGATGTGTGGGGGGAAGTTTTTTACAAGGAGAGTGGATGAATGCACTACCAAGTGAGGTGATTGTGGCAGTTACGTTAGCCACTTTAAGACTTGATACTCATATGAACAAATGGGGAATAGAGGGATATAAGCCATTGGCTTAGATAGGTAAACATGATTGGTGCAGGTTTGGAGGGCTGGAGAGCCTGTTCCTGTGTTGTGCTGTTCTTCCTTTGTTGTTATTCCTTGTTTGTAAACGCTGGCCAGCCAATGACCCCCATGAACCAAGACTGAATAATAAAAAATGGGAGGTACTGTTTCAGTTTCATTTGAAAAACAAAGGTAGTTGCTGACTGGAGCTTTAAAAGAAGTGGCTCTCTCTCTCTGAAAAGGCCTCTCAGAGAGCTCCAGGGCTGGGAACCGAAGTTACAGCCAGAATGCCTGTGTTTTGCAAACAGTTTGAAGAGGGGATTTAAATATAAAATAAAGTGTATTTATTAATCACAAGTAAGGTTTACATTACATTGAACTTACTGTGAAATTCCCCTAGTCACCACACTCTGACACCTGTTCAAGTAAATGCATCCTAACCCGCACATCTTTCAGGCTGTGGGAGGAAACCGGAGCACCCGGAGGAAACCCAAGCAGATACAGGGAGAAAGTGCAAACTCCACACAGACAGTGACCCAAGCCAGGGATCGAACCCGGGTCCCTGATGCTGTGAGGCAGCAATGCTAACCACTGTGCCATCCCTTTAAATCTTTAAGAGGAATAGTGATTGAATTAGAACTCAAAGGGACAAATGAGCAGTTAAAATTTGTATCTTGTTATGTTTAAGCAGTGATATGTTAAATGTTAATTTAATTAATTTGTCATAGTTAAACTGTGTTGTTAAATAAAGTTTGTTTTCATAAACCCTTCCTATAATCTCCTCTGCACTGTTTCCAGTGCTATCATATAGCTCCTTTAGTGTGGATTCCAGAACTATATACAATAATCTAGTTGTGGCCTAACCAACTTGTTATATAGTTCCAGCATAACTTCCCTGCTCTGAATCTCTATGCATCAGTTAATAAAGGCAAGTAAATTACTTGCCTTCTTAACCATAAGACATAGGAGCAGAACTAGGCCATTCAGCCTATCGAGTCTGCTCCACCATTCAATCATGGCTGATTTTTTTCTTATCCCCATTCTCCTGCCTTTTCCCCATAACCCCTGATCCCCTTATTAATCAAGAACCTATCTATGTCTGTCTTAAAGACACTCAATGACCTGGCCTCCACAGCCTTCTGTGGCAAAGACTTCCACAGATTCCCCACTCCCTGCCTGAAGAAATTCCTCCTCATCCCTGTTTTAAAGGATCATTCCTTTAGCCTGAGGTTGTGCCCTCTGGTTCTAGTTCTTCCGACTAATGGAAACATCCTCTCCATGTCCACTCAAACCAGGCCTCGCAGTATCCTGTAAGTTTCAATAGGATTCCACCTACACCATCCCCCCCCCCGACCTCATCCATTTCAACTCCAACGAGTACAGACCCAGAGTCCTCAACTGTTCCTCATACGACAAGCTCTTCATTCCAGGGATCATTCTTGTGAACCTCCTCTGGATCCTTTCCAAGGTCAGCACATCTTTTCTTTGTATTGCTTAACCAATTTATCCATCTATCCAGTACCTCAAGGGCCCTGTGCACATGCACACCAAGACTCCTCTGATCTTTGATGCTTCCCAGGGTCCTGCCATTCA
Source organism: Carcharhinus amblyrhynchos (assembly GCF_965287045.1). NCBI lineage: Eukaryota > Metazoa > Chordata > Chondrichthyes > Carcharhiniformes > Carcharhinidae > Carcharhinus > Carcharhinus amblyrhynchos. Next base: position 140,487,726 of record NC_137326.1, read on the forward strand.
TCATGTATTGGCTTGTTTGTCCTGCCCAAATGCATCACCTCAGACTTACCCAGATTGAATTCCATTTGCTATTGACCAGCCCATCTACGTATCCTGCAATCTAAGGCTATCCACCTCACTATTTACCAACATACCGATCAACCCTCCTACATTCAAGTCTAAATCTTTGCTACAAACCACAAACAGCAAGGCCCATCACTAATCCCTGCGAGACTGCACTGGGATCTTCCAGTCAAACATCCCCCCCGACGATCACCTTCTGCTTCCTGCCACTGAACCAATTCTGGATCCAGTTTGCCAAATTTCCTTGGATCCCATGGGTTCTTACCTTTGCTGTCAAATTCCCATGTGGGACTTTATTAAAAGCCTTGCTGAAGTCCAAGGAGACCACATCAAATCATTGCTCCCATCTACACACCTGGTCACCTCTTTGAAACATTCAATCAAGTTGGTCAGCCTTGACCTCCCCTTTTCAATTCTATGCGGACTGTTCTTGATTAATCTCTGCCTCTCCAAGTGCAGATTCATTCTGTTTCTCAGAATTGCTTCCAATAGTTTCCCCATCACTGAGGTTAGACTGACTAGCCTATAGTTTGGTGATTTACTCCTTCCTCCTTTCTTACAAAGAAAAGTACAGCACAGGAACAGGCCTTCAGCCCTCCAAGCCTGTGCCAAACATGATATCCTAACAAAACTAATAAAAAACCTTACTCGGTCTATATCCCTCTATTCCCTCCCTATTCATGTACCCATCCAAATGCCTCTTAAATGTTGCTAATGTGCCTGCTTCCACCACCTCCTCTGGCAGTACGTTCCAGGCACCCACCACTCTCTGAGTGAAAAACTTCCTTAGCACATCGCCCTTAAACTTTCCCCCTCTCCCCTTGAACCTGTGTCCCCTTGTAATTGACTCTTCCATCTTAGCAAAAAGCCTCTGACTATCCACCCTGTCTGTGCCTCTCACAATTCTGTAGACCTCTATCAGGTCTCCCTCAGCCTCCGGTTTCCAGTGAAAACAATCCCAGTTTATTCAATCTCTCCTCGTAGCCAACACCCTCAAGATCAAACAACATGCTGGTGAACCTTCTTCGCGCTCTCTCCAAAGCTTCCATGTCCTTCTGATAGGGTGGTGACCAGAACTGCACGCAATACTCCAAATGCAACCTAACCAAGGTTTTATATACCTGCAACATCATTTCCCAACTCTTGTACTCGATGCCCCAGCTGATGAAGGCAAGAATGCCATATGTCTTCTTAATCACCTTGGCCATCTGTGTTGCTACTTCTAGGGAACTGTGGACCTGCACGCCCAGATCCCTCTGTATGTTAATGTTCCTAAGGATTCTGCAATTTATAGTATAATTCACACCTAAATCTGATCCTCCAAAATGCATCACCTCACATTTATCTGGATTAAACTCCTTCTGCCATTTCTGTGTCCAAGTCTCCAATCTAAATCCTGTTGTATCCTCTGGCAATCCCCGGCACCATTTTATTAATCCGACCCCCCACATTTTCCTCCAGATCTTTTATATACATTACAAACAACAGGGATCCCAGCACTGATCCCTGCGGAACACCACTAGCTACAGATCTCCAATCTGAAAAACACCCTTCCACCGCTACTCTCTGTCTTCTATAACCACGATGTGGAGATGCCGGCATTGGACTGGGGTAAATTGCTGGATTATCCCTGCTTCCTTTCTTATCAAATTATCGATAAAAGTCGATTATTGACTTTTAAGCCTCCCAGACCACATAAAACCTCCTCTCTGCCTATACTAATTTCTTTAATTGTATCGTAGTCTTCTCCTGATTTCTAGACCCATATCTTTCCAGTTCAGAAGAACGAGCAGCTGTCACATTGAAGGGGCTTCGTAGCGGTAAACACTGAGGGATCATTTTTGCTGGTTGCAGAATTTATAAACTGAGGCATTTGTACAGATTCAGGAAGCAGAGCTGAGAATTTAGCACTGAGATGAGGAACTCCTTCAATTAAAAACTCACGTTGTTGAAGTTTTTCATCTTGCGCTCATCAGAGCAATTCACACGAGAACCAAATTATGAACGGAACAACAATTTATATTGCATGAGACAAGAGGGCTGGTTGGTGAGCAAGTGGACTCCAATTTATGCCCACAATCTCCATGGCAGTGTCTCTACCAATTAGAATATTAAAATATTATATTTTAAATATTAATACATTAATATATTTTCATATATTAATGTATATGTTGTGTTTTTTTCAGGAACTCCTTGTCCTATCGTTCATCCTCCTGCCAATGGCACAATTGAACCTGTCCAAGACCAATATTCTTTCAAAGATCAAGTCCAGATCAGATGCAACACTGGATTTAAATTTGTAAAGGTATTTTCCATCAACACTCTGAAACCAATTGAATACATTCTCTGTCAGTCAACAAGTTTGTGGTCATAATCTTACACTTTCATATCTTAAGCATAATTTCAAAAGGCAGTTTAATGAAATGTGTTGACCCTGACTTGGCTGTAATGATTAAATTAGGGGCCAGCCTATTTCGAATCAGCCTCTCCCCATGATAGTTGGCACATGACTATATTGAATGGTGGTGCATGCTCAAAGGGCTGAATGGCCTACTTCTGTACCTATATTTTATGTTTCTATTAGCATCTAGAAAGGGTGGGAGTTTATTCCCCTGCTACTTATGTACATCTCACTGCTCTGGAACTGATTAGTTAGTGCAGTATCTGGACAGTGCATGTGCAAGGACCACGGCTCTTCATAATCCAAATCAATGGGAGTGTTTGATGGAGACAGTGTAGAGGGAGCTTTACTCTGTATCTAACCCCGTGCTGTACCTGTCCTGGGACTGTTTGATGGGGGACAGCGTAGAGGGAGCTTTACTCTGTCTCTAACCCCGTGCTGTACCTGTCCTGGGAGTGTTTGATGGGGACAGCGTAGAGGGAGCTTTACTCTGTATCTAACCCGTGCTGTACCTGTCCTGGGAGTGTTTGATGGGGGACAGTGTAGAGGAAGCTTTACTCTGTATCTAACCCCGTGCTGTACCTGTCCTGGGAGTGTTTGATGGGGGACAGAGTAGAGAAAGCTTTACTCTGTATCTAACCCCGTGCTGTACCTGTCCTGGGAGTGTTTGATGGGGACAGCGTAGAGGGAGCTTTACTCTGTATCTAACCCCGTGCTGTACCTGTCCTGGGACCGTTTGATGGGGGGACAGTGTAGTGGGAGCTTTACTCTGTATCTAACCCCGTGCTGTACCTGTCCTGGGAGTGTTTGATGGGGGACAGTGTAGAGGGAGCTTTACTCTGTATCTAACCCCGTGCTGTACCTGTCCTGGGACCGTTTGATGGGGGACAGTGTAGAGAGAGCTTTACTCTGTATCTAACCCCGTGCTGTACCTGTCCTGGGAGTGTTTGATGGGGGACAGTGTAGAGAGAGCTTTACTCTGTATCTAACCCCGTGCTGTACCTGAACTGGGAGTGTTTGATGGGGACAGCGTAGAGAGAGCTTTATTCTGTATCTAACCCCATGCTGTACCTGAACTGGGAGTGTTTGATGGGGACAGTATAGAGGGAGCTTTTCTCCGTATCTAACCCCGTGCTGTACCTGTCCTGGGAGTGTTTGATGGGGGACAGAGCTTTACTCTGTATCAACGTAGTTTAAATAGTGAGAAGGGATGGATCAGGTAAGGGAAAATATGGAAGCTAAAAGCAATAACAATTTGGATAATGATAATCCGTGTGTGACAAGAAGTTACAGGGTGCAGAGAGTGAAGTGTGCACCAGAAAACATGGTTACAAGTTGACCAAGATGATGAAGTGAATATTGAAGGATATCTGACATTTTAGAAGTTATGCAGAAAGGAAAGGTGGTGGCATAGCTCAGTTAATGAAGGATGAGATCAGGACAGTGGTGAGAAATGATCATTGTTCAAAAAAGAAGCATGTATAATAAGGATTGGTGGAGGTAAGAAAGAACAAAGTGGTCACCTTAGTGAAAGCTGCACTGTAGGACAGAGTATGCATCAATTATTAATGGGAACTTGTCAGAAGAGAGTTGAAGTGGTACTGAAGTGGGTAACTTTAATTTTCATGTAGATTAAAGGCTTTTTTTCCCAGTAGATATGGGCATTGCTGGCAAGACCAGCATTTACTGCTCGTCTCTGATTGCCTTTGAACTGAGTGGCTTGCCCTGCCATTTTAGAGTGGGTCTGGAGTTACATGTAGGCCAGACCAGGTAAGGACAGCAGATTTCCTTCCTTAAAGAACATTAGTGAACCAGATGGGTTTTTACAACTATTGACAATGGTTTTGTGGTTGCAGAGGAGATTTACAAGGATGTTGCCTGGACTGGGAGGCATGCCTTATGAAGTTAGGTTGAGAGAGCTGGGACTCTTTTCCCTGGAGAGACGAAGGTTGAGAGGCGACCTGATAGAAGTTTACAAAATGTTGAGAGGAATAGATAGGGTGGACTCTCAGAGGCTATTTCCCCGGTTTGAAATGGTCGCTACGAGAGGACACAGATTTAAGGTGCGGGGAGGGAGGTTCAGAAGTGATGTTAGGGGTAAGTTTTTCACTCAGAGGGTGGTGAGTGAATGGAATCGGCTGCCGTCAGTGGTGGTGGAGGCGAACTCGCTGGGGTCTTTTAAAAGACTTCTGGATGAGTATATGGGGTTTAATGAGATTGAGGGTTACAGATAGGTCTGTAGGTTGGTAGGTGATGTGATCGGCGCAACTTGTGGGCCGAAGGGCCTATTTGTGCTGTAGTGTTCTATGTTCTATGTTCTATTTAATTTTTAATTCCTGATTTTTATGACATTCAAATCTCACCATCTGCCCTGGTGGGATTTGAACCCAGGTTCCCAGAACATTGGTATCAATGGGTGCTATTCTGATTGGTGGCTAGCGACTAATGGAGTGCCGCAGGGATCGGTGCTGGGGCCTCTGCTATTTACCATTTATACAGATGATCTGGAGGAGGGGGCTGAGTGTAGGGTGACAAAATTTGCTGATGACACGAAGATGAGTGGAAAAGCAAATTGCGTGGAGGGTGTGGAAAGTCTGCAGAGGGATCTGGATAGGCTGAGCGAGTGGGCGAGGACCTGGCAGATGGAGTACAATGTTAGCAAGTGTGAGATTATCCACTTTGGCAGAAATGATAGTAGGAGGGATTACTATTTAAAGGGCGAAAAGCTGCAGCATGCTACGGTGCAGAGGGACCTGGGGGTCCTTGTGCGCGAATCACAAAAACCCAGTCTGCAGGTGCAGCAGGTGATCAAGAAGGCGAATGGAATGTTGGCCTTTATAGCGAGGGGGATAGAATATAAAAGCAGGGAGGTCTTGCTGCAACTGTACAGGGTACTGGTGAGGCTGCAGCTGGAGTACTGTGTGCAGTTTTGGTCACCGCACTTGCGCGAGGATATTTTGGCCTTGGAGGGAGTGCAGAGGAGGTTCACTAGGCTGATACGGGAGATGAGGGGATTGGACTACGAAGAGAGACTAAATAGACTGGGTCTGTACTCATTGGAGTTTAGAAGGATGAGGGGGGATCGTATAGAGACGTATAAGATAATGAAAGGGATGGATAGGGTAGAGGTAGAGAGATTCTTCCCGCTTAGAAAGGATAGCAGGACTAGAGGGCACAGCCTCAAGATAAGGGGGGCGCAGTTTAGATCGGAGTTGAGGAGGAACTTCTTCACTCAAAGGGTGGTGAATCTCTGGAATTTTCTGCCCGTTGAAGTGGTGGAGGCTACCTCGCTAAATATATTTAAGTAACGGGTCAATAGGTTTTTGACAGACAAGGGAATTAAGGGTTATGGGGAGAAAGTGGGAAAGTGGAACTGATCCACTTCAGATCAGCCATGATCTCATTGAATGGCGGGGCAGGCTCGAAGGGCTAGATTGCCTACTCCTGCTCCTATTTCTTACGTTCTTATTACCCTGGATCTCTGGATTACTAGTTCAGTGACAATATGACTGTGCCACTGTCTCCCTGAAGACAAGTTTATAGAGTGTATTTTATACAGTTTTATACAATAATAGTGTGGAACCAACCATGGAACAGACTATTATGGATCTCATGTGTAATGTGATATGATTAATTAATGTAAAGTTAAACTTTATTTTTTAATCACAAGTAAGGCTTGCATTAACACTGCAATGAAGTTACTGTGAAATTCCCCTGATGATCTCCTATGATCTCATAGTAAGGATCCTCTTGACAAGAGTGATAAAAATATGATGGAATTCCACATTAAGTTTGAAGGTGAGAAACTTTGGTCTGAAACTCGTGTCTTAAACATAATTTTTAAAAGTGATTATAAAGGTTTAATGATGGAATTGATTAAAGTGAACTGGGGAAATCAATTCAGGAGGAAAATAGTATTTTCACAGCACAGATATTTAAGGAAATTGTTCCTAATTCTCAGGAAAGATATATTCAATTGAAAAAGAAAAACTACACAAGAGGGACTACAGAACTACACTATAGCTAACTAAGGAAGTTAACAAGTTAGTATCAAATTGAAAGAAAAGGTGTAGAATTAAGAATGTTGTTAGGCTTGATGATAGGAACATTTTAGAAAATAGAAAAGAATGAGTGAAAAAAGTAAAGGGAATTTTTTTAATGAGAGTAAACTAACAAGAAATATCCCGAGAACAGGGACCTAATTTATTCAACCTTTCATCAGAGGACAACCCCCTCATCTCAGGACCAATCTAGTGAACCGTCGCTGTACTGCGGCGACATGGCACAATGGTTAGCACTGCTGCCTCACATCGTCAGGGATCCGGGATTGATTCCCAGCTTCGATCACTATCTGTGTGGAGTTTGCATGTTCTACCTGAGTCTGCGTGGGTTTCCTCTGGGTGCTCTGGTTTCCTCCCATAGTCCGAAAGACATGTTGGTTTGGTGCATTGACCCAAAAAGGCGCTGGACAGTAGCGACTCGGGGAATTTCATTGCAGTGTTAATGTAAGCCTACTTGTGAGTAATAAATAAACTTTACTTTTACCAATTCAATTTTTAAATGTGGAGACCAAATCTGCACTCCAGATGTGGTCTCATCAAAATGCTGTACATTTGTCAGAAGATTTCCATATTCCTCTACACCAACCCCCTTGTGATAAAAGCCATTTGCCTTCCTAATTGTTTGCTGTGTGTACCTCAACTCTTTGCATTCTTCATTCAAGCACACCCAAGGCAGGCTCAATGGACTGAATGACCTTCTCCTCCAAGTTTTTATGTTCTTCCATAATATCAAAGAAAGATTATCTGTTGATGATCATATCCTTGTTTGTGGGATCTTTCTTTGTGCAGTTTGGCTTCACATTCCCACTGCGCGCCAGTGAATACACATCTCAACTTTTGTACTAAATTTGCTGTAAAATGATTTGCGATACCCAGTGACTCTGAAAAGTGCAATTTGGATGCAAGTCTTTCTTTTCAGATCTGAGAGCCTCCTGTTTATGGTATAGATTTTCATACTCGGCATTGACAGACTGTCCCTGACACAATATTGGCTGATTTTCAGGCTGGTGACGAGGTGGAAGCCTATCAAATCGAATGCCAGAAATCGGGAAACTGGAGTAGTAGCATTCCTACATGTAAAGGTAAGACATGACTGTGCAGGATTTGCCAAAAACAACTTAACACAGGGACATAAAAATGCGAAGCAACTAAAATAATCCTTTCATGTTCAACAACAGAATTTCTGACACAATTTCAGAGCAGCCAGCTTTTGATATTAATGCTGATTCTTTCTTCAGGAAAGTTCATGACTTGTGCTTGGAAATAATGGCTGAATGTTTAGTGATAGGTTGGGAGTCGGAGATTAAAGCTGGATTTATCACAAGTCTCTTTATTCCTAGCTTGTGAATTCGGTGTCACACTGATGAAAAGGACTTTATCTGATTCACTCCAGCCTCACTTGTAGATTCATTCCTGCAGATTTTGCATGTGGGCTACAACACGCGACAACATGCATGTTAAAAAGCATAAGCAGCAAGTAATAAGATTGACAGCCAATGGATCTGATCTAAGCTCTGCAGTCCTCTCACATCCAGCTGTGAATGGTGGTAGACAATTAAACACCTCACTGGAGGAGGATCCACAAATATCCCCATCCTTAATGATGGACCCAGCACATCAGTGTGAAAGATAAGGCTGAAACATTCGCAGCAATCTTCAGCTGGAAGTGCTGATGATCCACTTCGAAGGTTCCCAGCATAACACATGCCAGTCTTCAGCCATTTCAATTCACTCCACAATGTTAGCAAGAAACAGCTGAAGACATCAGACGCGCCAAAGACCCTGACAACATTCCAGCAATAGTACTGAAGACTTATGTTCCAGAACCTGCTGGAACCCTAATCAAGCTGTTCCAGTGGCATCTACCTGACAATGTGGAAAAGCAGGACAAATCCAACCCAGCCAATTACTGCCCAATCAGTCTACTCTCGATCATCAGTAAAGTGATGGAAGGGGTTATCGACAGCGCTATCAAGCAGCACCTGCTCAGCAATAACCTGATGTGGAGATGCCGGCGTTGGACTGGGGTAAACACAGTAAGAAGTCTGACAACACCAGATTTGAGTCCAACCAATTTGAGGCCACCAATAACCTGCTCAGTGACGCCAGTTTGGGTTTCACCCAGGGTCACCCACTAACTTCGTTACAACATTGATCCAAACTTGGATTAAAGAGCTGAACTCCAGAGGTGAGGTGAGGGTGACTGCCCTCGATATCAAGGCTGCATTTGACCGGGTGTGGCACCAAGGAGCTAGAGCGAAACTGGAGTCAAAAGAAATCAGGGAAAATCTTTCATTGGTTGGAGTTCCATTCGGCACAAAAGAAGATGGTTGTGAGAGAGGGGCAGTGGGACCATTCACAGAGAGAGAGAGAGAGAGGGGGGGCCATTCACAGAGAGAGAGAGAGAGAGAGGCCATTCACAGAGAGAGAGAGAGAGAGAGAGAGAGGCCATTCACAGAGAGAGAGAGAGAGAGCCATTCACAGAGAGAGAGGGGGACCATTCACAGAGAGAGAGGGGGGCCATTCACAGAGAGAGAGAGAGAGAGGGGGCCATTCACAGAGAGAGAGGGGGGCCATTCACAGAGAGAGAGAGAGAGAGAGAGAGGGGGCCATTCACAGAGAGAGAGAGAGGGAGGGGCCATTCACAGAGAGAGAGGGGGGCCATTCACAGAGAGAGAGAGAGAGAGAGAGGGGGCCATTCACAGAGAGAGAGAGAGAGAGGCCATTCACAGAGAGAGAGAGAGGGAGGGGCCATTCACAGAGAGAGAGGGGGGCCATTCACAGAGAGAGAGAGGGGGGGACCATTCACAGAGAGAGAGAGAGAGAGAGAGGGGGCCATTCACAGACCGAGAGTGGGGGGGCATTCACAGAGCGAGGAGGGGCATTCACAGAGAGGGGGGGCATTCACAGAGCGAGACAGAGAGAGAGAGGGGGGGGGCCCATTCACAGAGAGAGAGAGAGGGGGGCCATTCACAGAGAGGGAGAGAGAGGGGGGCCATTCACAGAGCGAGAGTGGGGGGACATTCACAGAGAGGGGGGGCCATTCACAGAGCAAGGTGGGGGCATTCACAGAAAGAGAGAGGGGCAGTAGGACCATTCACAGAGAGAGCGGGGGGGCAATGGGGCCATTCACAGTGAGAGGGAGAGAGAGAGAGAGGGGCCGTTCGCAGAGAGAGAGACAGGGGCAATGGGGCCATTCACAGTGAGAGGGAGGGGGGGCAATGGGGTCATTCTCTCTCTCTGTGAATGGCCCTATTGCCCCTGTCTCTCTCTCTCCCTCTCTCTCTGTGAATGGCCCCTCTCTCCTGGCTGTTAATGAAGAAAGGATAGTGCCACCCTCATGAGCTCATGATGCCACCACTGCCTCCTTGGAATCCCAGGGAGCGATGTCCTGTGTGAAGAAGAAGGAGAACAGTTGGAGTATGTCTGCTCTTCCCTCATGGTCTCCACTCATCTTAGTTGCTGGACCAAGGCCCTGCTCTGTCAAACCTGTGTAGTAGCTGGTGAGGAATGGGCACACCATGTTAACACATATCCAGGCATTTGGGGGAGGTGACGGTCTAATGCTATTATCACAGACGATTAATTCAGCTGACGTTCTGGAGACCCGGGGATGGCAGATGGTGGAATTTGAATTCAGTAGAAAAAATCTGGAATTAAGAACCTATTGATGACCTTGAAACCATTGTTGATTTTCGTTAAAGACCCATCTGGTTCACTAATGTCCATCTAGGGGACAAAATCTGCCATCCTTACCTGGTCTGGCCGACGTGATGCCAGAGCCACAGCAATGTGGTTGACTCTCAACTGCTCTGCAGGGGGCAATCAGGGATGGGCAATAAACACTGGCTAGCCAGTGATACCCAGATCCCACAAATGAATTTTAAAAAATCCTCCATCCCTTAAAATAAAGTTCGGGCCTCAGGCATTGAGACCCCATGGACAACACCAACAATGACAGAGCAGAATAATGTCCTATTTTCATTGCCCGGGAGCTCAGATGTTTTGACATTGCTGCCCTAAGCGAGACCTGGTGGGCAGGGAATGGCAGCTCAAGATCCAGGTGATGGTGACACTCTGAGCTGGAAAGTTAATGATGTGGGTATGCCGGCATTGGACTGGCGTAAACACAGTAAAAAGTCTGACAACACCAGGTTTTAGTCCAACCGATTTATTTGATAATAGACTCACAAGCTTTCGAGGTTTCCCTCTTCGTCAGGTGAATGGAGAGTTCTGGCCTCAGACAGAGCATATAAAGCACAGACAGTTTAGAGATTACTGATTAGAATGCGAATCCTTACACCTAACCTGCTGTTCAAGACCTGAAGTGGCTGATAATGTGTGTGGAAGGAACACTGATCACAGGTTACAGAGATGTGTATTGTCTCCAGACAGTACAGTAAGTGAGGTTTTGTAAACCCAGGCAAGTCACGGGGGTCACAGATAGTGTGACATGAACCCAAGATCCCTGTTGAGACCGTCCTCATGTGTGCGGAACTTAGCTATATCAGCCTCTGACCTTCGGGTAAGCATTCTCCAAGGTGGCCTTCACGACACACGACAGCGCAGAGTCGCTGAACAGAGACTGATAGCCAAGTTCCACACACATGAGGACGGTCTCAACAGGGATCTTGGGTTCATGTCGCACTATCTGTGACCCCCGTGACTTACCTGGGTTTACAAAACCTCACTTACTGTACTGTCTGGAGACAATACACATCTCTGTAACCTGTGATCAGTGCTCCTTCCACTCACATTGTCAGCCACTTCAGGTCTTGAACAGCAGGTTAGGTGTAAGGATTCGCATTCTAATCAGTAATCTTTAAACTGTCTGTGCTTTATATGCTCTGTCTGAGGCCAGAACTCTCCATTCACCTGACGAAGAGGGAAACCTCAAAAGCTTGTGAGTCTATTATCAAATAAATCGGTTGGACTAAAACCTGGTGTTGTCAGACTTTTTACTGGAAAGTTAAACCAGAGGAAGATGGATAGCTCACGAAGTTGGATTCACCATTAAGAACAAACTGGTTGTATGTTTCAGAGGCTCCCCTTGTGGAGTAACTGGGTTCCTGATGTCCCTTCAGCTCACGCGAGGCCAGAACCAGCGTGCTACTGCATTCCAACACTGGCAGCTGCAGACCAGTCCAAAGAAGAATTTTACTCCAGCCTCAGATATGGGTGGCACGGTAGCACAGTGGGTTAGCACTGCTGCTTCACAGCTCCAGGGACCTGGGTTCGATTCCCAGCTTGGGTCACTGTCTGTATGGAGTTTGCACATTCTCCTCGTGTCTGCATAGGTTTCCTCTGGGTGCTCCAGTTTCGTCCCACAGTCCAAAGATGTGCAGGCTAGGTTGATTGGCCATGCTAAGAAATTGCCCCTTAGTGTACTAGGATGCTTAGGTTAGAACATAGAACATTACAGCGCAGTCCAGGCCCTTCGGCCCTCAATGTTGCGCCGACCAGTGGAACCAATCTAATGTCCCTCTAACCTAAACTATTCCAATGTTATCCATATGCCTATCCACTGACCATTTGAACACCCTTAAAGTTGGCGAGTCCACAACTGCTGCAGGCAGGGCATTCCACGCCCTTACTACCCTCTGAATAAAGAACCTACCTCTGACATCCATCCTATAATTACCACCCCTTAATTTAAAGCTATGTCCCCTCATGTTAGCTATCACCATCCGAGGTAAAAGGTTCTCACTGTCCACCCTATCCAATCCTTTGATCATCTTGTATGCCTCAATTAGGTCACCTCGTAACCTCCTCTCTAATGAAAATAACCTCAAGTCCCTCAGCCTTTCCTCATAAGACCTTCTCACCATACCAGGCAACATCCTGGTAAACCTCCTCTGCACCCTTTCCAATGCTTCCACATCTTTCTTATAATGCAGTGACCAGAACTGTACGCAATACTCCAAGTGCGGCCGCACCAGAGTTTTGTACAGTTGCAACATGACCTCACAGCTCCGAAATTCAATCCCTCTACCAATAAAAGCTAACACACCGTACACCTTCTTAACAACCTTATCAACCTGGGTGCCAACTTTCAGGGAGCTATGCACATGTAACCCGAAATCTCTCTGCTCATCAACACTACTAAGAGTCCTTCCATTAGCCCTATATTCTGTATTCCTGTTACTCTTACCTCACACTTTTCTGTATTAAACTCCATTTGCCACATCTCGGCCCAGCTCTGCAGCTTATCTATGTCCCTCTGCAAACTGCAACGTCCATCCTCACTGTCTACAACTCCTCCGACTTTGGTGTCGTCAGCAAATTTACTAATCCATCCTTCTCCACCCTCAACCAGGTCATTTATAAAAATGACAAACAGCAGTGGCCCCAAAACAGATCCCTGAGATACACCACTAGTAACTGAACTCCAGGTTGAATATTTCCCATCAACCACCACCCTCTGTCTTCTATCAGCTAGCCAATTCCTGATCCAAACTGCTAAATCACCCTCAATCCCATAGAGCGATTAGTGGGTAAATATGTAGGGATATGGGGGTATGGCCTGGGTGGGATTGTAGGGTTCTACGGTTCTAATCCTTGACCTGAGTCTCAACATGGCAAGCAGATCCTCCCTGCTGACTTCAATGCAGAGTTTGAAAGGATAGAGACCCCTGGGAAGCTGTAATTAACAGAGAGAGGTTAGGGAAATCCAACACCACTGGTACCCTGCTCCTGACAAAAAGCCGAGAATCTGACAGTGTAGCACTCCCTCAGTACTGACCCTCTGACAGTGCAGCACTCCCTCAGTACTGACCCTCTGACAATGCGGCACCCCCTCAGCACTGACCCTCTGACAGTGCGGCGCTCCCTCAGCACTGACCCTCTGACAGTGCAGCACTCCCTCAGCACTGACCCTCTGACAGTGCGGCACTCCCTCAGCACTGACCCTCTGACAGTGCGGCACTCCCTCAGCACTGACCCTCTGACAGTGCGGCACTCCCACAGCACTGACCCTCTGACAGTGCGGCACTCCCTCAGCACTGACCCTCTGACAGTGCGGCACTCCCTCGGCACGGACCCTCTGACAGTGCGGCACTCCCTCAGCACTGACCCTCTGACAGTGCAGCACTCCCTCAGCACTGACCCTCTGACAGTTCATTGTTTGTGTTTACTTGGGTTGAATTAGCATAAGGTAGCGAAATATCCCCAGAAACAGAATCAGCACCTGCTGAGAGATGGTTGCAGGAAAGGGATGGGACAAGGATATGGACTGTGTGTGTGTGTGTGTGTGTGTGGGTGTTTTGGGAGTGATGCAGGGATTGTGGGAAGAGGAATAGGTGATGCTATAAAAATGTTACATCAGTAAGGAGAGAGTACTGTGATTATCAATGTGATTATTTAAAGGGTCCTACTGGTGGGATTCTGTTTCTAGTTATAGATTGTGGGGCACCGCGACCCCTGGAAGATGGAATCATCACATACCATTCAAAAGAGAACCTCACACTGTTCAGAAGTCATATTGAATATTCCTGTCCTGATTTATTTTATCACCTGGATCCTGAGCTAAATAGTAAGTGGACCAGTTTCATATAAAGGATCTCAATTTCAAATGGAAGCTGTGTGTGAACAGAAACCCCCAGAGCTGAAGTGGGAGTGGGTCATTGACAATTCACACACCCACGCATTGTCAACTAACCCGTCCTCCAACAACAGCTCTTAGTTCCATCATAGACCTTGGGTTATTAAAGGGTACATTCCAGGATACAGATGTTTCAGGCGGGATAGAGGGGGATGTAAAAGGAGTGAGGGAGTTGCACTACTGGTTAAGGAGAATATGGTGTCGATACAACCTGATGTTATCAGACTTCTTACTAAGGAGAATATCACAACTGTACTCCGGGAGGACACATCGGAGGGCTCATACAGCAAGGCAATATGGGTAGAGCTCAGGAATAGGAAAAGTGTAGTCTCAATGTTGGGGGTTTACTATAGGCTGCCCAACAGCCAGCGGGAGATTGAGGAACAGATATGTACGCAGATTTTGGCAAGGTATAAAAGTAACAGGGTTGTTGTGGTGGGAGATTTTAATTTCCCCAATATTGACTGGGACTCACTTAGTGCGAGGGGCGTGGATGGGGGAGAGTTTGTAAGGAACATCCAGGAGGGCTTCTTGAAACAGTATGTAAATAGTCCAACTAGGGAAGGGGCCATACTAGAGCTGGTATTGGGGAATGAACCCAGCCAGGTGGTCAATGTTTCAGTAGGGCAACAGTGACCACAATTCATTAAGATTTAAGATACTGATGGATAAAGATCAGTGTAGTCATCAAATTAAGGTGCTAAATTGGGGGAAGGCTAATTACAACAATATAAGGCAGGAACTGAAGAATGTAGATTGAGGGCAGATGTTTGAAGGCAAATCAACATCTGGCATGTGGGAGACTTTCAAGTGTAAATTGATAGAGATTCAGGACTGGCATATTCCTGTAAGGATGAAGAATAAGTAAGGCAAGTTTTGGGAACCTTGGATAACAAGAAATATTGTGAGCCTCGTCAAAGAGAAAAAGGAAGCCTTCTCAAAGCTCGGAGGCTGGGAACACACGAAGCAAGTGTGAAATACAAGGAAAGTAGAAAGAAACTTAAGCAAAGAGTAAGGAGGGCTAAAAGGGGTCATGAAAAATCATTGGCCTGCAAGATTAAGGAAAATCCCAGGGCTTTTTATACATATATAAAGAGCAAGAGGGTAGCCAGAGAGAGGGTTGGCCAACTCAAGGACAAGGGAGGGAATCTATGCATGGAGACAGAGGAAATGGGCAAGGTATTAAATGAGTACTTTGCGTCAGTATTCACCAACGAGAAGGACTTGGTGGATGATGAGTCTGGGAAAGGGTATATAGATAGTTTGAGTCATGTTGAGATCAAAAAGGAGGAGGTATTGGGGGTTTTTGAGAAACATTAAAGTAGACAAGTCCCCAGGGCCTGATGGGATATACCCCAGAATACTGAGAGAGACAGGGAGGAAATTGCTGGGGCCTAGAGAGAAATCTTTGTATCCTCACTGTCTACAGCGAAGGTCCCAAAGGATTGGAGAACAACCAATGTTGTTCCTTTGTTTAAGAAGGGTAGCAAGAATAATCCAGGTAATTACAGGCCGGTGAGCCTTACATCAGTGGTCAGGAAATTATTGGAGAGGATTCTTTGAGACAGGATTTATTCCCACTTGGAAATAAGTGGACCTATTTGTGAGAGGTACCATGGTTTTGTGAAGGGGAGGAAGTGATGAAGATGATTGATGAGGGTCGGGCAGTAGATGTTGTTTACATGGACTTCAGTAAGGCCTTTGACAAGGTCCCTCATGGCAGACTGGTGTAGAAGGTGAAGTTGCATGGGATCAGTGAGCTGGCAAGGTGGATACAAAACTGGCTCAGTCAAAGAAGACAGAGGGTAGCAGTGGAAGGGTGCGTTTCTGAATGGAGGGCTGTGACAAGTGGTGTTCCTCAGGGATCAGTGCTGGGACCTTTGCTATTTTTAATATATATAAATGATTTGGAGGAAAATGTAACTGGATTGATTAGTAAGTTTGTGGACAACACAAAGATTGGTGGATTTGCGGATAGCAATGAGGACCATCAGAGGATACAGCAGGATATAGATCAGTTGGAGACTTGGGTGGAGAGATGGCAGATGGAGTTTAATGCAAACAAATGTGAGATAATACATTTTGGGAGGCCTAATACAGATCGGAAATATACAGTAAATGGCAGAACCCTTAAGAGTATTGATAGACAAAGGGATCTGGATATACATGTACAGAGGTCGCTGAAAGTGGCAATGCAGGTGGGGAAGGTAGTCAAGAAGGCATATGGCATGCTTTTCTTCATCGGCCAGGGTATTAAGTTTAAAAATTGGCAAGACATGTTGCAGCTTTATAGAACCTTAGTTAGGCTGCACTTGGAATATTGTGTTCAATTCTGGTCACCACACTACCAGAAGGATGTGGAGGCTTTGGGGAGGGTACAGAAAAGATTTACCGTGATGTTGCCTGGTATGGAGGGCATTAGCTATGAGGAGAGGTTGGAGAAACTTGGTTTGTTTGGAGGAGCGACGGAGGTTGAGGGGAGACCTGATAGAAGTCTACAAGATTATGAGAGGCATGGACAGAGTGGATAGTCAGAAGCTTTTTCCCAGGGTGGAAGAGTCAATTACTAGGGGGCATAGGTTTGAGGCGCGAAGAGTAAGGTTTAAAAGAGATGTACGAGGCAGATTTTTTACAGAGAGTAGTGGGTCCCTGGAACTCGTTGTTGGGGGAGGTAGTGGACATGCTGTGGAAGTGCCGGCGTTGGACTGGGGTAAACACAGTAAAAAGTCTGACAACACCAGGTTTTAGTCCAACCGATTTATTTGATAGTAAACGCACAAGCTTTCGATGTTTCATAAGAACATAAGAAATAGGAGCAGGAGTAGGCCATCTGGCCCTTCGAGCCTGCCCCGCCATTCAATAAGATCATGGCTGATCTGTCGTGGCTCAGTTCCACTTTCCGGCCCTCTCCCCATAACCCTTAATCCCCTCTCTTATCAAAAACCCATCAACCCGCTTCTTGAAAATATTTAGCGAGGCAGCCTCCACCACTTCAACGGGTAGAGAATTCCAGAGATTCACCACCCTTTGAGTGAAGAAGTTCCTCCTCAACTCCGTTCTAAAACGGCCCCCCCTTATCTTGAGGCTGTGCCCCCTAGTCCTAGTGTCTTTTTTGAGCGGGAAGAGTCTCTCCACCTCTATCCTATCCATCCCATTCATCATCTTATACGTCTCAATGAGATCTCCCCTCATTCTTCTAAACTCCAACGAGTACAAGCCTAGTTTATTCAGCCTCTCCTCATAGCTCAAACCCCCTCAACTCCGGTATCAGCCTAGTAAACCTCCTCTGCACTCCCTCCAAGGCCAAAATATCTTTGCGCAGGTGCGGCGCCCAAAACTGCACACAGTACTCCAGCTGCGGCCTCACCAATGCCCTATACAGCTGCAGCAAGACCTCCCTACTTTTATATTCAATCCCCTTCGCTATGAAGGCCAGCATCCCATTTGCCTTCCTGACCACCTGCTGCACCTGCAAGCTGGGTTTTTGCGACTCATACACAAGGACCCCGAGGTCCCTCTGTACCGTCGCCTGCTGCAGTTTTTCGCCACGTAAGTAATAGTCCTTCCGACCATTCTTCCTACCAAAGTGGACCACCTCACACTTGCCAACATTAAATTCCATTTGCCATTTCCTGGCCCATTCGCCCAGCCTATCTAGATCCTTCTGCAGACTCTCCACACCCTCCGCACAATTTGCCATTCCCCCAATCTTGGTGTCTTTATAAATGGTAAAAAGCTGAGGCCCCAGCACCGACCCCTGGGGCACTCCACTAGTCACCATCCGCCAATCCGAATAGCACCCGTTGACCGCCACTCTCTGCCTCCTATTTGACAACCAATCCTCTATCCACGCTAACACCCTACCCCCAATTCCAAGTCCCCTGACCTTCTGCAATAACCTCTTGTGAGGTACTTTGTCAAACGCCTTCTGAAAATCCAGAAAGACCACATCCACCGGCTCTCCTCTATCGACCGCACTAGACACATCCTCACAGAACTCCAGTAAATTTGTCAGACACGACTTCCCTTTCATGAAACCGTGCTGCGTCTGCTCTATCAAGCAATTCCCTTCAAGATGCCTCGCAATTTCCTCCTTAATGACGGATTCTAACATTTTACCTACCACAGACGTTAAACTAACCGGCCTATAATTCCCTGCCTTTTGCCTGGCACCCTTCTTAAACAACGGCGTAACATTAGCCGTTTTCCAATCCTCCGGCACTTCCCCGGAATCCAGCGACATCTGGAAAATACCACCAATGCATCCACTATAACCTCTGCCATTTCTTTCAGAACCCTCGGATGCATTCCATCCGGTCCTGGGGACTTGTCCACAATCAGCCCCTCCAGTCTGTCGAGCACCGCCTCTCTAGTAACAGTAATGTCATTAAGACCCTCCAGTCCTACCACCTTTCCATCGCTAACACCCGGCAAATTATTCACGTCCGCCTCTGTGAAGACAGAAACAAAAAAGTTATTCAATACCTTAGCCATATCCCCATCCCCTACCACTAGGTCCCCTTTCTCATCCTCTAAAGGACCAACGTTCACCCTAGCCAGCCTCTTCCTTTTTATATATTTATAAAAACTCTTGCTATCCTTTTTTATATTAAGCGCTAGCCCAGCTTCATAGTTTCTCCTACCCTCCTTTATCAGCTTCTTTGTCAATCTTTGTTGACATTTAAACCTCTCCCAATCCTCTTCTCGCCCACTACTCTTAGCTACTCTAAATTCCTCTGCTTTTAATTTAACACTTTCCTTCACCTCCTTCGTTATCCATGGCTTATTACCACTCCTCCTACAGTCCTTTTTGACCATCGGAATAAATTTCTGCTGAGCACCAAGAAAGATCTCCTTAAAGATCCTCCACTGCTCCTCAGCAGACCCTCCCTCCAATGCACTCCCCCAGTCCACATTCGCCAATTCTTCTCTCATCCTACCGTACTCCCCTCTATTCAAACAAAGGACGCGTGTCCGGGAACCCACTTTCTCCTCCTCCATCTGCACCAGAAACTCCACCATACAATGATCACTCTCTCCAAGAGGATCCTTCACCGCAAGGTCCCTAATTCTACCTGCCTCATTACATAGCACCAGATCCAAGATAACTCTCCATTCACCTGACGAAGACGGAAACCTCGAAAGCTTGTGCGTTTACTATCAAATAAATCGGTTGGACTAAAACCTGGTGTTGTCAGACTTTTTACGGAGATAGTGGAAGCAGATACGGTATTGACTTTTAAAGGGAGTCTACACAAATACATGAATAGGATGGGAATAGAGTGATATGGTTCCTGGAAGGGGAGAGGGTTTTAGTTCAGTCGGGCAGCATGGTCGGTGCGGGTTTGGAAGACCAAAGGGCCTGTTCCTGTGCTGTAATTTTCTTTGTTCTTTGAATGAGGGGGAGAGTGGGATTAGACTGGGTGGGATATTAAAGGGTGAGGGGAGTGAGGGGGAGAGTGGGATTAGACTGGGTGGGATATTAAAGGGTGCGGGGAGTGAGGGGGGAGAGTGGGATTAGACTGGGTGGGATATTAAAGGGTGCGGGGAGTGAGGGGGAGAGTGGGATTAGACTGGGTGGGATATTAAAGGGTGCGGGGAGTGAGGGGGGAGAGTGGGATTAGACTGGGTGGGATATTAAAGGGTGCGGGGAGTGAGGGGGAGAGTGGGATTAGACTGGGTGGGATATTAAAGGGTGCGGGGAGTGAGGGGGAGAGTGGGATTAGACTGGGTGGGATATTAAAGGGTGCGGGGAGTGAGGGGGAGAGTGGGATTAGACTGGGTGGGATATTAAAGGGTGTGGGGAGTGAGGGGGGAGAGTGGGATTAGACTGGGTGGGATATTAAAGGGTGCGGGGAGTGAGGGGGAGAGTGGGATTAGACTGGGTGGGATATTAAAGGGTGCGGGGAGTGAGGGGGAGAGTGGGATTAGACTGGGTGGGATATTAAAGGGTGCGGGGAGTGAGGGGGGAGAGTGGGATTAGACTGGGTGGGATATTAAAGGGTGTGGGGAGTGAGGGGGAGAGTGGGATTAGACTGGGTGGGATATTAAAGGGTGCGGGGAGTGAGGGGGAGAGTGGGATTAGACTGGGTGGGATATTAAAGGGTGCGGGGAGTGAGGGGGAGAGTGGGATTAGACTGGGTGGGATATTAAAGGGTGCGGGGAGTGAGGGGGAGAGTGGGATTAGACTGGGTGGGATATTAAAGGGTGTGGGGAGTGAGGGGGGAGAGTGGGATTAGACTGGGTGGGATATTAAAGGGTGCGGGGAGTGAGGGGGAGAGTGGGATTAGACTGGGTGGGATATTAAAGGGTGCGGGGAGTGAGGGGGAGAGTGGGATTAGACTGGGTGGGATATTAAAGGGTGCGGGGAGTGAGGGGGAGAGTGGGATTAGACTGGGTGGGATATTAAAGGGTGCGGGGAGTGAGGGCGGGAGTGGGATTAGACTGGGTGGGATATTAAAGGGTGCGGGGAGTGAGGGCGGGAGTGGGATTAGACTGGGTGGGATATTAAAGGGTGCGGGGAGTGAGGGCGGGAGTGGGATTAGACTGGGTGGGATATCAGTCTGAATATTGGAAATTGTGCAATAATGTGACATTTCTGCCCTTTCAATGAGAAGTATTTTTGTGTTTTTTCTGTTATTGCGGCATTCTCTAACACTTTCCGATCACTGAAATAATATCTTCCCTGCCAGCTACTTACACCTGTATGGAGAATGGATTTTGGGTCAATGATGAGCTGGGCACCGACCTCCCTACCTGTCAGCCAGGTAAGTCCCAAAGAGTGAAGGGCAACCTTTAACATTGTGTTTTTTTGCTGCTCTGAGATTGCTCCCTGTTGCTGTGCTCTGTGTGTCTGTAAACTGCCCAATCCACGGCAGAGTTAGACAAGAATGCCTTCGAAATAGAAATTTGCATTGATCTGAATGAAGTCACATTGTAAAACTGTATGTTTAAAAATCTTTCATGGATATGGGTGTCACTGGCCAGGCTAACATTTATTTCCCATCCCTAACTGCCTTGAACTGAAGGTCTTGGGCCATTTAGGGGGCAGTTAAGCGTCAACCACATTGTGGTGGGCCTAGAGTCACATACAGAATCATAAGAGATCTCAGCACAGAAACAGGCCCTTCAGCCCATCACTTGTGCGCCGGTTAAAGACAAAGCATCTAACTATTCTAATTCCAGCAATGGGCCCATACCATGTTTGCCTTAAGTTAAAGTTTGTTTATTTGTCACAAGTAGGCTTGTATTAATACACAATGAAGTTTGTGTGAAAATCCCTGAGTCACCACTCTCCGGCACCTACTCGGGTACGCTGAGAGAGAATTTAGCACGACCAATGCACCTAACCAGCATGTCTTTCAGACTGTGGGAGGAAACTGGAGCACAAAGAAGAAACCCACAAAGACACGGGGAAAACACGCAAACTCCACACAGACAGTGACCCAAGCCGGGAATTGAACCCAGGTCCCTGGAACTGTGAGGCAGCAGTGCTAACCACTGTGCCACTGTGCCACCCATGGCATCACAAGTGCACATCTAAATACGAATTAGTGGGGGGGAGGGTCAGGGGTAGGGGGAATTACAAAACCTAAAGTAAAGGAGAGGGTTAATGTGCAGGTTAATGTTGAGGACATTCCACTAATTAAAGGAGTAGGGGGACACGGGAGAGGTTAGCAGTGTTTTTACAAAACATAGAACAAAACAGCACAGTACAGGCCCTTTGGCCCACGATGTGTGCTGACCAGTGGAACCAATCTAATGTCCCTCTAACCTAAACTATTCCAATGTTATCCATATGCCTATCCACTGACCATTTGAACACCCTTAAAGTTGGCAAGTCCACAACTGCTGCAGGCAGGGCATTCCACGACCTTACTACCCTCTGAGTAAAGAACCTACCTCTGACATCCGTCCTATAATTACCACCCCTTAATTTAAAGCTATGTCCCCTCGTGTTAGCCATCACCATCTGAGGAAAAAGGCTCTCACTGTCCACCCTATCCAATCCTTTGATCATCTTGTATGCCTCAATCAGGTCACCTCGTAACCTTCTTCTCTCCAATGAAAATAACCTCAAGTCCCTCAGCCTTTCCTCATAAGACCTTCCCACCATACCAGGCAACATCCTGGTAAACCTCCTCTGCACCCTTTCCAATGCTTCCACATCTTTCTTATAATGCAGCGACCAGAACTGTACGCAATACTCCAAGTGCGGCCGCACCAGAGTTTTGTACAGTTGTAACATGACCTCACAGCTCCGAAATTCAATCCCTCTACCAATAAAAGCTAACACACCGTACGCCTTCTTAACAACCTTATCAACCTGGGTGCCAACTTTCAGGGAGCTATGCACACGTACCCCGAGATCTCTCTGCTCGTCAACACTACTAAGAGTCCTTCCATTAGCCCTATATTCTGTACTCCTGTTATTCTTACCAAAGTGAATCACCTCACACTTTTCCGTATTAAACTCCATCTGTCACCTCTTGGCCCAGCTCTGCATCTTATCTATGTCCCTCTGCAAACTGTAACATCCATCCTCACTGTCTACAACTCCTCCAACTTTGGTGTCGTCAGCAAATTTACTAACTTACTAATCGGGTCCAGATAAAGGCTGGGATGAAGACGCTTTACCTGAATGCACGAAGCATTCGAAGCAAAGTGAATGAGCTGATGGCACGCATCAGCACAAATGGATATGATCTCGTGGCCATTACAGAAACGTGGTTGCAGGGTGACTGGGACTGGGAACTGAATATCCAGGGGCATCAGGTATTTAGGAAGGATAGACGGGAGGAAAAAGGGGGTGGGGTAGCTCTGTTAATCAAGGATAATATCAGGGCGGTAGTAAAGGAAGATATAGGCTCCAAAGAGCAAAATGTGGAATCGTTGTGGGTGGAGATAAGGAATAGTAAGGGGAGGAAGACGCTGGTGGGTGTGGTCTATAGGCCCCCAAATAATAACTTGGAGGTTGGGCGGGTTATGAACAAGCAAATAAATGATGCGTGCAGAAACGGAACGGCATTAATTATGGGGGATTTCAATCTGCATATTGATTGGTTGACCCATGTCGGACGCGGTGGGCTTGAGGAAGAGTTCTTGGAATGCTGTCGGGATAGTTTCCTTGAACAGTGTGTGATGGAACCGACAAGGGAGCGAGCTATCTTAGATCTGGTGTTATGTAATGAGGCAGGTAGAATTAGGGATCTTGTTGTGAGGGATCCTCTTGAGATGAGTGATCATTTTATGGTTGAGTTTTTGATGCAGATGGAGGATGAGAAAGTAGGGTCCCGGACCTGTGTCCTCTGTTTGAACAGAGGGGAGTACGATAGGATGAGAGAGGAATTGGCAAATGTAGACTGGGGGCGCAGATTGGCTGGTAGGACTGCTGAGGAACAGTGGAGGATCTTTAAGGAGATCTTTTTCGGTGCTCAGCAGAAATTTATTCCGATGGTAAAGAAGGAGCGTAGGAGAAGGGATAACCAGCCGTGGTTATCGAAGGAAATAAAGGAGTATTAAATTAAAAGCTGATGCGTTTAGAGTGGCTAAAAGTAGTGGCGAGTAGAAGATTGGGAGAAGTTTAAAAGTCAACAAAGAATGACTAAGAAGTTGATAAAGAAAGGAAGGATAGACTATGAAGCTAAACTAGCACTAAACATAAAAAAGGACAGTAAGAGTTTTTATAAATATATAAAGAGGAAGAAGCTGGCTAGAGTGAATGTTGGACCCTTAGAGGATGAGAGGGGGGATTTAGTAGTGGGGTATGAGGAAATGGCTGAGGCCTTGAATAAGTTTAGAACATAGAACATAGAACACTACAGCACAAACAGGCCCTTCGGCCCACGAGTTGCGCCGATTTTTGCCTCGGTCTTCACGGAGGAGGACACGAATAGTTTGCCGGGTATTAAAGATAGAAGGAAGGTAGGAGTTGAGGGCCTGAATGCGATTACTGTCACTAGAGAGGTAGTGCTTGATCGACTAGCAGGACTGATGATGGACAAGTCCCCAGGACCGGATGGAATGCATCCCAGGGTTCTGAAGGAAATGGCAGAGGTGATAGTGGATGCCTTCGTGATTATTTACCAAACTTCGCTGGATTCCGGGGAAGTGCCGGAAGATTGGAAAATGGCTAATGTTATGCTGCTGTTTAAAAAAGGTAGCAGGCAAAAGGCAGGGAATTATAGGCCGGTTAGTTTAACGTCTGTTGTTGGAAAAATGCTTGAATCCGTCATCAAAGAAGAAATAGCGAGACACCTTGAGAAGAATTGTTTGATAGAGCAGACGCAGCACGGATTCGTTAAGGGGAAGTCGTGTCTGACAAATTTATTGGAATTCTATGAGGATGTGACTAGTGCGGTAGACAGAGGGGAACCGGTGGATGTGGTGTTTTTAGATTTCCAAAAGGTGTTTGATAAGGTGCTGCACAAAAGGTTGCTTCAGAAGATTAGGGGGCATGGAGTTGGGGGGAAAGTTTTAGCATGGATAGAGGATTGGTTGTCTAATAGGAGGCAGAGAGTTGGTATCAATGGGTGCTATTCTGGTTGGCGGTTGGTGACTCATGGAGTGCCGCAGGGATCGGTGCTGGGGCCTCAGCTATTTACCATTTATATAGATGATCTGGAGGAGGGGGCTGAGTGTAGGGTGTCGAAATTTGCTGATGACACGAAGATAAGTGGAAAAGCAAATTGTGCGGAGGGTGTGGAAAGTCTGCAGTGGGATCTAGATAGGCTGAGCAAGTGGGCGAGGACCTGGCAGACGGGGTACAATGTTAGCAAGTGTGAGGTTATCCACTTTGGTAGAAATAATAGTAGGAGGGATTATTATTTAAAGGGCGAAAAGCTGCAGCGTGCTACGGTGCAGAGGGACCTGGGGGTCCTTGTGCACGAGTCACAAAAACCCAGTCTGCAGGTGCAGCAGGTGATCAAGAAGGCAAATGGGATGCTGGCCTTTATAGCGAGGGGGATAGAATATAAAAGTAGGGAGGTCTTGCTGCAACTGTACAAGGCACTGGTGAGGCCGCAGCTGGAGTACTGTGTGCAGTTTTGGTCGCCGCACTTACGCAAGGATATTTTGGCCTTGGAGGGAGTGCAGAGGAGGTTCACTAGGCTGATACCGGAGATGAGGGGGTTGGACTATGAAGAGAGGCTGAATAGACTAGGTCTGTACTCGTTGGAGTTTAGAAGGATGAGGGGGGATCTTATAGAGACATATAAGATAATGAAGGGGATGGATAGGGTAGAGGTAGAGAGATTCTTCCTGCTCAGAAAGCACAGCAGGACTAGAGGGCACAGCCTCAAGATAAGGGAGGAGCAGTTTAGAATGGAGTTGAGGAGGAACTTCTTCACTCAAAGGGTGGTGAATCTCTGGAATTCTCTGCCCGTTGAAGTGGTGGAGGCTACCTCGCTAAATATATTTAAGACATGGGTAGATAGGTGTTTGGTAGGCAAGGAAATTAAGGGTTATGGGGAGAAAGCGGGAAAGTGGAACTGAGCCACTTCAGATCAGCCATGATCTTATTGAATGGCGGGGCAGGCTCGAAGGGCTCAATGGCCTACTCCTGCTCCTATTTCTTATGTTCTTATGTTATCTGTACCCTGGAACATGAGCTGCCAGTCCTGTCCCTCCCTTAGCCATGTTTCAGTAATTGCTATCATATCCCAGTCCCATGTATCCATCAATGCCCTGAATTCATCTGCCGTGCCCATCAGGCCTCTTGCATTGAAATAAATGCAGTTGAATCTAGACTTCCCTTCCACTCTGCTCTGCTTTCTCAGTCCATGTGTCCTGTCACATTTTGTACGCTCTCTGTTTTATTTCTCTGAGTCTTACTGGACCCATTCTCTGAGCTGTCCACAGTCTCTGTACTCTGTACTGTGGCACTTTTTAATTTTGTCTTTGGTTTCTCTGCCTTCCACTTTTCCCCTTACTGCCTTTTGTTTCTGTCCCCACTTTACTTCCCTCTGACTTCCTGCATCGGTTCCCATCCCCCCGCCACATTAGTTTAAACCCTCCCCAACTTCTCGTATCATAGGTGGTAACCAGGCAGAATAATACATGGTCATAATTCAGAAGTTTAATTCACGTACTGCTATTGGCACCACGATTCCTATATATCAGTTGTTAGTATCGATCCCAGAGACCGGTGTGGAGTATAGTTCGTGTACGTTACAGAGTCAGAGCGTCATACGATGCAGAAAAGGCCCATTCGGCCCATCAAGTCCACACCAACAATAACTACCATTAAAGTCACGATAATCCCATTTTCCAACACTTGTCCCTTATCCTTGAATGTTTTGATATTTCAAGTGCTCATCTAAATATTTCCTAAAGGTTTCCAGCCTCCACAACCTTTCCAGGCAGCACATTCCAAATTTCCACCATTCTCTAAGGGAAAAAATGTTTTCTCAAATTTCCTCTGAATCTCTTGCCCATTACTCTAAAACGACACCCCCTTGTGATTGACCCTTCAACCAAGGGGAACAGCTGCTCCCTATTCCCCCTGTCCCTACCCCTCATAATCTTATACACCTCGATCATGTCCCCCCTCAGCCTTCTCTGCTCTAGGGAAAACAATCCAAGCCCATCCAGCCTGTCCTTACAGCTCAAATGTTCCACCCCAGGCAGCATCCTGGTGACTCTCTTCTGCATCCCCTCCAGTACAATCACATCCTTCCTATAGTGAGGTGACCAGAACTGCACACAGTACCCCAGCTGTGGTCCAACCAACACCCTGTACAACTCCAACATTACCCCCTTACTCTTACATTCTATACCACAACTGATAAAAGAAAATGTCCCCTATGCCCTCTTAACAATCCTATTTATCTGCTCTGTCACCTTCAGGGATCTGTGAATAATTACACCAAGATTCATATGTACCCCTGAGCTTCAGTGTCCTGCCATTTATTAAATACTCCCTTCTTTTGTTACTTCAGGTACACCAGTTATCAGTAGAATTCAGATGCACTAGGTTGGAGTATAATTTATGTACACTAGTTGGCTGTTTAATTTATGTACAGCAGGTGACAGTATTGTCCACATACAGCAGCTGTCGGTTGCATTCCATCAGATTGGAGTATAATTCATGTACACCGGGTGGCAGTGTAATTCATGTACACCGGGCGGCGGTATAATTCATGTACACCGGGCGGCGGTATAATTCATGTACACCGGGCGGCGGTATAATTCATGTACGCCGGGCAGCAGTGTAATTCATGTACGCCGGGCGGCAGTGTAATTCATGTACGCCAGGCGGCAGTGTAATTCATGTACACCGGGCGGCGGTATAATTCATGTACGCCGGGCAGCAGTGTAATTCATGTACGCCGGGCGGCAGTGTAATTCATGTACGCCAGGCGGCAGTGTAATTCATGTACACCGGGCGGCGGTATAATTCATGTACGCCGGGCAGCGGTATAATTCATGTACGCCGGGCGGCGGTATAATTCATGTACGCCGGGCGGCAGTGTAATTCATGTACGCCGGGCAGCAGTGTAATTCATGTACGCCGGGCGGCAGTGTAATTCATGTACGCCAGGCGGCAGTGTAATTCATGTACACCGGGCGGCGGTATAATTCATGTACGCCGGGCAGCAGTGTAATTCATGTACGCCGGGCGGCAGTGTAATTCATGTACGCCAGGCGGCAGTGTAATTCATGTACACCGGGCGGCGGTATAATTCATGTACGCCGGGCGGCGGTATAATTCATGTACGCCGGGCGGCGGTATAATTCATGTACGCCGGGCGGCAGTGTAATTCATGTACGCCGGGCAGCAGTGTAATTCATGTACGCCGGGCGGCAGTGTAATTCATGTACGCCGGGCGGCAGTCTAATTCATGTACGCCGGGCGGCAGTCTAATTCATGTACACCGGGCGGCAGTATAATTCATGTACACCGGGTGGCAGTGTAATTCATGTACACCGGGCGGCAGTATAATTCATGTACACCGGGTGGCAGTGTAATTCATGTACACTGGGTGGCAGTGTAATTCATGTACACTGGGTGGCAATGTAACTCATGTACACCGGGTGGCAGTATAATTCATGTACATCGGGCGGCAGTATAATTCATGTACACTGGGTGGCAGTGTGATTCATGTACACTGGTCAGCAATATAATTCATGTACACCGGGTGGCAGTATAATTCATGTACACCGGGTGGTAGTGTAATTCATGTACACCGGGTGGCAGTGTAATTCATGTACACCGGGCGGCAGTATAATTCACGTACACCGGGCGGCAGTGTAATTCATGTACACCGGGTGGCAGTACAATTCACGTACACTGGGCGGCAGTGTAATTCATGTACGCTGGGCGGCAGTGTAATTCATGTACGCCGGGCGGCAGTCTAATTCATGTACGCCGGGCGGCAGTGTGATTCATGTACACTGGGTGGCAGTGTGATTCATGTACACTGGGTGGCAGTGTGATTCATGTACACTGGTTAGCAATATAATTCATGTACACCGGGTGGCAGTATAATTCATGTACACCGGGTGGCAGTGTAATTCATGTACACCGGGTGGCAGTGTAATTCATGTACACCGAGCGGCAGTATAATTCATGTACACCGGGTGGCAGTGTAATTCATGTACATCGGGTGGCAGTGTAATTCATGTACACTGGGTGGCAGTGTAATTCATGTACACTGGCTGGCAGTGTGATTCATGTACACTGGGTGGCAGTGTGATTCATGTACACTGGTTAGCAATATAATTCATGTACACCGGGTGGCAGTATAATTCATGTACACCGGGTGGCAGTATAATTCATGTACACCGGGTGGCAGTGCAATTCATGTACACCGGGTGGCAGTGCAATTCATGTACACCGGGTGCAGTGTGATTCATGTACACCGGGTGGCAGTGCAATTCATGTACACCGGGTGGCAGTGTAATTCATGTACATCGGGTGGCAGTGTGATTCATGTACACTCGCTGGCAGTGTAATTCATGTACACCGGGTGGCAGTGTGATTCATGTACACTCGCTGGCAGTGTAATTCATGTACACCGGGTGGCAGTGTGATTCATGTACACTCGGTGGCAGTGTAATTCATGTACACCGGGTGGCAGTGTAATTCATGTACATCGGGTGGCAGTGTAATTCATGTACACTGGGTGGCAGTGTAATTCATGTACACTGGGTGGCAGTGTGATTCATGTACACTGGGTGGCAGTGTGATTCATGTACACTGGTTAGCAATATAATTCATGTACACCGGGTGGCAGTATAATTCATGTACACCGGGTGGCAGTATAATTCATGTACACCGGGTGGCAGTGCAATTCATGTACACCGGGTGGCAGTGCAATTCATGTACACCGGGTGCAGTGTGATTCATGTACACCGGGTGGCAGTGCAATTCATGTACACCGGGTGGCAGTGTGATTCATGTACACTCGCTGGCAGTGTAATTCATGTACACCGGGTGGCAGTGTGATTCATGTACACTCGCTGGCAGTGTAATTCATGTACACCGGGTGGCAGTGTGATTCATGTACACTCGGTGGCAGTGTAATTCATGTACACCGGGTGGCAGTGTAATTCATGTACACTGGTTCGCAATATAATTCTCATACATTGGATTTCAGTGAATGAAAATATCATTTACATCTCAGAAAATCAAAACTGAATGAGGGTTAACACAAAAGATCTAGGAAAAAGGTTTACAAATCATTAAAACAGCATTACGTTTAACAATGCACTTAACAATGTTGAAGAAACACTGGACTTTATGTTGAGGAATATAAAATGGAAATGTTATCAAATTATGTTAATCTTGGCAGTTTCCAGTTGGTGCACTCGGTCAGTTCTGCTTCTAATCAGATATTAAAAAAAATTGAATCATTGTAAAAAATGCAAACAGGTCTTATGGAGTGATCTGAGATTTTGGAGATGAGTTATTGGGATGGATTTAACAGGTTGCAGCTTTTGCTTTGGTCAATGAAGGTGATCTGATTAGAGAGTGTAAAATAATAAATGCTTTGGACAGATTAAATGGAGAGAATATTCCACCTTGCTGGAGAATCAGAAATTTGAGATCACAAAGACAAGCTAGTTCTCAATAAACCCAAGAAGGAGAGAAGAATAAACTGCCTCTTCCAGTGCAGAATATGATTAAAACGTGATCTCACTACGACAGGAAGTCAGTGAGATAAATTCCTTCGGTGCATTCTAAAGAAACCTTGGTGAGTATGTGAAGGAAAAGGGCAGTGGAAATATTGGAGATGAGACAGATGAAATGAGAGAAGCCTCATTTGGATTGGAAACAGACTTGTTGTTCTGAAGAGTCTGATTAAACAGCAGCTCAGAACAGTTGCACCTGATCATGGAGCAGTCAACCGATTAGATATGTAGACATGAGGGTCCCAGCCAATCATGAAAGACAGGGCGGTAAGAAATCAGTGAGCCATTACTGCTTCATTGAATGAATGTCCAGGTGCGATATCTCAACAACACTCAAACAGGCTGATTGTCAGGAGTAACTCCCCAAAGTTACCAGCATTCAAACAGTAACATTCCATGAAATCGAGGGATCTTGTTGTGATATGGATGCAATCAGGATGCCATGGGCCTGGCCTGTCGCTCCGTATCCTTACTGAGCCTTCAGTGACCCTCAGCCTTCATCACCCTTGTCCAGCCATCATTCATCCTAGATTTTCCGTCTGAATAACAATTGGCTTTCTGGCACATTCGAAGAGCAACTCCTCGGCCCCATCACACAGGCCCTGCTTCACCAGACTGTGCTCTACAACCAGAGAGCTTCTCAATCCACTGAATGGACATACAGCAGCCTCAGGCAAGGCTAGGGAGGTGGGGTCTGCTTCCTAATCAACACCTTGTGGTGCCTAGACGTAGCAACACGAGGGAGTTTCTGCTCCCCGGACTCAGAATACCTAATGTTAAAATGCTGCCCTTACTACCTTCCGCGGAGTTTACCTCAGTTGTCCTGCCAATAGATTACATCCCACCCTATGCGGACGTGAAGATAGCACTGAATGAAATATACACCAATACAAATAGCCTTGAGACAAGGCCTTGTTCATTGTGGCTGGGGACTTCAATCAGGTCAAGCTCAAGAGCATCCTATCAATGTGTATCTTACTTGTATCTTACTCCACCACAAACATCCTAGACCATTGCTACACAAATATCAAACATGCCTACCATTCTAGCGCCCGCCCACACTTTGGTAAATCAGACCATAAGGCTGTACTGCTCCCGGCTAACAAATAAAAACTGGAACGGGAGGATCTGACATAGAAACTCATGTGATAGAGTCATAGAGGTTTACAGCATGGAAACAGGACCTTTGCTCCAACTTGTCCATGCTGCCCTTTTTTTTAAACCCTTAAGCTAGTCCCAATTGCCCGTATTTGGCCCATATCCCTCTGTACCCATTTTACCCATGTAACTATCTAAACACTTTTTTAAAAGACAAAATTATACCCACCTCTAATACTACCTCTGACAGCTTGTTCCAGACATTCACCACCCTCTGTGTGAAAAAAATGCCCTTTGGACTCTATTGTACAAAAGAACATAAGGACTAGGAGCAGGAGTGAACCATCTGGCCCATCGAGTCTCCCCCTGCCATTCAATAAGATCATGGCTGATCTTTTCATGTACTGAATTCCACTTACCTGCCCGCTCACCATACCCGTTAATTTCTTTACTGTTCAAAAATTTATCTATCCTTGCCTTAAAAACATTCAGTGAGGGAGCCTCAACTGCTTCACTGGGCAGGGAATTCCACAGATTCACAACCCTTTGTGTGAAGAAGTTCCTCCTCAACTCAGTCCTAAATCTGCTCCCCCTTATTTTGAGGCTATGCCCCCTAGTTCTAGTTTCACCCGCCAGTGGAAACAACTTCCCTGGAAGTTGTTCATCTTATCTATTCATCTTGTTCATCTTATCTATTCATCTTGTCTATTCCCTTCATAATCTTATATGTTTCTACAAGATCTCCCTCATTCATAGAACATAGAACATTACAGCGCAGAACAGGCCCTTCGGCCCACGATGTTGCGCCAACCAGTTAAAAAGCAATGACCCTCTAACCTAAACCAAACCCTTTCCATCCATAAACCTATCCACGGATCTCTTAAACGCCCCCAAACTAGGCACATTTACAACTGCAGCAGGCAGGGCATTCCAATCCCTCACCACCCTCTGGGTAAAGAACCTACCCCTGACATCCGTCCTATAACTACCACCCCTTAATTTAGTGCTATGCCCCCTCATGCTAGCTTTCTCCATCCGAGGGAAAAGGCTAACACTGTCCACCCTATCTAAACCTCTAATCATCTTATATGTTTCAATAAGGTCCCCTCTTAGCCGCCTTCTTTCTAACAAAAACAACCTCAAATCCCTCAGTCTCTCCTCATAGGACCTCCCCTCCATACCAGGCAACATCCTGGTAAACCTCCTCTGCACCCTCTCCAAAGCCTCCACATCCTTCCTATAATGTGGGGACCAGAACTGCACACAATACTCCAAGTGCGGCTGCACCAGAGTCTTGTACAGTTGCAACATGACGCTGCGGCTCCTAAATTCAATCCCCCTACCAATAAACGCCAAGACACCGTATGCCTTCCTAACAACCCTATCTACTTGATTCCCAACTTTCAGGGATCTATGTACACATACACCTAGATCCCTCTGTTCATCCACACTATTCAGAGTCCTCCCGTTAGCCCTATACTCTACACATCTGTTATTCCTGCCAAAGTGAATTACCTCACACTTTTCCACATTAAACTCCATCCGCCACCTCTCGGCCCAGCTCTGCAACTTGTCCAAGTCCCCCTGTAAACTAAGACACCCTTCCTCACTATCTACCACACCTCCGACTTCGGTGTCATCAGCAAATTTACTAATCCACCCAACTATACCCTCATCCAGATCATTTATAAAAATTACAAACAGCAGTGGCCCCAAAACAGATCCCTGAGGCACACCACTCGTAACCGAACTCCATGACGAATACTTACCATCAACCACTACCCTCTGTCTCCTATCCGCCAGCCAATTCCTGATCCAATTACCTAAATCACCCTCAATCCCATACATCTGCATTTTCTGCAGAAGCCTTCCATGGTGAACCTTATCAAACGCCTTACTAAAGTCCATATATACCACGTCAACTGCCTTACCCCCGTCCACCTCTTTGGTCACTTTCTCAAAAAACTCAATAAGGTTAGTAAGGCACGACCTACCCTCCACAAAACCATGCTGACTATCTCCAATCAATTCATTACTCTCCAAATAACTATAAATCCTATCCCTAATAATTTTTTCTAAAACCTTACCCACAACAGAAGTAAGACTCACCGGTCTATAATTCCCGGGGAAGTCTCTGTTCCCCTTCTTAAACAATGGGACAGCATTCGCTATCCTCCAATCTTCTGGCACTACACCTGTGACCAACGACGACCTGAAGATCAGAGCCAGAGGCTCTGCAATTGCCTCTCTTGCCTCCCAGAGAATCCTAGGGTAAATCCCGTCTGGCCCAGGGGACTTATCTATTTTCAAACCCTCAAGAATATCTAGCACATCCTCCTTATCAACTGCAATACTATCCAGTTTACAACCCTGTAACCCAGTGTTCTCCACAGCTACATTTATGTCCTCCTGTGTGAAGACCGAAGAGAAATATTGGTTCAATGCCTCTCCAATCTCTTCCGGCTGCACACACAAATTCCCACTGCTGTCTCTAACTGGCCCCAATCTTGCCCTAACCAACCTTCTGTTCTTAACATATCTATAGAACGCCTTCGGATTCTCCTTAATCCTATCAGCCAAAGTCTTCTCATGTCCTCTTTTAGCCCTTCTTAACTCACTCTTTAACTCCCTCCTAGCCAATCTAAAGCTTTCTAGTGCACGACCTGAGCCCTCAAGTCTCATCCGGACATAAGCCTCCTTTTTCTTTTTAACCAGCGAACCAACTTTCTTAGTGCACCACGGTTCCCTAGCTCGACCAATTCCTCCTTGCCTGACAGGGACATACATATCAAGGACTCACAGAAGCTGCTCCTTGAAAAAACTCCACATTTCGGACGTTCCGAGACCCTGTAGTCTCCTAGTCCAACCTATGCTTCCTAATTCTCTCCTAATAGCCTCATAATTACCCTTCCCCCAGCTAAAACTACTGACCCGAGGTTCATGCCTATCCCTTTCCATCACTAAGGTGAACGTAACCGAATTGTGGTCACTATCACCAAAATGCACACCAACTTCCAAGTCTAGCACCTGGTCTGGCTCATTTCCCAGCACCAAATCCCATATAGCCTCACCTCTAGTTGGCCTATCAACATACTGAGTCAAAAAACCTTCCTGCACGCTTTGCACAAAAACTGACCCCTCTAACGAGCTAGAGCTATAGCTATTCCAATCAATATTAGTAAAGTTAAAGTCCCCCATAACAATTACCCTATTACTTTCACTCCTATCCAGGATCGTCTCCGCAATCCTTTCCTCAACCTCTCTAGAACTTTTAGGAGGTCTATAAAAGACTCTCAACAGGGTGACCTCTCCTCTCCTATTTCTAACCTCAGCCCCATACTACCTCAACAGACAAGTCCTCATCAAACTTCCTCTCTGACACTGTGATACAATCCTTGACTAATAATGCTACCCCTCCCCCCCTTCTACCTCCTTCTCTGCTCCGACTGAAGCATTTGAACCCCGGAACCTGCAACAACCATTCCTGACCCTGCTCTATCCATGTCTCTGAAATGGCCACAACATCAAAGTCCCAGGTACTGATCCACGCTGCAAGTTCATGCACTTTATTGCGAATACTCCTCGCATTAAAGTATACGCATTTCAAACCCTGCTCCGCTTCACCCCCACGATGCCGTGCATTGCAGACCCCATCTATGCCCCCCTCACTTTCACCCCCGCTACTCAGGATCCCACCTGAATTCCAATGAGTATAGCCCCAGTCTACTCAGTCTCTCCTCATAAGCCACCCTCTCAACTCTGGAATCAACCTAGTGAATCTCCTCTGCACCTCCTCCAGTGCCAGTATATCCTTTCTCAAGTAAGGAGACCAAAACTGTACACAGTATTCCAGGTGTGGCCTCACCAGTACCTTATACAGCTGCAACATAACCTCACTGTTTTTAAACTCCATCCCTCTAGCAATGAAGGACACAATTCCATTTGCCTTCTTAATTACCTGCTGCAACTGCAAACCAACTCCTTGAGATTCCTGCACAAGGACACCCAGGTCCCTCTGCACAGCAGCATGCTGCAATTTTTTACCATTTAAATAATGATCCATTTTGCTGTTATTCCTACCAAAATGGATGACCTCACATTTACCAACATTGTACTCCATCTGCCAGACTCTCACCTACTCACTTAGACTATCTATATCCCTTTGCAGACTTTCAGCATCCTCTGCACACTTTGCTCTGCCACTCATCTTAGTGTCATCTGCAAATTTTGACACACTACACTTGGTCCCCAACTCCAAATCATCTATGTAAATCATAAAAAATTGCAGTCCCAACACTGATCCCTGAGGCACACCACTAGTCACTGATCGCCAACCAGAAAAACACCCATTTACGCCCACTCTTTGCTTTCTGTTAGTTAACCAATCCTCAATCCATGCTAATACATTACCCGTAACACCGTGCATCTTTATCTTATGCAGCAGTCTTTTGTGCAGCACTTTGTCAAATGCCTTCTGGAAATCCAGATACACCACATCCACAGGCTCCCCATTGTCCACTGAACATGTAATGTTCTCAAAGAATTCCACCAAATTAGTCAAACATGACCTGCCCTTCATGAACCCATGCTGTGTCTTACCAATGGGACAGTTTATATCCAGATGTCTCGCTATTTCCTATTTTCGAGAAAGGGAAGAGGGATAGCCCGGGAAATTACCAACCGGTGAGTCTGACCTCAGTGGTTGGTAAGTTGATGGACAGGATAATGAGGGACAGGATTTATGAACATTTACAGAAGTTTAGTATGATCAAAAGTAGTCAGCACGGCTTTGTCAAGGGCAGGTCGTGCCTTACGAGCCTAGTTTCATTCTTTGAAAATGTGACTGAACACATTGACAGAGGAAGAGCGGTGGATGTGGTTTACACGGACTTCAGCAAGGCGTTTGATAAGGTCCCCCATGCAAGACTTCTTGAAAAGGTGAGAGGGCATAGGATCCAAGGGGCTGTTGCCTTGTGGATCCAGAACTGGCTTGCCTGCAGAAGGCAGAGAGTGGATGTGGATGGGTCTTTTTCTGCGTGGAGGTTGGTCACCAGTGGAGTGCCCCAGGGATCTGTTCTAGGACCCTTGCTATTCATCATTCTCATAAATGACCTGGATGAGGAAGTGGAGGGATGGGTTGGTAAGTTTGCCGACAACACGAAGGTTGGTGGCGTTGTGGATAGTCTGGAGGGATGTCAGAAGTTGCAGCAAGACATAGATAGGATGCAAGACTGGGCGGAGAAGTGGCCATGGTATGCTTCTGCATACCATGGTATGCTTCTGCAGAAAATGCAGATGTATGGGATTGGTGGTAATTTAGGTACTTGGATCAGGAATTGGTTAGCAGATAGAGACAGAGGGTGGTGGCTGATGGTAATTATTCATCATGGAGTTCGGTTACGAGTGGTGTGCCTCAGGGATCTGTTTTGGGGCCACTGCTGTTTGTAATCTTTATTAATGATCTGGATGAGGGTATAGTTGGGTGGATTAGTAAGTTTGCTGATGACGCCAAAGTCGGAGGTGTGGTAGATTGTGAGGAAGGGTGTCGAAGTTTGCAGGGTGACTTGGACAGGTTGCAGAGCTGGGCCGCGAGGTGGCGGATGGAGTTTAATGCGGAGAAGTGTGAGGTAATCCATTTCGGTAGGAATAACAGATGTGTTGAGTATAGGGCTAACGGGAGGACTTTGAATAGAGTGGAGGAGCAGAGGGATCTAGGTATATGTGTACATAGATCCCTGAAAGTTGGGAATCAAGTAGATAAGGTTGTTAAGAAGGCATACGGTGTCTTGGCGTTTATTGGTAGGGGGATTGAATTTAGGAGTCGCAGCGTCATGTTGCAACTGTACACAACTCTGGTGCGGCCGCACTTGGAGTACTGTGTGCAGTTCTGGTCCCCACATTACAGGAAGGATGTAGAGGCTTTGGAGAGGGTGCAGAGGAGGTTTACCAGGATGTTGCCTGGTATGCAGGGGAGGTCCTATGAGGAGAGACTGAGGGATTTGGGGTTGTTTTCACTGGAAAGAAGGCGGCTAAGAGGGGATCTTATAGAAACATATAAGATGATTAGAGGTTTAGATAGGGTGGATGGTGATAGCCTGTTTCCTCGGATGGAGAAATCTAGCACGAGGGGGCATGGCTTTAAATTAAGGGGGGGTAGTTATAGGACGGATGTCAGGGGCAGGTTCTTTACCCAGAGGGTGGTGAGGGACTGGAATGCCCTGCCTGCTGCAGTTGTAAATGTGCCTAGTTTGGGGGCGTTTAAGAGATTGGTGGATAGGTTTATGGACGAAAAGGGATTGGTTTAGATTAGTGGGTCAATGTTTTTTTTTAAAAATAAGACTGGTCGGCGCAACATTGTGGGTCGAAGGGCCTGTTCCGCGCTGTAATGTTCTATGTTCTATGTTCTAGATGGACTTCAACACGGATAAATGTGTAGTGGTCCATTTTGGCAGGTCCATTGGGATGAAGGAGTACAATATCACGGGTAAGAGTCTTAGCAGTGTTGAGGAGCAGAAGGATCTTGGGGTCCGGGTCCATAGGATTCTTAAATCGGCCTCACAGGTGGAGGATGTGGTCAAGAAGGTGTATGGTGTATGGCCTTCATTAATCGAGGGATTGAGTTTAGGAGTCGGGAGATAATGCTGCAACTTTATAAGACCCTTGTCAGACCCCACTTGGAGTACTGTGCGCAGTTCTGGTCGCCTCACTACAAGAAGGGTGTGAAAGCAATTGAGAGGGTGCAGAGGAGATTTACAAGGATGTTGCCTGGATTGGGAGGCACGCCTTATCAGGATAGGTTGAGGGAGCTAGGTCCCTTCTCCCTGGAGAGACGAAGGATGAGACAAGGTACAAGGTTTGACAAGGTACCTCACAAGAGGTTATTGCAGAAGGTCAGGGGACATGGAGTTGGGGGTAGGGTGTTAGCGTGGATAGAGGACTGGTTGTCAAATAGGAGGCAGAGAGTGGGGGTCAATGGGTGCTATTCGGATTGGCGGTTGGTGACTAGTGGAGTGCCTCAGGGGTCGGTGCTGGGGCCTCAGCTATTTACCATTTATATAGATGATCTGGAGGAGGGAACCGAGTGTATGGTGTCGAAATTTGCTAATGACAGCAAGATTGGTGGAACGGCAAATTGCGCGGAGGGTGTGGAGAGTCTGCAGAAGGATCTAGATAGGCTGGGCGAATGGGCCAGGAACTGGCAAATGGAATTTAATGTTGGCAAGTGCGAGGTGGTCCACTTTGGTAGGAATAATGGTAGGAAGGATTATTACTTTCGTGGAGAAAAACTGCAGCAGGCGACGGTGCAGAGGGACCTCAGGGTCCTTGTGCATGAGTCGCAAAAACCCAGCCTGCAGGTGCAGCAGGTGGTCAGGAAGGCGAATGGGATGCTGGCCTTCATAGCGAGGGGGATTGAATATAAAAGTAGGGAGGTCTTGCTGCGGCTGTATAGGGCATTTGTGAGGCCGCAGCTGGAGGACTGTGTGCAGTTTTGGGCGCCGTACTTACGCAAGGATATTTTGGCCTTGGAGGGAGTGCAGAGGAGGTTTACTCGGCTGATGCTGGAATTGAGGGGGTTGAGCTATGAGGAGAGGCTGAATAAACTAGGCTTGTACTCGTTAGAGTTTAGAAGAATGAGGGGAGATCTCATTGATACGTATAAGATGATGAATGGGATGGATAGGATAGAGGTGGAGAGACTCTTCCCGCTCAGAAAGGACAGTAGGACTAGGGGGCACAGCCTCAAGATAAAGGGGGCGCGGTTTAGAACGGAGTTGAGGAAGAACTTCTTCACTCAAAGGGTGGTGAATCTCTGGAATTCTCTGCCCGTTGAAGTGGTGGAGGCTACCTCGCTAAATATTTTTAAGATGCAGGTTGATGGGTTTTTGATAAGAGAGGGGATTAAGGGTTATGGGGAGAGGGCGGGAATGTGGAACTGAGCCACGACAGATCAGCCATGATCTTATTGAATGGCGGGGCAGGCTCGAAGGGCCAGATGGCCTACTCCTGCTCCTATTTCTTATGTTCTTATGTTCTTATGAGAGGTGGCCTGATAGAAGTTTGTAAGATGTTGAGAGGAATAGATAGGGTGGATTCTCGGAGGCTATTTCTTCAGGCTGAAATGGTCGCAACGCGAGGACACAGGTTTCAGGTGCTGGGGAGCAGGTACAGAGGAGATGTCGGGGTAAGTTTTTCACTCAGAGGGTGGTGAGTGGGTGGAATCAGCTGCCGTCGGTGGTGGTAGAGGTGAACTCGCTGGGGTCTTTTAAAAGACTCCTGGATGAGTACATGGGATTTAATGGGATTGAGAGTTATAGATATGCCTGGTAGGTATGGATATGATCGGCGCAACTTGTAGGCCGAAGGGCCTGTTTGTGCTGAAGTTTCTATGTTCTATTTCTTCCTTGATGATAGATTCAAGCATTTTCCCTTCTACAGAAGTTAAGCTAACCAGTCTATAGTTACCTGCCTTTTGTCTACCTCCTTTTTTAAACAGTGGCATCACATTTGCTATTTTCCAATCTGCAGGAACCACCTCAGAGTCCAATGAATTTTAGTATCTCTCCGCTCTCACCTTAAACCTATGCCCTCTAGTTTTAGACTCCCCTACCTTTGGGAAAAGATGTTGACTATCTAGCTGATCTATGTCCCCCATTATTTATAGACTTCTATAAAATCAACCCTAAGTCTCTTATGCTCCAGGGAAAAAAGTTCCAGTCTGTTCAGCCTCTCCTTATAACTCAAACAATCAGGTCTCAGTAGCATCCTAGTAAATCTTTCCTGCACTCTTCCTAGTTTAATAATATCCTTTCTACAATAAGATGACCAGAATTGCACACAGTATTCCAAGGGTGGCCTTACCAATGTCTTGTACAACTTCAACAAGACGTCCCACCTCCTGTATTCAATGTTCTGACCAATGAAACCAAGCATGCTGAATGCCTCTTTACCACTCTGTCCACCTGTGACTCCATTTTCAAGGAGCTATGAACCTGTACCCCTAGATCTCTTTGTTCTGTAACTCTCCCCAGTGCCCTACCATTAACTGAGTAAGTCCTGCCCTGGTTCAATCTACCAAAATGCATAACCTCGCATTTGTCAAAATTAAACTCCATCTGCCATTTGTCAGCCCACTGGCCCAATTGATCAAGATCCCATTGCAATTGGAGATAACCTTCCTCACTGTCCACCATGCCACCAATCTTGGTGTCATCTGCAAACTTACTAACCATGCCCCCTAAATTCTCATCCAAATCATTAATATAAATGACAAATAACAGTGGACCCAGCACTGATCCCTGAGGCACAGTGCTGGTTACAGACCTCCAGTTGGAAAAACAATCCTCTACAACCACCCTCTGGCTTATGTTATCAAGCGAATTTTGTATGCATTTAGATACCTCACCCTGGATCCTGTGAGAATTAACTTTATGCGACAACCTACCATGTGGTACCTTGTCAAAGGCCTTGCTAAAGTCCATGTAGACAACATCAACTGCACTGCCCTCATCTACCTTCTTGGTTACCCCTTCAAAAAACTCAGTCAAATTTGTGAGACATGATTTTCCACTCACAAATCCATATTGACTGTCCCTAATCAATACTTGTGTCTCTAAATGCCTGTAGATCCTGTCTCTCAAAATACGATCCAATAACTTACCCACCACAGGTGTGAGGCTCACTGGCCTGTAGTTTCCAGGCTTTTCCCTGCAGCCCTTTTTAAACAAAGGCACAACATTTGCCACCCTCCAATCTTCAGGCACCTCACCCGTGATTATCGATGATTCAAATATCCCTGCTAGGGAACCCGCAATTTCCTCCCTAGCCTCCACAATGTCCTGAGATACACTTCATCAGGTCCTGGGGATTTATCTACCTTGCGCTAAATGAATATTTTTCGTCAGTATTCACACAGGAAAAAGACAATGTTGTCGAGGAGAATACTGAGATACAGGCTTTTAGACTAGACAGAGTTGAGGTACATAAGGAGGAGGTGTTAGCAATTCTGGAAAGTATGAAAATAGATAAGTCCCCTGGGCCGGATGGGATTTATCCTAGGATTCTCTGGGAGGCTAGGGAGGAGATTGCAGAGCCTTTGGCTTTGATCTTCATGTCGTCATTGGCTACAGGTATAGTGCCGGAAGACTGGAGGATAGCAAATGTTGTCCCCTTGTTCAAGAAGGGGAGTAGAGACGATCCCAGTAATTACATACCAGTGAGCCTTACTTATGTTGTGGGCAAAGTTTTGGAAAGGATTGTAAGGGATAGGATTTATAATCATCTAGAAAGAAATAATTTGATTAGGGATAGTCAACACGATTTTGTGAAGGGTAGGTCGTGCCTCACAAACCTTACTGAGTTCTTTGAGAAGATAACCAAAGAGGTGGATGAGGGTAAAATAATTGATGTGGTGTATATTGGATTTCAGTAAAGCGTTTGACAAGGTTCCCCATGGTAGGCTATTGCAGAAGATACAGATACATGGGATTGAGGGTGATTTAGCAGTTTCGATCAGGAATTGGCTCGCTGATAGAAGACAGAGGGTGGCGGTTGATGGAAAATGTTCATCCTGGAGTTCAGTTACTAGTGGTGTACCACAGGGATCTGTTTTGGGGCCACTGCTGTTTGTCATTTTTATAAATGACCTAGATGAGGGCGTAGAAGGATGGGTTAGTAAATTCCGGATGACACAGAAGTCTGTGGAGTTGTGGACAGTTCGGAAGGATGTTGCAGGTTACAGAAGGACATAGATAAGCTGCACAGCTGGGCTGAGAGGTGCCAAGTGGAGTTTAATGCAGAAAAGTGTGAGGTGATTCACTTTGGAAGAAGTAACAGGATTACAGAGTACTGGGCTAATGGTGAGTTACTTGGTAGTGTAAACGAGCAGAGAGATCTTGGTGTCCATGTGCATAGATCCCTGAAAGTTGGCACCCAGGTTGATAGGGTTGTTAAGAAGGCGTACGGTGTATTAGCTTTTATTGGTAGAGGGATTGAATTTTGGAGCCATGAGGTCATGTTGCAGCTGTCCAAAACTCTGGAGCAGCCACATTTGGG
The DNA here is from genome assembly GCF_965287045.1 of Carcharhinus amblyrhynchos. Lineage (NCBI taxonomy): Eukaryota > Metazoa > Chordata > Chondrichthyes > Carcharhiniformes > Carcharhinidae > Carcharhinus > Carcharhinus amblyrhynchos. Next base: position 140,530,135 of record NC_137326.1, read on the forward strand.
AGTATTGCGTACAGTTCTGGTCGCCGCATTATAAGAAGGATGTGGAGGCATTGAAAAGGGTGCAGAGGAGTTTTACCAGGATGTTGCCTGGTATGGTGGGAAGGTCTTATGAGGAAAGGCCAAGGGACTTGAGATTGTTTTTGTTAGAGAGAAGAAGGTTAAGAGGTGACCTAATTGAGGCATATAAGATGATCAGAGGATTAGATAGGGTGGACAGTGAGAGCCTTTTTCCTCGGATGGAGATGGCAAACATGAGGGGACGTAGCTTTAAATTGAGGGGTGATAGATATAGGACAGATGTCAGAGGTAGGTTCTTTACTCAGAGAATAGTAAGAGCGTGGAATGCCCTGTCTGCAACAGTCGTGGAGTCACCAACATTAAGGGCATTTAAATGGTCATTGGATAAACATATGGATGATATTGGAATAGTTTAGGTTAGATGGGCTTTAGATTGGTTTCACAGTCGGCGCAACATTGAGGGCCAAAGGGCCTGTACTGTGCTGTAATGTTCTATGATCTTGCTGCTGCGCTTTAAGACTTCCAGCGCCTCCTTCTCTGTAATATGTACACTCCTCAAAACATCACTATTTATTTCCCCAAATTCCCTAACATCCATGCTTTTCTCAACAGTAAATACCAATAAGAAATATTCATTTAGGATCTCACCCAATGTTGGCTGAGGAATCAGATGATCTTGTACAAGTGGACTGGTCAATTTTAAAACTCAGCGACTAACCTGAGTGACGAGTAACTGACTTCATAAGTATGTGTGTAGAAGACTGTGCGCCAAAGAAGCAAATCCTTCTGTTTCCCAACTGGAAACTATGGATGAACAGGGATACCCACTGCTTGGTGGTGGATGAAGAAGGCATTCAGCATGCTTGGTTTCATTGGTCAGAACATTGAATACAGGAGTTGGGACGTCTTGTTGAAGTTGTACAAGACATTGGTAAGGCCACACTTGGAATACTGTGTGCAATTCTGGTCACCCTATTATAGAAAGGATGTTATTAAACTAGAAAGAGTGTAGAAAAGATTTCCTAGGATGTTACCGGGACTTGATCATTTGAGTTATAAGGAGAGGCTGAATAGACTGGGACTTTTTTCTCTGGAGCGTAGGAGGCTGACGGGTGATCTTATAGAGGTCTATAAAATAATGAGGGGCACAGATCAGCTGGATAGTCAATATCTTTTCCCAAAGGTAGGGGAGTCTAAAACTGGAGGGCATAGGTTTAAGGTGAGAGGGGGGAAGATACAAAAGTGTCCAGAGGAGCAAATTTTTCACTCAAAGGGTGGTGAGTGTCTAGAACTTGCTGCCAGAGGTAGTAGTAGAGGCGGGTACAATTTCATATATAACAGAAAACAGTCCAGCACAGTACAGGCCCTTCAGCCCTCAATGTTGTGCAGAGCTATGTCCGAACCCAAGGTCAAACTATCCCACTCCCTTTTGTCTAAGACTAATATTTTAAAGCTAAAGTGAACTGGGAAACAAGGTGAAAGGTGTGACAGTAGAGATGCCATGGCAGAGTTTAATAAAATACTTAATAACCAGTAATATTTATCCAGTGAGACAGATATTTATCCAGAGTGACAAATACTCCAGTGTTTGAGAAGGATACATTATCTCTGTCTACATAAATAAGGAGGTGAAGGATTATACCAAATTGAAAGAATCGTTGAAGAAATCAGCAAAGGTTCGCAGTGGTCAGAAGTTGGTCAGATTTTAAGAACCAGCAAAGAATGATCAAAAAGAAAACAGGCAGAAAATTAGGAAAAGTTTAAAGTTTATTTATTCGTCACTAACAGGCTTATGTTATCACTGTAATGAAGTTCCTGTGAAAATCTCCTAGTCGCCACACTCTGGCACCTGTTACACTGAGGGAGAATTTAGCATGGCCAATGCACCCTAACCAGCATGTCTTTGGGGTGTGGGAGGAAACCGGAGCTCAGTAAAACAGATTTGGACAGACAATGGGGTCAAGGGTCATGGACAAGAAAGTGGAGCTGAGACCAGAACCAGATCAGCCATGATGTTATTGAATAGTGAAGTAGGCCGAAGGGCCAAATGGCCTACTCCTGCTCATAAATCCAAATGTTCCTATGTTGTTAGATTTTCTGATTTTCAATTAGGAAATAAGCAGCCACTATCTAGGCAGCTATCTCAGGTTTCAAGTCAACGTGATGTCAAGATCATTATTTTCAAGTGGATTTTTCAGAGATTATGAACCAATTTGGCTTCATCGTCACAATACAAAATCAAGGAAAACTTTACCCACAACGCATTGCAGCAGGAAACTGTCATGTAAACATTCTATAAACTTATCTTCCAGACCATCTCTGTCTAATTTGAAGGTTAAAGTTCCCAACAATAATTACATTTTCTTTGTTACACGCTCCCATAATTAATTGCTGAATGCTCAGTAAGAGAGCATAACCACAGTGCTTTCAAAACCTTGATATCCCAAAGTTCTCTCTGATATTGCCTGACCCTCTCAGCCACCATGTCATCGCTTTCTCCCTTACATCCCCTCATTCCCACCTTCCACACAACACCTCCCAATCTCCACTTCCTCACCCTCTCCATTGCCCCTTCCTCACCCTCCCTAACTCTCCATCCTTAATCTCCCCATTGCCCCCTCCTCACTCTCCCCATTATTCCGTCCTCACCTTCTCTATCTCCCCCTCCTCATCTCCCCCTCCTCCCTCTCTCCATCACCCCCTTCTCCCTCTCCCCATCTCACCCTCCCCCTCCTCCCCATCCTCCCCATCTCCCCCTCCTCCCCCTCTCCATCACCCCCTCCTCCCCTCCCCATCTCCCCTTCCTCCCCCTCTCCATGTCCCCTTCCTCCCCCTCTCCATCACCCCCGCCTCCCCTCATCTCACCCTCCTCCCCTTCCCTATCCCCCCTCCTCTCCATCACCCACTCGTCACCCTCCCCATCTCCCCATCCTCCCCCTCGCCATCTCCCCCTCCTCCCTCTCTCCATCACCTCCTCTTCACTTTCTCCATCTCCCCCTCCCCTCCTCACCCTCCCCATCTCCCCCTCCTCTCCCTCCCCTCCTCACCCTCCCCATCTCCCCCTCCTCCGCCTGACCATCCCACTCTCTCTGTCATCCCTCCCCTCTCCTCCTCATTATCCCCTCCTCCCCATCTCCCCCTCCCCATCACTCCCTCCTCACCTTCCCCATCCTCACCCTCCCCATCAGCCCCTCCTCTCCCTCCCCATCCCCGCCTCCTCTCCCTCCCCATCTCCTCTCCTCACCCTCCCCATCTCCCCTCCCTTCCTCACCCTCCCCATCTCCCCCTTCCCTCCTCATCTCCCCTCCCTTCCTCACCCTCCCCATCTCCCTCTCCTTACCCTCCCCATCTCCCCCTTCCCTCCTCATCTCCCCTCCCTTCCTCACCCTCCCCATCTCCCTCTCCTCACCCTCCCCATCTCCCCCGTCCCCTCCCCATCTCCCCCTCCTCACCCTCCCCATCTCCCCCTCCTCACCCTCCCCATCACCCCTCCTCCTCCTTACCATCCCACCCTCTCCGTAACTCCCTCCCATCCTCCCCTTCCCCATTCCTCCCCCACCCCTCCCCATCACCCCCTCCTCCCCCTCTCCATGACCCTCCCATTGTCTCTCTCCACTCCTATTTATTTCTCCGTGATGCTTTATTTCAATTTATTATTTCTGTGGAATGAATTTATTTTAAACTCTGTTATTTTTCTCTGATTCTGCATTTCTTTGTCAATATTACTTTTTACAAACTTTTACAGTTAAATTAGAGTTCTCACTTTTGTGGTATATATGGACTTTAGTAAGGCGTTTGATAAGATTCACCATGGAAGGCTTCTGCAGAAAATGCAGATGTATGGGATTGAGGGTGATTTAGGTAATTGGATCAGGAATTGGCTAGCGGATAGGAGACAGAGGGTGGTGGTTGATGGTAAATATTCGTCATGGAGTTTGGTTCCAAGTGGTGTGCCTCAGGGATCTGTTTTGGGGCCACTGCTGTTTGTAATTTTTATAAATGATCTGGATGAGGGTATAGTTGGGTGGATCAGTAAATTTGCTGATGACACCAAAGTCGGAGGAGTGGTAGATAGTGAAGAGATAGTTTACAGAGAGACTTGGACAAGTTGCAGAGCTGGGCCGAGAGGTGGCAGATGGAGTTTAATGTGGAAAAGTGTGAGGTAATTCACTTTGGCAGGAATAACAGATGTGCAGAGTATAGGGCTAACGGTAGGACTCTGAATAGTGTTGATGAACAGAGGGATCTAGGTGTATGTGTACATAGATCCCTGAAAGTTGGAAATCAAGTCGATAAGGTAGTTAGGAAGGCATACGGTGTCTTGGTGTTTATTGGTAGGGGGATTGAATTTAGGAGCCGCAACGTCGTGTTGCAACTGTATAAAACTCTGGTGTGGCCACACTTGCAGTATTGTGTGCAGTTCTGGTCCCCACATTATAGGAGGGATGTGGAGGCTTTGGAGAGGGTGCAGAGGAGGTTTACCAGGATGTTGCCTGGTATGGAGGGAAGGTCCTATGAGGAGAGACTGAGGGATTTGGGGTTGTTTTTGTTAGAAAGAAGGCGGCTAAGAGGGGACCTTATTGAAACATATAAGATGGTTACAGGTTTAGATAGGGTGGACAGTGATAGCCTTTTTCCTCGGATGGAGAAAGTTAGCACGAGGGGGCATAGCTTTAAATTAAGGGGTGGTAGATATAGGACGGATGTCAGAGGTAGGTTCTTTACCCAGAGGGTGGTGAGGGATTGGAATGCCCTGCCTGCTGCAGTTGTAGATGCGCCTAGTTTGGGGGCGTTTAAGAGATCCGTGGGATCTGGGAGGCAAGAGAGGTGATTGCGGAGCCTCTGGCTCTGATCTTCAGGTCGTCGTTGGTCTCTGGTATAGTACCGGAAGATTGGAGGACAGCAAATGTTGTCCCATTGTTTAAGAAGGGGAGAAGAGACTTCCCTGGGAATTATAGACCGGTGAGTCTTACTTCTGTGGTGGGTAAGGTTTTGGAAAGGATTATTAGAGACAGGATTTATAGTTATTTGGAGAGTAATGAATTGATTAGAGACAGTCAGCATGGTTTTGTAGCGGGTAGGTCGTGCCTTACTAACCTTATCGAGTTCTTTGAGAAAGTGACCAAAGAGGTGGATAGGGGTAAGGCAGTTGACGTGGTGTATATGGATTTTAGTAAGGCGTTTGATAAGGTTCACCATGGTAGGCTTCTGCAGAAAATGCAGATGTATGGGATTGGGGGTGATCTAAGTAATTGGATCAGGAATTGGCTAGCAGATAGGAGACAGAGGGTGGTGGTTGATGGTAAATATTCGTCATGGAGTTCAGTTACGAGTGGTGTGCCTCAGGGATCTGTTTTGGGGCCACTGCTGTTTGTAATTTTTATTAATGATCTGGATGAGGGTATAGTTGGGTGGATTAGTAAGTTTGCTGATGACACCAAAGTCGGAGGTGTGGTAGATTGTGAGGAAGGGTGTCATAGTTTGCAGGGTGACTTAGAAAGGTTGCAGAGCTGGGCCGCGAGGTGGCGGATGGAGTTTAATATGGAGAAGTGTGAGGTAATTCATTTCGGTAGGAATAACAGATGTGTTGAGTATAGGGCTAACGGGAGGACTTTGAATAGTGTGGAGGAGCAGAGGGATCTAGGTGTATGTGTACATAGATCCCTGAAAGTTGGGAATCAAGTAGATAAGGTTGTTAAGAAGGCATACGGTGTCTTGGCGTTCATTGGTAGGGGGATTGAATTTAGGAGTCGCAGCGTCATGATGCAACTGTACACAACTCTGGTGCGGCCGCATTTGGAGTATTGTGTGCAGTTCTGGTCCCCACATTACAGGAAGGATGTAGAGGCTTTGGAGAGGGTGCAGAGGAGGTTTACCAGGATGTTGCCTGGTATGGAGGGGAGATCCTATGAGGAGAGACTGAGAGATTTGGGGTTGTTTTCGCTGGAAAGAAGGCGGCTAAGAGGGGACCTTATTGAAACATATAAGATGATTAGAGGTTTAGACAGGGTGGATAGTGATAGCCTTTTTCCTAGGATGGAGAAAGCTAGCACGAGGGGGCACGGCTTTAAATTAAGGGGGGGTAGTTATAGGACTGATGTCAGGGGTAGGTTCTTTACCCAGAGGGTGGTGAGGGACTGGAATGCCCTGCCAGCTGCAGTTGTAAATGCACCTAGTTTGGGGGCGTTTAAGAGATCTGTGGATAGGTTTATGGACAAAATGGGATTGGTTTAGATTAGTGGGTTAGTGTTTTTTTTTAAAAAGCTGGTCGGCGCAACATCGTGGGCCGAAGGGCCTGTTCTGCGCTGTAATGTTCTATGTTCTATGATAGGTTTATGGATGGAAAGGGATTGGTTTAGGTTAGAGGGTCATTGCTTTTTTAATTGGTCGGCGCAACATCGTGGGCCGAAGGGCCTGTTCTGCACTGTAATGTTCTATGTTCTGTGTTTACCAATCCTTAACCAATCCTGGGTAATGAACCAGACCAGGTGTTAGACTTGAAGGTAGGTGAGCAGTTTGGTGATAGTGACCACAATTGGGTTACGTTTACCTTCGTGATGGAAAGGGATAGGTATATACCAAAGGGCAGAATTTATAGCTGGGAGAAAGGTAATTATGAGGCCATTAGGTGAGATTTAGGATACATTGGGTGGAGTAGGAAACTGCAGGGGCTGGGAACAACTGAAATGTGGAGCTTATTCAAGGAGCAGCTACTGCGAGTCCTTGATAAATATGTACCTGTCAGGCAGGGAGGAAGTGGTCGAGAGAGGGAACCTTGGTGTACTAAGGAAGTTGAATCTCTCGTGAAGAGGAAGAAGGAGACTTATGTAAAGATGAGATGTGAAGGCTCAGTTAGGGCACTGGAGAGTTATAAATTACAGTAAAAAGTCTGACAACACCAGGTTTTAGTCCAACCGATTTATTTGATAGTAAACTCACAAGCTTTCGGGTTAGCCCCTTCGTCAGGTGAATGGAGAGTTCTGGCCTCAGACAGAGTGTATAAAGCACAGACAGTTTACAGTTTAGAGATTACTGTCTGTAATCTCTAAACTGTAAACTGTCTGTGCTTTATACACTCTGTCTGGGGCCAGAACTCTCCATTCACCTGACAAAGGGGCTAACCCGAAAGCTTGTGAGTTTACTATCAAATAAATCGGTTGGACTAAAACCTGGTGTTGTCAGACTTTTTTCTGTGTTTACTCCAGTCCAACGCCGGCATATCCACATCATGAGTTATAAATTAGCCAGGAAGGAGCTAAAGAGAGAGTTAAGAAGAGCTAGAAGAGGACATGAGAAGACTTTGGCAGGTAGGATCAAGGAAAACCCTAAAGCTTTCTATAGGTATGTCAGGAATAAAAGATTGGTTAGGGCAAGATTAGGGCCAGTCAGGGACAGTAGTGGGAAGTTGTGCGTGGAGCTTGAAGATAGGAGAGGCACTGAATGAGTATTTTTCGTCAGTATTCACGCAGGAAAAAGTCAATGTAGTTGAGGAGAATACTGAGATACAGGCTTTTAGACTAGAAGGAATTGAGGTACATAAGGAGGAGGTATTAGCAATTCTTGAGAGTATGAAAATAGATAAGTCCCCTGGGCTGGATGGGATTTATCCTAGGATTCTCTGGGAGGCTAGGGAGGAGATTGCAGAGCCTTTGGCTTTGATCTTCATGTCGTCATTGGCTACAGGTATAGTGCTGGAAGACTGGAGGATGGCAAATGTTGTCCCCTTGTTCAAGAAGGGGAGTAGAAACCATCCTGGGAATTATAGACCGGTGAGCCTTACTTCTGTTGTGGGCAAAGTTTTGGAAAGGATTGTAAGGGATAGGATTTATAATCATCTAGAGAGAAATAATTTGATTAGGGACAGTCAACACCGTTTTGTGAAGGGTATCGAGTTTTTTAAAAGGTGACCAAAGAGGTGGATAAGGGTAAGGCAGTTGACATGGTGTATATGGATTTTAGCAAAGTGTTTGATAAGCTTCCCCATGGTAGGCTACTGCAGAAAATGCAGATGCATGGGATTGAGGGTGATTTAGCAGTTTGGATCAGGAATTGGCTTGCTGATAGAAGACAGAGGGTGATGGTTGATGGGAAATATTCAACCTGGAGTTCAGTTACAAGGGGTGTACCTCAAGGATCTGTTTTGGGGCCACTGCTGTTTGTCATTTTTATAAATGACCTAGATGAGGGTGTAGAAGGATGGGTTAATAAATTTGTGGATGACACTAAAGTTGGAGGAGTTGTAGACAGTGAAGATGGATGTTACAGTTTGCAGAGGGACATAGATAAGCTGCAGAGCTGGGCCGAGAGATGGCAAATGGAGTTTAATACGGAAAAGTGTGAGGTGATTCACTTTGGTAAGAGTAACAGGAGTACAGAATATAGGGCTAATGGAAGGACTCTTGGTAGTGTCAACGAGCAGAGAGATCTGGGTGTACATGTGCATAGCTCCCTGAAAGTTGGCACCCAGGTTGATAAGGCTGTTAAGAAGGTGTACGGTGTGTTAGCTTTTATTGATAGAGGGATTGAATTTCGGAGCCGTGAGGTCATGTTGCAGCTGTCCAAAACTCTGGTGCGGCTGCACTTGGAGTATTGCGTACAGTTCTGGTCGCCGCATTGTAAGAAAGATGTGGAGGCATTGGAAAGGGTGCAGAGGAGGTTTACCAGGATGTTGCCTGGTATGGTGGGAAGGTTTTATGAGGAAAGGCTGAGGGACTTGAGGTTATTTTCGTTAGAGAGATGAAGGTTAAGACCTGACCTAATTGAGGCATACAACATGATCAGAGGGTTAGGTAGCGTAGACAGTGAGAGCCTTTTTCCTCAGATGGTGATGGATAACACGCGGGGACGTAGCTTTAAATTAAGGGGTAGTAATTATAGGATGGATGTCAGAGGTAGGTTCTTTACTCAGAGGGTAGTAAGGTCGTGGAATGCCTTGCCTGCAGCAGTTGTGGACTCGCCAACTTTAATGGCGTTCAAATGGTGAGTGGATAGGCATATGGATAACATTGGAATAGTTTAGGTTAGAGGGTCATTAGATTGGTTTTACTGGTCGGCGCAACATCGAGGGCCAAAGGGCCTGTACTGCGCTGTAATGTTCCATGTTCTATGTTAACCTTGTTTTTTGCACTCGGTATAATCTCTCAATCATGTTAAAATCCTGTTTTTTCATTAGTTTAAGTATTTGCTGAAATAAATCTCTCTGCGTTGGTATCATCATGGCCCAGACAGTTTGAGAATCTGCTTGTCAGATAACCAATCGCCACCTTTATCGCAGCCCATATGAGTTGTGTTTCAAATTGAAGAATTACATCCTTTCTTGCTCCAACTATTTTAATTTCTGATTCTCAACTGACCCGATTCCAGCTGAGATTTCTACTTGCAACATTTGTCCAACCCGATCGGATAACTAACAATTCCATTCTCTGTATTTGAAATCCATTATCTACTTCATTTTGAGGAAAAATGGAAAATTTATGTTGAAGTCCGTTATAGAGTCAGAGAGGTTTCATTAGAAATAGACGGAAATACTGAGGGAGAAACCATTGATCGCTTTGTAACCTGCACCCTGACAATTGTACAGAAATGTTCTCGTTGTGCACTGATTATTTAACTGGACTCTCACTGTTGTGTTTTTATTTGTTAATAATAGTCTGTGGAAGGCCTGCTCGACCCCTGCCACCACACAACAAGCGGATTATTGGAGGGCGGACTGCAGCTCCAGGCTTCTTCCCCTGGCAGTTATTGATAGTGGTAGAGGATGTGAGCCGAGTCCCAAAGGACAAGTGGTTTGGGAGTGGAGCTTTGCTCTCTCGAACATGGGTACTGACAGCAGCTCACGTGTTGCGCTCACAAAGACAGGATACCATCACTCTGGTTCCAAGTGAATATGTCACTATCTATCTGGGTCTCCACGACGTCCGACAGAAGGAAGCTGCTGTGAAGAGAACTGTCGAGAAAATCATTCTTCACAAAGCCTTTGACCCCAGAACTTACAATAATGATATTGCTCTGGTGAAGATGAAGGATAAAGTGTCGATGAATGTCTTTGTGATGCCTTTGTGTCTTCCCAGTCTTCACCAAGAGATGGAAGAACCACAGCCAAATACTCTGGGATTAGTAGCTGGTTGGGGCATTACCAACCCGAACCTGACCCTGGACGATGCCAGTGGCAGTGACCAGGCAACACTCTCAAACATCTTACAGTATGTGAAGCTTCCGGTCACCCTGCAGGCTGAGTGCAAGAGCAGTTACGAGTCACGTTCTGATAGCTACAATGTGACAGATAACATGTTCTGCGCTGGCTTCTACGAAGGTGGGAAAGACACATGTCTAGGGGACAGTGGAGGGGCATTCATTACATATGACTCAAGCACACAGAGCTGGGTGGCTCAAGGGCTGGTGTCTTGGGGTGGTCCTGAGAAGTGTGGCAGTAAACGGGTATATGGAGTTTACACCAAGATTTCCAAATATGCAAGCTGGCTGGCAGATAAAATGAGCAATTCCTCTGAGTAATGCTTAACATGTGAACAGTGCCTGAAGAGAAAAACAAACTGCCTTTCAAAGCAAGGATCCTGTTGATTGAACATGGACTGGTCTAAATTCTGTGTGTTTTATATTCATTGGCCTGGATTCTGTGTGATTCATACTCACTGATCTGGATTCTATGTGATTTATACTCACTGATCTGGATTCTGTGTGATTTATATTCACTGATCCGGATTCTATGTGATTTACACTCACTGATCTGGATTCTGTGTGATTTATACTCACTGATCTGGATTCTGTGTGATTTATACTCACTGATCTGGATTCTATGTGATTTATACTCACTGATTTGGATTCTGTGTGATTTACACTCACTGATCTGGATTCTGTGTGATTTATATTCACTGATCTGTATTCTGTGTGATTTATACTCACTGATCTGGATTCTGTGTGATTTATACTCACTGATCTGGATTCTGTGTGATTTATATTCACTGATCTAGATTCTGTGCGATTAGTGTGATTTATACTCACTGATCTGGATTCTGTGAGATTTATATTCACTGATCTGGATTCTATGTGATTTATACTCACTGATCTGGATTCTGTGTGATTTATATTCACTGATCTGGATTCTGTGTGATTTACACTCACTGATCTGGATTCTGTGTGATTTATATTCACTGATCTGGATTCTGTGTGATTTATACTCACTGATTTGGATTCAGTGTGATTTATACTCACTGATCTGGATTCCGTGTGATTTATACTCACTGATCTGGATTCTGTGTGATTTACATTCACTGATCTGGATTCTATGTGATTTACACTCACTCTTTATAAGACCCTTGTCAGGCCTCATTTGGAGTACTGTGCGCAGTTCTGGTCGCCTCACTATAGGAAAGACGTAGAAGCTATTGAAAGGGTACAGAGGAGATTTACAAGGATGTTGCCTGGACTGGGAGGCATGCCTTATGAAGTTAGGTTGAGGGAGCTGGGACTCTTTTCCCTGGAGAGACGAAGGTTGAGAGGCGACCTGATAGAAGTTTATAAAATGTTGAGAGGAATAGATAGGGTGGATTCTCAGAGGCTATTTCCCCGGGTTGAAATGGTCGCTACGAGAGGACACAGATTTAAGGTGCGGGGAGGAAAGTACAGAAGTGATGTTAGGGGTAAGTTTTTCACTCAGAGGGTGGTGAGTGAATGGAATCGGCCGCCGTCAGTGGTGGTGGAGGCGAACTCGCTGGGGTCTTTTAAAAGACTTCTGGATGAGTATATGGGGTTTAATGGGATTGGGGGTTATAGATAGGTCTATAGATTGGTAGGTGTTGATGTGTTCGGCGCAACTTGTGGGCCGAAGGGCCTGTTTGTGCTGTAGTGTTCTATGTTCTATGTTCTATATGATCTGGATTCTGTGTGATTTATATTCACTGATCTGGATTCTATGTGATTTACACTCACTGATCTGGATTCTGTGTGACTTAAATGAACATATTCACCTTTGAAAGTGGCAGAACATTGCTAAGGTGGTTAAGAAAGGTGTTGGATTTAGTATCTACTAAACCTTTGCAAATCACTGGTTAAGCCCCATAAGAGTATTGTGTTCAATTCTGCCGTTGCATCTTAGAAGGATGCTAGGACCTTGGAGAAGGGTGCAAAGGAAGGTTACTGGAATTAGAGACTTCAGTTATGTGAGGCGATGAAGAAAAGAGGAATTGTTTTCATCAGAGTGGAGAAGATTAAGAGGAGATTTAATAAGCTGTTTAAAATGATGAAGGTTCTTTGATAGAGTAAGCGGGTGTGTAAACTAAGGCTATAGGTTTCTCATCATTGGAAAATAGGGTAAATGAGGAGAAGTTATTTGGAATGGTCTAGATAGTGGAATCAGACTCCATAGCAACAATGCAAAGAAAAGTTGACATGTGTTTGAAGAGGATGAATTTCCAAGATTTGGGAGCAATGGAGTTCAGTTTAAACCACTGTTTCTAACAGCCAGCTTCAGGAAGCAGGCGATGTGCCTCTCTCATGCTATAAGATGCTGTGATTTTAAGTCTGGGTTTTGAGTACGTCTTAGAACATAGGACGTGGAACAGTACAGCACAGTACAGGCCCTTCGGCCCTCGATGTTGTGCCGAGCTATGTCCGAACCTAAGATCAAGCTATCCCACTCCCTATCATTCTGGTGTGCTCCATGTGCCTATCCAATAACCACTTGAAAGTTCCTAAAGTGTCCGACTCCACTATCACAGCAGGCAGTGCATTCCACACCCCAACCACTCGCTGAATAAAGAATCTACCTCGGACATCCCTCCTATATCTCTCACCATGAACCTTATAGTTATGTCCCCTAGTAACAGCTACATCCACCCGAGGAAATAGTCTCTGCACGTACACTCTATCTATCCCCCTCATCATCTTATAAACCTCTATTAAGTCGCCTCTCATCCTCCTCCGCTCTAAAGAGAAAAGCCCCAGCTCCCTCAACCTTTCCTCATAAGACCTACCCTCCAAACCAGGCAGCATCTTGGTAAATCTCCTCTGCACTCTCTCCAATGCTTCCACATCCTTCTTGTAGTTAGGTGACCAGAACTGAACACAACATTCCGAATGTGGTCTCACCAATGTCCAGTATAATTTTAGCATAACCCCACGGCTCTTAAACTCAAACCCCCTGTTAATAAACACTAACACATTATAAGTATGCTTCACAGCTCTATCCACTTGACTGGCAATCTTCAGAGATCTGTAAGAACAACAGAAATAGGAGCAGGAGTTGGCCATCTAGCCCTTCGAGCCTGCCCCGCCATTCAATGAGATCATGGCTGATCTGAAGTGGATCAGTTCCACTTTCCTGCCTGCTCCCCATAACCCTTAATTCCCTTGTCTATCAGAAATCTATCTACCCTGACTCAAATATATTCAATGAGGCAGCCTCCACCACTGCAGTGGGCAGGGAATTCCAGAGATTCACCACCCTTTGAGTGAAGAAGTTCCTCCTCAACTCTGTTCTAAACTGCACCCTCCCCCCCCCCCCCCCACTTATTTTGAGGCTCTCTAGTTCTGGTTTCTGTGGATAAGAATCCCAAGATTCTGTCTGAGTACTGCTAGGGGCACAGTTCACCCGGGGGAAGCAGCAGTGGCCATGTCTCTGGAGCTGAGCCCGACCCAGTAGTTCAAAAAGATAAGGAAAGGAGGAGGAAGGCAGTGTTAATCAGGGAGTCTACAGTGAGGGGGGTCAGACAGGCATTTTTGCGGACACCGACGGGAGCCGCAGATGGTGGTTTGCCTCCCTGGTGCCAGGATCTGGGATGTCTCTGGGCGCGTCCCAGAAATCCTGAAAGGGGAGGGAGAGGAGCTGGAGGTCATGGTACATATTGGTACCGCTGACATAGTCAGGAAGAGGGAAGGGGTCATGAAAATAGATTATAAGGAGTTAGGTAGACAGCTGAGAAAGAGGAATGCAAAGGTAGTAATCTTGGGATTGCTGCCTGCGCTGTGGGAGAGTGAGAGCAGGAATGGAATGAGGTGGAGAATGAATGTGTGGCTGAGGGACTGGAGCAGGGGGCAGGGATTCAACTTCCTGGATCATTGGGACCTCTTTAGGGGCAGGTGTGACCTGTACAATAAAGACGGGTGGCACTTGAATCACAGGGGGACCAATATCTTGGCGGGAAGGTTGGCTAGGGCTACTGGGGGGACTTTAAACTAGAAAGGTAGGGGGGAGGGAATCGAGATGAGGTGACTGAGAGCGAGGAGGTTAGCTCGCAAGTAGAGAAGGACTATAGACAGTGTAAAAGGGAGGATAGACGGGTGATGGAGAAAGGAAGCGTCCAGACCGAAGGTCTGAGGTGTGTCTATTTTAACGCCAGGAATGTAGTGAATAAAGTCGATGAGCTTAGAGCATGGATTGCTTCTTGAGAATGTGATGTGGTGGCCATTATGGAGACTTGGATGTCTCAGGAACAGGACTGGGTACTTCAGGTGCCAGGATTCAGATGTTTCAGGAAGGACAGGGGTAAGTTTTTCACTCAGAGGGTGGTGAGTGAATGGAATCGGCTGCCATCAGTGGTGGTGGAGGCAAGCTCGCTGGGGTCTTTTAAAAGACTTCTGGAAGAGTATATGGGATCTAATGGGATTGGGGGTTATAGATAGGTCTATGGCTTAGTAGGTATAGATGTGATCGGTGCAACTTGTGGGCCGAAGGGCCTGTTTGTGCTATGACAGGGAGGGAGGCAAAAGAAGTGGCGGAGTGGCACTGTTGATCAGGGATAGTGTCACGGCTGTAGAGAAGGTGGACACCATGGAGGGATTGTCTACGGAGTCTCTGTGGGTGGAAGTTAGGAACAGCAAGGGGTACCCATGCAAGGCTTATTGAGAAAGTGAGGGGGCATGGGATCCAAGGGGACATTGCTTTGTGGATCCAGAACTGGCTTGTCCACAGAAGGCAAAGAGTGGTTATAGATGGGTCACATTCTGCATGGAGGTCAATCACCAGCGGAGTGCCCCAGGGATCTGTTCTGGGATCCTTACTGTTTGTGATTTTTATAAATGACCTGGATGAGGAAGTGGAGGGATGGGTTGGTAAGTTTGCTGATGATACAAAGGTTGGAGGTGTTGTGGATAGTGGGGGGGATGTCAGAAGTTGCAACGAGACACTGATAGGATGCAAGACTGGGCAGAGAAGTGGCAGATGGAGTTCAACCCAGATAAATGTGAAGTGGTTCATTTTGGCAGGTCAAATAGTATGGCAGAATATAATATTAATGGTAGGACTCTTGGCAGTGTGGAAGATCAGAAGAATCTTGGGGTCCAAGTTCATAGGATGCTCAAAGCAGCTGCGCAGGTTGAAGCTGTGGTTAAGAAGGCATATGGTGTACTGGCCTTCATCAATCGAGGAATCAAGTTTAGGAGTTGAGAGATAATGTTGCAGCTATATAGGACCCTGGTCAGACCCCACTTGGACTACTGTGCTCAGTTCTGGTCGCCTCATTACAGGAAGGATGTGGAAGCCATAGAAAGGGTGCAGAGGAGATTAACAAGGATGTTGCCTGGATTGGGGATCATGCCTTATGAGGATAGGTTGAAAGAGCTCGGTCTTTTCTTGGAGAGACAAAGGATGAGGGGTGACCTGATAGAGGTTTATAAGATGTTGAGAGGTATCGATCAAGTGGATAGTCAGAGGCTTTTTCCCAGTGCTGAAATGGTTGCCACAAGGGGATACAGGTTTAAGGTGCTGGGGAGTAGGTACAGAGGAGATGACAGGGGTAAGTTTTTCACTCAGAGGGTGGTGGGTGCGTGGAATGGGCTGCCGGCAACAGTGGTGGAGGCGGATTCGATTGGGCCTTTTAAGAGACTTTTAGATAAGTACATGGAACTTAGTAAGATAGAGGGTTACAGGTCAGCCTAATCCCTAAAGTAGGGACATGTTCGGCACAACTTTGTGGGCTGAAGGGCCTGTATAGTGCTGTAGTTTTTCTATGTTTCTCTCTCTTTTTTTTCTGCCTCTATTTCAAGTTTTCCCAAGTGGTAGCTGAATCTTAGCCAATGCAATTGATTCACCGCTGGGAGAATGTGGTCTCTTGGTGTCTCTTCCAATTTCAAATGGTGCACAATTACTTGAATTCTGTCTGCTCCTTTGGTAAACTCTAGCTTTGAGAAGTGAGATAACAGGAGGTCAGGGCTAGCATGTTTCTATTAGAGTGAAGGACAAGGCTGGCAGGAGTAGCAAACACTGGATGATTAAAGATATTGAGGCTCTGGTCAATAAAGAAAAGGAAGCATATGTCCAGTGTAGGCAGCAGGGGTCAAGTGAATCCCTTGAGAAATATATGGGGTGTAGGAGTACACTTTAAAGGGAAATCGGGGGGGTGAAAAGGGGACATTAGGTCGTTTTGGCAGATAAAGTAAAGGAGAATCCAAAGAAATTCTACAAGGATATTAACGGCAAAAAATGTGAGTGGGGAGAGAATAGGGCCCCTTAAAGATCAACATGGTCGTCTGTGTGTGGAATCACAAGAGATGGGTGAGATCCTAAATGAATATTTCTCATCAATATATAAAGTAAAAAAAAGCACGGAAGCTAGCGAACTCAGGGAAGTAAGGAGTGATGTCTTGAAAAGCATCCACATTGTAGAAGAGGAGATTTTGGAGGTCTTAAAATGCGTAAAGGTAATTAAATTCCTGAGGCCTGATCAAGTGTAGCCCAGGATGTTGGGGAAGCTAGGGAAGAAATTGTGGGGTCCTTAGCAGAGATACTTGTGTCATAGACGGCCAAGGGTGAGATGCCAGAAGACTGGAGGGAATGTTGTGCTGTTATTTAGGAAAGGCAGCAGGGACAAACCAACAGACAGGGTGAGCCTAACATCAGTCGTGGGAAAGTTGTTGGAGGGAATTCTGAGAGATAGGATCTACATGCATTTGGAAAGGCAAGCACTGATGAGGGATAGTCAGCACGGCTTTGTGCATGAACCGACAGGTAAAATGTGGTCAGACACCCCACATTCAGAACTAAGCGACTGATCCTGTCCGATTATTTCACACTATGAGCCAACTGGTCTGATTGGAACACTGTCTCTCACAGGAGGATTTCTAAATTCCACTCTTAAAGAACACACTTGGTATCTTCTCCCAAGCAATGACTTTCCTTGGTTACAAGGATCTACCTCAAGGGTTTCAACTCCTCCTTCCGGTATTCACCTGTCCATTCTAGATTCCACACGATCTCTCAGATACCCAGCCAAGCCAACAGAACACCACAGCTGCACAGGCTACGTTAAAGTGTTACCACCCTATGGTTAATTTTGGACTTGTGGCTTCTCTCAAACTATCTTTAAATCTGCTTCCTGCAAGTGTGTCTATAATCTGCAGCCCTATCTCTGCTCCTTACTTTAATTTGTTCAGATTCCTGTCCTTTGTTCCTTTAACTTCACAGTCTTCTTGGAACTCTCTCCTGGCCAATTCCCAAATTTCAGGAGCTTGTGATTGACTTTCTGTCCGTGTCCATTGTCCTGCCTGTTCGAGCAGATTCTGTGAGAGCTACTTTCAACTCAACAAACTATTATTGTTTTTCCCTGTCAGTCCCTGATTATTAATTTTTGTTTAAACCCCATATTTGCTTTAAGATTGCAAAATTCTCATTAGAATGCAGGCATCTAAACCAACCAACAGACTTGCAAGCATCTCTTTTAAAATCAAACTAAAACTTAAGTTTTAACCACTTCTTGGCATCCAACAACAGAATCAGAAAATTAAACTTACCTAAAGCTAGACCTTATTTTCAATACGCACAAATACAAAGATAAATTACTTTGAAGTATTTTTATTTCCTATTTAGTGAAGTACACCACACAATATCCCAATCCTCATCTTCATTTTGTTGCGTACCTTCAAAATTCAAAGAACAAAGGAAATTACAGCACAAGATCAGGCCCTTCGGTCCTCCATGCCTGCACTGACCATGCTGCCCAACTTAACTAAAACCCCCCACCCTTCCGGGAACCATATCCCTCTATTCCCACCCTATTCATGTATTTGTCAAGATGCCCCTTAAAAGTCACTATCATATCCGCTTCCTCTACTCCCCTGGCACCCACCACTCTCTCTGTAAAAAACACTTGCCTCATACATCTCCTTTCAACTTTGCCCCTTGCACCTTAAACCTAAACCCCCGAGTAATTGACTCTTTCACCCTGGGAAAAAGCTTCTGACTATCCACTCTGTCCATGCCTCTCATTATCTTGTAGACTTCTATCAGGTCTCCCCTCAACCTCCGTCGCTCCAGTGAGAACAAACCAAGTTTCTCCAACCTCTCCTCATAGCTAATGCCCTCCATACCAGGCAACACCCTGGTAAATCTTTTCTGTACACTCTCCAAAGCCTCCACATCCTTCTGGTAGTGTAGTGACCAGAATTGAATACTATATTCCAAGTGTGGTCTAACTAAAGTTCTATAAAGCTGCAACATGACCTGCCAATTTTTAAGCTCAGTGTCCTGGCAAGCATGCCATATGCCTTCTTGACTACCTTCTCCACCTACATTGCCACTTTCAGTCACCTGTGTACCTGTGCACCCAGATCCCTTTGCCTATCAATACTCTTAAGGGTTCTGCCATTTACTGTATATTTCCTATCTGTATTAGACCTTCCAA
Organism: Carcharhinus amblyrhynchos; assembly: GCF_965287045.1. NCBI lineage: Eukaryota > Metazoa > Chordata > Chondrichthyes > Carcharhiniformes > Carcharhinidae > Carcharhinus > Carcharhinus amblyrhynchos. Next base: position 140,548,785 of record NC_137326.1, read on the forward strand.
TATGCATTATCTCACATTTGTCCGGATTAAACTCCATCTGATATCTCTCCGCTCAAGTCTCCAACTGGTCCATATCTTGCTGTATCCTCTGACGGTCCTCATCGCTATCCACAAATCCACCAATCTTTGTGTTGTCTGCAAACTTACTAATCAAACCAGTTACATTTTCCTCCAAATCATTTATATATATTACAAACAGCAAAGGTCCCAGCACTGATCCCTGAGGAACACCACTTGTCACAGCCCTCCATTCAGAAACACACCCTTCCACTGCTACCCTCTGTCTTCTTCGACTGAGACAGCTTTGTATCCACCTTGCCAGCTCACCTCTGATCCCATGCGACTTCACCTTCTGCACCAGTCAGCCATGAGGGACCTTATCAAAAGGCCTTACTGAAGTCCATGTAGCCAACATCCACTGCCCTACCCTCATCAATCATCTTTGTCACTTCCTCAAAAAACTTGATCAAGTTCGTGAGACATGACATCTCCTTCACAAAACCATGTTGCCTTTCACTAATAAGTCCACTTATTTCCAAGTGGGAATAAATTCACTCGAAGAATCCTCGCCAATAATTTCCCAACCACTGATCTAAGGCTCACCGGCCTGTAATTACCTGGATTATTCTTGCTATCCTTCTTAAACAAAGGAACAACATTGGCTCTTCTCCAATCCACTGGGACCTCCCCTGTAGCCAGTGAGGATACAAAGATTTCTCTCAAGGCCCCAGCAATTTCCTCCCTTGCCTCTCTCAGTATTCTGGGGTATATCCCAGCAGGCCCTGGGGACTTGTCTACCTTAATGTTTCTCAAGAACCCCAATACCTCCTCCTTTTTGATCTTAACATGACACATCCTTTCCCAGACTCATCACCCACCAAGTCCTTCTCTTTGGTGAATACTGATCAAAGTACTCATTTAATACCTTGCTATTTCCTCTGGCTCCATGCATAGATTCCCTCCCCTGTCTTTGAGTGGGCCAACCCTCTCCCTGGCTCCCCTGTTGCTCTTTATATATGTTTAAAAAGCCTTGGGATTTTCCTTAATCCTGCTGGCCAATGATTTTTTGTGACCCAAAATTCAGAAAGCAGATTGCCGTTTGCAGCCCCAACACATTACTGCCTATCTGTGTGTCTGTTTGGAGCAGCAAGGGTGGCAGACTGGTTAAAGGACAGGAAGCAGAAAATAGGGGTAGATGGAGCATTTTCAAATTAGTGGGCTGTGATTGGTGGAACACCGCAAGGACCAGTGCTGGGGCCTCAGCTATTTACAACTGATATTAATAACTTAGATGAATAGATAGAGAGGAACATATCAACGTTTTAAAGTTTAAAGTTCATTTATTAGTCACAATGGCTAACATTAATACTGCAATGAAGTTCTGTGCAATTTCCCTAGTCGCCACACTCCGGCGCCTGTTCAGGTCACTGCACCTAACCAGCATGTCTTTCATACTGTTGGAGGAAACTGGAGCACCAGAGGAAACCCACACAGACACGGGGAGAATGTGCAAACTCCACACAGACAGTGACCCCCTAAGCTGGGAATTGAAGCCAGGTCCCTAACACTGTGAGGCAGCAGTGCTAACCACTGTGCCACCGTGTTGCCAAGTTTTCCGAAGATTCAGGCTAATTGGAAAGGTTAGCTCATAGAAAGGACAGAAAGAGGCTGCATAAAGATATAGACAGGTCAAAGGAGAGCTAAATTTGCACCTAATTCCCATATTAATGTGAGGAAGTGTGAGGTTTTTCATTTGGTCAGAAGAACAGAAAAGCAATATAAGTTTTAAGAAGTATAAAATCTTAAATGTTGTTCCAAAAACAGAAAATGTTGGAAAACTCAGCAGCTCTGGCAAACCTGAGAAGTGAGACAATAAGAGTTATCATTTTGAGTCTAGACCAGTAAGCATAACATCAGTCATGGGGAAGATTCTCAGACCCATTATCAAGGCCTTTATAGCGGAGCACTTAGAAAGCAGTGGCAGGATCAGACAGAGTCAGCGTGGATTTATAAAGGGAAAATCATGCTTGACAAATCTGTTGGAATTCTTTGAAGATGTAACTAGTAGAGTTAAGAAGGAGGAGCCAGTCGATGTGGTATATTTGGACTTTCAGAAAGCATTTGGCAAAGTCTTGCACAAGAGACTATCGAGCAAGATTAAAGCACATGGGATTGGAGGGAGTATATTGAGATGTGATAGAAATCTAGCTGGCAGAGAGGAAACAAACAGTAGGAATTAATGAGTGCTTTTCAAATTGGCAGGCTGTAACTAATGAGATGCCACAGGAATCAGTGCTGAGACCCCAGTTATTCACAATATAGATTAATGATTTGGATAAGGGAACAAAGTTCTCAAAGTTTGCAGATGATACCAAGTTGGGTGGGAGAGTGAACTGTGACGCGGATGCAGAGATCTTTCAGAATGATCGGGACAGGTTGGGTGAATGGGCAAATCAATGGCAGATGCAGTATAATTTGGATAAATGTGAGGTTATTCATTTTGGAAGCAGAAACAAGAAAACGGGTTACTACCTGAATGGCTGTAAATTGGGAGAGGGGAGTGTGCAGAGGGATCTGGGTGTCCTTGTGCACCAGTCACTGAAGGTAAGCGTGCAGGTGCAGCAGGCGGTAAAGAAGGCGAATGGTATGTTGGCCTTCATGACGTGTTGTTGCGATTATACAGGGCCTTGGTGAGGTCACACCTAGAGTATTATGTGCAGTTTTGGTCTCCTTTTCTGAAGAAGGATGTTCTTGCTCTCGAGGGAGTGCAGCAAAGATTTACCAGGCTGATTCCGGGGATGGCGGGACTGATGTATGAGGACAGATTGACCAGGTTAGAATTGTTTTCGCTGGAGTTCACACGAATGAGGGTGGATCTGATAGAGACTTATAAAATTCTAAGAAAACTAGACAGGACAGATGCAGGGAGGATGTTCCCGATGGTGGGGGAGTCCAGAATCGGGGGTCACAATCTGAGGATTCAGGGTAGACCATTTAGTATGGAGGTGAGGAGACATTTCTTCACCCAAAGAGTGGTGAGCCTGTGGAATTCATTACCACAGGAAGTAGTTGATGCCAAAACACTGAATGAAAGAGGCAGCTGATATAGCACTTGGGGCAAATGGGGTCAAAGGTTATGGGGAAAAAACAAGATTAGGCTACTGAATTGGACGATCAGCCAAATGGCTTCCTCCTGCTCCTATTTTCTATGTTTCTATGAGTCCAAATGACTCTTCAGAGAGATTGAATTTGTTCTAAGAGACATGGACGTGTTCATACACAGAACACAGAAAGTCAGTGTACAGGTATAACAGCCAGGTAATGTTTGGGATCTAGAGGAGTATACAGCTTGTAGGAAGGAACTTAAGAAGGAAATTAGGAGAGCCAGAAGGAGTCATGAGAAGGCCTTCGCAGGTAAGATTAAGGAAAACCCCAAGGCATTCGACAAATGTGTGAAGAGTAAAAGGAGGAAATGTGAAGGAACAGGACCTATAAAATGCGACGGTGGGAAAGTTTGTATAGAACTGGTAGAAATAGCAGATTGCTCAATAAATACTTTACTTTGGTTTTCACGGTGGAAAAAGATCTTGGTGGTTGTACTGCAGGCTTGCAGCAGCCTGAAAAGCTTGAGTATGTGGACATTAAGAAAGAGGATGTGTTGGAGCTTTTGAATAGCATCAAGATAGATAAGTCACCAGGACCAGATGGGATATGCCCCATCTTACTCTGGGAGGCAAGGGAAGAGATTGCAGAGCCTCTGGCGATGACCTTTGCATCATCGATGGAGACGGGAGAGGTTCCGGAGGATTGGAGGATTGCGAATGTGGTTCCTATATTCAAGAAAGGGAGCAGAGATAGCCCTGGAAATTATAGACCGGAGAGTCTAACCTCAGTGGTTGGTAAGTTGATGGAGAAAATCCTGAGAGACAGGATTTATGAACATTTAGAGAAGTTTAGTATGATCAAAAGTAGTCAGCACGGCTTTGTCAAAGGCAGATCGTGTCTTACGAGCCTGGTTGAGTTTTTTGAAAGTGTGACTAAACACACTGACAAAGGAAGAGCGGTAGATGTGGTTACATGGACTTCAGCAAGGCATTTGATAAAGTCCCCCACGCAAGGCTTATTGAGAAAGTGAGGGGGCATGGGATCCAAGGGGACATTACTTTGTGGATCCAGAACTGGCTTGCGTGCAGAAGGCAAAGAGTGGTTGTAGATTGATCTTTTTCTGCATGGAGGTCGGTCACTAGTGGAGTGCCCCAGGGATCTGTTCTGGGATCCCTGCTGTTTGGGATTTTTATAAATGACCTGGATGAGGAAGTGGAGGGATGGGTTGTAAGTTTGCTGATAAGGTGTTGTGGATAGTATGGAGGGATATCAGAAGTTGCAGCGAGACATTGATAGGATGCAAGACTGGGCAGAGAAGTGGCAAATGGACTTCAACCCAGATAAGTGTGTAGTGGTACATTTTGGCAGGTCAAATGGGATGAAGGAATATAATATTAAGGGTAAGGCTCTTAGCAGTGTGGAAGATCGGAAGGATCTTGGGGTCCGGGTTCATAGGACTCTCAAATTGGCTTCGCAGGTAGAGGGTGTGGTTAAGAAGGCGTATGGTGTACTGGCCTTCATCAATCGAGGAATTGAGTTTAGGAGTTGGGAGATAATGCTGCAGTTTTACAAGACCCTGTACTGTGCGCAGCTCTGGTCGCCTCATTGCAGAAAGGATGTGGAAGCCATAGAAAGGGTGCAGAGGAGATTTACAAGGATGTTACCCGGATTGGGTGGCGTGCCTTATGAGGATTGGTTGAGAGAGCTTGATCTTTTCTCCTTGGAGAGACGAAGGATGAAGGGTGACCTGATAGAGGTGTATAAGATGTTGAGAGGTATAGATCAGTTGGATTCTCAGAGGCTTTTTCCCAGGGCTGAAATGGCTGCCACAAGAGGACACAGGTTTAAGGTGCTGGGGAGTAGGTACAGAGGAGATGTCAGGGGTAAGTTTTTCACTCAGAGGGTGGTGAGTGAGTGGAATCGGCTGCCGTCGGTGGTGGTGGAGGCAAATTCGATAGGGTCTTTTAAGAGGCTTCTGGATGAGTACATGGGATTTAGTTATCTAGTAGGCTTACCTATAACCCTCAATCCTATCTCTATCTAGTAGGCTTACCTATAACCCTCAATCCTGAGATAAGATTGGCGCAACTTGTGGGCCGAAGGGCCTGTTTGTGCTGTAGTTTTTCTATGTTCTATGATTCTGAATAATTAGGAAATCAAGTGGTATGTGGGCTTTATTGCAGGATTGGAGTAAAGGAGCAAAGAAGTCTCGCTGCAGTTGTTTTGATGAGATCACATTAGGAATACAATTTGCACAGTTACTCTTTTTCTCAGAGGAAAGATATATTTGCATTTGTCAAGAAAATGCAATATTTCTCTTTGTTAACGTCATTGTCATATTTCTGCAGTACTGGAAGACAGGTTGTTGTGGGGGTTTGTGATTATGTAATTGAAGTAAGAGACACAATGGCTGTAAGAATCTAAAACTAAAATTAAGAAATAGTTTGATACGTTAATGGACAAAAAGCAGCTTCAATCAGAATTTTGCAAAAAGCAATAACTTGAGTAGTTTTATATTGAGCTGTTTTAGTTCAAAGGGGACTATATATAGATTGTAAAAGATGTAAATAAGTAAAGTAAGGATAGGGTAAATTTATATTTTTTAGAGTCATAAAGTTATAGAGTGATACAGTACAGAAGAGGCCCGTCAATCCATCAAGTCTGCACCAACAAAACTACATTAAATCTACACTAATCCAACTCCCTGGAATTTGGGCAATAGCCTTGAACATTGTGACATTTCAAGTGCTCACCCACTTTTAAAGGTTGTGAGGTTCCCACCTCCATTACTCTCCAAGCTGTACATTCTAGATTCCCACCACTATCAGGATGAAAAGATCTTTCCTCAAATCTCCTCTATATCTCCTGCCCCTCATTATTGACCCTTCAACTAAGGGCACAGCTGCCTCCTATCCATCCTGTCCATAGCCCTCATAATCTAATACACCTCAATCAGGTTGTCCCTCAGCCTTTTCGGCTCTGAAGAAAACAGTCCAAGCCTATTCAGCCTCTCCTTATAGCTCAAATGTTCCTTCCCAGGCAGCATCCTGGTGAATCTTCTCTATACCTCCTCTAGTGCAATCACCTCCTTCAATAGTGAGGTGACCAGAACTGCAGTACCCCAGCTGTGGCCTCACCAAGGTTTTGTACAGATCCAACAGAACCTCCCTACTCCTCTAATGCCACGACAGATAAAGAAAGCAAGTGTCCCATTTGCCTTCTCAACTCCAATATTAACCACCTGCCACCTTCAGGAATCTGTGAATAAGTACCCCAAGATGCCTCTGTTTCTCTGAACCTGAGAGCTAAAGGAAAGAAAGTTAATTAATTCTGGGAAAAAAGTATCTCTACAGAGACTGGGTGAGATAATACCAAGATCAAAGGGAAAAAATGTATTTAAGGAAATATCGAAGGCTTTGTGAGGAAGTAGCTGCTTAGTTCTCCCAGAACACATCAGGGTAGCTGATCAGAACTCTCAGAAGAGAGTGAGAATAAGGCCAGATCCGGAGAAGCAGCTGCTGTACGCCTCAGAGATCAGACCAAGAGAAAGAGAGCACTACGTGGAAAAAAATACTGGAATAAATTTTAAAATCTATCAGAACAATTGCTAAAGAGAAATGGGGAGGGTTAGCTCTGAGGATAGTTTAAGATCTTTTGAAACTGTTAAAATATTATTTACTGGATGAAGCCATTCTTGTGTTTCAATGTAATTTTGTTTGTCTTTATATTTTAATAAATATTTACAATGAAATCAACACAAGTAGTCTGGGATATAATTTTACACAAACACACGAATTAGAGCTGGAGTTGGCCACTCAATCCCTCAAGCCTGCCCTGCCATTCAATAAAATCACAGTTGAGCAAATTGTAACCTCAACCCCACATGCATTTTACCTTAATAACCTTACATCTCCTTGTTAATCAAGAATGTCTCTAGATCTGCCAGAAAAATATTCTGCTCCCACTATCCTCTAAGGAGTGGGTTCCACAGATTCATAAGTCTCTGAGCAAATAAATTCTTCTCATCCCTGTCTTAAATGAATGACCCCTTATTTTTAAACAGTGACCCTTAGTCCTTGTGTTGACCTTTCTCATCTCTTGAGGATGTCAACTGTTTATTTTCTAATTATCGTATCAGACGAAGATCCCAGTCGATAAACTGGTTCAGCTTACAGTTTATTGTTTAAACTTGAACACACAAGACATAAAAATACTCAATATACCTTCTTTCATAAAGATCATGTGTTTAGCACACTACTCTACTTCAGCACGTACCTATGACAGGTTGCAAGACTCACAACTTGGATTTAAAATACTATCCATCTGTGTTGAACTAGCCAGGTTCATTTCATGGTCTGTAGCTTTCTCTGAGTTCTGAACTCAGGGTCTTCCTTCATGATGGTTCACCGCAGGTTGTCACTGCCGAGATTTTAAGTCTTCCACCTTTATACAATTTCTGCTTGCCTGTCCAAGACCTCCCAATGTTGAGATAATCTGTCCATGGATCATGAAAACAGGAAAACGCCTGATCCATTGTTCCCTATCAACAGTGACCTTTGTAACCACAGGACCCTTACAGAAGAACATAAGAACTAGGAGCGGGAATAAACCATCTGGCCCCTCGAGCCTGCTTCATCATTCAATAAAATCATGGCTGATCTTTTCATGGATTCAGCTCCACTTACCTGCCCGCTCACCATAACCCTTAATTCCTTTACTGTTCAAAAATTTATCTATCCTTGCCTTAAAAACATTCAATGAGGGAGCCTCAACTGCTTCACTGGGCAGGAAATTCCACAGATTCACAACCCTTTGTGTGAAGAAATTCCTCCTCAACTCAGTCCTAAATCTGCTCCCTCTTATTTTGAGGCTACGCCCCCTAATTCTAGTTTCACCCGCCAATGGAAACAACTTCCCTGCTTCTATCTTATCTATTCCCTTCATAATCTTATATGTTTCAATAAGATCTCCCCTCATTCTTCTGAATTCCAGTGAGTATAGAACATAGAACATTACAGCGCAGAACAGGCCCTTCGGCCCACGATGTTGCGCCGACCAGTTAAAAAACAATGACCCTCTAACCTAAACCAATCCCTTTCCATCCATAAACCTATCCACGGATCTCTTAAACGCCCCCAAACTAGGCGCATTTACAACTGCAGCGGCAGGGCATTCCAATCCCTCACCACCCTCTGGGTAAAGAACCTACCCCTGACATCCGTCCTATAACTACCACCCCTTAATTTAAAGCTATGCCCCCTCGTGCTAGCTTTCTCCATCCGAGGAAAAAGGCTATCACTGTCCACCCTATCTAAACCTCTAATCATCTTATATGTTTCAATAAGGTCCCCTCTTAGCCGCCTTCTTTCTAACGAAAACAACCTCAAATCCCTCAGTCTCTCCTCATAGGACCTTCCCTCCACACCAGGCAACATCCTGGTAAACCTCCTCTGCACCCTCTCCAAAGCCTCCACATCCTTCCTATAATGTGGGGACCAGAACTGCACACAATACTCCAAGTGCGGCCGCACCAGAGTTTTGTACAGATTAGTTTTGTACAGTATAGTCCCAGTCTACTCAGTCTCTCCTCATAAGCCAACCCTCTCAACTCTGGAATCAACCTAGTGAATCTCCTCTGCACCCCCTCCAGTGCCAGTATATCCTTTCTCAAGTAAGGAGACCAAAACTGTACACAGTACTCCAGGTGTGGCCTCACCAGTACCTTATACAGCTGCAACATAACCTCACTGTTTTTAAATTCCATCCCTCTAGCAATGAAGGACAACATTCCATTTGCCTTCTTAATTACCTGCTGCAACTGCAAACCAACTCCTTGAGATTCCTGCAAAGGACACCCAGGTCCTTCTGCACAGCAGCATGCTGCAATTTTTTACCATTTAAATAATAGTCCATTTTGCTGTTATTCCTACCAAAATGGATGACCTCGCATTTACCAACATTGTACTCCATCTGCCAGGCCCTCGCCCACTCACTTCGGTTACATATACTCCTTTGCAGACTTTCAGCATCCTCTGCACACTTTGCTGTTCCACTTATCTTAATGTCATCTGCCAATTTTGACACACTACACATGGTCCCCAACTCCAAATCATCTATGTAAATCGTAAACAATTGCAGTCCCAACACTGATCCCTGAGGCACACCACTAGTCATTGATCGCCAACCATTTACCCCCATTCTTTGCTTTCTGTTAGTTAACCAATCCTCTATTCATGCTAATACATTACCCGTAACTCTGTGCACCTTTATCTTATGTAACAGTCTTTGGTGTGGCACCTTGTCAAATGCCTTCTGGAAATCCAGATACACCACATCCACAGGTTCCCCATTATCCACTGCACATGTAATGTTGCCTGGATTGGGTGGCATGCCTTATGAGGACTCGGTCTTTTCTCCCTGGAGAGACAAAGGATGAGAGGTGACGTGATACAGGTTTATAAGATGTTGAGAGGAGTGCCCCAGGGATCTGTTCCAGGACCCTTGCTGTTTGTTATTTTCATAAATGACCTAGATGAGGAAGTGGAGGGATGGGTAAGTAAGTTCGCTGATGACACGAAGGTCGGTGGTGTTGTGGATGGTCTGGAAGGATGTCAGAAGTTGCAGCAGGACATAAATAGGATGCAGGACTGGGCGGAGAAGTGGCAGATGGACTTCAACGCGGATAAATGTGTAGTCGTCCATTTTGGCAGAACCAATGGATTGAACGAGTACACTATCAAGGGCAGGAGTCTTAGTAGTGTTGAAGAGCAGAAGGATCTTGGGGTCCGGGTCCACAGGACTCTTAAATCGGCCTCACAGGTGGAGGATGTGGTCAAGAAGGCGTATGGTGTACTGGCCTTCATTAATCGAGGGATTGAGTTTAGGAATCGGGAGGTAATGCTGCAACTTTGTAAGACCCTTGTCAGGCCTCATTTGGAGTACTGTGCGCAGTTCTGGTCGCCTCACTATAGGAAGGACGTAGAAGCTATTGAAAGGGTACAGAGGAGATTTACAAGGATGTTGCCTGGACTGGGAGGCATGCCTTATGAAGTTAGGTTGAGGGAGCTGGGACTCGTTTCCCTGGAGAGACGAAGGTTGAGAGGCGACCTGATAGAAGTTTATAAAATGTTGAGAGGAATAGATAGGGTGGATTCTCAGAGGCTATTTCCCCGGGTTGAAATGGTCGCTACGAGAGGACACAGATTTAAGGTGCGGGGAGGCAAGTACAGAAGTGATGTTAGGGGTAAGTTTTTCACTCAGAGGGTGGTGAGTGAGTGGAATCGGCTGCCGTCAGTGATGGTGGAGGCGAACTCGCTGGGGTCTTTTAAAAGACTTCTGGATGAGTATATGGGATTTAATGGGATTGGGGGTTATAGGTAGGTCTATAGATTGGTAGGTGTTGATGTGATCGGCGCAACTTGTGGGCCGAAGGGCCTGTTTGTGCTGTAGTGTTCTATGTTCTATGTATTGATCGGGTGGATTCTCAGAGGCTTTTTCCCAGAGCTGAAATGGTCGCTATGAGAGAACTCAGATTTTAGGTGCTGGGAAGTAGGCACAGAGGAGATGTCAGGAGTAAGTTTTTCACTCAGAGGGTGGTGGGTGAGTGGAATCAGCTGCCATCGGTGGCGGTGGAGGCAAACTCGTTGGGGTCTTTTAAGAGACTTCTGGATGAGTACATGGGATTTAATGGGATTGTGGGTTATAGATAGGCCTGGTAGGTAGGGATATGATCAGCGCAACTTGTGGGCTGAAGGGCCTGTTTGTGCTGTGATGTTCTATGTTCTAAATTCCACCAAATTACTCAAACATGACCTGCCCTTCATGAACCCATGCTGCATCTTACCAATGGGACAATTTATATCCAGATGTCTCGCTATTTCTTCCTTGATGATAGATTCAAACATTTTCCCTACTACAGAAGTTAAGCTAACCGGCCTATAGTTACCTGACTTTTGTCTACCTCCTTTTTTAAACAGTGGCGTCACATTTGCTGTTTTCCAATCTGTGGGAACCACCCCAGAGTCCAGCGAATTTTGGTAAATTACCGCTAGTGCATTTGTTATTTCTCCTGCCATCACTTTTAGTCCCCTGGAGACTTGTCTACCTTTAGTCCCATTAATTTGCCCAACACTACCACTTAGTGCAGGGACCTGGTCTTTCAACTGTCTAATTTCACCTCACGTTTTCTTTTTGCTGTACACTGAATCTCAAACTCAGTTGTTAATACTTCTGATATTTCTGAGATTGGCTATTTTCCCATCAGAAGAGGTCTTGCTGTTAGCCATATGGCTACACGAGGTTGTCTGACAAGGGAAAACATTCTCTTCACATCCAACCTTTCAATACCCAAAACTCCAGTGAATACAAACCTAACCTCTCCAACCTGGGCTGGATGGGATTTACCCCGGGGTTCTCTGAGAGGCTAGGGAGGAGATTGCAGAGCCTTTGGTTTTGATCTTCATGTCGTCATTGGCTACAGGTATAGTGCCGGAAGACTGGAGGATAGCAAATGTTGTCCCCTTGTTCAAGAAGGGGAGTAGAGACCATCCTGGGAATTATAAACCGGTGAGCCTTACTTCTGTTGTGGGCAAAGTTTTGGAAAGAATTATAAGGGATAGGACTTATAATCATCTAGAGAGAAACAAATTGATTAGGGATAGTTAACACAATTTTGTGAAGGGTAGGTCGTGCCTCACAAACCTTATCGAGTTTTTTGAAAAGGTGAACAAAGACTTGGATAAGGGTAAGGCAGTTGACGTGGTGTAAATGGATTTTAGCAAAGCGTTTGATAAGGTTCCCCATGGTAGGCTACTGCAGAAAATGCAGATGCATGGGATTGACGGTGATTTAGCAGTTTGGATCAGGAATTGGCTTGCTGATAGAAGACAGAGGGTGGTGGTTGATGGGAAATATTCAACCTGGAGTTCAGTTACAAGTGGTGTACCTCAAGGATCTGTTTTGGGGCCACTGCTGTTTGTCATCTTTATAAATGACCTAGATGAGGGTGTAGAAGGATGGGTTAGTAAATTTGCTGATGACACCAAAGTCGGAGGAGTTGTAGACAGCGAGGATGGATGTTACAGTTTGCAGAGGGACATAGATAAGCTGCAGAGCTGGGCCGAGAGATGGCAAATGGAGTTTAATACGGAAAAGTGTGAGGTGATTCACTTTGGGAAGAGTAACAGGAATACAGAATATAGGGCTAATGGAAGGACTCTTAGTAGTGTTGACAAGCAGAGAGATCTCGGTGTACATGTGCATAGCTCCCTGAGAGTTGGCACCCAGGTTGATAAGGTTGTTAAGAAGGCGTACGGTGTGTTAGCTTTTATTGGAAGAGGGATTGAATTTTGGAGCTGTGAGGTCATGTTGCAACTGTACAAAACTCTGGTGCGGCCGCACTTGGAGTATTGCGTACAGTTCTGGTCGCCGCATTATAAGAAAGATGTGGAGAACGGATTCGTTAAGGGGAAGTCGTGTTTGACGCATTTATTGGATTTCTATGAGGATGTGACTAGTGTGGTAGCAGAGGGGAACTGGTGGATGTATGTTTTTAGAATTCCAAAAGGCGTTTGATAAGGTGCCTCATAAAAGGTTGCTACAGAAGGTATGGGTGCACGGAGTTGGGGGTAAGGTGTTAGCGTGGATAGAGGTTGGCTGTCTAATAGGAAGCAGAGAGTTGGTATCAATGGGTGCTATTCTGGTTGACGGTTGGTGACTAGTGGAGTGCTGCAGGGATCGGTGCTGGGGCTTCAGCTATTTACCATTTATATTGATGATCTGGAGGAGGGGGCTGAGTGTAGGGTGACGAAATTTGCTGATGACACGAAGATGAGTGGAAAAGCAAATTGCGTGGAGGGTGTGGAAAGTCTGCAGAGGGATCTGGATAGGCAGAGCGAGTGGGCGAGGACCTGGCAGATGGAGTATAATGTTAGCAAGTGTGAGGTTATCCACTTTGGCAGAAATAATAGTAGGATGAATTATTATTTAAAAGGCGAAAAGCTGCAGCATGCTGCGGTGCAGAGGGACCTGGGGGTCCTTGTGCACGAGTCGCAAAAACTCAGTCTGCAGGTGCAGCAGGTGATCACGAAGGCGAATGGAATGCTGGCCTTTATAGCGAGGGGGATAGAATATAAAAGCAGGGAGGTCTTGCTGCAACTGTACAGGGCACTGGTGAGGCCGCAGCTGGAGGACTGTGTGCAGTTTTGGTCGCCGCATTTGCGCAAGGATATTTTGGCCTTGGAGGGAGTGCAGAGGAGGTTCACTAGGCTGATACCGGAGATGAGGGGGTTGGGCTATGAAGAGACACTAAATAGACTGGGTCTGGACTCGTTGGAGTTTAGAAGGAGGAGGGGGGATCTTATAGAGACATATAAGATAATGAAGGGGATGGATAGGGTAGAGGTAGAGAGATTCTTCCTGCTTAGAAAGGATAGCAAGACTAGAGGGCACAGCCTCAAGATAAGGGAGGGGCAGTTTAGATCAGAGTTGAGGAGGAACTTCTTCACTCAAAGGGTGGTGAATCTCTGGAATTCTCTGCCCGTTGAAGTGGTGGAGGCTACCTCGGTGAATATATTTAAGTCACGGGTCGATAAGTTTTTGACAGACAAGGGAATTAAGGGTTATGGGGAGAAAGCGGGAAATGGAACTGATCCACTTCAGATCAGCCATGATCTTATTGAATGGCGGGGCAGGCTCGAAGGGCGAGATGGCCTACTCCTGCTCCTATTTCTTATGTTCTTATGGAGGCATTGGAAAGGGTGCAGAGGAGGTTTACCAGGATGTTGCTTGGTATGGTGGGAAGGTCTTATGAGGAAAGTCTGAGGGACTTGAGGTTATTTTCATTAGAGAGAAGAAGGTTACGAGGTGGCCTTATTGAGGCATACATGATGATCAGAGGGTTAGATAGGGTTGACAGTGAGAGCCTTTTTCCTTAGATGGTGATGGCTAACACGAAGGACATAGCTTTAAATTAAGGGGTGGTAATTATAGGGCAGATGTCAGAGGTAGGTTCTTTACTCAGAGGGTAGTAAGGGCGTGGAATGCTCTGCCTGCAGCAGTTGTGGACTTGTCAACTTTAAGGGCGTTCAAATGGTCAACGGATAGACATATGGATAACATTGGAATAGTTTAGGTTAGAGGGTCATTAGATTGGTTCCACTGGTTGGTGCAACATCGAGGGCTGAAGGGCCTGTACTGCACTGTAATGTTCTATGTTCTAACCTTTCCTCATAAGACAACCTGCTTATTCCTGGCATTCATCTCGTAAAATTCTCTGAATGGCTTCTAATGTGTTTACATCTTTTCCTAAATAAGAAAACCAATGCTATATACAGTCCTCCAGATATGGCCTCATCAATGATCTGTTCAACTGAAGCATAACCCCCTACCTTTGTAATTAATACCCCTCACAATAAATGATAATATTCTACTGTTTTCCTAATTACTTGCTATTCCTGTAAACTAGCATTTTGTGATTTATGCGCTAGGACACCCAGATCCCTCTGAACCTCAGGGTTCTGCAATCTCTCACCAATTAGATAATAAGCTTTTATATTCTTACTGCCCAACATGGACAATTTCATATTCATCCACATTATACTCCATTTGCCAGATTTTTGCCCACATGTCCGCTACGACTCTCACCAATTTTTACAGATACATCATAGAAAGTGTCCTTCCTGGATGTACCAAAACTTGGTATAGCTCCTGCTCATCCCAAGACCACAAGGAATGACAAAGGGACATAATGAAGCCCAGTTAGTCACACAAACAAGACTCCCATACATTGACTCTGTCTACACTTCCTGCTGCCTTGGAAAAGCAGCCAACCCTGACATACTTTCTTCCATCTTCTATGGTCAGGAAAAAGATACAAAAGTCTGAGATAATGTACCAACTTGACTCAAGAACAGCTTCTTGCCTGCTGTCATCAGACATCAGATATTAAGTTAATCTTTTTCTACACCCTAGCTATGACTATAACACTGTACGCTGCACTCTCTCCTTTCCTTCTCCGCTATGTACTCAATGAATGGTATGCATTGTCTGTATAGTGCGCAAGAAACAATACTTTTCATTGTATTCCAATAAATGTGATAATAATAAATCAAATTAAATCACATCACTCACTGAACTTAACAATGTCCCTTTGTAGCCTCCACGTATTCACTTTACAATGTAGTTTCATTCCCATCTTTGTATCATCAGCAAATTTAGCAAGAACACCTTCAGTCCCTTCTTCCAAGTCATTGATATGACAGTTGGGGACACAGCACTGATCCCTGTGGCACAACGCTTGTCAAATCCTGCCAACCAGAAAAAGACCCATTTATGCCAGCACTCTTTTTCCGTTTAGCCAGCTAAACTTTAATTCATACCAATAGGTTAGACCCTTTACCATGGGCTTACCTGATTTCAGAATTTTATACAATATACAATATTTTATACAATATACAAATTGCAAAAACGGTTTTGGCAGCTATTTCAAGTTTCCCTATTTGGATTGGGACAGCTTGGCATTTACCTTCAGAAGTACTGTGTGCAGTTTTGGTCGCCGCACTTACGCAAGGATATTTTGGCCTTGGAGGGAGTGCAGAGGAGGTTCACTAGGCTGTTACCGGAGATGAGGGGGTTGGACTATGAAGAGAGTCTAAATAGATTGGGTCTGTACTCGTTGGAGTTTAGAAGGATGAGGGGGGATCTTACAGAGACGTAGAAGATAATGAAGGGGGTGGATAGGGTAGAGGTAGAGAGATTCTTCCCGCTCAGAAAGGATAGCAGGACTAGAGGGCACAGCCTCAAGATAAGGGAGTGGCAGTTTAGATCGGAGTTGAGGAGGAACTTCTTCATTCAAAGGGTGGTGAATCTCTGGAATTATCTGCCCGTTGAAGTGGTGGAGGCTACCTCGCTAAATATATTTAAGTCACGGGTAGATAGGTTTCTGATAGACAAGGGAATTAAGGGTTATGGGGAGAAAGCGGGAAAGTGGAACTGATCCACTTCAGATCAGCCATGATCTTATTGAATGGCGGGGCAGGCTCGAAGGGCTAGATGACCTACTCCTGCTCCTACTTCTTATGTTCTTATGTTTTTATGTGCCATACACTTTGGGGTCACTACAGCAAAGGTTTACAAAATTATTTCCTTGGCAGGGAGGTGCAGGAGGATGATTGATCAGCAGTTATTGAAGAGGGGATGAGGGTGGGAGTCTTACCCTGAGCCAGTTAGAGTCATAGCGTCATAGTTGATGCCTGGTTCAGTGGAAGCTGATGTCCGCCAGCTGGTCCCCACCGGGCAGTGAGATGGAAAACTGCATCATCTGAAAAAACAGATTATATTCCATTTGCCAAATTTTTGCCCACACGTCCGCTACGACTCTCACCAATTTTAACAGATACACCGTAGAAAGCATCCTTTCTGGATGAATCACAGCTTGGTATGATTCCTGCTTATCCCAAGACCACAAGAAATGACAAAGGGACATGAACAAAGCCCAGTCCATCATGCAAACAATTTTTCCATCCATCGACTCTATCTACACTTCCTGCTGCCTTGGAGTTCGGTGCTGGGGCCTCAGCTATTTACCATTTATATAGATGATCTGGAGGAGGGAACCGAGTGTAGGGTGTCGAAATTTGCTGATGACACCAAAATTGGGGGAAAGGCAAATTGTGCGGAGGGTGGGGAGAGTCTACAGAAGGATCTAGATAGGCTGGGCGAATGGGCCAGGAAATGGCAAATGGAATTTAATGTTGGCAAGTGCGGGGTGGTCCACTTTGGTAGGAATAATGGTAGGAAGGATTATTACTTACATGGAGAAAAACTGCAGCATGCGACGGTGCAGAGGGACCTCGGGGTCCTTGTGCATGAGTCGCAAAAACCCAGCTTGCAGGTGCAGCAGGTGGTCAGGAAGGCGAATGGGATGCTGGCCTTCATAGCGAGGGGGATTGAATACAAAAGTAGGGAGGTCTTGCTGCAGCTATATAGGGCATTGGTGAGGCCGCAGCTGGAGTACTGTGTGCAGTTTTGGGCGCCGCACCTGCGCAAAGATATTTTGGCCTTGGAGGGAGTGCAGAGGAGGTTTACTAGGCTGATACCGGAGTTGAGGGGGTTGAGCTATGAGGAGAGGCTGAATAAACTAGGCTTATACTCGTTAGAGTTTAGAAGAATGAGGGGAGATCTCATTGAGACGTATAAGATGATGAATGGGATGGATAGGATAGAGGTGGAGAGACTCTTCCCGCTCAAAAAAGACAGTAGGACTAGGGGGCACAGCCTCAGGATAAAGGGGGGGCGGTTTAGAACGGAGTTGAGGAGGAACTTCTTCACTCAAAGGGTGGTGAATCTCTGGAATTCTCTGCCCGTTGAAGTGGTGGAGGCTGCCTCGCTAAATATTTTTAAGACGCGGGTTGATGGGTTTTTGATAAGAGAAGGGATTAAGGGTTATGGGGAGAGGGCGGGAAAGTGGAACTGAGCCACGACAGATCAGCCATGATCTTATTGAATGGCGGGGCAGGCTCGAAGGGCTAGATGGCCTACTCCTGCTCCTATTTCTTATGTCCTTATGAGACGTATAAGATGATGAATGGGATGGATAGGATAGAGGTGGCGAGACTCTTCCCGCTGAGAAAGGACAGTAGGACTAGGGGGCACAGCCTCAAGATAAAGGGAGGGCGGTTTAGAACAGAGTTGAGGAGGAACTTCTTCACTCAAAGGGTGGTGAATCTCTGGAATTCTCTGCCCGTTGAAGTGGTGGAGGCTGCCTCGCTAAATATTTTTAAGACGCGGGTTGATGGGTTTTTGATAAGAGAAGGGATTAAGGGTTATGGGGAGAGGGCGGGAAAGTGGAACTGAGCCAAGACAGATCAGCCATGATCTTATTGAA
Source organism: Carcharhinus amblyrhynchos (assembly GCF_965287045.1). Classification (NCBI taxonomy): domain Eukaryota; kingdom Metazoa; phylum Chordata; class Chondrichthyes; order Carcharhiniformes; family Carcharhinidae; genus Carcharhinus; species Carcharhinus amblyrhynchos. Next base: position 140,566,774 of record NC_137326.1, read on the forward strand.
TGGCGGGGCAGGCTCGAAGGGCTAGTTGGCCTACTCCTGCTCCTATTTCTTATGTTCTTATGTAAAAGCAGCCAACCAGGACATCTTTTCTTCCACCATCTTCCGTCAGGAAAAAGATACAAAAGTCTGAGATAACATACCAACTGACTCAAGAACAGTTTCTTCCTTGCTGTCATCAGACTTTTGAATGGACTTACCTCATATTAAATTTATTGTTTTCTACACCCTAGCTATGACTGCAACACTATACTCTGCACCCTCTCCTTTCCTTCTCTGCGATGCACTCTATGAACAGTATGCATTGTCTCTATAGCTTGTAAGAAACAATACTTTTCGTTGTATACTAATATATGTGGTATAAGGCAACGGGGGAGAGTAACATCGTTCAGTATTTGGGACGATTATAGTATCGGAGTTCAGTAATCAGGATGAATACATAGAAACCAGAAACAGGGGAAAACTATTCGGCCCATCGGGCCTGCTCCACTATTCATTTTGTTCATTGCTGATCATCAGATTCAATATCCTGATTCCCCTTCCTCCCATATCCCTTGATCCCTTTAGCCTCAAGAGCTGTCTCTAATTTATTATTGAAATCAGACAATGTTTTGGCCTCAACTACATTCTGTGGGAGTGAATTCCATACATTCACTATCCTCTGGGTGAAGACATTTTTCCTCATCTCAGTTCTAAAAGGTTTACCCCTTATCCTCAAACTATGACCCCTAGTTCTGGACTCCCCCAGAATTGGAAACATTGTTTCTGAATCTGCCCTGTCGAATCCTGTTAGAATTTATAAGTTTGTATGAGATCCCTTCTCATTCTTCCAAACTCCAGTGACTATTAGTCTAAACGCCTTCATCTCTCCTCATATGACATTCCTGCCATCCCAGGAATCAGCCTGGTGAACCTTCGCTGTACTCCCTCAAGAGCTAGAGCATCCTTCCTCGGATAAGGACACCAAAACTGCACACAATACTCCAGGTGTGGGCTCGATTGCAGCAAAACACTCCTATCCCTGTACTCAAATCCTCTCGCTATGAAGGCCAACATACCATTTGTCTTGGATAGATAACTGGTTGGCAGAGAGTAAACGAAGTGTAGGAATTAATGGGTGCTTTTCAAATTGGCAGGCAGTAACTAATGGAGTGCCACAGGGATTGGTGCTGAGACCCCAGCTATTCACAATATATATTAATGATTTGGATGAGGGAACAAAATGTAACATCTCAAAGTTTGCAGATGATACTAACATTTTCTTCAGCTCCTCACTAAAACTTGTTTCTCTCAAACTTCTGGTACCTTATTCATATCTTCTTTTGTGAAGACTGAAGCAAAGTATGAGTTTAATTCCTTGGCAATTTACTTATTCTCCATTATGAATTCACCAGGATGGGGTAGCCAAATGGATACAAAATTGGCTTGATGACGCAAGACAGAGAGTGGTTGTAAAGGGTTGTTTTTCAAATGGAGGCCTGTGACCTGTGGTATGCCTCAGGGATCAGTGCTGGGACAAATGACTGTTATTTGTCATTTATATAATGATTTGGATGAGAATACAGGGGGCATGGTTAATAAGTTTGCAGGTGACACCAAGATTGGTGGCAGAGTGGACAATGAAGAAGGTTATCTCCAATTGCAATGGGATCTTGATCAATTGGGCCAGTGGGCTGATGAATGGCAGATACAGTTTAATTTTGATAAGTACAAGGTGATGCATTTTGATAGATTGATCCTGGGCAGGACTTACTCAGTTAATGGTAGGTCGTTGGGGAGAGTTATCGAACAAAGAGATTTAGGGGTACAGCTTCATAGCCCCTTGAAAGTGGAGTCACAGATGGACAGAAGGTGAAGAAGCCATTTACCATGCTTTGTTTCATTGGTCAGAACATTGAATACAGAGTTGGGATGTTTTGTACAACTTCAACAAGAAAGGACATCATTAAACTAGAAAGAATGCAGAGGAGATTTACTAGGATGCTTCAGGGATTTGATGATTTGAGTTACAACGAGAGGCTGGATAGACTGGGACTTGTTTCCCTGGAGTGTAGGAGGCTTAGGGGTGTGGTTATAGAGGGCTATGAAATAATGAGGGGAATAGATCAGTTTGATAGTCAATTTCTTTTCCCAAAGGCAGTGTAGTCTAAATCTAGATGGCACAGATTTAAAGTAAGAGGGAAGAGATACAAAAGGGTCCAAAGGGGCAGTTTTTTTTTATACAGAGGGTGGTGAGTGCCTGGAACAAGTTGCCCAAGGTAAATTAATTACCTCTGTTAATTAAGGATAATATCAGGGCGGTAGTAAGAGAAGACATAGGCTCCAAAGAGCAGAACGTGGAATTGTTGTGGGTGGAGATAAGGAATAGTAAGGGGAGGAAGACACTGGTGGGTGTGGTCTATAGGCCCCCAAATAATAACGTTGAGGTGGGGCGAGCTATAAACAAGCAAATAATTGATGCGTGCAAAAATGGAACGGTGATAATTATCGGGGATTTTAATCTGCATATTGATTGGATGACCCAAGTCGGACGCGGTGGGCTTGAGGAAGAGTTCTTGGGATGATGTCGGGATAGTTTCCTTGAACAGTGTGTAACGGAACCTACGAAGGAGCGAACTATCTTAGATCTGGTGTTGTGTAACGAGGCAGGTAGAATTAGGGATCTTCTTGTGAGGGATCCTCTTGAGATGAGTGATCATAGTATGGTTGAAATTTTGATACCGATGGAGGATAAGAAAGTAGGGTCCCGAACCTGTGTCCTCTGCTTGAACAGAGGGAAGTATGATAGGATGAAAGAGGAATTGGTGAATGTAGATTGGGGGCGCAGATTGGTTGGTAGGATGGCTGAGAAACAGTAGAGGATTTTTAAGGAGATCTTTGTCGGTACTTGTACATATGTTGCCTGGACTGGGAGACATGCCTTATGAAGTTAGGTTGAGGGAGCTGGGACTCGTTTCCCTGGAGAGACGAAGGTTGAGAGGCAACCTGATAGAAGTATATAAAATGTTGAGAGGAATAGATAGGGTGGATTCTCAGAGGCTATTTCCCCGGGTTGAAATGGTCGCTACGAGAGGACACAGATTTAAGGTGCGGGGAGGAAAGTACAGAAGTGATGTTAGGGGTAAGTTTTTCACTCAGAGGGTGGTGAGTGAATGGAATCGGCTGCCGTCAGTGGTGGTGGAGGCGAACTCGCTGGGGTCTTTTAAAAGACTTCTGGATGAGTATATGGGGTTTAATGGGATTGGGGGTTATAGATAGGTCTATAGATTGGTAGGTGTTGATGTGTTCGGCGCAACTCGTGGGCCGAAGGGCCTGTTTGTGCTGTAGTGTTCTATGTTCTATGTTCTATATTCCGATGGTAAAGAAGGGCTGTAGGAGAAGGGATAACCAACCGTGGTTATCTAAGGAAATAAGGGAGAGTATTAAATTAAAAGCTGATGCGTTCAGAGTGGCTAAAAATAGTGAGCGATTAGAAGATTGGGAAAGATTTAAAAATCAACAAAGAATGACTAAGAAGTTGATAAAGAAAGATAGACTATGAAGCTAAACTAGCACTAAATATAAAAAATGACAGTAAAAGTTTTTACAAATACATAAAGAGGAGGAGGCTGGCTAGAGTAAATGTTGGACCCTTAGAGGATGAGAGGGGGGATTTAGTGGTGGGAGATGAAGAAATGGCTGAGGCTTTAAATAAGTTTTTTGCCTCGGTCTTCACGGAGGAGGTCACAAATAGTTTGCCGGATATTAAAGGTAGAAGGATGGTAGGAGTTAAGGGCCAAAATGCGATTACTGTCACTAGAGAGGTACTGCTTGATAGACTAATGGGACTGAAGGTGGACAAGTCCCCAGGACCGGATGGAATGCATCCCAGGGTTCTGAAAGAAATGGTGGAGGTGATAGTGGATGCCTTAGTAATTATTTATCAAAATTCGCTGGACTCTGGGGAAGTGCCGGAAGATTGGATAACGGCTAATGTTACACGGCAGTTTAAAAAAGGTAGCAGACGAAAGGCAGGGAATTATAGGCCGGTTAGTTTAACGTCTGTAGTTGGAAAAATGCTAGAATCCATCATCAAAGAAGAAATAGCGAGGCACCTAGAAAAGAATGGTTTGACTGAGCAGACGCAGCATGGATTCATTAAGGGGAAGTCATGTTTGACGAATTTATTGGATTTGTATGAGGATGTGACTAGTGCGGTAGACAGGGGGGAACCGGTGGATGTGGTGTTTTTAGATTTCCAAAAGGCGTTTGATAAGGTGCCTCATAAAAGGTTGCTACAGAAGGTGAGGGTGCACGGAGTTGGGGGTAAGGTGTTAGCGTGGATAGAGGTTGGCTGTCTAATAGGAAGCACAGTTGGTATCAATGGGTGCTATTCTGGTTGGTGGTTAGTGACTAGTGGAGTGCCGCAGGGATCGGTGCTGGGGCCTCAACTATTTACCATTTATATAGATGATCTGGAGGAGGGGGCTGAGTGTAGGGTGACAAAATTTGCTGATGACACGAAGATGAGTGGAAAAGCAAATTGCGTGGAAGGTGTGGAAAGTCTGCAGAGAGATCTGGATAGGCTGAGCAAGTGGGCAAGGACCTGGCAGATGGAGTATAATGTTAGCAAGTGTGAGGTTATCCACTTTGGCAAAAATAATAGCAGGAGGGATTATTATTTAAAAGGCGAAAAGCTGCAGCATGCTACGGTGCAGAGGGACCTGGGGGTCCGTGTGCATGAGTCGCAAAAACCCAGTCTGCAGGTGCACCAGGTGATCAAGAAGGCGAATGGAATGCTGGCCTTTATAGTGAGGGGGATAGAATTTAAAAGTAGGGAGGTCTTGCTGCAACTGTACAGGGCACTGGTGAGGCAGCAGCTGGAGTACTGTGTGCAGTTTTGGTCGCCGCACTTGCGGAAGGATATATTGACCTTGGAGAGAGTGCAGAGGAGGTTCACTAGGCTGATACCGGAGATGAGGGGGTTGGACTATGAAGAGAGACTAAATAGACTGGGTCTGTACTCGTTGGAGTTTAGAAGAAGGAGGGGGGATCTTATAGAGACATATAAGATAATGAAGGGGATGGATAGGGTAGAGGTAGAGAGATTTTTCCTGCTTAGAAAGGATAGCAAGATTAGAGGGCACAGCCTCAAGATAAGGGGGGAGCAGTTTAGATCAGAGCTGAGAAGGAACTTCTTCACTTAAAGGGTGGTGAACCTCTGGAATTCTCTGCCCGTTGAAGTGATGGAGGCTACCTCGCTAAATATATTTAAGTCACGGGTCGATAGGTTTTTGACAGACAAGGGAATTAAGGGTTATGGGGAGAAAGCGGGAAAGTGAAACTGATCCACTTCAGATCAGCCATAATCTTATTGAATGGCGGGGCAGGTTCTAAGGGCTAGATAGAACATAGAACATCGAGCATTACAGCGCAGTACAGGCCCTTCGGCCCTCGATGTTGCGCCAACCAGTGGAACCAATCTAATGACCCTCTAACCTAAACTATTCCAATGTTATCCGTATGCCTATCCACTGACCATTTGAACGCCCTTAACGTTGGCGAGTCCACAACTGCTGCAGTCAGGGCATTCCACGACCTTACTACCCTCTGAGTAAAGAACCTACCTCTGACATCCATCCTATAATTACCACCCCTTAATTTAAAGCTATGTCCCCTTGTGTTAGCCATCAGCATCCGAGGTAAAAGGCTCTCACTGTCCACCCTATCCAATCCTGCTCCTATTTCTTATGTTCTTATGTTCTTAGGTAGTAGTAGAGGCAGGTACAATTTTGTCTTTTAAAAAGGTTTAGATAGTTACATGGGTACGATGGGTATAGAGGGATATGGGCCAAATGCAGGTAATGGGGATTAGCTTAGGGGTTTAAAAAAACAAGGGTGGCATGGATAAGTTGGGTCGAAGGGCCTGTTTCCATGCTCTAAACCTCTGTGACTCTAACCTTTTTCTCTTTACAAAGCTTTTGCAGTCAGTTTTTATGTTCCCTGCTAGGTACTTTCATATCCATTTTTCTCTTCTCAACCAATCCTTTGGCCTGCCTTTGCTGAATTTTAAACTGCTTGGTTTAAACTCCTCAGGTCTATTGCTTTTTCTTGCCAATTTGTGTGTTTCCTCCTTGAATCTGATACTATCTCTAATTTCCCTTGTAAGCCATGGTTTGGCTCAATTCCCTTATCACTCCTATACCAGACAGGAATAAATAACTTCTGGAGTTCACCTATTCATTCTTTAAATGCCTGCCATTGCCTGTTCACTATCTTTCCTTTCAGTAATGTTTCCCAGTCCATCATGGCCAATTTATGCCTGATACCATCATAGTTACCTTTATTGAGAATCACCTATTCTCAGAATCATTATCCACCTTGACAAAGAATTCTACCATATTATGGTCACTTGTCCCCAAGGGTTCTCTCACAACTAGATTGCCAATAAACCTTTCTCATTGCACAACACCCAGTCCAAGGTGGCCTGCTCCCTTGGTGCTTCCTTAACTTATTGCTCCAGAAAACCATTCTGTACGCACTCCAGATATTCCTCCTCTATTACACTGTGACCAATTTGACTCTCCCAATCTAAATGCAGATTAAAGTCACCCATAATCACAGATGTTCCTTTAACACATGCATCTCTGATTTCCTACCTAATGCTTTTTCCAACATTACCATTACAGTATTAAAGTATTAGGATCCAGTAATCAGGATGATTTCAATATTAGGGTTCAGTAATCAGGATGATTACAATATTAAGGTTCAGTAATCAGGATGATTACAATATTGAGGTTCGGTAATCAGGATGATTGCAGTATCGTGGGTCAGTAGTTAGGATGATTACAGTATCAGTAATTGGGATGATTACTCTCTGGGGTTGAGTAAACTAATGATTACAGTACGAGGGTTCAGTAGTCGGAATGATTACAGCACCGGGGTTCAGTAATCAGATTTCAGTTTGTTTGTGGTGTGCTGGATTACATGGAGCTGGAAGTGTGCTTATTTCTGGCTATAATGAGCAATGAGCCAGAACGTTTGAAGGATTGAACGTAATTAAAATCAGCATCCTGTGCTCCTTGCAGGATTGATTCTGATTCTGCTGACCACACCCAGAAACCACAGGCACTAAACGGCTGGAAGGACCCCTCACCAGAGCTAGTTAAAGAGATCATCCAGAACTTTCAGGTCAGTTGCTGGTCTGTTATTTCAGGCTCCTGTCAATTTCTGGTGATTGATCCAGGGTTTTGGAAGTTCACTTTGTAAACGTGTTGTTGTTGCTGGTGTAGTTTCTCTGGGTTGTTTGGTGGGCTACCTTTGGGCAGTGGAGAGAACACATTGGTGGTATATCTGAATACTGTGGAAGGCAGCAGAATAGAAGTAGCCTAATCAAAGAGGAGTAGGGGAAGAGGTCTTAGGCTTAAAGATCGTCAGCTGCTGTACCACTGATCATAAGGTCAGAAGTGTGGATGTTTGCTGAAGACTGCACGATGTTCTGTATCATTCATGACTCCTCAGATACTGAAGCAGTTAATGTCCAAATGCAGCAGGACCTGAACAATATCCAAGCTTGGGCTGACAAGTGGCAAGTACCATTCACCCCTCACAAGTGCCAGGCAATGACCATCTCCAACAAGAGAGAACCTGGCTCTCTTTCCTTGATATTCAATAGCATTACCATTGCTAAATTCCCACATAAATATAAATACTGTGGCTTCAAGTCAGAGGCAGCACAAACTGTGGTACCTAACCTCCTGGTTCCTTAAACCCACGGGCTCCTTCCAATGCCTGGCAGCTAAAGTTGCTGATTTTCTGCCTCAGGAAGGTCACCCAGGATCTCTATTCCAGAAGGAACACAGACATCACTCTCCCCACTGAAACAGGACAGAGCACTCGGTATTGTCCACTTGCTTTCATTGCTTAAATGAAAAGGTGTGTGGCTCACCTCTCCCCATGAGGACCTGCCATTTTAACCAGTGGAGATGGATGTCACTCTCTCAACAAGCAGCTGCTTTGTAAACTCAGGCAGAGAAGCCGTCGGTCTGTGCCCGCTGTCCTGACAGCAATCGCCATCCTTTCATACTGCATGAATCCCCTGTCTCATCTTTATTTCAGTTAGACTCTCCCAGTTACAGGCTGGCTATTGGATGGCATGGGCCAATCACTCAGAATGTTCCCCAATGCAGTCAGAAACACCACAGCTGCAGAGCAGACCAAAGGCAAGAGTGGTGATTCCAGCCGAATGATTATTGATTTGGTGTCTTGAAGCAACACTTGGATTGCCTGCATTCTGTTGGTGGGGGCTTCAGGGAGAGGGCTGGGTGCTGTGATCGGTAACCATGGAGTAACACCCTGAACAGGGTTGAGGCCTCTTGCCATCTTCTTCAGAGCATTGTCATTGTGAGGAGAGATGAGGAACAGTTATTCATTCAGGCCAAAAGCATTCCTCCAAGCAATCCCCAAAATACAATAATCCCATAATCATCATTCTACTCTTCCTCACTCCTCCTTCCAATTTCTTCCCTTCATTCCAGCCTGGTCATCATTTCCTCATTTTCAGCCCAAATAGAACCGACCCATTCGTTACACCAATCAGTTCCACCACGACTGAATAGTTGAAGGAATTTGCTGAAACCCCCTCCTGCTGCCACCCTGGTTTATATCTGATGGACACTGTTCTCTATTTCCAATGCTCCTTTGCTGTTTGGAGCTCAGGAATGGGATTGCTAAGGGGTCCTCCAATGGGAGGAAACCGCATGGATAAGTTGGAGCAGCAGTTGAATGTACTTGGGAGCATGAAGGTGATGGCAAGTATCATTCATAGGAGCTTTGGAGACGTGGTCACACCCAAGGTGCAGCCAGATAGATGGGTGTCCACAAGAAGGAGCAGGCAAGTCGGTGCAGAAATCCCCTCTAGTTGTCTCCCTCTCTAACAAGTATACGTTTTGGATACTGTTGGGAGGATGGGCTATTAGGAGATAACAGCAGCAGCAGCCAAAGCAGTGGTACATCATCTGGCTCAGTTGTTAAGCAGGGAAGGACAAAAAGGACTAGAGCAATCGTTATAGGGGACTCTATAGTTAGGGGTGCAGATAGGCACTTCTGTGGACGTGAAATAGAGTCCAGGAAGGTATTTTGCCTCCATGGTACATGGGTCCAGGATGTCTCTGAATGGGCAGAAAGCATTCTGAAGGGAGAGGGTGAACAGCCAGTGGGTGTGGTACATACTGGTACTAATGACTAGGCAGGAAGAGTGATGAGGTCCTGCAGCAGGAGTTTAGGGAATTAGGTAGAAAGTTAAAAAGCAGGATCTCTAGGGTTATAATCTCAGGATTACTCCCTGTGCCATGTGCCAATGAGGCTAGGAATAGGAAGATAGTGCAGCTCAACACATGGCTAAACAGCTGGTGTAGGAGGGAGGGTTTCAGATATCTGGACCATTGGGGTCTCTTCCAGGGCAGGTATGACCTGTACAAGAAGGATGGGTTACAACGAAACTGGAAGAGCATAAACATTCTGGCCGGGAGGTTTGCTAGTGTGGGGGTGGGAATTAAAGCAAAGGTGATTTAACTGAAAGGGAACCAGAAAGTAGGGCCAAAGGAAGAGCAGGCAGGGTGGGGTTGCTAATCAAAGAGGGTCTGGTGGACTGAAGTGTGTTTGTTTCAATGGGAGAAGTATAACAGATAAAGCAGCTGAACTTAGAGCTTGGATTAGTATTTGGAACTATGATGTTGTTGCTATTACAGAGACTTGGTTAAGGGAAGGACAGGATTGGCAGCTTAATGTTCCAGGATACAGATGTTTCAGGCGGGATAGAGGGGGATGTAAAAGGGATGAGGGAGTTGCACTACTGGTTAAGGGGAATATCACAGCTGTATTGGGAGGACACCTCTGATGGCTCGTACAGTGAGGCAATATGGGTAGAGCTCAGGAATAGGAAGGGCGTAGTCACAATGTTGGGGGTTTACCAAAGGTCGCCCAACAGCCAGCAGGGGATAGAGGGATAAATATGCAGGCAGATTTTGGCAAAGTGTAAAAGTAACAGGGTTGTTGTGCTCAGAGATTTTAATTTCCCCTATATTGACTGGGACTCACTTAGTGCTAGAGGCATGGATGGGGCAGAGTTTGTAAGGAGCATCCAGGATGGCTTCTTAAAACATGTAGATAGTCTAACTGGAGAAGGAGCCATATTGGTCCAGATATTGGGGAATGAGCCCAGCCAGGTGGTCGATGTTTCAGTAGGGGAGCAGTTCAGGAACAGTGACCACAATTCAGTAAGCTTTAAGATACTGATGGATAAAAATAACAGCAGCACTGAAGTGAAGTGCTAAATTGGGGGAAGGCTAATTACAACAATATTAGACAGGAATTGAAGAATGTAGATTGGGGGCAGATGTTTGAGGGCAAATCAACACCTGGCATATGGGAGGCTTTCAAGTGTAAGTTGACAGGAATGGCACATTCCTGGAAGGATGAAGGATAAGTATGGCAAATTTTGAGAACCTTGGATAATGAAGGATATTGGGAGCTGAGTCAGAGAAACAGGAAGAAGTTGTCAAAGCTAGGAGGCTGGGAACACACGAAGCAAGTGTGGAACACAAGGAAAGTAGAAAGAAACTTAAGCAAGGAGTAAGGGGTCATGACAGTCTTTGGCCAGCAGGATTAAGGAAAATCCCAAGGCTTTTTATACATATATAAAGAGCAAGAGGGTAGCCAGGGAGAGAGTTGGCCCACTCAAGGACAAGGGAGGAATCTATGCATGGAGCCAGATGAAACCACTGTGCTACCAGGGCAGCACGGTGGCACAGTGGTTAGCACTGCTTCTTCACAACTCCAGGGACCTGGGTTCGATTCCCAGCTTGGGTCACTGTCTGTGTGGAGTTTGCACATTCTCCTCTGTCTGTATGGGTTTCCTCCGGATACTCCGGTTTCCTCCCACCGTCCAAAGATGTGTGGGTTACGTTGATTGGCCATGTTAAAAATTGCCCTTAGTGTCTGGAGATGTGTCGGTTCGAGCGATTAGTGGGTAAATATGTAGGGATATTGGGGTAGGGCCTGGGTGGGATTGTGGTCAGTGCAGACTCGATGGGCTGAATGGCCTCCTTCTGTACTGGAGGGCTTCTATGATTTCTATGAAATGGGTGGGGTATTAAATGAGTACTTTGCATTAGTATTCACCAAAAAAGGACTTGGTGGGTGATGAATCTGGGAAAGGATGTGTAGACAGTTCGAGTCATGTTGGAACCAAAGAACCAAAGAACATTACAGCACAGAAACAAGCCTTTTGACCCTTCTTGTCTGTGCCGAACCATTTTTTTGCTTAGTCCCACTGACCTGCACCTGGACCATATCCCTCCACACCCGTCTCATCCATTACCTCTCCAAACTTTTCTTAAATGTTAAAAGTGAGCCCTCTTTCACCACTTCAACTGACAGCTCATTCCACACTCCACCACTCTCTGCGTGAAGAACCCACCCCTAATATTCCCTTTAAACTTTTCTCCTTTCACTCTTAACTCATGTCCTCTAATTTTTTTCTCCCCTAGCCTCAGTGGAAAAAGCTTGCTTACATTCACTCTATCTATACCTATCATAATTTTATACACCTCTATCAAATCTCCCCTCATTCTTCTACGCTCCAGGGAATAAAGTCCTAACCTATTCAACCTTTCTCTGTAACTCGGTTTCTCAAGTCCTGGCAACATCCTTGTAAACTTTCTCTGCACTCTTTCGACCTTATTAATATCCTTCCTGTAATTAGGTGAGCAAAACTGCACAAAATACTCTAAATTCAGCCTTGCCAATGTCTTATACAACCTCATCATAACATTCCAACTCTTATACTCAATACTTTGATTTATAAAGGCCAATGAATCAAAAGCACTCTTTACAACCCTATCTACCTGTGACGTCACTTTTAGGGAATTATGTATCTGTATTCCCAGATCCCTCTGTCCTATTGCACTCTTCAGTGTCCCATCATTTACCTTGTGTGTTCTACCTTGGTTTGTCCTTCCAAAGTACAATACCTCACGTTTGTCTGCATTAAACTCCATCTGCTATTTTTCAGCCCATTTTTCGAGCTGGTCCAAATCCCTCTGCAAGCTTTGAAAACCTTCGTCATTGTCTACTACACCTCCACTCTTTGTATCATCAGCAAATTTGCTGATCCAATTTATCACATCATCATCCAGATCATTGATATAGATGACAAACAACAATGGACCCAGCACTGATCTCTGTGGCACACCACTAGTCACAGGCCTCCACTCAGAGAAGCAATCCTCCACTACTACTCTCTGGCTTCTTCCATTGAGCCAATGTCTAATCCAATTTACTACCACTCCATGCATACCTAGCGACTGAACCATCCTAATTAACCTCCCATGAGGGACCTTGTCAAAGGCCTTACTGAAGTCCATGTAGACCACGTCTACTGCCTTCCCTTCATCCACTTTCCATAGAAACCATAGAAAATTACAGCTCAGAAACAGGCCTTTTGGCCCTTCTTGTCTGTGCCGAACCATTCTATGCCTAGTCCCACTGACCTGCACTTGAACCATATCCCTCCACACCCCTCTCATCCATGAACCTGTCCAAGCTTTTCTTAAATGTTAAAAGTGACTCCACATTTACCACTTTATCTGGCAGCTCATTCCACACTCCCACCACTCCCTGTGTGAAGAAGCCCCCCCTAATATTCCCTTTAAACTTTTCTCCTTTCACTCTTAACCCATGCCCTCTGTTTTTTTTCTCCCCTAGCCTCAGTGGAAAAAGCCTGCTTACATTCACTCTATCTATACCCATCAAAATCTTATACACCTCTATCAAATCTCCCCTCATTCTTCTACGCTCCAGGGAATTAAGTCCTAACCTATTCAATTTCTCCCTGTAACTCAGTTTCTCAAGTCCTGGCAACATCCTTGTAAACCTTCTCTGCACTCTTTCAACCGTATTTACATCCTTCCTGTAACTAGGTGACCAAAACTGTACACAATACTCTAAATTCGGCCTCACCAATGCCATGGGTTAAGGGTGAAAGGAGGATGTGTCTAGTGCGGTGGATAGAGGAGAGCCGGTGGATGTGGTGTTTCTTGATTTTCAGAAGGCGTTTGATAAGGTGCCGCACAAGAGGTTGTTACAGAAGGTTAGGGGGCATGGAGTTGGAGGTAGGGTGTTAGCGTGGACAGGGGATTGGCTGTCAAATAGGAGGCAGAGAGTGGGGGTCAATGGGTGCTATTCGGATTGGCGGTTGGTGACTAGTGGAGTGCCCCAGGGATCGGTGCTGGGGCCTCAGCTATTGACCATTTATATAGATGATCTGGAGGAGGGAACCGAGTGTATGGTGTCAAAATTTGCTGATGACACCAAGATTGGTGGAACGGCAAATTGTGTGGAGGGTGTGGAAAGTCTACAGAGGGATCTAGATAGGCTGGGCGAATGGGCCAGGAACTGGCAAATGGAATTTAATGTTGGCAAGTGTGAAGTTGTCCACTTTGGTAGGAATAATGGTAGGAAGGACTACTTACATGGCGAAAAACTGCAGCATGCTACGGTGCAGAGGGACCTCGGAGTCCTTGTGCATGAGTCGCAAAAACCCAGCCTGCAGGTGCAGCAGGTGGTCAGGAAGGCGAATGGGATGCTGGCCTTCATAGCGAGGGAGATTGAATATAAAAGTAGGGAGGTCTTGCTGCAACTGTACAGGGCACTGGTGAGGCCGCAGCTGGACTACTATGTGCAGTTTTGGTCGCCGCACTTACGCAAGGATATTTTGGCCTTGGAGGGAGTGCAGAGGAGGTTCACTAGGCTGATACCGGAGTTGAGGGGGTTGAGCTATGAGGAGAGGCTGAATAAATTAGGCTTGTACTCGTTAGAGTTTAGAAGGATGAGGGGAGATCTCATTGAGACGTACAAGATGATGAATGGGATGGATAGGATAGAGGTGGAGAGGCTCTTCCTGCTCAGAAAGGACAGTAGGACTAGAGGGCACAGCCTCAAGATGGGGGGGGGGGTGCAGTTTAGAACGGAGTTGAGAAGGAACTTCTTCACTCAAAGGGTAGTGAATCTCTGGAATTCTCTGCCCGTTGAAGTGGTGGAGGCTGCCTCGCTAAATATATTTAAGATGCGGGTAGATAGGTTTCTGATAGGCAAGGGGATTAAGGGTTATGGGGAGAAGGCGGGAAAGTGGAACTGAGCCACTTCAGATCAGCCATGATCTTATTGAATGGCGGGGCAGGCTCGAAGGGCTAGATGGCCTACTCCTGCTCCTATTTCTTATGTTCTTATATAACCTTACCATAACACTCCAACTTTCATACTCAATACTCCGATTTATAAAGGCCAATGTACCAAAAGCACTCTTTATGACCCTATCCACCTGTGACGTCACTTTTAGGGAGTTCTTTATCTATATTCCCAGATCCCTCTGTTCAATTGCACTCTTCAGAGTCATACCATTTAGCCTGTACGTTCTACTTCGGTTTGTCCTTCCAAAGTGCAATACCTCACACTTGTATGCATTAAATTCCATTTGCCATTTTTCAGCCCATTTTTCTAGTTGGTCCAAGTCCCTCTGCAAGCTTGAAAACCTTCCTCACTGTCCACTACACCTCCAATCTTTGTATCATCAGCAAATTTGCTGATCCAATTTACCACGTTATCATCCAGATCATTGATATAGTTGACAAACAACAATGGACCCAACACCGATTCCTGCGGCATTCCACTAGTCACAGGTTTCCACTCAGAGATGCAATCCTCCACAACCACTCTCTGGCTTCTTCCATTGAAAAGTCTGACAACACCAGGTTTAAGTCCAAACAATTTATTTGATAGTAAACTCACAAGCTTTCGGGGTTTGCCCCTTCTTCAGGACCCCAGTCCAACGCCGGCACCTCCACATCATTCTTCCATGGAGCCAGTGTCTAATCCCATTTACTACCTCCACATCTATACCTAGCGACTGACCCTTCCTAACTAACCTCCCATGAGGGACCTTGTCAAATGCCTTGCTGAAATCCAGGTAGACAACATCCACCACCTTCCCTTCATCCACATTCCTGATAACCTCCTGGAAAAACTCTACTAGATTGGTCAAACGTGACCTACCACACACAAAGCCATGTTGACTCCCCCTAATAAGTCCCTGTCTATCCAAATATTTGTAGATCCTATCCCTTATTACACCTTCCAATAACTTGCCCACCACCAACGTCAAACGTACTGGCCTATAATTTCCCGGATTTCTTTTGGAACCTTTTTTAAAAACAACGGAACAACATGAGCCACCCTCCAATCATCTGGCACCTCCCCCCTGAATATTGACATTTTATATATGTCTGCCAGGGCCCCTGCAAGTTCAACACTAGCCTCCCTCAAGGTCCGTGGGAATACCCTGTCCGATCCTGGGGATTTATCCACTCTGATTTGCCTCAAGACAGCCAGCATTTCCTCCTCTTTAATCTGTAAAGGTTCCATGACCTCCCTACCTGTTTGCCTGATTTCCGTAGACTCCATGCTCGTTTCCTCAGTAAATACGGATGCAAAACACCCATTTAGTATCTCCCCCATCTCTTTTGGTTCCATACACAGTCTACCACTCTGGTCTTCAAGAGGACCAATTTTATCCCTCACGATCCTTTTGCTCTTTACATACCTATAGAAGCTCTTTGGATTTTCTTTCACCCTGTCTGCCAAAGCAACCTCATGCTTTCTTTTAGCCCTCCTGATTTCCCTCTTAAGTAGCTTCTTGCATTTTTTATACTCCTCCAGCATCTGATTTGTTCCTCTTGCCGCCTGTACATTTCATACAACTCTCTCTTCCTCTGGAGTAAGGGGAAATATGAAGATATCAGGCAGAAAACTTGACGAGTAAACTGGAAGGAGGTGTTCTTGGGGAAAAGTACTGAAGGAAGGTGGCGGATTTTCAAGGAATGTTTGTCTGGAGTTCTGCATGACAACGTTCCGATGAGAGAAGGAGGTTTTGGTAGGTCGCGGGAACCATGGTGCGTGAAGGTTGTGATGAACCTAGCCAGGAAGGAAAGAAAGGCGTATAAAAGGTTCCGGGAGCTAGGAGATGTTAAGGATCTAGAGGAGTATACGGGTTGTAGAAAGGAGCTTAAAAAGGAAATTAGGAGAGCCAGAAGGGGTCATGAGAAGGCCTTGGTGGGTAAGATTAAGGAGAACCCCAAGGTGTTCTACAAATATGTGAAGAGTAAAAGGATGAGAAGTGAAAGGATTGGACCGATAAAAGGTGAAGGGGGAAAGGTCTGTGTAGAACCGGAAGAAATGGCAGAGGTGCTTAATGAATACTTTACCTCAGCATTCACGGTGGAAAATGATCTGGGAGGTTCTATTGCAGGTTTGCGGCAGACTGAAAAGATTGAGTATGTGGACTTTAAGAAAGAAATACAGAGGAGATGTTAGGGGAAAGTTTTTCACTCAGACGGTGGTGAGTGAGTGGAATCGGCTGCCGTCAGTGGTGGTAGAGGCGAACTCACTGGGGTCTTTTAAAAGTCTTCTGGATGAGTATATGGGATCTAATGGCATTGCAAGTTACAGATAGTTCTATAGCTTGGTAGGTATAGATTTGATCGGTGCAACTTGTGGGCCAAAGGGCCTGTTTGTGCTGTAGTGTCCTATGTTCTATGTTAAACAGGATGTGTTGGAACTTTTAAATTCTATCAAGATAGATGTCGCCAGGACCGGATGGGATGTACCCCAGGTTACTGTGGCAGGTGAGGGAAGAGATTGCAGAGCCCCTGGTGATGATCTTTGCATCGTCGATGGAGATGGGAGACATTCCGGAGGATTGCGGATGTGGTTCCTGTTTTCAAGAAAGGGAACAGGGATAGCCTGGGAAATTACCGAATGGTGAGTCTGACCTCAGTGGTTGGTATGTTGATGGAGAGGATTCTGAGGGACAGGATTTATGAGCATTTAGAGAAGTTTAGTATGATCAGAAATAGTCAGCACGGGTTTGTCAAGGGCAGATCGTGCCTTATGAGCCTACTTGAGTTCTTTGAAAATGTGACTAAACACATTGGCGAAGGAAGAGCGGTGGATGTGGTTTACATGGACTTCAGCAAGGCGTTTGATAAGGTTCCCCCATGCAAGACTTCTTGAAAAGGTGAGAGGGCATGGGATCCAAGGGGCTTTGGCCTTGTGAATCCAGAACTGGCTTGCCTGCAGAAGGCAGAGAGTGGATGTGGATGGGTCTTTTTCTGCATGGAGGTTGGTCACCAGTGGAGTGCCCCAGGGATCTGTTCTAGGACCCTGGCTGTTTGTCATTTTCATAAATGACCTGGATGAGGAAGTGGAGGGATGGGTTAGTAAGTTCGCCAACAACACAAAGGTTGGTGCTGTTGTGGATAGTCTGGAGGGATGTCAGAAGTTGCAGCGTGACACAGATAGGATGCAAGACTGGGCGGAGAAGTGGCAGATGGACTTCAACGCGGATAAATGTGTAGTGGTGCATTTTGGCAGGTCCAATGGGTTGAAGGAGTACAATATCAAGGGTAGGAGTCTTAGCAGTGTTGAGGAGTAGAAGGACCTTGGGGTCTGGGTCCATAGGACTCTTAAATCGGCCTCGCAGGTGGAGGACGTGATCAAGAAGGCGTATGGTATGCTAGCCTTCATTAATCGAGGGATTGAGTTTAGGAGTTGGGAGGTAATGCTGCAACTTTATAAGACCCTTGTCAGACTCCGCTTGGAGTAAGAACATAAGAACATAAGAAATAGGAGCAGGAGTAGGCCATCTAGCCCTTCGAGCCTGCCCCGCCATTCAATAAGATCATGGCTGATCTGAAGTGGATCAGTTCCACTTTCCCGCTTTCTCCCCATAACCCTTAATTCCCTGTCTATCAAAAACCGATCTACCCATGACTTAAATATATTTAGCGAGGTAGCCTCCACCATTTCAACGGGCAGAGAATTTTCAGAGGTTCACCACCCTTTGAGTGAAGAAGTTCCTCCTCAACTCCGTTCTAAACTGACCCCCCCCCCCCTTATCTTGAGGCTGTGCCCTCTAGTCCTGCTGTCCTTTCTGAGCGGGAAGAATCTCTCTACCTCTACCCTATCCATCCCCTTCATTATCTCATACGTCTCTATAAATCCCCCCTCATCCTTCTAAACTCCAACGAGTACAGACCCAGTCTATTTAGTCTCTCTTCATAGTCCAATCCCCTCATCTCCGGTATCAGCCCAGTGAACCTCCTCTGCACTCCCTCCAAGGCCAAAATATCCTTGCGCAAGTTCGGAGACCAAAACTGCACACAGTCCTCCAGCTGCGGCCTCACCAGTGCCCTGTACAGTTGCAGCAAGACCTCCCTGCTTTTATATTCAATCCCCCTCGCTATAAAGGCCAGCATTCCATTCGCCTTCTTGATCACCTGCTGCACCTGCAGACTGGGTTTTTGCGACTCATGCATAAGGACCCCCAGGTCCCTCTGCACCGTAGCATGCTGCAGCTTTTCGCCCTTTAAATAGTAATCCCTCCTACTATTATTTCTGCCAAACCTCACACTTGCTAACATTGTACTCCATCTGCCAGGTCCTCGCCCACTCGCTCAGCCTATCCAGATCCCTCTGCAGACTTTCCACACCCTCCGCACAATTTGCTTTTCCACTCATCTTTGTGTCATCAGCAAATTTTGTTACCCTACACTCAGCCCCCTCCTCCAGATCATCTATATAAATGGTAAATAGTTGAGGCCCCAGCACCGATCCCTGGGGCACTCCACTAGTCATGATGTGGGTATGCCGGCGTTGGACTGGCGTAAACACAGTAAAAAGTCTGACAACACCAGGTTTTAGTCCAACCTATTTATTTGATAATATACTCACAAGCTTTCGGGGTTAGCCCCTTCGTCAGGTGAATGGAGAGTTCTGGCCTCAGACAGAGCATATAAAGCACAGACAGTTTAGAGATTACTGATTAGAATGCGAATCCTTACACCTAACCTGCTGTTCAAGACCTGAAGTGGCTGATAATGTGAGTGGAAGGAGCACTGATCACAGTTTAAAGAGATGTGTATTGTCTCCAGACAGTACAGTAAGTGAGGTTTTGCAAACCCAGGCAAGTCACGGGGGTTACAGATAGTGCGACATGAACCCAAGATCCCTGTTGAGACCGTCCTCATGTGTGCGGAACTTGGCTACCAGTCTCTGTTCAGCGACTCTGCGCTGTCGTGTGTCGTGAAGGCCGCCTTGGAGAATGCTTACCCGAAGGTCAGAGGCTGAATGCCCGTGACCACTGAAGTGTTCGCCAACAGGAAGGGAACAGTCTTGCCTGGTGACTGTCGAGCGATGTTCATTCATCCGTTGTCGTAGTGTCTGCATGGTCTCCCCAATGTACCATGCTTCGGGACATCCTTTCTTGCAACGTATCAGGTAGACAATGTTGGCCGAGTTGCAAGAGTATTTACCATGTACCTGGTGGATGGTATTCTCACGTGTGATGATGGTATCCATGTCGATGATCCGGCATGTCTTGCAGAGGTTGCTGTGGCAGGGTCGTGTGGTATTGTGGTCACTGTTCTCCTGAAGACTGGGTAGTTTGCTGCGAACAATGGTCTGTTAGAGGTTGTGCGGTTGTCTGAAAGCAAGAAGTTGGGGTGTGGGGATAGCCCTGGTGAGATGTTCGTCTTCATCAATGATATGTTGAAGACTCCGGAGAAGATGTCGTAGCTTCTCCGCTCCGGGGAAGTACTGGACGACGAAGGGTACTCTGTCCACTGTGTCCTGTGTTTGCCTTCTGAGGAGATCGGTGCGGTTTTTCGCTGTGGCGCATCGGACCTGCCGATCTATGAGTCGAGCACCATATCCTGTTCTTATGAGGGCATCTTTCAGGGTCTGGACGTGTCTGTCACGATCCTCCTCATCTGAGCAAATCCTGTGTATACGGAGGGCTTGTCCATAGGGAATGGCTTCTTTAACATGTTTAGGGTGGAAACTGGAGAAGTGGAGCATTGTGAGATTGTCTGTGGGCTTGCGGTACAGTGAGGTGCTGAGGTGTCAACTTGTCGGACTACACACTTCAACCAGATGAAATCGAAGTTCTCAGCCGAGGGCTCAATTTCTGCCCCACCACCAAAATGGACCCCATCAGTCTCGCAGCGGACACAGAGGAATTCATCAGGCGAATGAGGCTGCGGGAGTTTTTCCACAAACCCCAAGAGGCCAGCAACGAACACAATGAGACAGTCGATGAACCAGAACAGCCGACAGAGAGATCCGCAGTGCAACAGCCTAAGAGGAAGGAATCCAATTGGACTCCTCCGGAAGGCCGCTGCCCTCGACTGGACTTGTATGCCCAAACCATCAGGAGGTGCGTTAACACCAGGTTCATCAGCCGCACTCACAAGACAGCCCCGAACATCACCCAAGCACAACGCAACGCCATCCACGCTCTCAAGACAAACCGCAACATTGTCATCAAACCAGCAGACAAAGGAGGGGCCATTGTCATACTGAACAGAACGGATTACTGTAAAGAAATGTACCGACAACTAAACAATGAGGAACACTACAGACAATTACCCACAGATCCGACCAAAGAACACACTCGTCAACTCAACAATCTGATCAAGACCTTTGATCCGGACCTTCAGAGCACCCTCCGTGCTCTCATTCCACGTACTCCCCGCATTGGAGATCTCTACTGCCTCCCAAAGATACACAAGGCAAACACACCCGGCCGTCCCATCGTATCGGGCAATGGAACTCTGTGTAAGAACCTCTCCGGCTACGTCGAGGGCATCCTGAAACCCATTGTACAAAGAACCCCCAGCTTTTGTCGCGACACTATGGACTTCCTACTGAAACTCAGCACACACGGAGCAGTTGAACCAGGGACACTCCTCGTCACAATGGATGTCTCAGTGCTCTACACCAACATCCCCCACAACGATGGCATTGCTGCGACTGCCTCAGTACTCAATGCTGACAACTGCCAGTTTCCAGATGCAATTTTACAACTCATCCGCTTTATCCTGGACCACAATGTCTTCACCTTCAACAGGTGAGAGGGCATGGGATCCAAGGGCCTTTGGCCTTGTGGATCCAGAACTGGCTTGCCTGCAGAAGGCAGAGAGTGGTTGTGGATGGGGCTTTTTCTGAATGGAGGTCAGTCACCAGCGGAGTGCCTCAAGGATCTGTTCTGGGACCCTTGTTGTTTGTCATTTTCATAAATGACCTGGATGAGGAAGTGGAGGGATGGGTAAGTAAGTTCGCTGATGACACGAAGGTCGGTGGTGTTGTGGATGATCTGGAAGGATGGCAAAAGTTGCAGCAGGACATAGATAGGATGCAGGACTGGGCGGAGAAGTGGCAGATGGACTTCAACGCGGATAAATGTGTTGTCGTCCATTTTGGCAGAACCAACGGGATGAACGAGTACACTATTAAGGGCAGAAGTCTGAGTAGTGTTGAGGAGCAGAAGGATCTTGGGGTCCGGGTCCACAGGACTCTTAAATCGGCCTCGCAGGTGGAGGAGGTGGTCAAGAAGGCGTATGGTGTACTGGCCTTCATTAATCGAGGGATTGAGTTTAGGAGTCGGGAGGTAATGCTGGAACTTTATAAGACCCTTGTCAGGCCTCATTTGGAGTATTGTGCGCAGTTCTGGTCGCCTCACTATAGGAAAGATGTAGAAGCTATTGAAAGGGTGCAGAGGAGATTTACAAGGATGTTGCCTGGACTGGGAGGCATGCCTTATGAAGTTAGGTTGAGGGAGCTGGGACTCTTTTCCCTGGAGAGACGAAGGTTGAGAGGCGACCTGATAGAAGTTTACAAAATGTTGAGAGGAATAGATAGGGTGGACTCTCAGAGGCTATTTCCCCGGTTTGAAATGGTCGCTACGAGAGGACACAGATTTAAGGTGCGGGGAGGGAGGTTCAGAAGTGATGTTAGGGGTAAGTTTTTCACTCAGAGGGTGGTGAGTGAATGGAATCGGCTGCCGTCAGTGGTGGTGGAGGCGAACTCGCTGGGGTCTTTTAAAAGACTTCTGGATGAGTATATGGGGTTTAATGAGATTGAGGGTTATAGATAGGTCTGTAGGTTGGTAGGTGATGTGGTCGGCGCAACTTGTGGGCCGAAGGGCCTGTTTGTGCTGTAGTGTTCTATGTTCTATGTAACCAGTTTTTCATCCAGACACATGGAACAGCCATGGGGACCAAATTTGCACCTCAATATGCCAACATCTTCATGCACAGGTTCGAACAAGACTTCTTCACTGCACAGAATCTTCAACCGATGCTGTACACTAGATACATCGATGACATTTTCTTCCTTTGGCCTCATGGCCAATCACTGAAACAACTATATGATGATATCAACAAATTCCACCCCACCATCAGACTCACCATGGACTATTCCCCAGAATCAGTTGCATTCTTGGACACACGCATCTCCATTAAGGACGGTCACCTCAGCACCTCACTGTACCACAAGCCCACAGACAATCTCACAATGCTCCACTTCTCCAGTTTCCACCCTAAACATGTTAAAGAAGCCATTCCCTATGGACAAGCCCTCCGTATACACAGGATTTGCTCAGATGAGGAGGATCGTGACAGACACGTCCAGACCCTGAAAGATGCCCTCATAAGAACAGGATATGGTGCTCGACTCATAGATCGGCAGTTCCAATGCGCCACAGCGAAAAACCGCACCGATCTCCTCAGAAGGCAAACACAGGACACAGTGGACAGAGTACCCTTCGTCGTCCAGTACTTCCCCGGAGCGGAGAAGCTACGACATCTTCTCCGGAGTCTTCAACATATCATTGATGAAGACGAACATCTCGCCAGGGCTATCCCCACACCCCGACTTCTTGCTTTCAGACAACTGCACAACCTCTAACAGACCATTGTTCGCAGCAAACTACCCAGCCTTCAGGAGAACAGTGACCACAATACCACACAACCCTGCCACAGCAACCTCTGCAAGACATGCCGGATCATCGACATGGATACCATCATCACACGTGAGAATACCATCCACCAGGTACATGGTAAATACTCTTGCAACTCGGCCAACATTGTCTACCTGATACGTTGCAAGAAAGGATGTCCCGAAGCATGGTACATTGGGGAGACCATGCAGACACTACGACAACGGATGAATGAACATCGCTCGACAGTCACCAGGCAAGACTGTTCCCTTCCTGTTGGCGAACACTTCAGTGGTCACGGGCATTCAGCCTCTGACCTTCGGGTAAGCATTCTCCAAGGCGGCCTTCACGACACACGACATCGCATAGTCGCTGAACAGAGACTGGTAGCCAAGTTCCGCACACATGAGGACGGTCTTAACAGGGATCTTGGGTTCATGTCGCACTATCTGTAACCCCCGTGACTTGCCTGGGTTTGCAAAACCTCACTTACTGTACTGTCTGGAGACAATACACATCTCTTTAAACTGTGACCAGTGCTCCTTCCACTCACATTATCAGCCACTTCAGGTCTTGAACAGCAGGTTAGGTGTAAGGATTCGCATTCTAATCAGTAATCTCTAAACTGTCTGTGCTTTATATGCTCTGTCTGAGGCCAGAACTCTCCATTCACCTGACGAAGGGGCTAACCCCGAAAGCTTGTGAGTATATTATCAAATAAATAGGTTGGACTAAAACCTGGTGTTGTCAGACTTTTTACTGTGCACTCCACTAGTCACCAGCTGCCAAATAGAATAGCACCCATTGATACCAGCTCTCTGCCTCCTATTAGACAACCAATCCTCTATCCACGCTAACACCTTACCCCCAACTCCATGCCCCCTAACCTTCTGAAGCAACCTTTTGTGAAGCATCTTATCAAATGCCTTTTGAAAATCGAGAAACACCATATCCACCGGTTCCCCTCTGTCTACCGCACTAGTCGCATCTTCATAGAAATCCAATAAATGCGTCAAACACGGCTTCGCCTTAACGAATCCGTGCTGCGTCTGCTCTATCAAACCATTTCTTTCCAGGTGCCTCGCTATTTCTTCTTTGATGACGGATTCAAGCATTTTTCCAACTACAGATGTTAAACTAACTGGCCTATAATTCCCTGCCTTTTGTCTGCTATCTTTTTTGAACAGCGGTGTAACATTAGCCGTTTTCCAATCTTCCAGCACTTCCCCAGAATCCAGTGAATTTTGGTAAATAATCACTAGGGCATCCACTATCACCTCTGCCATTTCCTTCAGAACCCTGGGATGCATTCCATCCGGTCCTGGGGACTTGTCCACCATCAGTCCCGTTAGTCTATCACTGTACTGTGTGCAGTTTTGGTCGCCTCACTACAAGAAGGATGTGGAAGCTATTGAGAGGGTGCAGAGGAGATTTAAAGGATGTTGCCTGGATTGGGAGGCATGCGTTATGGAGATAGGTTGAGGGAGCTAGGTCTCCTCCCTGGAGAGACGAAGGTTGAGAGGCGACCTGACAGAGGTTTATAAAATGTTGAGAGGAATAGATAGGGTGGATTCTTGGAGGCTATTTCCCAGGGCTGAAATGGTCGCTACGAGAGGACACAGGTTTAAGGTGCTGGGGAGCAGGTACAGAGGAGATGCCGGGGTAAGTTTTTCACTCAGAGGGTGGTAGATGAGTGGAATCAGCTGCTGTCGGTAGTGGTAGAGGCGAACTCGCTGGGGTCTTTTAAAAGACTTCTGGATGAATACATGGGATTTAATGGGATTGGGAGTTATAGATAGTTCTATGGCCTGGTAGGTATGGATATGATCAGCGCAACTTGTGGTCCAAAGGGCCTGTTTGTGCTGTAGTGTTCTATCTTCTATGTAATCAGTGTTACAATCTCCCTCGAGAACCAAGGTTCCTTATCCCTATTTACTTTGCCTTTAATCCTGACAGGAACGTACAAACTCCGCACTCTCAAAATTTCTCCTTTGAAGGCCTCCCACTTTCCATTTACATCCTTATCAGAGAACAGCCTGTGCCAATCCACACTTCCCAGATCCCTTCTCATTTCATCAAATTTGGCCTTTTTCCAGTTCAGAACTTCAACCCGAGGACCAGATCTATCCTTATCCATGATCAGGTTGAACTAATGGCATTATGATCACTGGATCCAAAGTGTTCCCTCACACTCATATCCATCACCTGCCCTAACTCATTTCCCAATAGGAGATCCAATATCGCATCCTCTCTCGTTGGCAGCTCTACATACTGATGTAGAAAATTCTCCTGAACACATTTTACAAACTCTACCCCATCTAAACCTTTAACAGTTTGCGAGTCCCAATCTATATGTGGAAAATTAGCCTATGAAGTGAGACTAAATAGACTGGGTCTGTACTCATTGGAGTTTAGAAGGCTGAGGGGGCATCTTATAGAGGCGTATAAGATAATGAAGGGGATGGATAGGGTAGAGGTAGGGAGATTCTTCCTGCTTAGAAAGGATAGCAGGACTAGAGTGCACAGCCTCAAGATAAGGGGGGGGGGGGTGCAGTTTAGAACGGAGTTGAGGAGGAACTTCTTCACTCAAAGGGTAGTGAATCTCTGGAATTCTCTGGCCATTGAAGTGGTGGAGGCTACCTCGCTAAATATATTTAAGTCACAGGTAGATAGGTTTCTGACAGACAAGGGAAATAAGGGTTATGGGGAGAAAGCGGGAAAGTGGAACTGATCCACTTCAGATCAGCCATGATCTTATTGAATGGCGGGGCAGGCTCGAGGGGCTAGATGGCCTACTCCTGCTCCTAATTCTTATGTTCTTATGAGCAGCAGGGATTCTCCCGTGCAGCTGACAGGGCTAATAGGGTGTGTGAGACCACAGAATCCTGGGCAAGGCCTCTCCATTGACTTGCTGTCCAGGTGCAGCACAAGTCTCCAGATTCTCAACTTTACAAACTATGATAAAAATGTAAATTTATCCAGATCTTCTTTACATCTGTCAGCATGTTACAATTTCAGCAGTTACTGTTATGTAGGTAATTAACTACACATTAGTGTGAGAGGAAAGAAAGACACATTCTTGGTCAGGAAAAACTCAGTCAATGATTTGATTTGGTTTATTATTGTCACATGTATTAACATACAGTGAAAAGTTTTGTTTCTTGCGCGCTTTACAGACAAAAACATACTGTTCATAGAGAAGGAAAGGAGCGAGTGCAGAATGAAGTGTTACAGTCATAGCTAGGGTGTAGAGAAAGATCAACTTAATGTGAGGTAGGTCCATTCAAAAGTCTGACAGAACAGGGAGGAAGCTGTTCTTGAGTTGTTTGGTATGTGTCCTCAGACTTTTGTATTTTTTCACGACAGAAGAAGGCGGAAGAGAGTATGTCTGGGGTGCAGGAGCTATACCAAGCTGTGACACAACCAGAAACAATGCTTTCTACGGTGCATCTGTAAACGTTGGTGACAGTCATAGCAGATATGCCAAATTTCCTCAGCCTCCTGAGAAAATAGAGGAGTTGATGGGCTTCCTTAACTGTAATGTCAGCATGGAGGGACCAAGACAGGTATTTGGTGATCTGGACACCTAGAAACTTGAGGCTCTCGACCATGTCCACTTCATCCCCGCTGACGTAGACAAGAACACGCCCTCCACTATGTTTCCTGAAGTCAAAGACAATCTCCTTCATTTTGCTGACATTGAGAAAGAGATTATGGTCATCATACCAGTTCACCAGATTCTCTATCGCTTTCCTGTGCTCTGTCTCATCATTGTTTAAGTCCACATCACTATGGTGGTGTCATCAGCAAACTTGAAAATGGAGTTGGAGGGAAATTTTGCCATTCAGTCATAGATGTATAAGGAGTATATTAAGGGGCTGAGGACATAGTCTTGTGGGGCACTAATGTTGAGGAAGATCATGGGGGTGTTGTTGCCTATCCTTACTGATTACGGTGTTGTTGGCAGTGGGATCTCTCAATTCCAGGATCTGCTGAAGGATATGTGAAGGCAGAAATCTTGAGGAATTTTAAGGGGTCGGGTGAGCAGAATTTACAAAGACTTTGAACTGAACAGCACTTTCCTTTTCCAGTGCCTGGTAATAAGTATCTTCATATTTGTATCTATAATTCAGATATAAGTTAATTCCATACAGTGTGAAGCGCTTGTTACATTGATCTATCTAACCTCACCTCTCCTCAGAAGCACACACATTCTCACATGGCATGTCTACTTAATCGTTGCTCTGAAACAGTTGTTGATGGGAAATGATTTAAAGCGTAGGTTATCAGTTCAATGCGTGTGACGGGCACAAATCTGCAACCTTGTGATTGGCCCACCGCAGGTGTATGTGACCCTGGAAAACATCAGGGGCTTCAGACAATTGCATGAAGTGAATAATCTTGTTTTGCCTGTTCTGCAGTTTTAAATATTATTTTGCGCTCATTTCTCATCGCCAATTGTTTTGTGTGAAACATTGCAGAGTGCGGGAAACCAAAAATAAAAAGATCATCAATCCAGCCTAAAATAGCCCAAGGGAAAGTTGTGACTAAAGGATCAGCACCTTGGATTGTAATGTTGTCAAAGAATGGCATTCCTTTCTGTGGAGGCTCTTTACTTGGTGAGTAAAGTTAATTGTTTACATTACTTTTAGCATTCTCTCCAGAGGAACCCACTACTCAGACACAAATTGATGGACACAGTTTACCATCCAGTAATTCAACCCAGAGTCTAGAACATCACGCAGATGTTCATTCTGAGAGATTTGTTTGTTATAGAGACTGCTTAGTTTTGGAGGAGTATGATATTAGATGCAATAAGCATTGTGAGAGAGGAAGTATTGGAGGTACTGATATCCTTGTAGGTGGATAAATCAACAGGGCCAGAGAGATAGTATCCAAGATCGTTGAAGGAAACCAAGGGAGAAATATTGGATGCTCTGAGAATCATTCCCAATCCTCACTCGATACAAATAAGGTGTCAGAGGATTGGAGGTCTGCAAATGTTGTACCATAATATAAAAAGGATACAAAGGATAGGCCAGAAAATTATAGGCCGGTCAGTCTGAATTCAGTGCTGGGCAAATTATTGGAAGCAATTTTGAGGGACAGGATAAACTGTCACTTAGAAGTGCACAAATTGATTAGGGATAATCTACATGGTTTTGTTAGGTGAAGATGTGTGTTATGATCTTATGATATTTTGAGGAAGAAATAAGGAGTATTGATGAGGGTAGTGCAGTGGATGTTGTCTACATGGATATCAGTAAGGCATTGACAAGGTCCCACATGGCAGATTGGTCAGAAAACCAAAAGCCCATAGGATACAGAGGAAGAGGAAAGTTGGATCCAGTGTGACATGAAACAAAGGGTAATGGCTGATAGATGTCTTTGTGAATGGAAAACTGTTTCCAGTGGTGTTGCCTGGGGCCCTTGCTATTTGTTGCGTCTATTAACCGTTGTATATTGGAGAATTATGGTAGATGGAAAGTGCTCCATTTACCCTTGTTGCCAAATGCAGTGTCTTGGAAAGAGTTGCACCCACTCAATAAAATAACTTAAAAACTATTTATAAACCAAAAAACTGTTGAAGGTCGCTGTGTGATGCTCTTGTCAAAACCATTCGACATCCTGGTGGAGAAGTTGACAAAGAGATTCACTATAACGTGGGACAAACATAAAGTTTATTTCTCATACCAAGGAAGTGCTTTAGAGCGTGCTTGTCCACAGGGATGGCATCTATCATGTAGCCACTTGTCCTATCTGGGTCAGGCTTCAACCATAGGCTATGAGTAATGGATTCACATAGGGACCTGATTGACCCTGAATCTGTATTCCACAGAACTCCTGATTTCATTTGATTTATTATTGTCACGTGTATTAGTATACAGTGAAGAGTATTGCATACCATTCATAGAGAAGGAAATGAGAGAATGCAGAATGTAATGTTCTGGTCTACTGTATGAAACCTGAAACTGCCAATTGTTGTTTTATCGTTGTTATTATTTTTGTTTTTTCACTTTTACAGCAATCCAAATAAAAGCATTATGGTCTTGAAGACTAATCCGCCTGCTTTTATGTGTGCTACAGGAAAGAAGTGGATCTTAACAGCAGCCCATTGCCTTCACCCACCGTATGACCCCGATAATACAAATCTCAGCAACTGCGATCTCATTAACACCACATCATTTAAAGTTATTTTAGGTTGGTATTTACATATTGTGCACTACACTGCACTGTAAAAGACAACTCTGACAATCTAGTCCAATCCCAAACTAGATCCAGACTATACCTAGCAAGGAGCTAATAAAGACCCGGTCCAGACCCAGTCCAAAGCCAAAGAGTGTAAGGTTAGTGTGAACCTTAGTTCAACCATAGTGTGAGGAGGGACATCCATCTGCTGGGGAGGGGCAGATGGATCTCTGGTGGAGGAGGGGGGCAGGGGGGTCCTCTGCCACTCTGTGGATGATTGGTTGGGGGGGGTGGGGGCAGGGGTGGCAATCGGTCTGGGTAGTGGGGGGGGGTGGATAAGGGGGCAGTGATGTATGTGGGTAGTGAGGGGAGCTGGATAAAGGGTACATAAGAACATAAGAAATAGGAGCAGGTGTAGGCCATCTAGCCCTTCGAGCCTGCCCCACCATTCAATAAGATCATGGCTGATCTGAAGTTCCACTTTCTCGCTTTCTCCCCATAACCCTTAATCGCCTTGTCTATCAGAAACCTATCTACCCATATCTTAAATATATTCAGCGAGATAGCCTCCACCACTTCAACGGGCAGAGAATTCCAGAGATTCACCATCCTTTGAGTGAAGAAGTTCCTCCTCAACTCCGATCTAAACTGCACCCCCCCCCCTTATTTTGAGGCTGTGCCCTCTAATTCTGCTACATACACACATCACTGCTCCCCTTATCCACAACACCCACTACCCAGAACGATCGCCACCCCTGCCCCCCCCTCTCCCCCACCGATCACCCACAGAGTGGCAGCGGACCCCCCTGCTCTCTACCAGAGATCCATCTGACCCACTTCTCTCCTCCCTCCCTCCCCAAGACAATGATCTGGCCTCACTCTCCCACCCCTGACAATGAACTTGCCTCACTCCCCCCCAACCCCCTCCCGCCAGAGAATGGTCTGGCCTCACTCCCCCTCCTCTCAAGATGAACATCTGACCCATCTCCTCTCCCCCACCACCAGACAATGATCAGCCCTATCCCCCCGCCAGAGATATGTCTGACCAACTCCTCCTCCTTTCCCCCACTCCAACCAGACAACAATCTAATCTCGCTCCCCTCCTCCTCCCTCCAACCAGAGAATGATCTGACCCCCCTCCACCCCAACCACTGATCTGAGTCAGGGAGCCACTGGAAACACTGAACGCGCTCTTCAGAGCTGGAGCACCCGACTTTGACTTTTATTCAGCAGGTCCCTAAAAACGCAGTTCCGGATTGGTAAACACGGTGGTAAAGGGAGAAATGCTGATAGAGTTGGCAGGCAGATCATTAATTCAAATTAAATGTATGCAAATGCATTTAAATTGTCGTTGCTCCCGATGTGGGCACAGAACGGATCCTGCCATTCACGGGTCTCGGTAAAGAGGCAATCTGCACGGACTCGGGTGCTGATCATGATAAAGGCCTCACACCCGACTTTACCACAATTTCACACCCGAAACGGGCGCAAGTTGTTGGTAAAATCAGGCCGTGAGTGAGAGAGGTTTACACAGTGACCTTACTGGCTTGAAACAAATAATGAAGAATTTGTAATTCTCAATATTAAAGGTTTGGTGCATGACATTCACTGTCAAACTGTTTGCAGAATATATGCAATTATAAATATGTTATGAAGAGTGTGAGTGGATGGACCTCTCACAAATGAATACTTTGTGCTGACAATTGAAGATTTTAATCAAAATTGTTTTGAATTTCAGCCTTTATATATCAAGTCTAATTTTCATTTTGCAAGAGAAGATAATCTATTAATTGAATATTAATTGTGTTAAATTATATGCAGATTACATCATTAACTGGGGATTCAATTGCACTCAAATAATTGGGAATGAACCAGTTATGGTTGCTGGGTGATAAGGGGTGATAATTATAGGACGAATGTCAGAGGGAAGTTCTTTACTCAGAGGGTAGTAAGGGCGTGGAATGCCCCGCCTGCAGCAGTTGTGGACTCGCCAACTTTAAGGGCGTTCAAATGGTCAGTGGATAGACATATGGATAACATTGGAATAGTTTAGGTTAGAGGGTCATTAGATTGATTCCACAGGTCGGCGCAACATTGAGGGCCGAAGGCCCGTACTACGCTGTAATGTTCTGTGTTCTATGTTCCATGGGTCAGGAGGTGTATATTTAAAATGTTTGTTAATAAATACATTTGAAAGTGGATAAAGATCCAGATCTATCCTTCCCCATCTGGCTTTCAGAAATATAAGACAGTATTTCATTCCGTGATCATTTTTTAAGAAAAATATATTCAAAATCATTGCAAATATATTTAACAATGTCCTTATACACAAAAGTTCCAGTTTAATTTAAGTTTTGTACCTACTCAAAATTTAATAAATGAGCTGTTGACAGGGGTTTCCTCTCGAAGCTACGTATAGCTACTAAAGCTAATACAAAGACTCAAAAATGCAGTGTACTGATTTTGACTTTATTTAACAGTGTACATGATTTTATTTAACAAACGATCGAATGGGAAAATGATATCCGGCTGCCAATATTCTAAACCTTGATTGCAGGGCTTCCTCACATCATTCCCCAATTCGATTGTTTGGTTAAATAAATTTATGTCTTCAAAATCAGTGCACTGCATAAACCTTGAAAGGAAACCCCCATCTACATGAGTACAAATGATATAAGATTGGCCTTGAAATTTGGCCACTTTTCTAGGGGGACATGCTTCCAGCTACAAAGACCTCCAAATCTTAAGTTATACTGAATCCAATTTGTGCTTCAAATTCTGTAACTTTTTTTGTGATTGTTGTGATGAGATTGGGAGAATTGGGAAATCTAGCACAATCAGAAACTTCACACTGTGATTTGTTTCGGATTGGGACCCATGGATATGCTTATTTTCTCTCACCTTCTGGACTCTCTCTTTCAGGGAGGCACAAAACATTGAGAAAAGAAAACACAGAACAAGTGTTTCATGCTGAAAGAATTATCTCTCATCCCAGTTACAACGGCTCAACCTTTGAATTTGACATTGCATTGTTAGAACTGCCAAATGAAGTGGAAATAACAGACTATGTGATGCCACTCTGTCTACCAGAGAACTCCTCGACTTTATATACAGGTACATGGCGGGTATCTTGTGAGTAAATCCATGGGACCATCAATTCCCTCTTGGCACAATCATCCTCACCTCCCCACAACTATGAGAGTGATAAGAACATAGAACAGTACAGGCCCTTCGGCCCTCGATGTTGCACCAACCAGTGGAACGAATCTAATGACCCTCTAACCTAAACTATTCCAATGCCTATCCATTGACCATTTGAACGCCCTTAACGTTGGCGAGTCCACAACTGCTGCAGGCAGGGCATTCCACGCCCTTAGTACCCTCTGAGTAAAGAACCTACCTCTGACATCCATCCTATAATTAAGGTATCCGTCCTATAATTATCACCCCTCAATTTAAAGCTATGTCCCCTCATGTTAGCCATCACCATCTGAGGGAAAAGGCTCTCACTGTCCACGCTACCTAATCCTCTGATCATCCTGTATGCCTCAATTAGGTCACTTCTTAAACTTCTCTCTATCGAAAACAACCTCAAGTCCCTCAGCCTTTCCTCATAAAACCTTCCCACCATACCAGGCAACATCCTGGTAAACCTCCTCTGCACCCTTTCCAATGCCTCCACATCTTTCATCTGGCGGTGATCTTTGCATCGTCCATGGAGACCGGAGAGGTTCCGGAGGATTGGAGGATTGAGGATGTGGTTCCTATTTTCAACTCTGCAGCTTATCTATGTGCCTCACAAACTTTATTGAGTTCTTTGAGAAGGTGACCAAAGAGGTAGATAAGGGTAAAGCAGTTGATGTGGTGTATATGGACTTTAGCAAAGCGTTTAATAAGGTTCCCCATGGTAAGCTACTGCAGAAAATACGGATGCATGGGATTGACGGTGATTTAGCAGTTTGGATCAGGAATTGGCTAGCTGATAGAAGACAGAGGGTGGTGGTTGATGAGAAATATTCAACCTGGAGTTTAGTTACAAGTGGTGTACCCTCAGGGATCTGTTTTGAGGCCACTGCTGTTTGTCATTTTTATAAATGACCTAGATGAGGGTGTAGAAGGATGGGTTAGTAAATTTGCTGACGACACCAAAGTCGGAGGAGTTGTAGACAGTGAGGATGGATGTTACAGTTTGCAGAGGGACATAGATAAGCTGCAGAGCTGGGCTGAGAGGTGGCAAATGGAGTTTAATGCGGAAAAGTGTGCGCTGTTTCACTTTGGAAAGAGTAACAGGATTACAGAATATAGGGCTAATGGAAGGACTCTTGGTAGTGTTGACGAGCAGAGAGATCTCAGTGTACATGTGCATGGCTCCCTGAAAGTTGGCACCCAGGTTGATAAGGTTGTTAAGAAGGCATACGGTGTGTTAGCTTTTATTGGTAGAGGGATTGAATTTCGGAGCCGTGAGATCATGTTGCAACTGTACAAAACTCCGGTGCGGCCGCACTTGGAGTATTGCATACAGTCATAAGGAGGGGCACTAATTAAAGGGCCCCAGTTCCAACTAAGCAGGGACAAAGGGCACAGCCAGTGACCTTCCAGAGGTTGAACTGTAGACCAGAGACATATTGCCCAGCTAACCAACCATAGTCCTCCCCTGAAAGACAAAGTCACTGACAACAGTGACCTTTGGAGGCTGACTACTTGTTAGGGCATTGGAAATCAGTTAAACAAAAACCTGAGAAAAGGGGCTTGTATCTTCTCCGCTTCTGCCCATTGCGTCTGCACCAGCCACGGTCCCACTCAGGCCCTATTCCTGTAACCCCACATACTTACCCTGCTAACCCCACAGTCCAAAGATGTGCGGATTTGTGGATTTGCCATGCTAAATTGCCCTTCAGTGTCAGGGGGACAGTTATGGTAAATGTATGGGGATGGGGCCTGGGTGGCATTGTGGTTGGTGCGGACTCAATGGACTGAGTGGCTTCCTTCTGCACTGTAGGATTCTATATCTGAAGCCTTCGTTCTTAGTAACATCCTGGTAGCCCTTATCTGTGTTCTTTCTATGGCTGTTACATTTTTTTCTAAAATGTGGTGCCAGAATTGTCCACAGTATTCCAGAGGCGGCCTAACCAATGATCTATCAAGCTCTAGCCCAATCACTTTGCTTTTATATTTTATGTCTCTATATTTATAAACCCGTACAATGTTTTTAACTGCATTTCAATTTGCCCTCCAACCTTGGAGGGTTTGTGTATTTTGGCACCAAGGTTTTTCTGCTTGCCTATGCTTTTTAAAATTAAGCCATTTATAATATATTAGTTTTCCACATTTGTCCTCCCAAAATTACTCGCTTCACACTTCTCTACAGTGACCTCCATCTAACGCGATGCAGCTTATTTCACTTTCATGTCAGTCGTCCTAATGTCTCTAACTATCATTACTCTCCACTATGTTCCAAGTTTTGTATAATTTGCAAATTGTATAATATTCTTTCGTGCATCTGAGGTGAGGTTGTTTATTAAAATTCAAGAGCAATGAACCCAAAACTGACTTTTGGAGAACACATGTTGATTTTGCGTGATTGTATTGAGGTTTTGTAAATGCCCTCCTTAATAATAAATTCTAGCATTTTCCTTGTGACAGATGTTAAACTATGTAGTTTCCTGACACCTAAATAGAGGAGTTATATTTGTTATTTCCAATCTAATGGGACCTTCCAGAATATAGGGAATGTCAAAAAATTAAAATCAGTGCAGCTACCATCTCATAGAACATAGAATAATACAGCGCAGAACAGGCCCTTCGGCCCACGATGTTGTGCCGACCAGTTAAAAAAAAATGACCCTCTAACCTAAACCAAACCCTTTCCATCCATAAACCTATCCACAGATCTCTTAAACGCCCCCAAACTAGGCGCATTTACAACTGCAGCAGGCAGGGCATTCCAATCCCTCACCACCCTCTGGGTAAAGAACCTACCCCTGACATCCGTCCTATAACTACCACCCCTCAATTTAAAGCTATGCCCCCTCATGCTAGCTTTCTCCATCCGAGGAAAAAGGCTATCACTGTCCACCCTATCCAAACCTCTAATCATCTTATACGTCTCAATAAGGTCCCCTCGCAGCCGCCTTCTTTCTAACAAAAACAACCTCAAATCCCTCAGTCTGTCCTCATAGGACCTCCCCGCCATACCAGGCAACATCCTGGTAAACCTCCTCTGCACCCTCTCCAAAGCCTCCACATCCTTCCTATAATGTGGGGACCAGAACTGCACACAATACTCCAAGTGCGGCCGCACCAGAGTCTTGTACAGTTGCAACATGACGCTGCGGCTCCTAAATTGAATCCCCCTACCAATAAACTCCAAGACACCGTATGCCTCCCTAACAACCCTACCTACTTGATTCCCAACTTTCAGGGATCTATGTATACATACACCTAGATCCCTCTGTTCATCCACACTATTCAGAGTCCTACCGTTAGCCCCATACTCTACACATCCATTATTCCTGCCAAAGTGAATTACCTCACACTTTTCCGCATTAAACTCCATCCTCCACCTCTCGGCCCAGCTCTGCAACTTGTCCAAGTCTCCCTGTAGACTAAGACACCCTTCCTCACTATCAACCACACCTCCGACTTTGGTGTCATCAGCAAATTTACTAATCCACCCAGCTATACCCTCATCCAGATCATTTATAAAAATTACAAACAGCAGTGGCCCCAAAACAGATCCTTGAAGCACACCACTCGTAACTGAACTCCATGTCGAATACTTACCATCAACCACCACCCTCTGTCTCCTATCCGCCAGCCAATTCCTAATCCAATTTCCTAAATCACCCTCAATCCCATACATCTGCAATTTCTGCAGAAGCCTTCCATGGTGAACCTTATCAAACGCCTTACTAAAGTCCATATATACGTCAACTGCCTTACCCCCATCCACCTCTTTGGTCACTTTCTCAAAAAACTCAATAAGGTTAGTAAGGCACGACCTACCCTCCACAAAACCATGCTGACTATCTCTAATCATTTCATTACTCTCCAAATAACTATAAATCCTATCCCTAATAATTTTTTCTAAAACCTTGCCCACAACAGAAGTAAGACTCACCGGTCTATAATTCCCGGGGAAGTCTCTGTTCCCCTTCTTAAACAATGGGACAACATTCGCTAACCTTCAATCTTCTGGCACTATACCGGTGACCAACGACGACCTGAAGATCAGAGCCAGAGGCTCTGCAATCTCCTCCCTTGCCTCCCAGAGAATCCTAGGGTAAATCCCGTCTGGCCCAGGGGACTTATCTATTTTCAAACCCTCAAGAATAACTAGCACATCCTCCTTATCAACTGCAATACTGTCCAGTTTACAACCCTGTAACCCAGTGTTCTCTACAACTACATTTATGTCCCCCTGCGTGAACACCGAAGAGAAATATTGGTTCAATGCCTCACCAATCTCTTCCGGTTCCACACATAAATTCCCACTGCTGTCTCTAACTGGCCCT
The DNA here is from genome assembly GCF_965287045.1 of Carcharhinus amblyrhynchos. Lineage (NCBI taxonomy): Eukaryota > Metazoa > Chordata > Chondrichthyes > Carcharhiniformes > Carcharhinidae > Carcharhinus > Carcharhinus amblyrhynchos. The sequence continues at coordinate 140,603,344 of NC_137326.1, forward strand.
AATCTTGCCCTAACCAACCTTTTGTTCTTAACATATCTATAGAACGCCTTAGGATTCTCCTTAACCCTATCAGCCAAAGTCTTCTCATGTCCTCTTTTAGCCCTTCTTAACTCTCTCTTGAACTCCCTCCTAGCCAATCTAAAGCTCTCTAGTGCACTACCTGAGCCCTCAAGTCTCATCCGGACATAAGCCTCCTTTTTCTTTTTAACCAGCGAATCAACTTTCCTAGTGCACCACGGTTCCCTAGCTCGACCAATTCCTCCTTGCCTGACAGGGACATACATATCAAGGACTCGCAGTAGCTGCTCCTTGAAAAATTTCCACATTTTGGACGTTCCGAGACCCTATAGTCTCCTAGTCCAACCTATGCTTCCTAATTCTCATCTCATCAGCCCTTTCTTTTACGATCCTAGGATGAAGTCCATCAGGACCTGGGATGTGTCTGCTTTTACTTCTAATAATTTTATAAATACTCTTTCCCTGGTGATTGTGGTTGTTTCAAGTTCCTCCCTTTCACCTCCTGATGCACACTTATTTCTGGGATGTTATCTGTAGCCTGTACAATAAAGACATACAAAACATCTGTTCAATCAATCTACCATTTCCTTATTTTCCATTAATTCCCCAGACTCCCTCTGTAGAGGACCACTTTACAGTATCACCAGCAAATTCCTCTCCAAATCCCCACACTATCTCTTAAATACCCGTGGAAACTCTTACTATCTGTTTATATATTTATAGCTAGCTTTCTCTTGTACTCTATTTTCTGCCTCTTTTTCACTTAATCATCCCTTGCTGTGTTTTACGTTCTGTCCAATCTTCTAAACTGCCACCATTCTTTATGGAATTGTGTGCGCTTTCTTTCAGTAATGTGACACTTGAACTTACAGTGCAAAATTAATGTTACTGGATCAGTGTTGTTTACTCCTTGGCTCCTGAATTAAGACAAATTTTCAAGAAGTCTTTGATAAGGTGTCCCATAGGGGGCACAGCCTCAAGATAAAGGGGGGGGCGGTTTAGAACGGAGTTGAGGAAGAATTTCTTCACTCGAAGGGTGGTGAATCTCTGGAATTCTCTGCCCGTTGAAGTGGTGGAGGCTACCTCGCTAAATATTTTTAAGACGCGGGTTGATGGGTTTTTGATAAGAGAGGGGATTAAGGGTTATGGGGAGAGGGCGGGAAAGTGGAACTGAGCCACGACAGATCAGCCATGATCTTATTGAATGGCGGGGCAGGCTCGAAGGGCCAGATGGCCTACTCCTGCTCCTATTTCTTATGTTCTTATGTACCCTGATCTGCAACGAATGTATGGAGATGTCATGTTGGAATGGAGCTCCTGAGCCACACCAGGCAATGTTTAACACAGCGTTAGTCAGTAAAGTAGAAACCATTGTCTTCCAAGGTGTAAGCTGTCACTCTGCAACTAATAATTCCAAAGAGTTAATGATAAAGTATCATTCATTTGAAATTATCATTATGGTTGTGAAGAGAGAGATGAAGTCTTTCTGCACTCAGAGTGTGACTGGCACATGGGATTACAGGAGGGAGAACTTGTTAAACTGGTTCAAGAAAATCAAATGGACAATTTTGTGGATATGTTCAATTTAGATGATTTAGAATTTGTTGCACAAGTGAGTAATTCACAGAACAGTAACTATCTTGATCTGGAAATACATTGGCCGTCCCTTTACTATCACTGGGTTAAAATCTAGGAACTCCCATCCTAATAGCACCATGGGTGCACCTACAGGAACTGCATCTTCTCAAGGGCAATTAAGGAAGGGCAATAAATTCTAAGCCAGTGATGACTGCATTTATTTAGATATTCAGTTGCATTGCCATAACCTCCATGGCTATGGCCAAGTGCTGGAAATGGAATTACTGTGGTCAGATCATATTTGGCTCGTGTGGACATGCTGGGGTGATTAACCTCCTTCTGTGCTGTAAATGTCAATGAATCTATAGACCTACATCCCATGGATGAATGAATGATAAATGGGTGCTGTGTTAATAAGATATGCCAGTTTGAAAGTCAGGAATTTTGTACTATTCTGGCTTAATGGGATTGAGAGTTATAGATAGGACTGGTAGGTATGGATATGATCGACACAACTTGTGGGCCAAAGGGCCTGTTTGTGCTGTAGTGTTCTATGTTCTAAACTGCTGATTAACATAATGCAACTTGAGTAAATTGAGTTTAAACAGCAATCTGCAGGTGCTGAATGGAGTTTTTCCAGGAGCGCTTTATATGGTTGGTGTTATGATCCCAGTACTGAACCATAACTTTAAAAGAAAAGATGAAGTTCCCAGTGACCGACAGATTATTATAGAGCAAGATTTCACGTTTTAAGACTTCTATTGTAACAAGCAAACTAAAATCAACATCAGTAAAACATGACTTCACAGGCAACTCATAAACCAATCCAAAGAAAAGCCATTTTTGCATTAACTCATGCAATCGAAATACGTTTTTTGCCATTTAGCACACTTCTGTGTAGCACTACAGGAACAAGTCCAAAGTTAGTCCCGGCACTTGAGCAGGCTCATTTCTCCTTTAAAACATGCTCACTTAAAACATTCAGCCTCCTTTGAAAGCTTGTGCACTTCGCCAAAGTCTTTCCGATCCAACTTTCAATAGCAAGGCGTTAGAAACAAAAGCAAGATGGAGTGAGAAACAAAGAGCAAAAGAATTTAAACAGCTGGGACATGGAAAGGAATTGAAACAGTTTGAATTGGGATTAAAAGCAAAGGAAAAAGAAAATTTTCAAATGATTCAAATGAAGTTGCTAGGCAGAGCTAGTGAGATGTTTACATCACTATCAGAAGAGGTATCTGGGTAGTACGAAGGGGTGATAAAAGACACTTAAGTAGATGTGAACTAGTGCCAGAAACATACGGAAAACAGTTTAGAAATCTAAGGAAGAAACCTGGTCAAATGTACATAGAACTTGAAACGATCAAATAAAATAATTTTGACAGCTAGGTAAGGCCACTGAAAATAGACCAGGCTCATGAGGCTTTTAGAGAAATTATTATTTTGGAAGAGTTTAAAAATTCACTTCCTGATTAGCGTGGATAGAGGATTGGTTGTCTAATAGGAAATTGGTGTCAATGGTTGCTATTCTGGTTGGCGGTTGGTAACTAGTGGAGTGTGGAGTGCCGCAGGGATCGGTGCTGGGGCCTCAGCTATTTCCCATTTATATAGATGATCTGGAGGAGGGGGCTGAGTGTAGGGTAATGAAATTTGCTGATGACACGAAGATGAGTGGTAAAGCAAATTGCGTGGAGGGTGTGGAAAGTTTGCAGAGGGTTTCTGGATAGGCTGATAGACAAGGGAATTAAAGGTTATGGGGAGAAAGTGGGAAAGTGGAACTGATCCACTTCAGATCAGCCATGATCTTATTGAATGGCGGGGCAGGCTCGAAGGGCTAGATGGCCTACTCCTGCTCCTATTTCTTATGTTCTTATGATGTAGTGAACTCATGTGGCAGAGCAGAGGGTTAAAACTGAAACTTTGATGACCTGACCGGGCTCATTTCCCAGAACTAGGTCCAGTATAGCCCCCTCTCTAGTTGGGCCATGTACATACTATTCCAAAGAACCTTCCTGTACGCATTTTACAAATTCCTCCCCGTCCAGACCCCCAGCCCTCAGCACTTTCCAGGCTATACAAGGGAAATTAAAGTCTCCCACTACAACAACCCTATTTTTTCTGCACCTATCCAGAATCTCCTCACATATCTGTTCCTCCACTTCCCGTGGGCTGTTGGGAGGTTTGTAGTATACCCCCAGCATAGTGACTGCGCCCTATTTCTGAGCTCCACCCACAGCGACTCGTTACACGACCCCTCTAAACTGTCCACCCTCTGCACCACTGTAATATGCTCCCTAACTAATATTGCTACTCCTCCACCTCTTTTAGCCCCTCCTCTGTCTTGCCTAAAACACTTACACCCTGGAATATTCAGCTGCCAGTCCTGTCCTTCTTTTAACCAAGTCTCCTTCACCGCAACCACATCCAAATTTTGCGTAAGCATTAAGGCCCTAAGTTCGTCTGTCTTACCTGTTACACCCCTTGCATTGAAGCAGATGCACGCCAGACCTCCAGGCCCACTTAGGTCATCCTCCTCCAGAATGCTCTTCTTCTTAGATAGCCTTGTCCTGGCCCCAAGCTCGTCCCCACCCTCTGTGCTTAGTGACCTACTGTTTTGATTCCCCACCCCCCTGCCACATTAGTTTAAACCCTCCCGAAACACTCTAGCAAAACTCCCAGCCAGAACATTGGTGCCGTTCCAGTTAAGATGTAACCCGTCCTTCTTGTACAGGCGCCATCCTCTCCTGAAGACTTCCCAGTGATCCACAAATTTGAAACACTCCCTTCTGCACCAGTCCTTTAGCCATGCGTTCAATTGTACAATTCCCCTGTTCCTAGCCTCACTAGCACGAGGCACTGGGAGCAGTGCAGAGATTGCTACCCTAGAGGCCCTACCTTTTAGCCTCGCACTCATCTCCCTGAATTGCTCTCGCAGGATCCCCCTGCTCTTTCTACCTACTTTCACCAATGACATCTGTTTGATTACCTTCCCTTTTTAATATGCTTCCTATCCGCTCAGAGACATCCAGGACCCCAGCACCGGGGAGGCAGACTACCATCCTGGAGTCTCGCTCACGCCCACAGAACCGCCCGTCCATGCCTCTAACCATCGCGTCCCCCACCACTATTGCTCTCTTAATCCTCCTCTTTCCCTTCTGGGCCACAGAGCCTGACTCCGTGCCAGCGATCTGGTCCTCGTGGCTTACCCCTGGAGGGTCATCTCCCTCCACAGAATCCAAAACAATATACCTATTTTGGAGGGGGCCAACCCCAGGGGATCTCTTCACTGACTGCTCAATCCCCTCCCCTCTCCCATCTGTCACCCAGCCCTTACTATTATGGGAGACTGCCACTGGGGTACTCTCTGGTACATCACCCTTCTGACTTTTACCGTTCCTAACTGTGACCCATGTGTCTTCCACCCGAGGCCCCAGTGTGACTACCTGCCTATAACTTTTATCTATGAATTTCTCATTCTCCCTGACTAAACTAAGGACAATGGGCCGCAGCTCCAGCTCCCTAACACGGTCCCTCAGGAGTTGCAGTTCCACGCACCTGGCACAGATATGGACTTCCGGGAGGAAAGTTGTCTCCAGGAACTCCCACATCCGATACCGAAAGCAGCAAACTGGCCTCTCACTCATAATTACCCTTTCCTTTATAGTTTTGGAAGAACCAAAACCACAACCTGCCCTGCCTCTGCCTGTTCTCGCCGAATCCCGTTGAGCCGAAGCCCTTTCAGCCTTCACTCTGCTCCCTCTCACTCTGTGCCTGCTCTCAACGCTGCCGCTGTATAGTGCGCCCTTCCCAGCTCACCCCGCTACTTACTTCTGCTTTAAATTTAAACTACTCGCTAAAAGAAAAAACCCACGAAAAAATAAAAATATACTCAATCGCTTACCTTACTGCACCAGTCACAAATCGCTCCTCCACTCAACTTGCTCCAGGGAACATTTAGAAACATAGAAAAACTGCAGCACAATACAGTCCCTTCGGTGCACAAAGTTGTGTCGAACATGTCCCTACCTTAGAGATTACTAGGCTTACCTATAACCCTCTATCTTACTAAGTTCCATGTACTTATCTAAAAGTCTCTTAAAACACCCTACTGAATCCGCCTCCACTACCCTTGCCGGCAGTCCATTCCACGCACCCACCACTCTCTGAGTGAAAAACTTACCCCTGACATCTCCTCTGTACCTACTCCCCAGCACCTTAAACCTGTGTCCCCTTGTGGCGACCATTTCAGCCCTGGGAAATAGCCTCTGACTATCCACTTGATCAATACCTTTCAACATCTTATACACCTCTATCAGGTCACCCCTCATTCTTTGACTCTCCAAGGAGAAAAGACCGAGCTCTTTCAACCTATCCTCATAAGGCATGCTCCCCAATCCAGACAACATCCTTGTAAATCTCCTCTGCACCCTTTCTATGCTTCCACATCCTTCTGTAATGAGGCAATTTCTCATTCAACTGAGCACAGTAGTCCAAGTGGGGTCTGACCAGGGTCCTATATAGCTGCAACATTATCTCTCGACTCCTGAACTCAATTTCTCGATTGATGAAGGCCAGTACACCATACGCCTTCTTAACATAAGAACATAAGAAATAGGAGCAGGAGTAGGCCATCTAGCCCTTCGAGCCTGCCCCGCCATTCAATAAGATCATGGCTGATCTGTTGTGGCTCAGAACCACAGCTTCAACCTGCGCAGATGCTTTGAGCGTCCTATGAACTCGGACCCCAAGATCCTTCTGATCTTCCGCACTGCCAAGAGTTTTATCATTAATATTATATTCTGCCATCCTATTTGACCTGCCAAAATGAACCACTTCACACTTATCTGGGTTGAACTCCATCTGCAACTTCTCTGCCCAGTCTTGCATCCTATCAATGTCTCACTGCAACTTCTGACATCCCTCCACACTATCCACAACACCACCAACATTTGTGTCATCGGCAAACTTACCAACCCATCCCTCCACTTCCTCATCCAGGTCATTTATAAAAATCACAAAGAGTAAGGGTCTCAGAGGTGACTGACCTCTATGCAGAATATGACCCATCTATAACCACTCTCTGCCTTCTGTCGGCAAGCCAGTTCTGGATCCACAAAGCAATGTCCCCTTGGATCCCATGCCCCCCCACTTTCTCAATAAGCCTTGCATGGGGCACCTTATCAAATGTCTTGCTGAAGTCCATATAAACCACATCTACTGCTCTTCCTTCATCAATGTGTTTAGTCACATCTTCAAAAAATTCAATCAGGCTCGTAAGGCATGATCTGCCTTTGACAAAGCCGTGCTGACTATTCTTAATCATATTTTACCTCTCCAAATGTTCATAAATTCTGCCTCTCAGGATTTTCTCCAACAACTTACCAACCACTGACGTTAGACTCACTGGTCTATAATTTCCAGGGCTATCTCTACTCCCTTTCTTGAATAAAGGAACAACATCCGCAATCCTCCAATCCTCTAGAACCTCTCCTGTCTCCATTGATGATGCGAAGATCATCACAGTAAAAAGTCTGACAACACCAGGTTTAAGTCCAACCGATTTATTTGATAGTAAACTCACTAGCTTTCGGGTTTGTCCCTTCGTCAGGTGAATGGAGAGTTCTGGCCTCAGACAGAGCATATAAAGCACAGACAGTTTACAGATTACTGATTAGAATGCGAATCTTTACACCTAACCTGCTGTTCAAGTCCTACAGTGGCCGACAATGTGAGTGGAAGGAGCACTGATCACAGGTTAAAGAGATGTGTATTGTCTCCAGACAGTACAGTAAGTGATGTTTTACATCCCATCTGGTCCCAGTGACTTATCCAACTTGATGCTTTTCAAAAGCTCCAAAAGATCCTCTTTCTTAATATCTATGTGCTCAAGCTTTTCAGTCCACTACAAGTCTGCACTACAACCACCAAGATCCTTTTCCACTGAGAATACTGAAGTAAAGTATTCATTAAGTACCTCTGCTATTTCTTCTGGTTCCATATAAACTTTCCCACCGTCACACTTGAAAGGTCCTATTCTTTCACGTCTTATCCTCTTGCTCTTCACATACTTGTAGAATGCCTTGGGGTTTTCCTTAATCCTGCCTGCCAAGGCCTCCTCATGACCCCTTCTGGCTCTCCTAATTTCCTTCTTAAGATCCTTCCTATTAGCCGTATACTCTTCCAGACCTCTAACATTTTGTAGGGTGACGAAATTTGCTGATGACACGAAGATGAGTGGAAAAGCAAATTGCATGGAAGGTGTGGAAAGTCTGCAGAGAGATCTGGATAGGCTGAGCGACTGGGCGAGCACCTGGCAGATGGAATATAATGTTAGCAAGTGTGAGGTTATCCACTTTGGTAGAAATAATAGTAGGAGGGATTATTATTAGAAGGGAAAAAGCTGCAGCATGCTACGGTGCAGAGGGACCTGGGGGTCCTTGTGCACGAATCACAAAAACTCAGTCTGTAGGTGCAGCAGGTGGTCAAGAAGGCAAATGGAATGTTGGCCTTTATAGCGAGGGGGATAGAATATAAAAGCAGGGAGGTCTTGCTGCAACTGTACAGGGTACTGGTGAGGCCGCAGCTGGAGTACTGTGTGCAGTTTTGGTTGCTGCACTTGCAGAAGGATATATTGGCCTTGGAGGGAGTGCAGAGAAGGTTCACGAGGCTGATACCGGAGATAAGGGGGTTAGCCTATGAGGAGAGATTGAATAGACTGGGTCTGTACTCGGAGTTTAGAAGGCTGAGGGGGATCTTACAGAGACATATAAGATAATGAAGGGGATAGTTAGGGTAGAGGTAGGGAGATTCTTCCCACTTAGAAAGGGTAGCAGGACTAGAGGGCACAGCCTCAAGATAAGTGGGGGGGGCAGTTTAGATCGGAGTTGTGAAGGAACTTCTTCACTCAAAGGGTGGTGAATCTCTGGAATTCTCTGCCCGTTGAAGTGGTGGAGGCTACCTCGCTGAATATATTTAAGTCATGGGTAGATAGGTTTCTGATAGACAAGGGAATTAAGGATTATAGGGAGAATGCGGGAAAGTGGAACTGATCCACTTCAGGTCAGCCATGATCTTATTGAATGGCAGGGAAGGCTCGAAGGGCTAGATGGCCCACTCCTGCTCCTATTTCTCATGTTCTTGTGTTTTTACACCACCTTCTCTCTGAACCTTTTGTAAGCTTTTCTTTTCTTGACTAGATTTATTACAGCCTTTGTACACCATGATTCCTGTAACCTACCATAACGTCCCTGTCTCATTGGAACATAAGATGCAGCTTAATCAGGGATAGTCAGCACGGTTTTGTGAGGGCCAAGTCCTGTCTCACAAATTTGACTGAATTCTTTAAGGAGGTAAGTAAGTGTGTAGATGAAGGTAGAGCAGTTGATGTCGTATACAGGGATTTTAGTAAGGCGTTTGATAAGGTTCCCCATGGTAGCTCATGAAGAAAGTAAGGAGGTGTGGGATAGAAGGAAATTTGGCCGGTTGGATGAGAAACTGGCTGTCTCATAGAAGACAGAGGGTGGTGGTAGAGAGACAATTTTCAGACTGGAGGCCAGTTACCAGCGGTGCACCATAGGGATCAGTGCTGGGTCCTCTGCTATCTGTGATTTTTATCAATGACTTGGAAGAAGGGACTGAAGGGTGGGTTAGTAAATTTGCTGATGACACCAAGATTGGTGGAGTAGTGGATGGGGTAGAGGGCTCTTATAAGATGCAAAGAGACATTGATAGGATGCAGAGCTGGGCAGAAAAGTGGCAGATGGAGTTTAACACTCAGTGTGAGGTGATTCATTTTGATAGGACAAGCTTGAATGTGGATTACAGGGTCAATGGCAGGGTTCTGAGGAATGTGGAGGAACAGAGAGAACTTGGGGTTCATATCCACAGATCTCTGAATGTTGCCATTCAAGTGGATAGGGCCGTGAAGAAGGCTTATAGTGTGTTAGTGTTTATTAACAGGGGGTTTGAGTTTAAGAGCTGTGGGGTTATGCTGAAACTGTACCAGACCTTGGTGAGACCACATTTGGATTATTGTGTGCAGTTCTGGTCACCTCACTATAAGAAGGATGTGGAAGCATTGGAGAGAGATCAGTGGAGATTTACCAGGATGCTGCCTGGTTTGGAGGGTCGGACTTATGAGGAAAGGTTGAGGGAGCTGGGGCTTTTCTCTTTAGAGCAGAGGAGAATGAGAGGCAACTTAATTGAGGTTTATAAGATGATGGGGATAGATAGAGTGGACGTTCAGAAACTATTTCCTCAGGTGGATGTAGTTGTTACTAGGGGCCATAACTATAAGGTTCACGGTGGGAGATATAGGATGGATGTCCGAGGTAGATTCTTGACTCAGAGTGGTTGGGGTGTGGAATGCACTGCCTGCTGAGATAGTGGAATCGGACACCTTAGGAATTTTCAAGTGGTTATTGGATAGGCACATGGAGCACTCCAGAATGATAGGGAGTGGGATAGCTTGATCTTGGGTTTGGACATAGCTCAGCACAACAACGAGGGCCGAAGGGCCTGTACTGTGCTGTACTATTTTATGTTCTATAAGCCTGTAATTTCCCGGATTGTCTCTTCTGCCCTTCTTAAACAGAGGAACAATAAAGCTACTCTCCAATCCTCTGGTACCTCGTCCGTGGCTGAAGAGGATACAAAAATTTTGGCCAAAGCCTCAGCAATTTTTTCCCTTGCCTCTCTCAATATTCTGGGATAGACCCTATCTGGGCCTGGGGATTTGTCCACCTTAATGGGTGGCACAGCAGCACAGTGGTTAGCACTGCTGCTTCACAGCTCTAGGGTCCTGGGTTCGATTCCCTGCTCGGGTCACTGTCTGTGTGGAGTTTGCATGTTCTCCTCGTGTCTGCGTGGGTTTCCTCCCACAGTCCAAAGATGTGCGGGTTAGGTTGATTGGTCATGCTGAGAAATTGTCCCTTAGTGTCCAGGGTAGCAGAGGTTAGAGGGATTAGTGGGTATAATATGTAGGGATATGGGGGTAGGGCCTGGGTGGGATTGTGTTTGGTGCAGACTCGATGGGCCAAAGACCCTCTTTCTGCACTGTAGAGTTCTATGATTAATGTTTTTTCTAAACTTCCAATACCTCCTTTTTTATCTCAACATGTCCTAGAATGTCAACATCCTCTTTCTACTCTCACCATCATCCTTCTCCTTTGTGAATGCTCATGCAAAGTACTCATTAAAGACCTCACCCACCTCATCTGGCTCCAATTAAAAATCCTTCATTTTTACAGAAACATGCTTGTCCTGAATTGTTAACAACTGATTTTTTTTATTTCAAAAATATACTTTATTCATAAAAACCTCAATTAAAACATTACAAACCTACATGTCTATAAATTGCAAATAGTGCAGAATAAAAACATTTTTACAGGCCTCCACAAATTAGTCATTACATTTCAAAACTTAAAACTATATACATGCCTTAAAATAAAATTTACTTAAAAAGTGTGCCGTTATTTCTCAGATCAGTTAACTGATTTTTTTTTCCAAAAATATACTTTATTCATAAAAATCTCAAATAACCCATTGCAAATCTACATGGCTTTGAATTGCAAACAGTGCAGAATCAAAACATTTTTACATTTTTATACAAATTACAGTCACTACATTTCAATACTTAAAGCTATATACATGCCTCAATAAATTACTGTGTGCCGTTAGTGCTCAGATTGGCACACAGTTATGCAGGTCGAGGGTATTCTGCAGTTCCCAGGCCCTCGGTCTGCCTCCGTTAAAAGGCCTTACAGTGTGGCCTTTCCCCACTGTGCCTTTGCAGCGGCTGCTCCAAGCTTCAGTGCATCCCTCAGCACATAGTCCTGGACCTTGGAACGTGCCAGTCTGCAACACTCGGTCGAGGACAGTTCTTTCAGCTGGAAGATCAGCAAGTTTCGGGCAGACCAAAGTGCGTCCTTCACCAAGTTGATGACCTTCCAGCAGCAGTTGACATTTGTTTTGGTGTGCGTCTCCGGAAACAGCCCATAGAGCACAGAGTCCTGCGTCACCGAGCTGTTCCGGACAAACCCCGACAAATACCACTGCATCTCACTCCAGACCTTCTTTGCAAAGGCACATTCCACATGGAGGTGTGCGACCGTCTCATCAGCCCCGCAGCCGCTTCAAGGGCAGCGTGCGGTGATGTTGAGACCTCGAACGAGCATAAAGGATCTGATGGGGAGTGCCTTTCTCACCACCAGCCAAGCCAGATCTTGGTGCTTGTTTGTCAGTTCTGGTGATGAGGCATTCTGCCAGATGGCACTGACAGTCTGCTCAGGGAACCATCCGACAGGATCCACCATCTCCTTTTTTCTCAGGGCCCCAAGGACATTACATAAGAACATAAGAACATAAGAAATAGGAGCAGGAGTAGGCCATCTAGCCCTTCGAGCCTGCCCCGCCATTCAATAAGATCATGGCTGATCTGTCGTGGCTCAGTTCCACTTTCCCGCCCTCTCCCCATAACCCTTAATCCCTTCTCTTATCAAAAACCCATCAACCCGCTTCTTAAAAATATTTAGCGAGGCAGCCTCCACCACTTCAACGGGCAGAGAATTCCAGAGATTCACCACCCTTTGAGTGAAGAAGTTCCTCCTCAACTCCGTTCTAAACCGCCTCCCCTTTATCTTGAGGCTGTGCCCCCTAGTCCTACTGTCTTTTTTGAGCGGGAAGAGTCTCTCCACCTCTATCCTATCCATCCCATTCATCATCTTATACGTCTCAATGAGATCTCCCCTCATTCTTCTAAACTCTAACGAGTACAAGCCTAGTTTATTCAGCCTCTCCTCATAGCTCAATCCCCTCAACTCCGGTATCAGCCTAGTAAACCTCCTCTGCACTCCCTCCAGGGCCAAAATATCCTTGCGCAGGTGCGGCGCCCAAAACTGCACACAGTACTCCAGCTGCGGCCTCACCAATGCCCTATACAGCTGCAGCAAGACCTCCCTACTTTTATATTCAATCCCCCTCGCTATGAAGGCCAGCATCCCATTCGCCTTCCTGACCACCTGCTGCACCTGCAAGCTGGGTTTTTGCGATTCATGCACAAGGACCCCGAGGTCCCTCTGCACCGTCGCCTGCTGCAGTTTTTCGCCCCGTAAGTAATAGTCCTTCCTACCATTCTTCCTACCAAAGTGGACCACCTCACACTTGCCAACATTAAATTCCATTTGCCATTTCCTGGCCCATTCGCCCAGCCTATCTAGATCCTTCTGCAGACTCTCCACACCCTCCGCACAATTTGCCGTTCCCCCAATCTTGGTGTCATCAGCAAATTTCGACACCCTGCACTCGGTTCCCTCCTCCAGATCATCTATATAAATGGTAAATAGCTGAGGCCCCAGCACCGACCCCTGGGGCACCCCACTAGTCACCATCCGCCAATCCGAATAGCACCCATTGACCCCCACTCTCTGCCTCCTATTTGACAACCAATCCTCTATCCACGCTAACACCCTACCCCCAACTCCATGTCCCCTGACCTTCTGCAATAACCTCTTGTGAGGTACCTTGTCAAACGCGCTAACCACTGCTTAATCGTCATGTGGTCAAAGGTGTGTTTGCAGAAGAATTTCTCCACGAAGGACAGGTGCTGCGGTACGGTCCAACTACTCGGAGCATTCCGCGGCAGTGTGGCCAGACCCATCCTTCGCAACACTCGGGACAGGTAGAACCTCAAAAAGTAGTGGCACTTGCTGTTAGTGTACCGAGGATCTACGCACAGCTTGATGCAGCCGCACACAAAGGTGGCCATCAGGATGAGGGCGGCATTGGGTACGTTTTCCCCTCCGTTCTCTGGAGATTTGTGCAAACTGATAAGAACAGATTTTTTTCCAAAAATATACTTTATTCATAAAAAATTTCAAATAAACTGTTGCAAATCTACATGGCTTTGAATTGCAAACAGTGCAGAATCAAAACATTTTTACATTTTTATACAAATTACAGCCGATACATTTCAATACTTAAAGCTATATACATGCCTCAATAAATTACTGTGTGCCGTTAGTGCTCAGATTGGCACACAGTTATGCAGGTCGAGGGTATTCTGCAGTTCCCGGGCCCTCGGTCTGCCTCCGTCAAAAGGCCTTACACTGTGGCCTTTCCCCATTGTGCCTTTGCGGCAGCTGCCCCAAACTTCAGCGCGTCCCTCAGCACGTAGTCCTGGACCTTGGAATGTGCCAATCTGCAACACTCGGCTGAGGACAGTTCTTTCAGCTGGCAGATCAGCAAGTTTCGGGCAGACCAAAGTGCGTCCTTCACCGAGCTGATGACCTTCTAGTAGCAGTTGATATTTGTCTCAACAACTGATTTTTAAAAGATTCCCACATATCGGATGCGGATTTACCCTCAAACTGCCATTCCCAGTCTACATTCCCCAGCTCCTGCCTAATACTGTCAATAGTTAGCCTTCCTCAGTTTAATAGTTTCACTCTGGGACTACTATCCTTTTCTACAAGTATCTTGAAAATTATAGAATTGTGATCACTGTTCCCAAAATGGGCTTCCACTGAAACATCAATCACCTGTCCGGGCTTGTTTCCCAGAACCAGGTCTAAGTTAGCCCCTTCCCAAGTTGCATTGTCTATATATTGCCTCAGAAGCACTCTTGGACACACCGAACTCTGTCCCATCCAAGCATCTGGCACTAAAGTCTATGTTGTGGAGGTTAAAATCACCCATCGTAGCAACCCTGTTGTTTCTGCATCTTCCCATAATCTACTGACATATCAGTTCCTCCACTTCACACTGGCTGTTGGGGAGGTCTGTAATACAACCCTAACAGAGTGGCTGCACTGCTCCTGTTGCTGAGTTCTACCCATATGGCTTCACTGCATGATCCTACTAAGGTGTCCTCCCTCTGTATAACTGTGACATTCTCCCTAAACAGCATCCCACCTCTTTTGTCACCATCTCTACCTTGCCTGAAGCATCGAAATCCTGGAATGCTAAACTGCCAGTCCTGCCCTGCTTTCATCCAAGTCTCTGTAATTGCCACAACATCATAGTTTCATGTAGTAATCCAAGCTTTAAATCCATTTGCCTTACCTGTCATGCTCCTTGCGTTAAAGCGAACACACCTCAGACCATTTGTCCTGTCATGTTTTGTACATTTTCCTGTGTTTTATTTCTCTTAGCCTTACTGGACCCATTCACCCTTTTTGATTTCTGTCTTTGGTTTCTCTGCCTTCCACTTTTCCTCTTACGGCCTTTTATTTCTGACCCACTTTACTTCCCTCTGACTTCCTGCATCGGTTCCCATCCCTCCGCCACATTAGTTTAATCCCCCTCAACAGCTCTAATGCTCCCTTTAGGATATTGGTTCCAGTTCTGCCCAGGTGCAGACTGTCTGATTTATACTGGTCCCACCTCCCCCAGAACTGGTTCCAATATCCCAGAAATTTGAATCCCTCCCTCTTGCCACGTATTCACCTTAGCTTTCCTGGTATTCCTACTCTGACTGGCACGTGGCACTGGTAGCAATCCTGAGAAAGGTCCTACTTTTTAGTTTAACTCCTCACTCCCTAAATTCAGCTTGTCGGACTTCATCACATTTTTATCTATATCACTGATGCCTATATGCACCACAGCAGCTGGCTGTTACCCTCCCCCTCCAGAATGCCCTGCAGCCACTCTGAGACATCCTTGATCCTTGCACCAGGAGGCAACATACCATTCTGGAGTCTCACTTGTGTCTGCAGGGCGCATGTCTATTCCCCTTACAATTGAATCCCCTATCTATCGCTCTACCAATCTTTTTCTTGCTCTCCTGCACAGCAAAGCCAGCCATGGTGCCATAAGCCTGGCTGCTGCCATCTTCCCCTGGTGAGCATGTCCACTGATGTGGAGATGCCGGCGTTGGACTGGGGTAAACACAGTAAGAAGTCTGACAACACCAGGTTTAAGTCCAACCGATTTATTTGAGAGTAAACTCACAAGCTTTCGGGGTTTGCCCCTTCGTCAGGCGAATGTAGAGTTCTGGCCTCAGACAAAGCATATAACAGCACAGACAGTTTACAGATTACTGATTAGAATGCGAATCTTTACACCTAACCTGCTATTCAAGTCTTAAAGTGGCCGACAATGTGACTGGAAGGAGCTTTAAGCCCTAGGTTAAAGAGATGTGTATTGTCTCCAGACAGTACAGTAAGTGAGGTTCATAGAACATAGAAGCGCAGAACAGGCCCTTCGGCCCACGATGTTGCGCCGACCAATTAAAAAAGCAATGACCCTCTAACCTAAACCAATCCCTTTCCATCCATAAACCTATCCACGGATCTCTTAAACGCCCCCAAACTAGGCGCATCTACAACTGCAGCAGGTAGGGCATTCCAATCCCTCACCACCCTCTGGGTAAAGAACCTACCTCTGACATCCGTCCTATAACTGCCACCCCTTAATTTAAAGCTATGTCCCCTCGTGCTAGCTTTCTCCATCCGAGGAAAAAGGCTATCACTGTCCACCCTATCTAAACCTCTAATCATCTTATATGTTTCAATAAGGTCTCCTCTTAGCCGCCTTCTTTCTAACGAAAACAACCTCAAATCCCTCAGCCTCTCCTCATAGGACCTTCCCTCCATACCAGGCAACATCTTGGTAAACCTCCTCTGCACCCTCTCCAATGCCTCCACATCCTTCCTAAAATGTGGGGACCACAACTGCACACAATACTCCAAGTGCGGACGCACCAGAGTTTTATACAGTTGCAACATGACGCTGCGGCTCCTAAATTCAATCCCCCTACCAATAAACGCCAAGACACCGTATGCCTTCCTAACAACCTTATCGACTTGATTTCCAACTTTCAGGGATCTATGTACACATACACCTAGATCCCTCTGTTCATCAACACTATTCAGAGTCCTACCGTTAGCCCTATACTCTACACATCTGTTATTCCTGCCAAAGTGAATTACCTCACACTTTTCTGCATTAAACTCCATCTGCCACCTCTCGGCCCAGCTCTGCAACTTGTCCAAGTCTCTCTGTAAACTATGACACCCCTCTTCACTATCTACCACTCCTCCGACTTTGGTGTCATCAGCAAATTTACTGATCCACCCAACTATACCCTCATCCAGATCATTTATAAAAATTACAAACAGCAGTGGCCCCAAAACAGATCCCTGAGGCACACCACTTGGAACCGAACTCCATGACGAATACTTTCCATCAACCATCACCCTCTGTCTCGTATCTGCTAGCCAATTCCTGATCCAATTACTAAATCACCCTCAATCCCATACATCTGCATTTTCTGCAGAAGCCTTCCATGGTGAACCTTATCAAACGCCTTACTAAAGTCCATATGTACAGAACTTGGCTATCAGTCTCTGCTCAGCGACTCTGCGCTGTCGTTCTCCAAGGCAGTCTTCACAACACATGACAGCATAGAGTCGCTGAGCAGAGACTGATAGCCAAGTTCTGCACACATGATGTCGGTCTCAACAGGGATCTTGGGTTCATGTCGCACTATCTGTAACCCCCATGACTTGCCTGGGTTTGCTGAACCTCACTTACTGTACTGTCTGGAGACAATTCACATCTCCTTAACCTGGGGCTTAATGCTCCTTCCACTCACATTGTCGGCCACTTTAAGACTTGAATAGCAGGTTGTGCGTAAAGATTCGCATTCTAATCAGTAATCTGTAAACAGTCTGTGCTGTTATATGCTCTGTCCGAGGCCAGAAGTCTCCATTCGCCTGACGAAGGGGCAAACCCCGAAAGCTTGTGAGTTTACTATCAAATAAGTCGGTTGGACTTAAACCTGGTGTTGTCAGACTTCTTACTGAGCATCTCCACTAACAGTATCCAAAACAGTATATATGTTTTGGAGGGAGATGACCACAGGGGACCCCTGCATTGCCTTTCTACTCTTCCTCTTTCTGGTGGTCACCCATTCCCTATCTCCCTCAGTAATTTTTATCTGCTGCGTGACCAACTCACTGAACATGTTATCCACGACTTCTTCAGTATCGCAGATGTCCAAAGTGAATCCATTTCCTGCACGTGGAGGAGCCAGGGACAACAGAAGGATCCCTGAATTCCCACACTGCACAAGAGAAGCATGACATGGGTCTGGGGTCTCCTGCCATTAAGTTAATTTACAACAACAACTACAATGCCAAGAGAAAGAAAAGAAAAACTACTTACTGATCACCAGCCAATCACTTACCTGCTGGCTGTGACATCATGGTTCGATTTCTTTCTACCTTTCTCTTGCCCTCGAGTCTCCCTCGCAGTCCCGCCCCTCCCAAAGATGAGCACCTCTTTTCCTTCAGCACTGCATTTCCGATATCCTCACTCTGGCTGAAGCTCATTCCCATAGGCAAGCGAAAACTCACTGGACCAAAGAAGTTAATATTTGAAGAGATACGGGGCAAGTCAAATTTAATGGTGAGCGATGAGATAATTTAGAAGGAGCATTGCCAGAAAAGGAGTTTTGCCACATTTAACTGAGTGCGGCATCAAGGAACTGAGCTAAAATGGAATTGGGGGCAAACAGTCCTCTGGTTGGAGTCAGACCTGGCACAAAAGATGGTTGTGATTGTGGAGGGTCAATCATCACAGCTCCAGGAAACTGCTGCAGGAATCCCTCAGGGTAGTCTCTCAGTCCCAACCACCTTCAGTCACTTCATCAATGACCTTCCATTGCCAGACAAAGACTATGTAAATAAGAGGCAATCTAACCACCACCCCTTTACATTCAATGGTGTCACCATCACTGAACCTCCTACTGTCAACATCCGTGGGGTTACCATTGACCAGAAACCCAACTGAACTCATTATATAAACACAGTGGCTACAAGAGCAGGTCGGAGGATACTGCAGCAAGTAACTCACCTCCTGGCTCCCCAAAGCCTTCCATCACCTACAAGGCACAAGTCAGGGGTGTGATGGAATACTTCCCAATTGCCTGGATGGGTGCAGCTCCAACAACATTCAAGAAGCTTGACACCTTCCAGAACAAAGCAGCCTCTTGATTGGCACTAAATCCACAAACTCCACTCTCTCCACCACCAACACTCAGTAGCAGCAGTGTGTATAGTCTTTAAGACGCAGTGCAGAAATTCACGAACAATTCTTAGAAAGCATCTTCCAAACACACAACCACTTCCATCTAGAAGGACAAGGGCAACAGATTCATGGGAACACCACCACCTGCATGTTTCTCTCCAAGCCACTCACCATCTTGACTTGGAAATATATCGCCGTTCCTTCAGTCACTGGATCAAAATCCTGGAATTCCCTTCCTAATTGCATTCTGGGTCTACCCACAGAACATGGACTTCAGCGATTCAAGAGGAAAGCTCACCACCACCTTCTCAAGGGCAATTAGGGATGGGCAATAAACGCTGGTCAGCCATCGACACCCATGTACGACAATTGAATTTTTTAAAAAGGTGGCAATATGTGGAATTGATCGTGAAAATAATAGCGATTTGATTTGATTTATTATTGTCACATATATTAGTACAGTTTTCACTAATATATGTGTCCCTTTAGATAAGTTAAGGTTAAAGAGTCTGGCGAAATCTGTTGAAGGGGTGGTGGGAGTGGCAGAGAATAGCAAGAGCATCAGTAAAGATGTTAAGTACAATCGGTTTGTGTGAATATTAGGAACAAAAGAGTCAGAAAACACTGGTGGAAGCAGCTTATCAGCTATATCACTGGATATAGCTACTATTTAACAGGAAATCCTAGTCAAAAAGAAAAAGGAAGCATGTGGCATGGCTAGGAGGCTGGAGGTACACAAAGCAAGTGTGGAATACAAGGAAAGGAGAAAGGGTGTTAGCGATAGAAAGGCGGTACGACTGGAGGGTCTCAATGACATTACTGTTCCTAGAGAGGTAGTGCTTGACAGACTGGAGGGACTGATTGTGGAGAAGTCCCCAGGACCAGATGGAATGCATCCGAGGGTTCTGAAAGAAACGGCGGAGGTGATAGTGGATGCCTTGGTGGTTATTTTCCAAACGTCGCTGGATTCTGGGGAAGTGCCGGAAGATTGGAAAATGGCTAATGTTACGCCGTTGTTTAAGAAGGGTGGCAGGCAAAGAGCAGGGAATTATAGGCCGGTTAGTTTAACGTCTGTTGTAGGTAAAATGTTAGAATCCGTCATCAAGGAGGAAATAGCGAGGCATCTTGAGAGGAATTGCTTGATAGAGCGGACGCAGCACAGTTTCGTTAAGGGGAAGTCGTGTCTGACAAATTTATTGGAGTTCTATGAGGATGTGTCTAGGGCGGTGGATAGAGGAGAGCCGGTGGATGTGGTCTTTCTAGATTTTCAGAAGGCGTTTGACAAGGTACCTCACAAGAGGTGACTGCAGAAGGCAAGGGGACATGGAGTTGGGGGTAGGGTGTTAGTGTGGATAGAGGATTGGTTGTCAAATAGGAGGCAGAGAGTGGGGGTTAATGGGGGCTATTCGGATTGGCGGTTGGTGACTAGTGGAGTACCCCAGGGGTCGGTGCTGGGGCCTCAGCTATTTACCATTTATATAGATGATCTGGAGGAGGGAACCGAGTGTATGGTGTCGAAATTTGCTGATGACACCAAGATTGGTGGAACGGCAAATTGCGCGGAGGGTGTGGAGAGTCTGCAGAAGGATCTAGATAGGCTGGGCGAATGGGCCAGGAAATGGCAAATGGAATTTAATGTTGGCAAGTGCGAGGTGGTCCACTTTGGTAGGAATAATGGTAGGAAGGACTATTACTTACGTGGCGAAAAACTGCAGCAGGTGACGGTGCAGAGGGACCTCGGGGTCCTTGTGCATGAGTCGCAAAAACCCAGCCTGCAGGTGCAGCAGGTGGTCAGGAAGGCGAATGGGATGCTGGCCTTCATAGCGAGGGGGATTGAATATAAAAGTAGGGAGGTCTTGCTGCAGCTGTATAGGGCATTGGTGAGGCCGCAGCTGGAGTACTGCGTGCAGTTTTGGTCGCCGCACTTACGCAAGGATGTTTTGGCCTTGGAGGGAGTGCAGAGGAGGTTTACTAGGCTGATACCAGAGTTGAGGGGGTTGAGCTATGAGGAGAGGCTGAATAAACTAGGCTTGTATTCGTTAGAGTTTAGAAGAATGAGGGGAGATCTCATTGAGACATATAAGATGATGAATGGGATGGATAGGATAGAGGTGGAGAGACTCTTCCCGCTCAGAAAGGACAGTAGGACTAGGGGGCACAGCCTCAAGATAAAGGGGGGGCGGTTTAGAACGGAGTTGAGGAGGAACTTCTTCACTCAAAGGGTGGTGAATCTCTGGAATTCTCTGCCCGTTGAAGTGGTGGAGGCTGCCTCGCTAAATATTTTTAAGACCCGGGTTGATGGGTTTTTGATAAGCGAGGGGATTAAGGGTTATGGGGAGAGGGCGGGAATGTGGAACTGAGCCACAACAGATCAGCCATGATCTTATTGAATGGCGGGGCAGGCTCGAAGGGCTAGATGGCCTACTCCTGCTCCTATTTCTTATGTTCTTATGTTTATGTTCTTATGAGAAAGAAACTTAAGCAAGGTGTAAGGAGGGCTAAAAGGGGTCACAAAAAGTCACTGGCCAACAGGATTAAGAAAAATCCCAAGGCTTTTTATGCATATATGTAAAAAGCAAGATAGGAGCCAGGGAGAGGGTTGGCCCACTAAAAGATAGGGGAGGGAATCTATGTGTGGAGCCAGAGGAAATGGGCAAGGTATGAAACGAGTATTTTGCATCAGTATTCATCAAAGAAAAGGACTTGGTGGATGACAGCTCTCAGGGAGGGTGTGCAGATAGTTTGGATCATGTTGAGATCAAAAAGGAGGTATTGGGGTTTCTGAGAAACATTAGGTTAACAAATCTCCACAGCATGATGGGATATACCCAAAACACAGAGAAATTGCTGGGGCCTTGAGAGAAATCTTTGTATCCTCACTGGCTACAGGGGAGGTCCCAGGGGATTAGCAATAGCCAATGTTGTTCCTTTGTTTAAGAAGGGTAGCAAGAATAATCCAGGTAATTACAGGCCGGTGAGCTTTACATCAGTGGTAGGAAAATTATTAGAAAGGATTCTTCAAGACAGCATTTACTCCCACTTTGAAATAAGTGGATGTAACATGGGTTTGTGAAGCGGAGGTCATGTGTCACTAACTTGATCGAGTTTTTCGAGGAAGTGACGAAGATGATTGAGAAGGGTAGGGCGGTGGATGTTTTTACATAGAAAGGTTTTTTTTAAAACATAGAACACTACAGCACAAACAGGCCCTTCGGCCCACAAGTTGCACTGATCATATCCATACCTACCAGGACTATCTATAACTCTCAATCCCATTAAATCCCATGTACTCATCCAGAAGTCTCTTAAAAGACCCCAGCGAGTTCTCCTCTACCACCACCAACAGCAGCCGATTCCACTCACTCACCACCCTCTGAGTGAAAAGCCTACCCCTGACATCTCCTCTGTACCTACTCCCCAGCACCTTAAACCTGTGTCCTCTCGTAGCGACCATTTCAGCCCTGGGAAATAGCCTCCGAGAATCCACCCTATCCATACCTCTCAACATTTTATAAACCTCTATCAGGTTGTCTCTCAACCTTCGTCCTCCAGGAAGAAGAGACCTAGCTCCCTCAACCTATCTTCATAAGGCATGCCTCCCAATCCAGGCAACATCCTTGTAAATCTCCTCTGCACCCTCTCAATAGCTTCCACATCCTTCCTGTAGTGTGGTGACCAGAACTGCACACAGCACTCCAAGTGGGGTCTGACAAGGGTCATATAAAGTTGCAGCATTATCCCCCAATTCCGAAACGCAATCCCTCGATTAATGAAGGCTAGCACACCATATGCCTTCTTGACCACATCCTCTACCTGCAAGGCTGATTTAAGAGTCCTATGGACCTGGACCCCCAAGGTCCGATGAGATAATGTTGTCTGCATGGGCATCAGTAAGGCCTTTAACAAGGTCCCTCATGGCAGACTGATGCAGGAGGTGAAGTCACAGGGGATCAGGGGTGAGCTGGCAAGGTGGATACAGAACTGGTTTGATCATAGAAAGAAGTCTCACAACACCAGGTTAAAGTCCAACAGATTTATTTGGTAGCACAAGCCACTAGCTTTCGGAGCACTGCCAAGGCTCAAGGCTCCGAAAGCTAGTGGCTTGTACTACCAAATAAACCCATTGGACTTTAACCTGGTGTTGTGAGACTTCTTACTGTGTTTACCCCAGTACAATGCCGGCATCTCCGCATCTTGGTCACAGAAGACAGAGAGTAGCAGTGGAAGGGTGCACTTCTGAATGGAGGGCTGTGACTAGTGACATTCCTCAGGGGTCAGAGCTGGGACTTTTGCAGTTTGTAATATATAAATTATTTGGAGGAAAATGTAACTGGTTTGATTAGTAAGTTTGCAGACAACAAAAAGATTGGTGGATTAGCGGATAGCGATGAGGACCATCAGAGGATACAGCAGGATATAGATCAGTTGGAGACTTGGGCGGAAAAATGGCAGATGGAGTTTCATCTGGACAAATGTGAGGTAATGATTTTGGAATGACTAATATAGATGGCAAATATACAGTAAATAGCAAACCCTTAAGAGTATTGATAGGCAGAGGGATCCGGGTATACAGGTACACAGGTCACTGAAAGTGGCAACGCAGATGGGGAAGGTAGTCAAGAAGGCATAAAGCATGCTTGCCTTCATCAGCCGAGGTATTGAGTTTAAAAATTGGCAAGTCATATTGCAGCTTTATAGAACCTTAGTTAAGCCTCACTTGGAATATAGTGTTCAATTCTGGTCAGCACACTACCAGAAGGGTGTGGAGGCTTTGGAGAGGGTACAGAAAAGATTTAGCAGGATGTTGCCTGGTATGGAGGGCATTAGTTATGAGAGGTTGGAGAAACTTGGTTTGTTCTCACTGGAGCGACGAAGGTTGAGAGATGACCTGATAGAAGTCTACAAGATTATGAGGGGCATGAATAGAGTGGATAGTCAGAAGCTTTTTCCCAGGGTGGAACAGTTAATTACTAGGGGGTATAGGTTTAAGGTGCGAGGGAAGTTTTTTTTTACACAGAGGGTGGTGGGTGCCTGGAACTTGATGCTTGGGGAGGTAAGACCCTCCATACCAGGCTAAGACCCTCCATACCAGGCAACATCTGGTAAATCTTTTCTGCACTCTCTCCACGTCCTTCTGGTAGTGTGGCGACCAGAACTGGACCCAGTATTCCAAATGTGGCCTAACCAACATTCTATATAACTGCAACATCACATGCCAACTTTTATACTCTATGCCCCGTCCAATAAAGGCAAGCATGACATGTGCCTTCTTCACCACCTTTTCCACCTGTGTTGCCACCTTTAAGGATCTGTAGACTTGCACACCCAGAAACCTCTGTGTGTTGATACTCCTGATGGTTCTGCCATTTATTGTATAGCTCCCCCCTGAATTAGATCTATCAAAATGCATCACTTTGCATTTATATGGATTAAATTCCATCTGCCACTTCTCTGCCCAATCTTCCAGCCTATCTATATCCTGCTGTATTCTCTGACAATGTTCATCACTATCCGCAACTCCAGCAATCTTTGTGTCATCCGCAAACTTACTGATCAGACCAGCTGCATCTTCTAACAAATCATTTATATATATCACAAACAGCAGAAGTCCCAGTACAGAGCCCTGCGAACACCACCAGTCACAGACCTCCAATCAGAAAAAGACCCTTCCACTGTCACGCTCTGTTTTCTATGGCCAAGCCAGTTCTGAATCCATCCAGCTAGTTCACCCCTGATCCCAGCCTGCCATAAGGGGCCTTGTCAAATGTTTTACTAAAATCCATATAGATGACATCCACGGCCCTTCCCTTGTCAATCATTTTTGTCACCGCCTCAAAAAACTCAACCAAATTTGTGAGTAATGACTTTCCTTGTACAAAACCATGTTGTCTATTGCTAATGAGACTTTTCTGTTCTAAATGCGTATAGATCCTATCTCTAAGAATCTTCTCCAACAATTTCCCTACCACGGACGTCAAGCTTACCGGCCTATAATTACCCAGGTTATCCTCGCTACCCTTTTTAAATAACGGGACCCGTTTGCTATCCTCCAATCCTCTGAGACCTCACCTGTGTCCAATGAAGAAACAAAGATTTCTGTTAGAGGTCCAGCAATTTCATCTCTTGTCTCCCCTCAGTAATCTAGGACAGATGCCATCTGGCCTTGGGGATTTGTCTACCTTAACGCTTCCTAAAACACCTAACACTTTCTCCCTTGTAATTGTGATTTGTTCTAACGGGTCTACACATCCCTCTGAGACACTAACAATCAACGTATCCCTCTCCTTTGTGAATACTGATGCAAAGTATTCATTTAGGATCTCACCTACTTCCTTGGGTTCTAAGCATAATTCCTCTTTGTTCTTGAGAAGTCTGACTCTTTCTCTGACAACCCTCTTGCTCCTAAAGTAGGCATAAAATGCCTTGGGATTCTCCTTAATCCTGTCTGCCAAGGACATCTCCTAACCCTTTTTTTGCCCCTCTAACTTTTGTTTGAGTTCTTTTCTACTTTCTCTGTATTCCTTTAATGCTTCATCTGTTTTTAGCTGCCTGGATCTTACATATGCCTCTTTTTTCTTTTTGATGAGACCCACAATTCCTCCGGTTGTCCACGGCTCTCGAATCTGACCTTTCCTATCCTTTCTTTTTACAGGCACATGCCTGTCCTACAGTCCTATCAACTGCTCCTTAAAAGACTCCCACATGCCAGATGTGGATTTACCCTCAAACAGCCTCTCCCAATCAACAGCCACCAATTCCTGCCTAATCTGGCTGTAGTTAGCCTTCTCCCAATTCAGCACTTTACCCATAGGACAACACTCATCCTTTTCCACGACTATCCGAAACTTTACAGAATTGCTGTCATTGTTCGCCACATGTCCCCCCACCGAAACTTTGATGACCTGACCGGGCTCATTCCCCAGTACTAGGTCCAGTACAGCCGCCTCTTTAGTAGGA
This sequence comes from Carcharhinus amblyrhynchos, assembly GCF_965287045.1. Classification (NCBI taxonomy): domain Eukaryota; kingdom Metazoa; phylum Chordata; class Chondrichthyes; order Carcharhiniformes; family Carcharhinidae; genus Carcharhinus; species Carcharhinus amblyrhynchos. The sequence goes on from NC_137326.1 coordinate 140,628,922, forward strand.
CTATCAACATATTGTTCCAAAGAAATGTAGAGAAATCCCCAAGGATTTCTTTGGACACATTTTACAAATTCCTCCCCATCCAGACCCCCAACCCGAAGGGATTTCCAGTCAATACAAGGGAAATTAAAGTCTCCCACTACAACAACCCTATTTTTTTTTTACACCTGTCCAGAATCTCCTTACATTTCCATTCCTCAACTTCCCATGGGCTGTTGGAAGGCCTGTAGTATACCCCCAGCAGAATGACTGCACCCTTCCTGTTCCTGAGCTCTACCCACAGCGTCTCGCTATTTAATCTCTTCAAACTGTCCATCCTCTGTACTGCTGCAATACGCTCCCTAACCAGTATTGCTACTCCTCCACCTCTTCTAGCCCCCCGGCCCAACCCCATCTCGCCTAAAACACTTCTACCCCGGAATATTCAGCTGCCAGTCCTGTCCTTTTTTTAATCAAGTCTCCGTCACTGCAACCACATCCAAGTTGCACACATGTGTTAAGGCTCTAAGTTCATCTGTTTTGCCCATTACGCTCCTTGCATTGAAACACATACACTCCAGATGTCCAGGCCCACTGAGTTCGTCCTCCCCCAGATTGCTCTTCCTCTTAGGTAGCCTTGTCTTGGCCCCATGCTCATCCCCAGTCTCTACGCTTGCTGACCTGTTCTGATTCAGTGGTGTGCCTCAGGGATCTGTTTTGGGGCCACTGTTGTTTGTAATTTTTATTAATGATCTGGATGAGGGTATAGTTGGGTGGATTAGTAAATTTGCTGATGACACCAAAGTCGGAGGTGTGGTAGATTGTGAGGAAGGGTGTCATAGTCTGCAGGGAGACTTAGATAGGTTGCAGAGCTGGGCCGAGAGGTGGCAGATGGAATTTAATGCGGAGAAGTATGAGGTAATTCACTTTGGTAGGAGCAACAGATGTGTCGAGTATAGGGCTAACGGGAGGACTTTGAATAGTGTGGATGAACAGAGGGATCTAGGTGTATGTGTACATAGATCCCTGAAAGTTGGGAATCAAGTAGATAAGGTTGTTAAGAAGGCGTACGGTGTCTTGGCGTTTATTGGTAGGGGGATTGAATTTAGGAGTCGCAGCGTCATGTTGCAACTGTACACTACTCTGGTGCGGCCGCACTTGGAGTACTGTGTGCAGTTCTGGTCCCCACATTACAAGAAGGATGTGGAGGCTTTGGAGAGGGTGCAGAGGAGGTTTACTAGGATGTTGCCTGGTATGGTGGGGAGGACCTATGAGGAGAGACTGAGGGATTTAGGGTTGTTTTCGTTGGAAAGAAGGCAGCTAAGAGGGGATCTTATTGAAACATATAAGATGATTAGAGGTTTAGATAGGGTGGATAGTGATAGCCTTTTTCCTAGGATGGAGAAAGCTAGCACGAGGGGGCATGGCTTTAAATTAAGGGGGGGGTAGCTACAGGACGGATGTCAGGGGTAGGTTCTTTACCCAGAGGGTGGTGAGGGATTGGAATGCCCTGCCTGCTGCAGTTGTAAATGCGCCTAGTTTGGGGGCATTTAAGAGATCTGTGGATAGGTTTATGGACGAAAAGGGATTGGTATAGGCTAGTGGGTCATTATTTTTGTAACTGGTCAGCGCAACATCGTGGGCCGAAGGGCCTGTTCTGCGCTGTAATGTTCTATGTTCTATGATTCCCACCCTCCGCCACATTAGTTTAAACCCACCTGAATCATACCAGCAAACCTCCCAGCCAGGATATTGGCGCCCCTCCAGTTCAGGTGTAACCCATAAGAACGTAAGAACATAAGAAATAGGAGCAGGAGTAGGCCATCTAGCCCTTCCAGCTGCCCCGCCATTCAATAAGATCATGGCTGATCTGAAGTGGATCAGGTCCATTTTCCCGCTTTCTCCCCATAACCCTTAATTCCCCTGTCTATCAGAAACCTACCGAACCGTGACTTAAATATATTCAGCAAGGTAGCCTCCACCACTTCAACGGGCAGAGAATTCCAGAGATTCACCACCCTTTGAGTGAAGAAGTTCCTCCTCAACTCCGATCTAAACTGTCCCCCCCCCCATTATTTTGAGGCTGTGCCCTGTAGTCCTGCTATCCTTTCTAAGCAGGAAGAATCTCTCTACCTCTACCCTATCTATCCCTTTCATTATCTTATATGTCTCTATGAGATCCCCCCTCAGCCTTCTAAACTCCAACAAGTACAGATCCAGTCTATTCAATCTCTCTTCATAGTCTAACCCCCTCATCTCCGGTATCAGTCTAGTGAACCTTCTCTGCACTCCCTCCAAGGCTGATATATCCTTCCACAAGTGCGGCGACCAAAACTGCGCACAGTCCTCCAGCTGCGGCCTCACCAGTGCCCTGTACAGTTGCAGCAAGACCTCCCTGCTTTTATATTCTATCCCCCTCGCTATAAAGGCCAACATTCCATTCGCCTTCTTGATCACCTGCTGCACCTGCAGACTGGGTTTTTGTGATTCATGCACAAGGACCCCCAGGTCCCTCTGCACCGTAGCACGCTGCAGCTTTTCGCCTTTTAAATAATAATCCCTCCTACTATTATTTCTACCAAAGTGGTTAACCTCACATTTGCTAACATTATACTCCATCTGCCAGGTCCTCGCCCACTCACTCAGCCTATCCAGATCTCTCTGCAGACTTTCCACACCCTCCACGCAATTTACTTTTCCACTCATCATCGTGCCAGCAGCAAATTTTGTTACCCTACATTCAGCCCTCACCTCCAGATCATCTATATAAATGGTAAATAGTTGAGGCCCCAGCACCGATCCCTGCAGCACTCCACTAGTCACCAACTGCCAACCAGAATAGCACCCATTGATACCAACTCTCTGCTTCCTATTAGACAACCAATCCTCTATCCACGCTAACACCTTACCCCCAACTCCGTGCACCGTCACCTTTTGCAGCAACCTTTTGTGAGGCACCTTATCAAACGCCTTCTGGAAGTCTAAAAACACACATCCACCGGTTCCCCTCTGTCTACCACACTAGTCACATCCTCATAGAAACCCAATAAATTCATTAAACACGACCTCCCCTTAACGAATCCGTGCTGCGTCTGCTCTATCAAACCATTCTTTTCTAGGTGTCTTGCTATTTCTTCTTTGATGACGGATTCTAGCATTTACAGACGTTAAACTAACCGGCCTATAATTCCCTGCCTTTCGTCTGCTACCTTTTTTAAACAACGGCATTACATTAGGCGTTTTCCAATCCGCCGGCACTTCCCCAGAGTCCAGCAAATTTTGATAAATATTACTAAGGCATCCGCTATCACCTCTGCCATTTCTTTCAGAACCCTGGAATGCATTCCATCCGGTCCCGGGGACTTGTCTACCTTCAGTCCCATTAGTCTATCAAGCACTACCTCTCTAGTGACAGTAATCACATTAAGGTCCTCATCTTGTACCATCCTTCTATCTTTAATATTCGGCAAACTATTTGTGTCCTCCTCCACGAAGACCGACACAAAAAACTTATTTAAAGCCTCAGCCATTTCCTCATCGCCCACCGCTAAATGCCCCCCCTCGTCCTCCAACGGTCCAACATTCACTCTAGCCAGTCTCCTCTTCTTTATATATTTGTAAAAACTTTTACTATCATTTTTTATATTTAGAGCTAGTTTAGTTTCATACTCGATCTTTCCTTTCTTTATCACCTTCTTAGTCATTCTTTGTTGTTTTTTAAATCTTTCTGAATTTTCTAATTGCCCATAATTTTTAGCCGCTCTGAACACATCAGCTTTTAATTTAGTACTCTCCTTTATTTCCTTCGATAACCATGGCTGGTTATCCGTTCTCCTACAGTCCTTCTTGTACAGATTCCATCCTCTCTGGAAGACTTCCCAGTTATCCATGAATCTGAAACCCTCCGTCCGGCACCAGTTCTTTAGCACATGTTCAGCTGCATGATCTCCTTGTTCCTAGCTCACTATCTCGTGGCTCAGGGAGCAATCCAGAGATTGCTACCCTCGAAGTCCTGTTTTTTAGCCTTCTACCTAACTCCCTAAATTGTTCTTGCAGGACCTCCCTGCTCTTTCTACCTACGTCATTTGTACCAATGTGGACAATGACATCTGTCCGATTACCCGCCCCTTTTAGGATGCTCTCCGCCCGCTCAGAGACATCCAGGACCCTGGCAGCAGGGAGGCAAACTACCATCCTGGAGTCTCGTTCACGCCCACAGAACCACCTGTCTGTGCCTCTAACTATCGGGTGCCCCACTACTATTGCTCTCCGATTCTCCCTGTTTTCCTTCTGAGCCACAGAGCCCGACTGGGTGCCAGGGACCTGGTCACCGTGGCTCACCCCTGGAAGATCACCTTCCCCTATAGTATCCAAAACGGTATACTTATTTTGGAGGGGAACAACCACAGGGGATCCCTGCACCGCTGTTTAAAAAAGGTAGCAAGCAAAAGGCAGGGAATTACAGGCCAGTCAGTTTAATGTCTGTTGTTGGAAAAATGCTTGAATCTGTTATCAAAGAAGAAATAGCGAGGCACCTTGAGAAGAATGGTTTGATCGAGCAGACGCAGCACGGATTCGTTAAGGGGAAGTCATGATTGACAAATTTATTGGAATTCTATGAGGATGCGACTAGTGCGGTAGACAGAGAGGAACCGGTGGATGTGGTGTTTCTCGATTTTCAAAAGGCATTTGATAAGGTGCCGCACAAAGGGTTGCTTCAGGCAGTTAGGGGGCATGGAGTTGGGAGTAAGGTGTTAGCGTGGACAGAGGATTGGTTGTCTAATGGGGGGGCAGAGAGTTGGTATCAATGGGTGCTATCCTGATTGGCGGTTGGTGACAAGTGGAGTGCCGCAGGGATCGGTGCTGGGGCCTCAACTATTTACCATTTATATAGACGATCTGGAGGAAGGGGCTGAGTGTAGGGTGTCGAAATTTGCTGATGACACGAAGGTAAGTGGAAAAGCAAATTGTGCGGAGTGTGTGGAAAGTCTGCAGAGGGATCTAGATAGGCTGAACGAGTGGGCGAGGACCTGGCAATGTTAGCAAGTGTGAAGTTATCCACTTTGGCAGGAATAATAGAAGGAGGGATTATGATGTAAAGGGCGAAAAGCTGCAGCATGCTACGGTGCAGAGGGACCTGGGGGTCCTTGTGCACGAGTCACAAAAACCCAGTCTGCAGGTGCAGCAGGTGACCAAGGCGGCGAATAGGATGCTGGCCTTTATAGCGAGGGGGATAGAATATAAAAGCAGGGAGGTCTTGCTGCAACAGTACAGGGTACTGATGAGGCCGCAGCTGGAGTACTATGTGCATTTTTGGTCATCGCACTTGCGCAAGGATATTTTGGCCTTGGAGGGAGCACAGAGGAGGTTCACTAGGCTGATACCAGAGATGAGGGGGTTGGACTATGAAGAGAGGCTGAATAGACTGGGTCTGTACTCGTTGGAGTTTAGAAGGATGAGGGGGGGATCTTATAGAGACATATAAGGTAATGAAGGGGATGGATAGGGTAGTGGTAGAGAGATTCTTCCTGCTCAGAAAGGACAGCAGAACCAGAGGGCACAGCCTCAAGATAAGGGGGGTGCAGTTTAGAACAGAGTTGATGAGGAACTTCTTCACTCAAAGGGTGGTGAATCTCTGGATTCTCTGCCCGTTGAAATGGTGGAGGCTACCTCGCTAAATATATTTAAGACATGGGTAGATAGGTTTTTGGTAGGCAACGGAATTAAGGGTTATGGGGAGAAAGCGGGAAAGTGGAACTGAGCCACTTCAGATCAGCCATGATCTTATTGAATGGCGGGGCAGGCTCGAAGGGCTAGATGGCCTACTCCTGCTCCTATTTCTTATGTTCTTATGTTCTTACTGCTACCTCACCTCCCCCCTCCTGACGGTCATCCAGCTAGCTTCATTTTTAGGTGTTACCACTTTCCTATAATTGCTTTCTCTCACCCTTTCTGCCTCCCAAATGATATAAAGTTCATCCAGTTCCTGTGCCCTTTACAAATATTGATTGGAAAAGCTATAGTTCAAGTACGTTAGAGGGATCAGTTTTTGTCCAGTGTGTGTAGGAAGGTTTCCTTACACAGTATGTAGATAGGCCAACAAGAGGTGAAGCTACATTGGATTTGGGACTGGGTACTGAACCAGACCAGATGTTCGACTCAGAGGTAGATGAGCACTTTGGCGATAGTGATCACAATTCAGTTACGTTTACCTTCGTGATGGAAAGGGATAGGTATATACCGAAGGGCAGAAGTTATAGCTAGGGGAAAGGTAATTATGAGGCGATTAGGTGAGATTTAGGATGTATAGGTTGGAGTAGGAAACTGCAGGGGCTGGGAACAACTGAAATGTGGAGCTTGTTCAAGGAGCAGCTACTGCAAGTCCTTGATAAATATGCACCTGTCAGGCAGGGAGGAAGTGGTTGAGTGAGGGAACCGTGGTGTACTAAGGAAGTTGAATCTCTGGTGAAGAGGAGGAAGAAGGCTTATGTAAAGATGAGACGTGAAGGCTCAGTTAGGGCACTGGAGAGTTACAAACTAGCCAGGAAGGAGCTAAAGAGAGACTTAAGAAGAGCTAGAAGAGGACATGAGAAGACTTTGGCAGGTAGGATCAAGGAGAACCCTAAAGCTTTCTGTAGGTATGTCAAGAATAAAAGATTGGTTTGGGCAAGATTAGGGCCAGTCAGAGACAGTAGTGGGAAGTTGTGCGTGGAGCCTGAAGAGATAGGGGAGGCACTAAATGAATATTTTTCATCAGTATTCACACAGGAAAAAGTCAATGTAGTCGAGGAGAATACTGAGATACAGGCTTTTAGACTAGACTGAATTGAGGTACATAAGGAGGAGGTGTTCGCAATTCTTGAGAGTATGAAAATAGATAAGTCCCCTGGGCCGGATGGGATTTATCCTAGGATTCTCTGGGAGGCTGGGGATGGGATTGCAGAGCCTACGGCTTTGAGCTTCATGTTGTTATTGGCTACAGGTATAGTGCCGGAAGACTGGAGGATAGCAAATGCTGTCCCTTGTTCAAGAAGGGGAGTAGAGACCATCCTGGGAATTATAGACTGGTGAGCTTTACATCTGTTGTGGGCAAAGTTTTGGAAAGAATTATAAGAGATAGGATTTATAATCATCTAGAGAGAAATAAATTGATTAGGGATAGTCAACACGGTTTTGTGACGGGTAGGTTGTACCTCACAAACTTTATCGAGTCCTTTGAGAAGGTGATCAAAGAGGTGGATAAGGGTAAGGCAGTTGATGTGGTGTATATGGATTTTAGCAAAGCGTTTGATAAGGTTCCCCGTGGTAAGCTACTGCAGAAAATACGGATGCATGGGATTGAGGGTGATTTAGCGGTTTGGATCAGGAATTGGCTAGCTGATAGAAGACAGAGGGTGATGGTTGATGAGAAATATTCAACCTGGAGTTCAGTTACAAGTGATGTACTGCAGGGATCTGTTTTGGGGCCACTGCTGTTTGTCATTTTTATAAATGACCTAGATGAGGGTGGAGAAGGACAGGTTAGTAAATTTGCTGACGACACTAAAGTCGGACGAGTTGTAGACAGTGAGGATGGATGTTACAGTTTGCAGATGGACATAGATAAGCTGCAGAGCTGGGCTGAGAAGTGGCAAATGAAATTTAATGCGGAAAAGTGTGAGGTGATTCACTTTGGTAAGAGTAACAGGAGTACAGACTATCGGGCTAATAGAAGGACTCTTGTCAGTGTTGATGAGCAGAGAGATCTCGGGGTACATGTGCATAGATCCCTGAAAGTTGGCACCCAGGTTGATAAGGTTGTTAAGAAGGCGTACGGTGTGTTAGCTTTTATTGGTAGAGGGATTGAATTTTGGAGCCGAGAGATCATGTTGCAACAGTACAAAACTCTGGTGCGGCTGCACTTGGGGTATCGCGTACAGTTCTGGTCGCCGAATTGTAAGAAAGATGCGGAAGCATTGGAAAGGGTGCAGAGGAGGTTTACCAAGATGTTGCCTGGTATGGTGAGAAGGTCTTATGAGGAAAGGCTGAGGAACTTGAGGTTGTTTTCGTTAGAGAGAAGAAGGTTAAGAGGTGACCTAATTGAGGCATACAAGATGATCAGAGGGTTAGATAGGGTGGACAGTAAGAGCCTTTTTCCTCAGATGGTGATGGCTGACACGAGGGGACATAGCTTTAAATTGAGGGGTGATAATTATATGGCGGATGTCAGAGGTAGGTTCTTTACTCAGAGGGTAGTAAAGGCATGGAATGCCCTGCCTGCAGCAGCTGTGGACTCACCAACTTTAAGGGTGTTCAAATGGTGAGTGGATAGGCATATGGATAACATTGGAATAGTTTAGGTTAGAGGGTCATTAGATTGGTTCCACTGGTTGGCGCAACATCAAGGGCCAAAGGGCCTGTACTGCGCTGTAATGTTCTATGTTGTCTAAATGCCTTAGCAAGTCATTTATTTCAAGGCAATTAGGGGTGGTCAATAGATGCTAGTTCAGCCAGTGATACCTACATCCCAAGAACAAATATAAAAGGGTTAGGAAAATGCTGGAATCTATTACAAATGAAATCTGAACAATTATTTTAGAAAAGTATGGCATGATTAGAAGTCAACATGGTTGTACTGAGGGGAATTCCTGTTTGAGATTTTTTTGAGGAATAACTAGTAGAATAAATAAAGGGAAACCAGTAGATCTAATATATTTGGATTTCCAAAAGGGATTCAGTAAGATGCCACATAAAAGTCTATTGTGGAAGATAAGGACATACACAATTAGGGGTAGTATTTTAACATGGAAAGAGGATTGATTACCAGATAGGATGCAGAGTGCGCATAAGCAGAGCTTTTTCAAGTGCCAGATGGTGAGTGAACCTTACCAATGTCTTGTACGACTTCAACAAGACGTCCCAACTCCTGAATTCAATGTTCTGACCGATGAAACCAAGCATGCCGAATGCCTTCTTCACCACTCTGTCCATCTGTGACTCCACTTTCAAGGAGCTATGCACATGTACTCCTAGATCTGTTTGTTCTGTAACTCTCCCCAACACCCTACCATTAACTGAGTAAGTCCTGCCCTGGTTCAATCTACCAAAATGCATCACCTCGCATTTATCTAAATTAAACTCCATCTGCCATTCGTCAGTCCACTGGCCCAATTGATCAAGATCCCATTGCAACTGGAGATAACTTTCTTCACTGTCCACTATGCCACCAATCTTGGTATCATTTGCAAACTTACTAACCATGCCTCCGTTATTCTGATCCAAATCATTAATATAAATGACAAATAACAGTGAACCCAGCACTGATCCATTTACATAGGTACATGGGTACAATGGGTATAGAGGATTATGGGCCACATGCAGGCAATTGGGATTAGCTTAGGGGTCTTAAAAGAAAAGAGTGGCATGGACAAGTTGGGCCAAATGCTATAAACCTCTATGACTCTATGATCCCTGAGGCAAACCGCTGGTCACAGGCCTCCAATTTGAAAAATAATTCTCTACAACCATCCTCTGAGCCAATTCTGTATCCATATAGATACCTCATACTGGATCCGTGAGATTTAACATTATGCAACAACCTACCATGCAGTACCTTGTGAAAGGACTTGCTAAAGTCCATGTAGACAACATCAAATGCACTCATCTATCTTCTTGGTTACCCCTACAAACAACTCAATCAAATTTGTGAGACATGATTTGTCACTCACAAAGCCATGCTGACTGTCCCTAATCAGTCCTTGTGTCTCTAAATGCCTGTAGATCCTGTCTCTCAAAATACCTTCCAACAACTTACCCACTACAGATGTGAGGCTCACTGGCCTGTAGTTCCCAGGCTTTTCTCTGCAGCCCCTTTTAATCAAAGGCACAACATTTGCCACTCTGATATTTGCTATTGCTATTCTGATTGGCGGTTGGTGACTAGTGGAGTGCCGCAGGGATCAGGGCTAGGGCCTCAGCTATTTACCATTTATATAGGTGATATGGAGGAGGGGGCTGAGTGTAGGGTGTCGAAATTTGCCGGTGACACAAAGATGAGTGGAAAAGCAAATTGTGTGGAGAGTGTGGAAAGTCTGCAGAGGGATCTGGATAGGCTGAGCGAGTGGGCGAGGACCTGGCAGATGGAGTACGATGTTAGCAAGTGTGAGGTTATCCACTTTGGCAGAAATAATAGTAGGAGGGATTATTATTTAAAGGGCAAAAAGCTGCAGCATGCAACGGTGCAGAGGGACCTGGGGGTCCTTGTGCATGAGTCGCAAAAACCCAGTCTGCAGGTGATCAAGAAGGCAAATGGGATGCTGGCCTTTATAGCGAGGGGGATAGAATATAAAAGCAGGGAAGTCTTGCTGCAACTGTACAGGTCACTGGTGAGGCCGCAGCTGGAGTACTGTGTGCAGTTTTGGTCGCCGCACTTGCGCAAGGATATTTTGGACTTGGAGGGAGTGCAGAGGAGGTTCCCTAGGCTGATACCGGAGATGAGGGGATTGGACTATGAAGGGAGACTAAATAGACTGGGTCTGTACTCGTTGGAGTTTAGAAGGATGAGGGGGGATCTTATAGAGACGTATAAGATAATGAAAGGGATGGATAGGGTAGAGGTAGAGAGATTCTTCCCACTTAGAAAGGACAGCAGGACTAGAGGGCACAGCCTCAAGATAAGGGGGGGGGGGGGGGTGCAGTTTAGATCAGAGTTGAGGAGGAACTTCTTCACTCAAAGGGTGGTGAATCTCTGGAATTCTCTGCCTGTTGAAGCGGTGGAGGCTACTTCACTAAATATACTTAAGTCACGGGTAGATAGGTTTTTGACAGACACGGGAATTAAGGGTTATGGGGAGAGAGTGGGAAAGTGGAACTGATTCACGTCAGATCAGCCATGATCTTATTGAATAGCCGGGCAGGCTCGAAGGGCTAGATGGCCTACTCCTGCTCCTATTTCTTACGTTCTTTTATATCTGAGCAGTAATTACTGGCAGAAACCTTCAGATCTTTATCAAGATAGCATCTTGTATTAAACATAGACTAAAGTGTCATTGCAGCTTGGTCATCATGGAGACTCCTGAACATCAGGAGGAATATTGAAAATCAACTCCACAAAGTTCTCCATGTTGCATAAGAGTTTTTGAAGAAGTAGTTTGAGTTGTGGGTGAGGGAAGTATAAGAGATACTGCCTCGCTGGATATTCTGAAAGTGCTTGACAAGATTCCTCGTAGGAAGTTACCTCACAAAATGGATATAAGAGACAAATTGATTTATTTAATTCTTTCATGGGACAAAGGGACCATGGGCTAGGCCAGCATTTAGAACATAGAACGTTACGGCGCAGAACAGGCCCTTCAGCCCACGATGTTGCGCCGACCAATTAAGAAAAAGCAATGACCCTCTAACCTAAACCAATCCCTTTCCATCCATAAACCGATCCACGGATCTCTTAAACGCCCCCAAACTAGGCACATCTACAACTGCAGCAGGCAGGGCATTCCATTCCCCCACCACCCTCTGGGTAAAGAACCTACCTCTGACATCCGTCCTATAACTACCACCCCTTAATTTAAAGCTATGTCCCCTCGTGCGAGCTTTCTCCATCCGAGGAAAAAGGCTATCACTGTCCACCCTATCTAAACCTCTAATCATCTTGTATGTTTCAATAAGGTCTCCTCTTAGCTGCCTTCTTTCCAACGAAAACAACCCCAAATCCCTCAGTCTCTCCTCATAGGACCTTCCCTCCATACCAGGCAACATCCTGGTAAACGTCCTCTGCACCCTCTCCAATGCCTCCACATCCTTCCTATAATGTGGGGACCAGAACTGCACACAATACTGCAAGTGTGGCCACACTAGAGTTTTGTACAGTTGCAACATGACGTTGCGGCTCCTAAATTCAATCCCTCTACCAATAAACGCCAAGACACCGTATGCCTTCCTAACAACCTTGTCGACTTGATTTCCAACTTTCAGGGATCTATGCACATATACACCTAGATCCCTCTGTTCGTCAACACTATTCAGAGTCCTACCATTAGCCCTATACTCTACACATCGGTTATTCCTGCCAAAGTGAATTACCTCACACTTTTCCGCATTAAACTCCATCTGCCACCTCTCAGCCCAGCTCTGCAACTTGTCCAAGTCTCTCTGTAAACTATGATACCCCTCTTCACTATCTACCACTCCTCCGACTTTGGTGTCATCAGCAAATTTACTGATCCACCCAACTATACTCTCATCCAGATCATTTATAAAAATTACAAACAGCAGTGGCCCCAAAACAGATCCCTGAGGCACACCACTTGGAACCGAACTCCATGACGAATACTTTCCATCAACCACCACCCTCTGTCTTCCATCAGCTAGCCAATTCCTGATCCAATTACTAAATCACCCTCAATCCCATACATCTGCATTTTCTGCAGAAGCCTTCCATGGTGAACCTTATCAAATGCCTTACTAAAGTCCATATATACCACGTCAACTACCTTACCCCCATCCACCTGTTTGGTCACTTTCTCAAAAGACTCAATAAGGTTAGTAAGGCACGACCTATCCTTCACAAAACCGTGCTGACTATCTCCAATCAATTCATTACTCTCTAAATAACTATAAATCCTATCCCTAATAATTTTTTCTAATACTTCTGTTGTGGGCAAAGTAAGACTCACCGGTCTATAATTCCCGGGGAAGTCTCTATTCCCCTTCTTAAACAATGGGACAACATTCGCTGTCCTCCAGTCTTCTGGCACTATACCTGTGACCAACGACGACCTGAAGATCAGAGCCAGAGGCTCTGTAATCGCCTCTTTAACTCCCTCCTGGCTAATCTATAGCTTTCCAGTGCACTACCTGAGCCCTCAAGCCTCATCCTGACATAAGCCTCCTTTTTCCTTTTAACCAGCGAATCAACTTTTTTAGTGCACCACGGTTCCCTCGCTCGACCATTTCCTCCTTGCCTGACAGGGACATACTTATCAAGGACTCGCAGTAGCTGCTCCTTGAATAAACTCCACATTTCGGATGTTCCAAGCCCCTGTAGTTTCCTAGTCCAACCTATGCTCCCTAATTCTCTCCTAATAGCCTCATAATTACCCTTCCCCCAGCTATAACTACTGCCCCGAGGTTCATGCCTATCCCTTTCCATCACTAAGGTGAATGTAACCGAATTGTGGTCACTATCACCAAAACGTTCACCAACTTCCAAGACTAACAACTGGTCTGGCTCATTTCCCAGCACCAAATCCCATATAGCCTCACCTCTAGTTGGCCTATCTACATACTGAGTCAAAAAACCTTCCTGCATGCTTTGTGTAAAAACTGACCCCTCTAACAAGTTAGAGCTATAGCTATTCCAATCAATATTAGTAAAGTTAAAGTCTCCCATAACAATTACCCTATTACTTTCACTCCTGTCCAGGATCGTCTCTGTAATCCTTTCCTCTACCTCTCTAGAACTTTTAGGAGGTCTATAAAAGACTCCCAACAGGGTGACCTCTCCTCTCCTATTTCTAATCTCAGCCCATACTACCTCAACAGACAAGTCCTCATCAAACTTCTTTTCTGTCACTGTGATACAATCCTTGACTAATAATGCTACTCCTCCCCCCCTTCTACCTCCTTCTCTACTCCGACTGAAGCATTTGAACCCCGGAACCTGCAACAATCATTCCTGTCCCTGCTCTATCCATGTCTCTGAAATGGCCACAACATCAAAGTTCCAGGTACTGATCCATGCTGCAAGTTCATCCACCTTATTGCGAATACTGCTCGCATTAAAGTATACGCATTTCAAACCATGCTCTACTCCACCCCCACCATGCCGCGCTTTGCAGTGCTCATCTATGACCCCCTCAATTTCATCCCTGCTACTCAGGATCCCACCCCCCCTCTGAATCAGTTTAAACCCCCCTGCATAGCCTTTGCAAATTTTCCCCCCAAGATATTGGTTCCCCTCTGATTCAGGTGTAGACCATCACTCTTGTAGAGGTCTCACCTTCCCCAGAATGAGCCCCAATTGTTCAAGAACCTGAACCCCTCCCTCCTGCACCATCCCCTCAGCCACGAGTTCAAACTTTCCCTCTCTCTGTTCTTCTCTAAACTATCCCGTGGCACAGGCAAGAGTCCCGAGATAACCACTCTGTTTGATTTGGCCCTAAGTTTCCACCCCAACTCCATAAATTTCTGTTTAATATCCCCTTCCCTTATCCTCCCTATGTCATGTGTCCCCACATGAACTATGATTTGGGGCTGACTCCCCTTTCCCTTGAGGGTCTTAAACACCCGCTCTGAAACATCCCGGACCCCAGCCCCTGGGAGGCAACACACCGGCCCTGAGTCCCTTCCATTACTGTTGACTCTCCTATCTGTCCCCCTAACTATGGAGTCCCCAATCACCAGGCCCAATCTTTTACTTCCCCTACCCACCTGAGCCTTCACAGCAGGCTCACCTCCAGAGACCTGCTCCCTTTGGCTATCTCCAGTTGATTCTTCCTCAACTGTAGCCTCCAGGTCAGAAAACTTATTTTGGAGGGGAACAGCCCTAGGGGATTGTCTCCCCGATTGCTTCTTACCCCTCTTCCTAGCAGTTACCCAAGACTCATTTTTAGGAGTGACTATCTCTTTGTAACTCCTATCAATGTCCGCCTCAACCTCCCGAATTATCCGGAGTTCCTCCAATTCCAGCTCCAGCTCCTTAACATGATCCTCCAGAAGCTGCAAGTGTGCACACTTCCTACAGGTAAAATCAGCAGGAACACTACTGGTGTCCCTCACCTCGTACATACTGCAGGAGGTGCAGCTTACTGCCCGAACCGCCATCTCTGAAACAATTTCCAGGAGGGGAGAAAAAAAACTTCCCACACACTTATTATTAGGTTAGAGGAGGGGGGAGGGTGGGATACTCTACCTGTGTAGAGGGTCGGGTATCCTCCCTGTACCAATTTATAGGGTCAGAGGGACAAAGAAAAACTACAACTACCGGTAAGCCTCCTAATGACGGCTTCCGGTTTCTAGCTAACTTAAAAAAAGAAAAAAAAAACACCGCTGCTCGCAACTTTAAACTAGAAAGCAAAAGTTAAAAATTTTTTTAAAAATTACCTTAATCGCGACCTCCACGCACGCCCAAAATTGCTGCCTCTCCGTGCTGCTCCAGAGGAACAATTTATTACTCATCCCAAAATATTCTTGAGATATTAGTAGTGAACTGCCACTTTGAACAACTGCAGTCCAAGTAGTGGAGGAACACCCACAGGACAGCTACAAGGGGAGCTCTTGGGATTTTGAACCAGCTATAGTGAAAGAACAGTGATATATTTCCAAGTCGAGATGGTGAGTGACTTGAAGGAGAACATTCAGATGGTGGTGTCCGCAGGTATCTGCTACTATTGCCCTAAATGGTAGAGGTTATGGGTTTGGAAGGCACTGTCACAGGAGTTGTTGTAGTGTATCCTGTAAATGGTACACACACTGCCACTGTATGTCGATGGTGGAGGGAGAGGATGTTGAAGGTGATGGACGGGGTGTCAGTTTGTCCTGGATGGTGTCGAGCTTCTTGAATGTTATTGGTTGGCGCTCAGTTCCAGGCAAGAGAGACATAATGCTCTAACCACGAATGTGCTGCAGACTCGACAGAACTGCTGCACTTTGTTCCCAGTATTCTCAGATTCCAGTATATTTGACCTTGGTGAGTCCATGTCCACCCAGAGATTACAGCCCCGGTACTGTGCACAACTTCCCTTGGGATTAGCGCTGGGTATGCCCAAGCTTCAGAGCAGTTTCTCCATCCATGTTTTCCCCACTCATGGAACTGATGGCTCTTTCTGTCTACACAGTTGATTCATTCTGAATACTAAAAATTTCCCTTATTTTGTTTTGAAGGTGATATGGTGATAGTTAGTGGCTGGGGAAAGCAGTTCCTGCATTCAATTCCTGAATCTCTGATGGAGGTAAGTTTGGCATTGATAAGTTACATTGCAGCAGGGTAACTCAATGCAGCCCTCTCGATGCTCTGCTTCCAGCTTGGTTTAGCTGTGTGGACCCATTGTATGGCTTCGCTGTGTGGTTCCCTGGCGTGGTAAACAGATCCAGTGATCACAGCCTCTGCTTCTGCTTTAGCATAGAAATTCGAAGCAGGAGTAGGCCATTCGGCCCTTCAAGCCTGCATCGCCATTCATTTTGATCATTGAATTCAAACCCCGCCCCCCTCGCCAATATCCTTCACAGGAATGGCTTTTGAACTTAGAGGACAAAGTCGGTTAGGATTATATTCACTGCAGTTTAGAAGAACAAGAGGGGATCTCACAGAAATTTATTAGATTTTAACAGGGTTACAGGGTAGATTCAGAAAGAATGTTCCCAATGTTGGGGGAGTGCAGAACTAGGGGTCATAATTTGAGGATCGGGGTAAACCTTTTAGAACTGAGGTGAGAAGAAATTTCTTCACCCAGGCAGTGGTGAATGTGTGGAATTTATTATCACTGAATGCAGTTGAGGCCAAAACGTTATCTGATTTTTAAGAAGAAATTAGATACAGCTCTTGGGCTAAAGGGATCAAGGGATATGGGGGAGGAAGGGGGGCAATCAGGATACTGAATTTGTTGATCAGCTATGATCCAGATGAACGGTGGAGCAGGCTCGAAGGGCCAAATGGACTAGTCCTCTTTCTAGTTTCTATTACAGAAGGCATCAGAGAAATCCTGGATGTAGGTGGGAAGGGAACGGATCAGACGAATGAGGATGGAGTCAAGATGAGAGGATTTGCAGCAGATGGAAAAGATTGAGTATGTGGATATTAAGGAAGAGGGTGTGTTAGAACTTTTGAATTCTATCAAGATAGATAAGTTGTCGGGACCAGATGGGATGTACCCCAGGATACTGTGGGAGGTGAGGGAGGTGATTGCAGAGCCCCTGGCGATGATCTTTGCGTCGTCAATGGAGACGGGAGAGGCTCCGGGAGATTGGAGGATTGCGGATGTGGTTCCTATTTTCAAGAAAGGGAACAGAGATAGCCCGGGAAATTACCGACCGGTGAGTCTGACCTCAGTGGTTGGTAAGCTGATGGAGAGGCTCCTGAGGGACAAGATTTACGAGCATTTGGAGAGGTTTGACATGATCAGAAATAGTCAGCATGGTTTTGTCAAGGGCAGGTCGTGCCTTACGAGCCTAGTTGAGTTCTTCGAAAATGTGACTGAACACATTGACGAAGGAAGTGCAGTGGACGTGGTGTACATGGACTTCAGCAAGGCGTTTGATAAGGTCCCCCATGCAAGACTTCTTGAGAAGGTGAGAGGGCATGGGATCCAAGGGCCTTTGGCCTTGTGGATCCAGAACTGGCTTGCCTGCAGAAGGCAGAGAGTGGTTGTGGATGGGTCTTTTTCTGCACGGAGGTCAGTCACCAGTGGAGTGCCCCAGGGATCTGTTCTAGGACCCTTGCTGTTTGTCATTTTCATAAATGACCTAGATGAGGAAGTGGAGGGATGGGTTAGAAAGTTCGCTGATGACACGAAGGTCGGTGGTGTTGTGGATGGTCTGGAAGGATGTCAGAAGTTGCAGCAGGACATAAATAGGATGCAGGACTGGGCGGAGAAGTGGCAGATGGACTTCAACGCGGGTAAATGTGTAGTCGTCCATTTTGGCAGGACCAACGGGATGAACGAGTACACTATCAAGGGCAGGAGTCTGAGTAGTGTTGAGGAGCAGAAAGATCTTGGGGTCCGGGTCCACAGGACTCTTAAATCGGCCTCGCAGGTGGAGGATGTGGTCAAGAAGGCGTATGGTGTACTGGCCTTCATTAATCGAGGGATTGATAGGAGTTGGGAGGTAATGCTGCAACTTTATAAGACCCTTGTCAGGCCTCACTTGGAGTACTGTGCGCAGTTCTGGTCGCCTCACTATAGGAAGGATGTAGAAGCTATTGAAAGGGTACAGAGGAGATTTACAAGGATGTTGCCTGGACTGGGAGGCATGCCTTATGAAGTTAGGTTGAGGGAGCTGGGACTCTTCTCCCTGGAGAGACGAAGGTTGAGAGGCGACCTGATAGAAGTTTATAAAATGTTGAGAGGAATAGATAGGGTGGATTCTCAGAGGCTATTTCCCCGGGTTGAAATGGTCGCTACGAGAGGACACAGATTTAAGGTGCGGGGAGGCAAGTACAGAAGTGATGTTAGGGGTAAGTTTTTCACTCAGAGGGTGGTGAGTGAGTGGAATCGGCTGCCGTCAGTGGTGGTGGAGGCGAACTCGCTGGGGTCTTTTAAAAGACTTCTGGATGAGTATATAGGATTTAATGGGATTGGGGGTTATAGATAGGTCTATGGATTGGTAGGTGTTGATGTGATCGGCGCAACTCGTGGGCCGAAGGGCCTGTTTGTGCCGTAGTGTTCTATGTTCTATAAATAAGTTAGGTGGGGCAGGAACATGCTGACACAATGGGCCTACCAGGACAGTCCTTTTTGTGGATTTTAGGAAGGAGGTAGAAGCGGGCTGTCCGGGATTGGGAGACTGAGGTTGGAAGCTGTAGGTGGAAGGCATCCAGAGGAAATGAGGTCAGTAACAGTGTTGGAGATAATGGCTTGATGTTCAGTAGAGTGGTGATGATCCAAGGAGAGGTAGGAAGAAGTATCTGAGACAGGATCTACAGGCATTTAGAGATGCAAGGACTGATTAGGGGCAGTCAGCATGGCTTTGTGAGTAGAAAATCATGTCTCATAAATTTGAGTTTTTTTGAAGGGGTAACCAAGAAGGTAGATGAGGGCAGTGCGGTTGATGTTGTCTACATGGACTTTAGCAAGACCTTTGACAAGGTACCACACGGTAGGTTGTTGCATAAGGTTAAATCTCACAGGATCCAGGATGAGATATCTAAATGGATACAAAATTGGCTTAGAACATAGAACATTACAGCGCAGTACAGGCCTTTCGGCCCTTGATGTTGCGCCGACCAGTGGAACCAATCTAATGACCCTCTAACCTAAACTATTCCAATGTTATCCATATGCCTACCCACTGACCATTTGAACGCCCTTAAAAGTTGGCGAGTCCACAACTGCTGCAGGCAGGGCATTCCACGCCCTTACTACCCTTGATCACAGGCTTGATGACAGAAGCCAGAGGGTGGTTGTAGAGAGTTGTTTTACAAACTAGAGGCCTGTGACCAGTGGTGTGCCTCAGGGATCAGTGCTGGGCCCACTGTTATTTGTCATTTATATTAATGATTTGGATGAGAATATAGGAGGCATGGTTAGTAAGTTTGCAGATGACACCAAGATTGGTGGCATGGTGGACAATGAGGAAGGTTATCTCCAATTGCAGTGGGATCTTGATCAATTGGACCAATGGACTGACAAATGGCAGGTAGAGTTTAATTTAGACAAATGCGAGGTGATGCATTTTGGTCGACTGAACCAAGGCAGCACTTACTCAGTTAATGGTAGGGCACTGGGGAGAGTTACAGAACAAAGATCTATGGGCACGTGTTCATAGGTCCTTGAAAGTGGAGATATAGGTGGACAGAGTGGTAAAGGCGGCATTCGGCATGCTTGGTTTCATCGGTCAGAACAGTGAATACAAGAGTTGGAATGTCTTGTTGAAATTGTACAAGACATTGGTAAGGCCACACTTGGAATACTGTGTGCAATACTGGTTACCCTATTATAGAAATGATATTATTAAACTAGAAAGAATGCAGAAGAGATTTACTAGGATGCTACTGGGACTTGACGGTTTGAGTTATAAGGAGAGGTTGAATAGATTGGGACATTTTTGAGGGGTGATAGTTATAGGATGGATGTCGGAGGTAGGTTCTTTACTCAGTTGTGGACTCGCCAGCTTTAAGGGCATTCAAATGGTCGTTGGACAGGCATATGGATAACGATGGAATAGTTTAGGTTAGAGGGTCATTAGATTGGTTCCACTGGTCAGCGCAACATCGAGGGCCGAAGGGCCTGTACTGCGCTGTTATGTTCTATGTTCTATGAGTATTAGTTCAATCTTTCATTTGTTATTCATTCAAGCGATGTGGGCTTCACTTGCTAGACCAGTATTTATTGCCCATCTCTAATTGCCCTCAAGAAAGTGGTGATGAATCGCTGCAATCCAAGTTAATGCTGAAACATTTGCAACAACCTTCAGCCAAAAGTGCCAAGTGGATGTTCCATCTCGACCGCCTCCAAAGGCATCTCAGATTTGATTCACTCCGTATGACATCAAAAACCAACAGCTGAAGGCTCTGGATATTGCAAAGACTATGGATCCTGACAGTGTTCTAGTAAGAGTACTAATAAAGTATGTTCCAGACTTGTTATGCCCCAGCCAAGCGGTTCCAGTCAGATAATAACACTGACATCTACCCAGCAATGTGGAGAATTGCCCAGGTATGTTCTGTACTCAAAAAGGAGGACAATCAGTCTACTTTCAATTATCAGTAAAGTGATGGAAGGTACCATCAACAACATTACCAAATGCTCCTGGATGCTGAGATTGGATTCTGCAAGAATCACTCAGCTCCTGACCACATTACTGCCTTTGTTCAATCATAGGCAAAACAGCTGAATTTTGGAGATAAGGCGAGAGTGACAGCTCTTCACATCAAGGCAGCATTCGGCAAAGTGTGGTATCAAGGATCCCTAACAAAATTGGAGTCAATGGGAGTTGGAAAAAACTCTCAGCTGGTTGGAGTCATACTTGGAATAAAGGAAGACGGCTGTAGTGATTGGAGGTCAATCATCTCAGCCCTGAGACATCAATGGTTTCTTCAGGGGAGTGTCTGACACCCAACAATCTTCAGCTACTTCATCAATGATCTTCCTTCCATCATAAGGTCAGAGTGAGAAAGTTTATGGATGATTGCACAATGTCCAGCATTGTTCACGACTCCTCAGATACTGAAGCAGTCCATGTCCAAATGCAGCGAGATCTAGACAGCATTCAGGCTTGGGCCAATAAGTGGCAAGTGAAATCCATTATTCAGAAGTTTCTCAACACCAGGTTTATTTGGTAGCAAACACCACTAGCTTTTAGGGCTTTGCCCCTTCGTCAAGTGATTGGGTTGTTCTGATCATTAACAGGGGATATAAAGGCACACACTCAGTTTACAGAATACTGATTAGTTGTAATGACTTGCATTCTAATCACCCCTCAATTTAAAGCTATGTCCTCTCGTGTTATCCATCACCATCTGAGGAAAAAGGCTCTCACTGTCCATCCTATCTAATCCTCTGATCGTCTTGTGTGCCTCAATTAGGTCACCTCTTAACCTTCTTCTCTCTAACGAAAACAACCTCAAGTCCCTCAGCCTTTCCTCATGAGACCTTCCCACTATACCAGGCAACATCCTGGTAAACCTCCTCTGCACCCTTTCCAATGCTTCCACACCTTTCGTACAATTCGGCGACCAGAACTGTACGCAATACTCCAAGTGCGACGGCACCAGAGTGTTGTACAGTTGCAACATGATCTCATGGCTCTGAAACTCAATCCCTCTACCAATAAGAGATAACACACTGAACAACCCTATCAATCTGGGTGCCAACTTTCAGGGATCTATGCACATGGACACCGAGATCTCTGCTCATCCACACTACCAAGAGTCTTTCCATTAGCCCAATACTCTGTAATGATGTTACTCCTTCCAAAGTGAATCACCTCACACTTTTCCGCATTAAACTCCATTTGCCACCTCTCAGCCCAGCTCTGCAGCTTATCTATGTCCTTCTGCAAACTGCAACATCCCATCCTTCTACACCCTCATCTAGGTCATTTATAAAAATGACAAACTGCAGTGGCCCCAAAACAGATCCCTGTGGTACACCAGTTGTAACTGAACTCCAGGTTGAATATTTCCCATCAACCACCACCCTCTGTCTTCTATCAGCTAGCCAATTCCTGATCCAAACTGCTAAATCACCCTCAATCCCATGCATCTGCATTTTCTGCAGTAGCCTACCATGGGGAACCTTATCAAACACTTAACTGAAATCCATACACACCACAACAACTGCTTTACCCTCATCCACCTTTTTGGTCACCTTCTCAAAGAACTCGATAAGGTTCTCGATGAGGCACGACCTACCCTTCGCAAAACCGTGTTGACTATCCCTAATCAAATTATTTCTCTCTAGATGATTATAAATCCTATGTCTTTTAATCCTTTCCAAAACTTTGCCCACAACAGAAGTAAGGCTCACTGGTCTATAATTCCCAGGATGGTTTTTACTCCTCTTCTCGAACAAGGGGACAACATTTGCTATCCTCCAGTCTTCTGGTACTATACCTGCAGCCAATGATGACATAAAGATCAAAGCCAAAGGCTCTGCAATCTCCTGCCTAGCCTCCCAGAGAATCCTAGTATAAATCCCATCCGGCCCAGGGGACTTATAGAACATAGAACACTACAGCACAAACAGGCCCTTTGGCCCACAAGTTGTGCCGATCATATCCCTACCTCCCAGGCCTATCTATAACCCTCAATCCCATTAAATCCCATGTACTAATCCAGAAGTCTCTTAAAAGACCTCAATGAGTTTGCCTCCACCACCCCCGACGGCAGCCGATTCCACTCACTCACTGCTCTGAGTGAAAAACTTACTCCTGACATCTTATCTATTTCATGGGAGTTCAGAAGAATAAAACATGAAATATAAGATTGAGGGGGCTTGACAGAGTAGATACTGAAGTGTTTTCAATCACTGGGGAATCTAGAAATATGGAACATGGTTTGAAAATAAAGGGCAGAGTCATAGAGTGGGATGTTCCAGCCATGCTCGCCCCAAGGCTGGAAGTTCCCATCTGAGGTCAACGCACCTTTGCGTGGTCTGGCCCCAGTCTCTATGATTTCTGGTGGGCTGGGAAAATTCCACCCATAGTCATTGAGTAATATAGCACAGAAACAGGCCCTTCAGCCCAACCGCTCTATGCTGATCATGGTCCCTTCCCACCTAGTCCCAATTGCCCGTGTTTGGCCCATATCCCTCTAATCCTTTCCCATCCACGTACTTAACCAAATGCTTCTTAAATATTGCTATCAAACACTTTCTCTGGCAGTTCATTCCATACATACCAGCCTCTGTGTAAAGAAGTTGCCCCTTGGGTCCTTTTTAAATTTGTCCCCTCTCACTTTAAACCTGTGCCCTCTAGTTTTCAATTCCCCTTCCCTGTGAAAAAGATTACATGCATTCACCCTAGCTCTGTTCCTCATGGTTTTATACACTTCAATAAGGTCACCTCTTATTCTCCCACATCCCAAGGAATTAAGCCAAACTCTCCCTCTAACTCATCTCCGTTAGTCCTGGCGACATCCTGGTAGATCTTAAGATCATAAATCTTCTTTGCACTCTTTCCAGTTTATCAGTGTCTTTCCTATAACAGGGTGGTCAAAGCCATACACAATGCTCCCAATGCGGCCTCACCAATGACTTATACAACTGCAACATAATGTCCCAGAGATGAGGAAGACTTTCTTTTTTCAGAGGGTCATTGATCTTTGGGCATAAGTGGTCATTATTTTTTTTATTCATGCAACTGAATGCTTCACTCGGCCATTTCACTGGGCATTTAAGAGTCAACCACACTGCTGTGGGTCTGGAGTCACATGTAGACCAGACCAGGTAAGGATGGCAGATTTCCTTCCATTAGGGAACCAGATGGGTTCTTACAACAATCGTTTCATGATTGTCACTGGAGCTTCTTTATTCCAGATTTTTAACTGGATTCAAAGTGAGATTGGTGGGATTTGAACCTGGGTCCTTACCCTGGGTCTCTGACCATTCCAGTGACAATACTAGAACACTTTCACCTCCGCTTCATATAGTCCTGGCTGAGATGGACAGATTTTAGATCTACAAAAGAGGCAAAGATTATGATGGGGGTAAAAAGCAGGGAGGAAGGAGGGGAACCAAGAAGGTAAATAAAGGCAGTGCAGTTGATGTTGTCTACATGGACTTTAGCAAGCCCTTTGACAAGATATCGCATGCTAGGTTGTTGCATAAAGTTAGATCTCACGGGATCCAGGGTGAGGTATCTAAATGGATACAAAATTGGCTTAATGACAGAATAAACACAGTGAGGTCTCACAACACTAGGTTAAAGTCCAACCGGTTTATTTGCTAGTAAATGCCCCTAGTTTTCAGGGTTTGCAATGACAGAAGCCAGAAGATAGCTGTAGAGAGTTGTTTTTCAAACTGGAGGCCTGTGACCAGCGGTGTGCATGATGTGGAGATGCTGGCATTGAACTGGGGTAAACACAGTAAGAAGTCTCAGCACACCAGGTTAAAGTCCAACAAATTTATTTGATAGTAAACCCACTAGCTTTTGGAACGCTGTGGGTTTACTATCAAATAAACTTGTTGGATTTTAACCTGGTGTGCTGAGACTTCTTGCAGCGGTGTGCCTCAGGGTTCGATGCTGGGTCCACTGTTATTTGTCATTTATATTAATGATTTGGATGAGAATATTGGGGGCATGGTAAGTAAGTTTGCAGATGACATCAAGATTGGTGGCATAGTGGACAGTGAAGAAGGTTATCTCCAATTGCAATGGGATCTTGATCAATTGGGCCAATAGGCTGACGAATGGCAGATGGAGTTTAATTTAGACAAATGCGAGATGATGCATTTTGGTAGATTGAACCAGGGTAGGATTTACTCAGTTAATGGTAGGGCGTTAGGGAGAGTTACAGAACAGAGCGATCTAGGGGTATATGTTCATAGCTCCTTGAAAGTGGAGTCACAGGTGGACAGAGTGGTGAAGAAGGCATTCAGCATGTTTGGTTTCATCAGTTAGAACATTGAATACAGGAGTTGGAACGTATTGTTAAAATTGTACAAGACATTGGCAAGGCTACACTTGGAATACTTGCAATTCTGGTCACACTATTATAGAAAAGATATTATTAAACTATAATGAGTGCAGAATAGATTTAGTAGGATGTTACCGGGACTTGATGGATTGAGTTATAAGGAGAGGCTGAATAGACTGGGACTTTTCTCTGGAGCGTAGGAAACTGAGGGGTGACCTTACAGAGGTCTATAAAATAATGAGGGGCATAGACAAGGTGAATAGTCAATATCTGTTCCCAAAGGTAGGGAAGTCTAATACTAGAGGGCATAGGTTTAAGGTGAAAGGGAAAGATCAAAAGGGTCCAGAAGGGCAATTTTTTCACGCAGAGGGTGGTGAGTGTCTGGAACAAGTTGCCAGAGGCAGTAATAGAGGCGGGTACAATTGTATCTATTATAAAGCATTTAGATAGTTACATGGGAAAAATGCATATAGAAGGATATGGGTCACATGTGGGCAATTGGGATTAGTTTAGGAGTTTCAAAAAAACGTGGCCTGGACAAGTTGGGCCGAAGGGCCTGTTTCCATGCTGTAAACCTCTATGACTCTATTAACCAGTGAAGCAGACTTGAGGAATCGAATGGTTTACTCCTGCCCTTATTTCTTATGTTCTCAGGCAAACGCCATTGTATCTTTTAAAAGATGATTTGGTTAAAAATGCGAAATGAAGAAAGGAAAAGGAAGAGTGGAGCGGTTTTCGGTTCAGTTATGAGTCAGCACAGCGTTTCCAATGGTTTTACGCTGCATTCTGCTTCAGCAATTTAATTCAAACTCTGTTTTTCTTGTTCAGATTGAGGTTCCTATTGTGGATCATGAGAAATGCAGGAATGTTTATGCTCAGCTTGGCAGACAGGTTACAGATGATATGATTTGTGCAGGACTGAAGCAAGGTAAGCATCAGCCCCTGTTGCTTCCATCCAATCAGCTGCCCTCTGATTCCAGTGCCCATTCATACTGTGTTCCGAGATACTGACACTCTTATCAAATATTAATAGAAAAGAAATGCATTCAGCCCAAGGCATTTGAGAGCTATTTTGAATAACCATGGCAACCCTATATTAGATTAAGTAACTTCAAATGAAATTGAGAACAGAGTTCTGATCCCAGCAACTCCCTTATGTTGTAGAGTTGAATTCGGGCAGCTCCCTGCATTAATGCCCCTGTAACAACTCCCTGTAAAACCAAAGCCCACCCAAAACTCAGTCCTGCTCCTATATCTGAGCAGATACTTCTCACTCCTATAAGACCATAACAGCATCAGCCCATCAAATCTACTCTGCCATTCAAGAGATCAAGACTGATCTGATAATATTCAACTTCACTTTACTGCCTTATCCCCATAACCCTTGTTCCCTTACAGATTAAAAATATGTCTATCTGTCTTGAACACTCTTAACGATCCAGCCTCTACAGCTCCCTGCGGTAAAGAATTCCACAAATTCACTACCCTGCAAGAGAAGAAATTCCACCTAATCTCTGAGCATCATCTTACTCTGAGATTATACCCTTTGGTCCTAGACTGTCCCACAAGAGGAAAAACACTCTCAACATCAACCCTGTAAGCCCCCTGAGAATTCTACGTCTCAATAAGATCGACCCTTATTCTTTAAATGCCAAGAATGCAGGCCCAACCCATTCAAACTCTCCTCATAATGTACTCACTGAATCTCAGTTAATTAATTACTTAAAATTAAGATCCTCATCTTTGTATTCAATTCCGTCCATTGCCTCAGTCCTCACAATCTAATCTGCAATCCTGCAACCCTCCCAACCGCTGTAATCTTCACCAATCCTGCAATCCTCCCAATCTCTGTAATCTTCACCAATCCTCCCAATCTCTGTAATCTTCACTAATCCTCCCAATCTCTGTAATCTTCACTAATCCTCCCAATCTCTGTAATCTTCACTAATCCTCCCAATCTCTGTAATCTTCACTAATCCTCCCAATCTCTGTAATCTTCACTAATCCTCCCAATCTCTGTAATCTTCACTAATCCTCCCAATCTCTGTAATCTTCACTAATCCTCCCAATCTCTGTAATCTTCACTAATCCTCCCAATCTCTGTAATCTTCACTAATCCTCCCAATCTCTGTAATCTTCACTAATCCTCCCAATCTGTAATCTTCACTAATCCTCCCAATCTCTGTAATCTTCACTAATCCTCCCAATCTCTGTAATCTTCACTAATCCTCCCAATCTCTGTAATCTTCACTAATCCTCCCAATCTCTGTAATCTTCACTAATCCTCCCAATCTCTGTAATCTTCACTAATCCTCCCAATCTCTGTAATCTTCACTAATCCTCCCAATCTCTGTAATCTTCACTAATCCTCCCAATCTCTGTAATCTTCACTAATCCTCCCAATCTCTGTAATCTTCGCTAATCCTCCCAATCTCTGTAATCTTCGCTAATCCTCCCAATCCATGTAATCTTCACTAATCCTCCCAATCCATGTAATCTTCACCAATCCTGCAATCCTCCCAATCTCTGTAATCTTCACCAATCCTGCAATCCTCCCAATCTCTGTAATCTTCACCAATCCTACAACCCTCACAATCTCTGTAATCTTCACCAATCCTGCAATCCCCCCAATCTCTGTAGTCTTCACCAATCCCCCCAATCTCTGTAGTCTTCACCAATCCCCCCAATCTCTGTAGTCTTCACCAATCCCCCCAATCTCTGTAGTCTTCACCAATCCTGCAATCCCCCCCATCTCTGTAATCTTCACCAATTGTGCAATCCCCCCAATCTCTGTAATCTTCACCAATCCTGCAATCCTCCCAATCTCTGTAATCAACCTTCAAACAGAAAGAAAATAAAATTTACACTGAAGATTACATTTATACAATTAAAACTGGTTCTAGAAACATTATATAAAGGATTTCTGCTTTGTTAAACTAACAGTTAAACACCCCTTTTCAACAATAGCCTCTGTAGAGCTTTAATATATAAACAATCTTAGTAAGGTTTGCACGAGTCATCTGTTGCTCCTATGGGTGAAGTATTTCACAGGGTTTCTCTCACTTACTTGACAATGGAAATCTAATACTTTGATAAAACTTTGTAGACAAAACACCCTTCTCTGCGAGGAAGGTCAGGGTCCACTCAGCTTCTTGCACAGCTTTCCCTAAGCACAGCACAGCTGTCAGCACACCATGGTCACTCCCACCTAGACAACTTTGTCTTTTTAAACGTGTTTTATCTCTTTCATGGCTAAACCTATTCTTCTTAAATTTCTGAGGATGTCTCTTCTGAGATTATTTTTAAAAAATCAGGTTATTTTTATGGCTATTTTTGGGTAGAAATAAACTCAATACTTTGTTTTATTCATTGTGATTTTTCAATTAATAAATTTTCCTTTTGAAATACAATAGTTAAACTTCACTTCATCCCCTTATCTCTTAATGCAAATTACAGTACATCAAAGGGATAGTAGCAAAATGTGATTTCTTTTTATACAAGCCACAGCCATTCTCAAACAAAAGCAACTCATTCCCCCAGCTCTCACTGACACACGATTTACACCAGCTTAAGCTCTCACACATGGCCTTAAACCTTGGCTATAGTTAAAGAGAGGAGGAGCAGACAACAATCCACAGGTATGTAATTGTGAACACAGACAGCAATTCACAGAATAATACAGCACAGAAAAGGCCTTTTGACCCATCTGGTCTATACCAACAATACCTAACATTAAAGTCACACTCATCCCATTTTCCAGCACTTGTCCATAAATTTGAATGTTATGATGTTTCAAGTGCTCATCCAAATATTTCTTCAAGGTTATAGCCTTATAACATGGATGTGGAGAAGATGTTTCCACTAGTAGGAAAAACTAGAACCAGCGGGCACAACCCAGGAAGGAGCTTGTTAGGTGTGTTCAGGAGGGTTTCCTGACACAGCATGTGGATAAGCCTACGAGAGGAGAGGCTGTACTTGACCTGGTGCTGGCTAATGCACCTGGACAGGTGTCGGATCTCTCGGTGGGAGAGCATCTCGGGGATGGAGATAAGAACATAAGAAACAGGAGCAGGAGTAGGCCATCTAGCCCTTCGAGCCTGCCCCGCCATTCAATAAGATCATGGCTGATCTGTCGTGGCTCAGTTCCACATTCCCGCCCTCTCCCCATAACCCTTAATCCCCTCGCTTATCAAAAACCCATCAACCCGGGTCTTAAAAATATTTAGCGAGGCAGCCTCCACCACTTCAACAGGCAGAGAATTCCAGAGATTCACCACCCTTTGAGTGAAGAAGTTCCTCCTCAACTCCGTTCTAAACCGCACCCCCCTTTATCTTGAGGCTGTTCCCCCTAATCCTACTATCCTTTCTGAGTGGGAAGAGTCTCTCCACCTCTATCCTATCCATCCCATTCATCATCTTATACGTCTCAATGAGATCTCCCCTCATTCTTCTAAACTCTAACGAGTACAAGCCTAGTTTATTCAGCCTCTCCTCATAGCTCAACCCCCTCAACTCCGGTATCAGCCTAGTAAACCTCCTCTGCACTCCCTCCAAGGCCAAAATATCCTTGCGTAAGTACGGCGACCAAAACTGCACACAGTACTCCAGCTGCGGCCTCACCAATGCCCTATACAGCCGCAGCAAGACCTCCCTACTTTTATATTCAATCCCCCACGCTATGAAGGCCAGCATCCCATTCGCCTTCCTGACCACCTGCTGCACCTGCAAGCTGGGTTTTTGCGACTCATGCACAAGGACCCCAAGGTCCCTCTGCACCGTCGCCTGCTGCAGTTTTTCTCCACGTAAGTAATAATCCTTCCTACCATTCTTCCTACCAAAGTGGACCACCTCGCACTTGCCAACATTAAATTCCATCTCCTTCTCGATAGCATTGGAAAGAGATAGGATCAGGCAGGCTAGGAAGGTGTTTATCTGGAGTAAGGGGAAATATGAAGACATCAGGCAGAAAATTGGACGAGTAAACTGGAAGGAGGTGTTCTTGGGGAAAAGTACCGAAGGAAGGTGCAGATTTTCAAGGAATGTTTGTGTGGAGCTCTGCATGACAACGTTCCGATGAGACAAGGAGGTTTTGGTAAGTCGCAGGAAGGTTGTGATGAACTTAGTCAGGAAGAAAAGAAAGGCGTACAAAAGGTTCAGAGAGCTAGGACTGTTAAGGACCTAGAGTATAAAGGAGCTTAAAAAGAAAATTAGGAGAGCCAGAAGGGGTCATGAGAAGGCCTTGGCGGGTAAGATTAAGGAGAATCCCAAGGCGTTCTACAAATATGTGAAGAGTAAAAGGATGAGAAGTGAAGGGATAGGACCTATAAAAGGTGAAGGGGGGAAAGTCTGTGTGGAACCGGAAGAAATGGCAGAGGTGCTTAATGAGTACTTTGCCTCGGATTCACGGTGGAAAGTGATCTGTGAGGTTGTACTACAGGTTTGCGACAGACTGAAAAGATTGAGTATCTGGACATTGAGAAAGAGGATGTGTTGGAATTTTTTAAATTCTATCAAGATAGACAAGTCGCCGGGACCGGATGAGATGTACCCCAGGTTACTGTGGGAGGTGAGGGAAGTGATTGCAGGCCCCCTGGCGATGATCTTTGCATCGTCGATGGAGACGGGAGAGGTTCTGAAGGATTGGAGGATTGCGGATGTGGTTCCTATATTCAAGAAAGGGAACAGGGATAGCCCAGGAAATTACTGACCAGTGAGTCTGACCTCAGTGGTTGGTATGTTGATGGAGAGGATTCCGAGGGACAGGATTTATGAGCATTTAGAGAAGTTTAGAATGATCAGAAATAGTCAGCATGGCTTTGTCAAGGGCAGATCGTGCCTTACGAGCCTAGTTGAGTTCTTTGAAAATGTGACTGAACACATTGACGAAGGAAGAGCGGTGGATGTGGTTTACACGGACTTCAGCAAGGCATTTGATAAGGTCCCCCATGCAAGACTTCTTGAAAAGGTGAGAGGGCATGGGGTCCAAGGGGCTTTGGCCCAGTAGATCCAGAACTGGCTTGCCTGCAGAAGGCAGAGAGTAGTTGTGGATGGGTCTTTTTCTGCATGGAGGTCGGTCATCAGTGGAGTGCCCCAAGGTCTGTTCTAGGACCCTTGCTGTTTGTCATTTTCGTAAATTACCTGGATGAGGAAGTGGAGGGATGGGTTAGTAAGTTTGCCGACGATGTAAAGGTTGGTGGTGTTGTGGATAGTCTGGAGGGATGTCAGAAGTTGCAGCGTGACACAGATAGGATGCAAGACTGGGCGGAGAAGTGGCAGATGGACTTCAACGTGGATAAATGTGTAGTCGTCCATTTTGGCAGGACCAATGGGATGAAGGAGTACAATATCAAGGGTAGGAGTCTTAGCAGTGTTGAGGAGCAGAAGGATCTTGGGGTCCGTGTCCAGAGGACTCTTAAGTCGGCCTCGCAGGTGGAGAACGTGGTCAAGAAAGCGTAATTTGTACTGGCCTTCATTAATCGAGGGATTGAGTTTAGGAGTCGGGAGGTAATGCCGCAACTTTATAAGATCCTTGTCAGACCCCACAGAGTACTGTGCGCAGTTCTGGTCGCCTCACTACAGGAAGGATGTGGAAGCTATTGAAAGGGTGCAGGGGAGATTTACAAGGATGTTGCCTGGATTGGGAGGCATGCCTTATGAAGATAGGTTGAGGGAGCTAGGTCTCTTCTCCCTGGAGAGACAAAGGTTAAGAGGAGACCTGATGTAGGTTTATAAAATGTTGGGAGGAATAGATAGAGTGGATTCTCGGAGGCTATTTCCCAGGGCTGAAATGGTCGCTACGAGAGGACGGAGGTTTAAGGTGCTGGGAAGCAAGTACAGAGGAGATGTTAGGGGTAAGTCTTTCACTCAGAGGGTGGTGAGTGAGTAGACTCGGCTGCCGTCGGTGGTGGTAGAGGCAAACTTGCTGGGGTCTTTTAAAAGAATTCTGGATGAGTACATGGGATTTAATGGGATTAGGAGTTACAGATAGTTCTTTGGCCTGGTAGGTATGGATATGATCGGCACAACTTGTGGGCCGAAGGGCCTGTTTGTGCTGTAGTGTTCTACATTCTATGTTCTCTATTCTATAACGTCAGGCTAAAGGGATGATCCTTTAAAACACAGATGGGAAGAAATTTTTACAGCCAGAAAGTGGTGAACCTTTGGAACTTTTTGCCGCAGAAGGCTATGGAGGCCAGGTCACTGAGTGTCTTTAAGACAGAAATAGATAGGTTCTTGATTAATAAAGGGATCGGGGTTATGGGGATGAGAAAAATATCAGCCATGATTGAATGGCGCAGCAGACTCTGTGGGCTGAGTGGCTTAATTCTGTTCCTATGTCTTATGGTCTTATAAAGTTTCTGGCCTTCACTACAGGCACTGCATTCCAGATCCGCACCAAACATGGCAAATCAAAACAGGGAATACTTATAGCATTTAATTCCTTCCATATTGCACAAAATGCATTCTTGATCTACTCCATTTTGGCTAATCAATATTCTCCTCTCTCATTTAGGCAGCAACAGAATCATTAAACTGAAGGTCAGCATGCAGGTGCAGCAGGCGGTCAAGAAGGCAAATGGCATGTTGGCCATCATTGTGAGAGGTTTCGAGTACAGGAGTAGGGATGTGTTGTTGCAAATATACAGGGCCTTGCTGAGGACACAACTAGACTATTGTTGCTGTTTTGGTCTCCTTTTCTGTGGAAGGATGTTCTTGCTCTCGAGGAAGTGCAGTGAAGGTTTACCAGGCTGATTCCAGGGTTGGTGAGACTGACATATGAGGAGAGATTGAGTAGGTTAGGATTGTTTTCACTGGAGTTCAGGCGAATCAGGAGGGATCTCATAGAGACTTATAAAATTCTAACAGGTCTAGATAGGTTAGATGCAGGAAGGACGTTCCTGATGGTAGAGAAGTCCAGCACCAGGGGTCATAGTCTGAGGATTCCAGGTGGACCATTTAGAACAGAGATGAGGAGACATTTCTTCACCCAAAGAGTGGTGAGCCTGGGGAATTCTTTACTACAGGAAGTAGTTGATGCTAAAACATTGAATGTGTTCAAGAGGCAGCTAGATATAGCACTCGGGGCAAATGGGATCAAAGGTTATGGGGAGAAAGTGGGATTAGGCTATTGAGTTGGATGATCAGCATGATCGTAATGAATGGTGGAACAGGCTTGAAAGGCCAAATAGCCGCCTCCTGCTCCTATCTTCTACGTTTCTATATTGCTGTAACCAGATTCAGCATCAAGCCCAGTGTTGCAATGCTAAAAATCTGAGTCTTGGACCTTCCCTCAGTGAGAGAGCATTTCATTAAATCAGCACCAATTCACAAAAAACACTAAAATAAATGACAGATCCCATTCTCTACATGCAGTCAACTCTCTGGAGTGAGGCATGCGCTGCAAGCTTCTGACTTTGATAGGGGAGGCCATAAATATCCAAGGACAGTTATTTTAAAGCATAGAACACAACAGGCATATACTGAAACAACAGTAAATATAAACAGATTTTAATTACTCTCCCTCCAGATAGGAACCAGAATGTTATATCAAGTTGATCTTTCTCTGCATGCTAGCTATAACCGGATCACTACTTTCTGCACTCTCTCCTTTCTTTCTTTATGCTTTGTCTGTATAGGGTGCAATAAACAATACTTTTCAATGTATATCAATACATGTGACAACAATAAATCCAATCAAAAACAAAGACAGACAGCACTAGATTAAGAATTAATAGAAGTTCATGCAGACATGATGATTGAGCCACAGGGGAAGGTAAATACGTCATTGTAGCAAATTTATTTTATTTATTAATGGGCATTTGTTGCCAAACCCTAATTGCCCTTGAACTGAGTGGCTTGCTAGGCCATTTCAGAGAGCAGTTAAGGGGGTCACATCTGAACCATGCCAGGTAAGGATGGCAGATTTCCATTCGTAAAGGAACATTAGTGATTCAGATGGATTTTTACAACAATCATTTATACTTAAGTCCAGATTTTTACTGCATTCAAATTTCACTAACTGCCATGGTGGGATTCAAACCCAGGTCCCCTGAGTATTACTCTGGGTGTCTGGGTTAGTAGTCCAGTGACAATACCACTACTTCACCACATCTCTCAAAGCTGCTGTAAAGTCTACTTTATTCACTGCTCCCAATGCAGTCTCCTATACCCTGGGGAGATTAATCACAGACTGGGTGAGTACTTTATGGAACACCTTTGCTCAGTCCACAAGCACATCTCCAACCTTCCTGTCACTGTCATTTTAACTCAGCACCTTGTGCTCATGCCCACATGTCCATCCTTGGCCTGCTCAATGTTCCAGTAAAGCTCCAGGGAATGTCTGGGAAAGTGCGGCTCCCCTTCAGAGAATCAGTAGATACAACATATTGCATAGTCTTCTGTGCTGAAACTATTGAGAGTCAATATATATAAGAATTTACTTGCCTTTGCTGATGATTTTAGGTGGGAGCGATGCTTGTCAGGGAGATTCTGGGGGTCCAATGGTGGCTCAAGACAAAAAAACGAAGCGCTGGTTCCTGGCAGGGACGGTGTCGTGGGGTGATGGCTGTGGAGAAGACAACAGATATGGCGTTTATTCCAATGTCAAGAAAAGCTTGGAGTGGATCAAAAACATAACAAAGGTCAAAAACTTTTGATACATTTAAGGGACTAAGGATGTCAAAAATATTTCAAAAATATCAATTTGTTTTGTATGATTTTTACTGCAGGTTTGGATGAGTATTCTGTGGAACAATCGGTTGTAAATACTTTGTTCTTTTGGGTAAATTATCTATTTTATAACATCAAAAAGCAGCAACACATTTGTGTAAAAGCGATGAAAGTGATCAGAAACTTTCACCAAGGTGTGAATCTGGCTGTTTAATAAAGAAATTCTTTCAGCATCACTGTATATTCTCTGACTTTTCATGACAAACCTGAACCCCAAATCATTAGCCAACACACCAGCTCCCATGGCCTACTATTTGTCAACATCTAGGGTACACCATCAAACAAAACAAGGATTGCAGTGCTGTGCAAGCTGTGGCAAAACAAGAATCTGCTACCAGAAGGTGGACCTCCAGAAGACACCCTCCATCTTCATGCGAAGTCAAGCGTCTAGGTGAGGGCAGCAGAGCAGCGGCGCTGATTGGCTGTTTCAGCTAAAATTTGCATAGGTGCAGTCACTACTACCAGAAGGTGGATCTCTGGAAGACACCCTCCATCTTCATGTGGATTTGATTTGATTTATTATTGTCACCTGTATTAACCTACAATAAAAAATTGCTTCTCGGCCTTTTGGCTAAGATCAAGTGTAGTATGGACATGCTGCACTTGTTGAAGTCATTAGGTTACATTTCAGCTTCATTTGAAGCAATTTTTTAAAGCGGCATCTTGGCCTTTTGGCTAAGATGCAAATTAGATCAAGCCTTGGAGGAGGAGCTACACCTACTCCAATCAGCTTGGATCACGTAGATCAAGCCCAAGACAGGAGGTGAGAGCCTTGTCTTGTCAGCTTGGATCAGGAATGTCCTAACTTGTTGGGACTCTGAATTGGCTTTAATTTGACTTGATTGGATTGGAATAAAGTTAAAAAAAATTGTTGCTTGTAGAAAAATTTGTTTCTTGTGTGGTACACAAAGCATAACAGTCTAAGGCAAAACATACTGTTCATAGAGAGAATCGAGAGAGTGCAGAATGTAGTGTTACAGTCATAGCTAGAGTGTAGAGAAAGATCAACTTAATGCGAGGTAAGTCCGTTCAAATGTCTGACAACAGCAGGAAAGGAGCTGTTCTTGAGCCGGTTGGAACATGACCTCAGACTTTTGTATCCTTTTCTCGAAGAAGGTGGAAGAGGATGTCTGGGGTGCATGGGGTCCTTAATTATGCTGGCTGCTTTGCTGAGGCAGCAGGAAGTATAGATAGGATCAATGGATGGTTTGCGTGATGGATTGGGCTACATTCACAACCTTTTGTAGTTCCTTGCAGTCT
The DNA here is from genome assembly GCF_965287045.1 of Carcharhinus amblyrhynchos. Taxonomy (NCBI): domain Eukaryota; kingdom Metazoa; phylum Chordata; class Chondrichthyes; order Carcharhiniformes; family Carcharhinidae; genus Carcharhinus; species Carcharhinus amblyrhynchos. Next base: position 140,664,659 of record NC_137326.1, read on the forward strand.
TGGGCAAAGCAGGAGCCCATACCAAGCTGTGATACAACCAGAAGGAATGCTTCTATAAGAACATAAGAAATAGGAGCAGGAGTAGGCCATCGAGCCCTTCGAGCCTGCCCCGCCATTCAATAAGATCATGGCTGATCTGAAGTGGCTCAGTTCCACTTTCCCGCTTTCTCCCCATAACCCTTAATCCCCTTGTCTATCAGAAACCTATCTACCCGCGTCTTAAATATATTTAGCGAGGCAGCCTCCACCACTTCAACGGGCAGAGAATTCCAGAGATTCACCACCCTTTGAGTGAAGAAGTTCCTCCTCAACTCCATTCTAAACTGCACCCCCCCCCTTATCTTAAGGCTGTGCCCTCTAGTCCTACTGTCCTTTCTGAGTGGGAAGAGCCTCTCCACCTCCACCCTATCCATCCCATTCATCATCTTGTATGTCTCAAATGAGATCTCCCCTCATCCTTCGAAACTCTAACGAGTACAAGCCTAGTTTATTCAGCCTCTCCTCATAGCTCAACCCCCTCAACTTCGGTATCAGCCTAGTGAACCTCCTCTGCACTCCCTCCAAGGCCAAAATATCCTTGCGTAAGTGCGGCGACCAAAACTGCACACAGTAGTTTTGCTGGGGCCTCAGCTTTTTACCATTTATATAGATGATCTGGAGGAGGGAACCGAGTGTAGGGTGTCGAAATTTGCTGATGACACCAAGACTGGGGGAACGGCAAATTGTGCGGAGGGTGTGGAGAGTCTGCAGAAGGATCTAGATAGGCTGGGCGAATGGGCCAGGAAATGGCAAATGGAATTTAATGTTGGCAAGTGTGAGGTGGTCCACTTTGGTAGGAAGAATGGTAGGAAGGACTATTACTTACGGGGCGAAAAACTGCAGCAGGCGATGGTGCAGAGGGACCTCGGGGTCCTTGTGCATGAGTCGCAAAAACCCAGCTTGCAGGTGCAGCAGGTGGTCAGGAAGGCGAATGGGATGCTGGCCTTCATAGCGAGGGGGATTGAATATAAAAGTAGGGGTCTTGCTGCAGCTGTATAGGGCATTGGTGAGGCCGCAGCTGGAGTACTGTGTGCAGTTTTGGGCGCTGCACCTGCGCAAAGATATTTTGGCCTTGGAGGGAGTGCAGAGGAGGTTTACTAGGCTGATACCGGAGTTGAGGGGGTTGAACTATGAGGAGAGGCTGAATAAACTGGGCTTGTACTCGTTAAGAGTTTAGAAGAATGAGGGGAGATCTCATTGAGACGTATAAGATGATGAATGGGATGGATAGGATAGAGGTGGAGAGACTCTTCCCACTCAAAAAAGACAGTAGGACTAGGGGGCACAGCCTCGAGATAAAAGGGGGGCGGTTTAGAACGGAGTTGAGGAGGAACTTCTTCACTCAAAGGGTGGTGAATCTCTGGAATTCTCTGCCCGTTGAAGTGGTGGAGGCTGCCTCGCTAAATATTTTTAAGACGCGGGTTGATGGGTTTTTGATAAGAGAGGGGATTAAGGGTTATGGGGAGAAAGCGGGAAAGTGGAACTGAGCAGCGACAGATCAGCCATGATCTTATTGAATGGCGGGGCAGGCTCGAAGGGCTAGATGGCCTACTCCTGCTCCTATTTCTTATGTTCTTATGTCAGTACTCCAGCTGCGGCCTCACCAGTGCCCTGTACAGTTGCAGCAAGACCTCCCTACTTTTATATTCAATCCCCCTCGCTATGAAGGCCAGCATCCCGTTCGCCTTCCTAACCACCTGCTGCACCTGCAGGCTGGGTTTTTGCGACTCATGCACAAGGACCCCGAGGTCCCTCTGCACCGTAGCATGCTGCAGCTTTTCGCCATATAAGTAGTAGTCCTTCCTACCAAAGTGGACAACCTCACACTTGCCAACATTAAATTCCATTTGCCAGTTCCTCGCCCATTCGCCCAGCCTATCTAGATCCCTCTGCAGACTTTCCACACCCTCCGCACAATTTGCCGTTCCACCAATCTTGGTGTCATCAATGAATTTCGACACCATACACTCGGTTCCCTCCTCCAGATCATCTATGTAAATGGTAAATAGCTGAGGCCCCAGCACCGATCCCTGCGGCACTCCACTAGTCACCAACCGCCAATCCGAATAGCACCCACTGACACCCACTCTCTGCCTCCTATTTGACAGCCAATCCCCTATCCACGCTAACACCCTACCCCCAACTCCACGCCCCCCAACCTTCTGTAACAACCTCTTGTGCGGCACCTTATCAAACGCCTTCTGAAAATCGAGAAACACCACATCCACCGGTTCCCCTCTATCCACCGCAATAGACACATCCTCATAGAATTCCAATAAATTCGTCAGACACGACTTCCCCTTAACAAAACCGTGCTGCGTCTGCTCTATCAAACAATTCTCCTCAAGATGCCTCGCTATTTTGTCCTTAATTACGGATTCAAGCATTTTACCTACAACAGACGTTAAACTAACTGGCCTATAATTCCCTGCCTTTTGCCTACTACCCTTTTTAAACAACGGTGTAACATTAGCCGTTTTCCAATCTTCCGGCACTTCCCTGGAATCCAGCGAGGTTTGGAAAATAATCAAGGCATCCACTATCACCTCCGCCATTTCTTTCAGAACCCTTGGATGCATTCCATCCGGTCCTGGGGACTTGTCCACCGTCAGTCCCTCTTGTCTGCCGAGCACTGCCTCTCTAGTAACAATAACGTCATTCAGGCCCTCCACTCCTACCATCTTTCCCAACTATTCACGTCCTCCTCCGTGAAGACCAAAGCAAAAAAGTTATTCAAGGCCTCAGCCATTTCCTCATCCCCCACCACTAAATCCCCCCTCTCATCCTTTAAGGGTCCAACATTCACCGTAGTCAGCCTCCTCCTTTTTATATATTTATAAAAACTCTTACTATCCTTTTTTATATTTAACGCTAGCCCAGCTTCATAGTTTATCCTTCCTTTCTTTATCAACTTCTTCGTCATTCTTTGTTGATATTTAAACCTCTCCCAATCCTCTTCTCGCCCACTACTCTTAGCCACTCTATGGTGCATCTGTAAAAGTTGGTGAGAGTCGTAGCTGACATACCAAATTTCCTTAGTCTCCTGAGAAAGTAAAGGCGTTGGTGGGCTTTCATAACTATAGTGTCAGCATGAGAGGACCAGGACAGGTTGTTGGTGATCTGGACACCTAAAAACTTGAAGCTTTCGGTCATTTCTACTTTGTCTCATTGATGTAGACAGAGGCATGTTCTCTATGCTTCTTGAAGTCGATGACAATCTCTTTTGTTTAGTTGACATTGAGGAAGAGAGATTATTGTTGCTGCACCAGTTCATTCTCTATCTCATTCCTGTACTCTGTCTTGTCATTGTTTGCGATCCAACCCATGACGGTGATGTCGTCAGCAATCTTGAAAATCGAGTTGGAGGGGAATTTGGCCACACAGTCATAGGTGTGTAAGGAGTATAGTAGGGGGCTGAGAACACAGCCTTGTGGGGCACTGGTGTTGAGGATGATTGTGGAGGAGGTGTTGTTGCCTATCCTTACTGATTGTGGTCTCTGAGTTAGGAAGTTCAGGATCCAGTCGCAGAGGGAGGTGCCGATCCCCAGGCCACAGAATTTGGAGATGATCTTCATGGGTATAATAGTGTTAAAGGCAGATTAATATGAGTCTGACATAGGTGTCCTTATTATCTAAGTGTTCCAGGGTTTAGTGCAGGACCAGGGAGTTGGCATCTGCTGTAGAGCTGTTGTGGCAGTAGCCAAACTGTAGTGGATCCAGGTAGTCTGAGAGCCTGGAATTGATTCGTGCCATGACTAGCCTTTCAAAGCACTTCATGATGATGGATGTCAGAGCCATCGGCCAATAGTCATTAAGGCACGCTGCCTGGTTTTTCTTAGGTACCGGGATGATGGTCATCCTCTTGAAGCAGATAGGGACCTCACATTGTTGTAAAGAGACATCGAAGATGTCTGTGAATACCCCCGCCAGCTGATCCGTGCAGGATCTGAGTGCACATCCGGATACCCCATCTTTCCATGGGTTGATCTTTAAGAAAGCTGCTCTGACATCTGCAATGATGATCCCAGATATAGGTTCATCCAGGGCTTCCAGGATGAAGGCAGCAGAGCGGTGATGTTGATTGGCTGTTTCAGGTAAGATTTGCATAGGCACAGTCACTGCTATCAGAAGGTGAACCTCCGGAAGACACTCTCTACCTTCATTTGAAAGCAAGCATCTAGGTGAGGGCAGCAGAGTGGTGACATTGGCTGTTTCAGGTAAGATATTGCTTCTTGACCTTTTGGCTAAGATTAAGTGTGGTATTGACACGTTGTACTTGGTTGAAGTCATTAAGTTACATTTTAACTTCATTTGAAGCTTTTTTTAAAGGGGCATCTCAGCCTTTTGGCTAAGATGCAAATGAGATCAAGCCTTGGAGGAGAAGCTATGCCTACTCTAATCAGCTTGGATCACGTAGATCAAGCCCAGGACAGGAGGTGAGAGCCCCGTCTTGTCAGTTTGGATCGGGAATGTCTCAACTTGTTGAGACTCTGAATTGGACTTGATTTGATTGATTTGGAATAAAAACAAAAACAAAAGTCACTGGGAGACCACAAGCAAGGGAAAGGTGAGTTCAGATTCTTTTATCTTTTTACCTGTATAAGGGCAATATAACAGCCAGGGCAGAGGCATGCTCTTCCTGCCAGATGTGGGAGATAAGGGAGCAATCTAGTCTCCCTGACAACTTTGTCTGCAGAAAGTGTGTCCACCTGTAGCTCCTCACAGACTGCACTGTTCGGTTAGAGCAGCAGGGTGTACAGAAGGCAGAAAGTGTGATAGACACAAGTTACAGGGAGGTTGGCACACCACAGGTTCAGTCAGGTAGATGGGTGACCACCAGGAGAGGGAGGCAGATAGTGTAGGAGTCTCCTGTGGCTACTCCCCTTTCAAACAGGTATACCATTTTGGATACTGTTGACGGGGATAGCCTGTCGAGGGGAGATACCAGCAGCAGCCAGGCCTGTAGCACCACAGCTGGTTCTGCTGTAGAGCAGGCTCGGGCAAAGAGCAAGTGAGCAGTAGTAAAAGGGGACTTGCGAGAGGCACAAACAGGTGTTTCTGTGGCCGCAGTCAAGACTCCAGGATGACGTGTTGCCTTCCTGGTACCAGGGTCAAGGATGTCTGAGTGGTTTCAGGATGTTCTTAAAGGGGAGGGTGACCAGCCAGAGGTCATTGTACGTATTGGTACCAATGACATAGGTAGGAAAAGGGACGAGGTCCTGAAGTGTGAATATAGAGAGTTAGGCAGAAGGCTAAAGTGCAGGACCTCAAAGGTAGTAATTTCTAGACCACTACCAGTGCCACGTGCTGGTGAGAGCAGGAGAATTAGGCAGATGAATGCATGGCTTGAGAACTGGTACGGGGACAGGGATTTAAATTTTTGGATGATTGGGATCTCTTCTAGGGAAGACATGACCTGTTCAAGAGGGACAAGGTGCACCTGAACTGGAGGGGGGCTAACATCGAGCGGGGAGATTTGGTAGAGCCACTCAGGAGGGTTTAAACTAGTTTGGCAGGGGGGTTTGGACCCAAAGCAGTAGGGACACAGAAGAGAAGACTGAGGACAGCACAGAAGTTAAAGACAGCACATTAATTAGTAATGGCAATGTCAGTAATCCTAGTATATAAGAACATTAGAAATAGGAGCAGGAGAGGGCCATCTAGCCCTTCGAGCCTGCCCTGCCATTCAATCAGATCATGGCTGATCTGAAATAAATCAGTTCCACTTACCAGCTTTCTCCCCATAACCCTTAATTTCCTTGTCTATCAGAAATCTATCTACCCGTGACTTAAATATATTTAACGAGGTAGCCTCCACCACTTCAATGGGCAGAGAATTCACCACCCTTTGAGCGTAGAAGTTCCTCCTCAAGTCCGTTCTAAACTGCCTCCCCCTTATTTTGAGGCTGTGCCCTCTAGTTCTGCTATCCTTTCTAAGCGGGAAGAATCTCTCTACCTCTACCCTATCTAGCCCCTTCATTATCTTGTAAGTGTCTATAAGATCCCCCCTCAGCCTTCTAAACTCTAATGAGTACAGACCCAGTCTATTCAATCTCTCTTCATAAGCTAACCCCCTCATCTCCGGTATCAGCCTGGTGAACCTGCTCTGTACTCCCTCCAAGGCCAATATATCCTTTCGCAAATACGGGGACCAAAACTGCACACAGTACTCCAGCTGCGGCCTCACCAATGCCCTGTACAGTTGCAGCAAGACCTCCCTATTTTATATTCTATCCCCCTCGCTATAAAGGCCAATATTCCATTCGCCTTCCTGATCACCTGCTGCACCTGCAGACTGGGTTTTTGTGATTCGTGCACAAGGACCCCCAGATCCCTCTGCACCGTAGCATGCTGCAGCTTTTTGCCTTTTAAATAATAATCCCTCCTACTATTATTTCTACCAAAGTGGATAACCTCACATTTGCTAACACTATACTCCATCTGCCAGGTCCTTGCCCACTCGCTCAGCCTATCCAGATCTCTTTGCAGACTTTCCACGCCCTCCATGCAATTCGTTTTTCCACTCATCTTCGTGTCATCAGCAAATTTTGTTACCCTACACAGCCCCCTCCTCCACATCGCCTATGTATATATGGTAAACAGTTGAGGCCACAGCACCAATCCTTGCAGCCCTCCACTAGTCACTAACTGCCAACCAGAATAGCGCCCATTGATTCCAACTCTCTGCTTCCTATTAGACAGCCAATCCTCTATCCACGTTAACACCTTACCCCCAACTCCGTGCGTCCAACTTTCTGCAGCAACCTTTTGTGAGGCACCTTATCAAACGCCTTCTGGAAATCTAAGAACACCACATCCACCGGTTCCCGTCTGTCTACTGCAATAGTCACATCCTCATAGAAATCCAATAAATTTGTTAAACACGACTTCCCCTTCACACATCCGTGCTGCGTCTGCTTGATCAAACCATTCTTTTCTAGGTGTCTTGCTATTTCTTCTTTGATGACGGATTCTAGCATTTTTCCAACTACAGACGTTAAACTAACCGGCCTATAATTCCCTGCCTTTTGTCTGCCACCTTTTTTAAACAGCAACGGAACATTAGCCGTTTTCCAATCTTCCGGCACTTCCCCAGAGTCCAGTGAATTTTGATAAATAATTACTAAGGCATCTGCTATCACCTCTGCCATTTCTTTCAGAACCCTTCTAGGTTCTTTCAGAAGGGCTAGATGGCCTACTCCTGCTCCTATTTCTTATGTTCCTGGGATGCATTCAATCCTGTCCTGGGGACTTGAAAACCTTCAGTCCCATTAGTCTATCAAGCACTACCTCTCTAGTGACAGTAATTGTATTCAGGACCCCATCTCCAACCATCCTTCTATCTTTAATATTTGGCAAGCTATTTGTGTCCTCCTCCATGAAGACCGACACAAAAAACTTATTTAAAGCCTCAGCCATTTCCTCGTTACCCACTGCTAAATCCCCCCTCTCGTCCTCCAAGGATCCAACATTCACTCTAGCCAGTCTCCTCTTCTTTATGTATTTGTAAAAACTTTTACTAACATTTTTTATATTTAGAGCTAGTTTAGCTTCATACTCTATCTTTCCTTTATCGCTTTCTTAGTCATTCTTTGGTGTTTTTTAAATCTTTCCCAATCTTCTAATCGCCCACTATTTTTAGCCGCTCTGAACGCATCAGCTTTTAATTTAATACTCTCCTCTATTTCCTTCGATAACCACGGCTGGTTATCCCTTTTCTTACAGTCCTTCTTTACCATCGGAATATATTTCTGCTGAGTACCGAAAAAGATCTCCTTAAAAATCCTCCACTGTTCCTCAGCCGTCCTACCAGCCAATCTGCGCCCCCAATCTACACTCGCCAATTCCACCCTCATCTTACCATACTTCCCTCTGTTCAAACAGAGGACACAGGTTCAGGACCCTACTTTCTCATCCTCTATCTGCATCAGAAATTTAATCATACTATGATCACTCGTCCCAAGAAGATCCCTCACAAGAAGATCCCTAATTCTACCTGCTTTGTTACACAGTACCAGACCTAAGATAATTCGCTCCCTAGTAGGTTCCGTTACATACAGTTCAAGGAAACAGTAGTACCAGGCAAAAACAAGACAGAGCAAGGGAAGTCCAGATTAAACTGCATTTATTTCAATTTAAGAGGCCTGACAGGCAAGGCAGATGAACGCAGGGCATTGATGGGTACATGGGACTGGGATATTATAGCAATTACTGAAACATGGCTGGGGACTGGCAGTTCAATGTTCCAGGGTACAGATACTATAGGAAAGATGGAACAGGAGATGAGAGAGGAAGGGGAGTTGCATTTTTGATTAGGGAAAACATCCCGGCAGTACTGATATATCCGAGGGTTTGGCCACAGCATCTATATGGATAGAACTGAGAAATAAAGCAGGAAATCACTTTGATAAGGTTGTACTTTAGGCCCCCAAATAGTCAGGAGAAAATTGAGAAGCAAATATGTAAGGAGATTTCAGATAATGCCAAGAAAAATAGGGTGGTAATAGTCAGAGATTTTAACTTTCCCAACATTGATTAGGACAGCCACAGTGTTAGAGGGTTGGATGGAGAGAAATTTGAGTGTATTCAGGAAGAATTTCTCATTCAGTACGTGGATGGCCTGACTAGAGAGGGGGCAAAACTTTACCTCCTCTTGGGAAATAAGGAAGATCAGGTGACAGAAGTGTTAGTGAGGGATCACTTTGGGACCAGTGAGTATAATTCCATTAATTTTAAGGTAGCTACGGAGAACAATAGGTCTGGTCCAAAAGTTAAAATTCTAAATTAGGGCAAGGCCTATTTTGTTGTCTTCAATAGGAACTTTCAACAGTTAACTGGAGGAGTCTGTGGCAAGGCAAAGGGACGTCTGGTAAGTGGCGTGCTTTCAAAAGTGTGTTAACCAGGGCTCAGGGTAAGCACATTTCTCTTAGAGTGAAGGGCATGGCTGGCAGAAGTAGGGAACCCTGGATGACTTGGGATATTGAGGCCCTGGTCAGGAAGAAGAAGGAGACACATGACATGCAAAGGCAGCTGGGATCACATGGATCTCTTGAAGACTATAGAAGGTGTAGGAATTCAGAGGGGGGGGTGGGATCCTGAGTAGCGGGGGTGAAAGTGAGGGGGGCATAGATGGGGACTGCAATGCACGGCATCGTGGGGGTGAAGCGGAGCAGGGTTTGAAATGCGTATACTTTAATGCGAGGAGTATTCACAATAAAGTGCATGAACTTGCAGCGTGGACCAGTACCTGGGACTTTGATGTTGTGGCCATTTCAGAGACATGGATACAGCAGGGTCAGGAATGGTTGTTGCAGGTTCCGGGGTTCAAATGCTTCAGTCGGAGCAGAGAAGGAGGTAGAAGGGGGGGAGGGGTAGCATTATTAGTCAAGGATTGTATCACGGTGTCAGAGAGGAAGTTTGATGAGGACTTGTCTGTTGAGGTAGTATGGGGCTGAGATTAGAAATAGGAGAGAGGTCACCCTGTTGGGAGTCTTTTATAGACCTCCTAAAAGTTCCAGAGAGGTTGAGGAAAGGATTGCGGAGACGATCCTGGATAGGAGTGAAAGTAATAGGGTAATTGTTATGGGGGACTTTACCTTTACTAATATTGATTGGAATAGCTATAGCTCTAGCTCATTAGAGGGGTCAGTTATTGTGCAAAGCGTGCAGGAAGGTTTTTTGACTCAGTATGTTGATAGGCCAACTAGAGGTGAGGCTATATTGGATTTGGTGCTGGGAAATGAGCCAGACCAGGTGCTAGACTTGGAAGTTGGTGTGCATTTTGGTGATAGTGACCACAATTCGGTTACGTTCACCTTAGTGATGGAAAGGGATAGGCATGAACCTCGGGTCAGTAGTTTTAGCTGGGGGAAGGGTAATTATGAGGCTATTAGGAGAGAATTAGGAAGCATAGGTTGGACTAGGAGACTACAGGGTCTCGGAACGTCCGAAATGTGGAGTTTTTTCAAGGAGCAGCTACTGCAAGTCCTTGATATGTATGTCCCTGTCAGGCAAGGAGTAATTGGTCGAGCTAGGGAACCGTGGTGCACTAAGAAAGTTGGTTCGCTGGTTAAAAAGAGAAAGGAGGCTTATGTCCGGATGAGACTTGAGGGCTCAGGTAGTGCACTGGAAAGCTTTAGATTGGCTAGGAGGGAGTTAAAGAGTGAGTTAAGAAGGGCTAAAAGAGGACATGAGAAGACTTTGGCTGATAAGATTAAGGAGAATCCTAAGGCGTTCTATAGATATGTTAAGAACAGAAGGTTGGTTAGGGCAAGATTGGGGCCAGTTAGAGACAGCAGTGGAAATTTGTGCGTGGGGCCAGAAGAGATTGGAGAGGCATTGAACCAATATTTCTCTTCGGTGTTCACGCAGGGGGACATAAATGTAGCTGTGGAGAACACTGGGTTACAGGGTTGTAAACTGGATAGTATTGCAGTTGATAAGGAGGATGTGCTAGATATTCTTGAGGGTTTGAAAATAGATAAGTCCCCTGGGCCAGACGGGATTTACCCTAGGATTCTCTGGGAGGCAAGAGAGGCTCTGATCTTCAGGTCGTCGTTGGTCACAGGTATAGTGCCAGAAGATTGGAGGATAGCGAATGTTGTCCCATTGTTTAAGAAGGGGAACAGAGACTTCCCCGGGAATTATAGACCGGTGAGTCTTACTTCTGTTGTGGGTAAGGTTTTAGAAAAAATTATTAGGGATGGGATTTATAGTTATTTGGAGAGTAATGAATTGATTGGAGATAGTCAGCATGGTTTTGTGGAGGGTAGGTCGTGCCTTACTAACCTTATTGAGTTTTTTGAGAAAGTGACCAAAGAGGTGGATGGGGGTAAGGCAGTTGACGTGGTATATATGGACTTTAGTAAGGCATTTGATAAGGTTCACCATGGAAGGCTTCTGCAGAAAATGCAGATGTATGGGATTGAGGGTGATTTAGGTAATTGGATCAGGAATTGGCTGGTGGATAGGAGACAGAGGGTGGTGGTTGATGGTAAGTATTCATCATGGAGTTTAGTTACGAGTGCTGTGCCTCAGGGATCTGTTTTGGGGCCACTGCTGTTTGTAATTTTTATAAATGATCTGGATGAGGGTATAGTTGGGTGGATTAGTAAATTTGCTGATGACACCAAAGTCGGAGGAGTGGTAGATAGTGAGGAAGGGTGTCTTAGTTTACAGGGGGACTTGGACAAGTTGCAGAGCTGGGCCGAGAGGTGGCGGATGGAGTTTAATGTGGAAAAGTGTGAGGTAATTCACTTTGGCAGGAATAACAGATGTGTAGAGTATAGGGCTAACGGTAGGACTCTGAATAGTGTGGATGAACAGAGGGATCTAGGTGTATGTGTACATAGATCCCTGAAAGTTGGGAATCAAGTAGATAGGGTTGTTAGGAAGGCATACGGTGTCTTGGCGTTTATTGGTAGGGGGATTGAACTTAGGAGCCGCAGTGTCATGTTGCAACTGTACAAGACTCTGGTGCGGCCGCACTTGGAGTATTGTGTGCAGTTCTGGTCCCCACATTATAGGAAGGATGTGGAGGCTTTGGAGAGGGTGCAGAGGAGGTTTACCAGGATGTTGCCTGGTATGGAGGGGAGGTCCTGTGAGGAGAGACTGAGGGATTTGAGGTTGTTTTCGTTAGAAAGAAGGCGGCTAAGAGGGGACCTTATTGAAACATATAAGATGATTAGAGGTTTAGATAGGGTGGACAGTGATAGCCTTTTTCCTCAGATAGAGAAAGCTAGCACGAGGGGGCATAGCTTTAAATTGAGGGGTGGTAGTTATAGGACGGATGTCAGGGGTAGGTTCTTTACCCAGAGGGTGGTGAGGGATTGGAATGCCCTGCCTGCTGCAGTTGTAAATGCGCCTAGTTTGGGGGCGTTTAAGAGATCCGTGGATAGGTTTGTGGATGGAAAGGGTTTGGTTTAGGTTAGTGGGTCATTGCTTTTTAACTGGTCGGCGCAACATCATGGGCCGAAGGGCCTGTTCTGCGCTGTAATGTTCTATGTTCTATAGGAATAGAGTTATGAGAGAAATGAGGAAGGCAAAAAGGGGATATGAGATTGTTTTGGCAGATAAGGCAAAAAAGGATCCAATGAGCTTCTACAAATGTATGAAGGGCAAAAGAGTAACGAGGGAGAGAAGAGGACCTCTTAAGGAGATCCTACTCGACTAACTTCGGGTTTAAAAAAAGGGCAGCATGGATAAGTTGGGCCAAATGGCCTGCTTCCATGCTGTAATCTTCTATGACTCTATGAATGTCATCTATGTGCAGATCCACAAGAGATGGGTGAGATCCTAAATGAATATTTCTCATTAGTATAAGACCGTAGTCAGACCCCACTTGGAGTACTGTGCTCAGTTCTGGTCACCTCACTACAGGAAGGATGTGGAAGCTATTGAAAGGGTGCAGAGGAGATTTATAAGGATGTTGCCTGGATTGGGTGGCATGCCTTATGAGGATAGGTTGAGGGGACTCGGTCTTTTCTCCCTAGAGAGACGAAGGTTGAGAGGTGACCTGATAGAGGTTTATAAGATGTTGAGAGGTATAGATCAGGTGGATTCTCAGAGGCTATTTCCCAGGACTGAAATGGTCACTACGAGAGGACACAGGTTTAAGGTGCTGGGGGAGTAGGTACAGAAGAGATGTCAGGGGTAAGTTTTTCACTCAGAGGGTGAACAAAGAACAAAGAACAACCCAGCACGGGAAACAGGCCCTTCAGTCCAACGAGCCCGCGCCGCCATTTCAACAACGCATTTTCCTACACCTACCCTGCCCCATGTGTATGTGAATGGTACCCCTAATGTAGCCAGATTCAGGGGAGAATAGTGTAGGGTCAATTTGGTACACCAATCAGCCTAAGTGGTGGTGAGTGAGTGGAATCGGCTGCCGTCGGTGGTGGTGGAGGCAAATTTGATAGGGTCTTTTAAGAGACTTCTGGATGAGTACATGGGATTTAATAGGATTGAGGGTTATAAGTAAGCCTAGTAGGTAGGGATATGATCATAGAACATAGAACACTACAGCACAAACAGGCCCTTCGGCCCATGAGTTGTGCCGATCACATCAACACCTATCTATAACCCCCAATCCCATAAAACCCCATATACTCATCCAGAAGTCTTTTAAAAGACCCCAGCGAGTTCGCCTCCACCACCACTGACGGCAGCCGATTCCACTCACTCACCACCCTCTGAGTGAAAAACTTACCCCTAACATCACTTCTGTACTTGCCTCCCCGCACCTTAAATCTGTGTCCTCTCGTAGCGACCATTTCAACCCGGGGAAATAGCCTCTGAGAATCCACCCTATCTATTCCTCTCAACATTTTATAAACCTCTATCAGGTCGCCTCTCAACCTTCGTCTCTCCAGGGAAAAGAGACCCAGCTCCCTCAACCTAACTTCATAAGGCATGTCTCCCAGTCCAGGCAACATCCTTGTAAATCTCCTCTGTACCCTTTCAATAGCTTCTACGTCTTTCCTATAGTGAGGCGACCAGAACTGCGCACAGTACTCCAAATGAGGGCTGACAAGGGTCTTATAAAGTTGCAGCATTACCTCCCAACTCCTAAACTCAATCCCTCGATTAATGAAGGCCAGTACACCATACGCCTTCTTGACCACCTCTTCCACCTGCGAGGCCGATTTAAGAGTCCTGTGGACCCGGACCCCAAGATCCTTCTGCTCTTCAACACTACTAAGACTCCTGCCCTTGATAGTGTACTCGTTCATCCCGTTGGTTCTGCCAAAATGGACGACTACACATTTATCCACGTTGAAGTCCATCTGCCACTTCTCTGCCCAGTCCTGCATTCTATTTATGTCCTGCTGCAACTTTTGACATCCTTCCAGACCATCCACAACACCACCGACCTTCGTGTCATCAGCGAACTTACTTACCCATCCCTCCACTTCCTCATCCAGGTCATTTATGAAAATGACAAACAGCAAGGGTCCTAGAACAGATCCCTGGGGCACTCCACTGGTGACTGACCTCCATTCAGAAAAAGACCCATCCACAACCACTCTCTGCCTTCTGCAGGCAAGCCAGTTCTGGATCCACAAGGCCAAAGGCCCTTGGATCCCATGCCCTCTCACCTTCTCAAGAAGTCTTGCTTGGGGGACCTTATCAAACACCTTGCTGAAGTCCATGTACACCACGTCCACGGCACTTCCTTCGTCAATGTGTTCAGTCACATTATCGAAGAACTCAACTAGGCTCGTAAGGCACGACCTGCCCTTGACAAATCCATGCTGACTATTCCTGATCATGTCAAACCTCTCCAAATGCTCGTAAGTCTTGTCCCTCAGAAGCCTCTCCATCAGCTTACCAACCACTGAGGTCAGACTCACCGGTCGGTAATTTCCCGGGCTATCTCTGTTCCCTTTCTTGAAAATAGGGACTACATCCGCAATTCTCCAATCTTCCGGAACCTCTCCCATCGCCATTGACGACGCAAAGATCATCGCCAGGGGCTCTGCAATCACTTCCCTCGCCTCCCACAGTATCCTAGGGTATATCCCATCTGGTCCCGGCGACTTATCTATCTTGATAGAATTCAAAAGTTCTAACACATCCTCCACCTTAATATCCACAAACTCAATCTTTTCCATCTGCTGCAAATCCGTAGCAAAATCTCCCAGATCAGCTTCCACCATGAATACTGAGGCAAAGTACTCATTAAGCACCTCTGCCATTTCTTCTGGTTCCACACAGACCTTTCCCCCTTCACCTTTTATAGGTCCTATCCCTTCTCTTCTCATCCTTTTACCTTTCACATATTTATAGAAGGCTTTGGGATTCTCCTTAATCTTACCCGCCAAGGTCTTCTCATGACCCCTTCTGGCTCTCCTAATTTCCCTTTTAAGCTCCTTTCTACAGTCCTTATACTCCTCAAGATCCTTAACCTCTCCTAGTTCCCTGAACCTTTTGTACACCTTCCCTTTCCTCCTGACTAGGTTCAACACAACCTTCATGCACCACAGTTCCCGCGACCTACCAAAACCCCCTTGTCTCATCGGAACGTTGTCATGCATAGCTCCAGACAAACATTCCTTGAATATCCGCCACCTTCCTTCAGTACTTTTCCCTAAGAACGCCTCCTTCCAGTTTATTTGTCCAAGTAACTTCCTGACTTCTTCGTATCTCCCCTTACTCCAGACAAACACCTTCCTAGCCTGCCTGATCCTATCTCGTTCCAATGCAATTGTGAAGGAGATAGAATTATGGTCACCATTCCCAAGATGCTCTCCTACCGAGAGATCCATCACCTGCCCTGGTTCATTCGCCAGTACCAGGTCAAGTACAGCCTCTCCCCTCGTAGGCTTATCCACATACTGTGTCAGGAAACCTTCCTGAACACACCTAACAAACTCCTCCCCATCCAAACCCCTTACCCTTGGAATATTCCAGTCGATGTTTGGGAAATTGAAGTCTCCCATCACGACAACTCTGTTATTAATACATCTCTCCAGAATCTGTTTCCCTATCTGCACTTCAACTTCCCTGTCACTATTGGGCGGCCTATAGAATACACCCAGCAAAGTTTTCGACCCTTTGCTGTTCGTAACTCTGTAGGTCGTCCCTCCACGGCATCCTCTTTCTCTGCAGCCATGACACTGTCCCTGATCAACAGTGCCACTCCACCACCTCTTCTGCCATCCTCCCTGTCCTTCCTGAAGCATCTGAAACCTGGCACCTGAAGTACCCAGTCCTGTCCCTGAGACATCCAAGTCTCCGTCATGGCCACCACATCACAATCCCAAGCAGCAATCCACACCCTAAGCTCATCTACCTTATTCACTACACTCCTTGCATTAAAATATATACACTTCAGCCCCCCAGTCTGGGCATTTCCCTTCTCCACCCCCTGTCTAACCTCCCTCCCATACTGCCTGCGGTCCTCCCCTACCTGGGAGCTAACCTCCTCCGTCCCAGTTTCCCCATCGCAATTCCCTCCCCCCATCCTTTCTAGTTTAAAGTCCCCCCGGTAGCCTTAGCCAGTCTTCCCGTCAAGATATTAGTCCCCCTGGGATTTAAGTGCCACCCATCCTTACTGTACAGGTCCCACCTACCCCTAAAGAGGTCCCAGTGATCTAGGAACCGAAATCCCTGCCCTCTACACCAGTCCCTCAGCCACGCATTCAGCCTCCACCTCATTTCATTTCTTCCCTCATTCTCCCGTGGCACAGACAGCAATCCTGAGATCAGCGCAACTTGTAGGCCGAAGGGCCTGTTTGTGCTGTAGTTTTTCTATGTTCTACTGTTGAGAAAAGCATAGACGTTAGGGAACTTGGGGAAATAAATAGTCATGTCTTGAGGAGTGTACATATAACAAAGGAGGTGGTGCTGGAAGCCTTATAGCACATCAAGGTAGATAAGTCCCTAGGACCTGATGAAGTGTATCCCAGGATATTGTGGGAGGCTAGGGGAGAAATTGCAGGTCCCCTAGCAGAGATATTTGAATCGATAGTCTTAGGTAAGGTGTCTCAAGATTGGAGGATAACAAATGTTGTGTCTTTGTTTAAAAAGGATTGCAGGGAAAAGCTTGGGAACGACAGGCTAGAGAACCTCTCATCTATAGTGGGTAAGTTGTCAGAAGGTATTTAGAGAAACAGGATCTACAGGCATTTAGAGATGAAAGGACTGATTGGGGACAGTCAGCATGACTTTTTGAGTGGAAAATCATGTCTCACAAATCTGATCGAGTTTTTTGAAGGGGTAACCAAGAAGGTAGATGAGGGCACTGCAGTTGATGTTGCCTATATAATCTTTAGCAAGGCCTTTGACAAGGTACTGCACGGTAGGTTGTTGCATAAGTTAAATCTCACAGGAGCCAGGGTGCAGTAGCTAAATGGATACAAAATTGGCTTGATGAGAGAACCAGAGGGTGGTTTTAGAGGGTTGTTTAGAGGGTTGGAGGCCAGTGGTGTGCCTCAGGGATCAGTGCTGGGTCCAGTGTTATTTGTCATTTATATTAATGATTTGGATGAGAATTTACTAGGCATGGTTAGTAAGTTTGCAGATGACACCAAGATTGGTGGTATAGTGGACAGTGAAGAAGGTTATCAAGGATTTCAAGGATCTTGGTCAATTGGGCCAGTGGGCTGACGAATGGCAGATGGACCTAATTTAGATAAATGAAAGGTGATGCTTTTTGGTAGATTCAACCAGGGCAGGACTTACTCAGTTAATGGTAGGGCATTAGGGGGAATTTGAAACAGAAATCTAGGAGTACTAGTTCATAGCTTCTTGCAAGTGGAGTCACAGGTGGACAGAGTGGTGAAGAAGGCATTCAGCATGCTTGGTTTCACGGGTCAGAACATCCAATGCTGGTGATAGTCCTCATCGACAATGTTCATGTATGGTCCACACAAAAAAGGCCTTGCCAATAGGACTGGAGGCTATTGAGCACCACCCCCCCCCCCCCCGCCACCCCAGGGAAATCAGGGTAGGGGTTGTGCCCATTGGGTAGCAGCTGCCTAGTAGTGCCAATCTAGCCCTGCCTACAGGGCACCCTAGCATTGCCAGCCTGGCACACCTGTAGTACCTAACAGGCACTGGCATGGGAGCAGGGCCTACTGGAAGCATCAGGGCCTAAAGGGAGCTGGCCTAAGGTGGGCAGGGGAACACTGCGCCCTTTGCAACTGGGATTCAGTGAGCTTAGACCTCGTGCCCTCCCCTACTGGCAGGGGATACATTTTGCTTTTTTCCTTCAAACTGAGGGAAGATTTGATTTTTAACTTGCCAAACAAAGGCGCAATTCTCTCCTGTTGCCACGCTGATTCAGCGTCGAGAATGTTTTTGGTAAGATCGCCCCCAGACAGTCTGCAGCAGGATATAAGTGAGTGAGCAAAGATTTGGCAGGTGGAGCGTAATTGGCAGGAGGAATGAACAAGCAGTGTACTGTGTAAATGCGGTACAGAGGGATCTGGGTATCCGGGTGCATTAACCACGTACAGCTACCACGTAAACCACGTAAATCCAGGTAAGCAAGTGATTCAGAAGGCAAATGGGAAGTTGCTGTTAATTGCAAGGGGAATGGTATATGAAAGTAGGGAAATTTTGTATAGATCGTTGGTGACAACACATTTAGCATTCTGTACACAGTTTTGGTCCCCTTATTTTGAAAAGGATATAACTACATAAGCAGTTCAGATGTTGTGATCACCTTGCAAGGAAAGATAAGACAAGTTGGGCCTGTAATACTTCAGCTTAGAAGAGAGAGAGGTGCTGTTATTGAAACATATAAGATTCTGTGAGGATTTGTCAGGGTGGATGGTGAGAGGATGTTACCTTTTTTGGGACAGGCTTGGACTAGAGGCCACTATTTAAAAATAAGGCACCTCCCATTTAAGACTGATGAGAATACATTTTCTCTCAATAGGCCCTCAACAGGGATTCAATAGGGTCTCAATAGGGATTCTATGGGAGACTAGGGGGAAGATTGCAGAGCCTCTGGCTTTGGTTTTTAGGTCGTCATTGTCTACAGGAATAGTGCCAGAAGACTGGAGGATAGCAAATGTTGTCCCCTTGTTCAAGAAGGGGAGTAGAGACCATCCTGGGAATTATAGACCGGTGAGCGTTACTTCTGTTGTGGGCAAAGTTTTGGAAAGAATTATAAGAGATAGGATTTATAATCATCTAGAGAGAAATAAATTCATTAGGGATAGTCAACACCGTTTTGTGAAGGGTAGATTGTGCCTCACAAACCTTATCGAGTTCTTTAAGAAGGTGACCAAAGAGGTGGATAAAGGTAAGGCAGTTGACGTGGTGTATATGGATTTTAGCAAAGCATTTGATAAAGTTCCCCATGGTAGGCTACTGCAGAAAATGCAGATGCATGGGATTGAGGGTGACTGAGCAGTTTGGATCAGAAATTGGCTAGCTGATAGAAGACAGAGGGTGGTGGTTGGTGGGAAATATTCAACCTGGAGTTCAGTTACAAGGGGTGTGCTGCAGGGATCTGTTTTAGGGCCACTGCTGTTTGTCATTTTTATAAATGACCAAGATGAGGGCAGAGAAGGATGGGTTAAATTTGCGGATGACACTAAAGTTGGAGGAGTTGTAGACAGTGAGGATGGATGTTACAGTTTGCAGAGGGGCATAGATAAGCTGCAGAGCTGGGCCGAGAGGTGGAAATGGAGTTTAAATGCGGAAAAGTATGAGGTGATTCACTTTGGTAAGAGTAACAGGAGTACAGAATATAGGGCTAATGGAAGGACTCTTGGTAGTGTCGACAAGCAGAGAGATCTCGGTGCACATGTGCATAGATCCCTGAAAGTTGGCACCCAGGTTGATCGGGCTGTTAAGAAGGCGTACGGTGTGTTAGCTCTTATTGGTAGAGGGATTGAATTTCGGAGCTGAGAGATCATTTTGCAACTGTACAAAACTCTGGTGCGGCCGCACTTGCAGTATTGCGTACAGTTCTGGTCGCCGCATTATAAGAAAGATGTGGAAGCATTGGAAAGGGTGCAGAGGAGGTTTACCAGGACGTTGCCTGGTATGGTGGGAAGGTCTTATGAGGAAAGGCTGAGGGACTTGAGGTTATTTTCATTAGAGAGAAGGTTAAGAGGTAACCTAATTGAGGCACACAAGATGATCAGAGGGTTAGGTAGGTTGGACAGCGAGAGCCTTTTTCCTCGGGTGGTGATGGCTAACACGAGGGGACATAGCTTTAAGTTGAGGGGTGGTAATTATAGGACGGATGTCAGAGGTAGGTTCTTTACTCAGAGGGTGGTAAGGGCTTGGAATGCCCTGCCTGCAGCAGTTGCGGATTCGCCAACTATAAGGGCGTTCAAATGGTCATTGGATAGGCATATGGATAACATTGGAATAGTTTAGGTTAGAGGGTCATTAGATTGGTTCCACTGGTTGGCACAACATCGAGGGCCGAAGGGCCTGTACTGCACTGTAATGTTCTACGGAGTTCAGTTACTAGTGGTGTGCCGCAGGGATTTGTTTTGGGGCCACTGCTGTTTGTCATTTCTTTAAATGACCTGGAGGAGGGCGTAGAAGGACGGGTTAGTAAAATTGTGGATGACATTAAAGTTGGTGGAGTTGTGGACAGTGCGGAAGGATGTTGCAGGTTACAGAGGGACATAGATAAACTGCAGAGCTGGGCTGAGAGGTGGCAAATGGAATGTAATGCAGAAAAGTGTGAAGTGATTCACTTTGGAAGGACTAACAGGAACACTCAATAGTGTGGATGAGCAGAGAGATGTCGGTGTGCATGTGCATAGATCCCTGAAAGTTGGCACCCAGGTTGATAGGGTTGTTAGGAAGGCCTATGGTGTATTAGCTTTTATTGATTGAGTTTAGGAGCCACAAGGTCATGTTGCAACTATCTCGAGGCTACCTCATTGAGTACGTTTTAAGTCACAGGTAGATAGATTTCTGATAGACAAGGGAATTAAGGGTTATGGGGAGCAGGCGGGTAAGTGGAACTGATCCACTTCAGATCAGCCATGATCTTATTGAATGGCGGGGCAGGCTCGAAGGGCTAGATGGCCTACTCCTGCTCCTATTTCTTATGTCTTATGTCTAACTGTACAAAACTCTGGTGCAGCTGCACTTGGAGTATTGCGTACAGTTCTGGTCGCCGCATTATAGGAAGGATGTGGAAACACTGGAAAGGGTGCAGAGGAGAGTTACCAGGATGTTGCCTGGTACACTTAGAAGGTCTTATGAGGAAAGGCTGAGGGACTTGAGGCTGTTTTCATTAGAGAGAAGAAGGTTGAGGTGACTTAATAGAGGCACACAAGATGATCAGAGGGTTAGAAAGGGTGGATAGTGACAGCCTTTTTCCTCAGAAGGTGATGGCTAACACGAGGGGACATGCCTTTAAATTGAGGGTGACAGATATAGGACAGATGTCAGAGGTAGATTCTTTACTCAGAGAGTAGTAAGAGCGCGGAATGCCCTGCCTGCAACAGTAGTGGACTCGCCAACATTAAGGGCATTTAAATGGTCATTGGATAAACATATGGATGATATTAGAATAGTGTCGGTTAGACGGGCTTTCGATTGGTTTCACAGGTTGGTGCAACATCAAGGGCCAAAGGGCCTGTACTGCGCTGTAACGTTCTATGGAATTGAGAGCAGTGAAGGCACTGTGATTGCATTTTTTTAGGTCGAAGTTAGATTGTTAATTGACAAGATGGAGAGCCAGATTTCAGAAGTGGAAAACTAAAAATAAGAATAAAATGGAAATGAGATGAAAAGAAGAAATAAAATAAATGGAGATGAGGTGGAGGTGAAAGAAGTTAATGCTCAAGTTGTTGGACGCAATGAGCCCAGAATGTGGAGATGCCTGATGAATGGTCAACACTCCGAAAGGTCGTGATTCCACATAAACCTGTTGGACTTTAACCTAACATTGTGAGACTTCTCATTGATTTCAGATGGCAACAAGCGTAAGTATGTTTACTTACGTGTCACAAGTAGGCTTACATTCACACTGCAATGAAGTTACTGTCAAAATCCCCTGGTGCCCAATTAGGAGATGAGGTGGTCTTCCTCCAGTTTGTGGGTTTCACTTGAAAATTACATTTTATTTTTCCACTTATCCAACCTCATTCTCCAACCTCCCCATCACCCTGGGGCTAACAGCAAATTCCCCAGATGGTCCCCATAAATCTGTACCTCTGCCCTGCCATTCACCAGCTCTCCATGGACGCTATTAGCACCATTCCCAGCCTTTATCAACATTCACAATGCCCCTTTCCCTGCCCCTAGCCACTTCCCAACATCAGTCTGGGTGGGTCCTGTTTAAACTGGGAAAAAGAGTGAGAGAGACTGGGACCAATCTTAAGGTACATAAGTCCCTAGGGCCTGATAGGATGTACCCCAGAACACTCAGAGAGGCTAGAGAGGAAATTGCTGGGGCCTTGAGAGAAATCTATGTATCCTCATTGGGTATTCTCCAATCCTTTGGGATCTCCCCTGTAGCCAATGTTGTTCCTTTGGGTAGTAACAATAATTAAGGTAATTACAGGCCGGTGGTCCTTACATCAGCGGTAGGGAAATTATTGGAGAGGATTCTGCGAGATCAGGTTTATTTCCACTTGGAAATAAGTGGACTTATTTGTGAGAGGCAACGTGATTTTGTGAATGGGAGGTTGCGTCTCACTAACTTGATCAAGTTTTTTAAGGAAGTGACAAAGATGATTGAGGGTAGGAAAGTGGATGTTGTCTACATGGACCTCAGTAAGGCCTTTTAACAAGATCCCTAGTGGCATACTGGTGCAGAAGGTGAAGTCACATGGGATTAGAGATGAGCTGGCTACATAGATACAAAACAGCGCAGTCAAAGAAGACAGAGTATCAGTGGAAAGGTGCATTTCTGAAAGGAGGGCTGTGACAAGTGGCATCCCTCAGGGATCAGTGCTGGGACCTTTGCTGTTTGTAATATATATATAAACGATTTGGAGAAAAACGTACACTGGTTTGATTCGTAAGTTTGCGGACAACACAAAGGTTGATGGGCATGCAGATAACGATGAGGAACATCAGAGGATACAGCAGGATATAAATCAGTTGGAGACTTGGGCGGAGAAATGGCAGATGGAGTTTAATCCAAACAAATGTAAAGTAATGCCTTTTGGAAGGTCTAATACAGATCGGAAATATACAGTAAATGCAGAACCCTTAAGAGTACTGATAGGCAGAGGGATCTGGGTGTACAGGTACACAGGCCACTGAAAGTGGCAACGCAGGTGGAGAAGGTAGTCAAGAAGGCATACGGCACGTTTGCCTTCATCGGCCGGGGTACCGAGCTTAAAAATTGACAAGTCATGTTGCAGCTTCATAGAACCTTAGGACGTAGAACGTAGAAAACTACAGCACAAACAGGCCCTTCGGCTCACAAGTTGCGCTGATCATATCCTTGCCTACTAGGCCTACCTATAACCCTCAATTCCATTAAATCCATGTACTCATCCAGAAGTCTCTTACAAGACCCCAACGAGTTTCCCTACACCACCACCGACGGCAGCCGATTCCGCTCACCCACCACCCTCTGGGTGAAAAACTTACCCCTGACTACTTTTGATCATACTAAACTTCTCTAAATGTTCATAAATCCTGTCCCTCAGGATCCTCTCCATCAACTTACCAACCACTGAGGTCAGACTCACCAGTCGGTAATTTCCTAGGCTATACCTGTTCCCTTTCTTGAATATAGGAACCACATTAACAATCCTCCAAAACCTCTCCTGTCTCCATTGACGACGGAAAGATCAGCGCCAGAGGCTCTGCAATCTCTTCCCCTGCCTTCCACAGTAACCTGGGGTACATCCCATCCGATCCTGGTGACATATCTATCTTGGCGCTATTCAAAATTTGCAACACATCCTCTTTTTTAACGTCCACATACTCAATCTTTTCAGTCTGCCGCAAACCTACAGTACAACCACCCAGATCATTTTAGAACACAAGAACATAAGAAATAGGAGCAGGAGTAGGCCATCTAGCCCTTCGAGCCTGTCCCGCCATTCAATAAGATCATGGCTGATATGTCGTGGCTCAGTTCCACATTCCCGCCCTCTCCCCATAACCCTTAATCCCCTCTCTTATCAAAAACCCATCAACCCGTGTCTTAAAAATATTTAGCGAGGTAGCCTCCATCACTTCAACAGGCAGAGAATTCCAGAGATTCACCACCCTTTGAGTGAAGAAGTTCCTCCTCAACTCCGTTCTAAACCGCCCCCCCCCCCCCCCTTTATCTTGAGGCTGTGCCCCCTAGTCCTACTATCCTTTCTGAGCGGGAAGAGTCTCTCCACCTCTATCCTATCCATCCCATTCATCATCTTATACGTCTCAATGAGATCTCCCCTCGTTCTTCTAAAGTCTAACGAGTACAAGCCTAGTTTATTCAGCCTCTCCTCATAGCTCAACCCCCTCAACTCCGGCATCAGCCTAATAAACCTCGTCTGCACTCCCTCCAAGGCCAAAATATCCTTGCGCAAGTGCGGCGACCAAAACTGCACACAGTACTCCAGCTGCGGTCCCACCAGCGTCCTGCACACTTGCAGCAAGACCTCCCTGCTTTTATATTCAATCCCTCTCGCTATAAAGGCCAGCATCCCATTTGCCTTCCTGACCACCTGCTGCACCTGCAGACTGGGTTTTTGCGACTCATGCACAAGGACCCCCAGGTCCCTCTGCACCGTAGCATGCTGCAGCTTTTCGCCCTGTAAGTAGTAGTCCTTCCTACTATTATTCCTGCCAAAGTGGATAACCTTACACTTGCCAACATTGTATTCCATCTGCAGGTCCTCGCCCACTCGCTCAGCCTATCTAGATCCCTCTGCAGACTTTCTACACCCTCCGCACAATTTGCTGTTCCACTTATCTTATTCTTCTCAAGATGCCTCGCTATTTCCTCTTTGATGACAGATTCAAGCATTTTTCCTACAACAGACGTTAAACTAACCGGCCTATAATTCCCTGCCTTTTGCCTGCTACCCTTTTTAAACAGCGGCGTAACATTAGCCGTTTTCCAATCTTCCGGCACTTCCCCGGAATCCAGCGAGGTTTGGAAAATAATCACTAAGGCATCCACTATCACCTCCGCCATTTCCTTCAGAACACTGGGATGCATTCCATCCGGTCCTGGGGACTTGTCCACCATCAGTCCCACTAGTCTGTCGAGCACTACCTCTCTAGTAACAATGATCTCATTCAGGCCCTCCGCTCCTACCATCTTTCCATCGTTAACACCCAGCAAACTATTCGCGTCCTCCTCTGTGAAGACCGAAGCAAAAAAGTTATTCAAGGCCTCAGCCATTTCCTCATCCCCCACCACTAAATCCCCCCTCTCATCCTCTAAGGGTCCAACATTCACCCTAGCCAGCCTCCTCCTTCTTATATATATTTATAAAAACTCTTACTATCCTTTTTTATATTTAGCACTAGCCTAGATTCATAGTCTATCCTTCCTTTCTATATCAACTTCTTCGTCATTCTTTGTTGATATTTAAACCTCTCCCAATCCTCTTCTCGCCCACTACTTTTAGCCACTCTAAACGTATCAGCTTTTAATTTAATACTCTCCTTTATCTCCTTCGTTATCCACGGCTAATTATCTCTTCTCCTACGATCCTTCTTTACCATCGGAATAAATTTCTGCTGAGCACCAAGAAAGATCTCCTTAAAGATCCTCCACTGTTCCTCAGCAGGCCTTCCTCAGGACCTGTTCCTGCGCGGTAATTTTCTTTGTTATCACAAATGACTCAGGATCACAACACTGAGAGGAGAGTGGGGAGGGGGGAGGAGAGGGGGGAGGAGAGGGGGAGGGGGGAGGGGGGGGGGGAGGGGGGCGGTTCCGGAACGTTCTCTCAGTCTGGGGAATGAACACCTTTAAGGTGCCAGAGTGACGGTCAATATCACCACATCAACCGTTAACCCATCTAAACCATAATAAACCCATTAACTCGCTAAATGACATAACACACGAGCAGCAGTTACAATAACTAGTAGCAAACTAAGTAAACCAGCAACGTTACTGACCGGCGGGACCAGGCTCCGGGCAGTAACCCGGTTATTCTGGTTACACTAGTTAAAGTTTAGTCAACAGGCGCCCGGCGGGAAAGAGGGTCATGACCCTGGGGCCACATGACAGGACGTGACGTCATGGCGATGGCGGCTCTGAGCTTCGAAAGAAAATATTAAAAAAAGGTTAAAAAAACCGATTGGAAAAGAGAGGGACAGAGAGAGAGAAAGAGGGATAGAGAGAGAGAAAGAGGGATAGAGAGAGAGATAGAGAGAGGAATAGAGAGAGCGAGATAGAGAGAGAGAGATAGAGACGGATAGAGAGAATGAGAGAGGGATAGAGAGAGAGAGAGAATGAGAGAGGGATAGAGACGGATAGAGAGAATGAGAGAGGGATAGAGAGAGAGAGAGAATGAGAGAGGGATAGAGACGGATAGAGAGAATGAGAGAGGGATAGAGAGAGAGAGAGAATGAGAGAGGGATAGAGAGAGAGAGAGAATGAGAGAGGGATAGAGACGGATAGAGAGAATGAGAGAGGGATAGAGAGAGAGAGAGAATGAGAGAGGGATAGAGACGGATAGAGAGAATGAGAGAGGGATAGAGAGAGGAATAGAGAGAGAGAGAGGGATAGAGAGATAGATATAGAGAGAGAGAGAGGGATAGAGAGATAGATAGAGAGAGAGAGAGGGATAGAGAGATAGATATAGAGAGAGAGAGGGATAGAGAGATAGATATAGAGAGAGAGAGAGAGGGATAGAGAGATAGATATAGAGAGAGAGAGAGAGGGATAGAGAGATAGATATAGAGAGAGAGAGAGGGATAGAGAGATAGATATAGAGAGAGAGAGAGGGATAGAGAGATAGATATAGAGAGAGAGAGGGATAGAGAGATAGATATAGAGAGAGAGAGAGGGATAGAGAGATAGATATAGAGAGAGAGAGAGGGATAGAGAGATAGATATAGAGAGAGAGAGAGGGATAGATACAGAGAGAGAGAGAGGGATAGATACAGAGAGAGATAGAGGGATAGATACAGAGAGAGATAGAGGGATAGATACAGAGAGAGATAGAGGGATAGATACAGAGAGAGATAGAGGGATAGATACAGAGAGAGATAGAGGGATAGATACAGAGAGAGATAGAGGGATAGATACAGAGAGAGATAGAGGGATAGATACAGAGAGGGATAGAGAGAGGGATAGATACAGAGAGGGATAGAGAGAGAGAGAGATAGAGGGATAGATACAGAGAGAGATAGAGAGAGAGAGGGATAGAGAGAGAGAGGGATAGAGAGAGAGGGATAGAGAGAGAGAGGGATAGAGGGATAGATATAGAGAGAGAGAGGGATAGAGGGATAGATATAGAGAGAGAGAGGGATAGAGAGATAGATATAGAGAGAGATAGAGGGATAGATATAGAGAGAGATAGAGGGATAGATATAGAGAGAGATAGAGGGATAGATATAGAGAGAGATAGAGGGATAGATATAGAGAGAGATAGAGGGATAGATATAGAGAGAGATAGAGGGATAGATATAGAGAGAGATAGAGGGATAGATATAGAGAGAGATAGAGGGATAGATATAGAGAGAGATAGAGGGATAGATATAGAGAGAGATAGAGGGATAGATATAGAGAGAGATAGAGGGATAGATATAGAGAGAGATAGAGGGATAGATATAGAGAGAGATAGAGGGATAGATATAGAGAGAGATAGAGGGATAGATATAGAGAGAGATAGAGGGATAGATATAGAGAGAGATAGAGGGATAGATATAGAGAGAGATAGAGGGATAGAGAGAGAGAGATAGAGGGATAGATATAGAGAGAGAGAGGGATAGAGGGATAGATATAGAGAGAGAGAGGGATAGATATAGAGAGAGAGAGGGATAGATATAGAGAGAGAGAGGGATAGATATAGAGAGAGAGAGGGATAGAGAGATAGATATAGAGAGAGATAGAGGGATAGATATAGAGAGAGATAGAGGGATAGATATAGAGAGAGATAGAGGGATAGATATAGAGAGAGATAGAGGGATAGATATAGAGAGAGATAGAGGGATAGATATAGAGAGAGATAGAGGGATAGATATAGAGAGAGATAGAGGGATAGATATAGAGAGAGATAGAGGGATAGATATAGAGAGAGATAGAGGGATAGAGAGATAGAGGGATAGATATAGAGAGAGATAGAGGGATAGATATAGAGAGAGATAGAGGGATAGATATAGAGAGAGATAGAGGGATAGATATAGAGAGAGATAGAGGGATAGATATAGAGAGAGATAGAGGGATAGATATAGAGAGAGATAGAGGGATAGATATAGAGAGAGATAGAGGGATAGATATAGAGAGAGATAGAGGGATAGATATAGAGAGAGATAGAGGGATAGATATAGAGAGAGATAGAGGGATAGATATAGAGAGAGATAGAGGGATAGAGAGATAGAGGGATAGATATAGAGAGAGATAGAGGGATAGATATAGAGAGAGATAGAGGGATAGATATAGAGAGAGATAGAGGGATAGATATAGAGAGAGATAGAGGATAGATATAGAGAGAGATAGAGGGATAGATATAGAGAGAGATAGAGGGATAGATATAGAGAGAGATAGAGGGATAGATATAGAGAGATAGAGATAGAGGGATAGATATAGAGAGATAGATATAGAGGGATAGATATAGAGAGAGAGAAGGATAGATATAGAGAGAGAGGGATAGAATACTATGAGAGAGAGGTAGAATGAGAGAGGATCGAGAGAGAGAGGGATCGAGAGAGGGCTAGAGAGAAGAGAGGGATCGAGAGAGGGATCGAGAGAGGGATAGAGAGAGAGAGGGATCGAGAGAGGGATAGAGAGAGAGAGGGATCGAGAGAGGGATCGAGAGAGAGAGGGATCGAGAGAGAGAGGGATCGAGAGAGAGAGGGATCGAGAGAGAGAGGATCGAGAGAGAGAGAGAGAGGGGATAGAGAGAGAGAGAGATAGATATATATAGAGAGAGAGAGGGAGGGAGATGGAGAGAGAGGGAGGGAGATGGAGAGAGAGAGAGGGAGGGAGATGGAGAGAGAGAGAGAGGGGAGGGAGATGGAGAGAGAGAGGGAGGGAGATGGAGAGAGGGAGGGAGATGGAGAGAGAGGGAGGGAGGGAGATGGAGAGAGAGGGAGGGAGGGAGATGGAGAGAGAGGGGAGAGAGGAGAGGAGAGGGAGGGAGATGGAGAGAGAGAGAGGGAGGGAGATGGAGAGAGAGAGAGGGAGGGGAGATGGAGAGAGAGAGAGAGGGAGGGAGATGGAGAGAGAGGGAGGGAGATGGAGAGAGAGGGAGGGAGATGGAGAGAGAGAGAGGGAGGGAGATGGAGAGAGAGAGAGGGAGGGAGATGGAGAGAGAGAGAGGGAGGGAGATGGAGAGAGAGAGAGAGGGAGGGAGATGGAGAGAGAGGGAGGGAGATGGAGAGAGAGGGAGGGAGATGGAGAGGAGAGGGAGGGAGGGAGATGAGAGAGAGAGGGAGGGGAGGGAGATGGAGAGAGAGGGAGGGAGGAGATGGAGAGAGAGGGAGGGAGGGAGATGGAGAGAGAGAGAGGGAGGGAGGGAAGATGGAGAGAGAGGGAGGGAGGGAGATGGAGAGAGAGGGAGGGAGGGGAGATGGAGAGGGAGGGAGGAGATGGAGAGGGAGGGAGGGTGGGAGAGGTAGGAATAATGGTAGGAAGGACTATTACTTACGGGGCGAAAACTGCAGCAGGCGACGGTGCAGAGGGACCTCGGGGTCCTTGTGCATGAGTCGCAAAAACCAGCCTGCAGGTGCAGCAGGTGGTCAGGAAGACGAATGGGATGCTGGCCTTCATAGCGAGGGGATTGAATTATAAAGTAGGGAGGTCTTGCTGCGGCTGTACTAGGGCATTGGTGAGGCCGCAGCTGGAGTACTGTGTGCAGTTTTGGTCGCCGTACTTACGCAAGGATATTTTGGCCTTGGAGGGAGTGCAGAGGAGGTTTACTAGGCTGATGCCGGAGTTGAGGGGGTTGAGCTATGAGGAGAGGCTGAATAAACTAGGCTTGTACTCGTTAGAGTTTAGAAGAATGAGGGGCGATCTCACTGAGACATATAAGATGATGAATGGGATGGATAGGATAGAGGTGGAGAGACTCTTCCCGCTCAGAAAGGACAGTAGGACTAGAGGGCACAGCCTCAAGATAAAGGGGGGGGCGGTTTAGAACGGAGTTGAGGAATTTCTTCATTCAAAGGGTGGTGAATCTCTGGAATTCTCTGCCCGTTGAAGTGGTGGAGGCTACCTCGCTAAATATTTTTAAGATGCGGGTTGATGGGTTTTTGATAAGAGAGGGGATTAAGGGTTATGGGGAGAGGGCAGGAATGTGGAACTGAGCCACGACAGATCAGCCATGATCTTATTGAATGGCGGGGCAGGCTCGAAGGGCTAGATGGCCTACTCATGCTCTTATTTCTTATGTTCTTATGAGAGGAATAGAGAGAAAGAGAGAGAGGGATAGAGAGAAAGAGAGAGAGGGATAGAGAGAAAGAGAGAGAGGGATAGAGAGAAAGAGAGAGAGGGATAGAGAGAAAGAGAGAGAGGGATAGAGAGAAAGAGAGAGAGGGATAGAGAGAAAGAGAGAGGGGGATAGAGAGAAAGAGAGAGGGGGATAGAGAGAAAGGGGGGGATAGAGAGAAAGAGGGGGGAGAGAGAGAGAGAGTGAGCGGGGGGGGGAGAGAGAGAGTGAGCGGGGGGAGAGAGAGAGAGTGAGCGGGGGGAGAGAGAGAGAGTGAGCGGGGGGGAGAGAGAGAGAGTGAGCGGGGGGGAGAGAGAGAGAGTGAGCGGGGGGAGAGAGAGAGAGTGAGCGGGGGGGAGAGAGAGGGAGTGAGTGGGGGGAGAGAGAGGGGGGATAGGTAGAGAGACAGAGAGAGAGAGGGGGGATAGGTAGAGAGACAGAGAGGGAGGGGCGGATAGGTAGAGAGACAGAGGGAGGGGGGGATAGGTAGAGAGACAGGGAGGGGGGGATAGGTAGAGAGACAGAGAGGGAGGGGGGGATAGGTAGAGAGACAGAGAGGGAGGGGGGGATAGGTAGAGAGACAGAGAGGGAGGGGGGGATAGGTAGAGAGACAGAGAGGGAGGGGGGGATAGGTAGAGAGACAGAGAGGGAGGGGGGGATAGGTAGAGAGACAGAGAGGGGAGGGGGGATAGGTAGAGAGACAGAGAGGGAGGGGGGGATAGGTAGAGAGACAGAGAGGGAGGGGGGATAGGTAGAGAGACAGAGAGGGAGGGGGGATAGGTAGAGAGACAGAGAGGGAGGGGGGAAAAGGTTGGACGGGGAGGGAGGGAGGGAAGGACGGACGGGGGGAGGGAGGGAGGGACGGACGGGGGGAGGGAGGGAGGGAAGGAAGGACGGACGGGGTGGTGGGGGGGGAGGGTGGGACGGACGGGGTGGGTGGGGGGGAGGGTGGGACAGGGTGTGTGGGTGGGAGAGGGGAGGGAGGGAGAGTGGGATAGAGATCGAGGAGAGAGAGTGGGATAGAGATCGAGGGAGAGAGAGTGGGATAGGGAGGGGGGAGGGAGAGTGGGATAGGGAGGGGGAGGGAGAGTGGGATGGGGGGAGGGGAGAGAGGGATGGGAGGTGGGGAGGGAGAGTGGGATGGGGCGGAGGGAGGAAGAGTGGGATGGGATGTGGGGAGGGAGGGTGGGAGAGTGGGATGGGGGGAGGGAGGGTGGGATGGGATGGGGGGGAGGGAGGGTGGGATGGGATGGGGGGGAGGGGAGGGTGGGATGGGATGGGGGGGAGGGAGGGTGGGATAGGGTGGGGGGGAGGGAGGGTGGGATAGGGTGGGAGGGAGGGAGGGTGGGATAGGGTGGGAGGGAGGGAGAGGGTGGGATAGGGTGGGAGGGACGGAGAGTGGGATAGGGATGGAGGGAGAGACGGAGAGTGTGATAGGGTGGGAGGGTGGGAGAGTGGGACAGGGAGGGAGGGAGGGAGAGTGGGACAGGGTGGGAGAGTGGGACAGGGTGGGAGGGAGGGAGAGTGGGACAGGAAGGGAGGGAGGGAGTGTGGGACGGGGGAGTGGGATAGTGGGACAGGGAGGGAGGGAGTGTGGGACAGGGAGTGTGGGAGGGGGGAGGGAGGGCGAGTGTGGGATGGGGGAGGGAGGGCGAGAGTGGGATAGGAGGGAGGGAGGGAGAGTGGGTTGAGTTAGGGAGGGAGAGACTGGGTGGGGTGTGTGGGAGGGAGTGGCAGCAGTGAAGGCGAAACTAAAGATAGAGAGTGAGAAAAAACTATTTTGCCCATCGAGTCTACACTGACCACCGGTAAAGAGATGGGCTGCTAGATAGCGGTAGAGGAGTGGTACAGTGTGTAAGGGGCATGTAGAGTGGCTGCGTGGAGAGACCTGGTGGGGGTGGGTTGTTGGGAGGGAATTTTGAGGGAGAAGGACTGGTGATAAGTGGGGGAGAGAGTGGGGTTTGCTAAGGGTGCAGAAGAGTTACTGGATGGGTGAGACCCTTGTTACATTGGAAGACGGTGGGAGAGTTACTGGGGCTTTTGGAAGAGGGAGGGGAGAGAGACCTCTCGGGTTGGAGATGGGTGAGAGAGGGGGGTAACATGGTGTGTGGGAGAGGCGAAAGGCAACTGCGCAAGAGGATTGGGCACAGGATGGGAAACAGCCAAGTAGGGTGCAGGTCAGCAGGGTTTAGTGACAATGAACAGAAAGATGGAAGATTTAAGGGGGAGATGAGGTGGCGAGAGGCTGAGTGAGAGCTGCATAGTCTTTGCATTTTGGGGCTTCCCCTCCACTAATGTGCTGTATTGATTTGCAGTTGCGAGCACTTGCAGCTACAGAATGCAGCAGGTTCATCACTGCAAACAGCTCCTTGAACAACTCCAGCAGCAGCGCCTCAATGGCTTTTTGTGTGATTGCACAGTTGTCATTGGTCAGTTTGCAATTCAGAGCTCACCGGAATGTTCTAGCTGCATTCAGTGACTATTTCCGAACAGTTTATGGAGTCGCCCTCGACAATAATGTTGTATTTCTCGACCACAACCACGTTAGCTCTGATGGCTTTCAGAAACTGCTGGATTTTGTGTATACTGGAAACATTAATATCGATGGGTAAGGATTTGTCTTGCTGTTGCATTGTCAGCTTAAGAGTGTTACTGAGATATTCAGACTAACAGCATGATTGCGTGCATATTTTGACCTGGGACTCGAGCACTGTGCATTCATAGAGTCATAGAGGTTTACAGAATGGAAACAGGCCCTTCGGCCCAACTTGCCCATGCCGCCCTTTTTTTTTTAACCACTAAGCTAGTCCCAATTGCCCATATTTGGCCCAAATCCCTCTATACCCGTTTTACCCATGTAACTGTCTAAATGCTTTTTAAAAGACAAAATTGAGCCCGTCTCTACTCCTATCTCTGGCAGCTCGATGCAGACCTGCCACCCTTTGTGTGAAAAAGTTGCCCCTTTGGACCCTTTTGTATCTTTCCCCTCTTACCTTAAACCTACGCCCTCTAGTTTTAGACTCCCCTACCTTTGGGAAAAGATATTGTCTAACTAGCTGATCTGTGCCCCTCATTATTTCATAGACTTCTATATGATCACCCATCAGCCTCCTACACTTGTACAGTATGCAATAACTAATTGGAGATTGACCACTCTTCCCCTACCAGCCCCATTTGACAGCCCCGCCCCTGCTGACTGAGGTCTGGTTTCCCCAAGCCTCCAAAAGATGCTTTGACTTTGCAAAAGTTACAGCGTGACATAGATAGGATGCAAGACTGGGCGGAGAAGTGGCAGGTGGACTTCAACACGGATAAATGTGTGGTGGTCCATTTTGGCAGGTCCAATGGGATGCAGGAGTACAATATCAAGGGTAGGAGTCTTAGCAGTGTCGAGGAGCAGAAGGATCTTGGGGTCCGGGTCCATAGGATTCTTAAATCGGCCTCGAAAGTGGAGGATGTGGTCAAGAAGGCGTATGGTGTACTGGCCTTCATTAATCGAGGGATTGAGTTTAGGAGTCGGGAGATAATGCTGCAACTTTATAAGACCCTTGTCAGACCCCACTTGGAGTACTGTGCGCAGTTCTGGTCGCCTCATCAGGAAGGATGTGGAAGCTATTGAGAGGGTGCAGAGGAGATTTACAAGGATGTTGCCTGGGTTGGGAGGCATACCTTATGAAGATAGGTTGAGGGAGCCAGGTCTCTTCTCTGTGGAGAGACGAAGTTTGAGAGGCGACCTGATAGAGGTTTATAAAACGTTGAGAGGAATAGATAGGGTGGATTCTCGGAGACTATTTCCCAGGGCTGAAATGGTCGCTACGAGAGGACACAGGTTTAAGGTGCTGGGAAGCAAGTACAGAGGAGATGTTAGGGGTAAGTTTTTCACTCAGAGGGTGGTGAGTGAGTGGAATCGGCTGCCATCGGTGGTGGTAGAGGCGAACTCGCTGGGGTCTTTTAAAAGATTTCTGGATGAGTATATGGAATCTAATGGGATTGGAAGTTACAGATAGTTCTATGGCTTGGTCGGTACAGATGTGATCGGCGCAACTTGTGGACCGAAGGGCCCGTTTGTGCCGTAGTGTTCTAGTTCTATGACTCTTCATTGTTCTTACATTAGACTCAAACAAACTTGAAACATGAACTCATGTCTCCACAGATGCTGCCAGACCTGCTTAGTCTTTGCAGCATTTTCTGTTTTTCTTGCAGATTTCCAGCACCTGAAGTATTTTACTTTTAAGTTTTGAAAACCTGTGCAGGGCTGTTAATAGTCAGCGGTGAAGGGAGGTTGGGCTACCGATTCCCATCCTAATTGCGTGATGGCAGTTACTGGATTTATAGAGGTACTACTGAAAGGTTGAACTTGATGTTTTTCAGGTGCTAAATGAACCAAGCTTATCTTGCAATCTACTAACTCAACTACTAGCTCCTCGAGTGGCATATTTGGTTTAGCCATTAATCGTGGAAATCATAGAAACCCTACAGCACAGAAAGAGACAATTCGGCCCATCAAGTCTGCACCGACCACAATCCCCCCCAGGCTCTACCCCCATATCCCCACATATTTACCCATTAATCCCCTCTAACCTATGTGTGTCTGGACACTAAGGGCAATTTTTAGCATGACCAATCAACATAACCTGCACACCTTTGGACTATGGGAGGAAACCGGAGCACCCGGAGGAACATAAGAACTTAAGAAATAGGAGCAGGAGTAGGCCAACTAGCCCTTCGAGCCTGCCCCGCCATTCAATAAGATCATGGCTGATCTGTCGTGGCTCAGTTCCACATTCCCGCCCTCTCCCCATAACCCTTAATCCCCTCTCTTATCAAAAACCCATCAACCCGCATCTTGAAAATATTTAGCGAGGTAGCCTCTGCGACTTCAACGGGCAGAGAATTCCAGAGATTCACCACCCTTTGAGTGAAGAAGTTCCTCCTCAATTCCGTTCTAAACCGCCCCCCCTTTATCTTGAGGCTGTGCCCCCTAGTCCTACTATCTTTTCTGAGCGGGAAGAGTCTCTCCACCTCTATCCTATCCATCCCATTCATCATCTTATACGTCTCAATGAGATCTCCCCTCATTCTTCTAAACTCTAACGAGTACAAGCCTAATTTATTCAGCCTCTCCTCATAGCTCAACCCCCTCAACTCCGGCATCAGCCTAGTAAACCTCCTCTGCACTTCCCCAAAGCCAAAATATCCTTGCGTAAGTACGGCGCCCAAAACTGCACACAGTACTCCAGCTGCAGCCTCACCAATGCCCTATACAGCCGCAGCAAGACCTCCCTACTTTTATATTCAATCCCCCTCGCGATGAAGGCCAGCATCCCATTCGCCTTCCTGACCACCTGCTGCACCTGCAAGCTGGGTTTTTGCGACTCATGCACAAGGACCCCAAGGTCCCTCTGCACCATCGCCTGCTGCAGTTTTTCTCCACGTAAGTAATAATCCTTCCTACCATTATTCCTACCAAAGTGGACCACCTCGCACTTGCCAACATCAAATTCCATTTGCCATTTCCTGGCCCATTCGCCCAGCCTATCTAGATCCTTCTGTAGACTCTCACCACCCTCCGCACAATTTGCCTTTCCACCAATTTTGGTGTCATCAGCAAATTTCGACACCCTGCACTCGGTTCCCTCCTCCAGATCATCTATATAAATGGTAAATAGCTGAGGCCCCTGCACCGACCCCTGGGGCACTCCACTAGTCACCATCCGCCAACCCGAATAGCACCCATTGACCCCCACTCTCTGCCTCCTATTTGACAACCAATCCTCTATCCACGCTAACACCCTAGCCCCAACTCCATGCCCCCTGACCTTCTGCAATAACCTCTTGTGAGGTACCTTGTCAAACGCCTTCTGAAAATCAAGAAAGACCACATCCACCGGCTCTCCTCTATCCACCGCCCTAGACACATCCTCATAGAACTCCAGTAAATTTGTCAGACACGACTTCCCTTTAACGAAACCGTGCTGTGTCTGCTCTATCAAGCAGTTCCGCTCAAGATGCCTCGCTATTTCCTCCTTGATGACGGATTCTAACATTTTACCTACAACAGACATTAAACTAACAGGCCTATAATTCCCCGCCTTTTGCCTGCCACCCTTCTTAAACAACGGCGTAACATTAGCCGTTTTCCAATCTTCTGGCACTTCCCCGGAATCCAGCGTCGTCTGGAAAATAACCACCAAGGCATCCACTATCACCTCCGCCATTTCTTTCAGAACCCTCGGATGCATTCCATCCGGTCCTGGGGACTTGTCCACAGTCAGCCCCCTCCAGTCTGTCTAGCACCACCTCTCTAGTAACAGTAATGTCATCGAGACCCTCCAGTCCGACCACCTTTCCATCTCTAACATCCAGCAAATTATTCACATCCTCCTCCGTGAAGACCGAAACAAAAAAGTTAGTCAAGACCTCAGCCATTTCCCCATCCCCTACCACTAAGTCCCCCTTCTCATCCTCTAAGGGACCAACGTTCACCCTAGCCAGCCTCTTCCTTTTTATATATTTATAAAAACTCTTGCTATCCTTTTTTATATTAAGCGCTAGCCCAGCTTCATAGTTTCTCCTACCCTTCTTTATCAACTTCTTTGTCAATCTTTGTGGACATTTAAACCTCTCCCAATCCTCTTCTCACCCACTACTCTTAGCTACTCTAAACGCCTCCGCTTTTAATTTAACACTTCCCTTCACCTCCTTCGTTATCCACGGCTGATTACCTCTCCTCCTACCGTCCTTTTTGACCATCGGAATAAATTTCTGCTGAGCACCAAGAAAGATCTCCTTAAAGATCCTCCACTGCTCCTCAGCAGACCTACCTTTCAACGCGCTCCCCCAGTCCACATTTGCCAACCCATGCAGACACGAGGAGAATGTGCAGACTCCACACAAAGTGACCCAAGCTGGGAATCGAACCCAGGTCCCTGGAGCTGCGAAGCAGCAATGCTAACCACTGTGCTACCGTGCAGTCCCAACTGGTATATAGTCCAACTGGTATCTGTGCACATGTCATTATAGAAACAGAAAGAAGCCATTTACACCTTGAATTGCTTTGGAGCTCTGACGAAGGGTCATCTAGACTCAATAAATCGGCTTTTATCTCTCCCCACAGAGGCTGTCAGACCTGCTGAGATTTTCCAGTATTTTGTTTCAAATTCCAGCTTTTGCTTTTATCATCAGGATTTTATGTTTCTATGAGATCCCCTGACATTCTCCTAAATTCTTTTTCTGATATTTTGTTGTTTTTTGCTTGTTACCACGAAAATGTGCTAACTTGGCCAGGTAAAGGTAGTTGACCTTGTGATATTCAGTCTTATAAAAATATCAAAATACAATACAGCATGGACTCAGAAGTGGAGGCAGCTAGTTACACAGGTTTCTCATGGTAAGACTAAACCTGCGAAAACTCGTTGCCAATCATGTCACTCGCACATTCCCATGCCCACTAAAGGCATTGATAGTTTTTCATGCAGAGTGGTGGGGCCTGGAGGGAGGGAAGATCTAGAGGACCTCTTGGCATGATTGCTGGGTTACTGGGAATCTAGACTTTGTATTCTGTGGGATTTAGTGTATCACCCTGCTGCCACAGTTTGGATTAATGCTCAGTCCTTTGGTTTGAAAGACAGTTTGAACGGAATTAGCTTAATGACTTTGTGTTGCTGTCTGAAAATTTATACACATTTTGCTCAAATTGAGTATCATCCACACCGTAATTTCCTGAGATTTCTGTTTCCATTCTGTTGGTTTTTGTCAAACAAGTTATGTAAGCTAAAACTTAAGAACAGCTGTTCTGGTGATTGAATTGGTTATTTCACTTTGTGGATTGTTCCTAAATGGGGTCTGAGAGTCTCTGCTATATTTGACTGCATGAAATAGTCATTGGAGCCATTTCTGTCGCAATCTAATCTATTGTGTTCATAGATGCAATGCTGCTGCGATAGAGGCTGCCGCCGGTTACCTGCAAATGGAGGATGTGGTGAAAATCTGTAAAGCAAAGATGGAATCACTTATGGTTAATTTGAACACTGTCCCTAAAGCATCATCTGACATCCCGAGGATTGCAGAACCAAGCAGCTGCATCACCAGCCCAGGAACAGAGAAGGAGATTATCCAGCAGGGAGCTGGGGCAATGGTCAGCTGTGAAGAAGTGTTGTTTAATACTTCAGACACAAGCCGTGATCGCAAAATGGGTGAATTGCAATTACAGCCAGCAAACACAGACACAATGCCAGGAAGCAGAGGGGAAAAGCCAGCGACTGGCCAGAACTCTGTGCTGCAGATGAACAGTGTCAGTCCCAATAACATGCTGCACTATACAAGGCTTAAACGGAGAAGCAGCTGCACTGTTAAAAAGGTGGAGAATAAAATTCGTGATGAGAGTGTGGCACTGTTAGACATGGTTAGCAATGATCTCCAGCCAAATAACAATCCTCAGTCAGAGTTATGTAACAACAATAAAAATCCTTCAACTACAAACAAGATTATTCAGAAGACGCATGGGAAACAAAGACGGAAATGTTCTCGGCGACATGGCACCTTGACAGAAAGGTGCAAATCAAAACTAACAGCTGGAGGAAGCAGCGTCAGGCTGGCGGAGCCAGGGAGCAATGATGGGAAACAGCTGAAGATGAAGCCAGTCTGCAACATATGCGGCAAAGTGTTCTCTGAAGCCAGCAGCCTGCGCCGACACATGAGGATTCATAAAGGACTAAAACCATACGTGTGCCAGCTTTGTGCAAAGGCTTTCACTCAATGCAACCAGCTAAAAACACACATCAGGACCCACACAGGTAACTGTAAATGCAGCAAATTAATACTAATTGTGTTCTCCAGCATCAGAATTGAAAACTGAAAAAAGTCTACAAGATCCTGATAGAAGTCTATAAGATTGAGAGGCATGGACAGAGTGGATAGTCAGAAGCTTTTTCCTAGAGTGAAAGAGTCAGTTACGGGGGGCACAGGTTTAAAATGCAAGGGGCAAGCTTTAAAGGAGATGTACGAGGCAGATTTTTTACACAGAGGGGAATGGGAGTCTGGTACTCGTTGCCAGGGAAGGTAGTGGAAGCAGATATGGTACAGCTTTTAAGGGGCATCTTGACAAATTCATGAATAGCATGGGAAAAGAGAGATACAGAACATATAAAACATATATAGAACAGTACAGCACAAATAGGCCCTTTGGCCCCCAAGTTGCGCCGATCATATCCCTACCTACTAGGCCTAACTATAACCTTCAATCCCATTAAATCCATGTACTCATCCAGAAGACTCTTTAAAAGACCCCAGCGAGTTTGCCTCCACCACAACCGATGGCAACCGATTCCACTCACACACCACCCTCTGAGTGAAAAACTTACCCCTGACATCTCTGTCCCTGCTCCCCAGCACCTTAAACCTGTGTCCTCTTGTAGCGACCATTTCAGCCCTGGGAAATAGCCTCTGAGAATCCACACGATCTATACTTCTCAACATCTTATAAATCTCTATCAGGTCACCTCTCATCCTTTGTCTCTCCAGGGAGAAAAGACCTAGCTCTCTCAACCTATCCTCATAAGGCATGCCACCCAATCCAAGCAACATCCTTGTAAATCTCCTCTGCACCCTTTCAATAGCTTCCACATCCTTCTTGTAGTGAGGCGACCAGAACTGCACACAGTACTCCAAGTGGGGTCAGACAAGTGTCTTATAAAGTTACAGCATTATCTCCCAACGCCTAAACTCAATCCCTCGATTAATGAAGGCCAGTACACCACACGCCTTCTTGACCACATCCTCCACCTGCAAGGCCGATTTAAGAGTCCTATGGACCCGGACCCCAAGATCCTTCTGCTGTTCAACACTGCTAAGACTCCTACCCTTGAAATTGTACTCCTTCCCTTGATATTGTACTCCTTCATCCTGTTGGACCTGCCAAAATGGACCACTACACATTTATCCGTGTTGAAGTCCATCTGCCACTTCTCCGCCCAGTCTTGCAGCCTATCTATGCCTCGCTGCAACTTCTGACATCCCTCCGGACTATCCACAACACCACCAACCCTCGTGTCGTCGGCAAACTTACCAACCCATGCCTCCACTTCCTCATCCAGGTCATTTATGAAAATGACAAACAGCAAGGGTCCCAGAACAGATCCCTGGGGCACTCCACTAGTGACTGACCTCCGTGCAGAAAAACATGGTCCTCAGAAGGGGAGGCAGTTTTAGTTAAGTCGGGCAGCATGGTCAGTGCAGGTTTGGAGGGCCACAAGGCCTGTTCCTGTGCTGTAATTTTCTTTGTTTTCTTTGTGATGCATGAGCAAGATAGACTTTGAGGACTGGGTTTCCTCCGAGTTCTCCGGTTTCTTCTCTTAGTCCAAAGATGTGCAGATTAAGTGGATTGGCCATTTGAAATTGTCCCTTAGTGTCCAAGATGTGTAGTTTAGAGGGATGAGTATAGTAAGTACATGAGGTTACATGAATAGGACTGGGATGGAATGCTCTTTCAGAGAGTCAGTGCAGACTCAATGGGCCAAATGGCTTCCTTCTGCACTGCAGGGATTCTGTGATGATTCCTGCAATACCTTGGATCCTTCTAGACTTTCTGGTGGTCACCCATTCCCTCTCTGCCTGCATGCTCCTAACCTGTGGTGTAATCACTTTGCTACCTACATAATCCAGGAAAGTGGATGAAGGAAAGGCGGTGGATGTTGTCTACCTGGATTTTAGCAAGGCCTTTGATAGGGTCCCTCATGGGAGGTTAGTTAGGAAGGTTCAGTCGCTAGGTATACATGGGGAGCTGGTAAATTGGATTAGCCACTGGCTCAATGGAAGAAGCCAGAGAGCGGTTGTGGAGAATTGCTCCTCTTGAGTGGAAGCCTGTGACTAGTGGTGTGCCGCAGGGATCGGTGTTGGGTCCATTGTTGTGTGTCATCTATATCAATGATCTGGATGATAATGCGGTAAATTGGATCAGCAAATTTGCTGATGATACAAAGATTGGAGGTGTAGTGGACAGTAAGAAAAGTTTTCAAAACTTGCAGAGGGATCTGGGCCAACTACCACTCCTCCCCCCTCCTCCCCCCCCCCCCCCCCCCACCCCCGCCCGGGCCACGTGATGGGCATTCTGCACGGACAAGCTGCCTGTCCATACCTGAAACTTACTTTTGCCTCCTTTTCTTCAATTCTTCAGATATTTTGTGTCTCTAAGTCTGGTTTATATATTTCAAACAAAAGCAGCGGTCTTTGCACTGACTTTTGAGGACTATTCTCTAACATCTAGATTAGAAAACCATTTCCTA
The DNA here is from genome assembly GCF_965287045.1 of Carcharhinus amblyrhynchos. NCBI lineage: Eukaryota > Metazoa > Chordata > Chondrichthyes > Carcharhiniformes > Carcharhinidae > Carcharhinus > Carcharhinus amblyrhynchos. Next base: position 140,705,967 of record NC_137326.1, read on the forward strand.
TAATGTGCTGTTTTCTATCCATTTTTGTTGTCTAGTTGCACACTAACCCTCCTATTTTATGGTCCTGAATTTTGTAAACCAGCCTTTTCTGAGGTACTTTGTCAAGAGCCCATTGCATTCGCTGTCCAACCTTGCCTGCTACTTCATCAAAACATTCTGTTAAACTAGCCAAACACGTTCTACCTTTAACAAATCTGTGCTGGTTCTCCTGAACTCAAACCTCTCTACAATATGAATATATGGAATAGGAGCAGCAGTAGGCTGTTGATTTATTAAAAAAAACTGCTGATTATTATTTTTTAAACTGTACTAAGAATGTTCTTATGCCCATTCTTGACCAAGCATGCCATGTTTGCTATCTGCCTAATCACTGGCACATCCCGCTAAAAGTTAAAGTTTATTTATTACTCACAGGTAGGCTAACATTCACACTGTAATGAAGTTACTGTGAAAATCCCCTAGTCGTCACATTCCGGCACCTGTTCAGGGACACTGAGGGAGAATTTAGCACGGCCAATGCACCCAACCGGCACATCTTAGAATTGTCGGAGGAAACCGGAGCACCTGGATGAAACCCATGCAGACACGGGGAGAACGTGTAAACTCGACACAGACAGTGACCCAAGACAGGAATCGAACCTGGGTCGCTGGCGCTGTGAGGCAGCAGTGCAGTGTGGCAACGAGGGGATTTTCACAGTAACTTCACTGCAGTGTTAATGTAAGCCTACTTGTGACACTAAAAAAAATTAAACATAGAATTCCTGCAGTGCAGAAGGAGGCCATTTGGCCCATTAAGCCCGCACTGACTCTCCTAAATGGGACCCTGTCCCCGTAATCCCATGTAATTACCCTGCTAACCCCCTAACCGACACCAACAGGCAATTTAGCATGGCCAATTAACCTAGCCAGCACATCTTTGGACTGTGGGAGGGCAGCCGGAGGAAACACACAGACAAGGGTAGAACATGCGTACTTCACACGGTCACCCAAGGCTGGAATTGAATCTGGGCCCCTGGCGCTGTGAGGCAGCAGTGCTAACCACTGTGCCACCATTTGTTCCAATGGAGTGAACACAAAGTATTCCAGCCTTGCCCTGTATCTTTACCTTTCAGCATCTTTGTCCCAAATGGGACACTCCATCTCCCACCACCTGCTCATCATTGTATTTCTGGGTTCCCTTTTTGGTAACAGACGTTTTATTCTTGCATTCTATATTTGCTGGTCTTATTTTGCTTTTCGCTTCCCCAGTCAACAATTCCAAAATTGGCTTAGTGGCAGGAGGCAAAGGTTGATGGTTGTTTTTGTGACTGGAAGCCAGTGTCTGGTGGTGTAGAGTCATAGAGGTTTACAGCATGGAAAGAGGCCCTTTGGTCCAACTTTTCCATGCCACAATTTTTTAAACCCCCAAAACTAATCCCAATTGCTCACATTTGGCCCATATCCCTCTACACCCATCGTACCCATGTAACTATCTAAATGCTTTTTTAAAGATAAAATTGTACCCGCCTCTACTACCTCTGGCAGCTTGTTCCAGACACTCACCACCCTCCATGTGAAAAAATTGCCCCGCTGGACACTTTTGTATCTCTCCTCTCTCACCTTAAACCTATGCCCTCTAGTTTTAGACTCCCCTACCTTTGGGAAAAGATATTGACTATCTAGCTAATCTGTGCCCCTCATTATTTTATAGACCTCTATAAGGTCACCCCTCAGCCTTCTACGCTCCAGAGAAAAAAGTCCCAGTCTATCCAGCCTCTCCTTATAACTCAAATCATCAAGTCCTGGTAGCATCCTAGTAAATCTTTTCTGCATTCTTTCCAGTTTAATAATATCCTTTCTATAATAGGGTGACCAGAATTGCACACAGTATTCCAAGGGTGGCCTTACCAATGTCTTGTACAACTTCAACAAGACATCCCAACTCATAAGAACATAAGAAATAGGAGCAGGAGTAGGCCATCTAGCCCCTCGAGCCTGCCCCGCCATTCAATAAGATCATGGCTGATCTGAAGTGGCTCAGTTCCACTTTCCCGCTTTCTCCCCATAACCCTTAATTCCCTTGCCTACCAAAAACCTATCTACCTGCGTCTTAAATATAGTTAGCGAGGTAGCCTCCACCACTTCAACGGGCAGAGAATTCCAGAGATTCACCACCCTTTGAGTGAAGAAGTTCCTCCTCAACTCTGTTCTAAACTGCGCCCCCCCCCCCCTTATCTTGAGGCTGTGCCTCAAGATAATATCCTAAATATGGGGCATTGGCACCAGTATTGGGGCTGGTGGGACCTGTTTAGATGGGATGGGGTTGGTCTGAACCGTGCTGGGACCAGAGTCCTGGCGAATCGTATAACTAGGACTGTAGATAGGGCTTTAAACTAACTGGGGGGGGAGGGTGCAAGGGTAGGTGAAATTAAAGTGTCTAAAGTAAAAGAGAGGGTACAGGTACGGGAAGAGGTCAAGGATGTACCAATAATAAAGGGAGTAGGGAGCATGAGTAAGGTTGGTAGCGTTCCTTCAAATAGGGTCCAGATAAAGGCTGGGATGAAGACACTTTATCTGAATGCATGAAGCATTCGGAACAAAGTGAATGAGCTGGTGGCGCAGACCAGCACAAATGGATATGATCTGGTGGCCATTACGGAGACGTGGTTGCAGGGTGACAGGGACTGGGAGCTGAATGTCCAAGGGTATCAAGTGTTTTGGAAGGATAGACAGGAGGAAAAAGGGGGAGGGGTAGCTCTGCTGATTAAGGATAGTATCAGGGTGGTAGTAAGAGAAGATATAGGCGCCAAAGAGCAGAACGTGGAATCGTTGTGGGTGGAGATAAGGAACAGCAAGGGGAGGAAGACGCTGATGGGTGTGGTCTATAGGGCCCCCAAATAATGACCTGGAGCTCGGGCGGGCTATAAACACACAAATAAGTGATGCGTGCAAGAATGGAACGGCGATAATTATGGGGGATTTCAATCTACATATTGATTGGTCGACCCATGTTGGACGCGGAGGGCTTGAGGAAGAGTTCTTGGAATGCTGCCAGGATAGTTTCCTTGAATAGTGTGTGATGGAACCGACGAGGGAGCGAGCTATCTTAGATCTGGTGTTATGTAATGAGGCAGTAGAATTTGGGACATTGTTGTGAGGGATCCGCTTGGGAAGAGTGATCATTGTACGGTGGAGTTTTTGATGCAGATGGAGGATGAGAAAGTAGGGTCCCGGACCTGTGTCCTTTGTTTGAACAGAGGGGAGTACGACAGGATGAGAGAGGAATTGGCGAATGTTGATTGGGGGTGCAGATTGGGCAGTAGGACTACTGAGGAACAGTGGAGGATCTTTCTTGGTGCTCAGCAGAAATTTATTCCGATGGTAAAGAAGGATCATAGGAGAAGAGATAATCAGCCGTGGATAACGAAGGAGATAAAAGAGAGTATTAAATTAAAAGCTGATGCGTTTAGAGTGGCTAAAAGTAGTGGGCGAATAGAGGATTGGGAGAGGTTTAAAAATCAACAAAGAAAGATGAAGAAGTTGATAAAGAAAGGAAGGATAGACTATGAATCGAGGCTAGCGCTAAATATAAAAAAGGATAGTAAGAGTTTTTATAAATAGGAGGAGGCTGGCTAGGGTGAATGTTGGACCCTTAGAGGATGAGAGGGGGGATTTAGTGGTGGGGGATGAGGAAATGGCTGAGGCCTTGAATAACTTTTTTGCTTCGGTCTTCACGGAGGAGGACGCGAATAGTTTGCTGGGTGTTAACGATGGAAAGATGGTAGGAGTGGAGGGCCTGAATGAGATCATTGTTACTAGAGAGGTAGTGCTCGACAGACTAGTGGGACTGATGGTGGACAAGTCCCCAGGACCGGATGGAATGCATCCCAGTGTTCTGAAGGAAATGGCAGAGGTGATAGTGGATACCTGGTGATTATTTTCCAAACCTCGCTGGATTCCGGGGAAGTGCCGGAAGATTGGAAAACGGCTAATGTTGCGCTTCTGTTTAAAAAGGGTAGCAGGCAAAAGGCAGGGAATTATAGGCCAGTTAGTTTAACGTCTGTTGTAGGAAAAATGCTTGAATCTGTCATCAAAGAGGAAATAGCGAGGCATCTTGAGAAGAATTGTTTGATAGAGCAAACGCAGCACGGATTCGTTAAGGGGAAGTCGTGTCTGACGAATTTATTGGAATTCTATGAGGATGTGTCTCGTGCGGTGGATGGAGGGGAACCGGTGGATGTGGTGTTTCTCGATTTTCAGAAGACGTTTGATAAGGTGCCGCATAAAAAGTTGTTACAGAAGGTCAGGGGACATAGAGTTGGGGATAAGGTGTTAGCGTGGATAGAGGGTTGGCTGTCAAATAGGAGGCAAAGAGTAGGTGTCAATGGGTGCTATTCGGATTGGCAGTTGGTGACTAGTGGAGTGCCCCAGGGGTCGGTGCTGGGGCCTCAGCTATTTACTATTTATATAGATGATCTGGAGGAGGGAACCGAGTGTAAGGTGTCGAAATTTGCTAATGACACAGAGATGAGTGGAAGAGCAAATTGTGCGGAGGATGTAGAAAGTCGGCAGAGGGATCTAGATAGGCTAAGCGAGTGGGCGAGGACCTGGCAGATGGAATACAATGTTGGCAAGGGCGAGGTTATCCACTTTGGCAGGAATAATAGTAGGAAGGACTACTACTTAAAGGGCAAAAAGCTGCAGCATGCTACGGTGCAGAGGGACCTGGGGGTCCTTGTGCATGAGTTGCAAAAACCCAGCCTACAGGTGCAGCAGGTGGTCAGGAAGGCAAATGGGATGCTGGCCTTCATAGCGAGGGGGATTGAATATAAAAGCAGGGAGGTCTTGCTGCAACTGTACAGGGCACTGGTGAGGCTGCAGCTGGAGCACTGTGTGCAGTTTTGGTCGCCGCACTTGCGGAAGGATATTTTAACTCCTGTGTTCAATGTTCTGACTGATGAAACCAAGCATGCCGAATGCCTTCTTCACTACTCTGCAACCTGTGACTCCACTTTCAAGGAGCTATGAATATGTATCCCTAGATCTCTTTGTTCTGTAACTCTCCCCAGTGCCCTACCATTAACTGAGTAAGTCCTGCCCTGGTTCAATCTACCAAAATGCATTACCTTGCATTTGTCCACTGACCCAATTGATCAAGATCCCATTGCAATTGGAGATAATCTTCCTCACTGTCCACCATGCCACCAATCTTGGTGTCATCTGCAAACTTTAAACTTGCTTACCACGTCCCCTTTATTCTCATGCAAACCATTAATATAAATGACAAATAACAGTGGACCCAGCACTGATCCCTGAGGTACACCGCTGGTCACAGGCCTCCAATTTGCAAAACAACTCTCTACAACCAACCTCTGGCTTCTGTCAAGAAACCAATTTTGTATGCATTTAGATACCTCACCCTGGATCCTGTGACATTTAACTTTATGCAACAACCTACCATGCGGTACCTTGTCGAAGGTCTTGCTAAAGTCCATGTAGACAACATCAACTGCACTGCCCTCATCTACCTTCTTGGTTACCCCTTCAAAAAACTCAATTAAATTTGTGAGATATGATTTTCCACTCACAAATCCATGCTGACTGTCCCTAATCAGTCCTTGCATCTCTAAATGCCTGTAGATCCTCCCTCTCAAAATATATTCCAACAGTTTACCCACCACAGATGTGAGGCTCACTGGCCTGTAGTTCCCAGGCTTTTCCCTGCAGCCCTTTTTAAACAAAGGGACAACATTTGCCACTCTCCGATCTTCAGGCACCTCACCCCTGTACTGTAGGGATTGGTACTGAATCCCTTGCTGTTTGTAGTGTACATTAGTGATCTCGATGTAAATGTAGGAAGTGGAGGTACTGTACAAGGCACTGGTGAGGCCACAGCTGGAGTACTGTGTGCAGTTTTGGTCCCCTTATTTGCGAAAGGATATATTGGCCTTGGAGGGAGTACAGAGAAGGTTCACCAGGCTGATACCGGAGATGAGGGGGTTAGCTTATGAAGAGAGATTGAGTAGATTGGGCCTGTACTCGTTAGAGTTTAGAAGGCTGAGACGGGATCTTATAAAGACTTACAAGATAATGAAGGGGCTAGATAGGGTAGAGGTAGAGAGATTCTTTCCACTTAGAAAGGATAGCAGAACCAGAGGGCACAGCCTCAAAATAAGGGGGAGGCAGTTTAGAATGGAGTTGAGGAGGAACTTCTCTCAGAGGGTGGTGAATCTCTGGAATTCTCTGCCCATTGAAGTGGTGCGGCTACCTCGTTGAATATATTTAAGTCACGGGTAGATTGGTTTCTGATAGACAAGGGAATTAAGGGTTATGGGGAGCAGGCGGGAAAGTGGAACTGATCCACTTCAGATCAGCCATGATCTTATTGAATGGCGGGGCAGGCTCGAAGGGCTAGATGGCCTACTCCTGCTCCTATTTCTTATGTTCTTAAGTGAGTTCAGTAAGTTCGCAGAAATAGTGAGGAAGAAAGACTTGGGTTTCAGGGTGATATAGACGAGCTGGTCTGATGGGCAGAACAGTGGCAAATGGAATTTAACCCTGTCAAATGAGGCGATGCATTTTGGGAGGACCAATGTGGCAAGGGAATACACAATGAACGGTAGGACCCTGGGAAATCCAGGTGATCAGAGACACCTTGGTGTACATGTCCATAGATCTTTTAGGAAAGCAGAATAGACAGATAAGATGGGTAAGAAGGTGGGACACTTACCTTTATTAATTGAGGCAAAGAATATAAGAGCAGGAAGGTTATGATGGAGCTGTATAAAACGTTAGTTAGGCCACAGCTAGAGTATCCTCTGCAGTTCTGGTCACCACGCTATAGGAAGGATGTGATTGCACTGGAGATAATGCAGAGGAGATTCACCAGGATGTTGCCTCGGCTGGACCTTACAGCTATCAAGGCAGACTCAACAGGCTGGGGTTGTTTTCTTTGGAACAGAGAAGGCTGAGGAGGGCCCTGATTAAGATGTATAAAATTGCGCGTCTTAGGGTGGTTAGGTAGGAACTTTTCCCCTTAGAAGGGTCAATAACCAGCGGGCATAGATTTAAGGTAAGAGGCAAGAGTTGAAAGGAGATGTGAGGGAAGACTTTTTCACCCAGAGGGTGCTGGGGATCTGGAACTCACTGCCTGAAAGGATGGTAGAGGCAGGAGCCCTCACAACATTGAAGAAGCATTTAGATGAGCACTTGGAACAGCCACAGCATACAAGGCCATGGACCAAGTGCTGGAAAATGCGATTAGAATAGATAGGTGCTTGATGGCTGGCACAGACACGAGCCAAAGAGTGTCATTCCATACTGTAAAATACTATAACTAATTGTATTTGGCCTAGTTCTTGCTTGGAGAATTCACTTCATATGCATCATATAGCGTCTTTTTTTTGTTTTATGATATTGTGTTGTCCCCCTCATCATCCAAGCTTTTGGACCCCTTACCTTTTGCCCTTGTTGGAATGTGCCAAGCCTGTACCTGAAACATCTTTTCCTTAAAGCTCACCCTTTGTTCCTCTGCAATTTTTCCTGTTTGTCTTTGTTTATTTCTCACTGAATTTAATTGATATTCTCATGAGGAAGAAATTAATTCTAATAGGGTTGAGATGGCACTTAACTCTGCAGAACAATAGTACAGTATTTTCACAAATGTAATTTTTAGATGATGAATCTAATATCTAGTAGCCCTAGGCAAATGTGAGGGATTCTACACTGATTGAAACTTTACCTATGAGAGTGTGTAGGACCAATACTAAACTAAACATGAGCCAACACCTGACACTGGACAGCTCTTCAACCCGCATGCCCTTTCCTCTACACTTAGCATTCCTCTCCAAAGGTGGCACAGTGGTTGGCGCTGACGCCTCACAGCGCCAGGGACCCGGGGTCAATTCTGGCCTTGGGTAATTGTCTGTTAGGAGTTTGCACGTTCACCACATGTCTGTGTGGGTTTCCTCCGGGTGCTACGTGCAAACTCTACACGTAATGACCCGAACCAAGAATCAAATCGAATCCAGATCTCTGTGCTGCGAGACAGCAGCGCTAACCACTGTGTCACCGTGCTGCCACTCATGCGCTGCATATCCTCGATTTCTAAATTTCAATCTGTGGGACGAAAGAGTCTTTTCCCGCAAGCTGATGTACTGCTATAACCTGTTGCAGGTGAGAAGCCTTATCAATGTGACATGTGCGATAAAAGTTTTGCCCAGAAATGTCAGCTAGTCTTCCACAATCGCATGCACCACGGTGAGGAGAAGCCATATGCTTGTGACGTCTGCAACCTTCAGTTTGCAACTTCCAGTAACCTGAAAATTCATGTCAGGTAAATATATTCCACACATTGATGGATTGGGCACAAAGTTGAACTTCATGCAATGTCCCACCTTGTGTCAGATTTACTGTTTAATTGCCAATGAACTGTTTATGTTTGGGCAGCACAGTGGTTAGCACTGCTGCCTCTTGGTGTCGGGGACCCAGGTTCAATTCCCAGCTTGGGAGACTGACTGTCTGTGTGGAGTTTGCACATTCTTCTTGTGTCTGCTTGGGATTCCTCCGGGTGCTCCAGTTTCCTCCCATTGTCCTAAAGATTTGCAAGTTAGATCGTTTGGCCATGCTAAATTGACCCTAGCTTTGGGGGAATTTGGGTAAATACATGGGGTTACACAGGATGGGATTGTTATTGGCACAGGCTTGATGGGCTGAATGGCCTCTTTCTGTACTGTAGAGATTCTATATTCATATCACCAAGAGCAGAGGTACTGAATGATACGTAATTCCTCGATTAAAAGGTAGTCTGATGTTTTTGTTGTTTTTAATTCTTGGGGATTGAATGTATACATTTATGAATAAATGTATATCGTGCTAACAAAAATGTCCAATACTTCATATCTCACTTCCTCTTGTACAGTCAGGGCCAATTGTATATGAACAGGCTGATTTATTTTACAGTCTGAGGGAGGAGGTGGACAGCCAGATGTCGTGATCCAAATCAGTAACATTGGTAAAGAGGGGTGAAGTCCTGCGGCAACAGATCAGCTAGACAGTCAATATCTTTCCCCAGAGGTAGGAGAGTCTAAAACTGGAAGGCATAGATTTAAGGTGAGAGGAGAAAAATACAAAAGTGTCCAGACGGACAATTCTTTTTAGTGTGGTGAGTGTCTCGAACAAGCTGCCAGAGGTAGTAGTAAAGACGTGTACGATCTTGTCTTTTAGAAAGCATTTAGACAGTTATATGGGTAAAATGGGTATAGAGGGATATGGGCCAAATGTGGGCAATTGGGACTCGCTTAGGGGTTTCAGAAAAAATTGCGGCATGGACAAGTTGGGCCGAAGGACCTGTTTCCATGTTGTAAACGTCTATGACTCTATAACTTGCTGAGGCTCCTTCGATAGCAGCTTCTAAGCCGGTGGTCTTTACTCCCAGAAAGATTAGGGTGGCAGTTGCATGGCTACACCACCACCTGCAAGTCCCCTCCAAGCCAATCACCGTCCTGACTTGGAGCTATATTGCAGTTTCTTCATTTGTCATTGGGTCAGATATCCTGGAAGCCCCTGACAATCCTGTGTCCATGCACCAAATGCAGGAGCAGGGAGTGAAATCATGGCCGTAGGTTTCTCCTGAAGCCTAACCTTGGTTTACTCCTCACCACTCTGGCACCTTGCAAACTTTGTATATGTATGCTACAAACTCTATTTCAGAACTTCCTGGAGCCTCAGAGCACCCCAAAATCTGATTCCACCTCCACAGCTAGACCTTTCTTTTTATGAATCTTGTAATGGTGTCCAAATTCCCTGTATAACAACATTGATCATAAAATTCTATCATAGTAGCTGAAAAGCATTTTTGTGAGGATGTGAAAGGCACAATGTAAACCATTTGGCAGGCAACGTAGACTGCTGTCAGCCTCAACATTGAGGGATGAGGTTAGATGAGAAAACTCAGGGCCACACCATGGAGGGAGGAGAGCAAGAAGAGCCACACCAACAAGGGAGGAGGCTGGGAAGAGTGTAGATAGGAAGCTTAACATTGGGGCATTCAGAGCTTTACCTTTCCTGCACTCTAGCCACGTCTGAAGAATGAAGAAGTCATCTGCCGCCACAATGCCCAAGAGAAACCCAGCCATTCTTCTGGCGTGCAAAAAAGGAGGGACTGGAAATCCGACAAGTCCTACTTGGCCGTTGATTGCTGTTCTGGCAGCAAGCCAGAACTGCCCCTGGTGCACGGGTCCTGATGTTTTTGCACCTTGATTACTGCTCTTTCCAGGCCCTGATAAACAGTGAAAGCAGCATGACCCAAACTGAGATTAGTGATCCCACAACCAATGGATCATGTTAGAGCTCTGCAGTCCAGTCACATTCAGGTGTGCACAATGGGCGAAAATCAGATAATTGACAGGAATAGGAGGCTCCATGAACATTTCTGTCCTCAAAAAGAGAGTGCCCAACATGTGTGTCCAAAAGATAAACATAAGAACATAAGAAATAGGAGCAGGAGTAGGCCTTCGAGCCTGCCCCGCTATTCAATAAGATCATGGCTGATCTGAAGTGGCTCAGTTCCATTTTCCCGCCTTCTCACCATAACCCTTAATCCCCTTGCCTATCAAAAACCTATCTACCCGCGTCTTAAATTTATTAAGCGAGGCAGCCTCCACCACCTCAACGGGTGGAGAATTCCAGAGATTCACCACCCTTTGAGTGAAGAAGTTCCTCCTCAACTCCATTCTAAACTGCCCCCACCCTTATCTTGAGGCTGTGCCCTCTAGTCCTGCTGTCCTTTCTGAGCAGGAAGAGCATCTCCACCTCTATCCTATCCATCCCGTTCATCACCTTATACGTCTCAATGAGATCTCCCCTCATTTTAAACTCTAACAAGTACAAGCCTAGTTTATTCAGCCTCTCCTCATAGCTCAACCCCCTCAACTCCGGTATCAGCCTAGTAAACCTCCTCTGCACTCCCTCCAAGGCCAAAATATCCTTGCGTAAGTGCGGCGACCAAAACCGCACACAATACTCCAGCTGCGGCCTCACCAGTGCCCTGTACAGTTGCAGCAAGACCTCCCTACTTTTATATTCAATCCCTCTCGCTATGAAGGCCAGCATCCCATTCGCCTTCCTGACCACCTGCTGCACCTGCAGGCTGGGTTTTTGCGACTCATGCACAAGGACCCCGAGGTCCCTCTGCACCGTAGCATGCTGCAGTTTTTCACCACGTAAGTAATAGTCCTTCCTACCATTATTCCTACCAAAGTGGACAACTTCACACTTGCCAGCATTAAATTCCATTTGCCAGTTCCTAGCCCATTCGCCCAACCTGTCTAGATCCCTTTGCAGACTTTCCACACCCTCCGCACAATTTGCCGTTCCACCAATCTTGGTGTCATCAGCAAATTTCGACACCATACACTCGGTTCCCTCCTCCAGATCATCTATATAAATGGTAAATAGCTGAGGCCCCAGCACCGATCCCTGAGGCACTCCACTAGTCACCAACCGCCAATCCGAATAGCACCCATTAACCCCCACTCTCTGCCTCCTGTTTGACAGCCAATCCCCTATCCACGCTAACACCTTACACCCAACTCCATGCCCCCTAACCTTCTGTAACAACCTCTTGTGCGGCACCTTATCAAACGCCTTCTGAAAATCAAGAAACACCACATCCACCGGTTCTCCTCTATCCACCGCACTAGACACATCCTCATAGAATTCCAATAAATTCGTCAGACATGACTTCCCCTTAACAAAACCGTGCTGCGTCTGCTCTATCAAACAATTCTCCTCAAGATGCCTCACTATTTTCTCCTTGATTTCGGATTCAAGCATTTTACCTACAACAGGCATTAAACTAACCGGCCTATAATTCCCTGCCTTTTGCCTGCTACCCTTTTTAAACAACGGTGTAACATTAGCCGTTTTCCAATCATCTGGCACTTCCCTGGAATCCAGTGAGGTTTGGAAAATAATCATCAAGGCATCCACTATCACCTCTGCCATTTCTTTCAGAACCCTTGGATGCATTCCATCCGGTCCTGGGGACTTGTTCACAGTCAGTCCCTCCAGCCTGTCGAGCACTGCCTCTCTAGTAACAATAATGTCATTCAGGCCCTCCACTCCTACCATCTTTCCATCGCTAACACCCGGCAAACTATTCGCGTCCTCCTCCGTGAAGACCGAAGCAAAGCTGGCATTTTCCCACCCGTCTTCAGCCAGAAGTGTCAAGAGTGCGACCCATCTCGACTGCTTCCAGAGGACCTTGCTATATACATTTATATTGAGTCTCCGTGTCTTCAGGAAGCATTGTGTATGTCGTTGCTGGAAGTGGTGTCACAGTCACCAGCATGGGAGACTACCAGAGTGAAGCAACAGGCTGTAGTGTACGCACCTTGTAAATAAAGCTCTGTTAGCTTTTAGAACATAGAACATTACAGCGCAGTACAGGCCCTCGATGTTGCGCCGACCAGAGAAACCAATCTAATGACCCTCGAACCTAAACTATACCAATGTTATCCGTATGCCTATCCACTGACCATTTGAACGCCCTTAAAGCTGGCGAGTCCACAACTGCTGCAGGCAGGGCATTCCACGCCCTTACTACCCTCTGAGTAAAGAAAGGACAGACCAAAGTAGAACGTACAGGGTAAATGATAGGAAGAGGTCATGAAATGGTCTTGGCAGACAAGATTAAGGATAATCCAAAGGCATTTTATTCATATGTTAGGAACAAAAGAGTTGTTAGAGAAAAAATGGGACCTCTTAGGGACAAAGGAGGGGAATTATGTTTAGAGCCCGAGGGAATAGGGGAGATCCTGAATGAATACTTCGCGTCAGTATTCACAAAGGAGAGGGACTTGTTGTCTGGCAGTGTCTTAGAGGGAGTTGTTGACCCGTTGGAGAAAATCTCCATTGCAAGGGAGGAAGGGCTGAATAGATTAGGCTTGTACTCGTTAGAGTTTAGAAGAATGAGGGGAGATCTCATTGAGACATATAAGATGATGAATGGGATGGATAGGATAGAGGTGGAGAGACTCTTCCCGCTCAGAAAGGATAGTAGGACTAGGGGGCATAGCCTCAAGATAAAGGGGGGGCGGTTTAGAACAGAGTTGAGGAGGAACTTCTTCACTCAAAGGGTGGTAAATCTCTGGAATTCTCTGCCCATTGAAGTGGTGGAGGCTGCCTCGCTAAATATTTTTAAGACGCGGGTTGATGGGTTTTTGATGAGAGAGGGGATTAAGGGTTATGGGGAGAGGGCGGGAATGTGGAACTGAGCCACGACAGATCAGCCATGATCTTATTGAATGGCGGGGCAGGCTCGAAGGGCTAGTTGGCCTACTCCTGCTCCTATTTCTTATGTTCTTATGTAAGTGTTAGGTTTTTTCGGGAACATTAAAACTGACAAATCCCCGGGGCCTGATGGCATTTATCCTAGAGTGCTCAGGGAAACAAGAGGTGAAATTGCTGGGCCTCGACAGAAATCTTCCTCTCTTCTTTGGAGAGGTGAGGTCCCAGAGGACTAGAGGAGAGCAAATGTGGTACCGTTGTTTAAAAAGAGTAGCAGGGATTACCCAGGTAATTATAGGCCGGTGAGCTTGACGTCCGTGGTAGGGAAGTTGTTGGAACTCTATACTCTATACCCCTTCCTATAAAGGCAAGCATGCCATATGCATTCTTCACCACCTTCTCCGCCAGTGCTGCCACCTTCAAGGACTTGTGGACTTGCACACCTGGGTCCCTCTGGGTTTCTATACTCTTAATCGTCCTACCATTTATTGTATAACTCCCCCCTCCATTAGTTCTTCCAAAGTGCATCACCTCGCGTTCATCTGGATTAAATTCCATCTGCCATTTCTCCACCCAGAGATAGGATGTATGTGCATTTCGAACAGAGCAATCTCGTTAGTGACAGGCAGCATGGTTTTGTAAGAGGGAGGTCGTGCCTTACAAATCTGGTGGAATTTTTTGAGGAGGTGACAAAAACGGTTGACAAAGGAAGGGCTGTGGATGTCGTCTATATGGATTTCAGTAAGGCGTTTGACAAAGTCCCTCACGGCAGATTGGTGAAAAATGTTAAGGCTCTCCTTGTATCAAGAAATACAAGGAGAGGTGGCTAGATGGGATGAGAACTGGCTTGGTTACAGAAGACAGAGGGTAGCAGTGGAAGGGCCTTTTTCTAGCTGGAGGTCTGTGACTAGTGGTGTTCCGCAAGGCTCCATACTATGCCCTCTGTTATTTGTGATATATATAAATGATTTGGAAGAAGGAGTAACTGGTATGATCAGCAAGTTTGTGGATGACACGAAGATGGCTGGACTCGTTGATAGTGATGAACAGTGTCGGACAGTACAGCAGGATATAGATAGGCTGGTAGATTGGGTGGAGAAATGGCAGATGGAATTTAATCCAGATGAACGCGAGGTGATGCATTTTGGAAGAACTAATGGAGGGGGGAGTTATACAATAAATGGTAGGACGATTAAGAGTATAGAAACCCAGAGGGACCCAGGTGTGCAAGTCCACAAGTCCTTGAAGGTGGCAGCACTGGTGGAGAAGGTGGTGAAGAATGCATATGGCATGCTTGCCTTTATAGGAAGGGGTATAGAGTATAAAAGCTAGCATCTGATGTGGCAGTTGTATAGAACGTTGGTTAGACCACATTTAGAGTATTGCATCCAGTTCTGGTCGCCGCAGTACGAGAAGGACGTGGAGGCCTTAGAGAGAGTGCAGAGAAGGTTTACCAGGATGCTGCCTGGTATGGAGGGTCTTAGCTATGAGGAGAGATTGGGCAAACTGGGGTTGTTCTCCCTGGAAAGATGGAGAATGAGGGGAGACCTAATAGAGGTGTATAAAATTATGAAGGGTATAGAAAGGGTGAACAGTGGGAAGCTTTTTCCCAGGTTGGAGGCGACAATCACGAGGGGTCACAGGCTCAAGGTGAGAGGGGCGAGGTTTAACTCAGATGTTAGAGGGGTGTTTTTTTACACAGAGGGTTGTGGGGTCCTGGAATGCACTGCCAAGTAGGGTGGTGGAGGCAGACATGCTAGGGTTGTTTAAGACTTACCTGGATAGTCACATGAGCAGACTGGAAATGGAGGGATACAAAAGAATGTTCTAGCTGAAGTTCGAGAGCCTCAGGACTTTCCTGGGAATTAATAGATTCCTATCAGTCGTCCAACAAATTTTAAGGCTCACCTTGTCACTTATGTTGGAGCTATTGGGGATCTTCCATTAATGTCTGTATAGCCTGTTGTGTGTCTCCTTTTACATCCACAGGCGATTCTGTCCACCTTGTTGGCCAACAAGGGGCATACACACGGTGGATCGTGCGAGGGCTGCTCTTGGATGTTACTTCGACAGTTGCCTAGTGCTTCACGTCCGTTAGTGTACGCTTAAACTGGACCAGTTGACAGGCAACACGACAGCTCAGTGACTATCACCATCTGCTGCGCAGTCACAGTGATTCAAGCCGGAGATCCGACCTGGGTCCATGTCTGTGGGAGTTTGCACATTCTCCCTGTGCTTGCATGGATTTTTTCCAGGTGCTCTGGTTTCCTCCCACGTCCCAAAAACGTGCTTTTTAGGATGATTGGTGTCAATAAATTGTCCCTGAATTGTATCCCCCTTAATTTGGCGCACATGTAATTCCCTAAATTTGCATCCCCTTTATTGTGGAGTCCACTAGAGGTAGACAAAAATGTCAACAATCGACGAAAGACTTGAATAAGGCACTCACTGAGTGGTAAAATGGGTGGCGCGGGCTTGTAGGGCCGAAGGGCCTGTTTCCTGTGCTCTGCTGTTCTTTGACTCTGAAGAGTGCAGTTGAACAGAGGGATCTGGGCTTCTTCACACAGAGAGTGGTGGGAGTGTGGAATGAGCTGCTGGATGAAGTGATAAATGCAGGGTCACTTTTAACATTTAAGAAAAACTTGGACGGGTTCATGGATGAGAGGGGTGTGGAGGGATATGGTCCAAGTGCAGGTCAGTGGGACGAGGCAAAAAAATGGTTCGGCACAGACAAGAAGAGCCAAAAGGCCTGTTTCCGAGCTGTAATTTTCTATGGTTCTAATACCTAATGTTATGGATGCACCACAATGACTCCAGCCATCTCTCAAGTTCCAAAACACAGTGCTGTAGTTTCTGCAGATGCCGAAGGGCCTGTACTGCACTGTAATGTTCTATCTTCTAAAGTGCAATACCTCACGTTTGTCTGCGTTAAATTCCATTTGCCATTTTTCAGCCCATTTTTCTAGTTGGCCCAAGTGAACATAGAACATTACAGTGCAGAACAGGCCCTTCGGCCCATGATGTTGCACCGACCAGTTAAAAAACAATGACCCTCTAACCTAAACCAATCCCTTATCATCCATAAACCTATCCACGGATCTCTTAAACGCCCCCAAACTAGGCGCATTTACAAGTAAAGAACCTACCTCTGACACCCATCCTATAATTCCCACCCCTTAATTTAAAGCTATGTCCCCTTGTGTTAGCCATCACCATCTGAGGAAAAAGGCTCCCACTATCCACCCTATCTAAACCTCTGATCATCTTGTATGCCTCAATTAGGTCACCTCTCAACCTTCTTCTTTCTAACAAAAACAACCTCAAGTCCCTCAGCCTTTCCTCATAAGACCTTCCCACCATACCAGGCAACATCTTGGTAAACCTCCTCTGCACCCTTTCCAATGCCTCCACATCCTTCTTATAATGTGGCGACCAGAACTGTACGCAATACTCCAAGTGCGGCTGCACCAGAGTTTTGTACAGTTGCAACATGACCTCACGATCTGAAATTCAGTCCCTCTACCAATAAAAGCTAACACACCGTACGCCTTCTTAACAACCTTATCAACCTGGGTGCCAACTTTGAGGGATCTATGCACATGTGAACCAAGGTCTCTCTGCTCGTCGACACTACCAAGAGTCCTTCCATTAGCCCTATATTCTGTGCTCCTGTTACTCTTACCAAAGTGAATCACCTCACACTTTTCCGCATTAAACTCCATTTGCCACCTCTCAGCCCAGCTCTGCAGCTTATCTATGTCCCTCCGCAAACTGTAACATCCATCCTCACTGTCTACAACTCCTCCAACTTTGGTGTTGTCAGCAAATTTACTAACCCATCCTTCTTCCGGGGAAGTGCCGGAAGATTGGAAAACGGCTAATGTTACGCCGTTGTTTAAGAAGGGTGCCAGGCAAAAGGCGGGGAATTATAGGCCGGTTAGTTTAACGTCTGTGGTAGGTAAAATGTTAGAATCCATCATTAAGCAGGAAATTGCGAGGCATCTTGAAGGGAATTGCTTGATAGGGCGGACGCAACACGGTTTCATTAAAGGGAAGTCGTGTCTGACAAATTTACTGGAGTTCTATGAGGATGTGTCTAGGGCAGTGGATAGAGGAGAGCCGGTGGATGTGGTCTTTCTGGATTTTCAGAAGGCGTTTGACAAGGTACCTCACAAGAGGTTATTGCAGAAGGTCAGGGGACATGGAGTTGGGGGTAGGGTGTTAGCGTGGATAGAGGATTGGTTGTCAAATAGGAGGCAGAGAGTGGGGGTCAATGGGTGCTATTCGGATTGGCGGATGGTGACTAGTGGGGTGCCCCAGGGGTCGGTGCTGGGGCCTCAGCTATTTACCATTTATATAGATGATCTGGAGGAGGGAACCGAGTGCAGGGTGTCGAAATTTGCTGATGACACCAAGATTGGGGGAACGGCAAATTGTGCGGAGGGTGTGGAGAGTCTGCAGAAGGATCTAGATAGGCTGGGCGAATGGGCCAGGAAATGGCAAATGGAATTTAATGTTGGCAAGTGTGAGGTGGTCCACTTTGGTAGGAAGAATGGTAGGAAGGACTATTACTTACGTGGCGAAAAACTGCAGCAGGCGACGGTGCAGAGGGACCTCGGGGTCCTTGTGCATGAGTCGCAAAAACCCAGCTTGCAGGTGCAGCAGGTGGTCAGGAAGGCGAATGGGATGCTGGCCTTCATAGCGAGGGGGATTGAATATAAAAGTAGGGAGGTCTTGCTGCAGCTGTATAGGGCATTGGTGAGGCCGCAGCTGGAGTACTGTGTGCAGTTTTGGGCGCCGCACCTGCGCAAGGATATTTTGGCCCTGGAGGGAGTGCAGAGGAGGTTTACTAGGCTGATACCGGAGTTGAGGGGATTGAGCTATGAGGAGAGGCTGAATAAACTAGGCTTGTACTCGTTAGAGTTTAGAAGAATGAGGGGAGATCTCATTGAGACGTATAAGATGATGAATGGGATGGATAGAATAGAGGTGGAGAGACTCTTCCCGCTCAAAAAAGACAGTAGGACTAGGGGGCACAGCCTCAAGATAAAGGGGAGGCGGTTTAGAACGGAGTTGAGGAGGAACTTCTTCACTCAAAGGGTGGTGAATCTCTGGAATTCTCTGCCCGTTGAAGTGGTGGAGGCTGCCTCGCTAAATATTTTTAAGAAGCGGGTTGATGGGTTTTTGATAAGAGAAGGGATTAAGGGTTATGGGGAGAGGGCGGGAAAGTGGAACTGAGCCACGACAGATCAGCCATGATCTTATTGAATGGCGGGGCAGGCTCGAAGGGCTAGATGGCCTACTCCTGCTCCTATTTCTTATGTTCTTATGTTCACCCTCATCTAGGTCATTTATAAAAATGACAAACAGCAGAGGCCCCAAAACAGATCCCTGAGGGTACACCACTTGTAACTGAACTCCAGGTTGATTATTTGCCATCAACCACCACCCTCTGTCTTCTATCAGCTAGCCAATGCCTGATCCAAACTGTTAAATCACCTTCAATCCCATGCATCTGCATTTTCTGCAATAGCCTACCATGGGGAACCTTATCAAACGCTTTGCTAAAATCCATATACACCACGTCAACTGTCTTACCCTTATCCACCTCTTTGGTCACCTTTTCAAAAAACTCAATCAGGTTTGTGAGGCACGACCTACCCTTCACAAAACCGTGTTGACTATCCCTAATCAATTTATTTCTCTCTAGATGATTATAAATCCTATCCCTTATAATTCTGTCCAAAACTTTGCCGACAACAGAAGGAAGGCTCACTGGTCTATAATTCCCAGGATGGTCTCTACTCCCCTTCTTGAACAAAGGGACAACATTTGCCATCCTCCAGTCTTCCAGCACTATACCTGTAGCCAATGACGACATGAAGATCAAAGCCAAAGGCTCTGCAATCTCCTCCCTAGCCTCCCAGAGAATCCTAGGGTAAATCCCGTCTGGCCCAGGGGACTTATCTATTTTCATACTCTCAAGAATTGCTAACACCTCCTCCTTAAGTACCTCAATCCCATCTAGTCTAAAAGATTGTATCTCGTTATTCTCTCGAGTACATTGACGTTTTCCTGCGTGAATACTGACGAAAATATTAATTTAGTGCCTCTCCTATCTTCAGGCTCCATGCACAACTTCCCACTACTGTCTCTGACTGGCCCTAATCTTGCCGTCACCATTCTTTTATTCTTGACATACCTATAGAAAGCTTTTGGGTTCTCCTTGATCCTATCCGCCAAAGTCTTCTCATGTCCTCTTCTAGCTCTTCTTAAATCTCTCTTTAGCTCCTTCCTGGCTAATTTGTAACTCTGATGTGGATGTGCCGGCGTTGGACTGGGGTAAACACAGTAAAAAGTCTGACAACACCAGGTTTTAGTCTAACCGATTTATTTGATAGTAAACTCACAAGCTTTCAAGGGGACTCCCTCTTCATCTGTAACCCCTGTGACTTGCCTGGGTTTGCAAAACCTCACTCACTGTGCTGTCTGGAGACAATACACATCTCTTTAACCTGTGATCAGTGCTCCTTCCACAAACATTGTCGGCCACTTTAGGACTTGAACAGCAGGTTAGGTGTAAAGATTCGCATTCTAATCAGTAATCTGTAAACTGTCTGTGCTTTATACACTCTGTCCGAGGCCAGAACTCTCCATTCACCTGACGAAGAGGGAGTCCCCTCGAAAGCTTGTGAGTTTACTATCAAATAAATCGGTTGGACTAAAACCTGGTGTTGTCAGACTTTTTACTTTAATTTGTAGCTCTCCAGTGCTCTAACTGAGCCTTCATGTCTCATTTTTACATAAGCCTCCTCCTTCCTCTTCACCAGAGATTCAACTTCTTTAGTACACCACGGTTCCCTCACTCAACCACTTCCTCCCTGCCTGACAGGTACATATTTATCAAGGACTCGCGGTAGCTGCTCCTTGAATAAGCTCCACATTTCAGTTGTTCCCAGCCCCTAAAGTTTCCTACTCCAACCTATGTATCCCAAATCTTGCCTAATAGCCTCATAATTACCTTTCCCCTAGCTATAACGTCTGCCCTTTGGTGTATGCCTATCCCTTTCCATCACTAAGGTAAATGTAACCCAATTGTGGTCACTATCACCAAAGTGCTCACCTACCTCCAAGTCTAACACCTGGTCTGGTTCATTACCCAGTACCAAATCCAATGTACATAGAACATAGAACACTACAGCACAAACAGGCCCTTCGGCCCACGAGTTGTGCCGATCACATCAACACATACCAATCTATAGACCTATCTATAACCCCCAATCCCATTAAACCCCATATACCCATCCAGAAGTCTTTTAAAAGACCCCAGCGAGTTCGCCTCCACCACCACTGACGGCAGCCGATTCCATTCACTCACCACCCTCACTCAATGTAGCTTCACCTCTTGTTGGCCTATCTACATACTGTGTCAGGAAACCTTCCTGCACACATTGGACAAAAACTGACCCCTCTAACGTGCTTGAGCTATAGCTTTTCCAATCGATATTTGTAAAGTTAAAGTTCCCCCATAACAACTACCCTGTTACTTTCGCACCTATCCAGGATCACCTTTGCAATCCTTTCCTCTACATCTCTGGAACTTTTTGGAGGCCTATAAAAAAAACTCCCAGCAGTGTGATCTCTCCTTTCCTGTTTCTGATCTCAGCCCATACTACCCCAATAGACAGGTCCACATCAAACTCCTTTCTACCACCGTAATACTGTCCTTGACTAACAATGCCACGCCTCCCCCTCTTCTACCACTTTCTCTGCTCTGACTGAAACATCTGAACCCCGGGACCTGCAACAACCATTCCTGTCCCTGCTCTATCCATGTCTCTGAAATGGCCACAACATCGAAGTCCCAGGCACCAATCCAGGCTGCAAGTTCACCCACCTTATTGCGTATGCTCCTCGCATGAACCCACCCTCCTGCCTGCCAATACTCTGCTGCGACCTAGAAACCTTATCCATGACCTCCCTATTCTCATCCTCCTGTACATTAGAGCTACAATTCAGGTTCCCATCCCCCCTCTGAATCAGTTTAAACCCCCCTGAATAGCATTGGCAAATTTTCCCCCCAAGATATTCGTACCCCTCTGGTTCAGGTGCAGACCATCCCTTTTGTAGAGGTCCAACCCTCTGTGTTTCTTCGCATAATATCACATTATAATATCAACACAAAGGCTGGTGAAGAGAACTTTGAACACTGCTTGCGAGCCACTCGAGAGAAAAATAATTAATGAAAAGTGAAAGAAAAAAAACTTTGGCATGTGCTCCGAACATCATCAGCAAGGAGACATGAACATCTACCCCCTGCAGAGCAATTATAGAGTTGAGAATGTTTTGAAAAATAACATGCTGAAGCTCAGGTTGTTGTCTTGTTTAAATGGGAAAAGCAAGCAAGCTGCTGAAAACATGTTACAAAGTGATCATTCGAGAGAAAATAGCAGGAGTTTTTAGCGTTGTGGCACTCTGTGATGAATTGTGCAACGAAGGGGCTCCAGTATTGAGCGATGTAACTATTTTGTGCAGGCAAACAAAATAGTAAACAATATTAGCGTTTCCATTTTCCTGAGTGTGATGAGGGGAAAAAATCCTTTCAAACTCCTTTGATGCACATTGTATGAAGTAACAAGACGAGGGAGTATTTAATGAATGTAAGGACACTCAAGCTCAGTATCATATGGATTTTGGGTAACTTATTCACCAATCTCCAAAAGACAGGTGAATAGAATAGTTAGGGCACATGGGACCACTTGCTTTTATCAGTCATGACGTAGAGTAGAAGAGCAAAGAGGTAACGTTGGAGTTGTACAGAGCGTTTGATGAGGCCACAGCTGGAGTACTGTGTGCAGTTCTGGTCACCTCACTATAGGAAGGATGTGATTGCACTGGAGGAAGTACAGAGGAGATTCACCAGGATGCCAGCTGGAATGGAACATTTGAGGTATAAGGAAAAACTGGATAGGCTTGGACTGTTTTCTTTGGAGCAGAGAAGGCTGGGGGGGCCAGGGGATGGGGGGGGGAGGTCATGAGGTGTATAATATTGAGGGGTGTGGACAGGGTGAGTAAGCAGCAGCCGTTTCCTTAGTTGAGGGGTGAATCACAAGGGGCCATAGTTTTAGGGTGAGAGGATTTGAGAAAAATGATTTGCATCCAAGAAAGTGGTATCTAGAATGCACTGTCTGGGAAGATAGTGGAGGTTGGAAATCTTGCAACCTTACGGGACAAGTGCTGGAAATGGGGATTAGCGTGACTTTAGTGGTAATTGTTGGTGCAGCCTCATTGAGACAAAGGGATCTTTCTATACTGTACACTCTGACAGGGAGAGTTACAGAACAGAGATGTAGGGGTACATATTCATAGCTCCTTGAAAGTGGAGTCACAGGTGGACAAAGGGTGAAGAATGCATTTGGCATGCTTGGTTTCATTGGTCAGAACATTGAATACAGGAGTTGGGAATTCTTGTTGAAGTTGTACAAGACATTGATAAGGCCACACTTGAAATACTGTGTGCAATTCTGGTCACCCTATTATAGAAAGAATATTATTAAACTAGAAAGAGTGCAGAAAAGATTCACTGGGATGCTACCAGGACTTGATGGTATGAGTTATAAGGAGAGGCTGGATAGACTGAGACGTTTTTCACTGGAGTGTAGGAGGCTGAGGGGTGACTTTATAGAGGTCTATAAAATAATGAGCGGCACAGATCAGCTAGATAGTCAATATCTTTTCCCAAAGGTAGGGGAGTCTGAAACTAAGTTTAAGATGAGAGAGGAGAGATACAAAAGTGTCCAGAGGGTCAATTTTTTCATACAGAGGGTGGTGAGTGCCTGGAACAAGCTGCCAGAGGTAATAGTAAAGGCGGGTAAAATTTTGTCTTTTGAAAAGCATTTAGATAGTTACATGGGTTTGATGAATATAGAGGGATATGGGCCAAATGTGGGCAATTGGAATGAGCTTAGGGGTTTTAAAAAAGAAAGGTTAGCATGGATAAGTTGGGCCGAAGAGCCTGTTTCCATGCTGTAAACCTCTGACTCTATTGTTCCTCAGAAATTATGTGCAACCAGAGAAGCCAGGCACTAAACTATGTGGACAACTTGTAGAAAGTCTGCAAGCACTATATTCACCAAAGAATCTTTGGTCATTGCAGAGCAGTTCAGATTCCAAGAAGCGGGGAAATCAATTTTGCAATTTGTGGCTGTACTGTGCAGAGTACTGAGAGTTCGATGATGTGCTGAATGATACAATCTGGGATAGATTGATCTGTGGACTGCAAAGTGAGGCAATGTAGCTGCTAACCAAGTGTAACGTAATTCTGAAAAAGGCCATGGAAATTGCTGTTTTGATGGAGCTGGCTGTGAACAAACTCAGCAACTGAGTTTGAATAATCTGATATTGGCTGAGTTGAACATAGAACATAGAACATTACAGCGCGGAACAGGCCCTTCGGCCCACAATGTTGCGCCGACCAGTCTTATTTTTAAAAAAAAACATTGACCCACTAATCTAAACCACTCCTTTTTCGTCCATAAACCTATCCACCAATCTCTTAAACGCCCCCAAACTAGGCGCATTTACAACTGCAGCAGGCAGGGCATTCCAGTCCCTCACCACCCTCTGGGTAAAGAACCTGCCCCTGACATCCGTCCTATAACTACCCCCCCTTAATTTAAAGCCATGCCCCCTCGTGCTAGATTTCTCCATCCGAGGAAACAGGCTATCACCATCCACCCTATCTAAACCTCTAATCATCTTATATGTTTCTATAAGATCCCCTCTTAGCCGCCTTCTTTCCAGTGAAAACAACCCCAAATCCCTCAGTCTCTCCTCATAGGACCTCCCCTGCATACCAGGCAACATCCTGGTAAACCTCCTCTGCACCCTCTCCAAAGCCTCCACATCCTTCCTGTAATGTGGGGACCAGAACTGCACACAGTACTCCAAGTGCGGCCGCACCAGAGTTGTGTACAGTTGCAACATAACGCTGCGACTCCTAAATTCAATCCCCCTACCAATAAACGCCAAGACACCGTATGCCTTCTTAACAACCTTATCTACTTGATTCCCAACTTTCAGGGATCTATGTACACATACACCTAGATCCCTCTGCTCCTCCACTCTATTCAAAGTCCTCCCGTTAGCCCTATACTCAACACATCTGTTATTCCTACCGAAATGGATTACCTCACACTTCTCCGCATTAAACTCCATCCGCCACCTCGCGGCCCAGCTCTGCAACCTGTCCAAGTCACCCTGCAAACTTCGACACCCTTCCTCACAATCTACCACTCCTCCGACTTTGGTGTCATCAGCAAACTTACTAATCCACCCAACTATACCCTCATCCAGATCATTAATAAAGATTACGAACAGCAGTGGCCCCAAAACAGATCCCTGAGGCACACCACTCGTAACCGAACTCCATGATGAATAATTACCATCAACCACCACCCTCTGTCTCCTATCTGCTAACCAATTCCTGATCCAAGTACCTAAATTACCACCAATCCCATACATCTGCATTTTCTGCAGAAGCATACCATGGTGAACCTTATCAAACGCCTTACTAAAATCCATATATACCACATCTACTGCCTTACCCCTATCCACCTCTTTGGTCACCTTCTCAAAGAACTCAATAAGGTTAGTAAGGCACGACCTTCCCGCTACAAAACCATGCTGACTATCTCTAATCAATTCATTACTCTCCAAATAACTATAAATCCTATCCCTAATAATTCTTTCTAAAACCTTGCCCACTACAGAAGTAAGACTCACTGGTCTATAATTCCCAGGGAAGTCTCTGCTCCCCTTCTTAAACAATGGGACAACATTCGCTGTCCTCCAATCATCCGGTACTATACCAGAGACCAACGACGACCTGAAGATCAGAGCCAGTGGCTCTGCAATCACCTCTCTTGCCTCCCATAGAATCCTAGGGTAAATCCCGTCAGGACCAGGGGACTTATCTATTTTCAACCCTTCTAGAATATCCAACACATCCTCTGTATCAACTACAATACTTTCTATTTTACACCCCTTCACCCCAGTGACCTCCTCAGCTACATTCATATCGTCCTGTGTGAACACCGAAGAGAAATAATGGTTCAATGCCTCTCCAATCTCTTCCGGTTCCACACACAACTTCCCCCTACTGTCTGTAACTGGCCCTAATCTTGCCCTGACCAACCTTCTATTCTTGACATACCTATAGAACGCCTTAGGATTCTCCTTAATCCTATCAGCCAAAGTCATCTCATGCCCTCTTCTAGCCCTTCTTAACTCCCTCTTCAACTCCCTCCTAGCCAATCTAAAGCTTTCTACTGCACTACCCGAGCCCTCAAGCCTCATCCGAACATAAGCCTCCTTCTTCTTCCTAACCAACAAATCAACTTTTTTCGTGCACCACGGTTCCCTAGCCCTACCAATTCCTCCTTGCCTGACAGGGACATACCTATCACAGACCCACAGTAGCTGCTCCTTGAACAAACTCCACATTTCAGACGTTCCTAGTCCCTGTAATCTCCTAGTCCAACCAATGCTTCCTAATTGACACCAAAGAGTTTTGAGACTCATATGTCAGCAAATTTGTTTCCACATGTAGTAAAGAGCAATTATCCAGCATTGTTGGGTCAAGCATGATTATAAAAAGATTTGATTGAACTGGGCTGAAATCACCTGATGAAGGAGCAGCACTCCAAAAGCTAGTGGGGTTTGCTACCAAATAAACCTGTTGGACTTTAACCTGGTGTTGTGAGATTCTTACTGTGTTTATCCCAGTCCAACGTCGGCATCTCCACATCAAGAATGAAAGACATCAGATTTGAATTGAAGATTAAAGAATGAAGCCAAGCAAAATGCCTGAAGACGGGGTCAGCACCCTACATTATTAGGCTAAAAGCGAAGGCTGACTTGGAACAACTGGTAAAGCCGGGAATCTTGGATCCTGTAAGCATTAGTGAATGGGCTACTCAAATAGTATCATTCATCAAAAATGATGGATCCATACTCATTTGCAGAGACTTCAAAGTCATCCTTAATCTAATAATGCAGAACAGTACCTGATACTCCACATTGACTTGTTTGCAGGATTGACAGGAGGCCAGCATTTTAGCAAAATCAACCTAAGCCAGGCATACTTGCAAATGAATCTTAACCAGAAGTCTCAAGAATGTCTGACAACCATGACACACACAGGCTTGTTCCAGTACTGAAGATTACTGTTTGGCATCCATCAGCTCTGTTTCAAAGAGCAATGAATCTCACCCTAAGGGGACTGAGTGGTGTCAAGTGTGATCTGGATGACATCTTAGTCACTGGAAGAGATGAAGAGGACCATTTTTGGAATTTAGCTGCTAATCTTCAGAGATTGGAAGATTATTGATTGAGAATCCGCAAATACAAGTGAGAGTGTTTCCAGTCCTCTGCTTATTTGGGATGAGTGATTGATGCCACTGACCTTCACAAATCTCCTTCGAAAGTCAAAGCTGTCACAGAGGCGTCCACACCTCACAATATTAACCAGTTGCGATCTTTTCTAGGATTGTTGAACTATTACAGAATTTGTTTCACATTTGGCAGCCATTTTAAAACCATTGCGTAGTCTCTTGGGCCAAAACAAGAAGTGGAAGTGGTCAGCTCAATGCAATAACTCTTTTGTCAAACAAAATAAGCACTGCTCAAATCTGAAGTCCTTACATGCTTTGATCCTATCCTACCCTCCGGTTAGCAAATGACACAACTCCTTATTGTATTGCAGACAGCAGTGGTATCCCACATGTGCTGTCGAGTGAAACATAAACTAGAAGCAGTAGTAGGCCGTTTGGACCTTTGAAACATAGAAAGATAGAAAATAGGTGCAGGAGTAAGCCATTCAGCCCTTTGAGCCTGCACCACTATTCAATAAAATCATGGTTGATCATGCACTTTCTGTAACCCATTCACAAGGGCCACATCCAGCTCCCTCTTGAATATATCTAATGAACTGCCCCCAACAGCTTTCTGTAGTAGAGAATTCCACAGGTTCACAACTGAGTGAAGAAGTTCTTCCTCATCTCAGTCCTGGATGGCTTACCCATAGAAACCATAGAAAACTTACAGCTCAGAAACAGGCCCATTGGCCCTTGTCTGCGCCGAACCGTTTTTTTGCCTAGTCTCACTGACCTGCACTTGGACCATATTCCTCCACACCCCTCTCATCCATCTACCTGTCCAAGTTTTTCTTAAATGTTAAAAGTGACCCTGCATTTACCACTTTATCCGGCAGCTCATTCCACACTCCCACCACTCCCTGTGTGAAGAAGCCCCCCCCCCCAATATTCCCTTTAAACTTTTCCCCCCTCACCCTTAACCCATGCCCTCTGGTTTTTTTCTCCCCTAGCCTCAGTGGAAAAAGCCTGCTTGCATTCACTCTATATCAAAATCTTATACACCTCTGTCAAATCTCCCCTCATTCTTCTACGCTCCAGAGAATAAAGTCCTAACCTTTTCAATCACTCTCTGTAACTCAGCTTCTCAAGTCCCGGCAACATCCTCGTGAACCTTCTCTGCACTCTTTCAATCTTAACTTGCATCCTTTCTGGAACTGTACATAATACTCAAAATTCGGCCTCACTAATGCCTTATATAACCTTGCCATAACACTCGAACTTTTATACTCGATACTCTAATTCTTCATGTGAGAGACTGGATCGACTGGGCTTGTACTTACTGGAATTTAGAAGAAAGAGAGGGGATCTCATAGAAACGTATAAAATCCTGATGTCAGTGCTGCCATTCCAGAATCAGTCTGATGAACCTTCGCTGGAATCCCTTAATAGCAAGAATGTGCTTTCTCAGACAAGGAGAACAAAACTGCACACTATACTCAAAGTGTGGCCTCACCAAGGCCCTGTGTAACTGCAGCAAGATATCCTTACTACTATTCTCAAATCCTTTTGCTGTGAAGGCCAGCATGCCATTAGCTTTCCTCACTGCCTGCAGTACCTGCATATCAACCTTCAGCAAATGTTCCACCATGACACCTGGATCACATTGCACTTCCCCTTTTCCTAAACAGCCACCATTCCGATAATCTTTCTTCCTGTTTTTGCCACCAAAGTGGGTAAACTCACTTTTATCCATATTATTTTGCATTTGCCAAGTATTTGCCCACTCTGCTAGCCTGCCCAAGTCACCGTACAGCCTCTTTGCATCCTCCTGACAGCACATGTTTGCCACTCAGCTGAGTGTTGTCTGCAAATTTGGCGATATTGCATTCAAATCCTTTGTCCAAATCATTAATGCATATTGTGAATAGCTAGGATCTCAGCACTGAACCCTGCAGTACCCCATTAGTCATTGCCTGACACTCTGCTAAGGTATGTGTTGGGTATAGGGCTAACGGGAGGACTTTGAATAGTGTGGATGAACAGAGGTATGTGTACATAGATCCCTGAAAGTTGGGAATCAAGTAGATAAGGTTGTTAAGAAGGCATACGGTGTCTTGGCGTTTATTGGTAGGGGGATTGAATTTAGGAGTCGCAGCGTCATGTTGCAACTGTACACAACTCTGGTGCGGCCGCACTTGGAGTTCTGTGTGCAGTTCTGGTCCCCACATTACAGGAAGGATGTGGAGGCTTTGGAGAGGGTGCAGAGGAAGTTTACCAGGATGTTGCCTGGTATGGAGGGGAGGTCCTATGAGGAGAGACTGAGGGATTTGGGGTTGTTTTCGCTAGAAAGAAGGCGGCTAAGAGGAGATCTTATTGAAACATGTAAGATGATTAGAGGTTTAGATAGGGTGGATAGTGATAGCCTTTTTCCTCGGATGGAGAAAGCTAGCACGAGGGGGCATGGCTTTAAATTAAGGGGGGGTAGTTATAGGACGGATGTCAGGGGTAGGTTCTTTACCCAGAGGGTGGTGAGGGATTGGAATGCCCTGCCTGCTGCAGTTGTAAATGCGCCTAGTTTGGGGGCGTTTAAGAGATCCGTGGATAGGTTTATGGACGAAAAGGGATTGGTTTAGATTAGTGGGTCATTGTTTTTTTTTAACTGGTCGGCGCAACATCGTGGGCCGAAGGGCCTGTTCTGCGCTGTAATGTTCTATGTTCTATGTATGAGATGGATCTGGTAGGTTAGGTTAAAGAAAATCCCAAGAGATTCCATAGCCGCACCTGCGCAAAGGTATTTTGGCCTTGGAGGGAGTGCAGAAGAGGTTTACTAGGCTGATACCGGAGTTGAGGGGGTTGAGCTATGAGGAGAGGCTGAATAAACTGGGCTTGTACTCGTTAGAGTTTAGAAGAATGAGGGGAGATCTCATTGAGACGTATAAGATGATGAATGGGATGGATAGGATAGAGGTGGAGAGGCTCTTCCCGCTCAGAAAGGACAGTAGGACTGATCCACTTCAGATCAGCCATGATCTTATTGAATGGCGGGGCAGGCTCGAAGGGCTGGATGGCCTACTCCTGCTCCTATTTCTTATGTTCTTATGTTCTTATATCAAGAGTAAAAGGGTGGCTAGAGGGAGAAGAGTTCCTCTCAAAGATTAGCATGGCCATCTGTGTGTGGAGCCACAAGAAATGGGTGAGATTTTTCATGAATATTTCTCTCCTCAGTGTTTACTGCAGAGAAAATCATGGGTGCTAAAGAAATAAGGGAAACAAGTGGTGATGTCTTGGGCCATATGCGTGTCATTAGGGAAAAGGTATCTTTAGCCTTAAAGCACGTTGAGGTGGATAAATCAAGGGCTGATCAAGTGCATCCTCGGATCTTGTGGGAGTCGAGGGAAGAAATTGCAGAGGCCCGCAAAGGATCTACCAACATTTGGATAGTCAAGGTCAGATTAGGGATAGTCAGCATGGCTTGATGCGTGGGAAGTCATGTCTGACAAATCTTTGAATTTTTCGAAGAGGTAACTGAGAGCGTGGATGAGGGTAGAGCAGTAAGTGGTGTTTGTATGGATTTCACCTTTGACAAGATCGCGCAAGGCAGGCTGGTTTGGAAGGTAAGGTCACATGGGATCTCGGGAGACTTAGCAAATTGGATTAAAAATTGGTTTGATGGTAGGAAGCAGAGGGTGATGGTTGAAGGTTATTTCTCAGATTGGAGGCCTGTGACAAGTGGTGTGCCTCAGGGGTTGGTGTTGGGACCCTTCTTATTCGTTATTTATATAAATGATTTGGATGTGAATATACGAAGCATGGCTAGTAAGTTTGTGGATGATGCTAAATTAGGAGGTATTCTTGATCGCGAAGAAAGTTATCAGAAATTACAGAGGGGTCTTGATCAGTTAAGAAATGGGCTGAGGATTGGCAAATGGGTTTCATATAGATAAGCGTGAGAGTTGCTTTTTGGAAAGCCGAACCAGGGTAAGACTTAGACAGTGAATGGTTGGGCCCTGGGGAGTATTGAGGAACACAATCAGAAGTCTCACAACATAAGAAATAGGAGCAGGAGTAGGCCATCTACTCAGCGGGTGGTGAGTGAATGGAATCGGCTGCCGTCAGTGGTGGTGGAGGCGAACTCGCTGGGGTCTTTTAAAAGACTTCTGGATGAGTATATCGGATCTAATGGGATTGGGGGTTATAGATAGGTCTATGGCTTAGTAGGTATAGAAGTGATCGGCGCAACTAGTGGGCCAAAGGGCCTGTTTGTGCTGTAGTGTTCTATGTTCTTAGTAGTTTAAAAAAGGGGCAACATGGACAAGTTGGGCCGAAGGGCCTGTTTTCATGCTGTAAACCTCTATGATTCTGTGATTCTATCTAGCCCTTCGAGCCTGCCCCGCCATTTAATAAGATCATGGCTGATCTGAAGTGGATCAGTTCCACTTTCCCACTTTCTCCTCATAGCCCTTAATTCCCCTGTCTATCAAAAACCTATCTACCCGTGACTTAAATATATTTAGCGAGGTAGCCTCCACCACTTTAATGGGCAGAGAATTCCAGAGATACACCACCCTTTGAGTGAAGAAGTTCCCCCTCAATTCTGATCTAAACTGCCACTCCCTCATATTGAGGCTGTGCCCTCTAGTCTTGCTATCCTTTCTAAGCGGGAAGAATCTCTCTACCTCTACCCTATCCATCCCTTTCGTTATCTTATACGTCTCTATAAGATCCCCCCTCATCCTTCTAAACTCCAACAAGTACAGACCCAGTCTATTTAGTCTCTCTTCATAGTCCAATGCCCTCATCTCCGGTATCAGCCTAATGAACCTCCTCTGCACTCCCTCCAAGGCCAATATATCCTTCCGCAAGTGCGGTGACCAAAACTGCACACAGTACTCCAGCTGTAGCCTCACCAGTACCCTGTACAGTTGCAGCAAGACCTCCCTACTTCTATATTCTGTCCCCGTCGCTATAAAGGCCAACATTCCATTCACCTTCTTGATCACCTGCTGCACCTACAGACTGGGTTTTTGCGACTCGTGCACAAGGACCCCCAGGTCCCTCTGCACCGTAGCATGCTGCAGCTTTTCGCCTTTTAAATAATAATCCCTCCTACTATTATTTCTGCCAAAGTGGATAACCTCACACTTGCTAACATTATACTCCATCTGCCAGGTCCTCGCCCACTCGCTTAGCCTATCCAGATCCCTCTGCAGACTTTCCACGCAATTCGCTTTTCCACTCATCTTCATGTCATCAGCAAATTTTGTTTCCCTACACTCAGCCCCCTCCTCCAGATCGTCTATGTATATGGTAAACAGTTGAGGCCCCAGCACCAATCCCTGTGGCACTCCACTAGTCACCTACCGCCAATCAGAATAGCACCCATTGATACCAACTCTCTGCTTCCTATTAGACAACCAATCCTCTATCCATGCTAACACCTTACCCCTAACTCTATGCACCCTAACCTTCTGTAGCAACCTTTTATGAGGCACCTTATCAAACACCTTTTGAAAATCTAAAAACACCACATCTACCAGTTCCCCTCTGTCTACCGCACTGGTCACATCCTCATAGAAATCCAATAAATTTGTCCAACATGACTTCCCCTTCACGAATCCATGCTGTGTCTGTTTGATCAAACCATTCCTTTCCAGGTGCCTCGCTATTTCTTCTTTGATGACGCATTCAAGCATTTTTCCAACTACAGACGTTAAACTAACCGGCCTATAATTCCCTGCCTTTTGTCTGCTACCTTTTTTAAACGGCGGCGTAACATTAGCTGTTTTCCAACCTTCCGGCACTTCTCCAGAATCCAGCAAATTTTAATAAATAATTACTAAGGCATCCACTATCACCTTTGCCATTTCTTTCAGAACCCTGGGATGCATTCCATCTGGTCCTGGGGACTTGTCCACCATCAGTCCCGTTAGTCTATCAAACACTACCTCTCTAGTGACAGTAATCGCATTCAGGCCCTCAACTCCTACCATCGTTCTATCTTTAATATCCGGCAAACTATTTGTGTCCTCCTCCGTGAAGACCGAGGCAAAAAACTTATTTAAAGCCTCAGCCATTTCCTCATCTCCCACCACTAAATCCCCCCGCATCCTCTAAGGGTCCAACATTCACTCTAGCCAGCCTCCTCTTCTTTAT
Organism: Carcharhinus amblyrhynchos; assembly: GCF_965287045.1. Taxonomy (NCBI): domain Eukaryota; kingdom Metazoa; phylum Chordata; class Chondrichthyes; order Carcharhiniformes; family Carcharhinidae; genus Carcharhinus; species Carcharhinus amblyrhynchos. The sequence goes on from NC_137326.1 coordinate 140,738,765, forward strand.
ATATTTGTAAAAGCTTTTACTGTCCTTTTTTATATTTAGTGCTAGTTTAGCTTCATAGTCTATCCTTCCTTTCTTTATCAACTTCTTAGTCATTCTTTGTTGATTTTTAAATTTTTCCCAATCTTCTAATCGCCCACTACTTTTAGCCACTCTGAACGCATCAGCTTTTAATTTAATACTCTCCTTTATTCCCTTCGATAACCACGGCTCGTTATCCCTTCTCCTACGTTCTTTCTTTACCATTGGAATATATTTCTGCTGAGTACCGAAAAAGATCTCCTTAAAAATCTCCACTTCCTCAGCCGTCCTACCAACCAATCTGCGCCCCCAATCTACATTTGCCAATTCCTCTCTCATCCTATCGTACTCCCCTCTGTTCAAACAGAGGACACTGGTTCGGGACCCTACTTTCTCATCCTCCATCTGCATCAAAAACTCAACCACACAATGATCACTCGTCCCAAGAGGATCCCTCACAATAAGATCCCTAATTCTACCTGCCTCGTTACACAGTACCAGATCTAAGATAGCTCGCTCCCTCATAGGTTCCATCACGTACTGTTCAAGGAAGCTATCCCGACAGCATTCCAAAAACTCTTCCTCAAGCCCACCGCGTCCGACTTGGGTCAACCAATCAATATGCAAATTAAAATCCCCCATAATTATCGCCGTTGCATTTCTGCACGCGTCAAGTATTTGCTTGTTTATAGCCCACCCCACCTCTAAGTTATTATTTGGGGGCCTATAGACCACACCCACCAGCGTCTTCCTTCCCTTACAACACCAGGTTAAAGTCATGTTTATTTGTAGCAAACGCCATTAGCTTTCAGAATGGTCTGTTCCTTCGTCAGGTGGTTAGGAGTTCTGATCACAAACAGGGCATACAAAGAAACAAACTCAATTTACATGAATAATGATTGGAATGTGAGTCTTTACAGCTGATCAAGTCTTAAAGGTGCAGACAATGTGAGTGGAGAGAGCATTAAATACAGGTTAAAAAGTTGTGTATTGTTTCCAGACAGAAAAGTTAATGAGATTTTGTTAGTCCAGGCAGTTTGTGGGGGTTACAGATAGTGTGACATGAACCCAAGATCCCAATTGAGGTCGTCCTCATGTGTGCAGAACTTGGCTATCAGTCTCTGCTCAGTGACTCTGCGCTGTCGTTTGTCATGAAGGCTACCTTGGAGAACGCTTACCCAAAGATCGGCGTTGAGGAATGCAGGGACCTAGGAGTACAAGTACATGGTTCATTGAAAGCAATGCCACAGGTGGAAAGGATATTGAAAGAGGTGTTTAGCACGCTGGCCTTCGTCAGACAGGGCATTGAGTATAGGAGTTGGGACATTATGTTCCAGTCGTACAAGTCGTTGGTGAGGCTGCACTTGGAGTACTGTGTACAGTTTTGGTCACCCTAATATAGGGAAAGACTTTGATAAACTGGAAAGAACGTAGAGAATATTTACGAGGATGTTGCCAGGACTCGTGGGCCTGAGTTTATAAGGAGAGGTTGGTCAGGCTAGGACTTTATTCCTTGGAACGTAAGAGAATGAGGGGTGACCTTATTGAGATGTATAAAATGCACACAACCTTTTTCCCAGGGAAGGGGAATTGAAAACTAGAGGGCTGAGGTTTCTGGTGAGAGTGGAAAGATTTAAAAGGGTCCGGAGGGAAAACTTCATGCAGAGGATGGTACGTATATGAAATACAAAGAACAAAGTAAATTACAGCATAGGATCAGGCCCTTCGGCCCTCCAAGCTTGCACCGACCATGCTGCCCGACTTAACTAAAACTCCCTACCCTTCCGGAGACCATATCCCTCTATTTCCACCCTATTCGTGTACTTGTCAAGACGCCCCTTAAAAGTCACAACCATATCTGCGCCCACCATCTCCCCCGGCAACAAATTCCAGGTACCCACTACTCTCATAGAACAGAACATAGAACATTACAGCGCAGTACAGGCCCTTCGGCCCTCGATGTTGCGCCGACCAGTGGAACCAATCTAATGACCCTCTAACCTGAACTATTCCAGTGTTATCCATATGCCTATCCACTCACCATTTGAACACCTTAACGTTGACGAGTCCACAACTGCTGCAGGCAGGGCATTCCACGACCTTACTACCCTCTGAGTAAAGAACCTACCTCTGACATCCGTCCTATAGTTACCACCCCTTAATTTAAAGCTATGTCCCCTCGTGTTAGCCATCACCATCCGAGGAAAAAGGCTCTCACTGTCCACCCTATCTAAACCTCTGATCATCTTGTATGCCTCAATTAGGTCACCTCTTAACCTTCTACTCTCTAATGAAAATAACCTCAAGTCCCTCAGCCTTTCCTCATAAGACCTTCCCACCATACCAGGCAACATCCTGGTAAACCTCCTCTTCACTCTTTCCAATGCCTCCACATCCTTCTTATAATGCGGCGACAAGAACTGTACGCAATACTCCAAGTGCAGCCACACCAGAGTTTTGTACAGTTGCAACATGACCTCATGGCTCTGAAATTCAATCCCTCTACCAATAAAAGCTAACACACCGTACGCCTTCTTAACAACCTTATCAACCTGGGCCTCTCTGTGTAAAAAATCTGCCTCGTACATTTCCTTTAAACCTTGCCCCTCGTACCTTAAATCTATGCCCCCTATCAATTGACTCTTCCATCCTGGGACAAAGCTTCTGACTGTCCACCCTGTCCATGCCTCTCATAATCTTGTCGACTTCTATCAGGTCTCCCCTCAACCTCTGTCGCTCCAGTGAGAACAAACAAAGTTTCTCCAACCTCTCCTCATAGCTAATGCCTTCCATACCAGGCAACATCCTGGTAAATCTTTTCTGTACCCTCTCCAAATCCTTCAGATTCTTTTGGTAGTGTAGTGACTAGAATTGAACGCTATATTCCAAGTGCGGCCTAACTAAGGTCCTGTACAGCTGCGACATGACTTGCCAATTTTTAAACCCAATGCCCCAGCCGGTGAAGGCAAGCATGCCATATGCCTTCTTGACTACCTTCTTCACCTGCATTGCCACTTTCAGTGACCTGTCTATCTGTACACCCAGATCCCTTTGCCTATCAATATTCTTAAGAGTTCTGCCATTTACTGTTTGGTTGCCAGAGAAAGAGCCTGTTTTCATAGAACATTACAGCGCAGTGCAGGCCCTTCGGCCCTTGATGTTGCACTGACCAGTGGAACCAATCTAATCATCCTCTAACCTAAACTATTCCAATGTTATCCATGTGCCTATCCACTGTCCATTTGAACGCCCTTAAAGTTGGCGAGTCCACAACTGCTGCAGGCAGGGCATTCCACGCCCTTACTATCCTCTGAGTAAAGAACCTACGTCTGACATCTGTCCTATAACTACCACCCCTTAATTTAAAGCTATGTCCCCTTGTGTTAGCTATCACTGTCCAAGGAAAAAGGCTCTCACTGTCCACCCTATCTAACCCTCTGATCATCTTGTATGCCTCAATTAGGTCACCTCATAACCTTCTCTCGAATGAAAATAACCTCAAGTCCCTCAGCCTTTCCTCATAAGACCTTCCCATCATACCAGGCAACATCCTGGTAAACCTCCTCTGCACCCTTTCCAATGCCTCCACATCCTTCTTGTAATGCAGCAATTTCATGCTGTGTTGCTCTATGACTCAATGACCCTAAGGATATGTTGGTAGGGTTGAAGACGGCTGGTGGAATTTTAGACAGCAGCATGAACTAGTTATGCCAAATGTTTCAGTGCTCTTGAAAGTTGGTATCGAATCTGCTTGTAACAACATTTCAGACAATGCATTCCAGGTTATCGTATCTTGCATAAAAACAAATTCTCCACATCTCTGCATGTATTGTCAAGTATCTCCTGATACCAGGTTTTATTTTGGATTGCTATTTTTCAAGTTTTTTTTGGTCTTGTTTTCTGCAGGAAGCACAGTGGAGAGAAACCATACGTGTGTGACAGGTGTGGGCAGCGTTTTGCCCAGGCCAGCACACTTACATACCATGTCCGTCGTCACACGGGAGAGAAACCTTACATCTGTGACACATGTGGAAAGGCATTTGCTGTCTCCAGCTCCCTCATCACACACGCACGGAAACATACTGGTAAGATCTGTGCATTGCAAAGCTCCATATTAACACCAAGTTAAAAATTGAATTAGGTTTGATGATGAATTAATCTGGTTATTTACTGTTCATTGAATAGAAAAGCTGGTTTCTTAGACATATATCCCACAGTTCCTCATTCTTGGTTAACCCTATGACTATCAGCAGTACTGGTATATGTTCACTGCCATTTCCTTCACAGTTTCCATCGAGGTAGGTCTCCTGAGCAGAATCATTAGTGCTTAAAGCTCCAGCTGTTTAGTTAGATACCCACTGGATGTATGATAAGTGATGGATGGGGAGACTGTCTGCGGGTGAGGTTTTGGTGGGAATGGAGAGGTGGAATGCTGGGGGTGGCATGACTCAGAGGGAGTGAGGGGGAGGTTTTGATGGGAGTGGGGTGACTTTCAGGTAGGTATGGTGGGAGTGGGATGACTTGGGGAATGAGGGAGGTTTTGGTGGGCGTGGGGTGACTCTTGGGGAGGCGGCAGGTGGCTCTTCGGGGGTGATGGTTGCTGGTGTCTGCACAATTGTGCTGAGATGATCATTTGCCTACAGGAGGTGAACAAGTCTTCAGCAATCTGATTTTTGTTTCTCGTACCTCATACTGCAGAATGCTTTCAGATATTTTTAGATCCTAATTTGTGGGCTGTGGAAACCGGAATAATTATTTTCTGCATTTTGCAGCGATCAGGGACAGTTTTGTGATTGTCTGGTCTCTGCCCAGGGCTATTGAAAGGTAGAACAAGTCTGAGTACTCCTTCTTTGTATGGCACAGCAGGTTCCCCCCCCGTCCCCAGCCTCCTTTCACCTATCCCCAGTGGGTTCCCCTCATTCCCCACAGCATATCTTTAGAGTATGACCCTTGGTTCTGCACTCTCCCACCATTTGGAACATCTTTTCTGCATCAACCTGTGTAGTCCTGTTAGAATTTTATAAGCTTCTATGAGATCCACCCTCATTTTTTAAACTTCAGTGAATGTAATCCTTACTGACTCGGTCACTCCTCATACGTCAGTCCTGCCATTCTAGGAATCAATCTGGTAAATCTTTGCTGTACTCCCTCTATAGCAAGAATATCTTTCCTCAGATAAGGACACCAAGACTGCACACAATTCTCCGAGTGTGGCCTCACCAAGGCCTTGTGTAATTGCAGCAAAATATCCCTGCTCCTGTACTCGAAGCCTCTTGCTATGAAAACCAACATGCCATTTGTCGTCTTTACCGCTTGCATGCTTACCTTCAGCAACTGGTGTACGAGGACACCCAGGTCTCTTTGCACATTCCTCTCTCTTAATTTATAGCCATTCAGATAATCTGCCTCTCTATTTCTTTGCTTTCAAAGTGGATAATATCATATTGGTGATAAGCCCTCCAGAATCCGTGGGGAATCACTGCTTGGTCCCCTGTGTGACGCGTTGAGTAGCAGTTCCCATGGTAACAGGCAATGGCTCACTCAACTGATACTCATTACTGAAAGGTTTTATAAGACAGACCCATGACTGGGCCTGCTGAACTGTAGTCCCAGTCAGAAGTCTCACAGCACCAGGTTAAAGTCCAACAGGTTTATTTTGTAGCAAATGCCACTAGCGTTTGGAACTTGCTGTTCCTTCATCAGCTGGATGGGAGTTCTGATCACAAACAGGGCATATAAAGACACAAACTCAATTTACATGAATAATGATTGAAATGTGAGCCTTTTCAGCTAATCAAGTCTTAAAGGTACAGACAGTGTGAGTGGAGAGAGCATAAAGCACAGGTTAAAAAGAAGTGTATTGTTTACAAACAGGAAAGTTAGTGAGATTTTGCAAGTCCAGGCAAGTTGTGGGAGTTCCAGATAGTGTGACATGGTTGAGGCCATGCTCATGAGTGCAGAACTTGGCTATCAGTCTCTGCTCACCGACTCTGTGCTGTCCTGTGTCGTGAAGGCCGCCATAGAGAATGCTTACCCAAGGATCAGAGGCCAAGTGCCAGTGAGCGCTGAAAAGTTCCCCAACAGGAAGAGAACAGTTTTGCCTGGTGATTGTCGAGCGATGTTCATCCATCCGTTGTCGTAGCGTCTGCATGGTCTCCCCAATGTACCATGCCTCGGGACATCCTTTCCTGCAGCGTATCAGGTAGACAATGTTGGCCGAGTTGCAAAAGTATGTACCGTGTACCTATTGGTTGGTGTTCTCACCTGAGATGATGGCATCTGTGTCAATGATCCAGCACGTCTTGCAGAGATTGCTGTGGCAGGATTGTGTGCTGCCATGGTCACTGTTCTCCTGAAGGCTGGGTAGTTTGCAGGCAATGGTCTGTTTGAGGTTGTGCGGTTGTTTGAAGGCAAGAAGTGGGGGTGTGGAGATGGCCTTGGCGAGATGTTCGTCTTCATCAATGACAAGTTGAAGGTTCCGGAGACGATGTTGTAGCCTCTCTGGGGAAATACTGGACGATGAAGGGTATTCTGTCCACCCTGTCCCAAATTTGTTTTCTAACGAGGTCAGTGCGCTTTTTGGCTGTGGCACATTGGAACGGTCAATTGATGAGTCGAGCGAGTTCCTACAGAAACTCAGCACGCGTGGAGCAGTTGAACCAGGAGCACTCTTCATCACAATGGATGTCTCGGCACTCTACACCAGCATCCCCCAGGACGATGGCATTGCTGCAACTGCCTCAGTACTCAGCGTCACAACTGCCAGTTTCCAGATGCAATTTTACAACTTATCCGCTTCGTCCTGGACCACAATGTCTTCACCTTCAATAACTAGTTCTTCATCCAGACACATAGAACAGCCGTGGGGACTGAATTCGTACCTCAATATGCCAACATCTTCATTCACAGGCTCGAACAAGACTTCTTCACCGCACAGGACCTTCAACCAATGCTATACACTAGATACATCGATGACATTTTCTTCCTTTGGACTCATGGTGAATAATCACTGAAACAACTATATGATGACATCTACAAGTTCCATCCCACTATCAGACTCATCATGGACTGCTGTCCGGAATCAGTTACATTCTTGGACATGCACCTCCATTAAGGACGGTCACCTCAGCACCTCACTGTACCGCAAGCCCCGGATAACTTCACGATGCTCCACTTCTCCAGCTTCCACCCTCGACATGTTAAAGAAGCCATCCCCTTCGGACAAGCCCTATACATAGGATCTGCTCAGATGAGGAGGATATCAACAGACACCTCCAGATGCTGAAAGATGCCCTCGTGAGAACAGGATCTGACGCTCGACTTATCGGTCAACAGTTCTGATGCACCACAGCGAAAACCGCACCGACCTCCTCAGAAGACAAACACGGTAGACAGAGTACCCTTTGTCGTCCAGTACTTCCCCGGAGCGGAGAGGCTATGACATCTTCTCCAGAGCCTTCAACATGTCATTGATGAAGAAGAACATCTCACCAAGGTCATCCCCACATCCACACTTCTTGCCTTCAAACAACCGCACAACCTCAAACAGATCATTATCTGCAACAAACTACCCAGCCTTCAGGAGAACGGTGGACATAGCAGCACACAACCCTGGCACAGCAACCTCTGCAAGACGTGCCGGATCATAGACAAGGATGCCATCACTTCACGTGAGAACACCATCCACTAGGCACACGGTACATACTCTTGCAACTCGGTCAATGCTGTCTACCTAATACGCTGCAGGAAAGGATGTCCCGAAGCATGGTACATTGGGGAAACCATGCAGACGCTATGTCAACGGATGAATGAACACTGCTTGACAGTCACCAGGCAAAACTGTTCTCTTCCTGTTGGGGAACACTTCAGCGGTCATGGGCATTCGGCCTCTGATCTTCAGGTAAGCGTTCTCCGTGGCAGTCTTCACAACACCAGACAGTGCAGAGTTGGTGAGCAGAGACTGATAGCCGAGTTCCGCATACATGAGGACGGCCTCAACCGGGATCTTGAGTTCATGTCACACTATCTGTAACCCCCCACAACTTGCCTGGACCTGCAAAATCTCACTAACTTTTCTGTCTAGAAACAATACACATCTTTTTAACTTGTGCTCAATGTTCTTTCCACTCACATTGTCTGCATCTTTAAGACTTGATTATCTGTAAAGACTCATATGCTAATCATTATTCTGTAAATTGAGTTTGTATCTTTCTATGTCCTGTTTGTGATCAGAACTCCCACCCACCTGATAAAAGAACAGCTAGTTCCGAAAGCTAGTGGCATTTGCTTAAAAATAAACCTGTTGGATTTAACCTGGTGTTCTGAGATTTCTTACTGTGTTTGCCCCAATCCAATGCCGGCATCTCCTCATCACAACTGTAGTCCCAGACAGGGACCACTTTGTGTGTACCGCAGTAGTGGTTTTACTTTGTTTTCTGTAATTATCTATGTTACTTTCCAGTCGGGCTTCCTGGGTTAATACATTGATGACTAGGAACAACAAATATTTTGGACTGCCTTGCCTTTCAATGATCTCAGTAAGATAGTGCCGGGGGAATATTGAAAATGCTACTGTTTGGAAACTTATGATGCAGGTGTGGAGGATTGGGTCCGAGTACTCCGAAAGAATGAAATACTACTTCCAGGAAAACAGGATAGAAGGGGAACAACTGGCAAAAAATCATCCTTCTGATCGCTTGTTGGACCCCAACTTTCAGCCTTGGATTCAAAATCTTTCAACAAATTGATAGATATGGTTTTGGACCACTACAACCCTAAACCATCTGTTATGTTGTAACGCTACAGGTTTAACACCGGCAACTAGTCTCCCTGGGGAACCAATCATTGAATTCTTGACAAGACTGTGTGAATTGACTGAACACTGAGTATGGGACAGCACTTCCTGAAATAGAACATAGAACACTCGAGCCCAAACGAGCCCTTCGGCCCACAAGTTGCGCCGATCGCATCTATACCGACCAAGCCATCGAACTATCTGTAACTTCCAATCCCATTAGATCCCATACACTCATCCAGAAGTCTTTTAAAAGACCCCAGCAAGTTCGCCTCTACCACCACCGACGGCAGCCGATTCCACTCACTCACCACCCTCTGAGTGAAAAACTTACCCCTGACATCTCCTCTGTACCTGCTTCCCAGCACCTTAAACCTGTGTCCTCTCGTAGCGACCATTTCAGCCCTGGGAAATAGCCTCTGAGAATCCACCCTATCTATTCCTCTCAACATTTTATAAACCTCTATCAGGTCGCCTCTCAACCTTCGTCTCTCCAGGGAGAAGAGACCTGGCTCCCTCAACCTATCTTCATAAGGTATGCCTCCCAACCCAGGCAACATCCTTGTAAATTTCCTCTGCACCCTCTCAATAGCTTCCACATCTTTCCTGTAGTGAGGCGACCAAAAGTGTGCACAGGACTCGAAGTGGGGTCTGACAAGGATCTTATAAAGTTTGCGGCATTACCTCCCGACTCCTAAACTCAATCCCTCGATTAATGAAGGCCAGTGCACCATACGCTTTCTTGACCACGTCCTCCACCTGCGAGGCCGACTTAAGAGTCCTCTGGACACGGACCCCAAGATCCTTCTGCTCCTCAACACTGCTAAGACTCCTACCCTTGATATTGTACTCCTTCATCCCATTGGTCCTGCCAAAATGGACCACTACACATTTATCTGCGTTGAAGTCCATCTGCCACTTCTCTGCCCAGTCTTGCATCCTATCTATTGTTACGCTGCAACTTCTGACATCCCTCCAGACTATCCACAACACCACCAACCTTCGTATTGTCGGGAAACTTACTTACCCATCCCTCCACTTCCTCATCCAGGTCATTTATGAAAATGACAAACAGCAGGGGTCCTAGAACAGATCCCTGGACCACTCCACTCCATGCAGAAAAAGACCCATCCACAACCACTCTCTGCCTTCTGCAGGCAAGCCAGTTCTGGATCCACAAGGCCAAAGCCCCTTGGATACCATGCCCTCTCACCTTCTCAAGAAGTCTTGCATGGGGGGCCTTATCAAACGTCTTGCTGAAGTCCATGTAAACCACATCCACCGCTCTTCCTTCGTCAATGTGTTCAGTCACATTTTCAAAGAATTCAACCAGGCTCGTAAGGCATGACCTGCCCTTGACAAAGCTGTGCTGACTATTTCTGATCATACTAAACTTCTCTAAATGCTCATAAATCTTGTCCCTCAGAATCTTCTCCATCAACTTACCAACCACTGAGGTCATACTCACCAGTCCGTAATTTCCTGGGCTATCCCTGTTCCCTTTCTTGAAAATAGGAACCACATCCGCAATCCTCTGGAACCTCTCCCATCTCCATCGACGATGCAAAGATCATCGCCGGGGCTCTGCAATCTCTTCTTTCACCTCCCACAGTAACCTGGGGTACATCCCACCCGGTCCTGTTGACTTAACTATCTTGATAGAATTTAAAAGTTCCAACACTTCGTCTTTCTTAACATCCACATATTCAATCCTTTCAGTCTGCCGCAAACCTGTAGTACAACCTCCCAGATCACTTTCCACCGTGAATACCGAGGCAAAGTACTTATTAAGCACCTCTGCCATTTCTTCCGGTTCCACACAAACTTTTCCCCCTTCACCTTTTATAGGTCCTATCCCTTCTCTTCTCATCCTTTTACTTTTCACATATTTGTAGAACGCCTTGGGATTCTCCTTAATCTTACCCGCCAAGGCCTTCTCATGTCCCCTTCTGGCTCTCCTGATTTCCTTTTTAAGCTTTTTTCTACAAGCCTTATACTCCTCTAGATCCTTAACATCTCTTAGCTCTCTGAACCTTTTATACACCTTTCTTTTCTTCCTGACGAGGTTCATCACAACCTTTGTGCACCACGGTTCCCGCGACCTACCAAAACCTTGTCTCATCGGAACGTTGTTGTGCAGAGCTCCAGTCAAACATTCCTTGAAAATCCACCACCTTCCTCCAGTACTTTTCCCCAAGAACAACACCTTTCAGTTTACTCGTCCAATTATCTGCCTGATATCTTCATATTTCCCATTACTCCAGATAAACACCTTCCTAGCCTGCCTGATCCTATCTGTTTCCAAATGTTTGCGATCATTTAGTACGTGAAATCAGTAGCATTGTGACCCAAAGGAAGCTACTGACTGAACTAACTCTGGACCACAAGAAAACCATAGAATTGACCCTTTCCCATGAAGGGGCCCAGGAGCCTCAAGGGTACTCGGATTGTACAAACCGCTATGCTGCAGAATCAAATCCTCAGCGGATAATACTCACATTTCCAATTGCTGCCAAAAAAGGGTGATTGGAGTTAGAAGCAACAAGATTCCAGAACTAGATGGGAAGTCTCTTCACCACATATGAGGAACGAGCACATCCATGCTGCATTTGTAGTCATAGGGTTGACCCAGACAAGACTACCGAAACAGGCAAAACACTGCCAGGCTGATAGGCAAAGCCACCTCAGGACAGGGTCTTGCAAATAAATCTGCCTGTACAGTGGATTTTCTGCAGCCAGCCCAAGTGGCTCTAATTAAAATTCCAGGGAAATAGCCACGCCCTAGATAAGGATGTGGACACAGGAGGCACTGTATTTATTATTGGGGAGCAAAGGTCTTATGAGGAAAGGCTGAGGGACTTGAGGTTATTTTCTTTGGAGAGAAGAAGGTTAAGAGGTGACCTGATTGAGGCATACAAGATGATCAAAGGATTGGATAGGGTGGACAGTGAGAGCCTTTTACGTCGGATGCTGATGGCTAACACAAGGGGACATAGCTTTAAATTAAGGGGTGGTAATTATAGGACGATGTCAGAGGTAGGTTCTTTACTCAGAGGGTGGTAAGGTCGTGGAATGCCCTGCCTGCAGCAGTTGTGGACTCGCCAACTTTAAGGGCGTTCAAATGGTGAGTGGATAGGCATATGGATAACATTGGAATAGTTCAGGTTAGAGGGTCATTAGATTGGTTCCACTGTTCGGCGCAATATCGAGGGCCGAAGGGCTGTAATGTTCTATGTTCTAAGTTTTAGGTGACACCAATTGGGCATCTTGCCTTCAAGCCTGTGAGACACCAAGGCTCGATTGGTCATGTACACAAGGAAACCGTTGAGTATTGTTGGGATCAATGTATCCCCAATTACGTATGGACAACAGACAGCCCAACTACCCCTGATGGTGCAAGGAGCAGGGGCCCAGCCTTTTGGGAAGGGACTGGCTACAGAAGATCCATCTGGATTAGCAACAGATCTTTAAAGTGGCGATTAATACAAAGTCATTGGGAAGCATCCTGAAATGTCCCAAGAAAGCCTCAGGAAGATTCGAGGCTTGAGGACCAAGACCTGCATGGGCCCAGAGGCCCGACCTAAATAATTCAAGGCATGACTGGTCCCCGAAGTCCTACGTGCCAAGTAGAAGCCAAGTTGGAATGTCTAGAGGTACATGGCATTTTATGCCATGTACAATTTGCTGAATGAGCCATGCCAGTAGTCCCAGTTTTAAAACCTGACAACTCAGTCTGTTTCTGGAGATTATAAGTTGATTGTCAGAAACTCATGCTTAGACAGATAACCATGCCACACATCAAAGACTTGTGTGTGAAGTTGGCTGGGATCACATTTTCCAAATCAGACATGAACCATGCTTCCCTCCAGTTGGAGCTTGAGGTGTCACCCAGGAAGCATGCCCCTATAAATATTCAGAAAGGACTTGATGAATATACTCGCTTGCCCTCCCGGGTGTCTTTCGTTTGTGTCAAAGGCTACTGGACAATGTCCTTCTTGGGGTGCCCAGAGTGGCAGTCTATCTGGATGATGTTTTAATCTCAGGAACGACTGCAAAGGAACATTTGAAGGGTTTGGAGGAGGTCTTACAACATTTCGCTAGTGGAGTGCCGCAGGGATCAGTGCTGGGGCCTCAACTGGAGTACTGTGTGCCGTTTACTGGAGAAGGGGGCTGAGTGTAGGGTAACAAAATTTGCTGATGACACTAAGATGAGTGGAAAAGCGAATTGCGTGGAGGGCGTGGAAAGTCTGCAGAGAGATCTGGATAGGCTGAGTGAGTGGGCGAGGACCTGGCAGATGGAGTATAACGTTAGCAAATGTAAAGTTATCCGCTTTTGAAGAAATAATAGTTTTGGTCCCCTTATTTGCAAGAGGATATATTGGCCTTGGAGGGAGTACAGTGAACGTTCACCAGACTGATACCGGAGATGAGGGGGTTAGCTTATGAAGAGAGATTGAATAGACTGGGCCTGTACTCGTTAGAGTTTAGAAGGCTGAGGGGGGATCTTATAGAGACTTACGAGATAATGAAGGGGATGGATAGGGTAGAGGTAGAGAGATTCTTCCCGCTTAGAAAGGATAGCAGAACCGGAGGGCACAGCCTCAAAATAAGGGGGTTGGTGGGGGGGGTGCAGTTTAGAATGGAGTTCAGGAGGAACTTCTTCACTCAAAGGGTGGTCAGTCTCTGGAATTCTCTGCCCATTGAAGTGGTGGAGGCTACCTCGTTGAATATATTTAAGTCACGGGTAGATAGATTTCTGATAGACAAGGGAATTAAGGGTTATGGGGAGAAAGTGGGAAAGTGGAACTGATCCACTTCAGATCAGCCATAATCTTATTGAATAGCGGGGCAGGTTTGAAGGGCTAGATGGCCTACTCCTATTTCTTATGTTCTTATGCTCATTTGAAAAGGGAAAAATGTGTTCCAGGTCAATGAGGTAGCGTGCCTCAAGTACAGAATTGACCAGAATGGATTACACCCTGCCAAAGAGAAGGTGAAGGCCCTAAAACAGGCTCCAACTTCAAGGAACACAGCAGAGTTGAAGTCTTTCCTTGGTCTCATAAATGATTATGGGAAATTCGTACTGAATTTGGTGACTCATAAGAACATAAGAACATAAGAACATAAGAAATAGGAGCAGGAGTAGGCCATCTGGCCCTTCGAGCCTGCCCCGCCATTCAATAAGATCATGGCTGATCTGTCGTGGCTCAGTTCCACTTTCCCGCCCTCTCCCCATAACCCTTAATCCCCTCTCTTATCAAAAACCCATCAACCCGCTTCTTAAAAATATTTAGTGAGGCAGCCTCCACCACTTCAACGGGCAGAGAATTCCAGAGATTCACCACCCTTTGAGTGAAGAAGTTCCTCCTCAACTCCGTTCTGAACTGCCCCCCCTTTATCTTGAGGCTGTGCCCCCTAGTCCTACTGTCTTTTTTGAGCGGGAAGAGTCTTTCCACCTCTATCCTATCCATCCCATTCATCATCTTATACGTCTCAATGACCCACTGGCATTCCTCAATGTACTGTTTAAAAAAGATCAGAAATGGGCATGGCAAAAGCCACAAGAGAAGCATAGAACATAGTACAGTACAGCACAGTACAGGCCCTTCGGCCCTCAAAGTTGTGCTGACATATGTCCAAACCCAAGATCAAGCTATTCCACTCCTTATCATTCTGGTGTGCTCCATGGCCTTGCCAGTAACCACTTGAAAGTTCCTGAAGTGCCTGACTCCACTATTACAGCAGGCAGTGCATTCCGCACCCCAACCACTCTCTGAGTAAAGAATGTACCTCAGACATCCCTCCTATACCTCCCACCATGAACTTTATAGTTATGCCCCCTAGTAACAACTACATCCACCTGAGGAAATACTCTCTGCACATCCACTCTATCGATCCCTCTCATCACCTTATAAACCTCTGATAAGTCACCTCTCATCCTCCTCTGCTCTAAAGAGAAAAGCCTCAACCTTTCCTCATAAGACCTACTCTTCAAACCAGGCAGCATCCTGGTAAATCTCCTCTGCACTCTCTCCGATGCTTCCACATCCTTGTTACAGTGAGGTGACCAGAACTGCACACAATATTCCAAATGTGGTCTCACCAAGGTCTGGTACAGTTGCAGCATAACCCCACAGCTCTTAAACTCAAGCCCCCTGTTAATAAACACTAACACACTATAAGCCACCTTCATGGCTCTATCCACTTGAGTGGCAACCTTCAGAAATCTGTGGATATGAACCCCAAGATCTCTCTGTTCCTCCACGTTCCTCAGAACCCTGCCGTTGACCCTGTAATCCGCATTCAAGTTTGTCCTACCAAAATGAATCACCTCGCACTTATCAGGGTTACACTCCATCTGCCACTTTACGGTGCAGCTCTGCATCCTATCAATGTCTCTTGCAACCTACAAGAGCCCTCCACCTCATCAACTACTCCACCAATCTTGGTGTCATCAGTAAATTTACCGACCCACCCTTCAGCCCCCTCTTCCAAGTTATTGATAAAAATCACAAATAGCAGAGGACCCAGCATTGACCCCTGTGGTACACCGCTGGTAACTGGCCTGCAGTCTGAAAATTTTCCTTCCCCTCCCACCCTCTGTCTTCTATGAGACAGCCAGTTACTTATCCAATTGACCAAATTTCCTTCTATCCCACACTTCACTTTCTTCGTGAGCCTACCATGGGGAACCTTATCAAACGCCTTACTAAAATCCATGTATACAATATCAACTGCTCTACCTTCGTCTACACACTCAGTTACCTCCTCAAAGAATTCAATCAAATTTGTGAGGCAGGACTTACCCTTCATGAAACCATGCTGACTATCCCGGATTAAGCTGCATCTTTCCAAATGGTCATAAATCCTGTCTCTCAGGATCCTTTCCATTAACTTACCAAACACCGAAGTAAGACTAACTGGCCTATAATTACCAGGGTCATTCCTATTTCCTTTCTTGAAGAGAGGAACAACATTCGCCATTCTCTAGTCCTCTGGACAATCACCATGGACAGTGAGGACCAAAAGATCAAAGTCAAAGGCTCCACAATCTCATCTCTTGCCTCCCAAAGTATCCTAGGATGTATCCCATCTGGCCCAGGGGACTTATCAACCTTCAGGTTTTTCAACATCAAACAACAATTGCTGTTAACAAAAATACTAGCCCGTTACGTTGCCTGAGACTACTGATTGTAACCTGCGATGCCCCAGCAGCCTGCCTGTCTTCTCTGAAGATGGATGAAGTCGTCATGTCTCTGAACTTTTCATAGAATTTCATAGAATCCTTCAGAGCAGAAAGAGGCCCTTTGGCCCATTGAGTCTGCACCGAACACAATCCCACCCAGGCCCTACCCCCATATCCCGACATATTATACCCACTAATCTCTCTAACCTACACCTCTCTGGACACTAAGGGGCAATTTCTTAGCATGGCCAATCAACCTAACCCGCACATCTTTGGACTGTGGGAGGAAAAGGCGGGGAATTATAGGCCGGTTAGTTTAACGTCTGTGGTAGGTAAAATGTTAGAATCCGTCATTAAGGAGGAAATTGCGAGGCATCTTGAAGGGAATTGCTTGATAGGGCGGACGCAACACGGTTTCATTAAAGGGAAGTCGTGTCTGATAAATTTACTGGAGTTCTATGAGGATGTGTCTAGGGCAGTGGATAGAGGAGAGCCGGTGGATGTGGTCTTTCTGGATTTTCAGAAGGCGTTTGACAAGGTACCTCACAAGAGGTTATTGCAGAAGGTCAGGGGACATGGAGTTGGGGGTAGGGTGTTAGCGTGGATAGAGGATTGGTTGTCAAATAGGAGGCAGAGAGTGGGGGTCAATGGGTGCTATTCGGATTGGCGGTTGGTGACTAGTGGGGTGCCCCAGGGGTCGGTGCTGGGGCCTCAGCTATTTACCATTTATATAGATGATCTGGAGGAGGGAACCGAGTGCAGGGTGTCGAAATTTGCTGATGACACCAAGATTGGGGGAAAGGCAAATTGTGCGGAGGGTGTGGAGAGTCTGCAGAAGGATCTAGATAGGCTGGGCGAATGGGCCAGGAAATGGCAAATGGAATTTAATGTTGGCAAGTGTGAGGTGGTCCACTTTGGTAGGAAGAATGGTAGGAAGGACTATTACTTACGTGGCGAAAAACTGCAGCAGGCGACGGTGCAGAGGGACCTCGGGGTCCTTGTGCATGAGTCGCAAAAACCCAGCTTGCAGGTGCAGCAGGTGGTCAGGAAGGCGAATGGGATGCTGGCCTTCATAGCGAGGGAGATTGAATATAAAAGTAGGGAGGTCTTGCTGCAGCTGTATAGGGCATTGGTGAGGCCGCAGCTGGAGTACTGTGTGCAGTTTTGGGCGCCGCACCTGCGCAAGGATATTTTGGCCCTGGAGGGAGTGCAGAGGAGGTTTACTAGGCTGATACCGGAGTTGAGGGGATTGAGCTATGAGGAGAGGCTGAATAAACTAGGCTTGTACTCGTTAGAGTTTAGAAGAATGAGGGGAGATCTCATTGAGACGTATAAGATGATGAATGGGATGGATAGGATAGAGGTGGAGAGACTCTTCCTGCTCAAAAAAGACAGTAGGACTAGGGGGCACAGCCTCAAGATAAAGGGGAGGCGGTTTAGAACGGAGTTGAGGAGGAACTTCTTCACTCAAAGGGTGGTGAATCTCTGGAATTCTCTGCCCGTTGAAGTGGTGGAGGCTGCCTCGCTAAATATTTTTAAGAAGCGGGTTGATGGGTTCTTGATAAGAGAGGGGATTAAGGGTTATGGGGAGAGGGCGGGAAAGTGGAACTGAGCCACAACAGATCAGCCATGATCTTATTGAATGGCGGGGCAGGCTCGAAGGGCTAGATGGCCTACTCCTGCTCCTATTTCTTATGTTCTTAAACCGGAGTATCCGGAGGAAACCCACGCAGACACGAGGAGAACATGCAAACTCCACACAGACAGTGACCCGAGCCGGGAATCAAACCCAGGACCCTGGAGCTGTGAAGCAGCAGTGCTAACCACTGTGCTACCGTGCCGCACTTCTTAGACATTCTGCTAGTATCCACCAAGCAGATCCAGGCATGGACCATAGTTTGGCGAAATTCCGTTATCTGAAATGGTGGACCACAAAGGCATTCTATGGAGGATTTGAAACTTTATTTCTCAAAATAACAGGAGTTGAGTAGAGAAGGTGACATCATCTTGTGGGGAGCCGGGGTGGTTAGCAGCAACCGATACTTCAACAATTGCACAATGGCCACCCAGGAATTTCTAAGATGAAGATGCTTACAAGGAGCTATGCCTGGTGGCCTGACTAGGCATTGATATTGAAAACCTAGTGAAGCTGTGCAATATTTGCCACGAAAACGAGAAGATCCCACCTGCAGCCTCATGGCATCCTTGGGAATGGCCGGGGGGACCCTGGGTGCAAGTACATGCAGACTTTGCAGGGCCATTTACGGGCTTCACGTTTTTAATCCTCATCACCCATTCAGAATGGATCAGTATGCACTGAATAGCCTCTGCTACCTCTAACAGCACCACAGAGAAACTCTGTCAATCCTTCAGTATGTGTGACATACCCGAGATTCTCATAACAGACAACAAGACCCCATTTTACCAACACAGACTTTCATGTGTACGAACAGATAAGGCACATCTGCACAGCCTGGCTGAACGGGCGATCTGGATATTCAAAAGTGGCATGATGAAACAGACCACGGATTCCTTGGAAACAAAGCTGGCACATTTCTTTTTAAACTCTTGGGCTGTGCCGATGGGAATAGCTCCAGCAGAGGTGTTGATGGGCTGACACCTTCTGACTCAGCTTAGCCTGACGTTCCCAAATTTGGCCAGCAAAGGTGTGTTGATGCCCAGAAAAGGGGCTACGATGGTCAGAGACCACATAGTTTTTAAGCTGGGAAATACGGTCCACATGAGAAACCTCAGCCATGGCTCCCTGTGGATTCTGGGAGTTATTCTCTCAAAAACAGGACCGGTCTCGAGTAAGGTGCAAACCAAGGAGGAGACCTTCCAAAAACACATTGATCACCTCTGTCACAAGCAATCCTCCATGGAGACAAAGAGTTCTATGGACATTTCACTATTGGCATCCTTCACACCGGCCTATGAACAGGACATTCCGTCCACTAAACCTCAAGTTCGTCTTCAGGATGTTGATGATACTAACACGGAGACAGTGGTAGTGGAAATGCAGTCAGAGGTTGCCACTGAGGATGAGCCCCTGCAGTGGTTCTTTAGCACTATGAATGAAAGAGGCACTCACTGATCTGTTACATGCCGCATCCAGGTCCTACAAGATGAGACTATGGGTAATGAGACAGTGAAAGGAGCGAGAGGAATGATCAGACTCGAAGGGGAGGGTTGTGATAACCACCACAAGATCCATGGGGAGTCACTGATCTCTCTGTGGCACTCGTTTTATGAGTTCCCCTGATAACAATGGCTTGCCCAACTGTTTGAACCTTTTGTAAGGCAGACCCAAGACTGGGCCTGCAAAACTATTTGCCCCAGTCAGCGGGTTGTGTGTGTACAGCACGGTTTTACTTTGCATTCTGAAAATAAACTATGTTCCTTTCCAGTCAGGCTCCCTGAGTTGTTATAATATCGACTGTTGTACTGCATCTACCATGCATTTGCCCACTCTCTGCATCCTCATCACAGCTCACCCTCCCACACAGGATTCTGTCATCTGCAAATTTGGAGAAATTGGTTGGAATTCTCCCAAAAAGATTCTAACTGCTAAATTCATGTAAAAACTGCAGTAAATTCGCTACTTTTTTCAGTGCGACTTTCTCCCATGCTCTGTGCATCCCAGAGAGCCCTAGCATCAATCACGCTCAA
This sequence comes from Carcharhinus amblyrhynchos, assembly GCF_965287045.1. Classification (NCBI taxonomy): domain Eukaryota; kingdom Metazoa; phylum Chordata; class Chondrichthyes; order Carcharhiniformes; family Carcharhinidae; genus Carcharhinus; species Carcharhinus amblyrhynchos. The sequence goes on from NC_137326.1 coordinate 140,758,432, forward strand.
AATCAGGGGTGGGGCCTATTCCCGCCGGAGAGGCCACCAGCATAGCTGAGTGGGCCACTGCACATGTGCCGATTGGTTAGCGCCAAGATGCACGATAGCCCTACTGCGGGCATCCCAATTGCTGGCCAGCCCACAATTCCCGCATCGCTGGCTGTATGACCCTCCCCACCAGATCACTGGTCTCCCAGATGTGTACGGCTGGCTCCGCACCCTTGCATCTTGACTCTGCCCTCCCTCCACACTCCGATAGCCAGTGCCGATCAGCCCATTCCTCACTGTGCTCATGTTGCAACTGTACAAAACTCTGGTGCGGCCGCACTTGGAGTATTGTGTACAGTTCTGGTCCCCACTTAATAGGAAAGATGTGGAGGCTTTGGAGAGGGTGCAGAGGAGGTTTACCAGGATGTTGCCTGGTATGGAGGGGAGGTCCTATGAGGAGAGACTAAGGGATTTGAGGTTGTTTTCATTAGAAAGAAGGCGGCTACGAGGGGACCTTAGAACATAGAACACTACAGCACAAACAGGCCCTTCGGCCCACGAGTTGCGCCGATCACATCAACACCTACCAATCTATAGACCTATCTATAACCCCCAATCCCATAAAACCCCATATACTCATCCAGAAGTCTTTTAAAAGACCCCAGCGAGTTCGCCTCCACCACCACTGACGGCGGCCGATTCCATTCACTCACCACCATCTGAGTGAAAAACTTACCCCTAACATCACTTCTGTACTTTCCTCCCCGCACCTTAAATCTGTGTCCTCTCGTAGCGACCATTTCAACCCGGGGAAATAGCCTCTGAGAATCCACCCTATCTATTCCTCTCAACATTTTATATACTTCTATCAGGTCGCCTCTCAACCTTCGTCTCTCCAGGGAAAAGAGACCCAGCTCCCTCAACCTATCTTCATAAGGCATGCCTCCCAGTCCAGGCAACATCCTTGTAAATCTCCTCCGTACCCTTTCAATAGCTTCTACATCTTTCCTATAGTGAGGCGACCAGAACTGCGCACAGTACTCCAAATGAGGCCTGACAAGGGTCTTATAAAGTTGCAGCATTACCTCCCGACTCTTAAACTCAATCCCTCGATTAATGAAGGCCAGTACACCATACGCCTTCTTGACCACCTCTTCCACCTGCGAGGCCGATTTAAGAGTCCTGTGGACCCAGACCCCAAGATCCTTCTGCTCTTCAACACTACTAAGACTCCTGTCCTTGATAGTGTACTCGTTCATCCCGTTGGTTCTGCCAAAATGGACGACTACGCATTTATCCGCGTTGAAGTCCATCTGCCACTTCTCCGCCCAGTCCTGCATCCTATTTAAGTCCTGCTGCAACTTTTGCCATCCTTCCAGACCATCCACAACACCACCGACCTTCGTGTCATCAGCGAACTTACTTACCCATCCCTCCACTTCCTCATCCAGGTCATTTATGAAAATGACAAACAGCAAGGGTCCTAGAACAGATCCCTGGGGCACTCCACTGGTGACTGACCTCCATTCAGAAAAAGACCCATCCACAACCACTCTCTGCCTTCTGCAGGCAAGCCAGTTCTGGATCCACAAGGCCAAAGGCCCTTGGATCCCATGCCCTCTCACCTTCTCAAGAAGTCTTGCACGGGGGACCTTATCAAATGCCTTGCTGAAGTCCATGTACACTACGTCCACGGCACTTCCTACGTCAATGTGTTCAGTCACATTATCGAAGAACTCAACTAGGCTCTTAAGGCACGACCTGCCCTTGACAAATCCATGCTGACTATTCCTGATCATGTCAAACCTCTCCAAATGCTCGTAAATCTTGTCCCTCAGAAGCCTCTCCATCAGCTTGCCAACCACTGAGGTCAGACTCACCGGTCGGTAATTTCCCGGGCTATCTCTGTTCCCTTTCTTGAAAATAGGGACTACATCCGCAATCCTCCAATCTTCCGGAACCTCTCCCGTCTCCATTGACGACGCAAAGATCATCGCCAGGGGCTCTGCAATCACTTCCCTCGCCTCCCACAGTATCCTGGGGTACATCCCATCTGGTCCCGGCGACTTATCTATCTTGATAGAATTCAAAAGTTCTAACACATCCTCCACCTTAATATTCACAAACTCAATCTTTTCCATCTGCTGCAAATCCGTAGCAAAATCTCCCAGATCAGCTTCCACCATGAATACTGAGGCAAAGTCTTAATTAAGCACCTCTGCCATTTCTTCTGGTTCCACACAGACCTTTCCCCCTTCGCCTTTTATAGGTCCTATCCCTTCTCTTATCCTTTTACCTTTCACATATTTATAGAAGGCCTTGGGATTCTCCTTAATCTTACCCGCCAAGGTCTTCTCATGACCCCTTCTGGCTCTCCTAATTTCTGGCTCCCTTTTAAGCTCCTTATTGAAACATATAAGATGATTAGAGGTTTAGATAGGGTGGACAGTGATAGCCTTTTTCCTCGGATGGAGAAAGCTAGCACGAGGGGGCATAGCTTTAAATTAAGGGGTGGTAGTTATAGGACGGATGTCAGGGGTAGGTTCTTTATCCAGAGGGTGGTGAGGGATTGGAATGCCCTGCCTGCTGCAGTTGTAAATGCGCCTAGTTTGGGGGCGTTTAAGAGATCCGTGGATAGGTTTATGGATGGTAAGGGTTTGGTTTAGGTTAGAGGGTCGTTGTTTTTTAACTGGTCGGCGCAACATCGTGGGCCGAAGGGCCTGTTCTGCGCTGTTATGTTCTATGTACCCATGATCTCAACTGCAGCATGGCAGTGAGAACTTCCACCCCCACTGATCTCTTCACCTCAGACGGGGACCCCACTTGGAGTACTGTGCTCACTTCTGGTTGCCTCAATACAGGAAGGATGTGGAAGGCCCATAGAAAGGGTGCAGAGCAGATTTATGAGGATGTTGCCTGGATTGGGGAGCATGCCTTATGAGGATAGGTTGACGGAGCTTGGCCTTTTCTCCTTGGAGAGACGAAGGATGAGGGGTGACCTGATAGAGGTGTATAAGGTGTTGAGAGGTGTTGATCGAGTGGATGGCCAGAGGCTTTTTCCCAGGGCTGAAATGATCGCTACGAGAGGACACAGGTTTAAGATGCTGGGGAGTTGGTGCAGAGGAGATGTCAGGGGTAAGTTTTTCACTCAGAGTGGTGGGTGCATGGAATGGGGTGTCGGCAACAGTGGTGGAGGCGGATTTGTTAGGGTCTTCTAAGGGACTTTTAGATAAGTACATGGAACTTAGTAAGCTAGAGGGTTATAGGTAAACCTAGTAATCTCAAAGGTAGGGACATGTTCGACACAACTTTGTGGGCCAAAGGGCCTGTATAGTGCTGTAGTTTTTCTATGTTTCTCACCTGCTGGCAGTGCTGATGTCTGATGAGCAGTGCCAAGGCATCCCTTGGGCATTGCCACATTGCAGTTGGGCAGTACCAGGGCCAGGCTGAAACGGCCAGGCTGAAACAGCCAGGCTGACTGCCCAGAGGCCACCACCTTATCCCTGACCTCCTTGGCCCCCCTTCACTTCAGCGGGGTTGGGCTGCCAGCTCCCAATAAGTGGGGAGCTGTTGTAAACCCGATGGAGGGGAGACACCCCTGGAGATGGCAGGGGGAGGTGGGAGGCTAGCAGGCCTAGAAACTTTAGCCCTGAGCCTGCTAATGGGATATACATCCCAATTTTAACATTACAATCAGCTCCACACCGATTTCAGGCACGGAGCAGATAACACTGGAATTCCGGTGGCCGGAAATTGCAGAGGCTGTGATGCCCGCACACAGCTTCTGCTTATACTGCACTGCTCTAGCTGGGAGAATCGCCCCCATTATCTTTAATTCCCTCTTCTAAATCATTTATATATAGTGAATAGCTGGGGTCCTAGCGCCGATCCCTGCGGTACCCACTGGTCACTGCCTGCCCCTTGAAAAAAACCCAGTTCATTCCTTCTGATTCCCGTCCATCTCAACACACTACCCCCAATCCCCTGCATTTTAATTTTACACGCTAATCTTTTATGTGAGACCTTGTCGAAAACCTTCTGAAAGTCCAAACAATCCACTGGCTCCACCTCATCAGTTCTGCTATTTAAATCCTTAAAGAATTCCAATCAATTTGTTGAGCATGATTCCCTTTCCTAAATCTGTGCTGACTCTGTCCAATCCTGCCACTGTTTTCCAAGTGCTCTGCTAGAAAACCTATAATGGATTCCAGAATTTTTGCCTATGCTGACGTCAGGTTGACGGGTTTATAATTCCCTGTTTTCACTCTCCTTCCTTTTTAAATAGTGAGGTTACATTATCTGCCATCCAATCTGTAGGAACTGTTCCAGTGTCTAAAGAATCTTGGAATATGACCACCAATGGATTCACTATTTCTGGGGCCGCTTCCTGAAGTACTCTGGGTGTAAATTATCAGGCTCTGGGAATATGTTCTGTCCCACTGAGGGTAATATGCTCTTTCAGTGAGTTGGTGTGGACTTGATGGGCCAAATGCACTGTAGGGATTCTGTGTTTGCCTTTGGTGGTTTCCTGCAGTGCATCCTGGATGATACACACTGCTGCTTTTATGCATCCATGGTGGAGGGCGTTAATTTTAAAACTAATGGATTTGGTGCCGGTCAAGTGTGCTTCTTTATGCTGGATGGTGGTGAGCTTCTTGATTGTTGTTGGAACTGCACTTATCCTGGCAAATGAAGAGCATTCCATCATACTCCCGATTTGTGTCTTGTAGATGATGGGTAAGCTTTAGAAATCAGGAAGCGAGTTATTATCTGCAGAATTCCAAGCCTATGTCCTGCTCTTGTTGCCTCAGTATTTCTATGATCCAGTTGTGTTCAGAATACAGGGTTCTTCACTTCAACTCATTCTAAGTCTCCTAGTCCCAACCCCTGTATCTGGTCAAGTGTTGAAGCTAATAATGTTCTCCTGCTTGTACACTCAAATCCAGGGCCTCTGACTCAGTACCAAGAGTGCTACTGCCTGAACAAAGCTGACACTATTTCAATTGTTTTTTTAGTGTTTAATGCTACATCTTTTCAGAGAATCCCTACAGTGCAGAAACAGGCCATTTGGCCCATCGAGGCTGCATCAACTCTCCAACAGAGCATCCCACCCAGGCCCTGTCGCTGTAGCCCCATGTATTTACCCCACTAATCCCCCTAACCTACACAACCTACACTAAAGGGCAATTTAGCATGGCTAATCCACCTAACCCACATGGGAAGAAACCAGAGCACCCAGAGGAAACTCTCTCACACAGGGAGAATGTGCAAATTCCACACAGTCACCCGAGGCCAGAGTTGAAATTGTGTCCCTGGTGCTGTGAGGCAGCAGTGCTAACTACTGTGCCACCATGCCACATCTGAAGGATTCTAGATGCTGGTAGATGGTTGTTGAGACCTCAATCTCATTCCGTAATAAGTCAGATACTAACATTGATGATTTGAATTGATGAAAGTTGCCATAACTTTGACTAGTTTGTTTCACTCTGTCTTGTGCAGGTGAGAAACCATACAGCTGTCGGACATGTAATAAAAGTTTCATCTCTTCAGGAGAGCTGAATAAACACAGCCGATCACACACGGGTAAATGGCAGCATTGGGAAGGAATCTATGCTGGTCCTCATTTTTAAAGCTTTAGGAATAGTTGCTAACTTGATGGTCCAGTCATTAAATAGCATACCATTCACTGAGCGCACCTCCCCTCCTCCCCCAGGTAAAGATGGGTCAACATGGCTTTGTCAAGGGAGGTCATATCTGACAGATTTGTCAGAGTTCTTCTGAGGAGGTAACAAGGAAGTTAGATAAAGGAGAACCAGCGGACGTGATTTATTTAGTTTTCCAGAAGGCCTTTGACAAGGTTCTGCAGAGGAGACTGTTAAATAAGTTAAGTGCCCATGGTGTTATTGGTAAGATCTCGGCATGGATAGAGGATTGGCCGACTGGCAGAAGGCAGAGAGTGGGGATAAAGGGTCTTTTTCAGGATGGCAGCCGGTGACTAATGGTGTGCCTCAGGGGTCAGTGCTGAGACCGCAACTTTTCACAATATACATTAACGATTTGGAAGAAGGAACTAAAGATACTATTGCTAAGTTTACAGATGATACAAAGGTAGAGGGACAGGTGGTATTGAGGAAGTGGGGGGGCCTGCAGAAGGACAAGGACAGGTTAGGTGAGTGGGCAAAGAAGTGGCAGATGTGGAATACAATATGCAAAAGCGTGAGGTTATGCACTTTGGAAGGAGGAATGGAGGCATAGACTATTTTCTAAATGGGAAAATGCTTAGGAAATCAGAAACACAAAGGGACTTGGGAGTCAAATGCCCAAGATTCTCTTAAGGTTGATGTGCAGGTTCAGTCAGCAGTTAGGAACGCAATTGCAATGTTAGCATTCATATCGAGAGGTCTAGAATACAAGAAAAAGGATGTGCTTCTGAGGCTGTATAAAGCTCTGTTCAGACCCCATTTGAAGTATTGTGAGCAGTTTTGGGCCCATATCTAAGGAAGGATGTGCCAGCCTTGGAAAGGATCCAGAGGAAGTTCGTAAGAGTGATCCCTGGAATGAAGGGCTTGTCGTATGAGGAACGGTTGAAGACTCTGGGTCTGTACTCATTGGAGTTTAGAAGAATGAGGGGGGAATCTTATTGAAACTCACAAGATATTGCGAGGCCTGGATAGAGTGGATGTGGAGAGGATGTTTCTACTGTAGGAAAAGCTAGAACCAGAGAGCACAGCCTCAGGCCAAAGGGACAATCCTTTAAAATAGATGAGGAAGAATTTCTTCAGCCAGAGAGTGGGGGGGAGTCTGTGGAACTCTGTTGCAAAAGACTGTGGAGACCAGGTCGTTGAATGTCTTTAAGACAGATAGTTTCGTGATTGATAAGGGGATCGGGGGTTATGGGGAAGAGGCAGAAGAATGGGGATGAGAAAAATATCAGCCATGATTAAGTGGCAGAGCAGACTCGATGGGCCAAATGGCCTAATTCTGCTCCCATATCTTATGGTCTTGTGGCATATTTCCATGAAGGGGAACCAGTTAGGTTTTTACAACAAGTGCCAATAATTTTGTGGTTATCATTAGACTTTAATTCCAGATTTTATATTGAATTTAAATTTCACCATCTACCATGAAGAGATTCAAACCCAGGTTTGACAATATCACCACGCCACTGCCTCCCCTAAAAGTTAATGTGTGAGAAGGAGGACGTGGAGCAGACTGGCTGAGGAAGAAAGAGAAGGCTTATAGTGAGGAGGAAAGCGAGAGAACGTGAGGTGAAGTAAGTGAGAGGGAGGGGACACCTGATACGGGAAAAAGAGGGTAGTGGAGTTAGTGGGGTGCCCCAGGGGTCGGTGCTGGGGCCTCAGCTATTTACCATTTATATAGATGATCTGGAGGAGGGAACCGAGTGCAGGGTGTCGAAATTTGCTGATGACACCAAGATTGGGGGAAAGGCAAATTGTGCGGAGGGTGTGGAGAGTCTGCAGAAGGATCTAGATAGGCTGGGCGAATGGGCCAGGAAATGGCAAATGGAATTTAATGTTGGCAAGTGTGAGGTGGTCCACTTTGGTAGGAAGAATGGTAGGAAGGACTATTACTTACGTGGCGAAAAACTGCAGCAGGCGACGGTGCAGAGGGACCTCGGGGTCCTTGTGCATGAGTCGCAAAAACCCAGCTTGCAGGTGCAGCAGGTGGTCAGGAAGGCGAATGGGATGCTGGCCTTCATAGCGAGGGAGATTGAATATAAAAGTAGGGAGGTCTTGCTGCAGCTGTATAGGGCATTGGTGAGGCTGCAGCTGGAGTACTGTGTGCAGTTTTGGGCGCCGCACCTGCGCAAGGATATTTTGGCCCTGGAGGGAGTGCAGAGGAGGTTTACTAGGCTGATACCGGAGTTGAGGGGATTGAGCTATGAGGAGAGGCTGAATAAACTAGGCTTGTACTCGTTAGAGTTTAGAAGAATGAGGGGAGATCTCATTGAGACGTATAAGATGATGAATGGGATGGATAGGATAGAGGTGGAGAGACTCTTCCCGCTCAAAAAAGACAGTAGGACTAGGGGGCACAGCCTCAATATAAAGGGGAGGCGGTTTAGAACGGAGTTGAGGAGGAACTTCTTCACTCAAAGGGTGGTGAATCTCTGGAATTCTCTGCCCGTTGAAGTGGTGGAGGCTGCCTCGCTAAATATTTTTAAGAAGCGGGTTGATGGGTTTTTGATAAGAGAGGGGATTAAGGGTTATGGGGAGAGGGCGGGAAAGTGGAACTGAGCCACAACAGATCAGCCATGATCTTATTGAATGGCGGGGCAGGCTGGAAGGGCTAGATGGCCTACTCCTGCTCCTATTTCTTATGTTCTTATGTTCTTATGTAAATTGGAAGTGGGCAGTGGAAGAACATAAGAACATAAGAAATAGGAGCAGGAGTAGGCCATCTAGCCCTTCGAGCCTGCCCCGCCATTCAATAAGATCATGGCTGATCTGTTGTGGCTCAGTTCCACTTTCCCGCCCTCTCCCCATAACCCTTAATCCCCTCTCTTATCAAGAACCCATCAACCCGCTTCTTAAAAATATTTAGCGAGGCAGCCTCCACCACTTCAACGGGCAGAGAATTCCAGAGATTCACCACCCTTTGAGTGAAGAAGTTCCTCCTCAACTCCGTTCTAAACCGCCTCCCCTTTATCTTGAGGCTGTGCCCCCTAGTCCTACTGTCTTTTTTGAGCAGGAAGAGTCTCTCCACCTCTATCCTATCCATCCCATTCATCATCTTATACGTCTCAATGAGATCTCCCCTCATTCTTCTAAACTCTAACGAGTACAAGCCTAGTTTATTCAACCTCTCCTCATAGCTCAATCCCCTCAACTCCAGTATCAGCCTAGTAAACCTCCTCTGCACTCCCTCCAGGGCCAAAATATCCTTGCGCAGGTGCGGCGCCCAAAACTGCACACAGTACTCCAGCTGCGGCCTCACCAATGCCCTATACAGCTGCAGCAAGACCTCCCTACTTTTATATTCAATCTCCCTCGCTATGAAGGCCAGCATCCCATTCGCCTTCCTGACCATCTGCTGCACCTGCAAGCTGGGTTTTGCGACTCATGCACAAGGACCCCGAGGTCCCTCTGCACCGTCGCCTGCTGCAGTTTTTCGCCTCGTAAGTAATAGTCCTTCCTACCATTCTTCCTACCAAAGTGGACCACCTCACACTTGCCAACATTAAATTCCATTTGCCATTTCCTGGCCCATTCGCCCAGCCTATCTAGATCCTTCTGCAGACTCTCCACACCCTCCGCACAATTTGCCTTTCCCCCAATCTTGGTGTCATCAGCAAATTTCGACACCCTGCACTCGGTTCCCTCCTCCAGATCATCTATATAAATGGTAAATAGCTGAGGCCCCAGCACCGACCCCTGGGGCACCCCACTAGTGGAATTGGAGACTACCGATGACAATCATGGTTATTCTGAGAATTGCAACCAAAGACGATGCCACAGCGTGCCGGGAGGCATAACTGTACGGAATCTGGCATGCGATGGAGGAAACGCAAGAAAGCAACAGTGATGAGGGATCCAAAAATTGGGGGAGTGATTGTGTTTCTGTGCCTACAGTCACGTCTGAAAATGGTATCTTGTCTGCCAGGTTCTAATTGGAGAATGTTGTTGAGTGGCTACAGAGCACTTTGAGATGGGATGGTGAACAGCCAGACAAAAAGAAAAGCATACAAAAAGTTCAGGGAACTTGGTAATGTTACGGATCTAGAGAAGTATACAGTTTGTAGAAGACACTTAAGATGGAAATTAGGAGAGCCAGAAGGGATCATGAGAAGGCCTTGGCAGGTAAGATTAAGGAAAACCCTAAGGCGTTCTACAAATATGTGAAGAGTAAAAGGATGAGATGTGAAGGAATAGGACCTGTAAAATGAGATGGTGGGAAAGTTTGTATAGAACTGGTAGAAATAGCAGAGGTGCTCAATGAATACTTCACTTTGGTTTTCACGATGGAAAAAGATCTTGGTGGTTGTAATGCAGGCTTGCAGCAGACTGAAAAGATTGAATATGTGGACATTAAAAAAGAGGATGTGTTGGAGTTTTTGAATCGCATCAAGATAGATTAAGTCGCCGGGACTGGATGGGATGTACCCTGGGTTACCGTGGGAGGTGAGGGAAGAGATTGCAGAGTCTCTGGCGATAATCTTTGCGTCATCAATGAAGACAGGAGAGGTTCCGGAGGATTGGAGGATTGCGGATGTGGTTCCTATATTCAAGAAAGGGAATAGTGATAGCCCAGGAAATTATCGACCGGTGAGTCTAACCTCAGTGGTTGGTAAGTTTATGGGAAAGATCCTGAGAGACAGGATTTATGAACATTTAGAGAAGTATAGTATGATCGAAAGTAGTCAGCACAGATTTGTCAAAGATCGTGCCTTATGAGCCCGGTTGAGTTTTTCGAAAATGTGACTAAACGAAGGAAGAGCGGTGGATGTGGTTTATATGGACTTCAGCAAGGCGTTTGATAAGGTCCCCCATGCAAGACTTATTGAGAAAGTGAGGGGGCATGGGATCCAAGGGGACGTTGCTTTGTGGATCCAGAACTGGCTTGCCCACAGAAGGCAGAGAGTGGTTGTAAATGGGTCTTTTTCTGCATGGAGGTCAGTCACCAGTGGAGTGCCCCAGGGAGCTGTTCTGGGATCCTTGCTGATTGTGATTTTTATAAATGACCTGGATGAGGAAGTGGAGGGATGGGTTGGTAAGTTTGCCGATGATACGAAGGTTGGAGGTGTTGTGGATAGTTTGAGGGATGTCAGAAGTTGCAGCGAGACATTGATAGGATGCAAGACTGGGCTGAGAAGTGGCAGATGGACTTCAGCCCAGATAAATGTGTAGTGGTACATTTTGGCAGGCCAAATGGAATGAAGGAATATAATATTAAGTGTAAGACTCATGGCAGTGTGGAAGATCAAAAGGATCTCGGGGTCCGGGTTCATAGGACTCTCAAATTGGCTTCGCAGGTGGAGGATGTGGTCAAGAAGGCGTATGGTGTACTGGCCTTCATCTATCGAGGGATTGAGTTTAGGAGTCGGGAGAAAATGTTGCAGCTTTATAAGACCCTGGTCAGACCTCACTTGGAGTGCTGTGCTCAGTTCTGATTGCCTCATTACAGGAAGGATGTGGAAGCCATTGAAAGGGTGCAGAGGAGATTTACAAGGATGTTGCCTGGATTGGGCGGCATGCCTTATGAAGATAGGTTGAGGGAGCTCAGTCTTTTCTCCTTGGAGAGACGAAGGATGAGAGGTGACCTGATAGAGGTGTATAAGATGTTGAGAGGTATTGATTGGGTGGCTTTTTCCCAGGGCTGAAATGGCTGCCACAAGAGGACACAGGTTTAAGGTGCTGGGGAGTAGGTACAGAGGAGATGTCAGGGGTAAGTTTTTCACTCAGAGGGTGGTGGGCGAATGAAATCGACTGCTATCAGTGATGGTGGAGGCAAATTCAATCGGGTCTTTTAAGAGACTTCTGGATGAGTACGTGGGATGTAATAGGATTGAGGGTTATAGGTAAGCCTAGTAAGTAGAGATATGATCGGCGCAACTTGTGGGCCGAAGAGCCTGTTTGTGCTGTAGTTTTTCTATGATTGTATAAATCATGGTTCATAATGGAAACAATAACATAGGTAAAAAGAAAAATTGGGTCCTAGAGGCAAATTTTAGGGAACTAAAAAATAAATTACATGACCTAGAGAGAAATAAATGGATTAGGGATAGTCAACACGGTTTTGTGAAGGGTAGGTTGTGCCTCACAAACCTTATTGAGTTCTTTGAAAAGGTGACCAAAGAGGTGGATAAGGCGAAGGCAGTTGACGTGGTGTATATGGATTTTAGCAAAGCGTTTGATAAGGTTCCCCATGGTAGGCTACTGCAGAAAATGCAGATGCACGGGATTGAGGGTGATTTAGCAGTTTGGATCAGGAATTGGCTCGCTGATAGAAGACAGAGGGTGGTGGTTGATGGCAAATATTCAACCTGGAGTTCAGTTACAAGTGGTGTACCCTCAGGGATCTGTTTTGGGGCCTCTGCTGTTTGTCATTTTTATAAATGACCTAGATGAGGGTGGAGAAGGATGGGTTAGTAAATTTGCTGACAACACCAAAGTTGGAGGAGTTGTAGACAGTGAGGATGGATGTTACAGTTTGCGGAGGGACATAGATAAGCTGCAGAGCTGGGCTGAGAGGTGGCAAATGGAGTTTAATGCGGAAAAGTGTGAGGTGATTCACTTTGGTAAGAGTAACAGGAGCACAGAATATAGGGCTAATGGAAGGACTCTTGGTAGTGTCGACGAGCAGAGAGACCTTGGTTCACATGTGCATAGATCCCTGAAAGTTGGCACCCAGGTTGATAAGGTTGTTAAGAAGGCATACGGTGTGTTAGCTTTTATTGGTAGAGGGACTGAATTTCAGATCGTGAGGTCATGTTGCAACTGTACGAAACTCTGGTGCAGCCGCACTTGGAGTATTGTGTACAGTTCTGGTCGCCACATTATAAGAAAGATGTGGAGGCATTGGAAAGGGTGCAGAGGAGGTTTACCAGGATGTTGCCTGGTATGGTGGGAAGGATATGTGAGGAAAGGCTGAGGGACTTGAGATTATTTTCGTCAGAGAGAAGAAAGTTAAGAGGTGACCTAAGGTGACCTAACTGAGGCATACAAGATGATCAGAGGGTTAGATAGGGTGGACAGTGAGAGCCTTTTTCCTCAGATGGTGATGGCTAACACAAGGGGACATAGCTTTAAATTGAGGGGTGGTATTTATAGGACGGATGTCAGAGGTAGGTTCTTTACTCAGAGGGTAGTAAGGTCGTGGAATGCCCTGCCTGCAGCAGTTGTGGACTCGCCAACTATAAGGGCGTTCAAATGGTGAGTGGATAGGCATATGGATAACATTGGAATAGTTTAGGTTAGAGGGCCATTAGATTGGTTCCACTGGTCAGCGCAACATCGAGTGCCGAAGGGCTTGTACTGCGCTGTAATGTTCTATGTTCTAATATTCCTTCTACATGCTGGTGCACTCAGAAAGAACATAAGAACATAAGAAATAGGAGCAGGAGTAGGCCATCTGGCCCTTCGAGCCTGCCCCGCCATTCAATAAGATCATGGCTGATCTGTCGTGGCTCAGTTCCACTTTCCCGCCCTCTCCCCATAACCCTTAATCCCCTCTCTTATCAAAAACCCATCAACCCGCTTCTTAAAAATATTTAGCGAGGCAGCCTCCACCACTTCAACGGGCAGAGAATTCCAGAGATTCACCACCCTTTGAGTGAAGAAGTTCCTCCTCAACTCCGTTCTGAACCGCCCCCCCTTTATCTTGAGGCTGTGCCCCCTAGTCCTACTGTCTTTTTTGAGCGGGAAGAGTCTTTCCACCTCTATCCTATCCATCCCATTCATCATCTTATACGTCTCAATGAGATCTCCCCTCATTCTTCTAAACTCTAACGAGTACAAGCCTAGTTTATTCAGCCTCTCCTCATAGCTCAACCCCCTCAACTCCGGTATCAGCCTAGTAAACCTCCTCTGCACTCCCTCCAGGGCCAAAATATCCTTGCGCAGGTGCGGCGCCCAAAACTGCACACAGTACTTTGAGTCGGTGAATGTGTATTTGATGTGATAGTGAGAAGGGGAGGCTTCAGATTCCTGGAACACTGGGAGCGGCTTTGGGGTGATGGCACCTGTAGAAGCCGACAGGTTGCACCTGAACACCCTTCCAGGGTGTTCTACTGTTGTCTGAAAGGGTTTAACCCAACTAAGCAGGGTAGTAGGAAAAATGAGCGACTATTAGGGAGTAATGCCAAAGTACCCTAAGTACTGGAAAGACAGCTCTAATATGTAGAATAAATAAGTTAGTAAGTTGCGTCGGAGTGAGGGAGAAAGTAATGATGTCTAAATCAGGGTAATACTGATGGACCTAGATCTTGACGTGCACAGGACAATTTCAAAGTTTGCAGATTATACAGAAGTTGGAAGTACTGTAAACTGTGAAGGGGACAGTGTTCAGAAGGACATGGAGAAGTTGGGGGAGCGGGCAGATAGATGGCAGATGAAGGTCAACGTGGAGATGTGTGAGGTGATGCATTTTGATAAGCACAAAATGTAGAGGCAATATAAAATGAAGGGTACAACTGTGAAAGGTATAGAGGAACCTGGGTAAAAATGTGGCAGGACGGGTAGAAAGAGCTGTTAATAAAGCATAAGGTATTCTGGACTGTATTAATAGGGACATAAAGTACAAGAGCAAGTAGGTTGTGCTGAACTTGTGTACGACACTTGTTCGACTAAGCTAGACTATTGTGTACAGTTCTGAGCACACTTTAGGAAGGGCATGAATGTACTGAAGAGAGTGTAGAAGAGGTTTACAGAAAAGGTTCCAGGGTTGAGAAACAAAAGCAAAATACTGCAGGTGCTGGAAATCTGAAATAAAAACAAAGTGCTGGAAAAACTGGGTTATTGTTTTGAGTCCAGGTGACTGTTTTGCAGAATGAGAAACTTCAGTTATGAGGATAGATTGGAGATGCTGGGACTGTTCTCCTTGGAGAGGAAGACGCTTATGAAGTTGCCAAAAAAGTAGCAAGCTGGATTTTTCATTAGTTCAGCAAAGAATGAACAATTAAACTAATAGAGAAAATCGAATTTGAGAGTAAACTAGCAAGAAACTCAAAACTGTACTCTAAAACCTACTATGGGCCTTTAGAAAGGAAACGATTAGCAAAGACAGTGGTGACCCATTAAGGCAGCGACAGGAATACCTTGTTGAAGTTGTACATGACACTGGTAAGGCCACACTTGGAATATTGTGTACAGTTCTGGTCACCCTATTGTAGAAGGGATATTATTAAACTCGAAAGAGTGCTGAAAAGATTTACTAGGATGCTACCAGGACTTGATCGTTTGTGTTATAAAGAGAGGCTGGATGGACTGGGACTTTTTTCTCTGGAGCGTAGGAGGCTTAGGGGTGATCTTATAGAGGTCTATAAAATAATGAGGGGTAGATAAGGTCGGATAGTCAACATCATTTCCTGAAGGTGGTCAAGTCTAAAACTAGAGGGCGTAGGTTTAAAACGAGACGGGAGAGATACAAAAAGGTCCAGAGGGGCAAATTTTTAACAGACGGTGGTGAGTGTCTGGAACGAGCTGCCAGAAACAGTAGCAGAGGCGAATACAATTTTGTCTTTTAAAAAGCATTTAGACAGTTACATGGGTAAGATGGGTATAGAGGGATATGGTCCTAATGCGGGCAGTTGGGATTAGCTTAGTGGTAAAAACTGGGTGGCATGGAACCTCTGTGACTAAGAAGAAAATGGCTGAGAAATGGTACAATGACACTTCTGTCTGGACAGAGGAAAATACAAAAAGCTCCCATAAATACTGGAGAGCCAAGGAACTAGTGAGATTGAAGATCTGAAAGAAATTAGTATTAATTTAATTGAGAAATTAATGGGACCAAAAGTTAACAAATTCTCTGGGACAAATGATCCAAATCCCAGAATGTTGAAAGATATGGTTGGAGAGATAGTGAATGCATTGATGATCATTTTCCAAAACTCGGGAATGGTTCCTGCAGATTTCAGGGAGCAATTGTAAATGTGACTTGGGGAGCTCCAGTTCTGTTAGCCTGACGGCATGGATTTACAAAGCGGAATCATGCTTGACGAGTCTATTAGAATTCTTTGAAGATGTAACTGTTGGAGTGTTTTATTAATTCTTGGGACATGGGCATTGCTGGCTGGCCAGCATTTATTGCCCATCCCTGATTGAACGAATGCAGTTGAGAGTCAACCACATTGCTGTGGCTCTGGAGTCATATGTAGGCCAGACCAGGTAAAGATGGCAGATTTTCTTCCCTAAAGGACATTAGTGAACCAGGTGGGTTTTTCCAGCAATTAACAATGGTTCATGGTCATCTTTAGATCCTTAATTCCAGGCAATTTTTTTAAATTGAATTCAAATTCCACCATCTGCCATGGCGGGATTCGAACCTGGATCCTTAGAACATTAGCTGAGTTTCTGGATTAATAACGTAGACCATTGCAAGCCCACTAATTTCCTGTTTAGAAACCCATGTGAGCATTTCCTAATCAACCCACATTTTTTCATGTGACTACTAATTCTATCCTGAATAATTGTTTCTAGAAACTTCCCCACACTGATGTTAAACTATCTGCTCTGTAATTGCAGGGGATAGTCATGATGTGGAGATGCCGGCGTTGGACTGGGGTAAGTACAGTAAAAAGTCTCACAACACTAGGTTAAAGTCCAACCATTTAGAACCTTCCACACACCTGACAAAGGAACAGTGTTTCCGAAAGCTTGTGGGTTTATTATCAAATAAATTGGTTGGACTTTAACCTGGTGTTGTGACACTTTTTACATTGCTGGGGATATCCATAAAACCTTTTTTGAACAAGGGTGTAACATTTGCAGTTCTCCAGTCCACTGGTGGTACTCAACTCTAGAGAAGACTGGAAGATTATGGCCAGCGCCCCTGCAATTTCCATTCTCACTTGCTTCAATATCCTTGGATGCATCTCGTCTGGTACCTTGTCAAATTTTAGTATTGACAGTATATTCAGCACTTTCTCCTTATACGTTTTACGTGGTTCATGTCACCATATCCTTTGTCGATAATTTATTGGAGTTCTTTGGAAGAGTAACATGCAATGTGATAAAGGGGAATTGTGGATGTACACATACTTGGATTTCCAGAAGGCATTGATAAGGTGCCACATCAAAGGCTAGGCAGAAAATAAAAACTCATGGTGTAAGGAGTAACATATTAGTATGGATAGAAGATTGACTAGCTTGTAGAAAACAGAGTATGAATTTTTAAAATTAATTTACAGGATGTGGATATTGCTGGCTAGGTCAGTTTTATTGCCCATTCCTAATTGCCCTTGAGAAGATGGTGGTGAGCTGCCTTCGCTAACTGCTGTAGTCACAGTGGTGCGGGTGTGCACACAGTTCTGTTAGGGAGGAAGTTCTAGGATTTTGACCCAGCGACAATGAAGGGATGGCAATATATTTCTGAGTCAGGATGTTAAGAGACTTGGAGGGAACTTTATCTTTTCGATGGTACTTTCGTCTGCCAATATTTGTTGGTGATGGAGGGATTAAATGTTTGTGGAAAGAGTAGCAACCAAGTGGATTGTTTTGTTCTGGATGGTGTTAAGGTTTTTGAGTGTTGTTGGAGTTGCACTCATCCAGACAAGTGGGGAGTATTCCATCACATTCCTGACTTGTGCCTTGTAGATGGTGGACAGGCTTAGGGGAATCTGGAGGTGAGTTAATCTCTCCGGGATTCCTAGCCTTTGATCTGCTCTTGTAGCCACGGTACTTGTATGGCTAGTCCAGTTCAGTTCCTGGTCAATGGTAACCTACAGGATGTTGATAGTGGGGGAGTTATCATCTTCCCCCTTTAGAATACCCTGCAACCATTCAGTGACATCCCGGCCCTGAGCACCAGGGAGACAACACACCATCCTGAAGACACGTTAATGGCCACAGTAGCGCCTATCTGTACCCCTGACTGTAGAATCTGCTATTACTACTGCCTGCCTCTCCTCCCCTCTCTCCTGTGTGGGCAGGCTGCTTGTGATGTCAGAAGCTTGGCTCTGTCTGCACTCCCTGGAGGAACCAGCACTCGTCAATCTCAAATGGAATACCAATTTGTGACTGAGACTCCAGGGGACTCCTGAACGACCTGCCTACATCCCTTAGACTGCCTGGTGGCCACTCATTCCCTTCCTTCCTCAAGTCCCTAAACAAGCTAGTGTCTCCTCATGTGACAGACCTGCCATCCCAGGAATCAGCCTGTAAACCTTTGCTGTAGTCCCTCTATAGCAAGGACATCTTTCCTCAGATAAGGACACCTCACCAGGCCTCACCAACACCCTATGCAATTGCAGTAAAACATCCCTATCCTTATACGCAAACCTTCTCGCTATGAAGGCCAACTTACCATTTGCTGCCTTTACCAGATGTTATACCTGCGCACTTATTTTCAGCGACTGATGTACAACGACACCAAGGTCTCGCTGAGTATCCACCTCTGTTGATTTACACCCATTCAAATAATAATCTGTCTCCCTATTATTGCTACTAAAGTGGATAACCTCACATTTATGAACATTATACTGCATCTGCCATGCAGCCTGTCCAAATCACATTGAAACATCTCTGTATCCTCCTCGCAGCTCACCCTCCCACCCAACTTTGTATCATCTGCAAATTTGGAGATAATACAAAGTTGACTGAATAATAGGAAGCAGATGTTTCTCGTGCTGGAGGAAGGTTCCAATGAGTGACGCAGGCTTGGAGGGCCGAAGGGCCTGTTTCCTGTGCTGTATTATTCTTTGTTCTTTTTGTTCTTTGTTTGTACTGGAGTTTCTCACGAGGTCAGTATTGGAACTCTTGCTTTTCCCGACATATATTAATGATCTAGATCTTGGTGTGCAGGGGACAATTTCAAAGTTTGTGGGTGATATGAAACTTTAATCATTGTAAACTGTAAGGAGGACAGCGTAAAACTTCAGAAGGACAGAGACAAGTTGGTGGAGAGGACAGATAGGTGGCAGATGAAGTTCAGTGCAGAGAAGTGAGAGATGATGCATTTTTATAGAAAGAACATGGAGACAATCTAAAATAAGGGGTAAAACTCTTAAAGGGTGCAAGAGCAGAGGGAGCTGGGTGTCTATGTATAGAACAGGTGGAGAGAGCAGTAAATAAAGAATATAATATTCTGGGCTTTATTAATAAGGGGACAGAGTACAAGAGCAAGGAAGTTATGCTGAATTTATACAAGACACTGATCAGACCTCAGCTGGAATATTGTGTTCAGTTCTGGATGTCACACTATAGGGAGGATGTGAACACGTTGGAGAGAGTGCAAAAGAGGTTTACAAGAATGGTTCCAGGGGATGAGAAATTTCAGTTATGAGGACAGATGGGAGAGATATGCGAGTTAGATGTGGATTGGCCTTAATAAATTATCCATTATTGTCAGGGGAATTAGCAGAGTAAGCATATGGAGTTACAGGGATAGTGCCTAGGTGGGATCATTATTGGTGGTGCAGGCTCGATGGGCCGAATGGTTTGCTACACTGTAGAAATTCTATGATTCTAGAATGGAACTGTTCTCCTTGGAGAGAAAAAGGGTCTGAGGAGATTTGATGGAGGATTTCAATATCGTGAGGGGCTGAACAGAGTAGATAGGGAGAAACATCCTGCTCATAAAAGGATCAAGAACTAGAGGGCACAGATTTCAAATGGCTTGCAAAAGAAGCAAATGAGAAAAAAATCCTTCACACAACAATTGGTTCTGGTCTCGATCACACTGCCTGGAAATATGCTGGAGGCGTGTTCAATCAAGGCAGTAGATGATTCTTTGAATAGAAAAATGTGCAGGAATACAGAGAAATGGCAGGAGAATTTTCCTAATCCATAATGTTTGGCCCATGCAGACACGATGGGCCAAATGACTTCCTTCAGTGCTGCAACAATTCTGGGATGAAGTGAATTGGTTGAATTTTTTCCTTTCACAAAACCATCCTGACTCTTTCTGTTTACCTTGATTTTTTTTCCCCAGCTATAACCTCCTTAATGATCAATTCTAGTATCATGATTGCAACAGGCATCAAGCTATCTGGCCTATAGTTTCCTGCTCTCTTGAACAGAGAGCTCACGTTGTGTCTGTCGGCCATCAAGCATCTACCTATTCTAATTCCATTTTCCAGCACTTGATCTGTAGCCTTGTGTGCTTTGGCATTTCAAATTCTCATCTAAATACTTAAATGTTATGAGGCTCCCTGCCTTTACCACCTTTTAGGCATGAGTTCCAGATTCCCACTATCCTGTTCAAGAAATTCCCCCTCAAATCCCCTCAAAATCTACTGGCCCTTATGTTGAATCTGTACCCCTGGTTATTAACCCTTCTAGTGAAGAGAAAAGCAAATTTGAAGAATAAGTTTTTCATTCAGAGGGTGGTGAGGACCTGGAACTCGCTGCATGAAAGGGTAGTGGATACTAACCACACTTGGACATGTAAATGAGGTGTTATAACCACAGGGTTACATACCAAGAGCTATAAAGTGGGATTAGAGTTAGATTTGTAAACTTTCTATTCTTCTACATTTTGCAATTGTTATAAAGCAATGGGGAGAAGTTGCGACAATGGGATTAGTTTGGAACTGATAGTGTTATGGAGAGATAGTGGGATTAGTTTGGGATTGATACATGCCTATGGGCAGTAGTTTGGGATTAGTACACCAAGGCAGAGAGCAAATAAGAAATCTGGCATCAAAAGTGTAATGTTGACCATGAAACCTTTGTCGATTGTCATAAAAACCCAGCTGCTTCACTAATGTCCTTCAAGAAAGGAAATCAGCCATTCTTACCTGGTCTACGTGTGACTCAGATCCACACAATGTGGTTGACTCTTAATACCCTTTGAAATGGTCCAGCAAGCCACTCCGCTCAGGGTGATAAATCCTGGCCCAGCCAGCGAGGCTCATGTCACTTGAAATTATTTTTTAAAATGTGCAATTAATTTGTGATTGCTGCAGAGAAATGAGAGCATTGCAGTGGAATCAGTTTGGGATTAGTACAGGGATAAGAAGAGAGCACAAAACGGTAGGAATAACAGATGTGTCGAGTATAGGGCTAACGGGAGGACTCTGAATAGTGTGGATGAACAGAGGGATCTAGGTGTATGTGTACATAGATCCCTGAAAGTTGGGAATCAAGTAGATAAGGTTGTTAAGAAGGCATACGGTGTCTTGGCGTTTATTGGTAGGGGGATTGAATTTAGGAGTCGCAGCGTCATGTTGCAACTGTACACAACTCTGGTGCAGCCGCACTTGGAGTATTGTGTGCAGTTCTGGTCCCCACATTATAAGGAAGGATGTGGAGGCATTGGAGAGGGTGCAGAGGAGGTTTACCAGGATGTTGCCTGGTATGGAGGGGAGGTCCTATGAGGAGAGTCTGAGGGATTTGGGGTTGTTTTCGCTAGAAAGAAGGCGGCTAAGAGGGGATCTTATTGAAACATATAAGATGATTAGAGGTTTAGATAGGGTGGATAGTGATAGCCTTTTTCCTCGGATGGAGAAAGCTAGCACGAGGGGGCATGGCTTTAAATTAAGGGGGGATAGTTATAGGACGGATGTCAGGGGTAGGTTCTTTACCCCGAGGGTGGTGAGGGATTGGAATGCCCTGCCTGCTGCAGTTGTGAATGCGCCTAGTTTGGGGGCGTTTAAGAGATCCGTGGATAGGTTTATGGATGGAAAGGGATTGGTTTAGGTTAGAGGGTCATTGTTTTTTAACTGGTCGGCGCAACATTGTGGGCCGAAGGGCCTGTTCTGCGCTGTAATGTTCTATGTTCTAAACAGTGGGATTAGTGTGGGATCGATAGAGCTATGGGGAAAGAGTGGAGCAGTGAGATCGCTTTTTGGGATTATTGTGACTTGAAGCCAGCACAGATAATCAGGCTTGTACTCACTGGAGGTTAGAAGAATAAGAGACAATGTGATTGGAACATATATAATCCCAGAGGGCCTCGACAGGGTGGATGTGCAAAGGTTGTTTCTTCTTGTGGGGGAATCTAGAACTAGGGATCATTACTTAAAAATAAGGGGTCACCCGTTTGAACTTGAACTTTTTTCTTTGCGAGTCTTTGGAACACACTTCCTCAAAAGGCAATAAAGGCAGAGTCAGGTTGATCCTTGGTGAACAAGGAGGTGAAAGGTTATTGGGGTTAGCAGGGAATGTGGAGCTGAGGTTTCAATCAGATTAGTCTCAATCTCTTTGAATGATGGAGCAGGCTGGAGAGGCCAAATGACTACTCATGCTCATAATTTTTATGTACATGTTCACATGATTAGAACCATTTGCATGAATATTCACTTAGTGTTTCTTTCAGGTGAAAAGCCTTTTGTCTGTGAATTGTGTGGCAACTCTTACTCTGACGTGAAGAATTTAAAGAAACATAACAGTAAAGTTCACGGTGGTGAGTATTTACACAAGAATATTCCGCCTGTCACCCCCCAGATTTTTCCACAGACTTGAAGATGAATTTGCCAGGGTATGAGTCTAGTGGCCTTTTGAAACCTCCTATGGGATTACATCACCCTTTCAGATAGTATATTCTAGATATAAACAACCCTCAGAAGAAATTATTTCTCACTTCATAAGAAAATAAGAACATAAGAAATAGGAGCAGGAGTAGGCCATCTAGCCCTTCGAGCCTGCCCCGCCATTCAATAAGATCATGGCTGATCTGTGGTAGCTCAGTTCCACTTTCCCGCCCTCTCCCCATAACCCTTAATCCCCTCTCTTATCAAGAACCCATCAACCCGCTTCTTAAAAATATTTAGCGAGGCAGCCTCCACCACTTCAACGGGCAGAGAATTCCAGAGATTCACCACCCTTTGAGTGAAGAAGTCCCTCCTCAACTCCGTTCTAAACCGCCTCCCCTTTATCTTGAGGCTGTGCCCCCTAGTCCTACTGTCTTTTTTGAGCGGGAAGAGTCTCTCCACCTCTATCCTATCCATCCCATTCATCATCTTATACGTCTCAATGAGATCTCCCCTCATTCTTCTAAACTCTAACGAGTACAAGCCCAGTTTATTCAGCCTCTCCTCATAGCTCAATCCCCTCAACTCCGGTATCAGCCTAGTAAACCTCCTCTGCACTCCCTCCAGGGCCAAAATATCCTTGCGCAGGTGCGGCGCCCAAAACTGCACACAGTACTCCAGCTGCGGCCTCACCAATGCCCTATACAGCTGCAGCAAGACCTCCCTACTTTTATATTCAATCCCCCTCTCTCAGGAATTAACAATTACCTGGAAATTGTAACCTCTGGTTACCCACTTGTCAGAAGTAGTTTCTCCCCAGTTACTCAATCCAAATTTCAGAGTTTGAGCAGCATCTGAAGTTGCTGAGGTGCCTACCTAAGGCTTAGAGCTTTAAAGATGCCACATTTATTCATATAGTCACCACGTATCATAAAGAGTATGCAGGAGTTCCCCAAGTGCAGCTCACTGTCCAACCAGTGTTTTGTTGTGAATTCTGATGAGATCAGTACGGATTTGTTAAGGGGAAGTCGTGTTTGATGAATTTATTGGACCTCTATGAGGATGTGACTAATGCGGTGGACAGAGGGGAACCAGTGGATGTGGTGTTTTTAGATTTCCAAAAGGTGTTCGATAAGGTGCCTCACAAAAGGTTGCCACAGAAGGTTAGGGTGCATGGAGTTGGGGGTAAGGTGTTAGCGTGGATAGATTGGCTGTCTAATAGGAAGCAGAGAGTTGCTTTCAATGGGTGCTATTCTGGTTGGCAGTTGGTGACTAGTGGAGTGCCGCAGGGATCGGTGCTGGGGCCTCAACTGTTTACCATTTATATAGATGATCTGGAGGAGGGGGCTGAGTATAGGGTGACGAAATTTGCTGATGACACGAAGATGAGTGGAAAAGCAAATTGCGTGGAGCGCGCGGAAAGTCTGCAGAGAGATCTGGATAGTCTGAGCGAGTGGGCGAGGACCTGGCAGATGGAGTATAATGTTAGCAAGTGTGAGGTCATCCACTTTGGCAGAAATACTAGTAGGAGGAATTATTATTTAAAAGGCAAAAAGCTGCAGCATGCTACAGTGCAGAGGGACCTGGGGGTCCTTGTGCACGAGTCGCAAAAACCCAGTCTGCAGGTGCAGCAGGTGATCAAGAAGGCGAATGGAATGTTAGCCTTTATAGCGAGGGGGATAGAATATAAAAGCAGAGAGGTCTTGCTGCAACTGTTCAGGGTACTGGTGAGGCCGCAGCTGGAGTACTGTGTGCAGTTTTGGTCGCCGCACTTGCTGAAGGATATATTGACCTTGGAGGGAGTGCAGAGGAGGTTCACTAGGCTGCTACCGGAGATGAGGGCAGTGGACTATGAAGAGAGACTAAATAGACTGGGTCTGTACTCGTTGGAGTTTAGAAGGATGAGGGGGGATCTTATAGAGACATATAAGATAATGAAGGGGCTGGATAGGGTAGGGGTAGAAAGATTCTTCCCACTTAGAAAGGACAGCAGGACTAGAGAGCACAGCCTCAAGATAAGGGGGGGGGGTGCAGTTTAGATCAGAGTTGAGGAGGAACTTCTTCACTCAAAGGGTGGTGAATCTCTGGAATTCTCTGCCCGTTGATGTGGTGGAGGCTACCTCGCTGAATATATTTAAGTCACAGGTAGATAGGTTTCTGATAGACAGGGGAATTTAGGGTTATGGGGAGAAAGCGGGAAAGTGGAATTGATCCACCAGATCAGCCATGATCTTACTGAGTGGCGGGGCAGGCTCGAAGGGCTAGATGGCCTACTCCTCCTCCTATTTCTTATGTTAATCCACCTGTGTTAAGTTAAGCCACCTGTGGTTCCATGGATGGTTCTGTCAGTGCTTCCTGGATGTTCTTAGTAGTTCACCCAGGGAGTGCTGACAGAACCATCCATGGCACCACAGGTAGCTTAACTTTACAGGGAGACACAGAAAAGTTGAAGACTGATAAGCGATTCGATAGCTGGGGGAACATATGGGCATTTCTGCATCTACAAACATGAATCCAACGTGGTACTTTGCTTTCTTGTTACCAGAATCAAGGCTATCACTGAGAGGCTGCTAGCAGCCTGAGCAGGAAGGTGAACAGACAGCAGTTCTGGTCTGTCTACACTGGAAGCAACAACATAGCAGAAAGAGGGATTACAAACTAATGGCAGGATTTTCCAACTCCTCGCCTCCACAGCATGTTCCAATTCTTGGTCTGTTTAGCGCAATCAGGTGATGAATCCAAGGAATTCAACAACACTAATCGTTGTGGAATGTGTGAGTTGCCAAGACTGCCTGGTAACAGAAGACACTGAGTGCATCTACATTGGCAAGCCTGCGTGGTACATAAATATGTACTCTTAAGCCGATAGCATCAGGGTCCAAAGCCTGATTCATACTGAAGTTATAGGTAAAATAGCTTTGACTTCACTGAACAAGCCTGTCACACAGTGACTTATGGTCAGATGCAGGTATTGGTGAAACCTTTTGGCACCAAACACAAGGACACCCCTTCTTTTTCCAGCTGACAGTAGCCCTTTTCATCCCGGGAGAGTATTATCGAGATGTAGCTGATGGACTTTTCTGAGCCTTCCTCCTCTCTGTGACATTGTGGCTTCTATGCCTCAGGGAGAAGCGTCAGCACATGCTCCTTAGCTGGGTTATAATATACGAAGCATGATGATTTAAGCAGTGTCTTCATTGCTGCAAAGGCTTCTTCTTGCTGCAAACCCCAAGTCCAGCAGTGGTTCATCCTCAGCAACAGGTGGAGTGATGTGAGTATGGCGGACAGATTAGATAAGAAATGGCTGTAATAATTTAGCATCCGTAGGAATGTCTTGAGCTGTGTCACGTTACAGGGTGATGGTCCACCTGTAATGGTTGGAACTTTGTTTTCAACAGGATGCAACCCCATAGTGTCCACTGTGGCTCAAGTTTGTTATCTCAGATGCCTGGAATGTGCATTTTTCTCACTTCAAACGCACACCTGCTTCCATAAATCTTGCCAGTGATTCCTCAAAGTTGGCAAAAGTATTCAACTTCAGTTGATCCAGCGATGAAGCTGTCATCTTAGTACCCAATCAAACATGGAAGTTCCTGCAGGAAACTGCCCATGGTCCACTGAAAAGTAGCCCATGCAGATGAAACTTTAAACGGTAACCTGGTGTCCTGGCAAAGGCCTATGAGGATTGATTGTCATTTACTCTCTCGACAGACTGTCCAATTCCAACTGCTGATAGGCATGTTTCATATTTAGCTTGATAAATAACTTGCTAACTTGGCGAACAAGTCATTGATTTTGAGAATGGGGTATTTGTCTAACTTTGTTACTCTGGTTGTCAGTTTATTGTCACCATCTGGTCTGTTCTTGCTTCGCGACTGGGACAATGTGTATGACCCACTCGGAATACTGGGCCGAATGGAAATCCTGGGAATATTTCAATTTACACAACTCTGCCTCCACTTTTTCTGTTAGTGAGTAAGGCCTTTGCCTAGCCTCGAAAAAGTGTATGTGGATCGATGTGTATTTTAGTTTGCCCTATTAATCTTTAAGCAGTGTCATACTACTTCCAAAAGCTCCACAGTTCCATCGGACCAGTCTAGTTTTTATTTTTTGCAGCCAATATCGATCAAAAATACTGGACCCATCCCCTTTTACTGTCACAGGAAGCTGGGCGATCTGTGGTTTGTAGCAGACTGAAATAGCAATAATGTCCTTTATGTGAATGGGCTATCCAATGTGGGTTTTTCAACTTGACAGGCGTACTCTTCACAGCAGGGCCATGATTGGTCTGGGTGGCGGGTGGACCGCAGGGACTGCATCTCGGGCCACGAGCTCCCATGATTGCAGGGGGGCAATTTGACTTCTGTCATAGGTACATTTTAATCTTAATTTCTATCTCCTTTTCATCGAGGGAGCTCTGGATTTGTTGTCTTGTCTTTCCCTTTTAAGGGAATGTACCTGTGCCTGAACCATTTCTGTTTGAAGGTAGCCCATCATTCAGCTATATTTTTCCCGTAACATTTTGTTCCAGTCTCTCCAGCCCAGCTCAGTTCCTGACCCATTGAAATTGGCTCTTCTCCAGTTAATTATTAAACATCATAATTAGAAGCAGGAGGAGGCCATTCAGTCCCTCAAGCCTGCTGTGCCAGTCAATATGATTATGGCTGATCTTGTCTCAGCCTCAACTTCACCTTCCTGCCCACTCCTATCCTGCTGCTGATATAAAAACCTATCTCTCTCCTTAAATTTGTTTAGTTTTCCGGCACTCTGGGGTAGTGAATTCCACAGATTCACCATGCTTTGAGGGATGTAATTCCTCCTCGTTTCCTGTTTTAAACCTGCCAGCCCTTAGCCTAAATCAATGGCCTGTTATTCCTGTCTGGATTTCTCCTTATGATCTCCCAACAGCCAGCACGAAGTGGAGGAACTGATATGTCAGTAGATTATGGGAAGATGCAAAAACAACAGGGTTGCTATGATGGGTGATCTTAACCTCCACAGCATAGACTGGGATTCCTTTAGTGCCAGAGGCTTGGATGGGGCAAAGTTCAGTGTGTCCAAGAGTGCTTCTGAGGCAATATATAGAAAGCCCCTTGTTAGAGCGTGGATTGCTGCTTGGGAATGTGATGTGGTGGCCGTTACATAGACTTGGATGTGTCAGGGACAGGACTGGGTACTTAAGGTGCTGGGATTCAGATGCTTCAGGAAGGACAGGGAGGGAGACAAAAGGAGGGGGGAGCGGCACTTTTGATCAGGGACAGTGTCACGGCTGCAGAGAAGCTGGACGCCGTGGAGGGATTGTCTACGGGGTCTCTGTGGGTGGAAGTTCGGAACAGGAAGGGGTTGGTAACTTTGCTAGGTGTTTTCTATAGGCTGCCCAGTAGTAATAGGGAAGTTGAGGTGCAGATAGGGAAACAGATCCTGGAGAGATGTAGTAATAACAGAGTTGTCGTAATGGAAGACTTTAATTTCCCAAACATCGACTGGAATATCCCTAGGGTAAGGGGTTTGGATGGGGAGGAGTTTGTTAGGTGTGTTCAGGAGGGTTTCCTGACACAGTACGTAGATAAGCCTACGAGAGGAGAGGCTGTGCTTGACCTGGTGCTGGCTAATGCACCTGGACAGGTGTCAAATCTCTCAGTGGGAGAGCATCTCGGGGATGGAGATCATAATTCTATCTCCTTCACGATAGCATTGGAAAGAGATAGGGTCAGGCAGGCTAGGAAGGTGTTTATCTGGAGTAAGGGGAAATATGAAGCCATCAGGCAGGAAATTAGATGAGTAAATCGGAAGGAGGCGTTCTTGGGGAAGAGTACCGAAGGAAGGTGGCGGATTTTCAAGGAATGTTTGTCTGGAGCTCTGCACAACAACGTTCCGATGAGACAGGGAGGTTTTGGTAGGTTACGGGAACCATGGTGCACGAAGGTTGTAATGAACCTAGCCAAAAAGAAAAGAAAGGCGTACAGAAAGTTCAGAGAGCTAGGCAATGTTAAGGATCTATAGGAGTGTACAGGTTGTAGGAAGGAGCTTAGAAAGGAAATTAGGAGAGCAGGAAGGGATCATGAGAAGGTCTTGGCGGGTAAGATTAAGGAGAATCCTAAGGCGTTCTACAAATATGTGAAGAGACAAAGGATGAGATGTGAAGGGATAGGACCTATAAAAGGTGAAGGGGGAAAAGTTTGTGCAGAACTGGTGGAAATGGCAGAGGTGCTTAATGAGTACTTTACCTCGGTATTCATGATGGAAAATGATCTGGGAGGTTGTACTGCAGGTTTGCGGCAGACTGAAAAGATTGAGGAGGTGGACGTTAAGAAAGAGGATGTGTTGGACCTTTTAAATAGCATCAAAATAAATAAGTTGCCGGGACTGGATGGGATGTACCCCAGGTTACTGTGGGAGGCGAGGGAAGAGATTGCAGAGCCTCTGGCGCTGATCTTTGCGTCGTCAGTGGAGACAGGAGAGGTTCCAGAGGATTGGAGGATGAGGTTCCTATATTGAAGAAAGGTAACGGGGATAGCCCAGGAAATTACCGACTGGTGAGTCTGACCCAGTGGTTGGTAAGTTGATGGAGAGGATCCTGAGGGACAAGATTTATGAACATTTAGAGAAGTATAGTATGATCAAAAGTAGTCAGCATGGCTTTGTCAAGGGCAGGTCGTGCCTTATGAGCCTGGTTGAGTTCTTTGAAAATGTGACTGAACACATTGACGATGGAAGAGCGGTGGATGTGGTTTATCTGGACTTCAGCAAGGCGTTCGATAAGGTCCCCCATGAAGACTTCTTGACAAAGTGAGAGGGCATGGGATCCAAGGGGCTGTTGCCTTGTGGATCCAGAAATGGCTTGCCTGCAGAAGGCAGAGAGTGGTTGTGGATGGGTCTTTTTCTGCATGGAGGTCAGTCACCAGTGGAGTGCCCTAGGGATCTGTTTTGGGACCATTGCTGTTTATAATTTTCATAAATGACCTGGATGAGGAAGTGGAGGGATAGGTTGGTAAGTTTGCCAATGACACGAAGGTTGGTGGTGTTGTGGATAGTCTGGAGGGATGTCAGAAGTTGCAGCGTGACACAGATAGGACGCAAGATTGGGCGGAGAAGTGGCAGATGGACTTCAACACGGATAAATGTGTAGTAGTCCATTTTGGCAGGTCCAATGGGATGAAGGAGTATAATATCAAGGGTAAGACTCTTAGCAGTGTAGAGGATCAGAAGGACCTTGGGGTCCGGGTCCATAGGACTCTTAAATCAGCCTCGCAGGTAGAGGATGTGGTCAAGAAGGCGTACAGTGTACGAGCCTTCATTAATCGAGGGATTGAGTTTAGGAGTCGGGAGGTAATGCTGCTTTATAAGACCCTAGTCTGACCCCACTTGGAATACTGTGCGCAGTTCCAGTCGCCTCCTTGCAAGAAAGATGTGGAAGCTATTGAGAGGGTGCAGAGGAGATTTACAAGGATGTTGCCTGGATTGGGTGGCATGCCTTATGAGGATAGGTTGAGGGAGCTCGGTCTTTTCTCCCTGGAGAGACGAAGGATGAGAGGTGACCTGATAGAGGTTTATAAGATGTTGAGAGGTATAGATTGGGTGGATTCTCAGAGGCTATTTCCCAGGGCTACAAGAGGACACAGGTTTAAGGTGCTGGGGAGTAGGTACAGAGGAGATATCAGGGGTAAGTTTTACACTCAGAGAGTGGTGGGTGAGTGGAATTGGATGCTGTTGGTGGTGGTGGAGGCAAACTCGCTGGGGTTTTTTAAGAGACTTCTGGATGAGTACGTGGGATTTAATGGGATTGAGGGTTATAGATAGGCCTACTAGGTAGGGATATGATCAACGCAACTTGTGGGCCGAAAGGCCTGTTTGTGCTGTAGTTTTCTATGTTCTATGTTCTAAATCTTTTTATGATCTTATTGAATGGCGGGGCAGGCTCGAAGGGCTGGATGGCCTACTCCTGCTCCTATTTCTTATGTTCTTATATTCTTTCTATAATGGGATGACCAGAATTGCACACAATATTCCAAGTGTGGCCTTACCAGTGTCTTGTACAACTTCAACAAGACATTCCAACTCTTAAGAACATAAGAAATAGGAGCAGGAGTAGGCCATCTAGCCCTTCGAGCCTGGCCCGCCATTCAATAAGATCATGGCTGATCTGAAGTGGCTCAGTTACACGTTCCCGCCCTCTCCCCATAACCCTTAATCCCCTTGCCTACCAAAAACCTATCTACCCACGTCTTAAATATATTTAGTGAGGTAGCCTCCACCACTTCAACGGGCAGAGAATTCCAGAGATTCACCACCCTTTGAGTGAAGAAGTTCCTCCTCAACTCTGTTCTAAACCGCCCCCCCTTATCTTGAGGCTGTGCCCTCTAGTCCTGCTATCCTTTCTGAGCGGGAAGAACCTCTCCACCTCTATCCTATCCATCCCTTTCATCATCTTATACGTCTCAATAAGATCCCCCCTCATCCTCCTAAACTCTAACGAGTACAAGCCCAGTCTATTCAGCCTCTCCTCATAGCTCAACCCCCTCAACTCCAGTATCAGCCCAGTGAACCTCCTCTGCACTCCCTCCAAGGCCAAAATATCCTTGCGTAAGTGCGGCGACCAAAACTGCACACAGTACTCCAGCTGCGGCCTCACCAGTGCCCTTACAGTTGCAGCAAGACCTCCCTACTTTTATATTCAATCCCCCTCGCTATGAAGGCCAGCATCCCATTCGCCTTCCTGACCACCTGCTGCACCTGTAGGCTGGGTTTTTGCAACTCATGCACAAGGACCCCCAGGTCCCTCTGCACCGTAGCATGCTGCAGCTTTTTGCCCTGTAAGTAGTAGTCCTTCCTACTATTATTCCTGCCAAAGTGGATAACCTCACACTTGCCAACATTGTATTCCATCTGCCAGCTCCTCGCCCACTCGCTCAGCCTATCTAGATCCCTCTGCAGACTTTCCACACCCTCCGCACAATTTGCTGTTCCACTTACCTTTGTGTCATCAGCAAATTTCGACACCTTACACTGGGCTCCCTCCTCCAGATCATCTATATAAATGGTAAATGGCTGAGGCCCCAGCACCGATCCCTGGGGCACTCCACTAGTCACCAACCGCCAATCCGAATAGCACCCATTGACACCCACTCTCTGCCTCCTACTTGACAGCCAATCCCCTATCCACGCTAACACCTTACCCCCAACTCCATGTCCCCTAACCTTCTGTAACAACCTTTTGTGAGGCACCTTCTGAAAATCAAGAAACACCACATCCACCGGTTCCCCTCTATCCACCGCACTAGACACATCCTCATAGAATTCCAATAAATTCGTCAGACACGACTTCCCCTTAACGAATCCGTGCTGCGTTTGCTCTATCAAACAATTCTTCTCAAGGTGCCTCGCTATTTCCTCTTTGATGACGGATTCAAGCATTTTTCCTACAACAGACGTTAAACTAACCGGCCTATAATTCCCTGCCTTTTGCCTGCTACCCTTTTTAACAGCGGCGTAACATTAGCCGTTTTCCAATCTTCCGGCACTTCCCCGGAATCCAGCGAGGTTTGGAAAATAATCACCAAAGCATCCACTATCACCTCCGCCATTTCCTTCAGAAACCTGGGATGCATTCCATCCGGTCCTGGGGACTTGTCCACCATCAGTCCCTCTAGTCTGCCGCGCACTGCCTCTCTAGTAACAATGATCTCATTCAGGCCCTCCGCTCCTACCATCTTCCCATTGTTAACACCCGGCAAACTATTCACGTCCTCCTCCGTGAAGACCGAAGCAAAAAACTTATTCAAGGCCTCAGCCATTTCCTCATCCCCCACCACTAAATCCCCCCTCCCATCCTCTAAGGGTCCAACATTCGCCCTAGCCAGCCTCCTCCTTTTTATATATTTATAAAAACTCTTACTATCCTTTTTTATATTTAGCGCTAGCCTCGATTCATAGTCTACCCTTCCTTTCTTTATCAACTTCTTCGTCATTCTTTGTTGATATTTAAACCTCTCCCAATCCTCTTCTCGCCCTCTACTTTTAGCCACTCTAAACGCATCAGCTTTTAATTTAATACTCTCCTTTATCTCCTTCGTTATCCACGGCTGATTATCTCTTCTCCTACGATCCTTCTTTACCATCAGAATAAATTTCTGCTGAGCACCAAGAAAGATCTCCTTAAAGATCTCCTTAATTCAAGATCTCCTTGAATTCTTGTATTCAATGTTCAGACAGATGAAACCAAGCATGCCGAATGCCTTCTTCACCACTCTGTCCACCTATGACTCCACTTTCAAGGATCTATGAACATGTACTCCTAGCTCACTTTGTTCTGCAACTCTCCCAACACCCTACCATGAACAGAGTAAGTCCTGTCCTAGTTCAATCCACCAAAATGCATCATCTCGCATTTGTCTAAATTTGTCCATCTGCCATTCGTCAGCCCACTCGCCCAATTGATCAAGATCCCATTGCAATTGGAGATAACCTTCTTCACTGTCCACTTTGCCACTAATTTTAGTGTCATCTGCAAACTTACCATTCATGCTTCCTATTATTCTCATGCAAATCATTAATATAAATGACAAATAACAGCAGGCCCAGCACTGATACCAGAGGCACACGGTGGTCACAGGCCTCCAGATTAAAAAACAACTCTCTACAACCACCTCTGGCTTCTGTCCAATTTTGTATCCATTTGGATACCTCATCCTGGATCCTGAGAGATTTAACCTTATGCAACAACCTACCTTTCAAAGGCCTTGCTAAAATCCATGTCG
Organism: Carcharhinus amblyrhynchos; assembly: GCF_965287045.1. Lineage (NCBI taxonomy): Eukaryota > Metazoa > Chordata > Chondrichthyes > Carcharhiniformes > Carcharhinidae > Carcharhinus > Carcharhinus amblyrhynchos. The sequence goes on from NC_137326.1 coordinate 140,791,261, forward strand.
ACAACATCAACTGCACTGCCCTCATCTACCTTCTTGGTTATCCCTTCAAAAAGGTCAATCAAATTTGTGAGACATGATTTTCCATTCACTAAGCCATGCTTAGGGACAGGATGCACTTGCATCTGGAAGAGAATAGGCTTATTAATGATAGGCAGCCTGGTTTTGTGAAGCGGAAGTCGTGTCTCACAAACTTGATTAAGTTCTTCGAGGAAATGACAAGAAAAATTGACCAGGACAGGGCAGTAGATGTTGTATAAATGAACTTTAGTAAAGCCTTTGATAAGGTTTCTCATGGCAGGCTGATACAGAAGGTGAAGTCATGTGGGATCCGAGGTGAGCTAGTAAGATGGATACAAAGCTGGCTTGGGCACAGAAAGCAGAGAGTAGCGGTGAAAGAGTACTTTTCTAACTGGAGGTCTGTGACAAGCGATGTTCTACAAGGATCAGTGCTGAGATCTCTGTGGTTTGTAGTATATATAAATGATTTGGAGGAAAATATAGGTGGACTGATTAGGAAATTTGCAGATGATACAAAAATTGGAGGAGTAACAGATAGTGAAGAGGATTGTCAGAAGATACAGCAGGATATAAATCGGCTGAAGACCTGGGCCAAAGGATGGCAGATGGAATTTATCCCGACAAATGTGAGGTGATGCGATTGGGAAGGTCTACTACAAAATAAAAGTGTACAACAAATAAAGTTTATTTATTAGTCACAGGTAAGGCTTACATTAACAGTGCCATGAAGTTACTGTGAAATGGTAGAGCCATTAGAAATATAAGCATACAGAGGGATTTTGACGTGCAGATCCATAGAAAGGCCTGTGCTGCGCTGTAATGTTCTATGTATCCTGAAGGTGGGAAATCATGTTGCAGCTACAGGCGGGATTTGGAGTATTGAGTACAGTTTTGGTCACCACACTACCAGAAGGATGTTGATGCATTATAAAGGGTGCAGAAGAGATTTACACGCAAGAGGTGGTGGAAGCAAGTTCTATAACAATGTTCAAGAGGCACCTGGATAGATATGTGAATAGGCAGGGAATAGAGGGATATGGACCACATAGAGGCAAGAAAATATTAGATTAGAGAGATATCAGTGTCGGCACAGACTTAGTGGGCTGAAGGGCCTGTTTCTGTGATGTACTGTTCTTTGTTCTTACCACAATTCTAAATGATTGGTCCCTTAATCTGAGACTGTGCCCCTGTTTAGATTCCCTAACCGATGGAAACAATTTCTCATGGTCAACCCCTCTCAGAATCATGAAGGTTTCAACATTCTACATACTCATCTGGACCATTCTTGCCAATTTGATTGTCCTCACTGATATGAAGACTAAAATCCTCCACACTTATTTAACTTATTACATGTCCTTTTTGAAGCCAGGTCCATTCTCACTAATGTTCTTCCCTCGTATTTTGTTATCAGGGCTACCCCTGCTTCTTTTCCATCCTACCTGTCTTTCTAAATATTGTATTTAAAATATTTATTTCCCACCCTCAATTATCTTGTAACCATGTGTCTGTAATGGCATTTAAATCTAAATCATTGATTTCTGTTTGTGTAACAAGTTAATTTACCTTATTGTGGATGCTTCATGCATTCAAATAAAGAACCTTGAATTTAAAGTTTAACTTTTGTTCTCTGTAGTGTCTTGATTCAGTGATGTAAAAAATTCTGTTCAGCTCTCTGCCTTCTTGTCCCCCGCTGCTTCTCTTTACCCATATTGCTGTTGCCTCAACTTTACTTTTTAGATTTAAAAACCTATCCACATCCTACTCCCACCACTTCCCCCTCTCTTCATTGTGCCCTTCTTTAATTCTTTCATGGGACATGGGCATTGCTGGCTAGGGCAGCACTTTCAATTCCCATCCCTAATTGCCCTTGAGAATGTAGTTGTGGGTTGCCTTCATAGAATCCCTCCAGTACAGAAGGAGGCCATTTAGCCCATCAAGTCTGTCTGACCACAATCCCACCCAGGCCCAATCCCCATAACCCCATGTATTTAGCCTAGCTAGTCCCCTTGATGCTAAGGGGAAATTTAGCATCACCAATCCACCTAATCCGCACGTCTTTGGAGTGTGGGAAGAAACCGGGGCACCCAGACGAAATCCACGCAGACAAGGAAAGAACATGCAAACTCCGTACAGTGACCTAAGTCAGGATCCAACCCAGGTCACTGGCGCTGTGAGGCAGCAGTGCTAACCTCTGAGCTACCATGCCATTCAAAATACTTTATAAACAAAGATTGCCAAAGTCATAGAGGTTTACAGCATGGAAACAGGCCCTTTGGCCTGTCCATGCCATCGTTTTTTTTAAATCCCTAAGCTAATTCCAATCGCTCGCATTTAGAACGTAGAACATTACAGCGCAGAACAGGCCCTTCGGCCCACGATGTTGCACCGACCAGTTAAAAAACAATGACCCACTAACCTAAACCAATCCCTTTTCGTCCATAAACCTATCCACGGATCTCTTAAACGCCCCCAAACTAGGCGCATTTACAACCGCAGCAGGCGGTTGTAAATTTGGCCCATATCCTCCTATACCCATCTTATCCATGTAATTATCTAAATGCTTTTTAAAAGACAAAATTGTACCTGCCTCTACTGCTACCTCTGGCAGCTTGTTCCAGACACTCACCTCCCTCTGTGTGAAAAAAATTGCTTCTCTGGACTGTTTTGTATCTCTCCCCTCTCACCTTAAACCTATGTCCTCTAGTTTTAGACTCCCCCACCTTTGGAAAAAGATATTGACTATCTAGCTGATCTGTGCCCCTCGTTATTTTATTGACCTCTATAAGATCACCCCTCAACCTCCTACGCTTTAGAGAAAGAAGTCCCAGTCTATCCAGCCTCTCCTTATAACCCAAACCATCAAGTTTTGGTAGCATCCTAGTAAATCTTTTCTGCATTCTTTCTAGTTTAATAATATCCTTTCTATCATAGGTTGGTCTTAACAATGTCTTATACAACTTCAACAAGATGTCCCAACTCCTGTATTCAATGTCCTGACCGATAAAACCAAGTAAGCCGAATGCTTCTTCACCACTCTGTCCACCTGTGACTTCACTTTCAAGGAGCTATGAACCTGTGTCCCTAGATCTCTTTGTTCTGTAACTCTCCCCAACGCCCTACCATTAACTAAGTCCTGCCCTGGTTCGATCTATCAAAATGCATCACCTCGCATTTGTCTTAAATTAAACTCCATCTTGCCATTCGTCAGCCCACTGGCCTAATTGATCAAGATCCCGTTGAAATTGGAGATAACTTTCTTCACTGTCCACTATACCACCAATCTTGGTGTCATCTGCAAACTTAGTAACCATGCCTCCTATATTCCCTTTGGATTCTTCTTCCCCCATTTTCAGAGAGAACCGACTTCACCTAGAGAAGGTGGGGCCTTAATCAACAACCTCAGCCGGTACGGGAATTGAATCTGATCTGGTGGTGTCACTACACGTCACAAATCAGTCATCCAGACAACCGAGCTAACCAGCCGTCTTGAACTGCCACAGTCCCTGTGGTGTGATTTGATCACATTAGACCAGTAAGCCTAAAGTCAATACTGGGGAAGTTGCTAGAGCCTATTGTCAAGAATTTCATAACTCAGCATTTGGAAGGCAGTGGTATAATCAGACAAAGTCAGCATGGATTTACAAAAGGGAAATCATGCTTGATGAATCTATTGGAATTCTTTGAAGATGTAACTGGTAGAGTTGACCGAGGACAACCAGTGGATGTGGCTTATTTGGACTTTCAGAAGGCTTTCGACGTGATTTCACATAACAGGCTACTCTGTAAAGATAAAGCTCATGGGATTGCAGGTAATGTTATGAGGTGGATAGAAAGCTGGTTGGCAGATAGGAAGCAAAGAGTTGGCGTAAATGCATTTTTTCTTGATTGGCAGGCAGGAACTAGTGGAATTCCATAGGGATCTGTGCTAGGGCCCCAACTGTTCACATATCAAAGATTTGGAAGAGTGAACTGAATGTATTATGCCCCAATATGTGCAGATGGTAGCAAGTTGAATGGGAGGGTGAGCTGTGAGAAGGATGCAGAGATGTTCCAGCTTGAGTTGGACAGTGTGTGGGCATGTGCATGGCAGATGCAGGATAATGGGGATAAATAACATAACGTAGAACATTACAGCACAGTACAGGCCCTTCGGCCCTCAATGTTGTGCCGAGCTATTTCCGAACCCAAGATCAAGTTACCCCACTCCCTGTCATTCTGGTGTGCTCCACGTGCCTACCCAATAACCACTTGAAAGTTTCTAAAGTGTCCGACTCCACTATTGCAGCAGGCAGTGCATTTCACACCCCAAATAGGAAAACAGATTATTACTTGAATGGATATAAGTTGAGAGAGGTGGATACTCGACAAGACCTTGGTGCCTTTGTGCATCAGTCGCTGAAAGTAAACGTGCGGATACAGCAGGCAGTAAAGGAGGCAAATGGTATGTTGGCCTTCGTAGTGAGAGGATTTGAGTATAGTCCTCAGACTTTTGTGTCTTTTTACTGATGGAAGAAGGTGGAAGAGTGTACAGAGTGCATGGGGTCCTCAATTATGCTGGCTGCTTTGCCGAGGCAGCAAGAAGTGTAGACAGAGTCAGTGGATGGGAGGTTGGTTTGCATGTTGGATTGGGCTACATTCATGACCTTTTATAGTTTCTTGCGGTCTTGGACAGAGCAGGAGTCATACCAAGCTGTGATACAACCAGAAAGAATACTTTCTATGATGCATCTGTAAATGTTGGTGAGCGTCGTAGCTGACATGCCAAATTTCATTATTTTCTGAGAAAGTAGGTGGGCTTTCTTAACCATGGGGGAACCAGGGTAGGTTGTTGGTGATCTTGATAGTGACCTAAAAACCTGAAGTTCTTGACCATTTCTACTTCATCTTCATTGATCTAGACAGAGGCATGCCCTCTGTCTATGCTTCCTGAAGTTGATGACTATTTCTTTTGTTGCGTTGACATTAAGAAAGAGATTACTGTTGCCGCACCAGTTCACCAGATTCTCTATCTCTTTCCTGTACTCTGTCTCATCATTGTTTGAGATCCAACCCACTATGGTGCTGTTGTCAGCAAACTTGAAAATCAAGTTGGAGGGGAATTTGGCCACACAGTCATAGGTGTATAAGGAGTATATTGGGGGACTGGGAACACAGCCTTCTGGGGCACCAGTGTTGAGGATGATTGTGGCAGAGGTGTTGTTGCCTAGTCTTATTGACTGCGATCTGAGAGTTAGGAAGTTCAGAATCCAGCCACAGAGGGAGGAGCCAAGGCCCAGGCCATGCAGTTTGGAAATGAGTTGCATGGGAATAATGATGTTGAAAGCTGAGCTGTAGTCAATAAATAGCAGCCTGACATAGGTGTCCTTGTTATCTAGGTGCTCCAGGGTTGAGTGCAGAGCTTGGGAGATGGCGTCTGCTGTGGACCTTTTGCAGCAGTAGACAAACTGTAGTGGATCCAGGTAGTCCGGGAGGCAAGATCTGATTTGTGCCATGACTAACCTTTCAAGGCACTTCATAATGATGGATGTCAGAGCCACGGGGTGGTAGTCATTAAGGCACGCTGCCTGGGTTTTCTGTCGTACTGGGGAGATGGTCATCTTCTTGAAGCTGGTAGGGACCTCAGATTAATGTAATAAGAGGTTGAAGATGTCTGCAATTACCCCCACCAGTTGGCCTGCGCAAGACCTGAATGCTTGTCCGGGAATCCCATCTGGACCAGTTTTCTCCGTGGTTGACTTTTGAGAAGGCAGCTCTGACATTGGTAGTGGTGACCTCGGATACAGATTCATCTGAGACTTCTGGGATGGAGGGCATGCTCTCATTGACCTCTTGCTCAAAACGGGTATAAGTCCGTTGAGCTTATCAGGGAGGGGTGCGTTGGAGCTGACGATTTTACATGCCTTCGTCTTGTAGCCTGTTATGTCTTGCAGACCTTGTCATAGTCATGGTGTGTCCATGTGGCTAGCCTGGGATTCTAGCTTGGTCCGGTACTGTCTTTTGGCATCTCTGATAGATCTCCGTAGATGAGAGGGCATGGGATCCAAGGGCCTTTGGCCTTGTGGATCCAGAATTGGCTTGCCTGCAGAAGGCAGAGAGTGGTTGTGGATGGGGCTTTTTCTGAATGGAGGTCAGTCACCAGCGGAGTGCCTCAAGGATCTGTTCTGGGACCCTTGTTGTTTGTCATTTTCATAAATGACCTGGATGAGGAAGTGGAGGGATGGGTAAGTAAGTTCGCTGATGACACGAAGGTCGGTGGTGTTGCGGATGATCTGGAAGGATGGCAAAAGTTGCAGCAGGACATAGATAGGATGCAGGACTGGGCGGAGAAGTGGCAAATGGACTTCAACACGGATAAATGTGTAGTCGTCCATTTTGGCAGAACCAACAGGATGAACGAGTACACTATCAAGGGCAGAAGTCTGAGTAGTGTTGAAGAGCAGAAGGATCTTGGGGTCCGGGTCCACAGGACTCTTAAATCGGCCTCGCAGGTGGAGGAGGTAGTCAAGAAGGCGTATGGTGTACTGGCCTTCATTAATCGAGGGATTGAGTTTAGGAGTCGGGAGGTAATGCTGCAACTTTATAAGACCCTTGTCAGGCCTCATTTAGAGTATTGTGCGCAGTTCTGGTCACCTCACTATAGGAAAGATGTAGAAGCTATTGAGAGGGTGCAGAGGAGATTTACAAGGATGTTGCCTGGACTGGGAGGCATGCCTTATGAAGTTAGGTTGAGGGAGCTGGGACTCTTTTCCCTGGAGAGACGAAGGTTGAGAGGCGACCTGATAGAAGTTTACAAAATGTTGAGAGGAATAGATAGGGTGGACTCTCAGAGGCTATTTCCCCGGGTTGAAATGGTCGCTACGAGAGGACACAGATTTAAGGTGCAAGGAGGGAAGTTCAGAAGTGATGTTAGGGGTAAGTTTTTCACTCAGAGGGTGGTGAGTGAATGGAATCGGCTGCCGTCAGTGGTGGTGGAGGCGAACTCGCTGGGGTCTTTTAAAAGACTCCTGGATGAGTATATGGGGTTTAATGAGATTGAGGGTTATAGATAGGTCTGTAGGTTAGTAGGTGATGATGTGATCGGCGCAACTTGTGGGCCGAAGGGCCTGTTTGTGCTGTAGTGTTCTATGTTCTATGTTCTATGTTTATTCATACCTTGAAACCCGGAGGATGGTCATCACAATTACATCCACATGCAAGCAGAGAACGTAAGAGGAAATGGAGTTCTACAACTAGGAATAAATTAAAAATAAAGAAAAAATATAGAAATATTAATTCACCTGAAAATCAAGTTCTAGATATTAGAGTCTCCTGAGGGTTCCTTACTTCATGTAAAAGTTCAAGTTCAGGCAAGTCCAGCTAGCTGAAAGCAGGAGTTGCAGAATTGAAGTTGGTGATGGGGCAATGAGATGAGATTGGTATCCAGACACTTGGATTCAACAGCCTGTGTCAGGAATCTTCCAGAGAATCAGGGTTCACAGAGGGTTAGCCTGGAGGTAGGTTTCTTTGTCAGCCTGGAGTTTGGCTTTGGTGTTGACAGGCTGGATGTTTAACAGACTGCCCCGAGAGTTCAGGAATGTAACATTAAAACTTCCCAAAGACCATAGGAGTTTGTCATGTAATATTGCCTGTTGGTGAGTCGATTTCAGGTTAACAATCAGTTTCTAAGGCTCTGGTCAAAATCAATTTGTTCATCTTAGGAGAGGGTACTGGCTTCTGGCGTCACCACAGGTATAACAAGCTTCGATGCCTCACTGTGGGTGGGAAGACAGACTCACTGCTGCTTCCTTGTTCCGTTGACTGTAATGTGTTCATGTAGTGATAGCTGTGAGATTGCACAAAGATGAGGGTTGAGCTTTGTCCTGTAACAACTATTGCAAGTTTCCAGAATTGTAGCCAACTTACAAATCCTGCAGCTGGCGGTCGAGGATTTGTGCAGCAAGGTCCCCTTTTAAAAGGGCACAAAAGAAGGTTTGATTTCAACAGCTTATGATCCCTTTCCTGTCTTATGGACATGCCAACAAATTTAAGATAATTGGCAAAAGAAGCAATGACAACAGAAGGAGAAGCTTTTATACGCAGCAGGTGTGAGGGTCTGGAATGCACTGCCTGGCACTGCTGCAGTAGAATCGGTTGAAGCATTGGAAAGGTAATTGGATCTTACCTGGAGAGGAAATATTTTCAGGCCCGCAGGGGGTGGGATGAGGTGAATTGCTCCTTCAGACAATGATGGGCTGAATGTAATGTGGGAAAATAAATTCCATGTTTCTATCAAGATCCCTCGCTTTTCACCTTCTTTCTCCCCATAATCTTTTCTGCCCTAAGCAGAACAATCCCAGTTTGTCAAATCTCTCCGCCCAACTGAGCTTCTTCATCATTGATATAATCATAAATCTCATCTGCTCCCTTTCCTGGGCTGTTGCATCATTCCCAAGAGGTGGTCTCCAGAATTGTTCACAGTTCGCAGCAAAAACAGTTGAACCATCAAATAGTTTCAGCACAGTAACTTTTGCCAATTATCTTAAATTTGTTGGCACGTCCATAAGACATAGAACATAGAACATTACAGCACAGAACAGGCCCTTCGGCCCACAATGTTGCGCCGACCAGTTAAAAAAAAACAATGACCCACTAACCTAAACCAATCCCTTTTCATCCATAAACCTATCCACGGATCTCTTAAACGTCCCCAAACTAGGCGCATTTACAACTGCAGCAGGCAGGGCATTCCAATCCCTCACCACCCTCTGGGTAAAGAACCTACCCCTGACATCCGTCCTATAACTACCCCCCCTTAATTTAAAGCTATGCCCCCTCGTGCTAGATTTCTCCATCTGAGGAAAAAGGCTATCACTGCCCACCCTATCTAAACCTCTAATCATCTTATATGTTTCAATAAGATCCCCTCTTAGCCGCCTTCTTTCTAACGAAAACAACCCCAAATCCCTCAGTCTCTCCTCATAGGACCTCCCCTCCACACCAGGCAACATCCTGGTAAACCTCCTCTGCACCCTCTCCAAAGCCTCCACATCCTTCCTGTAATGTGGGGACCAGAACTGCACACAGTACTCCAAGTGCGGCCGCACCAGAGTTGTGTACAGTTGCAACATGACGCTGCGACTCCTAAATTCAATCCCCCTACCAATAAACGCCAAGACACCGTATGCCTTCTTAACAACCTTATCTACTTGATTCCCAACTTTCAGGGATCTGTGTACACATACACCTAGATCCCTCTGTTCATCCACACTATTCAAAGTCCTCCCGTTAGCCCTATACTCAACACATCTGTTATTCCTACCAAAGTGAATCACCTCACACTTCTCCGCATTAAACTCCATCCGCCACCTCTCGGCCCAGCTCTGCAACCTAAGTCTCCCTGCAAACTATGACACCCTTCCTCACAATCTACCACACCTCCGACTTTGGTGTCATCAGCAAATTTACTAATCCACCCAACTATACCCTCATCCAGATCATTAATAAAAATTACAAACAGCAGTGGCCCCAAAACAGATCCCTGAGGCACACCACTTGTAACCAAACTCCATGAAAGAGATCATAAGCTGTTGAAATCAAACCTTCTTTTCTGCCCTTTTAAAACAGGACTTTGTTGGACAAAATCCTCGACTGCTACAGGATTTGCAAGTTGGCTACAATTTTGGAAACTTTCAACAGTTATTACAGGACAAAGCTCTTTTTCCCAGGGTGAAAGAGTCAAACACTAGGAGGCACAGGTTTAAGGTGCGAGGGACAAGGTTTAAAGGAGATATGAGGCAGATTTTTTTATACAGAGAGTAGTGGTTGCCTGGAATTCATTGCCGGGGGAGGTAGTGGAGGCGGATGTGGTAGTGACTTTTAAAGGGCACCTTGACAAGTACGTTAACAGGATGGGAAGAGAGGGATATGATCCCCTGAAGGGGAGGGGGCTTTAGTTCAGTTGGGCAGTATGTTCGATGCAGGCTTGGAGGGCCGAAGGGCCAGTTCCTGTGCTGTAATTTTCTTTGTTCTTTGTTCACAGAGGAGGCCATGCAGCCTGTTGTGTCTGTGATGACTTCATAGAGTCATAGAGGTTTACAGCGTGGAAATAAGAACATAAGAAATAGGAGCAGGAGTAGGCCATCTAGCCCTTCGAGCCTGCCCCGCCATTCAATAAGATCATGGCTGATCTGAAGTGGATCAGTTCCACTTTCCCGCTTTCTCCCCATAACCCTTAATTCCCCTGTCTATCAGAAACCTACCTACCCGTGACTTAAATATATTTAGCGAGGTAGCCTCCACCACTTCAATGGGCAGAAAATTCCAGAGATTCACCACCCTTTGAGTGAAGAAGTTCCTCCTCAACTCCGATCTAAACTGCCCTTCCCTTATTTTGAGGCTGTGCCCTCTAGTTCTTGTTTCCTTTCTACGCGGAAAGAATCTCTCTACCTCTACCCTATCTAGCCCCTTCATTATCTTATACGTCTCTATAAGATCACCCCTCAGCCTTCTAAACTCCAACGAGTACAGACCCGATTTACTCAATCTCTCCTCATAAGCGAACCACGGTGCCACCACGTCACATTTTCCTCTGCAGGTTTTTCTAAGCAGGCCTGGTTTTTTATTGGTTGCCGTGATGTAGTTGGTGTCCTCTCATTGCCACTGAAGTAATACAATGGGCGTCTTGTTTGTTTTTTAATCTGGGCTCACACGGGCCCTTCGGCCCAATTTATCCATGCCGCCCTTTTTTTTAAACCCCTAAGCTAGTCCCAATTGCCTGCATTTGGCCCATATCCCTCTATACTCACCGTACCCATGTAATTGTCTAAACACTTTTTAAAAAACAAAATTGTACCCGCTTCTACTACTACCTCTGACAGCTTGTTCCAGACACTCACCACCCTCTGTGTGAAAAAATTGCCCCTTTGGACACTTTGTATCTCTCACCTTAAACCTATGCCCTCTGGTTTTAAACAGAAGACCATAAGAAATAGGAGCAGGAGTAGGCCATCTAGCCCTTCAAGCCTGCCCCACCATTCAATAAGATCATGGCTGATCTGAAGTGGATCAGTTCCACTTTCCCGCTTTCTCCCCATAACCTCTAATTCCCCTGTCTATCAGAAACCTATCTACCCGTGACTTAAATATACTCAGCGAGGTAGCCTCCACCACTTCAACGGGCAGAGAATTCCAGAGATTCACCACCCTTTGAGTGAAGAAGTTCCTCCTCAAGTTCCTCCTGGTGTTGTGGATGGTCTGGAAGGATGTCAAAAGTTGCAGCAGGACATAAATAGGATGCAGGACTGGGCGGAGAAGTGGCAGATGGACTTCAACGCGGATAAATGTGTAGTCGTCCATTTTGGCAGGACCAATGGGATGAAGGAATACAATATCAAGGGCAGGAGTCTTAGTAGTGTTGAAGAGCAGAAGGATCTTGGGGTCCGGGTCCACAGGACTCTTAAATCGGCCTCGCAGGTGGAGGAGGTGGTCAAGAAGGCGTATGGTGTACTGGCCTTCATTAATCGAGGGATTGAGTTTAGGAGTCGGGAGGTAATGCTGCAACTTTATAAGACCCTTGTCAGGCCTCATTTGGAGTACTGTGCGCAGTTCTGGTTGCCTCACTATAGGAAGGACGTAGAAGCTATTGAAAGGGTACAGAGGAGATTTACAAGGATGTTGCCTGGACTGGGAGGCATGCCTTATGAAGTTAGGTTGAGGGAGCTGGGTCTCTTTTCCCTGGAGAGACGAAGGTTGAGAGGCGACCTGATAGAAGTTTATAAAATGTTGAGAGGAATAGATAGGGTGGATTCTCAGAGGCTATTTCCCCGGGTTGAAATGGTCGCTACGAGAGGACACAGATTTAAGGTGCAGGGAGGAAAGTACAGAAGTGATGTTAGGGGTAAGTTTTTCACTCAGAGGGTGGTGAGTGAATGGAATCGGCCGCCGTCAGTGGTGGTGGAGGCGAACTCGCTGGGGTCTTTTAAAAGACTTCTGGATTAGTATATGGGGTTTAATGGGATTGGGGGTTATAGATAGGTCTGTAGGTTGGTAGGTGTTGATGTGATCGGCGCAACTCGTGGGCCGAAGGGCCTGTTTGTGCTGTAGTGTTCTATGTTCTCAACTCCGATCTAAACTGCCACTCCCTTATCTTGAGGCTGTGCCCAGTAATCCTGCTATCCTTCCTAAGCAGGAAGAATCTCTCTAACTCTACCCTATCTGTCCCCTTCATTATCTTAGATGTCTCTATAAGATCCCCCCTCAGCCTTCTAAACTCCAACGAGTACAGACCCAATCTATTCAGACTCTCTTCATAGACTAACCCCCTCATCTCTGGTATCAGTCTGGTGAACCTTCTTTGCACTCCCTCTAAGGCCAATATATCCTTCCGCAAGTGCGGTGACCAAAACTGCACACAGTACTCCAGCTGCGGCCTCACCAGTACCCTGTACAGTTGCAGCAAGACCTCCCTGCTTTTATATTCTATCCCCCTCGCTATAAAGGCCAGCATTCCATTCGCCTTCTTGATCACCTGCAGACTGGGTTTTTGTGATTCGTGCACCAGGACCCCCAGGTCCCTCTGCATCGTAGCATGCTGCAGCTTTTCGCCTTTTAAATAATAATCCCTCCTACTATTATTTCTACCTAAGTGGATAACCTCACATTTGTTAACATTATACTCCATCTGCCAGGTCCTCACCAACGCGCTCAGCCTATCCAGATCCCTCTGCAGACTTTCCACACCCTGCGCGCAATTCGCTTTTCCACTCACCTTTGTGTCATCAGCAAATTTCTTACCCTACACTCAGCCCCCTCCTCCAGATCATCTGTGTAAATGGTAAACAGTTGAGGCCCCAGCACCGATCCCTGCGGCACTCCACTAGTCACCAACCGCCGGTCAGAGTAGTACCCATTGATTCCAACCCTCTGCTTCCTATTAGACAGCCAATCCTCTGTCCACGCTAACACCTTGCACCCTAACCTTTTGCAGCAACCTTTTGTGAGGCACCTTATCAAACGCCTTTTGGAAATCTAAAAACACCACATCCACCGGTTCCCCTCTGTCTACCGCACTAGTCACATACTCATAGATATCCAATAAATTTGCCCAACACGACTTCCCCTTAATGAATCCGTGCTGCGTTTGCTCTATCAAACCATTCTTCTCAAGGTGCCTCGCTATTTCTTCTTTGATGATGGATTCTAGCATTTTTCCAACTACAGACGTTAAACTAACCGGCCTATAATTCCCTGCCTTTTGTCTGCTACTTTTTTTTAAAGAGCGGTGTAACATTAGCCGTTTTCCAATCTTCCAGCACTTCCCCGGAATCCTGCGAATTTTGATAAATAATTACTAAGGCATCCACTATCACCTCTGCCATTTCTTTCAGAACCCTGGGATGCATCCCATCCGGTCCTTGGGACTTGTCTACCTTCAGTCCTATTAGTCTATCAAGCACTACCTCCCTAGTGACAGTAATCGCATTAAGGCCCTCGTCTCCTACCATCCTTCTATTTTTAATACCTGACAAACTATTTGTGTCCTCCTCCGTGAAGACTGACGCAAAAAACTTATTTAAAGCCTCAGCCATTTCCTCATCTCCCACCGCTAAATCCCCCTTCTCATCCTCCAAGGGCCAACATTCACTCTAGCCAGTCTCCTCTTCTTCATATATTTATAAAAACTTTGACTGTCATTTTTTTATATTTAGAGCTAGTTTAGTTTCATACTCTATCTTTCCTTTCTTTATCACCTTCTTAGTCATTCTTTGTTGTTTTTTAAATCTTTCCCAATCCTCTAATCACCCACTATTTTTAGCCACTCTGAACACATCAGCTTTTAATTTAATACTCTCCTTTATTTTCTTAGATAACCACGGCTGGTTATCCCTTCTCCTGCAGCCCTTCTTTACCATCAGAATATATTTCTGCTGAGTACCGAAAAAGATCTCCTTAAAAATCCTCCACTGTTCCTCAGCCGTCCTGTGCCCCCAATCTACATTCGCCAATTCCGCTTTCATCCTATCGTACTCCCCTCTGTTCAAACAGAACATAGAACATTACAGCGCAGAACAGGCCCTTCGGCCCACGATGTTGCGCCGACCAGTTAAAAAAAACAATGACCCACTAATCTAAACCAATCCCTTTTCGTCCATAAACCTATCCACGGATCTCTTAAACGCCCCCAAACTAGGCGCATTTACAACCGCAGCAGGCAGGGCATTCCAGTCCCTCACCACCCTCTGGGTAAAGAACCTACCCCTGACATCCGTCCTATAACTACCACCCCTTAATTTAAAGCCATGCCCCCTCATGCTAGCTTTCTCCATCCGAGGAAAAAGGCTATCACTATCCACCCTATCTAAACCTCTAATCATCTTATATGTTTCAATAAGATCCCCAGGTTCGTGACCCTACTTTCTCATCCTCCATCTGTATCAGAAATTCAACCACACAATGATCACAATGATTCAGTTCCCCATCCCGGTCATCCTGCAACCACGTTTCTGTAATGGCCACTAGATCATATCCATTTGTGCTGATTTGCACCATCAGCTCATTCACTTTGTTCCGAATGCTTCGTGCATTCAGATAAAGTGTCTTTATACCAGGCTTTATCTGGACCTTATTTGTAGAAACGCTACTAACCTCTCTCGTGCCCCCTACTCCTTTAATTAGTGGAACATCCTCAACATTTACCTGCACACGTATCCTCTCCTTTACTTTAGATTTTGTAATTTCCCCCACCCCTGCACCCTCCCCCCCACTAATTAGTTTAAAGCCCTATCTACAATCCTAGTTATACGATTCTCCAGGACTCTGGTCCCAGCACGATTCAGATGAAGACCATCCCATCTGAACAGACCATCCATACATTTGGGAAAAGATATTGACTATCTAACTGATCTATGTCCCTCATTATTTTATAGACCTCCATAAGATCACCCTCTCAGCCCCTACGCTCCAGAGAAAAAAGTCCCAGTCTATTCAGCTTCTCCTTATAACCCAAACCATCAAGTCCTGGTAGCATCCTAGTAAATCTTTTCTGCATTCTTTCTCGTTTAATAATATCCTTTCCATAATAGGGTGACCAGAACTGTACACAGTTCTTGCACTAAGAGCTGGCTAGTTCCTAGTGCCTTTTCCCTTTAGCACTGAAAATTCTGTATTTTAAAATAATGGAAATTCATGCAAATGGTTGCACCCTGGGAAAAAGAGCTTTGTCCTGTAAATAACTTGAAAGTTTCCAAAATTGTAGCCATCTTGCAAATCCTGTAGCAGTCGAGGATTTTGTCCAACAAAGTCCTGTTTTAAAAGGGCAGAAAAGAAGATTTGATTTCAACAGCTTATGATCTCTTTCATGTCTTATGGACGTGCCAACAAATTTAAGATAATTGGCAAAAGTTACTGTGCTGAAACTATTTGATGGTTCAATGAAAATAACCCATATCTTGCTTCCCCAAAGCTAGTCTGCCATCTTCTGGACACCAGTCAGAAGTTCTTATTACAGCAGCTTCTCAGCAGGGTTTATGTTCAAGTTAACCTAAATCCAAATGCAAACATGATTTTAGAAGATATCAAACTCTTAAAATCCCTTCCTGTATGAAATTCCCAGAATTACATTCGTACAGAGCTGCATTTGTGTTTCTTATTTACTTAGTGCCTATTTCTTTAATAAAAGGCCCCACCTTCCAAAGGGACTTGTATCAAATAAACCTTGGCCTGCCCGACTGTTGTCTGTTTGGGATGCAGGTCACCTGAGTTTCATTCATTGGATGCAGCATTTATCGCCCATCCCCACTGCCCTTGAACCAAGGGCTTGCTGGGCCATTTTAAGGGCCAACCATGTTGGTTCTGGGGTCACATGTAGTCCAGAGCAGGTAAGAATGTACACAGACAGATTTTTGCAACAATGGTTTCATGGTTATCATTTGATTTTAATTCCTGGCTTTTATTGAATTTCACCATCTGCCATGACGGGATTTGAACTCTAGTCTCCAGAGATATACGCTGGGTCTCTGGATTAATAAACCAGTGGCAATACCACTGTACCACCACCTTCCCTTTGTTGAAGGAGGGTCTTCAGGCCATCACCTTTATTTGGGAGCTGTAAAGGGAAGCTGGGATGATGTCTAGGGGTTTGTGACCTTGTTTTCATGGAATGATTTCCTTTCCAGCTGTACAAAGGACAGATGCTAATAATGGGGAAGATTTTGTCGAAGGTGACTCTCAGGATCCCGTGGAGCTGAAACCCTCTGATCTATCCATACCGCTTGCTGTTGCCATGGGAGCAGAACAACAACAGATGATATTGCCTGGGAGCGAGGGCCCGTCTTTATCCACCGAACAGTTGCTGCGGCCCTCTGTGTCTGCTTATCCAGAAACCCAACTCATCTTCCTACAGCAACTCTACTGACAGAACGGGGTGGCCGGGGGGAGATCATAAAACCCACCCAGGGGGAGAGGGGATCACACAGTCCACAGTGGGGAGAGGGGATCACACAGCCCACACGGGGGGAGAGGGGATCACACAGCCCACACGGGGGGAGAGGGGATCACACAGCCCATCCCGGGGGAGAGGGGATCACACACCCCATCCCGGGGGAGAGGGGATCACACACCCCATCCCGGGGGAGAGGGGATCACACAGCACACACGGGGGGAGAGGGGATCACACACCCCATCCCGGGGGAGAGGGGATCACACAGCCCACACGGGGGGAGAGGGGATCACACAGCCCACACGGGGGGAGAGGGGATCACACAGCCCATCCCGGGGGAGAGGGGATCACACAGCCCATCCTGGGGGAGAGGGGATCGCACACCCCATCCTGGGGGAGAGGGGATCACACAGCCCACACGGGGGGAGAGGGGATCACACAGCCCATCCCGGGGGAGAGGGGATCACACACCCCATCCCGGGGGAGAGGGGATCACACACCCCATCCCGGGGGAGAGGGGATCACACAGCACACACGGGGGGAGAGGGGATCACACACCCCATCCCGGGGGAGAGGGGATCACACAGCCCACACGGGGGGAGAGGGGATCACACAGCCCACACGGGGGGAGAGGGGATCACACAGCCCATCCCAGGGGAGAGGGGATCACACAGCCCACACGGGGGGAGAGGGGATCACACAGCCCATCCCGGGGGAGAGGGGATCACACAGCCCATCCCGGGGGAGAGGGGATCACACACCCCATCCCGGGGGAGAGGGGATCACACACCCCATCCCGGGGGAGAGGGGATCACACAGCCCACACGGGGGAGAGGGGATCACACAGCACACACGGGGGAGAGGGGATCACACACCCCATCCTGGGGGAGAGGGGATCACACAGCCCACACGGGGGGAGAGGGGATCACACAGCCCATCCCGGGGGAGAGGGGATCACACAGCCCATCCTGGGGGAGAGGGGATCGCACACCCCATCCTGGGGGAGAGGGGATCACACAGCCCACACGGGGGGAGAGGGGATCACACAGCCCACACAGGGGAGAGGGGATCACACACCCCATCCTGGGGGAGAGGGGATCACACACCCCATCCTGGGGGAGAGGGGATCACACACCCCATCCTGGGGGAGAGGGGATCACACACCCCATCCCGGGGGAGAGGGGATCACACAGCCCACACAGGGGGAGAGGGGATCGCACACCCCATCCCGGGGGAGAGGGGATCACACAGCCCACATGGGGGGAGAGGGGATCACACAGCCCACACAGGCGGAGAGGGGATCACACACCCCATCCTGGGGGAGAGGGGATCACACACCCCATCCCGGGGGAGAGGGGATCACACAGCCCACACAGGGGGAGAGGGGATCACACAGCCCACACAGGCGGAGAGGGGATCACACACCCCATCCCAGGGGAGAGGGGATCACACAGACTAGCCCAGAGTGAAGAGGAGATTCCACAGTCCACCCAGCGGGAGAGGGTGACACGCAGCCCACGCAGGGGGAGAGGAGGTCAGAGATTAGTGAAAAGCCAGTGGATTAGAAAAGTGGGAGGTGGGTTTCACAGATCACCCAGAGGAAGAGGTGATCATCCAGGAATAGAGGATCTCAGCTCACCCAGGGTGAGGGGACATGTGGATTCAATGAGCTCACTGAGGGAGAGCGTTTGGAACAGGATCACATGGCCCATGTGGGAGAGAGTGTGTAGGTAGTGGGAGTGTAAAGGGTGCCCCAAGAGAATGGGCGAATACTGGGCTCTGTGTGGGATTTGCTGACACCGAGGAGGGGTTGGGGGGGGATCTGTTCTGGATTGACTGGATGTCTCCCAGCTCCCCAAACTCTGTTCCTTCACAATACGTCTTCACGATGGTCCAATTCGTTCATTTCTATTCTGGATACAAATCACGGCAAACCTTGTGCTGTTTGCACAATGGAATTCTTGTAGCAAATAACATTGTTGCTGCAGTGAATATTTCTGTCTACGCACAGAGCGGAATGATTGTGTCGAATAGCCATGCTTCCCCTGAGCAGATCCTGGGTCTGTTGCCTTTAAGCAGGAGCTGTGCAGCCCCAGTAGTCCACATATTTGAAACTGGCTGATGCAGCATTTAAACGTTCCCCAGCATTACGGTAATGTGAATGCAGACCATTATAGCAGTAAAAGGAACACCTGAGTGTCTCATTTGTGTCTCAATAACTCCTTGCATTGCATCAACTGTGTCACTGTATGCTAACCATGAGCCCACATTTGCTCTTTGTTAAATTCTCTGTATCAGAGATTTATTTAATTTCTTCAATCTGTCCCGCAAGTCTCACCACAACTGTCTGACTCTCCCTTCCCGATGGTGAATTTGGATTAGAGGGACATTTAGGTAAACTGTAGTCTGTCCTGGGAGTGTTTGATGGGGGACAGTGTAGAGGGAGCTTTACTCTGTATCTAACCCCGTGCTGTAGCTGTCCTGGGAGTGTTTGATGGGGGACAGTGTAAAGGGAGCTTTACCCTGTATCTAACCCCGTGCTGTAGCTGTCCTGGGAGTGTTTGATGGGGGACAGTGTAAAGGGAGTTTTACTCTGTATCTAACCCCGTGCTGTACCTGTCCTGGGAGTGTTTGATAGGGACAGTGTAAGGGAGCTTGAGGTCATCCACTGAATTGATTAATGAACTCAGTTTGATGATTTGATGTTGTCCTATATATCAGAGAATGCAAGGATTTTGTTTTATTCAGTCACGAGAGGTGGACATCGCTGCCTGGCCAGCATTTATTGTCCATCTGTAATTGTCTTTGAGGAGGTGCTGGTGAACTGCCTTGAATCGCTGCAGTGTCTGTGATGTAGATACGCACAATGCTGTTAGGGAGAGAGTTCCACAATTTTGACCCAGCAACAATAAAGGCCATATATTTCCAAATCAGGATAGCATGTGGCTTGGAAGGCATCTTGTATTTCTTGATATCTTTCAAGGCGTTAACAGTCATGGGTTTGAAAGGTGCTGGCTAAGGAACTTTGTGAGTTCTTGCAGTGCATCTTGAAGATGGTGCACACTGATTCCATTGTGCATCGGTGATGGAGGGAATGAAAGTTTGTGGATGTGGTGCCAGTCGTGGATGGTCTCAATCTTCTCTCGTGTTGGAGCTGCACCCACCCAGGCACATGGAGATTATTCCATCACACTCCTGAGTTGTGGCTTGTAGATGGTGGACAGACTTTGGAGAGTTAGGAGGTGAGTTACTTGCCACAGGATTCCTCATCTCTGACTTGCTCTTTTAGCCACAATATTTATATGACTGCTGCAGTGCAGTTTCTGGTCAATGGTAATCCCGTTCAGATGCTGATAGTGGGGGATTCAGAGATGATAATATACCGTTGAATGTCAAGATTCTCTCTCGTTCGTGATGGCTACTCTCTGGCATTTGTGTGACACAAATGTTACTTGCCACTTGTCAGCCTGAGCCTTGATATTGTTCAGATCTTGCTGCATTTGGACCTGAACAGAGAAAGGAGTTTAGCAGAAAGGATTTTGATCGGCAGTGGAAGATTATGAAAATAGTTCATGACCCACAACAAAGGTATATCCCAGGGAGGAAGAAGGATTCTAGTAAAGGGATTAATCAACCATGTTAGCCAAGAAATTTTAGGATAGTATTTAAACTGAAAAAAAAATACAGAGTGAGAAAGATTAGTGAAAAGCCAGTGGATTAGAAAAGTTTTAAAAACCAACAAAAACTGACCAAAAAAACAGGGAGAAGATAAACTATGAGAATAAACTAGCAAGTAATATAAAAATGAACAGGAAGTGCTTCTTTAAATATATAAAAAGAAAGAAACCAGAGTGAACATAGGCTGCTTAAAGAATGAGACTGGGGAAGTAATAATGGGGAACCAAGAAATGGCATAGGACTTAAATAAATATTTTGCATCAGTCTTCATGGTGGAAAACAGTAATAACTTCCAAAAATACTAAATAATCAAAAGTCAATAATGGGGACAGGGAGAGGAAATAAATACAATAACTATCACTGGAGTAAGAACATAAGAAATAGGAGCAGGAGTAGGCCATCTAGCCCTTCGAGCCTGCCCCGCCATTCAATAAGATCATGGCTGATCTGTTGTGGCTCAGTTCCACTTTCCCGCCCTCTCCCCATAACCCTTAATCCCCTCTCTTAATCACTTCGTGACTTCTAAGGGGTGTCTTGATAAGAGTAGGATGGGAATAGAGGGATAGGGTCCCCGGAAGGGTAAGGGGTTTTAGTTCAGTCAGGCAGCATGGTCAGTGCAGGGTTGGAGGGCCAAAGAGCCCTGTTCCTGTGCTGTAATTTTCTTCATTAGAGTAAAAGTACGCGGGAAACTAATGGGGCTAAAAGCCAATAAGTTCCCTGGACTGGATGGGCTGCATCCCAGGATATTAAAGGAAATAGCTACAGTGATAGTAGACGCACTGGTAGTAATCTTCCAGGAATCCTTAAATTCAGGAAAAGTTGCAGCAGATTGGAAAACTGCCAATGTAACATCTTTATTCAAAAAGCGAGGGTGACAAAACAGGTAACTATAGGCCAGTTAGCTTAACATAGTCCCATTATAACGGATTTAATAGCAGAATGTTCATAAATGCATAATACAATCAAACAAGCACTAGGAATCCGAGTTCAGTTCCCAGCTTGGGTCGCTGTCTGTGCAGAGTTTGCACGTTCTCCCCCACCGTGTCTGTGGCTTTCCTCCAGGTGCTCTGGTTTCCTCCCACAGTCTGAAAGATGTGCTGGTTAGGTGCATTGGCCATACTAAATTCTCAGAGTACCCGAACAGGTGCCAGAGTGTGGACACTAGAGGATTTTCACAGTAACTTCATCACAGTAATTTAATATAAGCCTATTTGTGACGCTAATAAATAACTTTAACTTCAGAGTCAGCGTGGCTTCATGAACGGGAATCATGCTTTACAAATTTATTAGAATTCTTTGAGGTGGCAATGAGCAGGATAGATAAAGGGGAACCATTGGACATAATATAAATGGATTTCCAAAAAGTGTTCAATAAGATACCGCACAAAAGATAACTTAATAAGAGTCCATGGTGCCAGCAGTAGTTTTTAACATGGATAGAGGATTGGCTAAATGATAGAAGACAGAGAGTTGGGTTAAGAGCAGCATTTATAGAACTAGTGGAGTGCCACAGGGATCAATGCTAAGGCTGCATTATTTACAATGTAAATGACTTAAGCAGCGGAAGTGAATGTACTATTGCAGTGTTTGTGGATGAGAAAAATAGAATTGCTACAGTGCAAAAGGAAGCCATTTGGCCTATCAATTCTGCACTGACTGTCCCCTGTAACCCTGTGCATTTCCCATGGCTAATCCACGTAACCACATCTTGGGACACTAAGGGGCAATTTAGCATAGTCAGTTTGCCTAAGCTGTACATCTTTGGACTATGGGGAAAAAAACTGGAACATCTGGAGGAAACCCACACAGACAGGGAGAACATAAAAGTCCACACAGTCGTCCAAGGCCAGAATTGAACCCAGATTCCGAGCGCTGTGAGGCAGCAGCGGTAACAAATGTCATGTGCTGCTCTCAGTCGATAAACATGAAATACATTGAACTGTTGAGAACAGTCTTCAATCAAGGTTGTGAATCTTTGGAATTCTCTATCCCAGAGGGCTTTGGAAGCTCAGTCATTGAGACTGTTTAAGGTCGAGATTGATTTCTGACTAACAATAACATAATAGGCTGTGGGGATAGTGTGTGTAAAATATGTCCAATCAGCCATGATCGTATTGAATGGTGGAATAGACTCAACAAGTTGAATGGCCTCTCCTGTTGCTATGTTCTTTTACCCCACCCAATTCCATCACCCATTTAACTTACACATTTTCATGTCTTGTCAAAGTGGCTTTGGGATATTTAACCTTACTCCAAATGGCAGCTAGTGCTGTTAAAAGTGGCCATGTCTTGGTTTCATAGAACATAGAACACTACAGCACAAACAGGCCCTTCGGCCCACAGGTTGCGCTGATCGTATCCCTACCTACCAGGACTATCTATAACCCTCAATCCCATTAAATCCACGTACTCATCCAGAAGTCTCTTAAAAGACCCCAATGAGTTTGCCTCCACCACCACTGACGGCAGCCGATTCCACTCACCCACTCTACACTCTTGCACTATAAACAAAAGGTTTGGTACACTCCACAGTTCTCAGGATACCCAGTTCGGTAGTCTGGGTCAGAAATATTGAGCTCCTGTACGAGCTGTGTAAGTAGGAGTGCATTAGCAATCTGACAGACTCCAACTCACAGACAATGTCGCCAGTGTGTTGAACCTCATTATGAAAGTTATGAAGGATGATGCCACTGAATTTTATGAAACAATGGCCAGCCCTCTCCTGTGGCATTGAATGATATTTGTTTTCTGGAATTAGACGCAGAAATTTCTTCACTAGGTATTGAAAACAGTGGGTGCAATTTTATCTGTATTATCCAGGTTTTAGTGCAAATGGGAAATAGAAACAAAAATTGGAAAAAGAGAAAATCACTAGGTTCACCCTTTACAATTTCCAGGTATCAGTTCAGGAAGGTCGCACTCTCACCACTCGGATAGTCAAATTAATTTCTATACGTTAGGATCCAAAGACCATTTTGCATCAATCAGCAAATGTCACCATTAGAAACATAGAGACATAGAAGATAGGAGCAGGAGGAGGCCTCTTGGCCCTTCCAGCCTGCTCCGCCATTTATTATGATTGTGGCCAATCATCCAATCCAATAGCCTATTTTTCCCCAGAACCTTTGGTCCCATTCACCCCAAGTGCTATATCCAGCCACCTCTTGAATACATTCAGTGTTTCCTGTGGTAATGAATTCCACGGGCTCACCACTCTTTGGGTGAAGAAATGTCTCCTCACCTCCGTCCTAAATGATCTACCCTGAATCCTCAGACTGTGACCCCTGATTCTGGACTCCCCCACCATCGGGAACATCCGTGCATCCGCCCTGTCTAGTCCTGTTAGAATTTTATAAATCTCTATGAGATCCCCCCTCATTGGTCTGAACTCCATCAAAAATAATCCAAACCCAGTCTATCCTTCCTCCTACATCAGTCCCGCCATTCCTGGAACCAGCCTGGTAAACTATCGCTGCACTCCTTTGAGAGCAAGAGCATCCTTCCTCAGAAGAAGAGACCAAAACTGCAACAATACTCTAGGTGTGGCCTCACCAAGGCCCTGTATAGTTACAACACATTCGAAACCTCTCACAATGAAGGCCAACATGCCGTTTACCTTCTTTACCGCCTGCTGCACCTGCACGCTTACCTTCAGCGACTGGTGCACAAGGACACCCAGGTCCCTCTGCACACTCCCCTCTCCCAATTTACAGCCATTCAAATAGTAATCTGCTTTCTTGTTTTTGCTTCCAAAGTGAATAATCTCACATTTATCCAAATTATACTGCATCTGCCATTGATTTGCCTACTCGCCCAACCTGTCCAGATCATTCTGAAGGATAAAGAATAATACAGCACAGGAAACAGGCCCTTCGGCCCTCCAAATGTATTTTTTTTTGTTTAATATTGGGAGAACACAATTAATCTTTATGTTTTCAGTCACTTTTCTACAATCTTTTCCAATAAAATAACATCATGGTTCAGCTTTGGTCAACAATTTATACAATGACAGATATCTGTGTGGTTAGTTTTGGGAACAGTAAGACAACCAGTGCCATTAATGGATGGATGGGGTATATTTTAACATGCCCGAATTCAATCTCCACTCAATGCAACTATTACTGATATTACTTATTAGAAAGAATCTAATAAGTACACAATTGCATTTCCACAAGCTGATACCATTTAGGGTTCATTTGGAACAGTTAGGCCACCATCTTTCTTTTAATCCCTTTTTCAAGGCAAGAGATTGCATTTGGGAACGATTACAGCATTCTACATATTGATCTCGGTATCCTCATCATAGTTCACCCTCCTGCCCAACTTGGTACCATCTTCAAACTTTGAGATGTTATATTTTGTTCCTTCAGTCAAATCATTAATATATATTGTGAATAGCTGGGGTCCCAGCACTGATCCCTGTGGCACCCCACTAGTTACAGCCTTATCAATTTGAAAAGCACCTATTAATTCCTACTGTTTGTTTCGTCTTTGCCAACCAGTTTTCTATCCGTCTCAATACATTTCCCCAATCCCATGAGTTTTAATCTTGCACGATAATCTCTTCCTTAACTCTATTTATCATCTCCAACCTCTGTCTCTTCCTCTATTTCTGTCTCTGTGTCACTTCTCTCTTCCTATCTCATTATCTTTCTCCTTCCATCTCTTTCTTGAGAACTCCTGTCTTTCACTTTTTATGCTTTCCTGTCGCTCTGTTTTTCTGTTTCTCTCTTCTCCCTCTATATCTCACTGCTTCCCTCCATCCCTAACTCATCCTGTCTGCTGCCACTCTGTATTCCACACCTCCCCCCCATCTCTCTTGCTATCCCCTCTTCATTTTTTTGTTTCTATTTCCCTCTTTTTCTCCTTCTCTATGTCTCCCTCCCTACTCTCTTTTGTTGTCTCCCTAACCCACTCTCTGCCATATTCTATCTCCCTTCCCTCTCACTTTCTCTGTGTTGCCCTCTCCCTCTGTCCCCCTCCCTTGTCTTACATGAGAGACTGGCCTATGTATACTTTGAAGTTTAGAAGAACAAGAGATCTAATTGAGACATACAGATGATGAGGGATTGACAAAG
The DNA here is from genome assembly GCF_965287045.1 of Carcharhinus amblyrhynchos. Classification (NCBI taxonomy): domain Eukaryota; kingdom Metazoa; phylum Chordata; class Chondrichthyes; order Carcharhiniformes; family Carcharhinidae; genus Carcharhinus; species Carcharhinus amblyrhynchos. The sequence continues at coordinate 140,816,449 of NC_137326.1, forward strand.
TAGACATGGAGAAAGTGTTTCCTTGTATAGGGCAAGCTAGAACAAGAGGTCATAGTTTTGGGATAAGAGGTGGCAGATTTAAAACAGGAGAAATTCTCAAAACTGTTGAGTCTGGAATTCACTACCCTAGAGTGCAGTGGGTGCCCGGACTTTGAGTAAATTTAAACATGAGGTAAATTTTTAATTAAAAATGGGTTGAAAGACCATGGAGAACGGGCAGGATAGAGCAGTTGAGGCCCAGATGAGATCAGTTATGATCATATTGAATGGTGGAGCAGGCTTGAGAGGCTGAATTGACTACTCCTGCTCCTAGTTCATGTGTTCTCGTTCCCTCCCACCCTGTATCCCTCTGTCTTCCCTACTGTCTCTCTCTGTCTGTCTCACTCCCTTTCCTCTCTCTGTCTCTCGCTCCCCTGTCTTCCCCACTATCTCTCTCTCTCTGTCTATCTCACTCCCTTCCTCTCTCTGTCTCTCCCTCCCTCTCTCCCGCGGCTCTGTGCGGTGTTCTTGGTTCTGGGTTGTTGCTAGGGGTATTTGTTGCTGTTTGTCGGTCGCTGTGGGAACGGGGCAGGCAGAAGTGCGAAGATGGAGTTCACAACAGAGCGATCAGAATTACAGGTGAGAAAGGGAGAGAGACTCTGGGTGGGAGAGATGAGAAATGGAGGGAGAGGGATACAGGCAGAGTGGAATAGAGACGGGAGTGAGAAAGGAGAGGGAGAGGCAGCAGAGAGGGTGCAGACAGGGCTTCGAGAGAGAGGCAGCAGGGACAGTGATTGAGGTTACCAGCCTGTATCAGATGATCGATATTTGTTGTGTTTTAGGTCAGAGTGATCAGCCCAGGACATCTGGCGGATCACTATTGCCGTGCCTGCTCTGATATGCAACAACCCATCAACAAATACATTCATCAAGTGGCGCTCCAGATTGACCAGTTCCCACCAGGGTCAGTTTGTACAATGTTTACCTAAACAACTCCAACAAACTTGCGAGTAATATTCGGGCTAGTAGTAAAAGCTTTACAAATCTAGATAACTAAACTGCATTATGGTCTCATCCTAATAAAGTGAAGTTGCCCTGGCGTTTCAGTGATTAATATAACTTTACGACTAATCCAGAGGGCTGGACTAATAATTAAGAGTCAGCATTTCAGGAACTTAAATTCAATCAACTGAATAAATTTCGAATAAAAGGCTAGTCTCCCTAATGATGATGTAGCCAGCAGATTGTCCCCATCTCATTGGTGAATATCCTTTAAAGAATGAAACCTGGAATCCTTACTCTGGATAGATGGGACATCAGACTCACAGCAGTTGGTTGGATAGTAATAGTCTTCTGAAAAGCCACTCGACTATCAGATGACTATAGAAAAAATAAGAATAAAACTGGGTGACCAACTCAACATTGACCAAGGTAGCAGAAATATTAGATTCTCTGTGACAGTATTCCTCAGGAAGAGAAATCTACAAAATATCAGCAGAAATGGAGATAATGGACAACATGAAAATTGAGAATTGGAAAGGCTGGCTATGTTTAAATTGAATAAACCACTGAGACCTTATCTTCTATTAGACATGTTACAGCCTTCTGGACTAGTCATTAAGTTCAACAATTTTGGACTGTGAGCTTTCTCCTCCATCTTAAGCCCTTTTTTGTCACATGTTCTTTAGTTTTTGCTGAGCATTTACCTTTGTTCTCTTGTTAACATCCTGATAGCTTTAGGCCACTCTCAGTACTTTCTTCAATCCTTAACGCCACCAGTAATGCTCCTTTTGTCTTTGTCAAGCTCTCCTTGACTCCAACCTGGGAGGGAACCGAGTGTATGGTGTCGAAATTTGCTGATGACACCAAGATTGATGGAACGGCAAATTGCGCGGAGGGTGTGGAGAGTCTGCAGAAGGATCTAGATAGGCTGGGCGAATGGGCCAGGAACTGGCAAATGGAATTTAATGTTGGCAAGTGCGAGGTGGTCCACTTTGGTAGGAATAATGGTAGGAAGGATTATTACTTACGTGGCGAAAAACTGCAGCAGGCGACGGTGCAGAGGGACCTCGGGGTCCTTGTGCATGAGTCGCAAAAACCCAGCTTGCAGGTGCAGCAGGTGGTCAGGAAGGCGAATGGGATGCTGGCCTTCATAGCGAGGGGGATTGAATATAAAAGTAGGGAGGTCTTGCTGCAGCTGTATAGGGTACTGGTGAGGCTGCAGCTGGAGTACTGTGTGCAGTTTTGGGCGCCGCACTTACACAAGGATATTTTGGTCTTGGAGGGAGTGCAGAGGTGGTTTACTAGGCTGATACTGGAGTTGAGGGTGTTGAGCTATGAGGAGAGGCTGAATAAACTAGGCTTGTACTCGTTAGAGTTTAGAAGAATGAGGGGAGATCTCATTGAGACGTATAAGATGATGAGTGGGATGGATAGGATAGAGGTGGAGAGACTCTTCCCACTCAGAAAGGACAGTAGGACTAGGGGGCACAGCCTCAAGATAAAGGGGGGGCGGTTTAGAACGGAGTTGAGGAGGAACTTCTTCACTCAAAGGGTGGTGAATCTCTGGAATTCTCTGCCCATTGAAGTGGTGGAGGCTGCCTCGCTAAATATTTTTAAGACGCGGGTTGATGGGTTTTTGATAAGAGATGGGATTAAGGGTTATGGGGAGAGGGCGGGAATGTAGAACTGAGCCACGACAGATCAGCCATGATCTTATTGAATGGCGGGGCAGGCTCGAAGGGCTAGATGGCCTACTCCTGCTCCTATTTCTTATGTTCTTATTATGTTTATGAACAGTATGCCTTTTCCATATAGCGTGCAAGAAACAATGCTTTTTACTCTATTTAATACATGTGACAATAATAAATCAAATAAAAAATCAAATGCCAGTATTTGGAACTTGTGATAAAGAAAATCTAATAACTGTAGAGGGGAGTTTAATCTTCATTATAGTCTGGGACAATCAAATTGACAAGAATGGGACTGGTCCTGGGGGAGGTGGGACCTGTACAAACAGGACGGGTTACACTTGGGCAGGACTGGGATTGATATTCTTGAGTGGGTATGAACCAGAGTGATTGGGGAGGGTTTAAACTAATATGGCAGGGGGATGGGAACCGTTGCAAGGATTCACAGCATTCTTTATCAAGGTGGAAAGTGAGGTGGGTGGCATTGAGAACAGGATCCTGAATCTCAGTAAAGGTAACTATGATGGTATGAGGCATGAATTGATGGACTAAGAAACATTGCTGAAAGGAAAGGCAGTGGACAGGCAATGGCAGGCATTTAAAGAACAAATAGGTGAACAAATAGGTGAGCTGGTGGCGCAGACCAGCACAAATGGATATGATCTGGTGGCCATTACAGAGACGTGGTTGCAGGGTGACAGGGACTGGGAGCTGAATGTCCAGGGATATCAAGTGTTTACATAGAACATAGAACATTACAGCGCAGAACAGGCCCTTCGGCCCACGATGTTGCGCCGACCAGCTTTTTAAAAAAAAACACTAACCCACTAATCTAAACCAATCCCTTTCCATCCATAAACCTATCCACAGATCTCTTAAACGCCCCCAAACTAGGCGCATTTACAACTGCAGCTGGCAGGGCATTCCAGTCCCTCACCACCCTCTGGGTAAAGAACCTACCCCTGACATCAGTCCTATAACTACCCCCCCTTAATTTAAAGCCGTGCCCCCTCGTGCTAGCTTTCTCCATCCTAGGAAAAAGGCTATCACTATCCACCCTGTCTAAACCTCTAATCATCTTATATGTTTCAATAAGGTCCCCTCTTAGCCGCCTTCTTTCCAGCAAAAACAACCCCAAATCTCTCAGTCTCTCCTCATAGGATCTCCCCTCCATACCAGGCAACATCCTGGTAAACCTCCTCTGCACCCTCTCCAAAGCCTCTACATCCTTCCTGTAATGTGGGGATCAGAACAGCACACAATACTCCAAGTGCGGCCGCACTAGAGTTGTGTACAGTTGCATCACGACGCTGCGACTCCTAAATTCAATCCCCCTACCAATAAACGCCAAGACACCATATGCCTTCTTAACAACCTTATCTACTTGATTCCCAACTTTCAGGGATCTATGTACACATACACCTAGATCCCTCTGCTCCTCCACACGATTCAAAGTCCTCCCTTTAGCCCTATACTCAACACATCTGTTATTCCTACCGAAATGAATTACCTCACACTTCTCCACATTAAACTCCATCCGCCACCTCGCGGCCCAGCTCTGCAACCTTTCTAAGTCACCCTGCAAACTATGACACCCTTCCTCACAATCTACCACACCTCCGACTTTGGTGTCATCAGCAAACTTACTAATCCACCCAACTATACCCTCATCCAGATCATTAATAAAAATTACAAACAGCAGTGGCCCCAAAACAGATCCCTGAGGCACACCACTCGTAACTGAACTCCATGACGAATATTTACCATCAACCACCACCCTCTGTCTCCTATCTGCTAGCCAATTCCTGATCCAATTACCTAGATCACCCCCAATCCCATACATCTGCATTTTCTGCAGAAGCCTACCATGGTGAACCTTATCAAACGCCTTACTAAAATCCATATACACCACGTCAACTGCCTTACCCCTATCCACCTCTTTGGTCACTTTCTCAAAGAACTCAATAAGGTTAGTAAGGCACGACCTACCCGCTACAAAACCATGCTGACTGTCTCTAATCAATTCATTACTCTCCAAATAACTATAAATCCTGTCTCTAATAATCCTTTCCAAAACCTTACCCACCACAGAAGTAAGACTCACCGGTCTATAATTCCCAGGGAAGTCTCTTCTCCCCTTCTTAAACAATGGGACAACATTTGCTGTCCTCCAATCTTCCGGTACTATACCAGAGACCAACGACGACCTGAAGATCAGAGCCAGAGGCTCCGCAATCACCTCTCTTGCCTCCCAGAGAATCCTAGGGTAAATCCCATCCGGACCAGGGGACTTATCTATTTTCAAACCCTCTAAAATATCCAGCACATCCCCCGTATCAACTGCAATACTATCTATTTTACACCCCTGCACCCCAGTGTCCTCCTCAGCTACGTTCATGTCCCCTTGCGTGAACACCGAAGAGAAATATTGGTTCAACGCCTCTCCAATCTCCTCCGGTTCCACACACAACTTCCCTCTACTGTCTGTAACTGGCCCTAATCTTGCCCTAACCAACCTTCTGTTCTTGACATACCTGTAAAACGCCTTAGGGTTCTCCTTAATCCTATCAGCCAAAGTCATCTCATGTCCTCTTTTAGCCCTTCTTAACTCCCTCTTCAACTCCCTCCTAGCCAATCTAAAACTTTCTAATGCACTACCTGAGCCCTCAAGCCTCATCCGAACATAAGCCTCCTTTTTCTTCCTAACCAACGAATCAACTTTTTTAGTGCACCACGGTTCCCTGGGCCTACCAAATCCTCCTTGCCTGACAGGGATATACCTATCACAGACCCGCAGTAGCTGCTCCTTGAAAAATCTCCACATCTCGGACGTTCCCAGTCCCTGTAATCTCCTAGTCCAACCAATGCTTCCTAATTCTCTCCTAATAGCCTCATAATTACCCCTCCCCCAGCTGAAACCACTGACCCGAGGTTCATGCCTATCCCTTTCCATCACTAAGGTGAACGTAATCGAATTGTGGTCACTATCCCCAAAATGCACACCAACTTCCAAGTCTAGCACCTGGTCTGGCTCATTTCCCAGCACCAAATCCAATATAGCCTCACCTCTAGTCGGCCTATCTACATACTGAGTCAAAAAACCTTCCTGCACACTTTGAACAAAAACTGACCCCTCTAACGAGCTAGAGCTACAGCAATTCCAATTAACATGAGTAAAGTTAAAGTCCCCCATAACAATTACCCTATTACTTTCACTCCTAACAAGGATCGTCTCCGCAATCCTTTCCTCAACCTCTCTAGAACTATTTGGAGGTCTATAAAAGACTCCCAACAGGGTGACCTCTCCTCTCCTGTTTCTAATCTCCGCCCATACTACCTCAACAGACAAGTCCTCATTAAAGTTCCTCTCTGACACTGTGATACAATCCTTGACCAATAATGCTACCCCTCCCCCCCCTTCTACCTCTTTCTCTACTCCGACTAAAGCATTTGTACCCCGGGACCTGCAACATCCATTCCTGACCCTGCTCTATCCAAGTCTCTGAAATGGCCACAACATCAAAGTCCCAGGTACTGATCCATGCTGCAAGTTCATCCACTTTATTGCGAATACTCCTCGCATTAAAGTATACGCATTTCAAACCCTGCTCTGCCCCACCCCCACAATGCCGTGCATTGTAGTCCCCATCTATGTCCCCCTCACTTTCACCCCCTCTACTCAGGATCCCACCCCCCCTCTGAATCAGTTTAAACCACTCCGCATAACCTTCACAAATTTACCCCCCAGGATATCTGTTCCCCTCTGGTTCAGGTGTAGCCCATCCCTCTTATAGAGGTCCCACCTTCCCCAGAATGAGCCCCAATTGCTCAAGTACTTGAACCCCTCCCTCCTGCACCATCCCCTCAGCCACGAGTTCAAACTTTCCCTCTCTCTATTCCTCTCTAAACTATCCCGTGGCACAGGCAAGAGTCCAGAGATAACTACTCTGTCTGACTTGGCCTTTAGCTTCCACCCCAACTCCATGAATCTCTGCTTAATATCCCCTTCCCTTAGCCTCCCTATATCATGTGTCCCCACATGAATTATAACTTGGGGTTGATCTCCCTCTCCCCTGAGAGTCTTGAATATCCTCTCTGATACATCCCGGACCCCAGCCCCTGGTAGGCAACACACCAGCCCTGAGTCCCTATCATTGCTACCGACTCTCCTATCCATCCCTTTAACGGTGGAGTCCCCAATCACAAGTCCCAATCTTTTGCAACCCCTAACCACCTGAGCTTTTACAATAGGCTCATCCCCAGAGACCTGCTCCCTTTGGCTATCCCCAGTTGAATCATCCTCAACTGTAGCCTCCAGGACCGAAAACCTATTTTGGAGGGGAACAGCCCCAGGGGATTGTCCCACCACATTCTTCTTTCCCCTCCTCGTGGCAGTGACCCAAGACTGGTTTCTAGGAGTGACAATCTCCTTATAACTCTTATCAATGTCCACCTCTGCCTCCCGAATTATGCAGAGTTCCTCTAACTCCACCTCCAGCTCCTTTACACGCTCCTCCAGAAGCTGCAATCTAACACACTTCCTACAAGTAAAATCACCTGAAACACTACTAGATTCCCTCACCACATACATCCCACAGGAGATGCAGCTTACTGCCTGAACTGCCATCCCTGAAGCAATTACCAGCAGAAAAATAAAAAATATATAAAAAAAACTTCCCCCACACTTATAATTAGGTTAGAGGAGGTGGGAGGGTGGGATTCTCTACCAGTGTAGAGGATCGGGTAGCCTCTCTACACTAATTTATAGGGTTAGGGGCCCAAGAAAAAAAATTCTTTAGGAAGAATAGACGGGAGGAAAAAGTTGGGGGGGGGCGGGTAGCTCTGCTGATTAAGGATAGTATCAGGGTGGTAGCAAGGGAAGATACAGGCGCCAAAGAGCAGAACGTGGAATCGTTGTGGGTGGAGATAAGGAACAGCAAGGGGAGGAAGACGCTGATGGGTGTGGTCTATAGGCCCCCAAATAATGACCTGGAGCTCGGGCGGGCTATAAACACACAAATAAATGATGCGTGCAGGAATGGAACGGCGATAATTATGGGGGATTTCAATCTACATATTGATTGGTCGACCCATGTTGGACGCGGAGGGCTTGAGGAAGAGTTCTTAGAATGCTGCCAGGATAGTTTCCTTGAACAGTGTGTGGTGGAACCGACAAGGGAGCGAGCTATCTTAGATCTGGTGTTATGTAATGAGGCAGGTAGAATTTGGGACCTTGTTGTGAGGGATCCACTTGGGAAGAGTGATCATTGTATGGTGGAGTTTCTGATGCAGATGGAGGATGAGAAAGTAGGGTCCCGGACCTGTGTCCTTTGTTTGAACAGAGGGGAGTACGATAGGATGAGAGAGGAATTGGCAAATGTAGATTGGGGGCGCAGATTGGGAGGTAGGACTGCTGAGGAACAGTGGAGGATCTTTCTTGGTGCTCAGCAGAAATTTATTCCAATGGTAAAGAAGGAACGTAGGAGAAGAGATAATCAGCCATGGATAACGAAGGAGATAAAGGAGAGTATTAAATTAAAAGCTGATGCGTTTAGAGTGGCTAAAAGTAGTGGGCGAGAAGAGGATTGGGAGAGGTTTAAAAATCAACAAAGAATGACGAAGAAGTTGATATAGAAAGGAAGGATAGACTATGAATCTGGGCTAGCGCTAAATATAAAAAAGGATAGTAAGAGTTTTTATAAATATATAAAAAGGAGGAGGCTGGCTAGGGTGAATGTTGGACCCTTAGAGGATGAGAGGGGGGATTTAGTGGTGGGGGATGAGGAAATGGCTGAGGCCTTGAATAACTTTTTTGCTTCGGTCTTCACGGAGGAGGATGCGAATAGTTTGCTGGGTGTTAACGATGGAAAGATGGTAGGAGTGGAGGGCCTGAATGAGATCATTGTTACTAGAGAGGTAGTGCTCGACAGACTAGAGGGACTGATGGTGGACAAGTCCCCAGGACCGGATGGAATGCATCCCAGTGTTCTGAAGGAAATGGCGGAGGTGATAGTGGATGCCTTAGTGATTATTTTCCAAACCTCGCTGGATTCCGGGGAAGTGCCGGAAGATTGGAAAACGGCTAATGTTACGCCGCTGTTTAAAAAGGGTAGCAAGCAAAAGGCAGGGAATTATAGGCCGGTTAGTTTAATGTCTGTTGTAGGAAAAATGCTTGAATCCGTCATCAAAGAGGAAATAGCGAGGCATCTTGAGAAGAATTGTTTGATAGAGCAAACGCAGCACGGATTCGTTAAGGGGAAGTCGTGTCTGACGAATTTATTGGAATTCTATGAGGATGTGTCTAGTGCGGTGGATAGAGGGGAACCGGTGGATGTGGTGTTTCTCGATTTTCAGAAGGCGTTTGATAAGGTGCCTCACAAAAGGTTGTTACAGAAGGTTAGGGGGCATGGAGTTGGGGGTAGGGTGTTAGCGTGGACAAGGGTTTGGCTGTCAAATAGGAGGCAGAGAGTGGGGGTTAATGGGCGCTATTCGGATTGGTGGTTGGTGACTAGTGGAGTGCCCCAGGGATTGGTGCTGGGGCCTCAGCTATTTACCCTTTATATAGATGATCTCGAGGAGGGAGCTGAGTGTAAGGTGTCGAAAGTTGCTGATGATGCAAAGATAAGTGGAACAGCAAATTGTGCGGAGCGTGTAGAAGTCTGCAGAGGGATCTAGATAGGCTGAGCGAGTGGGCAAGGACCTGGCAGATGGAATACAATGTTGGCAAGTGTGAAGTTGTCCACTTTGGTAGGAATAATGGTAGGAAAGACTACTACTTACAGGGCAAAAAGCTGCAGCATGCTACGGTGCAGAGGGACCTGGGGGTCCTTGTGCATGAGTCACAAAAACTCAGCCTACACATGCAGCAGGTGGTCAGGAAGGCAAATGGGATGCTGGCCTTCATAGCGAGGGGGATTGAATATAAAAGTAGGAAGGTCTTGCTGCAACTGTACAGGGCACTGGTGAGGCCGCAGCTGGAGGACTGTGTGCAGTTTTGGTCGCTGAACTTGTGGAAGGATATTTTGGCCTTGGAGGGAGTGCAGAGGAGGTTCACTAGGCTGATACCGGAGATGAGGGGATTGAGCTATGAAGACAGGCTGAATAGATTGGGCTTGTACTCGTTGGAGTTTAGAAGGATGAGGGGGGGATCTTATTGAGACGTATAAGATGATGAAAGGGATGGATAGGGTAGAGGTGGAGAGATTCTTCCCGCTCAGAAAGGACAGCAGGACTAGAGGGCACAGCCTCAAGATAAGGGGGGTGGTGGTTTAGAACAGAGTTGAGGAGGAACTTCTTCACTCAAAGGGTGGTGAATCTCTGGAATTCTCTGCCCGTTGATGTGGTGGAGGCTGCCTCGCTAAATATACTTAAGACGTGGGTGGATAGGTTTTTGGTAGGCAAGGGGATTAAGGGTTATGGGGAGAGGGCGGGAAAGTGGAACTGAGCCACTTCAGATCAGCCATGATCTTATTGAATGGCGGGGCAGGCTCGAGGGGCTAGATGGCCTACTCCTGCTCCTATTTCTTATGTTCTTATGTTGTTATTAACTCCAGAAGTTGTTTAATCGCAAGAGTGGTAAAGGAATTGTGGCCAAACCATGGCTTACAAGGGAAATTAGAGATAGTATCAGATTCAAGGAAGAAGCATTCAAATTGTCAAGAAAAAGCAAAGGCCGGAGGATTGGGAGCAGTTTAAAATTCACAAAGGAGGACAAGGGATTGATTAAGAATGGGAAAATAGAGTGTGCAAGTAAACTAGCAGGAAACAAATAAACTGATCATAGAAGTTTCTGTAGGTACGTAAAGAGAAAAAAGATTGATAAAAACAAATGTAGATCCTTTACGGTCAGAAACGGGAGAATTCATAACGAGGAATGAAGAAATGGGTGAGGAATTAAATTTGTACTTTGCTTCAGCCTTCACAAAGGAAGACATGAATAATGTACCAGATGTGCAGAGAGAAACGAATTTCAGTGAGGAGCTGAAGGAAATCAGCATTAGTAGGGAAATGGTTTTGGGGAAATTGATGGGATTGAAGGTGGCTAAATCTCCAGGTCCTGATAATCTTCATCCCAGATTACTTGAGGAAGTGACCATGGAAATAGTAGGTGGTTATTGTCCAAAATTATTTGGATCCTGGACTGGTTCTTATAGATTAGAGGATGGCTAATGTAAGCCCACTATTCACAAAGGGAGGTGGAGAGAAAATAGGGAACTGTAGACCAGCGAGTCTAATGTCGGTACTGGGGAAGTTGCAAGAATCTATTATCAAGGATTTCATAACTCAGCATTTGGAAGGCAGTGGGATAATCAGACAAAGTCAGCACGGATTTACAAAAGGGAAATCATGCTTGATGAATCTATTGGATTTCTTTGAGGAGCGGAGAGTCTAGATCTATTTTTTGGGTGGGTTTTCAGGCCCAAACTCACGCACTCTGTTTCTGAAAAGATGGACAGGTCAATTTCTGGCCAGACAGGCTGTGGGTGGGGCCTAGCTCGCCAGGGAGGCTATGGGCAGGGCTTAGTTTGCCAGGGAGACTATGGGTGGGGCTTAACTCACCAGACAGCCTGCAGAGGGAGGTATTACACATGTGCAGACCTCTGATGCTGCACATGCGCATTAACAGTAGCACGGGTCTGACAGACAGAGAGAGAGAGAGCTGTCAGGCCCCTGCTACTGCAGGCAGCCTCAACAGCCTCAAACAGCAACCCCCTCCCCAACAATTGCAGGGGTCCATGGCCTGAGATGCAGCCCCTGCTGCCCCTCCCACTGCACCCCTGCCACCCAAACTGATCGCCATCCCCTCCCTCCTCCACTGATTGCATGTAGAGTGGCCGCGGACTCCCTCCCCCATTGGCCCCCTGGATTGCCCCCATTGGCCCCACCCTGGCACTTCCCAGTGGGCATTACCCAGGTGCCAGCACCCCTGCCTTGCCCTGGGCCTCCCCGGAGGGGCCTCAATAGTCTCTGGTTCCATTGGCGAGGCCAACATGACTGTTTCCCCATTCATGGGGACCCAGTGTTTTCCCCTCCAGAGAGAACCTCTCCTGGCGAGGCCATACAGGCAAGTGAGCCCTGGGCTCACTAAACAAATACAAATCAACATTAAAACAAATTTAAATAACCAGCATCTCACCCATTTCCGGCGAGAGGTTGATTACACTGGAAATCCAGGTGTCGTAAAAAGCAGTGCCATTCGCACTAAGTACTTAATGTCCAATTTTACATTTTCCTGGCGCCTAACAGGTGTAAAGTGGCAGTAAAATTCCACCCAAAGAGTGGTGGTAGAAGGCTGTTAGAGTGACTCAGACCTTCCCACCCGATGTACATCAGCAGATGTGTCCTGCTCACCAGACTCTGACCCAGAAGCCTCAACACTAACTGGACTCAACACTATCTGTTTCTGTGATGGTGATTTGTGAGGTAGAACAGTGCCACCCTCGGATGTCCCTTCACCCAAATCCTCCAAGGACTCGTCCGAGCTATCGTTCCCAGGATGGGTGGGAGCTGTAGCTGGGACCTGAGGTCCAGAAGGCCCCGGAGCGTCAGGATCTGTCCCTGAAACACAGGTTAAGTGCAAGGGAGGGAGAGGAATCCGGGATGCCAAACACATGAATCACATTTCTCCATTGAACATGGAACCCTGAACCCAGACAATTACATCACAGGAACAGGCCCTTCGGCCCTCCACTCCTGTAGTGACCAGGCTGCCCCTCTGAATGTTTGCCCCCATTTGCCTGTATTCCCATCCCATTCAGATCACTGTAGAGATGCCGCTTAAATGTCTCTATAGTTTCTGCTCCCGTGACCTCCCCAGGCAGTGAGTTCCAGGCACCCACTATCTTCTGTATGCAAATAAACATGTCTCATACATCTCCTTTATACCTTGCCCCTTGCACCTGAAACTCGTGCCCCCGAGAAGTTGCCTCACCATGTGTGTAAGAATGATAGGTGCTCAGGTCAGGAAGGCAGATTGACCACGCTGCCACTGACAGTCCACATCTTCCCTTCTCTGGGGAGCTCCAGTGCCCACTCCTCAGACATGGTGAGGACCTGGAGGTCTGGCTCACCACCCCCTGTCTTCACCCTCTCACGAGTGTTGTGGAGACAGAATGAAATAAATGGTGGTGTGAATCATGCAGAGAATCAGGTGGTGACCCTTGGAAGGCAAACACAGTGAGGCTCACTGGGGGCAAGGACGGAGGTGTTTGGGGGTCAGGAGCTGGAAACATGCAGGATGCTGGGACTAGGAGGATGTGGGGGAGATACGGGGGGGGAGGGGGCATGCTGAATGGGGTTCAGCACTCACCCTTGCTGCACGGATGAGGTCACTGATTTTTTTCCAGCACTGCCTCGGGGTTCGGGGGGCCCAGTGCCCTGGCACTGACCCAGGCGGCAACTGCCTCCCAGGCCACATGGCCATTAGCCCCCCCGGGTCTGCACCCTCCTGGGAGGAAGAGGGTGGCGTGGCCCCATCCAGCAGCCTCCCCAAGTCATCCTCAGAGAAGTGGGGGGCTGCTCGTGTGCACCCGGTCCTGTACTTCCTGTCTGTCCATCCTGGAGTTTTTTAAGGAGCTGCCCCTCGTTAGGGCAGATCAGCTGCAGGTGGTTTGACAGAACATTCCAGCAAGTTCCATACAGTTTGCTTGTTAGCATTGAGGGAAAACAAGTGAGCACTTCCAGTCTGCTGCTGGGGAGGGGGGGGTGCGGGGGGGCGGGGGCACGGGGGTGCGGGGGCGGGGGCACGGGGGCGGGGACGCGGGGGCGGGGGCACGGGGGTGCGGGGGCAGGGGGGTGCGGGGGCGGGCGCGGGGGCACGGGGGTGCAGGGGCAGGCGCGGGGGCACGGGGGCGGGGGCGCAGGGGTGCGGGGGTGCGGGGGTGCGGGGGCGGGCGCGGGGGTGCGGGGACGGGGGCGGGGGCGGGGGTGGGTGCGGGGGCGGGGGCGCGGGGGCGGGGGCGGGGGTGGGTGCGGGGGCGGGGGCGCGGGGGCGGGGGTGGGGGTGGGTGCGGGGGCGGGGGCGCGGGGGTGGGGGCACAGGGGCGGGGGCGCGGGGGCGGGGGTGGGTGCGGGGGCGGGGGCGCGGGGGCGGGGGTGGGTGCGGGGGCGGGGGCGCGGGGGCGGGGGCACAGGGGCAGGGGCGGGGGTGCGGGGGCACGGGGGCGGGGGGGCGGGGGCACGGGGGCGGGGGGGCGGGGGCACGGGGGCGGGGGTGCAGGGGTGGGGGCGGGTGCGGGGGTGGGTGCGGGGGTGCGGGGGTGGGGGGCGGGGTCGGGGCGTGGGGGCGGGGGCGTGGGTGGGGGCGCAGGGGTGCGGGGGTGCGGGGGCGGGCGCGGGGGTGCGGGGGCGGGGTCGGGGGTGGGGGCGGGGGCGCAGGGGTGCGGGGGCGGGGGCGGGCGCGGGGGTGCAGGGGCGGGGTCGGGGGTGGGGGCGGGGGCGCAGGGGTGCGGGGGCGGGGGCGGGTCAGTGGTGGTGGATGAGTGAACAAAGAACCAAAACAGCCCGGGAAACAGGCCCTTCGGCCCAACGAGCCCGCGCCACCATTTTAACATTACCAGTCCCCCCTCCACCCATGACCCTTATCTATTTATGGCGATCCACATTGAGGGAAACTAATTTAGGGACAATTTATTATGAGTGCCTCATTAATTAGCGACAGGGGAGAGAGAGGGAGGTGTCACACAGCCATCGGAGTGTAGGTGGGATGGGGCCTTGTGCGGGAGGGTCCGGGCTGGGAGCGAGGGGGCTCTCTCTGCCTGAGATCGGTGGGGGGAAGGGGGGAGGGATTCGCAATTGTTTTGAGTGGTGGAGGGTGGGGGGATAGGTGGGTCTGTAATGCACTTGGCGGGTGGGGCAACGTCTGTGGGGGCGAGGGGGAGGCATTATCCTGATTGGGAGTGATGTGATAGGTGCATGTGCAGTTCAGAGCTCCGATCATTTTGGGCGCGCTAAGCTCTGCTCACAGTACGATTCAGACTCGCAATTTTTTTTCAGGCTAAGTGCGTATGGGGGCGCCTGAAACAGATTTCCAAGTCGGATCTGAATTGCGCCCAGATTCAGCACTTAGAATGAACATGATACAATTGGGCCCTTGGTCCCCAACTCCAAATCATCTATGTAAATCATAAACAATTGCAGTCCCAACACTGATCCCTGAGCTACACCACTGGTCATTGATCGCCAACCAGAGAAACACCCATTTACCCCTACTCTTTGCTTTCTGTTCGTTTAATATGATTAAGAATAGTCAGCACGGCTTTGTCAAAGGCAGATCATGCCTCACGAGCCTGACTGAATTTTTTGAAGATGTGACGAAACGCACTGATAAAGGAAGAGCAGTGGATGTGGTTTATATGGACTTCAGCAAGGCATTTGATAAGTTGCCCCATGTAAGGCTTATTGAGAAAGTGAGGGGGCATGGGATCCAAGGGAACATTGCTTTGTGGATTCAGAACTGGCTTGCCGACAGAAGGCAGAGAGTGGTTATAGATGGGTCACATTCTGCATGGAGGTTGGTCACCAGTGCAGTGCCCCAGGGATCTGTTCTGGGACCCTTACTCTTTGTGATTTTTATAAATGACCTGGATGAGGAAGTGGAGGGATGGGTTGGTAAGTTTGCTGATGACACAAATGTTGGTGGTGTTGTGGATAGTGTGGAGGGATGTCAGAAGTTGCAGTGAGACATTGATAGGATGCAAGACTGGGCAGAGAAGTGGCAGTTGGACTTTAACCCAGATAAATGTGAAGTGGTTCATTTCGACAGGTCAAATAGGATGGCAGAATATAATATTAATGATAAAACTCTTGGCAGTGTGGGAGATCAGAAGGATCTTGGGGTCCGAGTTCATAGGACGCTCAAAGCAGCTAAGAACAAAGAACAGTACAGCACAGGAAACAGGCCCTTCGGTCCTCCAAGCCTGTGCTGTGCATTGGTCCAACTAGACCATTCAACCTGCTATGCAGGTTGAAGCTGTGGTTAAGAAGGCGTATGGTGTACTGGCCTTCATCAATTAAGGGATTGAGTTTAGGAGTCGAGAGATAATGCTGCAGCTATATAGGACCCTGGTCAGACCCCACTTGGACTACTGTGCTCAGTTCTGGTCACCTCATTCCAGGAAGGATGTGGAAGCCACTGAAAGGGTGCAGAGGACATAGAACATAGAACATTGCAACACAGTAAAAGCCCTTCATCCCTCAATGTTGTGCCGAGCTATGTCAAATCCCGAGATCAAGCTATCCCACTCCCTATCATTCTGGTGTGCTCCATGTGCCTATCCAATAACCGCTTGAAAGTTCCTAAAGTGTCCGACTCCACTATCACAGCAGGCAGTGCATTCCACACCCCAACCACTCTCTGAGTAAAGAATCTACCTCGGACATCCCTCCTATATCTCCCACCATGAACCTTATAGTTATGCCCCCTAGTAACAGCTACATCCACCTGAGGAAATAGTCTCTGTACATTCACTCTATCAATCCCTCTCATCATCTTATAAACCTCTATTAAGTCGCCTCTCATCCTCCTCCGCTCCAATGAGAAAAGCCCCAGCTCCCTCAACCTTTCCTCATAAGACCTACTCTCCAAACCAGGCAGCATCCTGGTAAATCTCCTCTGCACTCTCTCCAATGCTTCCACATCCTTCTTATAGTGAGGTGACCAGAACGGAACACAACATTCCAAATGTGGTCTCACCAAGGTCCGGTATAGTTGCAGCATAACCCCACTGCTCTTAAACTCAAACCCCCTGTTAATAAACGCTAACACACTATAAGCCTTCTTCACTTATGTGGCAACCTTCAGAGATCTGTGGATACGAACCCCAAGATCTCTCTGTTCCTCCACATTCCTCAGAACCCTGCCGTTGACCCTGTAATCTGCATTCAAGTTTGTCCTACCAAAATGAATCACCTCGCACTTATCAGGGTTAAACTCCATCTACTACCAGCTCTGCATCCTATCAATGTCTCTTTGCAGCCTGCAAGAGCCCTCCACCTCATGCACGACTCCACCAATCTTGGTGTCATCAGTAAATTTACGAACCCACCCTTCAGCCCCCTCTTCCAAGCCATTGATAAAAATCACAAATAGCAGAGGGCCCAGCACTGACCCCTGTGGTACACCGCTGGTAACTGGCCTCCAGTCTGAAAATTTTCCCTCCATCACCACCCTCTGTCTTCTATAAGTCATGATGTGGAGATGCCGGCGTTGGACTGGCGTAAACACAGTAAAAAGTCTGACAACACCAGGTTTCAGTCCAACCGATTTATTTGATAATAGACTCACAAGCTTTCGAGGTTTCCCTCTCAAAAGCTTGTGAGTCTATTATCAAATAAATTGGTCGTTCTATGAGACAGCCAGTTACTTATCCAAAGAGTTACAAGGATGTTGCCTGGATTGGGGAGCATGCCTTATGAGGATTGGTTGAGGGAGTTCGGCCTTTTCTTCTTGGAGAGACGAAGGTTGAGAGGCGACCTGATAGAGGTTTATAAAATGTTGAGAGGAATAGATAGGGTGGATTCTCGGAGGCTTTTTCCCAGGGCTGAAATGGTGGCTACGAGAGGACACAGGTTTAAGGTGCTGGGGAGTCGGTACAGAGGAGATGTCAGGGGTAAGTTTTTCACTCAGAGGGTGGTGGGTGCGTGGAATAGGCTGCCGGCAATGGTGGTGGAGGCGGATTCGATTGGGCCTTTTAAGAGACTTTTAGATAAGTACGTGGAACTTAGTAAGATAGAGGGTTATAGGTAAGCCTAGTAATCTCTAAGGTAGGGATGTGTTCGACACAACTTTGTGCGCCAAAGGGACTGTATTGTGCTGTAGTTTTTCTATGTTTCTAACCAATTCTCTATCCATGCTAATACATTACCCTTAACACCGAGCACCTTTACCTGGGTTCGGTAAATAGCAGCATGAGGTTGAATTCCAGGCAGCTGGTAAACAGCAGAGCCAATAACCGATCGCTCCCGGTCCATTGGTTGAATTGTGTATCCTTTTCCTTCAGGACAATGTACGGGGGCTTCACAATGAATCTCAGTGGAAACACATGGCTTTTCGAAGCCCAGAAACTAACCGATGATGATGTTAAAATTCTGGTTCATGCCCTACGACGAAACACATACATCACAGGTCAGTCCTCCTCAGTCTGAGTCAACTATTTGACCTTAATTTTATTCCATAAATTCCCCACCCTGCTTCCTTGACTGTATCATGGAGCATTATTTGTTAAACCAACTAGGGATAAAGCTATTGTAGATTTAGTATTATGCAGTGGGGCAGTCATTTTGGGGCAGCATGGTGACACAGTGGTTAGCACTGCTGCCTCAACAGCACCAGGGATCCGGGTTCAATTCCTGGTTTGAGGCACTGTCTGTGTGGAGTCTGCACATTCCCATGTCTGCATGGGTTTCCTCTAGGTGCTCCAGTTTCCTCCTATGGTCTGGAAGATGTTTAGGGAATTAGGTAGAAAGTTAAAAAGCAGGATCTCTAGGGTTATAATCTCAGGATTACTCCCTGTGCCATGTGCCAATGAGGCTAGGAATAGGAAGATAGTGCAGCTCAACACATGGCTAAACAGCTGGTGTAGGAGGGAGGGTTTCAGATATCTGGACCATTGGGGTCTCTTCAGGGGCAGGTGAGACCTGTACAAGAAGGATGCATTGCGTCTAAACTGGAAGGGCACAAATATTCTGGCCGGGAGGTTTACTAATATCACACAGGAGGATTTAAACTAGTTTGGCAGGGGAGTGGCAACCAAAGCAAAGGGGAATTAACTGAAAGAGAATCAGAGAGTACATAGAACATAGAACATTACAGCGCAGAACAGGCCCTTCGGCCCACGATGTTGCGCCGACCAGTTACAAAAACAATGACCCACTAGCCTATACCAATCCCAGGGCCAGTAAGACTCAGAGAAAGAGCAGGCAGGGTGTAGTTGCTAATCAGAGAGGGTCTGGTGGACTGAAGTGCACTCGTTTCAATGTGAGAGGTGTAACAGGTAAGGCAGATGAACTTAGAGCTTGGACTGGTATTTGGAACTATGATGTTGTTGCCATTACAGAGACTTGGTTAAGGGAAGGACAGGATTGGCAGCTTAACATTCCAGAGTATAGTACCCCAATACACACTTAACCTGGAAAAAAAATTGCGAGTCTGAATCACGCTGTGGGCTGGGTTTAGTGCACCCAAAACGATCAGAGCTCTGAAATGCGCATACGCAGTGAGAAAAAAATTTTAAAAATGTGCCGCTGTCACATCGCTCCCGAGCCACAGAAAGCTGATAAAGCGGCCCGGGAGTGATGGCCCCCACAGACACTGACCCACCCCCACAATATAACTTTCCCCTTTATCCACCCACCCCCCCCTCCCGCTACCCAGACCACTTGTGACCCTCTGCCCCTCTTCCTCCCCAACCCCCCCACTGATTGCCTGCAGAGTAGCAATGAGATAGAGGGGGATGTAAAAGGAGTGGGGAAGTCACAATGGCATAGTCATTATGCTAGGGGTATACTACAGGCCTCCCAACAGCCCACGGGAAGCTGAGGAATGGATATGGAAGGAGATTCTGGACAGGTGTAGAAAAAATAGGGATGTTGTAGTGGCAGCTTTTCATTTCCATCATAGAGACTGAAAATCCCTGGGGGTCTGGACGGAGAGGAATTTGTAAAATGTGTCCAGGAAGGTTCTTTGGAACAATATGTTGATAGTCCAACTAGAGAGGGAGCTATACTGGACCTAGTACTGGGGAATGAGCCCAGTCAGGACATCAAAGTTTCAGTGGGGGAACATGTGGCAAATAGTGACCACAATTCTGTAAAGTTTTGGATAGCCGTGGAAAAGGATGAGTGTTGTCCTATGGGTAAAGTGCTGAATTGGGAGAAGGCTAACTATAGCCAGATTAGGCAGGAATTGGTGGCTGTTGATTGGGAGAGGCTGTTTGAGGGTAAATCCACATCCGGCATAAAAACATAAGAACATAAGAAATAGGAGCAGGAGTAGGCCATCTAGCCCTTCGAGCCTGCCCCGCCATTCAATAAGATCATGGCTGATCTGACGTGGCTCAGTTCCACTTTCCCGCCTTCTCCCCATAACGTCTAATCCCCTTGCCTATCAAAAGCCTATCTACCCGCGTCTTAAATATATTTAGCGAGGTAGCCTCCACCACTTCAATAGGCAGAGAATTCCACAGATTCACCACCCTTTGAGTGAAGAAGTTCCTCCTCAACTCCGTACTAAACCACCCCCCACTTATCTTGAGGCTGTGCCCCCTAGTCCTACTGTCCTTTCTGAGCGGGAAGAGCCTCTCCACCTCTATCCTACCCATCCCATTCATCATCTTATACGTCTCAATGAGATCTCCCCTGATTCTTCTAAACTCTAACGAGTACAAGCCCAGTTTATTCAGCCTCTCCTCATAGCTCAACCCCCTCAACTCCGGGAACAGCCTAGTGAACCTCCTCTGCACTCCCTCCAAGGCCAAAATATCTTTGCTTAAGTGCCGCGACCAAAACTGCACACCAAGGCAATCCTGGCCTTGGCTCTGTGTGGAGTTTTCACGTTCCCCCAGTGACTGCATGTGGGAGTCTTTTAAGGAGCAGTTGATAGGACTGTAGGACAGGCATGTGCCTGTAAAAAGGAAGGATAGGAAAGGTCAGATTCGAGAGCCGTGGACAACCGGAGGAATTGTGGGTCTCATCAAAAAGAAAAAAGAGGCATATGTAAGATCCAGGCAGATAAAAACAGATGAAGCATTAAAGGAATACAGAGAAAGTAGAAAAGAACTCAAACACAAAGTTAGAGGGGCAAAAAAAGGGTTAGGAAATGTCCTTGGCAGACAGGATTAAGGAGAATCCCAAGGCATTTTATGCCTACTTTAGGAGCAAGAGGGTTGTCAGAGAAAGAGTCGGACTTCTCAAGAACAAAGAGGAATTATGCTTAGAACCCAAGGAAGTAGGTGAGATCCTAAATGAATACTTTGCATCAGTATTCACAAAGGAGAGGGATACGTTGATTGTTAGTGTCTCAGAGGGATGTGTAGACCCGTTAGAACAAATCACAATTACAAGGGAGAAAGTGTTAGGTGTTTTAGGAAGCGTTAAGGTAGACAAATCCCCAAGGCCAGATGGCATCTGTCCTAGATTACTGAGGGGAGACAAGAGATGAAATTGCTGGACCTCTAACAGAAATCTTTGTTTCTTCATTGGACACAGGTGAGGTCTCAGAGGATTGGAGGATAGCAAACGGGTCCCGTTATTTAAAAAGGGTAGCGAGGATAACCTGGGTAATTATAGGCCGGTAAGCTTGACGTCCGTGGTAGGGAAATTGTTGGAGAAGATTCTTAGAGATAGGATCTATACGCATTTAGAACAGAAAAGTCTCATTAGCAATTGACAACATGGTTTTGTACAAGGAAAGTCATGACTCACAAATTTGGTTGAGTTTTTTGAGGCGGTGACAAAAATGATTGACAAGGGAAGGGCCGTGGATGTCATCTATATGGATTTTAGTAAAACATTTCACAAGGCCCCTTATGGCAGGCTGGGATCAGGGGTGAACTAGCTGGGTGGATTCAGAACTGGCTTGGCCATAGAAGTCATGATGTGGGTATGCCGGCGTTGGACTGGCGTAAACACAGTAAAAAGTCTGACAACACCAGGTTTTAGTCCAACCTATTTATTTGATAATATTCTCACAAGCTTTCGAGGGGACAGCCTCTTCGTCAGGTGAATGGAGAGTTCTGGCCTCAGACAGAGCATATAAAGCACAGACAGTTTAGAGATTACTGATTAAAATGCGAATCCTTACACCTAACCTGCTGTTCAAGACCTGAAGTGGCTGACAATGTGAGTGGAAGGAGCACTGATCACAGTTTAAAGAGATGTGTATTGTCTCCAGACAGTACAGTAAGTGAGGTTTTGCAAACCCAGGCAAGTCACGGGGGTTACAGATAGTGCGACATGAACCCAAGATCCCTGTTGAGACCGTCCTCATGTGTGCGGAACTTGGCTATCAGTCTCTGCTCAGCGACTCTGCGCTGTCGTGTGTCGTGAAGGCCACCTTGGAGAATGCTTACCCGAAGGTCAGAGGCTGAATGCCCGTGACCACTGAAGTGTTCGCCAACAGGAAGGGAACAGTCTTGCCTGGTGACTGTCGAGCGATGTTCATTCATCCGTTGTCGTAGCGTCTGCATGGTCTACCTGATACGTTGCAAGAAAGGATGTCCCGAAGCATGGTACATTGGGGAGACCATGCAGACGCTACGACAACGGATGAATGAGCATCGCTCGACAGTCACCAGGCAAGACTGTTCCCTTCCTGTTGGCGAACACTTCAGTGGTCACGGGCATTCAGCCTCTGACCTTCGGGTAAGCATTCTCCAAGGCGGCCTTCATGACACACGACAGCGCAGAGTCACTGAACAGAGACTGATAGCCAAGTTCCGCACACATGAGGACGGTCTCAACAGGGATCTTGGGTTCATGTCGCACTATCTGTAACCCCCGTGACTTGCCTGGGTTTGCAAAACCTCACTTACTGTACTGTCTGGAGACAATACACATCTCTTTAAACTGTGATCAGTGCTCCTACCACTCACATTGTCAGCCACTTCAGGTCTTGAACAGCAGGTTAGGTGTAAAGATTCGCATTTTAATCAGTAATCTCTAAACTGTCTGTGCTTTATATGCTCTGTCTGAGGCCAGAACTCTCCATTCACCTGATGAAGAGGCTGTCCCCTCGAAAGCTTGTGAGAATATTATCAAATAAATAGGTTGGACTAAAACCTGGTGTTGTCAGACTTTTTACTTGGCCATAGAAAACAGAGCGTGACAGTGGAAGGGTCTTTTTCTGATTGGAGGTCTGTGACTGGTGGTGTTCGCAGGGCTCTGTACTGGGACTTCTGCTGTTTGTGATATATATAAATGATTTGTTAGAAGATGCAGCTGGTCTGATCAGTAAGTTTGTGGATGACACAAAGATTGCTGGAGTTGCGGATAGTGATGAACATTGTCAGAGAATACAGCAGGATATAGATAGGCTGGAAGATTGGGCAGAGAAGTGGCAGATGGAATTTAATCCATATAAATGCAAAGTGATGCATTTTGATAGATCTAATTCAGGGGGGAGCTATACAATAAATGGCAGAACCATCAGGAGTATCAACACACAGAGGTTTCTGGGTGTGCAAGTCTACAGATCCTTAAAGGTGGCAACACAGGTGGAAAAGGTGGTGAAGAAGGCACATGTCATGCTTGCCTTTATTGGACGGGGCATAGAGTATAAAAGTTGGCATGTGATGTTGCAGTTATATAGAACGTTGGTTAGGCCACATTTGGAATATTGCATCCAGGTTGCCACACTACCAGAAGGACGTGGAGGCTTTGGAGAGAGTGCAGAGAAGGTTTACCAGGATGTTGCCTGGTATGGAGGGTATTAGCTGTGAGGAGAGATTGAGTTAACTAGGGTTGTTCTGGAAAGACATAGGTTGAGGGGCGACCTCATAGAAGTTTATAAAATTACGAGGGGCATAGATAGGGTGAACAGTGGGAAGCTTTTTCCCAGGTCAGAAATGACAAACACAAGGGGTCACAAGTTCAAGGTAAGGGGGATAAGATTCAATACAGATATACGGGGAACGTATTTTACACAGAGGGTGGTGGGGGCCTGGAATGCACTACCAAGCAAGGGAGTTAAGAAGGGCTAGAAGAGGGCATGAGATGACTTTGGCTGATAGGATTAAGGAGAATCCTAAGGCGTTCTATAGGTATGTCAAGAACAGAAGGTTGGTCAGGGCAAGATTAGGGCCAGTTACAGACAGTAGGGGGAAGTTGTGTGTGGAACCGGAAGAGATTGGAGAGGCATTGAACCATTATTTCTCTTCGGTGTTCACGCAGGACGATATGAATGTAGCTGAGGAGGTCACTGGGGTGAAGGGGTGTAAAATAGAAAGTATTGTAGTTGATACAGAGGATGTGTTGGATATTCTAGATGGGTTGAAAATAGATAAGTCCCCTGGTCCAGACGGGATTTACCCTAGGATTCTATGGGAGGCAAGAGAGGTGATTGCAGAGCCACTGGCTCTGATCTTCAGGTCGTCGTTGGTCTCTGGTATAGTACCGGAAGATTGGAGGACAGCGAATGTTGTCCCATTGTTTAAGAAGGGGAACAGAGACTTCCCTGGGAATTATAGACCAGTGAGTCTTACTTCTGTAGTGGGCAAGGTTTTAGAAAGAATTATTAGGGATAGGATTTATAGTTATTTGGAGAGTAATGAATTGATTAGAGATAGTCAGCATGGTTTTGTAGCGGGAAGGTCGTGCCTTACTAACCTTATTGAGTTCTTTGAGAAGGTGACCAAAGAGGTGGATAGGGGTAAGGCAGTAGATGTGGTATATATGGATTTTAGTAAGGCGTTTGATAAGGTTCACCATGGTATGCTTCTGCAGAAAATGCAGATGTATGGGATTGGTGGTAATTTAGGTACTTGGATCAGGAATTGGTTAGCAGATAGGAGACAGAGGGTGGTGGTTGATGGTAATTATTCATCATGGTGTTCGGTTACGAGTGGTGTGCCTCAGGGATCTGTTTTGGGGCCACTGCTGTTTGTAATCTTTATTAATGATCTGGATGAGGGTATAGTTGGGTGGATTAGTAAGTTTGCTGATGACACCAAAGTCGGAGGTGTGGTAGATTGTGAGGAAGGGTGTCGAAGTTTGCAGGGTGACTTGGACAGGTTGCAGAGCTGGGCTGCGAGGTGGCGGATGGAGTTTAATGCGGAGAAGTGTGAGGTAATCCATTTCGGTAGGAATAACAGATGTGTTGAGTATAGGGCTAACGGGAGGACTTTGAATAGAGTGGAGGAGCAGAGGGATCTAGGTGTATGTGTACATAGATCCCTGAAAGTTGGGAATCAAGTAGATAAGGTTGTTAAGAAGGCATACGGTGTCTTGGCGTTTATCGGTAGGGGGATTGAATTTAGGAGTCGCAGCGTCATGTTGCAACTGTACACAACTCTGGTGCGGCCGCACTTGGAGTACTGTGTGCAGTTCTGGTCCCCACATTGCAGGAAGGATGTGGAGGCTTTGGAGAGGGTGCAGAGGAGGTTTACCAGGATGTTGCCTGGTATGCAAGGGAGGTCCTATGAGGAGAGACTGAGGGATTTGGGGTTGTTTTCACTGGAAAGAAGGCGGCTAAGAGGGGATCTTATAGAAACATATAAGATGATTAGAGGTTTAGATAGGGTGGATGGTGATAGCCTGTTTCCTCGGATGGAGAAATCTAGCACGAGGGGGCATGGCTTTAAATTAAGGGGGGGTAGTTATAGGACGGATGTCAGGGGCAGGTTCTTTACCCAGAGGGTGGTGAGGGACTGGAATGCCCTGCCTGCTGCAGTTGTAAATGCGCCTAGTTTGGGGGCGTTTAAGAGATTGGTGGATAGGTTTATGGACGAAAAGGGATTGGTTTAGATTAGTGGGTCAATGTTTTTTTATAAGACTGGTCGGCGCAACATCGTGGGCCGAAGGGCCTGTTCCGCGCTGTAATGTTCTATGTTCTATGTTCTATGTTCTAAGCAAGGTGGTTGAGGCGGACACACTGGGATCATTTAAGACTTGTCTAGATAGCCACATGAACAGACTGGGAATAGAGGAATACAAACGAATGGTCTAGTTGGGAATACATGATCGGTTCAGGCTTGGAGGGCCGAAGGGCCTGTTCCTGTGCTGTACTGTTCTTTGCTTTTTGTTCTTTGTTCTTTGGGAGTTGCTCTACTGATTAAGGAGAATATCACAGCTGTACTCCGGGAGGACACCTCGGATGGTTCGTACAGCGAGGCAATATGGGTAGAGCTCAGAATTGTTCTTACATTCTAGGAATAGGAAGGATGTCATCTCAGTGTTGGGGGCTTACTATAAGTCACCCAACAGCCAGCAGGAGACTGAGGAACAGATATGTAGGCAGGTTTTCACAAGGTGTAAAAGTAACAGGGTTGTTGTGATGGAAGATGTTAATTTCCCCGATATTGACATGGACTCACTTAGTGCTTGGAGCATGGATTAGGGAGAGTTTATAAGGAGCATCCAGGAGGGCTTCATAGAATCATAGAACCCTACGGTGCAGAAAGAGGCCCTTCGGCCCATCAAGTCTGCACTGACCATAATCCCACTCCGGCCCTACCCCCATATCCCTACATATTATACCACTAATCCCGCTAATCTCCGCTACCCTGGACACTAAGGGACAACTTCTTAGCATGGCCAATCAACCTAACCCACACATCTTTGGACTGTGGGAGGAAACCGGAGCACCCGGAGGAAACCCACGTGACAGTGTTCACCAGATAAGGACTTGTTAGATGATGAGTCTGGGAAAGGGTGTGTAGATAGTTTGAGTCATGATGAGATGAAACAGGACGAGGTATTGGGGTTCTTGAGAAAGGTTAGAGTTGACAAGTCCCCAGGGCCTGCTGGGATATACTCCAGAATACTGAGAGAGGCAAGGGAGGAAACTGCTGGGGCCTTGAGAGAAATCTTTGTATCCTCACTGGCTACAGGGGAGGTACACACAGCCAGAAGTCTCACAACACCAGGTTGAAGTCCAACAGGTTTATTTGATAGCAAAAGGCACGAACTTTTGGAGTGCTCACTGCTCCTTCGTCAGGAGGGGAGGAGTTCTGTTCACAAACAGGACATATAAAGACACAAACTCAATTTACACTATAATGATTAGAATGTGAGTCTTTACAAATAATCAAGTCTTAAAGATACAGACAATGTGAGTGGAGAGATGGCTAAGCACAGGTTAAAGAAATGTGTATTGTCTCCAGACATAGAACACAGAACATTCCAGCGCAGTCCAGGCCCTTCGGCCCTCGATGTTGCACTGACCAGTGGAACCAATCTAATGACCCTCTAACCTAAACTATTCCAATGTTATCCATATGCCTATCCACTGACCATTTGAACACCCTTAAAGTTGGCGAGTCCACAACTGCTGCAGGCAGAGCATTCCACGACCTTACTACCCTCTGAGTAAAGAACCTACCTCTGACATCCGTCCGATAATTACCACCCCTTAATTTAAAGCTATGTCCCCTCGTGTTAGCCATCACCATCCGAGGTAAAAGGCTCTCACTGTCCACCCTATCTAACCCTCTGATCATCTTGTATGCCTCAATTAGGTCACCTCATAACCTTCTTCTCTCCAATGAAAATAACCTCAAGTCCCTCAGCCTTTCCTCATAAGACCTTCCCACCATACCAGGCAACATCCTGGTAAACCTCCTCTACACCCTTTCCAATGCCTCCACATCTTTCTTATAATGCGGCGACCAGAACTGTACGCAATACTCCAAGTGCGGCCGCACCAGAGTTTTGTACAGTTGCAACATGATCTCACAGCTCCGAAATTCAATCCCTCTACCAATAAAAGCTAACACACCGTACGCCTTCTTAACAACCTTATCAACCTGGGTGCCAACTTTCAGGGATCTATGCACATGTACCCCGAGATCTCTCTGCTCGTCAACACTACTAAGAGTCCTTCCATTAGCCCTATATTCTGTACTCCTGTTACTGTTACCAAAGTGAATCACCTCACACTTTTCTGCATTAAACTCTATTTGCCACCTCTCGGCCCAGCTCTGCAACTTATCTATGTCCCTCTGCAAACTGTAACATCCATCCTCACTGTCTACAACTCCTCCGACTTTAGTGTCATCAGCAAATTTACTAATCCATCCTTCTACACCCTCATCTAGGTCATTTATAAAAATGACAAACAGCAGTGGATCCCTGCAGCACACCCCTTGTAACTGAACTCCAGGTTGAATATTTCCCACCAACCACCACCCTCTGTCTTCTATCAGCTAGCCAATTCCTGATCCAAACTGCTAAATCACCCTCAATCCCATGCATCTGCATTTTCTGCAATAGCCTACCATGGGGAACCTCATCAAACGCTTTGCTAAAATCCATATACACCACGTCAACTGCCTTACCCTTATCCACCTCTTTGGTCGCCTTCTCAAAGAGTTCGATAAGGTTTGTGAGGCACGATCTACCCTTCACAAAACAGTGTTGACTATCCCTAATCAATTTATTTCTCTCTAGATGATTAT
This sequence comes from Carcharhinus amblyrhynchos, assembly GCF_965287045.1. NCBI lineage: Eukaryota > Metazoa > Chordata > Chondrichthyes > Carcharhiniformes > Carcharhinidae > Carcharhinus > Carcharhinus amblyrhynchos. The sequence continues at coordinate 140,844,227 of NC_137326.1, forward strand.
AAATCCTATCCCTTATAATTCTTTCCAAAACTTTGCCCACAACAGAAGTAAGGCTCACCAGTCTATAATTCCCAGGATGGTCTCTACTCCCTTTCTTGAACAAGGGGACAACATTTGCTATCCTCCAGTCTTCCAGCACTATACCTGTAGCCAATGATGACATGAAGATCAAAGCCAAAGGTTCTGCAATCTCCTCCCTAGCCTCCCAGAAAATCCTAGGATAAATCCCATCCGGCCCAGGGGATTTATCTATTTTCATACCCTCAAGAATTGCGAACACCTCCTCCTTATGTACCTCAATACAGTCTAGTCTAAAAGCCAGTATCTCAGTATTCTCCTCGACTACACTGACTTTTTCCTGCGTGAATACTGATGAAATCTATTCATTCAGTGCCTCCCCTATCTCTTCAGGCTCCACGCACAACTTCCCACTACTGTCTCTGACTGGCCCTAATCTTGCCCTAATCAATCTTTTATTCTTGACATACCTATAGAAAGCTTTAGGGTTTTCCTTGATCCTATCCGCCAAAGTCTTCTCATGTCCTCTTCTAGCTCTTCTTAAGTCTCTCTTTAGCTCCTTCCTGTCTAATTTGTAACTCTCCAGTGCTCTAACTGAGCCTTCACGTCTCATTTTTACATAAGCCTCCTTCCTCCTCTTCACCAGAGATTCAACTTCCTTAGTACACCACGGTTCCCTCGCTCGACCACTTCCTCCCTGCCTGACAGGTACATATTTATCAAGGACTCGCAGTAGCTGCCCCCTGAATAAGCTCCACATTTCAGATGTTCCCAGCCCCTGTAATTTCCTACTCCACCCCATGTATCCTAAATCTTGCCTAATAGCCTTATAATTACCATTCCCCCAGCTATAACTTCTGCCCTTCGGTATATACCTATCCCTTTCCATCACTAAGGTAAACATAACCCAATTGTGGTCACTATCACGAAAGTGCTCACCTACCTCCAAGTCTAACACCTGGTCTGGTTCATTACCCAGTACCAAATCCAATGTAGCTTCACCTCTTGTTGGCCTATCTACATACTGTGTCAGGAAACCTTCCTGCACACATTGGACAAAAACTGGCCCCTCTAACGTGCTTGAGCTATAGCTTTTCCAATCGATATTTGTAAAGTTAAAGTTCCCCCATAACAACTACCCTGTTACTTTCGCACCTATCCAGGATCACCTTTGCAATCCTTTCCTCTACATCTCTGGAACTTTTTGGAGGCCTATAAAAAACTCCCAGCAGTGTGATCTCTCCTTTCCTGTTTCTAATCTCAGCCCATACTACCCCAATAGACAGGTCCACATCAAACTCCTTTCTACCACCGTAATACTGTCCTTGACTAACAATGCCACGCCTCCCCCTCTTCTACCACCTTCTCTGCTCTGACTGAAACATCTGAACCCCGGGACCTGCAACAACCATTCCTGTCCCTGCTCTATCCATGTCTCTGAAATGGCCACAACATTGAAGTCCCAGGCACCAATCCAGGCTGCAAGTTCACCCACCATATTGCGTATGCTCCTCGCATGAACCCACCCTCCTGCCTGCCAATACTCTGCTGCGACCTAGAAACCTTATCCATGACCTCCCTATTCTCATCCTCCTGTACATTGGAGCTACAATTCAGGTTCCCATCCCCCCTCTGAATCAGTTTAAACCCCCCTGAATAGCATTGGCAAATTTCCCCCCAAGATATTAGTTCCCATCTGGTTCAGGTGCAGACCATCCCTCTTGTAGAGGTCCCACCTACCCCAGAACGGGCCCCAATTGTCCAAGTATCTGAACCCTTCCCTCCTGCACCATCCCTTTAGCCACAAGTTCAAATGTTCTCTCTCTCTATTCTTTTCCATGCTATCCCGCGGCACAGGTAACAAACCAGAGATAACCACTCTGCTTGTTTTAGCCCTGAGCTTCCACCCTAACTCTCTGAATTTCTGTCTTACATCCCCGTCCCTTTTCCTACCTATGTCATGGGTGCCTATGTGAACCACAACTTGGGGCTGGTTCCCCTCCCCCTTAAGGATCTCAAACACTCGATCAGAGATATCATGGACCCTGGCACCTGGGAGGCAACATACCAACCGCGAGTCTCTCTCTTTCCCACAGACTCTCCTATCTATCCCCTTAACTATGGAATCCCCAGTCACTAATCCTGTTCTTTTCTTCCCCCTTCCCACCTGAATATCAGGGACAGGCTCTACCCCTGAGACCTGTACTCCATGGCTTACCCCGGTTGAGTCTTCCTCTCCAACAGCATCCAAATCAGAGGATTTGTTTTAGAGGAACAGCCTCAGGGGATCGCTGCTCTGACTGCTTCTTACCCCTACGAGCAGTCACCCACGTATCACTTTTAGGAGTAACTATCTCCCTGTAATTTTTGTCGATAGCTGCCTCTGCTTCCCGAATGATTCTTAGTTCCTCCAGTTCCAGCTCCGGGTCCCTAACACGGTCCTCAAGGAGCTGGAAATGGATGTACCTCCTGCAGGTGTAATCAGCTGGGACACTCCCAGTGTCCCTCACCTCAAACATCCCACAGGAGGAACATCGCACTGCCTGCACTGCCATCCCTATTACGTCCCTTACCAAGACACAAAAATAAACTTAAACTTACCTGCTCTCATTCCGAGTTTCTCTCTCTGTTTTTAAGGTTAGAGGAGGGGGGAGAAAAAAAAACACCTACCCAGTCGTCCCTGTGACCTCCTACCGGTTCTCATGTGTGTGGAACTTGGCTCTCGGTCTCTGCTCAGCGACTCTACTTTCATAGAGTCTACTTTCGTAGAGTCGCTGAGCAGGATTAGTTTGGGTTTGATACACGGTTATGGAAATGGCACGGGGCAGTGGGATTAGTTTGCGATTGATACAGGGCTATGGGGAGAGAGCAAGACAGTGGGATTAGTTTGGGGATTGATACAGGGCTATGGGGAGAGAGCGGGGCAGTGGGATTAGTTTGGGGATCGATACAGGGCTATGGGGAGAGAGCGGGGCAGTGGGATTAGTTTGGGGATCGATACAGGGCTATGGGGAGAGAGTGGGGGGCAGTGGGATTAGTTTGGGATTGGTACAGGGCTATGGGGAGAGAGCGGGGCAGTGGGATTAGTTTGGGATTGGTACAGGGCTATGGGGAGAGAGTGGGGGGCAGTGGGATTAGTTTGGGGATCGATACAGGGCTATGGGGAGAGAGCGGGGCAGTAGGATTAGTTTGGGGATTGATACAGGGCTATGGGGAGAGTGTGGGACAGTGGGATTAGTTTGGGGATTGATACAGGGCTATGGGGAGAGAGCGGGGCAGTGGGATTAGTTTGGGGATTGATACAGGGCTATGAGGAGAGAGCGGGGCAGTGGGATTAGTTTGGGGATCGATACAGGGCTATGGGGAGAGTTTGGGGCAGTGGGATTAGTTTTGGGATTGATACAGGGCTATGAGGAGAGAGCGGGGCAGTGGGATTAGTTTTGGGATTGATACAGGGCTATGGGGAGAGAGCGGGGCAGTGGGATTAGTTTGGGGATTGATACAGGGCTATGGGGAGAGAGTGGGGGGCAGTGGGATTAGTTTGGGATTGGTACAGGGCTATGGGGAGAGAGCGGGGCAGTGGGATTAGTTTGGGATTGGTACAGGGCTATGGGGAGAGAGTGGGGGGCAGTGGGATTAGTTTGGGGATCGATACAGGGCTATGGGGAGAGAGCGGGGCAGTAGGATTAGTTTAGGGATTGATACAGGGCTATGGGGAGAGTGTGGGACAGTGGGATTAGTTTGGGGATTGATAGAACATAGAACATAGAACATAGAACACTACAGCACAAACAGGCCCTTCGGCCCACAAGTTGCGCCGACCACATCACCTACCAACCTACAGACCTATCTATAACCCTCAATCTCATTAAACCCCATATACTCATCCAGAAGTCTTTTAAAAGACCCCAGCGAGTTCGCCTCCACCACCACTGACGGCAGCCGATTCCATTCACTCACCACCCTCTGAGTGAAAAACTTACCCCTAACATCACTTCTGAACCTCCCTCCCCGCACCTTAAATCTGTGTCCTCTCGTAGCGACCATTTCAAACCGGGGAAATAGCCTCTGAGAATCCACCCTATCTATTCCTCTCAACATTTTGTAAACTTCTATCAGGTCGCCTCTCAACCTTCGTCTCTCCAGGGAAAAGAGTCCCAGCTCCCTCAACCTAACTTCATAAGGCATGCCTCCCAGTCCAGGCAACATCCTTGTAAATCTCCTCTGCACCCTTTCAATAGCTTCTACATCTTTCCTATAGTGAGGCGACCAGAACTGCGCACAATACTCCAAATGAGGCCTGACAAGGGTCTTATAAAGTTCCAGCATTACCTCCCGACTCCTAAACTCAATCCCTCGATTAATGAAGGCCAGTACACCATACGCCTTCTTGACCACCTCCTCCACCTGCGAGGCCGATTTAAGAGTCCTGTGGACCCGGACCCCAAGATCCTTCTGCTCCTCAACACTACTCAGACTTCTGCCCTTAATAGTGTACTCGTTCATCCCGTTGGTTCTGCCAAAATGGACGACTACACATTTATCCGCGTTGAAGTCCATCTGCCACTTCTCCGCCCAGTCCTGCATCCTATCTATGTCCTGCTGCAACTTTTGCCATCCTTCCAGATCATCCACAACACCACCGACCTTCGTGTCATCAGCGAACTTACTTACCCATCCCTCCACTTCCTCATCCAGGTCATTTATGAAAATGACAAACAACAAGGGTCCCAGAACAGATCCTTGAGGCACTCCGCTGGTGACTGACCTCCATTCAGAAAAAGCCCCATCCACAACCACTCTCTGCCTTCTGCAGGCAAGCCAGTTCTGGATCCACAAGGCCAAAGGCCCTTGGATCCCATGCCCTCTCACCTTCTCAAGAAGTCTTGCATGGGGGACCTTATCAAACGCCTTGCTGAAGTCCATGTACACTACGTCCACGGCACTTCCTTCGTCAATGGCTATGGGGAGAGAGCGGGACAGTGGGATTAGTTTGGGGATTGATACAGGGCTATGGGGAGAGAGCGGGGGCAGTGGGATTAGTTTGGGGATCGATACAGGGCTATGGGGAGAGAGCGGGGCAGTGGGATTAGTTTGGGGATTGATACAGGGCTATGGGGAGAGTGTGGGACAGTGGGATTAGTTTGGGGATTGATACAGGGCTATGGAGAGAGAGCAGGGCAGTGGGATTAGTTTGGGGATTGATACAGGGCTATGGGGAGAGAGCGGGGCAGTGGGATTAGTTTGGGGATCGATACAGGGCTATGGGGAGAGTTTGGGGCAGTGGGATTAGTTTTAGAACATAGAACATAGAACATTACAGCGCGGAACAGGCCCTTCGGCCCACAATGTTGCGCCGACCAGTCTTATTTTTAAAAAAAAACATTGACCCACTAATCTAAACCAATCCCTTTTCGTCCATAAACCTATCCACCAATCTCTTAAACGCCCCTAAACTAGGCGCATTTACAACTGCAGCAGGCAGGGCATTCCAGTCCCTCACCACCCTCTGGGTAAAGAACCTGCCCCTGACATCCGTCCTATAACTACCCCCCCTTAATTTAAAGCCATGCCCCCTCGTGCTAGATATCTCCATCCGAGGAATCCATTTGGGATTGATACAGGGCTATGGGGAGAGAGCGGGGCAGTGGGATTAGTTTGGGGATTGATACAGGGCTATGGGGAGAGAGCGGGGCAGTGGGATTAGTTTGGGGATTGATACAGGGCTATGTGGAGAGAGCGGGGGCAGTGGGATCAGTTTGGGGATTGATACAGGGCTATGGGGAGAGTGTGGGGCAGTGGGATTAGTTTGGGATTGATACAGGGCTATGGGGTGAGAGCGGGGCAGTGGGTTTAGTTTGCAATTGATACAGCACTATGGGGAGAGAGCGGGGCAGTGGGATTAGTTTGGGGATTGATACAGGGCTATGGGGAGAGAGCGGGGCAGTGGGATTAGTTTGGGGATTGATACAGGGCTATGGGGAGAGTGCGGGGCAGTGGGATTAGTTTGGGGATTGATGCAGGGTTATGGGGAGAGAGCGGGGCAGTGGGATTAGTTTTGGGATTGATACAGGGCTATGGGGAGAGTGTGGAGCAGTGGGATTTGTTTGGGGATTGATACAAGGCAATGGGGAGAGTGTGGGGCAGTGGGATTAGTTTGGGGATTGATACAAGGCAATGGGGAGAGAGCGGGGCAGTGGGTTTAGTTTGCGATTGATACAGGGCTATGGGGAGAGTGCGGGGCAGTGGGATTAGTTTGGGGATTGATGCAGGGTTATGGGGAGAGAGCGGGGCAGTGGGATTAGTTTTGGGATTGATACAGGGCTATGGGGAGAGTGTGGAGCAGTGGGATTTGTTTGGGGATTGATACAAGGCAATGGGGAGAGAGCGGGGGAAGTGGGATTAGTTTGGGGATTGATACAGGGCTATGGGGAGAGAGCGGGGCAGTGGGATTAGTTTGGGGATTGATACAGGGCTATGGGGAGAGAGCGGGGCAGTGGGATTAGTTTGGGGATTGATACAGGGCTATGGGGAGAGAGCGGGGCAGTGGGATTAGTTCGGGATTGATACAGGACGATGGGGAGAGAGCGGGGCAGTGGGATTAGTTCGGGATTGATACAGGACTATGGGGAGAGAGCGGGGCAGTGGGATTAGTTTGGGGATTGATACAAGGCAATGGGGAGAGAGCGGGGCAGTGGGTTTAGTTTGCGATTGATACAGGGCTATGGGGAGAGAGTGGGGCAGTCGGATTAGTTTGTGGATTGATGCAGGGCTATGGGGAGAGAGCGGGGCAGTGTGATTAGTTTGGGGATTGATACAGGGCTATGGGGAGAGAGCGGGGCAGTGGGATTAGTTCGGGATTGATACAGGACTATGGGGAGAGAGCGGGGCAGTGGGATTAGTTTGGGGATTGATACAGGGCTATGGGGAGAGAGCAGGGCAGTGGGATTAGTTTGGGGATTGATACAGGGCTATGGAGAAGGAGCCGGGCAGTGGGAATAGTTTGGGGATTGATACAGGGCTATGGGGAGAGAGCGGGGCAGTGGGATTAGTTTGGGGATTGATACAGGGCTATGGGGAGAGAGCAGGGCAGTAGGATTAGTTTGGGATTGATACAGTGCTATGGGGAGAGAGCGGGGCAGTGGGATTAGTTTGGGATTGATACAGGGCTATGGAGAGAGAGTGGGGCAGTGGGATTAGTTCGGGATTTATACAGGGTTATGGGGAGAGAGCGGGGCAGTGGGATTAGTTTGGGGATTGATACAGGGCTATGGAGAGAGAGTGGGGCAGTGGGATTAGTTTGGGGATTGATACAGGGCTATGGGGAGAGAGCGGGGCAGTGGGATTAGTTTTGGGATTGATACAGGGCTATGGGGAGAGAGCGGGGCAGTAGGATTAGTTTGGGATTGATACAGGGCTATGGGGAGAGAGCGGGGCAGTAGGATTAGTTTGGGATTGATACAGGGCTATGGAGAGAGCGGGGCAGTGGGATTAGTTTGGGATTGATACAGGGCTATGGAGAGAGAGCGGGGCAGTAGGATTAGTTTGGGGATTGATACAGGGCTATGGGGAGAGAGCGGGGCAGTGGGATTAGTTTTGGGATTGATACAGGGCTATGGGGAGAGAGCGGGGCAGTAGGATTAGTTTGGGATTGATACAGGGCTATGGGGAGAGAGCGGGGCAGTAGGATTAGTTTGGGATTGATACAGGGCTATGGAGAGAGCGGGGCAGTGGGATTAGTTTGGGATTGATACAGGGCTATGGAGAGAGAGCGGGGCAGTAGGATTAGTTTGGGGATTGATACAGGGCTATGGGGAGAGAGCGGGGCAGTAGGATTAGTTTGGGATTGATACAGGGCTATGGAGAGAGCGGGGCAGTGGGATTAGTTTGGGATTGATACAGGGCTATGGAGAGAGCGGGGCAGTGGGATTAGTTTGGGGATTGATACAGGGCTATGGAGAGACAGTGGGGCAGTGGGATTAGTTCGGGATTGATACAGGGCTGTGGGGAGAGAGCGGGGCAGTGGGACTAGTTTGGGATTGATACAGGGCTGTGGGGAGAGAGCGGGGCAGTGGGACTAGTTTGGGATTGATACAGGGCTGTGGGGAGAGAACGGGGCAGTGGGATTAGTTCGGGATTTGTACAGGGCTACGGGGAGGGAGCAGGGCAGTGGGATTAGTTTGGGATTCCTTCCATGATTTGATGATCTTTCTGGCACTGCAATTGAAAAGAACAAGGATGGTTTTAGATTCACTTGGGATTGGGGATTGAAGATTGAAATATCTCCCAAAAGATCCTGAACATTTCCATTTTGATTGTATTTTTCAGGTCTTGATTTAAGATACAACAACATAACAAACTGTGGAGCAGAAATCTTTAGCAGAATGCTTCTGGTATGTGTTAACATTCTACAGGGAGCTGTAGGATTAATTTGGGATTGATTCAGGACTATGGGGAGAGAGTAGAGGCAGTGAGATTAATTTGGGATTGATACAGGGCTATGGGGAGAGAGTGGGTAGTGGGATTGGTTTGGGATTGACACAGGGCTATGGGGAGAGAGCAGGGCAGTGGGATTAGTTTAGGATTGATACAGGGCTATGGGGAGAGAGTGGGGCAGTGGGATTAGTTTGGGGATTGATACAGGGCTATGGGGAGAGAGTGGGGCAGTGGGATTTGTTTGGGGATTGACACAGGGCTATGGGGAGAGAGTGGGGCAGTGGGATTAGTTTGGGATTGATACAGGGCTATTGGGAGAGAGTGGGGCAGTGGGATTAGTTTGGGGATTGATACAGGGCTATGGGGAGAGAGTGGGGGCAGTGGGATCAGTTTGGGATTGATACAAGGCTGTGGGGAGAGAGTGGGGCAGTGGGATTAGATTGGCATTGATACAAGGATGTGGGGAGAGAGTGGGGGCAGTGGGATTAGTTTGGGATTGATACAGGGCTATGGGGAGAGAGTGGGGCAGTGGGATTTGTTTGGGGATTGACACAGGGCTATGGGGAGAGAGTGGGGCAGTGGGATTAGTTTGGGATTGATACAGGGCTATTGGGAGAGAGTGGGGCAGTGGGATTAGTTTGGGGATTGATACAGGGCTATGGGGAGAGAGTGGGGGCAGTGGGATCAGTTTGGGATTGATACAAGGCTGTGGGGAGAGAGTGGGGCAGTGGGATTAGATTGGCATTGATACAAGGATGTGGGGAGAGAGTGGGGGCAGTGGGATTAGTTTGGGATTGATACAGGGCTATGGGGAGAGAGTGGGGCAGTGGGATTAATTTGGAATTGATACAGGGCTATGGGGAGAAAGTGGGGCAGTGGGATTAGTTTGGGATTGATACAAGGCTGTGGGGAGAGAGTGGGGGCAGTGGGATTAGTTTGGGATTGATACAGGGTTATGGGGAGAGAGTGGGGCAGGGATATTATTTTGAGATTGATGTAACAGATGTAATGATTTGAATCTGCTCATCCACTTTTGCAAATACCTGTGGATGAATCATCTTTGTGTAGCTGTGCCTGGGGATTCTGTCATGATTGTTACCCTGTTAAGATCACATCTGAATCTTACCTCCTAGGAATCCAACACATTTACTGATCTCAATCTGATGTGTAATGACATTGGCCATCATGGAGCTGAATGGTTGGCCAAAGGTTTGCAGGTGAGTATCTGAACTATGAGGATGGGTTTGTGCCCTGGGGGCTCAATGGATACTTTGTCAACCACAGCCAGACTGTGCATGTAGCCACTGGTCCAACCCACTGGAAACAGCAGTTAATATCTAGAATCATATCCTGGAATCCCTACATTGCAGAAGGAGGCCATTTGGCCCATTGAGTCTGCACCAACTCTTAACCAGGTTTACCCAGGAACCCAACATATTTATGTCACTAACTTCTATATAGTGGGACACCAGGGGCATTCAGCATGGCCAATCCACCTAATCTGCATATCTTTGGAGTCTACGACTATAGCAGAGAATCCGGAGGAAACTCACGCAGACACAGGGAGAATGTTCAAACTCCACAGAGTGCCCCAAGCTGGAATTGAACCCAGATCCCTGGTGCTGTGAGGCAACAGTGCTAACCACTGTGCTACTGTGCTGCACTGTCCAATGGAAACCCATGGCAGGAGGACAGATTGTAGCTGGTTTGGGTGAGTTACCCTTTCAATGGGGGTCACAGGAAACAGAGCCAGCATTTTGGGGATTATGTTTCTTTCTCTCTGTCGAGTTTTGGATTGAGTGTTCCTCTGCGTTCCTTGTAAGATTGGGAGAGGGAGAGATGGGGATGGATATTTTCCAAGCTAGCAAGGGGTTTGAGCTGATTTGGGATTGGATGGATCTTTCAAATGAGGTTAAAAGTGAAGCTGTGCTGGGATTGGTGGGCAGTTTGTGTCTCAGAGTTGCACTGAGGGAGATAAAAAAGCTTTGAATTTAAATCTGGTGATTAAACTTTATCCTGAATCACAAGGCCACAATCTCACTCCAATCTTAATGCAGTTGAACAGATCACTGAAGACTCTGAGGATGAATGGGAATAAAATTGGCAACGTGGGTGGACTGCACTTTGCAACAATGCTTCAGCTAAACCAGACATTGGAATCTCTGGATCTCGGTGATTGTGATTTGGTGAGTTGCCCAGTAAAATTTGTTAACACAAGCCAATCTGTAATGGCCAGCGAGTGGTTTCTCCCGATTGCTGAGTCAGTGATGGTGTTTGGATTGTGTGATCGATGGATCACTGTGGGACCAGCCAGTGAAGCAAAAGTTGTTTCTGAGACCAAGAATGGTCCTATGTATGTGAGCATATCTCAACATGAGTATGTCTGATTGTCAGTGCGCACATGTTAGCATGTGTTAGAGCATGTCAGTGTGCGGGGTAGAACGTCTCTATGTATGAGTGTGTTAGCGTGTTAGTGTGTGCATGTCCGTGTTAGTATGAGCATGTGTCAGACTGTGCCCAGGTGCTTGTGCATGTCAGTTTGCATCTAATTGCATTAGTGGGTATTCATACGTGTGTCTTGTGTGTGGGTCTGTGTGACAGTGTGTGTGTGTAAGTCAGTGTGTGTGCATCTCAATGCATGTGCCTATATCAATAGTGTGGGTATCAGTAGTGTGCATGTTGGTGCAAATCTAATTGTGTTAGTACATCTTATGGTGGTGCATACACTCAACACTTGTGTAGCCCAGAACACTCCACCTCACTGATAACCACCCGGTCAATCTGTGTATCATCTGCAAACTTACTAATCCTATCCCCCCACTGCCAAGTGAGGTGGTTGAGGCAGACACGTTAGTGACATTTAAGATATATCTAAATAGACGTTAATAAAATGAGAGTTTTTCAAGGAGGTCACCAGGAAAGTGGATGAAGGGAAGGCGGTGGATGTTGTCTACCTGGATTTCAGCAAGGCCTTTGACAAGGTCCCTCATGGGAGGTTAGTTAGGAAGGTTCAGTCGCTAGGTATACATGGGGAGGTAGTAAATTGGATCAGACACTGGCTCAATGGAAGAAGCCAGAGAGTGGTTGTGGAGGATTGCTTCTCTGAGTGGAAGCCTGTGACTAGTGGAATGCCGCAGGAATCGGTGTTGGGTCCATTGTTGTTTGTCAACTATATCAATGATCCGGATGATAATGTGGTAAATTGGATCAGCAAATTTGCTGATGATACAAAGATTGGAGGTGTAGCGGACAGTGAGGAAGGTTTTCAAGCTTGCAGAGGGATTTGGACCAACTAGAAAAATGGGCTGAAAAATGGCAAATGGAATTTAATGCAGACAAGTGTGAGGTATTGCACTTTGGAAGGACAAACCAAAGTAGAACGTACAGGCTAAATGGTAGGACTCTGAAGAGTGCAGTTGAACAGAGGGATCTGGGAATACAGGTACAGAATTCCCTAAAAGTGACGTCACAGGTGGATAGGGTCATAAAGAGTGCTTTTAGTACATTGGCCTTTATAAATCGGAGTATCGAGTATGAAAGTTGGAGTGTTATGGTAAGGTTATATAAGGCATTGGTGAGGCTGAATTTAGAGTATTGTGTACAGTTTTGGTCACCTAGTTACAGGAAGGATGTAAATAAGGTTGAAAGAGTGCAGAGAAGGTTCACAAGGATGTTGCCGGGACTTGAGAAACTGAGTTACAGAGAGAGATTGAATAGGTCAGGACTTTATTCCCTGGAGTGTAGAAGAATGAGGGGAGATTTGATAGAGGTGTATAAGATTTGGATGGGTATAGATAGAGTGAATGCAAACAGGCTTTTTCCACTGAGGCTAGGGGAGAAAAAAACCAGAGGGCATGGGTTAAGGGTGAAAGGAGAAAAGTTTAAAGAGAATATTAAGGGGAGCTTCTTCACACAGAGAGTGGTGGGAGTGTGGAACGAGCTGCCGGATAAAGTGGTAAATGTGGAGTCACTTTTAACATTTAAGAAAAACTTGGACGGGTTCATGGATGAGAGGGGTGGGGAGGGATATGGTCCAGGTGCAGGTCAGTGGGACTAGGCAAAAAAATGGTTTGGCACAGACAAGAAGGGCCAAAAGGCCTGTTTCCGAGCTGTAATTTTCTATGGTTCTATGGCCTGTAGTTCCCAGGCTTTTCCCTGCAGCCCTTTTTAAACAAAGGCACAACATTTGCCACTCTCCAATCTTCAGGCACCTCACCCGTGACTATCGTTGATTCAAATATCTCTGCTAGGGGACCCACAATTTCCCCCCTAGCCTCCCTCAATGTCCTGGGATACACTTCATCAGGTCCCAGGGATTTATCTACCTGGATGCACTTTAAGACTTCCAGCATCTCCTTCTCTGTAATATGTACACTCCTCAAGACATCACTATTTATTTCCCCAAGTTCCCTAACATCCATGTCTTTCTCAACAGTAAATACTGATGAGAAATATTCATTTAAGATCTTGCCCATCTCTCGTGGATCCGCACACAAATGACCTTGTTGATCCTTAAGAGGCCCTACTCTCTCCCCAGTTACTCTTTTGTCCTTAATGCATGTGTAGAAGCTCTTTGGATTCTCCTTTGCTTTATCTGCCAAAACAATTTCATATCCCCTTTTTTCCCTCCTGATTTCTCTCTTAATTCTATTTCTACACCCCTTATACTCTTCAAGGATTCACTTGATCCCAGCTGCCTTTGCATGTCATGTGCCTCCTTCTTCTCCTTGACCAGGGCCTCAATATCCTGAGTCATCCAGGGTTCCCGACTTCTGCCAGCCTTGCCCTTCACTCTAAAAGAAATGAGCTTACCATAAACCCTGGTTGTGTTGTTCATCCATCATCATCGATGAGGACCTCGACACCATTAGTCATTTTGAGGCTGGTTGCAGTGTGTCCGAAGATGACTGATCAGGCCAATTTGGGCACGGAATGTCCTGCCACATATTGGACAGACTTGTGTAGATGCTGTAGTTGTTGCGCTGGTGGCTCTGGACCTGCGCAGCTCAAGCTTAAGTTGTGCTTCTGTAATACACCTTACTTTGTGAGCTTGACAGGCTTTGTGGCTAAGACAGCACCAGGTAGGGCGGTTTTGTGCCAGCGTTTCCCAGGTGTTCATGTCAATGTCAGGCGACTTCAGGGAGGCCTTGCGTGCGTCTTTGAAATGTTTCTTCTGCTCTCCGCACGAGCGTCTTCCAGCAGAGAGTTCCCCAAAAAGGAGCTGCTTGGGTTGCGTTCTTTGACAAACGAATGACATGACTTGTTGCAGGGTGACCGGGACGGGGAACTGAATATCCAGGGGTACCAGGTGTTTAGGGAGGATAGACGGGAGGAAAAAGTGGGTGGGGTAGCTCAGTTAATAAAGGATAATATCAGGGCGGTAGTAAGGGAAGATATCTCAGAACATTTTCCTTCACTTTGGTAATAGCTTGAAGTTTCTGCAGGTTGAAGAGTTTCCCATCCACTCTGTACTTGAGGCTGATTCCAGCAACACTGTCCTGGAAGGCATCATTCAGCATGGCAGTAAACATCATGCTGAACAGTGTGGGTGCGAGCACACAGCCCTGTTTGATGCCATTGGTGACTGGGAATGCCTCAGAGGATTCTCCGCCATCCAGTACTCTGGCCATCATGGAACTGGCGTACCATCTGAATGAATTTGGGGGGGCAGCCGACCTTTGACATGATCCTCCACAGGTCTTGTCGGTGGATGTGGTTTATATGGACTTCAGCAAGGCGTTTGATAAGGTACCCCCATGAAGACTTCTTGAGAAGGTGAGAGGGCATGGGATTCAAGAGTCTGTTGCCTTGTGGATCCAGAACTGGCTTGCCTGTGGAAGGCAGAGAGTGGTTGTGGATGGGTCTTTTTCTGCATGGAGGTCGGTCACCAGTGGAGTGCCCCAGGGATCTGTTCTAGGACCCTTGCTGTTTGTCATTTTCATAAATGACCTGGATGAGGAAGTGGAGGGATGGGTTAGTAAGTTCGCCGACGACACGAAGGTCGGTGGTGTTGTGGATAGTCTGGAGGGATGTCAGAAGTTGCAGCGGGACATAGATAGGATGCAAGACTGGGCGGAGAAGTGGCAGATGGACTTCAACGCGGATAAATGTGTGGTGGTCCATTTTGGCAGGACCAATGGGATGAAGGAGTACAATATCAAGGGTAGGAGTCTTAGCAGTGTTGAGGAGCAGAAGGATCTTGGGGTCCGGGTCCATAGGATTCTTAAATTGGTCTCGCAGGTGGAGGATGTGGTCAAGAAGGCGTATGGTGTACTGGCCTTCATTAATCGAGGGATTGAGTTTAGGAGTCGGGAGGTAATGCTGCAACTTTATAAGACTCTTGTCAGACCCCACTTGGAGTACTGTGCGCAGTTCTGGTCGCCTCACTACAGGAAGGATGTGGAAGCTATTGAGAGGGTGCAGAGGAGATTTACAAGGATGTTGCCTGGATTGGGAGGCATGCCTTATGAAGATAGGTTGAGGGAGCTAGGTCTCTTCTCTGTGGAGAGATGAAGGTTGAGAGACAACCTGATAGAGGTTTATAAAATGTTGAGAGGTATGGATAGGGTGGATTCTCGGAGGCTATTTCCCAGGGCTGAAATGGTCGCTACGAGAGGACACAGGTTTAAGGTGCTGGGAGGCAAGTACAGAGGAGATAAGAACATAAGAACATAAGAAATAGGAGCAGGAGTAGGCCATCTAGCCCTTCGAGCCTGCCCCGCCATTCAATAAGATCATGGCTGATCTGTCGTGGCTCAGTTCCACATTCCCGCCCTCTGCCCATAACCCTTAATCCCCTCTCTTATCAAAAACCCATCAACCCGCTTCTTAAAAATATTTAGCGAGGCAGCCTCCACCACTTCAACGGGCAGAGAATTCCAGAGATTCACCACCCTTTGAGTGAAGAAGTTCCTCCTCAACTCCGTTCTAAACTGCCTCCCCTTTATCTTGAGGCTGTGCCCCCTAGTCCTACTGTCTTTTTTGAGCGGAGGGTGGTGAGTGAATGGAATCGGCTGCCATCAGTGGTGGTAGAGGCGAACTCACTGGGGTCTTTTAAAAGACTTCTGGATGAGTACATGGGATTTAATGGGATTGGGAGTTACAGATAGTTCTATGGCTTGGTAGGTGTGGATATGATTGGCACAGCCTGTGGGCCGAAGGGCCTGTTTGTGCTGTAGTGTTCTATGGTCTGTGTTCTATGTACACTGTCAAAGGCTTTCGCGAGGTCAACAAAGGTTGCGTAGAGCTCGCGATTCTGCTCCTGACACTTCTCCTGAAGTTGGCGTGCAGCAACAATCATGTCAATAGTCCCACGACCTTTGCGAAAGCCACACTGTGACTCTGGAAGCAGGCCCAGCTCCAGATGAGTGAGCGGACAATTTAGCAGGACTCTTGTGAGGGTTTTTCCTGTGATGGAGAGCAGCGAGATTCCTCGGTGGTTGTTGCATACTTGCCGATTGCCCTTCCTCTTGTAGAGGTGTACGATGGAAGCATCTTTAAGTTCCTGAGGAATGGATCCTTGCTTCCAAAAGGACTGGAACAACTCAGTGAGCTTCTCAATAAGTACAGGACCAGCAGCTTTATAGATCTCTGCAGGTATGGCATCTGCCCCTGGGGCTTTGCCACTGGATAGCTGGCTGACAGCTCCGTGATTTTGGCTACTACCGATGGGTCATCCACGGCGCTGTTGATATCGACCTGGGGAATCCTGTCTATTGCCTCATCGTTAATAGATGACGGTCGGTTGAGGATGGCTTCAAAGTGTTCAGCCCATCTCTGCAGGATCTGAGCCTTCTCTGTAATGAGAGTTGTACCAACTGTACTCAGGAGGGGGGAACTCCCGAGAGATTGAGGTCCGTAGAGAGTGTTGAGGGCTTCATAGAACCATTTCAAGTCGTTTCTGTCAGCGTATCCCTGTATTTCAGCTACGTTGGCGCTCAGCCAGGTATCCTGCATTTTCCACAGTTTATTCTGGACTGTCCTGCGAGCACTGGGAAAAGCATTTTTCTTGGCTGATGATGATGGGTCGTTCTGACAGACCTGATGAAGACGGTGCTTTTCAACAAGTAGAGCCTGTATCTCCTCACCATTCTCATCAAACCAATCATGCTGCTTATGGGTAGAGGGCCCGAGCATCTTCAGCACAGATGTATGGACAACATCCCTGAAGCGTCCCCAATTGTCCTCAGTGCTGCCTGCGAGGTGTAGGTCAGCAAGCTTGATTTCTAAGTCTTCAGCCAGTGCTGAAGCTATGCTGGGGTTCTTTAGCTCGGCCACATTGATTCTTTTCATAACCTTGCTTCCTTGTGGTCGCCTCTTGGGTCTGATGCGGAGCCTCATTTTGGAGACAATGAGCCTGTGATCTGTCCAGCTGTCAGCACCACACATGGCCCTGGTCACTCTGACATCCTGCCTGTCTTTTCTCCTGACAATGACATAGTCGATAAGATGCCAATGCTTAGAGCGGGGGTGCATCCAAGAGGCCTTGTTACGGGTAGGCAGATGGGAGGTTGTGTTGGTGATGATGAGGTCATGTGCTGCACAGGTCTTCATTAAGAGTAGGCCGTTACTGTTATACTTGCCCACTCCATGCCTCCCAATGACTCCCTGCCAGATTGCAGTCACACCCTCCTTTTGCATTGAAATCGCCAAGATCAGCTTGTCGGTGCTGCTCACTGCTGATAGGGCGTCTAGTTCTTCATAGAACTTGTCTTTCATCTCATCCGGGTTGTTCATTGTGGGAACATAGGTGCTGATCAGGGTGGCTTTTCTTCCGTTCTGTAGTGGAAGCTGTAATGACATAAACCAGTTGTTCACACCCTTGGGTTGACTATCAAGTTTCTGAACAAGGTGACTCCTGACGGCGAATCCAACTCCAGCATCACAACGCTCATCGCTGCCACTCCAGAAAAAAGTGTATCCACCTCCAGTTTCAGTCAACTGACCTACATTGGCAAGACGAGTTTCCTCAGGGCTGCAATGTCAATGTTGTATCTTGCAAGCTCTCTGGCAACTAAGGCTGTTCTTCTGTCTGGTCTGTCTGCTGTAGGGTTGTCCAAAAGCGTGCGCACGTTCCAAGTGCCAATGGTGAGCGATGTCACCTTGTGTTTTATTTTGTTTGTTCGACCGCAAGCTGGGATCCCCGCCAGCCGCGGTAAACTGGCCAGGGTGTAGTGAAGCAGGTAATGTTTAGGGCACCTTTTCTAGCCCCTTCCTCATTCTATGGGGTGAGCAGTGTGTTCCTGAAGAGGACTGCTCAGTCGCCCAGGTAGATGCTGAGTTCCACTGCTGCTTCGGTCAGCGGAAAACAACCATTAGACCTGAGCCGCCTGCGTGCAGGTCCGTGATTACAGCTCCCAGTGTATCTGCACCTATTGCTTCATAGCTCACCCATCGCCACAGGACTTCAAGGGTTGAACAGGACACTGATGATAGAACATAGAAAACTACAGCACAAATAGGCCCTTCGGCCCACAAGTTGTGCCGATCATGTCCCTATCTACCAGGCCTATCTATAACCCTCAATCCCATTAAATCCCATGTACATTAAAGTCAGTTCAAGGGCTTTTGCTCTCGGTTACGTTATAGGACAGTTTCGGTATTGTTCGTGCAGAATTTATGATATTTTTCTATGTGTTTTCAGGAAATTCAAAGCCTGATTGCTTTTGCAACGGTTCTACACAACAACAAAAGTCTCAAAGCCCTTGATGTTGGTCGGCCTATCCTTTACACCATTCAGGTACTGGTTGGAGAATAGCCAATGTTGTTCCTTTGTTTAAGAAGGATAGCAAGAATAATCCAGGTAATTACAGGCCGGTGAGCCTTACATCAGTGGTAGGGAAATTATTGGAGGGGATTCTTCGAGACGGGATTTATTCCCACTTGGAAATAAATGGACGTTTTAGTGAGAGGCAACATGGTTTTGTGAAGGGGAGTTGTGTCTCGCTAAGTTTTTCAAGGAAGTGACGAAAATAATTGATGAGGGGAGGGCAGGGGATGTTGTCTACATGGACTTCAGTAAGGCCTTTGATAAGGTCCCTCATGGCAGACTGGTGCAGAAGGTGAAGTCGCCTGGGATCAGAGGTGAGCTGGCAAGGTGGATACAAAACTGGCTCGGTCAAAGAATGTGGAGATGCCGGCGTTGGACTGGGGTAAGTCCAACGAAACCCAGAAAGCTTGTGAGTTTACTATCAAATAAATAGGTTGGACTTAATCGGGTGTTGTGAGATTTCTTAGTCAGTCAAAGAAGACAGAGGGTAGCAGTGGAAGGGTGTGTTTCTGAATGGAGGGCTGTGACAAGTGGTGTTCCTCAGGGATCAGTGCTGGGACCTTTGCTGTTTGTAATATATATAAATGATTTGGAGGAAAATGTAACTGGATTGATTAGTAAGTTTGTGGACGACACAAAGATTGGTGGATTTGAGGATAGTGATGAGGACCATCAGAGGATACAGCAGGATATAGATCAGTTGGAGACTTGGGTGGAGAGATGGCAGATGGAGTTTAATCTGGACAAATGTGAGGTAATGCATTTTGGAAGGTCTAATACAGATAGGAAATATATAGTAAATGGCAGAACCCTTAGGAATATTGATAGGCAGAGGGATCTGGGTATACAGGTACACAGGTCGCTGAAAGTGGCAATGCAGGTGGGGAAGGTAGTCGAGAAGGCATATGGCATGCTTGCCTTCATCAGCCAGGGTATTGAGTCTAAAAGTCGGCAAGTCATGTTGCAACTTTATAGAAGCTTAGTGAGGCCGCACTTGGAATATAGTGTTCAATTCTGGTCACCACACTACCAGGAAGTAATGGAGGCTTTGGAGAGGGGACAGAAAAGACTTACCAGGATGTTGCCCTGGTATGGAGACCATTAGTTATGAGGAGTGGTTGGAGAAATTTGGTTTGTTCTCACTGGAGTGATGGAGGTTGAGGGGAGACCTGATAGAAGTCTATAAGATTATGAGAGGCATGGACTGGGGATAGTCAGAAGCTTTTTCTCAGGGTGGAAGAGTCAATTACTCGGGGGCACAGGTTTAAGGTGCGAGGGGCAAGGTTTAAAGGAGATGAA
Source organism: Carcharhinus amblyrhynchos (assembly GCF_965287045.1). Lineage (NCBI taxonomy): Eukaryota > Metazoa > Chordata > Chondrichthyes > Carcharhiniformes > Carcharhinidae > Carcharhinus > Carcharhinus amblyrhynchos. Next base: position 140,863,749 of record NC_137326.1, read on the forward strand.
CGAGGCAGATTTTTACATAGAGAGTAGTGAGTGCCTGGAACTCGTTGCCAGGGGAGGGAGTGGAAGAAGATACGATAGTGATTTTTGACAAATACATGAATAGGATGGGAATAGAGGGATATGGTATATATGGATTTTAGTAAGGCGTTTGATAAGGTTCACCATGGTAGGCTTCTGCAGAAAATGCAGATGTATGGGATTGAGGGTAATCTAGGAAATTGGATCAGGAATTGGCTAGCAGATAGGAGACAGAGGGTGGTGGTTGATGGTAAGTATTCGTCATGGAGTTCAGTTACGAGTGGTGTGCCTCAGGGATCTGTTTTGGGGCCACTGCTGTTTGTAATCTTTATTAATGATCTGGATGAGGGTATAGTTGGGTGGATTAGTAAGTTTGCTGATGACACCAAAGTCGGAGGTGTGGTAGATAGTGAGGAAGGGTGTCATAGTTTGCAGGGAGACTTAGACAGGTTGCAGAGCTGGGCCGCGAGGTGGCGGATGGAGTTTAATGCGGAGAAGTGTGAGGTAATTCATTTTGGTAGGAGTAACAGATGTGTTGAGTATAGGGCTAACGGGAGGACTTTGAATAGTGTGGATGAACAGAGGGATCTAGGTGTATGTGTACATAGATCCCTGAAAGTTGGGAATCAAGTAGATAAGGTTGTTAAGAAGGCGTACGGTGTCTTGGCGTTTATTGGTAGGGGGATTGAATTTAGGAGTCGCAGCGTCATGTTGCAACTGTACACAACTCTGGTGCAGCCGCACTTGGAGTACTGTGTGCAGTTCTGGTCCCCACATTACAGGAAGGATGTGGAGGCTTTGGAGAGGGTGCCGAGGAGGTTTACCAGGATGTTGCCTGGTATGGAGGGGAGGTCCTATGAGGAGAGACTGAGGGATTTGGGGTTGTTTTCGCTGGAAAGAAGGAGGCTAAGAGGGGATCTTATTGAAACATATAAGATGATCAGAGGTTTAGATAGGGTGGACAGTGATAGCCTTTTTCCTCGGATGGAGAAAGCTAGCACGAGGGGGCATGGCTTTAAATTAAGGGGGGGTAGTTATAGGACGGATGTCAGGGGTAGGTTCTTTACCCAGAGGGTGGTGAGGGATTGGAATGCCCTGCCTGCTGCAGTTGTAAATGCGCCTAGTTTGGGAGCATTTAAGAGATCTGTGGATAGGTTTATGGACGAAAAGGGATTGGTTTAGATTAGTGGGTCAGTGTTTTTTTTTAAAAAACTGGTTGGCGCAACATCGTGGGCCGAAGGGCCTGTTCTGCGCTGTAATGTTCTATGTTCTGTGTTCTATGGTCACCCGGAAAAGTCGGGTGCTTTAGTTCAGTCTGGCAGCAGATTGTGCCTTGCAGCTTTGAAGGGCCTGTTCCTGGGCTGTAATTTTCTTTGTTCTTTGTTCTTCTTTGTTATTAGCAATGCCACAAAGTCACATGACCATTGAGGATGGAGAGGAGAGAAAGTTCTATGTAGAGCCTGATGCTAAGACTGTATAATGTTCCATTAAAAGCACAGTTTACCAACAGCTTTTCTCCCGTATTATCTGCATCAGTCAGTGCAGTCAAGGTGAGGCCAGTAATTTGCCACTTGAAGGCTTTCAGAAGCCCAGTGGTGAGTGAACTGCCCAATCCCCCCACTGCTCCAGATAAATTTTACCAGGATGCTGCCTGGTTTGGAGGGTAGGTCTTATGAGGAAAGGTTGAGGGAGCTGGGGCTTTTCTCTTTGGAGCGGAGGGGGCTGAGAGGCGACTTAATTGAGGTTTATAAGATGATGAGGGGTATTGATAGAGTGGACGTGCAGAGACTATTTCCTCAGGTGGATGTAGCTGTTACTAGGGGGGCATAACTATAAGGTTCATGGTACATAGAACATAGAACATTACAGCGCAGAACAGGCCCTTCGGCCCACGATGTTGCGCCGACCAGTTAAAAAACAATGACCCTCTAACCTAAACCAATCCCTTTTCGTCCATAAACCTATCCACGGATCTCTTAAACGCCCCCAAACTAGGCGCATTTACAACTGCAGCAGGCAGGGCATTCCAATCCCTCACCACCCTCTGGGTAAAGAACCTACCCCTGACATCCGTCCTATAACTACCTCCCCTTAATTTAAAGCTATGCCCCCTCGTGCTAGCTTTCTCCATCCGAGGAAAAAGGCTATCACTGTCCACCCTATCTAAACCTCTAATCATCTTATATGTTTCAATAAGGTCCCCTCTTAGCTGCCTTCTTTCTAACGAAAACAACCTCAAATCCCTCAGTCTCTCCTCATAGGACCTCCCCTCCATACCAGGCAACATCTTGGTAAACCTCCTCTGCACCCTCTCCAAAGCCTCCACATCCTATGGTGGGAGATATAGGAGGGATGTCCGAGGTAGATTCTTTACTCAGAGTGTGGTTGGGGTGTGGAATACACTGCCTGCTGTGATAGTGGAGTTGGACACTTTAGGAACTTTCAAGCGGTTATTGGATAGGCACATGGAGCACTCCAGAATGATAGGGAGTGGGATAGCTTGGTCTTGGTTTTGGACATAGCTCGGCACAACACTGAGGGCCAAAGGGCCTGTACTGTGCTGTTCTATGTTCTATGTGTAGATGGAGGATGAGAAAGTAGGGTCCCAAACCAGTGTTCCCTGCTTGAACAGAGGGGGGTACGATAGGATGAGGGCGGAGCTGGTTAATGTAGATTGGGGGCACAGATTGGTTGGTAGGACGGCTGAGGAACAGTGGAGGATTTTTAAGGAGATCTTTTTCGGTACTCAGCAGAAATATATTCCAGTGATAAAGAAGGACTGTAAGAAAAGGGATAACCAGCCATGGTTGTCGAAGGAAATAAAGGAGAGTATTAAATTAAAAACCGATGCGTACAGAGCGGCTAAAAAATAGTGGGCAATTAGAAGATTGGGAAAGATTAAAAAAAAACAAAGAATGACTAAGAAAGTGATAAAGAAAGGAAAGATAGAGTATGAAACTAAAGATAGACTATGAAACTAAACTAGCTCTAAATATAAAAAATGATAGTAAAAGTTTTTACAAATATATATAAAGGAGGAGACTGGTTAGAGTGAATGTTGGACCCTTGGAGGACGAGAGGGGGATTTAGTGATGGGAAACGAGGAAATGGCTGAGGCTTTAAATAAGTTTTCTGTGTCGGTCTTCGTGGAGGAGGACACAAATAGCTTACCAAATATTAAAGATAGAAGGATGGTAGGAGGTGAGGTCCTTAATGCGATTACTGTCACTAGAGAGGTAGTGCTTGATAGACTAACGGGACTGAAGGTAGACAAGTCCCCGGGACCTGGTGGAATGCATCCCAGGGCTCTGACAGAAATGGCAGAGGTGATAGTGGATGCCTTAGTAATTATTTATCAAAATTCGCTGGATTCCAGGGAAGTGCCGGCAGATTGGAAAACGGCTACTGCTACGTCGCTGTTTAAAAAAGGTAGCAGACAAAAGACAGGGAATTATAGGCCGGTTAGTTTAACATCCGTAGTTGAGAAAATGCTAGAATACATCATTAAAGAAGAAATAGTAGGACACCTAGAAAAGAATGGTTCGATCAAGCAGATGCGGCACGGATTCGTTAAGGGGAAGTCGTGTTGGACGAATTTATTGGGTTTCTATGAGGATGTGACTAGTGCGGTAGACAGAGGGGAACCGGTGGATGTGTGTTTTTAGATTTCCAAAAGGTGTTTGATAAGGTGCCTCACAAAAGGTTGCTGCAAAAGGTGACGGTGCACGGAGTTGGGGGTAAGGTGTTAGCGTGGATAGAGGATTGGTTGTCTAATAGGAAGCAGAGAGTTGGTATCAATGGGTGCTATTCTGGTTGGCAGTTGGTGACGAGTGGAGTGCCGCAGGGATCGGTGCTGGGGCCTCAACTATTTACCATTTATATTGATGATCTGGAGGAGGGGGCTGAGTGTAGGGTGATGAAATTTGCTGGTGACACAAAGATGAGTGGAAAAGCAAATTGTGCGGAGGGTGTGGAAAGTCTGCAGAGGGATCTGGATAGGCTGAGCAAGTGGGCGAGGACCTGGCAGATGGAGTGTAATGTTAGCAAGTGTGAGGTTATCCACTTTGGAAGAAATAATAGTAGGATGGAATACTATTTAAAAGGCGAAAAGCTGCAGCATGCTACGGTGCAGAGGGACCTGGGGGTCCTTGTGCATGAGTCGCAAAAACCCAGTCTGCAGGTGCAGCAGGTGATCAAGAAGGCGAATGGGATGCTGGCCTTTATAGCGAGGGGGATAGAATATAAAAGTAGGGAGGTCTTGCTGCAACTGTACAGGGCACTGGTGAGGCCACAGCTGGAGTATTGTGTGCAGTTTTGGTCCCCTTATTTGTGAAAGGATATTTTGGCCTTGGAGGGAGTGCAGAGGAGGTTCACCAGGCTGATACCGGAGATGAGGGGGTTAGCTTATGAGGAGAGATTGAATAGACTGGGTCTGTACTCGTTAGAGTTTAGAAGGCTGAGGGGGGATCTTCTAGAGACTTACAAGATAATGAAGGGGATGGATAGGGTAGAGGTAGAGAGATTCTTTCCACTTAGAAAGGAAAACAGAACTAGAGGGCACAGCCTCAAAATAAGGGAGGGGCATTTTAGAATTGAGGAGGAACTTCTTCACTCAAAGGGTGGTCAACCTCTGGAATTCTCTGTCCGTTGAAGTGGTGGAGGCTACCTCGCTGAATATATTTAAGTCACGGGTTTTTAGATTTCTGATAGACAGGGGAATTTAGGGTTATGGGGAGAAAGCAGGAAAGTGGAACTGATCCACTTCAGATCAGCCATGATCTAATTGAATGGCGGGGCAGGCTCGAAGGGCTCGATAGAACATAGAACATTCCAGCGCAGTACAGGCCCTTTGGCCCTCGATGTTGCGCCGACCAGTGGAACCAATCTAATGACCCTCTAACCTAAACTATTCCAATGTTATCCATATGCCTATCCACTCACCATTTAAACGCCCTTAAAGTTGGCGAGTCCACAACTGTTGCAGGCAGGGCATTCCACACCCTTACTACCCTCTGAGTAAAGAACCTACCTCTGACATCCGTCCTATAACAACCACCCCTCAGTTTAAAGCTATGTCCCCTCATGTTAGCCATCACCATCCGAGGTAAAAGGCTCTCACTGTCCACCCTATCTAACCCTCTGGTCATCTTGTATGCCTCAATCAGGTCACCTCGTAACCTTCTTCTCTCCAATGAAAATAACCTCAAGTCCCTCAGCCTTTCCTCATAAGACCTTCCCACCATACCAGGCAACATCCTGGTAAACCTCCTCTGCACCCTTTCCAATGCCTCCACATCTTTCTTATAACGCGGTGACCAGAACTGTACACAATACTCCAAGTGCAGCCGCACCAGAGTTTTGTACAGTTGTAACATGACCTCACAGCTCCGAAATTCAATCCCTCTACCAATAAAAGCTAACACACCGTACGCCTTCTCAACAACCTTATCAACCTGGGTGCCAACTTTCAGGGAGCTATGCACATGTACCCCGAGATCTCTCTGCTCGTCAACACTACTAAGAGTCCTTCCATTAGCCCTATATTCTGTACTCCTGTTACTCTTACCAAAGTGAATCACCTCACACTTTTCCGTATTAAACTCCATTTGCCATCTCTCGGCCCAGCTCTGCAGCTTATCTATGTCCCTCTGCAAACTGTAACATCCATCCTCACTATCTACAACTCCTCCGACTTTGATGGCCTACTCCTGTTCCTCCTTCTTAGCAGATAGGAGACAGAGGGTGGTGGTTGATGGTAATTATTCATCATGGAGTTCGGTTACGAGTGGTGTGCCTCAGGGATCTGTTTTGGGGCCACTGCTGTTTGTAATCTTTATTAATGATCTGGATGAGGGTATAGTTGGGTGGATTCGTAAGTTTGCTGATGACACCAAAGTCGGAGGTGTGGTAGATTGTGAGGAAGGGTGTCATAGTTTGCAGGGTGACTTGGACAGGTTGCAGAGCTGGGCCGCGAGGTGGCGGATGGAGTTTAATGCGGAGAAGTGTGAGGTAATCCATTTCGGTAGGAATAACAGATGTGTTGAGTATAGGGCTAACGGGAGGACTTTGAATAGAGTGGAGGAGCAGAGGGATCTAGGTGTATGTGTACATAGATCCCTGAAAGTTGGGAATCAAGTAGATAAGGTTGTTAAGAAGGCGTACGGTGTCTTGGCGTTTATTGGTAGGGGGATTGAATTTAGGAGTCGCAGCGTCATGTTGCAACTGTACACAACTCTGGTGCGGCCGCACTTGGAGTACTGTGTGCAGTTCTGGTCCCCACATTACAGGAAGGATGTGGAGGCTTTGGAGAGGGTGCAGAGGAGGTTTACCAGGATGTTGCCTGGTATGCAGGGGAGGTCCTATGAGGAGAGACTGAGGGATTTGGGGTTGTTTTCACTGGAAAGAAGGCGGCTAAGAGGGGATCTTATAGAAACATATAAGATGATTAGAGGTTTAGATAGGGTGGATGGTGATAGCCTGTTTCCTCAGATGGAGAAAGCTAGCACGAGGGGGCATGGCTTTAAATTAAGGGGGGGTAGTTATAGGACGGATGTCAGGGGTAGGTTCTTTACCCAGAGGGTGGTGAGGGATTGGAATGCCCTGCCTGCTGCAGTTGTAAATGCACCTAGTTTGGGGGCGTTTAAGAGATTGGTGGATAGGTTTATGGACGAAAAGGGATTGGTTTAGATTAGTGGGTCAATGTTTTTTTTTAAAAATAAGACTGGTCGGCACAACATTGTGGGCCGAAGGGCCTGTTCCGCGCTGTAATGTTCTATGTTCTATGTTCTATGTTCTTATGTTCTTATGTTCTATAAATGAGTTTTTATCTAGACTATAAAGATGATGTCGGAAAACTAGTCCCCCTGGCACTTAAATACCAGGGGGACTAGTATCTTGGCGGGAAGACTGGCTAAGGCTACCGGGGGGACTTTAAACTAGAAAGGATGGGGGGAGGGAACTGTGATGGGGAAACTGGGACGGAGGAGGTTCGCTCCCAGGTAGGGGAGGACCGCAGGCAGTATGGGAGGGAGGTTAGACAGGCGGTGGAGATGGGAAATGCCCAGACTGAGGGGCTGAAGTGTATATATTTTAATGCAAGGAGTATAGTGAATAAGGTAGATGAGCTTAGGGCGTGGATTGCTGTTTGGGATTGTGATGTGGTGGCCATTACGGAGACTTGGATGTCTCAGGGACAGGACTGGGTACTTCAGGTGCCAGGCTTCAGGTGCTTCAGGAAGGACAGGGAGGGTGGCAGAAGGGGTGGTGGAGTGGCACTGTTGATCAGGGATAGTGTCATGGCTACAGAGAAAGAGGATGTCGTGGAGGGATTGTCTACAGAATCTCTGTGGGTGGAAGTTAGGAACAGCAAAGGGTCAAAAACTTTGCTGGGTGTATTCTATAGGCCGCCCAATAGTGACAGGGAAGTTGAAGTGCAAATAGGGAAACAGATTCTGGAGAGATGTATTAATAACAGAGTTGTCATGATGGGAGACTTCAATTTCCCAAACATCGACTGGAATATCCCTAGGGTAAGGGGTATAGATGGGGAGGAGTTTGTTAGGTGTGTTCAGGAAGGTTTCCTGACGCAGTATGTGGACAAGCCTACGAGGGGAGAGGCTGTACTTGACCTGGTACTGGCGAATGAACCAGGGCAGGTGATGGATCTTTCGGTAGGAGAGCATCTTGGATATGGTGACCATAATTCTATCTCCTTCACAATTGCTTGGCGAGTAAGATTAAGGAGAATCCCAAGGCCTTCTATAAATATGTGAAAGGTAAAAGGATAAGAAGAGAAGGGATAGGACCTATAAAAGGTGAGGGGGGAAAGGTTTGTGTGGAACCAGAAGAAATGGCAGAGGTGCTTAACGAGTACTTCGCCTCAGTATTCACGGTGGAAGCTGATCTGGGAGATTTTGTTATGGATTTGCAGCAGATGGAAAGGATTGAGTACGTGAATATTAAGGAGGAGGATGTGTTGGAACTTTTGAATTCTATCAAGGTAGATAAGTCGCCGGGACCAGATGGGATGTACCCCAGGATACTGTGGGAGGCGAGGGAAGAGATTGCAGAGCCCCTGGCGATGATCTTTGCGTTGTCAATGGAGACGGGAGAGGTTCCAGAGGATTGGAGGATTGCGGATGTAGTTCCTATTTTTAAGAAAGGGAACAGAGATAGCCCGGGAAATTACCGACCGGTGAGTCTGACCTCAGTGGTTGGTAAGCTGATGGAGAGGCTTCTGAGGGACAAGATTTACGAACATTTGGAGAGGTTTGACATGATCAGGAATAGTCAGCATGGATTTGTCAAGGGCAGGTCGTGCCTTACAAGCCTAGTTGAGTTCTTCGATAATGTGACTGCACACATTGACGAAGGAAGTGCCGTGGACGTAGTGTACATGGACTTCAGCAAGGCGTTTGATAAGGTCTCCCATGCAAGACTTCTTGAGAAGGTGAGAGGGCATGGGATCCAAGGGCCTTTGGCCTTGTGGATCCAGAACTGGCTTGCCTGCAGAAGGCAGAGAGTGGTTGTGGATGGGGCTTTTTCTGAATGGAGGTCAGTCACCAGCGGAGTGCCTCAAGGATCTGTTCTGGGACCCTTGTTGTTTGTCATTTTCATAAATGACCTGGATGAGGAAGTGGAGGGATGGGTAAGTAAGTTCGCTGATGACACGAAGGTCGGTGGTGTTGTGGATGATCTGGAAGGATGGCAAAAGTTGCAGCAGGACATAAATAGGATGCAGGACTGGGCGGAGAAGTGGCAGATGGACTTCAACACGGATAAATGTGTAGTCGTCCATTTTGGCAGAACCAACGGGATGAACGAGTACACTATCAAGGGCAGAAGTCTGAGTAGTGTTGAAGAGCAGAAGGATCTTGGGGTCCGGGTCCACAGGACTCTTAAATCGGCCTCGCAGGTGGAGGAGGTGGTCAAGAAGGCGTATGGTGTACTGGCCTTCATTAATCGAGGGATTGAGTTTAGGAGTCGGGAGGTAATGCTGCAACTTTATAAGACCCTTGTCAGGCCTCATTTGGAGTATTGTACGCAGTTCTGGTCGCCTCACTATAGGAAAGATGTAGAAGCTATTGAAAGGGTACAGAGGAGATTTACAAGGATGTTGCCTGGACTGGGAGGCATGCCTTATGAAGTTAGGTTGAGGGAGCTGGGACTCTTTTCCCTGGAGAGACGAAGGTTGAGAGGCGACCTGATAGAAGTTTACAAAATGTTGAGAGGAATGGATAGGGTGGACTCTCAGAGGCTATTTCCCCGGTTTGAAATGGTCGCTACGAGAGGACACAGATTTAAGGTGCGGGGAGGGAAGTTCAGAAGTGATGTTAGGGGTAAGTTTTTCACTCAGAGGGTGGTGAGTGAATGGAATCGGCTGCCGTCAGTGGTGGTGGAGGCGAACTCGCTGGGGTCTTTTAAAAGACTTCTGGATGAGTATATGGGGTTTAATGAGATTGAGGGTTATAGATAGGTCTGTAGGTTGGTAGGTGATGTGATCAGCGCAACTTGTGGGCCGAAGGGCCTGTTTGTGCTGTAGTGTTCTATGTTCTATGTTCTATTGCGTTGGAACGAGATAGGATCAGGCAGGCTAGGAAGGTGTTTGTCTGGGGTAAGGGGAGATACGAAGAAGTCAGGAAGTTACTTGGACAAATAAACTGGAAGGAGGCGTTCTTAGGGAAAAGTACCGAAGGAAGGTGGCAGATATTCAAGGAATGTGTGTCTGGAGCTCTGAATGACAACGTTCCGATGAGACGAGGGGGTTTTGGTGGGTCGAGGGAACCGTGGTGCACAAAGGATGTGTTGAACCTAGTCAGGAAGAAAAGGAAGGTGTACAAGAGGTTCAGGGAATTAGGAGATGCTAAAGATCTTGAGGAGTATAAGGACTGTAGGAGGGAACTTAAAAGGGAAATTAGGAGAGCCAGAAGGGGTCATGAGAAGACCTTGGCGGGTAAGATTAAGGAGAATCCCAAGGCCTTCTATAAATATGTGAAAGGTAAAAGGATAAGAAGAGAAGGGATAGGACCTATAAAAGGTGAGGGGGGAAAGGTTTGTGTGGAACCAGAAGAAATGGCAGAGGTGCTTAACGAGTACTTCGCCTCAGTATTCACGGTGGAAGCCGATCTGGGAGATTTTGTTATGGATGTGCAGCAGATGGAAAGGATTGAGTACGTGAATATTAAGGAGGAGGATGTGTTGGAACTTTTGAATTCTATCAAGGTAGATAAGTCGCCGGGACCAGATGGGATGTACCCCAGGATACTGTGGGAGGAGAGGGAAGAGATTGCAGAGCCCCTGGCGATGATCTTTGCGTTGTCAATGGAGACGGGAGAGGTTCCAGAGGATTGGAGGATTGCGGATGTAGTTCCTATTTTTAAGAAAGGGAACAGAGATAGCCCGGGAAATTACCGACCGGTGAGTCTGACCTCAGTGGTTGGTAAGCTGATGGAGAGGCTTCTGAGGGACAAGATTTACGAACATTTGGAGAGGTTTGACATGATCAGGAATAGTCAGCATGGATTTGTCAAGGGCAGGTCGTGCCTTACAAGCCTAGTTGAGTTCTTCGATAATGTGACTGAACACATTGACGAAGGAAGTGCCGTGGACGTAGTGTACATGGACTTCAGCAAGGCGTTTGATAAGGTCCCCCATGCAAGACTTCTTGAGAAGGTGAGAGGGCATGGGATCCAAGGGCCTTTGGCCTTGTGGATCCAGAACTGGCTTGCCTGCAGAAGGCAGAGAGTGGTTGTGGATGGGGCTTTTTCTGAATGGAGGTCAGTCACCAGCGGAGTGCCTCAAGGATCTGTTCTGGGACCCTTGTTGTTTGTCATTTTCATAAATGACCTGGATGAGGAAGTGGAGGGATGGGTAAGTAAGTTCGCTGATGACACGAAGGTCGGTGGTGTTGTGGATGATCTGGAAGGTTGGCAAAAGTTGCAGCAGGACATAGATAGGATGCAGGACTGGGCGGAGAAGTGGCAGATGGACTTCAACGCGGATAAATGTGTAGTCGTCCATTTTGGCAGAACCAACGGGATGAACGAGTACACTATCAAGGGCAGAAGTCTGAGTAGTGTTGAAGAGCAGAAGGATCTTGGGGTCCGGGTCCACAGGACTCTTAAATCGGCCTCGCAGGTGGAGGAGGTGGTCAAGAAGGCGTATGGTGTACTGGCCTTCATTAATCGAGGGATTGAGTTTAGGAGTCGGGAGGTAATGCTGCAACTTTATAAGACCCTTGTCAGGCGTCATTTGGAGTATTGTGCGCAGTTCTGGTCGCCTCACTATAGGAAAGATGTAGAAGCTATTGAAAGGGTGCAGAGGAGATTTACAAGGATGTTGCCTGGACTGGGAGGCATGCCTTATGAAGTTAGGTTGAGGGAGCTGGGACTCTTTTCCCTGGAGAGACGAAGGTTGAGAGGCGACCTGATAGAAGTTTACAAAATGTTGAGAGGAATAGATAGGGTGGACTCTCAGAGGCTATTTCCCCGGGTTGAAATGGTCGCTACGAGAGGACACAGATTTAAGGTGCGGGGAGGAAAGTACAGAAGTGATGTTAGGGGTAAGTTTTTCACTCAGAGGGTGGTGAGTGAATGGAATCGGCTGCCGTCAGTGGTGGTGGAGGCGAACTCGCTGGGGTCTTTTAAAAGACTTCTGGATGAGTATATGGGGTTTAATGAGATTGAGGGTTATAGATAGGTCTGTAGGTTGGTAGGTGATGTGATCGGCGCAACTTGTGGGCCGAAGGGCCTGTTTGTGCTGTAGTGTTCTATGTTCTATGTTCTATATTTTCCCTTCCTATCCAATACTTTGTGTTACTTCAGACTGGAATTTTGTCACATTAGATATAATCTTTATGGGTATCAGGTGGAGTCATACCTGGAACATAGGAGGATGGTTGTGGTTGTGGAGGGTCTGTTATCTCAGCTCCAGGACATCTCTGTAGGAGTCCCTCAGGGGAGTGTCCGAGGCTCAACCATCTTCAGCTGCTTCATCAATGACCCTCCCTCCATCATCAGGTCAGAAGTGGGGATGTTTGTCAATGATTGCACAATGTTCGGCACCATTCACAACTCGTCAAATACTGAAGCAGACCATACAAAGAACAAAGAAAACTACCGCAAAGGAGCAGGCCCTTCGGCCCTCTAAGCCTGCACCGACCATGCTGCCCGACTGAATTAAAACCCCTTACTCTTCCGGGGCCCATATCCCTCCATTCCCATCCTATTCATGTATTTGTCAAGACACCCATTAAAAATCACTGCCTTCCCCTGGAGCGGGTTCCAGGCACCCACTCCCTCTGTATAAAACATCTGCCTCATACATCACCTTTAAACCTGTGCCCTCTAGTAATTGACTCTTCCACCGTGGAAAAAAACTTCTGACTATCCACTCTATCCACTCAATGCCCCTCATAAGCTTGTAGACTTCTATCAGGTCTCCCTTCAATCTCTGTTGCTCCAGTGAGAACAAACCAAGTTTCTCCAACCTCTCCTCATAACTAATGCCCTCCATACCAGGCAACATCCTGGTAAATCTTTTCTGTACTCTCTCCAAACCCTCCACATCCTTCTGGTAGTGTAGTGACCAGAATTGAACACTATATTCCAAGTGCGGCCTAAGTAAGGTTCTATAAAGCTGCAACATGACTTGCCAACCTTTAGACTCAATATCCTGGCTGATGAAGGTGAGCATGCCGTATGCCTTCTTGACTACTTTCTCCACCTGCATTGCCACTTTCAGTGACCTGTGTACCTGTACACCCAGATCCCTTTGTCTATCAATACTCTTAAGTGTTCTACCATTTACTGTATATTTCCTATCTTTATTAGATCTTCCAAAATGCCTCACATTTGTCTGGATTAAACTCCATCTGCCATTTCTCCGCCCAAGTCTCCAACCGGTCCATATCCTGCCGTATCCTCTGATGGTCCTCGTCGCTATCTGTAAATCCACCAACTTTTGTGTTTTCCGCAAACTTACTAATCAAACCACTTGCATTATTCTCCAAATCATTTATATATATTACAAACAGCAAAGGTCCCAGCACTGATCCCTGAGGATCACCACTTGTCACAGCCCTCCATTCAGAAATGCACCCTTCCACTGCTACCCTCTGCCTTCTTTGACTGATCCAGTTTTGTATCCACCTTGCCAGCTCACCTCTGATCCCATGCGACTTCACCTTCTGCACCAGTCTGCCATGAGGGACCTTATCAAAGGCCTTACTGAAGTCAATGTGGACAACATCCCCTGCCCTCCCCTCACCAGTCATCTTTGTAACTTCCTTGAACAATTCAATCAAGTTCGTGAGACACGACCTCCCCTTCACAAACCATGTTTCTTATCACTAATACGCCCACTTATCTCCAAGTGGAAGTAAATCCTGTCTCAAAGAATCCTCTCCAATCATTTCCAATAATTTCATGTTCAAATGCAACAAGATCTGGACAATATCCAGGCTTGGGCTGACAAATGGTAAGGAACATTCACAACACTCGAATGCCAGGCAACAACCATCACCAATAAGGGACACTCTAACCACTGCCCCTTGACATTCAATGGTGTTACCATCACTGAATAAATGTGAGGTTATTCACTTTGGAAGCTAAAACAAGAAAGCAGATTACTAGCTGAATGGCTGTAAATTGGGAGAGGGGAGTATGCAGAGGGACCTGGGTGTCCTTGTGCACCAGTCACTGAAGGTAAGCGTGCAGGTGCAGCATAGAACATAGAACACTACAGCACAAACAGGCCCTTCGGCCCTCAAGTTGTGCCGATCACATCCATACCTACCAGGCCGTAGAACTATCTATAACCCCCAATCCCATTAAATCCCATGTACTCATCCAGAAGTCTTTTAAAAGACCCCAGCGAGTTCGCCTCCACCACCACTGATGGCAGCCGATTCCATTCACTCACCACCCTCTGAGTGAAAAACTTACCCCTGACATCTCCTCTGTACCTGCTCCCCAGCACCTTAAACCTGTGTCCTCTCGTAGCGACCATTTCAGCCCTGGGAAATAGCCTCCGAGAATCCACCCTATCTATTCCTCTCAACATTTTATAAACCTCTATCAGGTCACCTCTCAACCTTCGTCTCTCCAGGGAGAAGAGACCTAGCTCCCTCAACATAAGAACATAAGAACATAAGAAATAGGAGCAGGAGTAGGCCATCTAGCCCTTCGAGCCTGCCCCGCCATTCAATAAGATCATGGCTGATCTGTTGTGGCTCAGTTCCACTTTCCCGCCCTCTCCCCATAACCCTTAATCCCCTCTCTTATCAAAAACCCATCAACCCGCGTCTTAAAAATATTTAGCGAGGTAGCCTCCACCACTTCAACGGGCAGAGAATTCCAGAGATTCACCACCCTTTGAGTGAAGAAGTTCCTCCTCAACTCCGTTCTAAACCGCCTCCCCTTTATCTTGAGGCTGTGCCTCCTAGTCCTACTGTCTTTTTTGAGCGGGAAGAGTCTCTCCACCTCTATCCTATCCATCCCATTCATCATCTTATCATCAACCTATCTTCATAAGGCATGCCTCCCAATCCAGGCAACATCCTTGTAAATCTCCTCTGCACCCTCTCAATAGCTTCCACATCCTTCCTGTAGTGAGGCGACCAGAACTGCGCACAGTACTCCAAGCGGAGTCTGACAAGGGTCTTATAAAGTTGCGGCATTACCTCCCGACTCCTAAACTCAATCCCTCGATTAATGAAGGCCAGTACACCATACGCCTTCTTGACCACATCCTCCACCTGTGAGGCCGATTTAAGAGTCCTCTGGACCCGGACCCCAAGATCCTTCTGCTCTTCAACACTGCTAAGACTCCTACCCTTGATATTGTACTCCTTCATCCCATTGGACCTGCCAAAATGGACTACTACACATTTATCTGCGTTGAAGTCCATCTGCCACTTCTCCGCCCAGTCTTGCATCCTATCTATGTCACGCTGCAACTTCTGACATCCCTCCAGATTATCCACAACACCACCAACCTTCGTATCGTCGGCGAACTTACTAACCTCTGCAGCCATGACACTGTCCCTGATCAACAGTGCCACTCCACCACCTCTTTTGCCTCCCTCCCTGTCCTTCCTGAAACATCTGAATCCCTGAAGCAGGCGATAAAGAAGGCAAATGGTATGTTGGCCTTCATTGCGAGAGTTTTCGAGTACAGGAGCAGGGATATATTGTTGTGATTATACAGGGCCTTGGTGAGGTCACACCTAGAGTATTGTGTACAGTTTTGGTCTCCTTTTCTGTGGAAGGATGTTCTTGCTCTCGAGGGAGTGCAGTGAAGGTTTACCAGGCTGATTCCGGGGATGGTGGGACTGATGTATGAGGAGAGATTGACTAGGTTAGGATTGTTTTCACTGGAATGAATGAAATGAATGAAGGGGGATCTCAGAGACTCGATAGGGTAGATGCAGGGAGGATGTTCCCAATGGTGGGGGAGTCCAGAACCAGGGGCATGAGGATTCAGGGTAAACTGTTTGGGATGGAGGTGAGGAGACATTTCTTTATCCAAAAAGTGGTGAGCCTGTGGAGTTCATTACCACGAAAAGTAATTGATACCAAAACATTCAATGTATTCAAGAGGCAGCTGGAGAGAGCACTTGGGGTGAATGAGGTCAAAGGTTTAGGGGAGAAAGCAGGATCAGGCTATTGAGTTGGACAGTCAGCCATGATCATGATGGATGGCAGAGTAGACTCAAAGGGCCAGTGACCTCCTCCTGCCATCTCCTATGTTTCTATCACTCCCCCGCTGTCAGCATCCTTAGGGTTACCATTGACCAGAAACTCAACTGGACTCAATGCATAAACCTACACGAGCAGGTCAGAGGTTAGGGATACTGTGGCGAGTAACTCACTTCCTGACTCCCCAAAGCCTATCCACTATTTACAAGGCACAAGTCAGGACTGTGATGGAGTTCTTGCCACATGCCTGGATGGTAAAGCTCCAACAACACTCAAGACACTTTCCACTTGATTGGTACCACATCAACAAACATTCACTCCCTCCACCACCGATGCTCAGTAGCAGCCGTGTGTACTATCTACAAGATACACTGCAGCAATTCACCAAAGATCCTCAGACAGCACCTTCCAAACCCATGACCACCCCCATCTCGAAGGACAAGGGCAGCAGATACATGGGAACATCACCATAGAATAGAATAGAATTCCTACAGTGCTGAAGGAGGGCAGTTGGCCCACCAACCACAAGCCCACCCAGACTCTATCCCTGTAACCCCCGTATTTCCCTGCTAACTCCCCTGACAGTAGGGTCAATTTAACACAGCCAATCCACCAAACCCGCACATCTTTGGACTGTAGGAGGAAACCTGAGCACCCGGAGGAAAACCACACACACACAAGGAGAATGTGCAAACTCCACACAGACAGTGACCCAAGCTGGGAATCAAACCTGGGTCCCCGGCACTGTGAGGCAGCAGTGCTAACCATCACCTGCAAGTTCCCCTCCAAGCCACTCATCATCCTGACTTGGAAATATATTGTTCCTTCCCAGTCTCTTGGTGAAAATTCTGGCATTTCCTCCCTGACAGCATTGTGAATCAACCCACAGAACGTGGACGTCAGCGATTCAAGAAGGCAGTTCACCACCACCTTCTCGAGGGAACTAGGGCTGGGTGATAAATGCTGGCCAGCCAGCGACACCCATGTCCCACAAAGAAATAAATAAAAATGTGCAGTAATTTACAACTGTCAAATGTCATTGGCATCAGACAGAAATGCAGCTTTTGTTGTTGATGTTTTTTTAGGAGGAGGCGATTGTACACATGTCTTACATGCTTCAAACCAACCAAACTCTTCAGGAACTGCACCTGGCCAAAATGGCAATGGGAAACTTTGGCGTAGAGCAACTCTGTGAAAAATTAGCTCACAACCAGAGTCTCTGGCTCCTCGATCTCCACTGGTAAATAGTATTTATATTATTTCATTCTGTTACCAAGCTTCATGATGGGCTGAATGGCTTCCTTTGCTGAATGCTTTTATAATTTGTTTTTGCAGAATGGTGAAGGAAGGCAGTTAAGAAAATTATTACAAATGCAGAAATTTACAAGATATTAACCAATTAGCTGGGATTCCCTCTCCCTCGTGTCCTCTTTTCTGGCAGAGGTTTGTCATTGGCTTCAGGTTCTGTCACATCGATAGCATTTTGTATGGTTCACACAGCCCATCGCCTGGCAACTGACTGCATGAGGGTGAGGGGGGGTGGTGGTGTGGAGGGGGGCACTGGCCAGGCTGCCTGAAGAAACAGAAAATCCTGCCCATGATGTTTAAATTGTATTGGTTAATGTGAAGCAAAATAGAATGTCCTGAGAGAGGAAATAGTGGTCATCCTCTCTCTGTCTCGCTCCCCTTCTCTGGTAAACATCCTCATCAATATGCGGATGTAGCCTGTAATAAAAAAGGCCAATGGGATGTTGGCATTTATTGCAAAGGGACTGGAGTATAAAAGTAGAGAAGTGTTGCTGCAATTGTATTGGGTGTTGGTGAAACCACATTGGGAGTATTGGGTCCAGTTTTGTCTCCTTATTTGAGGAAAGACGTGGTGGCATCGGAGGCAGTTCAGAGGAGGTTCACCAGGTTGATTTTGGGGATGAAAGGGTTGATGTGTGAGGAGAGATTAAACAGTTTGGGCTTGTACTCGCTGGAGTTTAGAAGGAGAGGGGGGATCTGATTGAGATATATGAAATTTTAAAAGGGATTCATAAAATAAATGTTGTCTAAATGTTTTCTCTTTGTGGCAATCTGGAACAAGAGGTCACAAGTATAGGCTGAGAGGCGCTTGATTTAAAACTGAGATAAGGAGGAACTACTTCTCACAGAGGGTGGAGAATTTGTGGAACTGGCTGCCCCCATAGCATGGTGGAGCCTGAATTGTTTCGAGAAGGGGACAGATATATTTCTAATAAAAAAAAGGAAAAGGGGAATTGGAGAGCAGGTGGGGGAGGTGGATTTGAGACCAGGGAGAGATCAGCCATGATCTGATTGAATGGCTCACAGGGCTGAATTTGCTGACTTCTGCTCCTAATTCCGATGTTGCTATGCTCCAAGTCTCCCTCCGTCTCTCTCTGGTGATCATCCTCATTCTGCCAATATTGTCTCCATGAAAATCCCAACAAATTAGGAACTCCTGCAGGATGCAAATGCAAAAGCTGTGGTTAAGGGTATTGACACTGTCTTTTGTCACAATGACAAAGTGCACAGAAGGGTGTGTTGTCTGCCTGGTGCTCAGGCTCAGGATCTCGCATCTGGGCTGCAGAGGAACCTGGAGTGGGAGGGTGAGAATCCGGTCGTTGTGGTTCATGTGGGTGCCAACGACGTAGGCAAAATGTGAACTGAGGATCTGGAGAGGGAGTATGAAAAGCTGGGAATGGAATTAAAAAGCAGAACCGACAAGGTGGTTATCTCCGGACTACTGCCTGAACCGAGTGCAGATGGGCGTAGGGTAGATAGGATTAAAGAGGTGAATGGGTGGCTCAGGGATTGGTGTGGGGGGAATGGGTTTGAATTTATGGGGCATTGGCACCAGTATTGGGGTAGGTGGGACCTGTTCAGGTGGGATGGGGTTGGTCTGAACCGTGCTGGGACCAGAGTCCTGGCGAATCATGTAAATAGGACTGTAGATAGGGCTTTAAACTAACTGGGGGGGGAGGGTGTAAGGGTAGGTGAAATTACAGGGTCTAAAGTAAAGGAGAAGGTACAGGTACAGGAAGAGGCCAAGGATGTCCCAGTAATAAAGGGAGTAGGGGGCGTGAGTAAGGTTGGTAGCGTTCCTTCAAATAGGGTCCAGATAAAGGCTGGGATGAAGACACTTTATCTGAATGCATGAAGCATTCGGAACAAAGTGAATGAGCTGGTGGCGCAGACCAGCACAAATGGATATGATCTGGTGGCCATTACAGAGACGTGGTTGCAGGGTGACAGGGACTGGGAGCTGAATGTCCAGGGGTATCAAGTGTTTAGGAAGGATAGACAGGAGGAAAAAGGGGGAGGGGTAGCTCTGCTGATTAAGGATAGTATCAGGGTGGTAGTAAGGGAAGATATAGGCGCCAAAGAGCAGAACGTGGAATCGTTGTGGGTGGAGATAAGGAACAGTAAGGGGAGGAAGACGCTGATGGGTGTGGTCTATAGGACCCCAAATAATGACCTGGAGCTCGGGCGGGCTATAAACACACAAATAAGTGATGCGTGCAAGAATGGAACGGCGATAATTATGGGGGATTTCAATCTACATATTGATTGGTCGACCCATGTTGGACGCGGAGGGCTTGAGGAAGAGTTCTTGGAATGCTGCCAGGATAGTTTCCTTGAATAGTGTGTGATGGAACCGACAAGGGAGCGAGCTATCTTAGATCTGGTGTTATGTAATGAGGCAGGTAGAATTTGGGACATTGTTGTGAGGGATCCACTTGGGAAGAGTGATCATTGTACGGTGGAGTTTTTGATGCAGATGGAGGATGAGAAAGTAGGGTCCCGGACCTGTGTCCTTTGTTTGAACAGAGGGGAGTACGATAGGATGAGAGAGGAATTGGCAAATGTAGATTGGGGGCGCAGATTGGGAGGTAGGACTGCTGAGGAACAGTGGAGGATCTTTAAGGAGATCTTTCTTGGTGCTCAGCAGAAATTTATTCCGATGGTAAAGAAGGATCGTAGGAGGTGAGATAATCAGCCGTGGATAACGAAGGAGATAAAGGAGAGTATTAAATTAAAAGCTGATGCGTTTAGAGTGGCTAAAAGTAGTGGGCGAATAGAGGATTGGGAGAGGTTTAAATATCAACAAAGAATGACGAAGAAGTTGATATAGAAAGGAAGGATAGACTATGAATCGAGGCTAGCGCTAAATATAAAAAAGGATAGTAAGAGTTTTTATAAATATATAAAAAGGAGGAGGCTGGCTAGGGTGAATGTTGGACCCTTAGAGGATGAGAGGGGGGATTTAGTGGTGGGGGATGAGGAAATGGCTGAGGCCTTGAATAACTTTTTTGCTTCGGTCTTCACGGAGGAGGACGTGAATAGTTTGCTGGGTGTTAACGATGGAAAGATGGTAGGAGTGGAGGGCCTGAATGAGATCATTGTTACTAGAGAGGTAGTGCTTGACAGACTAGAGGGACTGATGGTGGACAAGTCCCCAGGACCGGATGGAATGCATCCCAGTGTTCTGAAGGAAATGGCAGAGGTGATAGTGGATGCCTCAGTGATTATTTTCCAAACCTCGCTGGATTCCGGGGAAGTGCCGGAAGATTGGAAAACGGCTAATGTTACGCCGCTGTTTAAAAAGGGTAGCAGGCAAAAGGCAGGGAATTATAGGCCGGTTAGTTTAACGTCTGTTGTAGGAAAAATGCTTGAATCCGTAATTAAGGAGAAAATAGCGAGGCATCTTGAGAAGAATTGTTTCATAGAGCAGACGCAGCACGGATTCGTTAAGGGGAAGTCGCGTCTGATGAATTTATTGGAATTCTGTGAGGATTTGTCTAGTGCGGTGGATAGAGGGGAACCGGTGGATGTGGTGTTTCTCGATTTTCAGAAGGCGTTTGATAAGGTGCCGCATAAACGGTTGTTACAGAAGGTTAGGGGGCATGGAGTTGGGGTAGGGTGTTAGCGTGGACAAGGGATTGGCTGTCAAATAGGAGGCAGAGAGTGGGTGTAAATGGGTGCTATTCGGATTGGTGGTTGGTGACTAGTGGAGTGCCGCAGGGATCGGTGCTGGGGCCTCAGCTATTTACCATTTATATAGATGATCTGGAGGAGGGAACCGAGTGTATGGTGTCGAAATTTGCTGATGACAGAAAGATTGGTGGAACGGCAAATTGTGTGGAGGGTGTGGAAAGTCTGCAGAGGGATCTAGATAGGCTGGGCAAATGGGTGAGGACCTGGCAGATTGGAATACAATGTTGGCAAGTGTGAGGTTATCCACTTTGGTAGGAATAATAGTAGGAAGGACTACTACTTACAGGGCAAAAAGCTGCAGCATGCTACGGTGCAGAGGGACCTGGGGGTCCTTGTGCATGAGTCGCAGAAACCCAGCCTGCAGGTGCAGCAGGTGGTCAGGAAGGCAAATGGGATGCTGGCCTTCATAGCGAGGGGGATTGAATATAAAAGTAGGGAGGTCTTGCTGCGGCTGTATAGGGCATTGGTGAGGCCGCAGCTGGAGTACTGTGTGCAGTTTTGGTCGTCGCACTTACACAAGGATATTTTGGCCTTGGAGGGAGTGCAGAGGAGGTTCACTAGGCTGATACCAGAATTGAGGGGGTTGAGCTATGAGGAGGGGCTGAATAAACTGGGCTTGTACTCGTTAGAGTTTAGAAGGATGAGGGGAGATCTCATTGAGACGTATAAGATAATGAAAGGGATGGATAGGATAGAGGTAGAGAGATTCTTCCCGCTCAGAAAGGACAGCAGGACTAGAGGGCACAGCCTCAAGATAAGAGGGGGGGGGCAGTTTAGAACGGAGTTGAGAAGGAACTTCTTCACTCAAAGGGTGGTGAATCTCTGGAATTCTCTGCCCGTTGAAGTGGTGGAGGCTACCTCGCTAAATATATTTAAGACGCGGGTAGATAGGTTTTTGGTAGGCAAGGGGATTAAGGGTTTTGGGGAGAAGGCGGGAAAGTGGAACTGATCCACTTCAGATCAGCCATGATCTTATTGAATGGCGGGGCAGGCTCGAGGGGCTAGATGGCCTACTCCTGCTCCTATTTTTTATGTTCTTATGTAACTGGGGTTCACTGGAATATTCTGGAGTTTAAACAAATGTTTCACTCAGTTAATGGTAGGGTGTTGGGGAGAGTTACAGAACAAGGAGATCGAGGGGTACATGTTCATAGCTCTTTGAAAGTGGAGTCACAGGTGGACAGAGTGGTGAAGAAGGCATTCAGCATGCTTGGTTTCATCGGTCAGAACATTGAATACAGGAGTTGGGACGTCTTGTTGAAGTTGTACAAGACATTGGTAAGGCCACCAGAGGTAGTAGAGGTGGGTACAATTTTACCTTTTAAAAAGCATTTAGAAAGTTACATGGGTACGATGGGCATAGAGAGATATGGGCCAAATGTGGACAATTGGGATTAGGTTAGGGGTTTTAAAAGAAGGGGCAGCGTGGATGAGTTGGGCCGAAGGGCCTGTTTCCATCTGTAAACGTCTATGGCTTTTCCCTTATTGTACTTAATGAAAAGTCATCAGAGGATGACTCAGGTGTTTCTGGAGAGACGCCACTTCTTTTACTTTGATTTGATTTTGATTTGATTTATTATTGTCACATGTATTCGTATCCAATGAAAAGTATTGTCTCTTGAGTGCTAAACAGACAAAAAAGTTTACTCGTCACAAGTAAGGCTGACATGAAGTTACTGTGAAATTCCTCCAGTTGCTGTACTCTGGCATCTGTTCGGGTCAATGCACCCTAACCAGCACGTCTTCAGACTGTGGGTGGAAACTGGAGCACCCGGGGAAACCCACACAGACACGGGGAGAACATGCAAACTCAACACAGACAGTGTCCGAAGCCAGGAATCAAACCCGGGTCCCTGGCGCTGTGAGGCAGCGGTGCTAAGCACTGTGCCACTGTGCCGCTCACAAAGAAGGAAAGGAGAGAGTGCAGAATGTAATGTTACAGTCATAGCTAGGGTGTAGAGAAAGATCAGCTTAGTGCGAGGTAAGCCCATTCAAATGTCTGATAGCAGCAGGGAAGAAGCTGTTCTTGAGCTGGTTGGTACTTGTTGTCAAACTTTTGTATCTTTTTCCCAAAGGAAGAAGGTGGAAGAGAGAATGTCCGGGGTGCGTGGGATCCTTAATTATGCCAGCTGCTTTTCCGAGGCAGTAGGAAATGTAGACAGAGTCAAATGAATGGGAGGCTGGTTTGAGTGATGGACTGGACTTCATTCATGACCCTTTGTAGTCTCTTGCAGTCTTGGGCAGAGCAGGAGCCAGACCAAGCTGTGACACAAGCAGAAGGAATGCTTTCTATGGAAAAAATTGGTGAGAGTCGCAGCTGACATACCAAATTTCCTTAGTCTTCTGAGAAAGTAAAGGCATTGGTGGGTTTTCTTAACTATAGTGTCAGCGTGGGGGGACCAGGACAGATCTGATTAGTGATCTGGACACCTAAAAACTTGAAGCTCTAGACCCTTTCTACTTCATCCCCACTGATGTAGACAGGGACATATGCTCGACTATGCTTTCTGAAGCCATGACTATCTTCACACCTGGAAACTTGAAGCTCTCTATGAAAGCTTGTAACAGTTTAAGTAAGATTAATTTGAGAAGTTAGGAGCCAACTTGAAAGTAGAGAGTTAAAAGGCAGAGTTTGTTGAAGTATTGACATCGAACTTCTGTCTGGTGGAGGGAGAAGTGAGGGGTGGTGGGGATGATGGGAGACTCGAGCAGAGGCCATTTAAGGGGGTTCCCACTGGACGTTACGGCCTCCATGAGAAATTGGACCGGAGCTGCAAAATTAGGATTTGCTTCCTATTCGTGGGCCCACAGAATAGGAAGTGTCCCAGCCCGCTCGACCCCTCCCCACCCCACCTGCCAAGAGTGTCTCACTCCAGACGGGTTTGCTATAGCTCCTCACTCGTGGGGATCCAGTGGTCCGATCCCGCTGGAGTGAAGGTGCGCCATCGAGAACCTCCAGGACTAAGCGGGGGGTGGAGGGGGTGGGGGGGTGACCCTTGGGCATTGCCAGCTTGGCAGAGCCAGCCTAGCTCCTGGCACTGCCCAAGGGGCAAAGTGCCAAAGCCCAAGGGGGCACTTTGGCACTGCTCACCGGGTATCAGGCAGTGCCAAAGGGGCGGGTGTCCAAGGGGGATGGAGTCGATAAAGGTGAGGCCGTGGGGGGACATCATTGAGGGTGGCTAGGGAGTCCCACTGCTACTTTGCACTGGGACCAGTGACAGAGGGAGGGAGGCCATCGTTCGGGGCTGGCCATCTGGTTTGTGAACATAGAAACATAGAAAAACTACAGCACAATACAGTCCCTTCGGTGCACAAAGTTGTGTCGAACATGTCCCTACCTTAGAGATTACTAGGCTTACCTATAACCCTCTATCTTACTAAGTTCCATGTACTTATCTAAAAGTCTCTTAAAACACCCTACTGAATCCGCCTCCACTACCCTTGCCGGCAGTCCATTCCACGCACCCACCACTCTCTGAGTGAAAAACTTACCCCTGACATCTCCTCTGTACCTACTCCCCAGCACCTTAAACCTGTGTCCCCTTGTGGCGACCATTTCAGCCCTGGGAAATAACCTCTGACTATCCACTTGATCAATACCTTTCAACATCTTATACACCTCTATCAGGTCACCCCTCATTCTTTGTCTCTCCAAGGAGAAAAGACCGAGCTCTTTCAACCTATCCTCATAAGGCATGCTCCCCAATCCAGACAACATCCTTGTAAATCTCCTCTGCACCCTTTCTATGCTTCCACATCCTTCTGTAATGAGGCAATTTCTCATTCAACTGAGCACAGTAGTCCAAGTGGGGTCTGACCAGGGTCCTATATAGCTGCAACATTATCTCTCGGCTCCTGAACTCAATTTCTCGATTGATGAAGGCCAGTACACCATACGCCTTCTTAACCACAGCTTCAACCTGCGCAGATGCTTTGAGCGTCCTATGAACTCGGACCCCAAGATCCTTCTGATCTTCCACACTGCCAAGAGTTTTATCATTAATATTATATTCTGCCATCCTATTTGACCTGCCAAAATGAACCACTTCACACTTATCTGGGTTAAAGTCCATCTGCAACTTCTCTGCCCAGTCTTGCATCCTATCAATGTCTCACTGCAACTTCTGACATCCCTCCACACTATCCACAACACCACCAACATTTGTGTCATCAGCAAACTTACCAACCCATCCCTCCACTTCCTCATCCAGGTCATTTATAAAAATCACAAAGAGTAAGGGTCCCAGAACAGATCCCTGGGGCACTCCACTGGTGACCGACCTCCATGCAGAATGTGACCCATCTATAACCACTCTCTGCCTTCTGTCGGCAAGCCAGTTCTGGATCCACAAAGCAATGTTCCCTTGGATCCCATGTCCCCTTACTTTCTCAATAAGCCTTGCATGGGGCACCTTATCAAATGTCTTGCTGAAGTCCATATAAACCACATCTACTGCTCTTCCTTCATCAATGTGTTTAGTCACATCTTCAAAAAATTCAATCAGGCTCGTAAGGCACGATCTGCCTTTGACAAAGCCGTGCTGACTATTCTTAATCATATTTTACCTCTCTAAATGTTCATAAATTCTGCCTCTCAGGATTTTCTCCAACAACTTACCAACCACTGAGGTTAGACTCACTGGTCTATAATTTCCAGGGCTATCTCTACTCCCTTTCTTGAATAAAGGAACAACATCCGCAATCCTCCAATCCTCTGGAACCTGTCCCATCTCCATTGATGATGCAAAGATCATCGCCAGAGGCTCAGCAATCTCCTCCCTCGCCTCCCACAGTAGCCTGGGGTATATCCCATCTGGTCCCAGTGACTTATCCAACTTGATGCTTTTCAAAAGCTCCAAAAGATCCTCTTTCTTAATATCTATGTGCTCAAGCTTTTCAGTCCACTACAAGTCTGCACTACAACCACCAAGATCCTTTTCCACTGTGAATACTGAGGTAAAGTATTCATTAAGTACCTCTGCTATTTCTTCCGGTTCCATATAAACTTTCCCACCGTCACACTTGATAGGTCCTATTCTTTCACATCTTATCCTCTTGCTCTTCACATACTTGTAGAATGCCTTGGGGTTTTCCTTAATCCTGCCTGCCAAGGCCTCCTCATGACCCCTTCTGGCTCTCCTAATTTCATTCTTAAGATCCTTCCTATTAGCCGTTTACTCTTCCAGATCTCTAACATTACCGAGCTCTCTGAACCGTTTGTAAGCTTTTCTTTTCTTCTTGACTAGATTTATTACAGCCTTTGTCCACCACGGTTCCTGTAACCTACCATAACTTCCCTGTCTCATTGGAACGTTGCTATGCAGAACTCCAGACAAATATTCCCTGAAAATTTACCACATTTCTCTGTACATTTCCCTGAGAAAACCCCTTTCCAATTTAAGCCTCCAATTTCCTGCCTGATAGCCTCATAATTCCCCTTACTCCAATTAAACACTTTTCTAACTTGTCTGATCCTATCTGTCTCCAATGCTATTGTAAAGGAGATAGAATTATGATCACTGTCTCCAAAATGCTCTCCCACTGAGAGATCCGACACCTGTCCAGGTTCATTTCCCAATATCAGATCAAGTACAGCCTCTCCTCTCATAGGCTTATCTACATACTGTGTCAGGAAACCCTCCTGAACACACCTAACAAACTCTTCCCCATCTAAACCCCTTACCCTAGGGAGATCCCAATCAATATTTGGGATTAAAATCTCCCATCACCACAACTCTGTTATTTTTACACCTTTCCAGGATCTGTTTCCCAATCTGCTCCTCAACATCCCTGTTACTATTGGGCGGCCTGTAGAGAACACCCAGTAAAGTTATTGACCCCTTCCTGTTCCTAACCTCCACCCACAGAGACTCCGTAGACAATCCCTCCATGGCGTCCAGCTTCTCTGCAGCTGTGACACTATCTCTGATTAACAGTTCCACTCCCCCACCTCTTTAACCTCCCTCCCTGTCCCTCCTGAAACATCTGAAACCCGACACTTGAAGTATCCAGTCCTGTCCCTGAGTCACCCAAGTCTCTGTAATGGCCACCCCATCACGTTTCCACCACACATTTATCCACGTTGAAGTCCATTTGCCACTTCTCCGCCCAGTCTTGCATCCTATCTATGTCACGCTGCAACTTCTGACATCCCTCCAGACCATCCACAACACCACCAACCTTCGTGTCGTCAGCAAACTTACCAACCCATCCCTCCACTTCCTCATCCAGGTCATTTATGAAAATGACAAACAGTAATGGTCCCAGAACAGATCCCTGGGGCACTCCACTGGTGACTGACCTCCATGCAGAAAAAGACCCATCCACAACCACTCTCTGCCTTCTGCAGGCAAGCCAGTTCTGGATCCACAAGGCCAAAGCCCCTTGGACCCCATGCCCTCTCACCTTCTCAAGAAGTCTTGCATGGGGGACCTTATCAAACGCCTTGCTGAAGTCCATGTAAACCACATCCACTGCACTTCCTTCGTCAATGTGTTCAGTCACATTTTCAAAGAACTCAACTAAGCTCGTAAGGCACGATCTGCCCTTGACAAAACCATGCTGACTATTCCTGATCATTCTAAACTTCTCCAAATGCTCATAAATCTTGTCCGTCAGAATCATCTCCATCAACTTACCAACCACTGAGGTCAGACTCACCGGTCGGTAATTTCCCGGGCTATCCCTCTTCCCTTTCTTGAAAATAGGAACCACATCCGCAATCATCCGGAACCTCTCCCGTCTCCATCGACGATGCAAAGATCATCGCCAGGGGCTCTGCAATCACTTCCCTCACCTCCCACAGTAACCTGGGGTACATCCCACCCAGTCCCGGCAACTTGTCTATCTTGATAGAATTTAAAAGTTCCAACACTTCCTCTTCCTTAACATCCACATATTCAATCCTTTCAGTCTGCCGCAAACCTGTAGTACAACCTCCCAGATCACTTTCCACCGTGAATCCGAGGCAAAGTACTCATTAAGCGCCTCTGCCATTTCTTCCGGTTCCACACAAACTTTTCCCCCTTCACCTTTTATAGGTCCTATCCCTTCTCTTCTCATCCTTTTACCTTTCACATATTTGTAGAAGGCTTTGGGATTCTCCTTAATCTTACCCGCCAAGGCCTTCTCATGTCCCCTTCTGGCTCTCCTGATTTCCTTTTTAAGCTCCTTTCTACAAGCCTTATACTCCTCCAGATCCTATGTCTCCACTTTCAAGGAGCTATGAACATGTACCTCTGGATCTCTTTTTTTTGTGTAATTCTCCCTGGTGCCCTACCATTAACTGAGTAAGTCCTGCCCTGGTTCAATCTACCAAAATGCATCACCTCGCATTTATCTAAATTAAACTCCATCTGCCATTCGTCAGCCCACTGGCCCAATTGATCAAGATCCCATTGTAACCCTAGATAACCTTCTTCACTGTCCACTATGGCACCATCTCAAACGTACTAACCATGCCAACTACCTTCTCATCCAGATCATTAATATAAATGACAAATAACAGTGGGCCCAGCACTGATCCCTGAGGCACATCGCTGGTCAGAGGTCTCCAGTTTGAAAAACAAGTCTCAACAACCACCCTCTGGCTTCTGTCAAGAAGGCAATTTTGTATGCATTTAGATACCTCACCCTGGATCCTGTGAGATTTAACTTTATGCAACAACCTACCATGTGGTACCTTGTCAAAGGCTTTGCTAAAGTCCATGTAGACAACATCAACTGCACTGCCCTCATCCACCTTCTTGGTTACCCCTTCAAAAAAGTCAAATTTGTGAGATATGATTTTCCACTCACAAAGCCATGCTGACTGTCCCTAATCAGTCCTTGCGTCTCTAAATGCCTGTAGATTCTGTCTCTCAAAATGCCTTCCAACAACTTACCCACACAGATGTGAGGCTCACTGGCCTGTAGTTCCCAGGCTTTTCCCTGCAGCCCTTTTTAAACAAAGGCACAACATTTGCCACTCTCCAATCTTCAGCACCTCGCATGCGACCATCAATGATTCAAATATCTCTGCTATGGGATCTACAATTTCCTCCTGAGCCTCCCACAGTATCCTGGGATACACTTCATCAGGTGCTGGGGATTTATCTACCTTGATGCGCTTTAAGACGTCCAGCACTTCCTTCTCTGTAATATGTTCACTCCTCAAGACATCAATATTTAGGATGTGGAGAGTTTGGAGAGGATACAGAAAAGGTTTATCAGGATGTTACCTGGTATGGAGGGCATTAGCTGTGAGGAGAGGTTGGAGAAACTTGGTTTGTTCTCACTGGAGACCTGATGGAAGTCTATAAGATTATGAGGGGTACTGACAGAGTGGATAGTCAGAAGCTTTTTCCCAGGGTGGAAGAGTCAATTACTGGGGGGGCACAGGTTTAAGAGGCAAGGGGCAACGTTTAAAGGAGATGTACGAGGCAAGTTTTTTACAGAGAGAGTGGTGGGTGCCTGGAACTCGTTGTGGAGGGAGGTAGTGGAAGCAGATACGATAGTGAGATTTAAGGGGCGTCTTGCCAAGTACATGAATAGGATGGGAATAGAGGGATATGGTTCCTGGAAGAGTAAGGTGTTTTAGTTCAGTCGGGCAGCATGGTCGGTGCAGGCTTGGAGGGGCCGAGGGGCCTGTTCCTGGGCTGGAATTTTCTCTGTTCTTTGATCAGTACTGGGGCCTCTGTTGTTTGTTATATAAATGATTTGGAGGAAAATGTAGGTGGTCTGATTAGTGAATTTGCAGATGATACAAAAATTGGGGAAGTACAGATAATGAGGAGGATTGTCAGAGGATACAGCAGGATATAAATCGGCTGGAGACCTGAGCCGAAGGATGGCAAATGGAATTTAACTCACACAAATGTGAGGTGATATGATTTGGAAGATCTACTGCAGACAGAAAGTATCCAGTAAATAGTAGAGCCTTTAGAAATATTAGCACACAGAGGGATCTGGGCGTACAGATTCACAGTTCTCTGAAGGTGGCAACTTAGGTGGA
Organism: Carcharhinus amblyrhynchos; assembly: GCF_965287045.1. Lineage (NCBI taxonomy): Eukaryota > Metazoa > Chordata > Chondrichthyes > Carcharhiniformes > Carcharhinidae > Carcharhinus > Carcharhinus amblyrhynchos. The sequence goes on from NC_137326.1 coordinate 140,893,458, forward strand.
CAAGGTAGTCAAGAAGGTGTATGGCACGCTGGCCTTCATCGGTTGGGGCATTGAGTATAGTAATTGGAAAATCATGTTGTAGCTGTATAAGACTTTGGTTAGGCCACATTTGGAATATTGTGTACAATTTTAGTTGTCACACTACCGGAAGGATATTGATGTATTGGAAAGGGTGCAGAAGAGATTTACCAGGATGTTTCCTGGTTTGGAGGATATGGACAATGAAAAAACGTTGAGTAAACTTGGATTATTTTCATTGGAGCATCGGAGGATGAGGGGGGAGCTGACAGAGGTTTACAAGATTATGACAGACTGTGATAGAGTGGATAGTCCTTGGGACTGGGGCGGAGGGGAGGGGTGCGGGGGCGGAGGTGGTGGTGGTGGTTTGGGCTGCTGGTGGAGGGGGGAAGATCAGGACTGCTGGGTCAGGGGTGCCAGGAAAGGTCACTGGGTGATCCGAGGCTGGCCCAGTCATGCCCAGGAGACCAGTGATCAGAGAGTCAGGGGAGGGGTGGATACACAGCCAGTGATGCAGGATTACGGGGCTGGCCAATGATCGGGAGCCAGCAGTGTGGGGCGATTGCAGGGACCATTCCTGGCTCAGTGGCACGCTCAGTGCTATGCTGCCGGGTCTCCAATGGGAATAGGCTCTGCCCTGTGCCGTATAGATAGGATGCAAGACTGCGCAGAGAAGTGGCAGGTGGACTTCAACGTGGATAAATGTGTAGTGGTCCATTTTGGCAGGACCAATGGGATGAAGGAGTACAATATCAAGGGTAGGAGTCTTAGCAGTGTTGAGGAGCAGAAGGACCTTGGGGTCTGGGTCCACAGGACTCTTAAATCGGCCTCGCAGGTGGAGGATGTGGTCAAGAAGGCGTATGGTGTACTAGCCTTCATTAATCGAGGGATTGAGTTTAGGAATCGGGAGGTAATGCTGCAACTTTATAAGACCCTTGTCAGGCCTCACTTGGAGTACTGTGCGTGGTTCTGGTCGCCTCACTACAGGAAGGACATAGAAGCTATTGAGAGGGTGCAGAGGAGATTTACAAGGATGTTGCCTGGATTGGGAGGCATGTCTTATGAAGATAGGTTGAGGGAACTGGGACTCTTCTCCCTGGAGAGACGAAGGTTGAGAGGCGACCTGATAGAGGTTTATAAAATGTTGAGAGGAATAGATAGGGTGGATTCTCGGAGGCTATTTCCCAGGGCTGAAATGGTCGCTACGAGAGGACACAGATTTAAGGTGCGGGGAGGCAAGTACAGAAGTGATGTTAGGGGTAAGTTTTTCACTCAGAGGGTGGTGAGTGAGTGGAATCGGCTGCCGTCAGTGGTGGCAGAGGCGAACTCACTGGGGTCTTTTAAAAGACTCCTGGATGAGTATGTGGGATCTAATGAGATTGAGGGTTATAGATAGGTCTATGGCTTAGTAGGTATAGAAGTGATCAACGCAACTGGTGGGCCGAAGGGCCTGTATGTGCTGTAGTGTTCTATGTTCTATGTTCTAAGGCACTCAGCGTGCTTGGTTTCATTGGTCAGATCATTGAATACAGGAGTTGGGATGTCTTGTTGAAGTTGTACAAGACATTGGTAAGGTCACACTTGGAATACTGTGTGCAATTCTGGTCACCCTATTATAGAAAGGATATTATTAAACTAGAAAGAGTGCAGGAAAGATTTACGAGGATGCTACTGGGACTTGATGGTTTGAGTTATAAGGAGAGGCTGAATAGACTGGGACTTTTTCTCTGGAGCGTAGGAGGCTGAGGGGTGATCTTATAGAGGTCTATAAAATAATGAGGGGCACAGATCAGCTAGATAGTCAATATCTTTTCCCAAAGGTAGGGGAGTCTAAAACTAGAGGGCAGAGGTTTAAGGTGAGAGGGGAGAGATACAAAAGTGTCCAGAGGAGCAGTTTTTTCACACAGAGGGTGGTGAGTGTCTGGAACAAGCTGCCAGAGGTAGTAGTAAAGGCAGGTACAATCATATCCTTTAGAAAGCATTTAGACAGGTACATGGGTACGATGGGTATAGAAAAATATGGGCCAAACACAGACAATTGGGATTAGCTTTGGGGTTTAAAAAGGGCAGCATGGATGAGTTGGGCTGAACGGCCTGGTTCCATGCTATTAACCTCTATGACTCAATGCCAGTTCATCTGCTACTGAAATCCAAATCCACGTTTTCTTTCTCCCTGGACCGATTACAATGTCTCCTGTCCAAGTGCTCAATTTGCGCCTCCTGTAAACTGAAACTTATCTAAAGCTTGAGAAGGTGAGAGGGCATGGGATCCAAGGGCCTTTGGCCTTGTGGATCCAGAACTGGCTTGCCTGCAGAAGGCAGAGAGTGGTTGTGGATGGGGCTTTTTCTGAATGGAGGTCAGTCACCAGCGGAGTGCCCCAGGGATCTGTTCTAGGACCCTTGTTGTTTGTCATTTTCATAAATGACCTAGATGAGGAAGTGGAGGGATGGGTAAGTAAGTTCGCTGATGACACGAAGGTCGGTGGTGTTGTGGATGGTCTGGAAGGATGGCAAAAGTTGCAGCAGGACATAGATAGGATGCAGGACTGGGCGGAGAAGTGGCAGATGGACTTCAACACGGAGAAATGTGTAGTCATCCATTTTGGCAGAACCAACGGGATGAACGAGTACACTATCAAGGGCAGGAGTCTTAGTAGTGTTGAAGAGCAGAAGGATCTAGGGGTCCGGGTCCACAGGACTCTTAAATCGGCCTCGCAGGTGGAAGAGGTGGTCAAGAAGGCATATGGTGTACTGGCCTTCATTAATCGAGGGTTTGAGTTTAGGAGTCGGGAGGTAATGCTGCAACTTTATAAGACCCTTGTCAGGCCTCATTTGGAGTATTGTGCGCAGTTCTGGTCGCCTCACTATAGGAAAGATGTAGAAGCTATTGAGAGGGTACAGAGGAGATTTACAAGGATGTTGCCTGGACTGGGAGGCATGCCTGATGAAGTTAGGTTGAGGGAGCTGGGTCTCTTTTCCCTGGAGAGACGAAGGTTGAGAAGCGACCTGATAGAAGTTTATAAAATGTTGAGAGGAATAGATAGGGTGGACTCTCAGAGGCTATTTCCCCGGGTTGAAATGGTTGCTACGAGAGGACACAGATTTAAGGTGCAAGGAGGGAAGTTCAGAAGTGATGTTAGGGGTAAGTTTTTCACTCAGAGGGTGGTGAGTGAATGGAATCGGCTGCCGTCAGTGGTGGTGGAGGCGAACTCGCTGGGGTCTTTTAAAAGACTTCTGGATGAGTATATGGGGTTTAATGAGATTGAGGGTTATAGATAGGTCTGTAGGTTGGTAGGTGTTGATGTGATCGGCGCAACTCGTGGGCCGAAGGGCCTGTTTGTGCTGTAGTGTTCTATGTTCTATGTTCTATGTACTTTAATGCGAGGAGTATTCGCAATAAAGTGGATGAACTTGCAGCGTGGATCAGTACCTGGGACTTTGATGTTGTGGCCATTTCTGAGACATGGATAGAGCAGGGTCAGGAATGGATGTTGCAGGTTCCGGGGTACAAATGCTTTAGTCGGAGTAGAGAAGAAGGTAGAAGGGGGGGTGGGGTAGCATTGCTAGTCAAGGACTGTATCACAGTGTCGGAGAGAAAGTTTGATGAGGACTTGTCAGTTGAGGTAGTATGGGCGGAGATTAGAAATAGGAGAGGAGAGGTCACCCTGTTGGGAGTCTTTTATAGACCTCCTAAAAGTTCTAGAGAGGTTGAGGAAAGGATTGCGGAGACGATCCTGGTTAGGAGTGAAAGTAATAGGGTAATTGTTATGGGGGACTTTAACTTTACGAATATTGATTGGAGTTGCTTTAGTTCTAGCTCGCTAGAGGGGTCAGTGTTTGTACAAAGCGTGCAGGAAGGTTTTTTGTCTCAGTATGTAGACAGGCCAACTAGAGGTGAGGCTATATTGGATTTGGTGCTGGGAAATGAGCCAGACCAGGTGCTAGACTTGGAAGTTGGTGTGCATTTTGGTGATAGTGACCACAATTCGGTTACGTTCACCTTAGTGATGGGAAGAGATAGGCATGAACCTCGGGTCAGCAATTTTAGCTGGGGTAAGGGCGATTATGAGGCTATCAGGAGTGAATTAGGAAGCATGGATTGGATTAGGGGATTACAGGGACTGGGAACGTCTGAAATGTGGAGTTTTTTCAAGGAGCAGCTACTGCGAGTCCTTGATAGGTATGTCCCTGTCAGGCATGGTGGATTTGGTAGATCTAGGGAACCGTGGTGCACTAAAAGAGTTGAGTCGATGGTTAAAAAGAAAAAGGAGGCTTATGTTCGGATGAGATTGGAGGGCTCAGATAGTGCACTAGAAAGCTTTAGATTGGCTAGGAGGGAGTTGAAGAGTGAGTTGAGAAGGGCTAAAAGAGGACATGAGAAGACTTTGGCTGATAGGATTAAGGAGAATCCTAAGGCGTTCTATAGGTATGTCAAGAACAGAAGGTTGGTCAGGGCAAGATTAGGGCCAGTTACAGACAGCAGGGGGAAGTTGTGTGTGGAACCGGAGGAGATTGGAGAAGTATTGAACCAATATTTCTCTTCGGTGTTCACGCAGGGGGACATGAATATAGCTGAGGAGGACATTGGGTTGCAGGGGTGTAAAATAGACAGTATTACGGTTGATAAAGGGGATGTGCTGGAAATTCTTGAGGGGCTGAAAATAGATAAGTCCCCTGGTCCGGATGGGATCTTCCCTAGGATTCTCTGGGAGGCTAGAGAGGTGATTGCAGAGCCTCTGGCTCAGATCTTCAGGTCGTCATTGGTCTCTGGTGTAGTCCCGGAGGATTGGAGGATAGCGAATGTTGTCCCATTGTTTAAGAAGGGGAACAGAGACTTTGCCGGGAATTATAGACCGGTGAGTCTTACTTCTGTTGTGGGCAAGGTTTTAGAAAAAATTATTAGGGATAGGATTTATAGTTATTTGGAGTGTAATGAATTGATTAGAAATAGTCAGCATGGTTTTGTAGCGGGTAGGTCGTGCCTTACTAACCTTATTGAGTTTTTTGAGAAGGTGACCAAAGAGGTGGATGGGGGCAAGGCAGTTGACGTGGTATACATGGATTTTAGTAAGGCGTTCGATAAGGTTCACCATGGTAGGCTTCTGCAGAAAATGCAGATGTATGGGATTGTGGGTAATCTAGGAAGTTGGATCAGGAATTGGCTATCAGATAGGAGACAGAGGGTGGTGGTGGATGGTAAATATTCATCATGGAGTACAGTTACGAGTGGTGTGCCTCAGGGATCTGTTTTGGGGCCACTGTTGTTTGTAATTTTTATTAATGATCTGGATGAGGGTATAGTTGGGTGGATTAGTAAATTTGCTGATGACACCAAAGTTGGAGGTGTGGTAGATTGTGAGGAAGGGTGTCATAGTCTGCAGGAAGACTTAGATAGGTTGCAGAGCTGGGCCGAGAGGTGGCGGATGGAATTTAATGCGGAGAAGTGTGAGGTAATTCACTTTGGTAGGAGCAACAGATGTGTCGAGTATAGGGCTAACGGGAGGACTTTGAATAGTGTGGATGAACAGAGGGATCTAGGTGTGTGTGTACATAGATCCCTGAAAGTTGGGAATCAAGTAGATAAGGTTGTTAAGAAGGCGTACGGTGTCTTGGCGTTTATTGGTAGGGGGATTGAATTTAGGAGTCGCAGTGTAATGTTGCAACTGTACACTACTCTAGTGCGGCCGCACTTGGAGTACTGTGTGCAGTTCTGGTCCCCGCATTACAAGAAGGATGTGGAGGCGTTGGAGAGGGTGCAGAGGAGGTTTACTAGGATGTTGCCTGGTATGGTGGGGAGGTCCTATGAGGAGAGACTGAGGGCTTTAGGGTTGTTTTCGTTGGAAAGAAGGCGGCTAAGAGGGGATCTTATTGAAACATATAAGATGATTAGAGGTTTAGATAGGGTGGATAGTGATAGCCTTTTTCCTCGGATGGAGAAAGCTAGCACGAGGGGGCATGGCTTTAAATTAAGGGGGGGTAGCTACAGGACGGATGTCAGGGGTAGGTTCTTTACCCAGCGGGTGGTGAGGGATTGGAATGCCCTGCCTGCTGCGGTTGTAAATGCGTCTAGTTTGGGGGCGTTTAAGAGATCTCTGGATAGGTTTATGGACGAAAAGGGATTGGTATAGGCTAGTGGGTCATTGTTTTTGTAACTGGTCGGCGCAACATCGTGGGCCGAAGGGCCTGTTCTGCGCTGTAATGTTCTATGTTCTATGTTCTATGTTCTATTAAAGCTCTGCTGCTTACACACCAACATGCAGCATTCCATCTGGTCACTGAGTCAAACTGCCTTCTGATCTGACAACATTTCGGATTTAAAGTATTTTTATTGTTGTGGTTGAATTGCTCCAAGCTCTCATTGCCCCCGGGCTTTGCAATCTCATTCCATTCTCTAACACTCTGTGATATACACGCTCCTCCAAGTTTGGCTTATCAGGCATCCTCATTTTATTCTCTGCATTCTTTGTGGCCATAACATCAGCTGCCTGGGCCCAATGCACTGGATCTCCCTCCCTCTACCTCCCCCTCTCTATCTCACACCTCTTTGGGCTTGTTAAGTAGGTAATGGGGTGGGAGGGTGGTGTGGGGTGGCGGTGGCAGAGCAGGGGGGACGGAAGTGGGCACTTGCCCTGAGACTGATATGAAAGATTATCCTCTGGATTTCTCTGAATGTGCAATAAAGACAAATGATTGGATGTGTTGTGTCAGTAACCAGATCTCCTCGGACGGAGCAAAGTCATTGGCTGAGCTGCTGAAACGAAATACTCCATTGAAGATTCTGGATCTGTCGGCAAACAGAATTGAAGATGATGGGTTGGTTTACATCAGTGAAGCCATTCGCTACATGAATGACCAGCTGTTAGCGTGAGTCGCCGAGCTCTCTGAACTTATCTCTGCAAACTCTAACGGGATAAACAGAATGATTTGGGACAAAGGGGAAGCAGTGGTGAAGTGGTATTGTCATTGGACCAATAATCCAGGGCAAGATCTGGGGGCCAGAGTTTAAATCCTGTCACCGTAGATGGTGAGATTTGAATTTAATAAACAATTTGGAATTTAAAGCCTAGTGATTGTTGTCATAAAAACCCATCTGGTTCACTGACGTCCTTTTGGGAAGGAAATCTGCCATCCTTACCTGGTCTCCTTATATGTGACTCCAGAGCCACAGCAGTGTGGTTTACTCTGAAATGGAGGGCAGTTAGGGACAGGCAATAAATGCTGACCAAACCAGCGACACCCATATCCCATAAAATTAATTCTTAAAATCTCTTTGATTCACAATTCACTAACTTAGGAAAAGAGTTTTTTCCACTAACCACTAACAAATGTTTGTTTTAACACCTGGAGCTTATTCCAGGAAAAGAAAACCAGTTAGGTTTTACATGTTTCCCTTGCTGAGGGATTACTCTCACCAGCTCCAGAACTGAATGTAAAACTCTCAAGGACAGGATGAGTGGGTGAGGAGGGGTTTGTGAGGAGGGGTTTGCCAGCAATGTCAGGGCATTGGGTGGGGTGGGGGGTGGGGGGGGTGCACTGTAATTGGAGGCAAAAATGGGATGTTGAACAATTGCAGCGATGATAATAGAGACTGCTCACCCTACGGGGCCACAGGTAAAGCTGATAGTGTTTTGTGGGTGGTCTTCGGGAGGAGTGGAGAATCCTCAGTAACTCAGAACATCCTGAACTCTGATGGGTTTGGATAATTGGTATGAAATAATTCACAGAGTCATCGAGGTTTACAGCATGGAGGTTTCCAGCCCAACTTGTCCATGTTGCCCCTTTTTTTAATCCCTAAGCTAGTCCCAATTGCCCGCCTTTAGCCCATATCACTCTATATCCATCTTACCCATGTAACTATCGAAATGCTTTTTAAGATAAAATTATATCCGCCTCTACTACTACCTCTGGCAGCTTGTTTCAGACACTCACCACCCTCTGAGTGAAAAAATTGCCCCTCTGGACACTTTTGTATCTCTCCCCTCTCACCTTAAACCTATGCCCTCTAGTTTTAGACTCCCCTACCTTTGGGAAAAGATATTGACTATCTAGCTGATCTGTGCCCTTCATTATTTTATTGATCTCTATAAGAACACTCCAGAAAATAAAATCCCAGTCTATTTAACCTCCTTATAACTCAAACCATCAAGTCCCGGTAGCATCCCAGTAAATCTTTGCTGCTCTCTCTCCAGTTTAATAACATTCTTTCTACAATAGGGTGACCAGAACTGTACACAGTATTCCAAATGTGGCCTTACCAATGTCTTGTACAACTTCAGCAAGACGTCCCAACTCCTGTATTCAATGTTCTGACCAATGAAACCAAGCATGCCGAATGCCTCTTCACCACTCTATCCACCTGTGAGTTCACTTTCAAGGAGCTATGAACATGTACCCTGAGATCTCTTCGTTTTGGAATTCTCCCCAGCGCCCTACCATTAACTGAGTGAGTCCTGCCCTGGTTCAATCTATCAAAATGTATCACCTCACATTTATCTAAATTAAACTCCATCTGCCATTCGTCAGCCCACTGGCCCAATTGATCAAGATCCCGTTGCAATTGGAGATAACTTTCTTCACTGTCCACCGTGCCACCAATCTTGGTGTCATCTGCAAACTTACTAACCATGCCCCCTATATTCTCATCCAAATCATTAATATAAATAACAAATAACAGGGGGCCCAGCACTGATCCCTGAGGCACACCGCTGGTCACAGGCCTCCAGTTTGAAAAACACCCCTCTACAACCACCCTCTGGCTTCAGCCAATTCAAGTTCATTAATCAGTCTGATTCACAGCTGCCATCAACGGGCAGGAATTCTACATTGAGACCTTCTCACCCCCAAATTAACCATGAAGAATCTTCCTGGGATTGATGCTGAGATAAATCTGCTGCCCGATCCCGGGAATGGCAGGTTCTCCTATGTTCCACTCTCCATTTCTCCTTGACTGGGAGAACATTAGCGGGGAGGGCACTATGTTCAGCTTGGACCAGTTGGGCTAAAGGGCCTGTTTCCATACTGCGTTGCTCTATGATTCTATAACAAGTTTGAGGGGCTTTTTTCTGTTCCTTGTGCATAATGAATTGTCTTATGCTGCTTTAAGGGTTAGCACGAATGAATCAATCGTATTAGGCTATTGATATCAGCCCTGATCATAATGAATGACAGAACAGGCTCAAAGGGCTGAATGGCCTCCTCCTGCTCCTATTTTCTATAATACAACAATTATCTGGAGCAGGTGTGACAATCACAAATTGTATGTAACCAAAGCCCCAAAATCAGCTCACAAAAATATTCTGCCCTGGGATTTGTAGGTTAGTCCAGTCAGTCCTGAGGCTGCAGATAACCCTGAGAATCAGACAGAGGCTCAGGATTTAATCGCACACATTATAGATTTCCAACAGTTACATTCCCCACTTGTGGCTGAGACCAGAACTGAGGGCCATAAATGTAAAATAGTCATGAATAAATCTAACAGAGAAGACAGGAAAACCTCTGTAACCAGAGACAGATTGGAACAGGCAATATTTAGATGTTGCCTTTTAGGGGAAACTAAATAAACACAAGAAGGAGAAATGATGCAAGGGATATGCTGATAGAGTGAGGAGATGAGGAAGGACGCTTGTCTGCAGCATAAATTCAACTGGGCTGAATGGCCTATTTCTGTGCCATTTCAAATCGATAAACAAAAGCCATGGATGCTGGATGTCAATCCAGAAATTCAAGAGTGAAATCAGGAGATATTTGATTCATTCGGATATCAAGGATTATGCAACTAATGTCCAAACACCATCCCACTGAAGAATTGTATTCCAGAATGTTCCATGTCCCAAACCAAGCTGTTCCAGTACAACTACAACACTAGCATCTACCTGGCAATGTGGAAAATTGCCCAGATATGTCCTGCAGACAAGAAACAGGGCAAATCCGACCCAGCCAATTACCAGCCAATCAGTCTACTCTCAATCATCAGCAGGTATTATTGACAGTGCTACCAAGTGGCACTTACTCAGGAATAACCTGCTCAGTGACGTCTAGTTTGGGTTTCACCAGGGTCACTCAGCTCCTGACCTTGTCCCAACCTCGGTTTAAACCTAGACAAAAGAGCTGAATGTCAGAGGTGAGGTGAGAGTGACAGCCCTTGACATCAAGGCTGCATTCATAAGAATATAAGAACATAAGAAATAGGAGCAGGAGTAGGCCAGCTAGCCCTCCGAGCCTGCCCCGCCATTCAATAAGATCATGGCTGATCTGAAGTGGATCAGTTCCACTTTCCCGCTTTCTCCCCATAACCCTTAATTCCCTGTCTATCAGAAACCTATCTACCCGTGACTTAAATATATTCAGCGAGGTAGCCTCCACCACTTCAACGGGCAGAGACTTCCAGAGATTCACCACCCTTTGAGTGAAGAAGTTCCTCCTCAACTCTGATCTAAACTGCCACCCCCTCCCGCCTTATCTTGAGGCTGTGCCCTCTAGTCCTGCTATCCTTTCTAAGTGGGAAGAATCTCTCTACCTCTACCCTATCCATCCCTTTCATTATCTTATACGTCTCTATAAGATCCCCCCTCAGCCTTCTAAACTCCAACGAGTACAGACCCAGTCTATTCAATCTCTCCTCATAGTCCAACCCCCTCATCTCCGGTATCAGCCGAGTGAACCTCCTCTGCACTCCCTCCAAGGCCAATATATCCTTCCGTAAGTGCGGCGACCAAAACTGCACACAGTACTCCAGCTGCGGCCTCACCAGTGCCCTGTACAGTTGCAGCAAGACCTCCCTGCTTTTATATTCTATCCCCCTCGCTATAAAGGCCAACATTCCATTCGCCTTCCTGATCACCTGCTGCACCTGCAGACTGGGTTTTTGTGATTTGTGCACAAGGACCCCCAGGTCCCTCTGCACCGTAGCATGCTGCAGCTTTTCGCCCTTTAAATAATAATCCCTCCTACTACTTTGACTGAGCAAGGAACCCAAGTGAAACTGGAGTCAATGGCAATCAGGGAAAACTCTCCACTGGCACAAGGGCAGATGGTTGCGGTAGTCGGAGGTCAATCATCTCAGCTCCAGGACATCATTGCCTGAATTCCTCAGGGTAGAGATTGAGGCCTAACTATGTTCATCAATAAATTTCTTCATCTTAAGGTCAGAGTGAAGATGTTCACTGCTAATTGCTCATCTCAGATATTGAACTGGTGCAAGCCTACGTACAGTCACACCTGGACAACATCCTAGCTTGGGCTAACAAATGGAAAGTAACATTCCTGTTAAGTGCCAGGCAATGACCACCTCCAGGAAGAGAGAAACCAAGTAGACCTTCGTAATATTAAATAGAATTACCAAATCCCCCAAAATATCATAAGTTAAACCAGAAAATGCTGAATTATTTCAGCAGATCTGGCTGAAGGAGACAGTCATCGACTTCAGGAAGCGTGTGGAGGCCATGCCCCTCTCTACATCATTGCGGAAATGGTCGAGAGCTTCAAGTTTTTAGGTGTCCAGATCACCAACAACTTGTCCTGGTCTCTCCATGCCGATACTATAGTTAAGGAAGCCCACCAACACCTCTACTTTATTAGGAGGCTAAGGAAATTCAGCATGTCCGCTATGACTCTCACCAACTTTTACAGATGCACCATAGAAATCATTCTTTCTGGTTGTATCACAGCTTGGTATGGGCTCCTGCTCTGCCCAAAGCCACAATAAACTACAAAGGATCATGAACGAAGCCCAGTCTGTCCCAGCCTCCCATCCATTGACTCTGCCTACACTTCCCAGTGCCTCAGCAAAGCAGCCGGCATAATTAAAGACCCCACACACCCCGGACATTCTCTCTTCCACCTTCCTCCATTGGGAAAACAATCCAAAGTCTGAGGTCACGTACCAACTGACTCAAGAACAGCTTCTTCCCTGCTGCTGTCAGACATTTGAATGGCCCTACCTCACATTAAGTTGATCTTTCTCCACACCTTGGCTATGACTGTAACACCACATTCTGCACTCTCACGTTTCCTTCTCTATGAACAGTATGCTTCATCTGTATAGCACGCAAGAAATAATACTTTCTACTGTATACTGTTGTAATTCAGGTCAGAAACTCCACAGTATTTTATGAAGTCTGCCTGGATCATAAGTTTTGCAATTTGAATTTGGCTCGGGTAAGCATGAGATGTTTCACTTCAGGTATGATTCAAATGACCCACAAGGAAGCTTTATCAAACAAAGTTTATTTAAGTATATGGTTAACATGTATAGAAAGAAAATTAACAATGACTTTTACACATTAGAAACAAAAAAAATCGGGATATTGTATAACCCTTAATGAATATGGGAAATGTTCCAATCAAACAAACTTCCCGAAACAAAACCCTTGCCACAGGTTTAGCACAGAAAATACAAATGTTCACACGATTCTGAAACTCTGACTTCATTTTCTCAGTCCTGTAACTTCCAGCAGATCTCTGAATATACACACCGACCGGCTTGAAGTCAGAGTAGCTTACCAAAGCAATGTGGAGAGAGAGAGAGACTCCAGATAGACATCAATAGCAGATTTTTTCCACTCCAGGAAGGCCAGGAACCTTGCTTCCAGCTTGTCAGCAGAATTTCTAATACCAGGGAAAGAGGAACACAGCTTTTCAGTCTGATTCCACCCCTTCATTCCTAAAACTGAAAAAGAATCCTTAGATTTTTCTGGGGAAGAACCTTCTGAGTTGTCAATCAATCTTCCCTTTCACAATGCAGGGTCATAAAATATTCCAGGAAGTATCTGAGGCTCCGAGTAAAAATAAACAAAACCCCATTTAAGCCACTGAAGCAGCAATAAAAGGACTTCTAACCAGATAGCCCGGCAACAATAAAAAAAACTGAAGCTGTTTAATAGCAAAGAACATGACTTAAGAAAAATATGTTTCTTCAAGGTACACTAGCATCATAAGATTAATACATGTGACAATAATAAATCAAATCAAATATACTCATCTGGAGAGAGTAAAACATTTTGGCAGGACTTTCTCGCCCCAAAGCCGAAAAATCCCACCCGAGTCCAGCAGATCCTTGCAGGACCGCCCCCTCCCCCCACCCACCACCACCAGCCCTCCCCCTCCAAGCCCCCCCTCCCTACCCGTTATAATTCCCATGGCAGACAGGAAGAGGAAATACCTCCCTTTGAGTCTGAATGACTTTTCTTCAGAGCTAAGAACATAAGAACATAAGAAATAGGAGCAGGAGTAGGCCATCTAGCCCTTCGAGCCTGCCCCGCCATTCAATAAGATCATGGCTGATCTGTCGTGGCTCAGTTCCACTTTCCCGCCCTCTCCCCATAACCCTTAATCCCCTCTCTTATCAAAAACCCATCAACCCACGTCTTAAATATATTTAGCGAGGCAGCCTCCACCACTTCAACGGGCAGAGAATTCCAGAGATTCACCACCCTTTGAGTGAAGAAGTTCCTCCTCAACTCCGTTCTAAACCGCCTCCCCCTTATCTTGAGGCTGTGCCCCCTAGTCCTACTGTCTTTTTTGAGCGGGAAGAGTCTCTCCACCTCTATCCTATCCATCCCATTCATCATCTTATACGTCTCAATGAGATCTCCCCTCATTCTTCTAAACTCTAACGAGTACAAGCCTAGTTTATTCAGCCTCTCCTCATAGCTCAACCCCCTCAACTCCGGCATCAGCCTAGTAAACCCCCTCTGCACTCCCTCCAGGGCCAAAATATCCTTGCGCAGGTGTGGCGCCCAAAACTGCACACAGTACTCCAGCTGCGGCCTCAGCTGGAAGAAGTGTGATGGATTTTATTTTGTAGAACAGAGGATAGAATCTAATTCTGCTTTGCCCCCATATACAGTGATCCCTTTTACCTCAAGAGCTGTACCTAACTCCTTCTTTAAAACATTCAATGTTTTAGCCTCAACTACATTTTGTGGTAATGAATTCCACAGGCTCACCACTCTCTGAGTGAAGAAATGTCTCCTCACCTCTGTCCTAAATGGTCTACTTTGTATCCTCAGACTGTGACCCCCTGGTTCTGGACTCCCCCACGATCGGGAATATTCTCCCTGCATCTACCCTGTCTAATCCTGTTAGAATTTTCTAGGTTTTTATGAGATCCTCCCTCATTCTTCTATGCTCCAGCAAATATAATCCTAATGGTAGTTGTTGCATAAAGTTAAATCTCACGGGATCCGGGGTGAGATATTAAATGGATGCAAAACTGGCTTGTTGCCAGAAGCCAGAGGGTGGTTGTAGAGAGTTGCTTTTCAAACTGGAGGCCTGTGACCAGCGGTGTACCTCAGGGATCAGTGCTGGGCCCACTGTTATTTGTCATTTATATTAATGATTTGGATGAGAATATAGGAGGCATGGTTAGTAAGTTTGCAGATGACACCAAGATTGGTGGCATAGTGGACAGTGAAGAAAGTTATCTCCAACTGCAACGGGATCTTGATCAATTGGAGTTTAATGCGGAGAAGTGTGAGGTAGTTCACTTTGGTAGGAATAACAGATGTGTTGAGTATAGGGCTAACGGGAGGACTTTGAATAGTGTGGATGAACAGAGGGATCTAGGTGTATGTGTACATAGATCCCTGAAAGTTGGGAATCAAGTAGATAAGGTTGTTAAGAAGGCATACGGTGTCTTGGCGTTTATTGGTAGGGGGATTGAATTTAGGAGTCGCAGCGTCATGTTGCAACTGTACACGACTCTGGTGCGGCCGCACTTGGAGTATTGTGTGCAGTTCTGGTCCCCACATTATAGGAAGGATGTGGAGGCTTTGGAGAGGGTGCAGAGGAGGTTTACCAGGATGTTGCCTGGTATGGAGGGGAGGTCCTATGAGGAGAGGCTGAGGGATTTGGGGTTGTTTTCGCTGGAAAGAAGGCGGCTAAGAGGGGATCTTATTGAAACATATAAGATGATTAGAGGTTTAGATAGGGTGGACAGTGATAGCCTTTTTCCTCTGATGAGAAATCTAGCACGAGGGGGCATAGCTTTAAATTAAGGGGGGGTAGTTATAGGACGGATGTCAGGGGTAGGTTCTTTACCCAGAGGGTGGTGAGGGATTGGAATGCCCTGCCTGCTGCAGTTGTAAATGCGCCTAGTTTGGGGGCGTTTAAGAGATCCGTGGATAGGTTTATGGACGAAAAGGGATTGGTTTAGGTTAGAGGGTCATTGTTTTGTAACTGGTCGGCGCAACATCGTGGGCCGAAGGGCCTGTTCTGTGCTGTAATGTTCTATGTTCTATGTTCTAATTGGGTCAGTGGGCTGACAAATGGCAGATGGAGTTTAATTTAGACAAATGTGAGGTGATGTATTTTGGTAGATTGAACCAGGGCAGGACTTACTCAGTTAATGGTAGGGTATTGGGGAGAGTTACAGAACAAAGAGATCTAGGGATACATGTTCATAGCTCCTTGAAAGTGGAGTCACAGGTGGACAGAGTGGTGAAGAAGGCATTCAGCATGCTTGGTTTCATTGGTCAGAACATTGAATACAGGAGTTGGGACGTCTTATTGAAGTTGTACAAGACATTGGTAAGGCCACCCTTGGAATACTGTGTACAGTTCTGGTCACCCTATTATAGAAAGGATATTATTAAACTAGAAAGAGTGCAGAAAAGATTTACTAGGATGCTACTGGGACTTGATGGATTGGGTTATAAGGAGATGCTGGATAGACTGGGACTTTTTTCTCTGGAGTGTAGGAGGCTGAGGGGTGACCTTATAGAGGTCTATAAAATAATGAGGGGCACAGATCAGCTAGATTGTGAATATCTTTTCCCAAAGGTAGGGGAGCCTAAAACTAGAGGGCATAGGTTTCTAATGAGAGGGGAGAGATACAAAAGTGTCCAGAGGGGCAAATTTTTCACACAGAGGGTGGTGAGTGTTTAGAACAAGCTGCCAGAGGCAGTAGTAGAGGCGGGTACAATTTTGTCTTTGAAAATGCATTTAGATAGTTACATGGGTACGATGGGTATAGAGGGATATGGGTCAAATGTAGGCAATTGGGATTAGCTTAGGGGCTTTAAAAAAAAAGGGCGGCATGAACAAGTTGGGCTGAAGGGCCTGTTTCCATACTGTAAACCTCTATGACTCTGAGTCTAATGAAGAGCCAGTGAGCTTGTAATGAATATTGGTGGATACAGAGAAGTCAAGGAAGAGAAGGAATGTTTTGGAGATGGGCCATGTGAAGGCGAAAGAGGATTACGAATTGGAAGCAAACTTGATAAATGCTTCCAGGTCCAGACAAGACCCTGGTGGTGAATGGGGATTGCTTGGGTCTCTATTCAAGGGGCAAACGGACAGCCCTTAGACCATCCTGGTGGGGGTTGGGGGTGGAGAGGGATTGGACATCCATAGTGAAGAAGCAATGTTTAAGGCCAAGAAAATGAAAATTGTTGCTATGATGAAGGACATCAGAAGAATCGCAAATGTAGGTGAAAAGAGACTGGCCAAATGAAGAGATAGTGGAATCAAGATCAGAAGAAATGAGTTGTATGTGACAGGAACAACATGCCTGTGAGGACAGTCCTGTTTGTGTTTTTAGAAGCGTAGAAACGAGAAGCAGGGGAGGCCGTTCAGCCCCTCGAGCCTGCCCCGCCATTCATTTTAATCATGGCTGATCATCAAATTCAATATCCTGATCCCCCTTTGCCCCATATCTCTTGATCTCTTTAGCTCCAAGAGCTATATTTAATTTCTTCCTGAATTCAGACAATGTCTTGGCTTCTGTGATCGTTGTTTAAGAACATAAGAACATAAGAAGTAGGAGCAGGAGTAGGCCATCTGGCCCTTCGAGCCTGCCCCGCCATTCAATAAGATCATGGCTGATCTGTCGTGGCTCAGTTCCACTTTCCCGCCCTCTCCCCATAACCCTTAATCCCCTCTCTTATCAAAAACCCATCAACCCGCTTCTTAAAAATATTTAGCGAGGCAGTCTCCACCACTTCAACGGGCAGAGAATTCCAGAGATTCACCACCCTTTGAGTGAAGAAGTTCCTCCTCAACTCCGTTCTGAACCGCCCCCCCTTTATCTTGAGGCTGTGCCCCCTAGTCCTACTGTCTTTTTTGAGCGGGAAGAGTCTTTCCACCTCTATCCTATCCATCCCATTCATCATCTTATACGTCTCAATGAGATCTCCCCTCATTCTTCTAAACTCTAACGAGTACAAGCCTAGTTTATTCAGCCTCTCCTCATAGCTCAACCCCCTCAACTCCGGTATCAGCCTAGTAAACCTCCTCTGCACTCCCTCCAAGGCCAAAATATCCTTGCGCAGGTGCGGCGCCCAAAACTGCACACAGTACTCCAGCTGCGGCCTCACCAATGCCCTATACAGCTGCAGCAAGACCTCCCTACTTTTATATTCAATCCCCCTCGCTATGAAGGCCAGCAAGTTATTGAAGTAATGATGCTTAGAGATTTCAAACCCAGTTACTGAATTCTTTGATAATTTTTCCCACCAGATTGTCTGTGGCCCGGAACAACATCTCTGGCATTGGTCTGGTGGCTCTTGCAAATGCCTTGAAATCCAACAGCACTTTAGTCAATGTCTATGTCTGGGGCAATAACTTTGACGAATCAGCCTGCTCGGTAAGAGAAATCTTTTCTTTTTGAAATTAATCACTGAGCTTCAACATGACTGATACGAGTGATCGGGAAGCTGATGGTTTTGGGGTTCTCATAGAATTATGGAATCCCTACAGTGCAGAAGAGGCCATTCAGCCCATATGCTGGAATTCTACTGCCTCGCCCACACGGAATCGAAACGGGCAAGGGGTGGACAGTAGAAATGTCTGTTGACCTCAAGCAAGAATTTCCAGTCTAAATTTCTGCCCATTGCGTCTCTGAGAGTATCTTATCCAGGCCCTCTCCTCCAACCTACCTCTGTAGCCCCATACATGTACTAAGGCTAATCCACCTAACCTAGACATCTTTGGAGTGTGGGAGGAAACTGGAGCACCCGGAGAAAACCCATGCAGACACATTCTCACCCATGCTGGGTCCCTGGAGTTGTAAGGCAGTAATGCTAACTATTGTGCCACCGTGCCATCTTCACTGCTTTTTCGCTGGACTAGTACAGAGTAAGAATTTTCACAACACCCTGTTAAAGTCCAACTGGTTTATTTGGAATTATGAGCCTTTGAAGGAGCACTCCATGGGAGCAAAGCTGGTGATTCAAAATAAACCTGTTGGACTTTAGCCTGGTGTTGTGAAACTTCTTACTGTGTTTACCCCAGTCCAACACTGGCATCTCCATATCATTGTATTCCAGAGACTCAAAATAACACTGGGGACCCTGCTGTTTAAAACCCACATGGTATTTGGTGCAATTTGAATTCAATAAAACTCTGGAATTAAAAATGTAATAATAACAATGAAACCATTGTCGATTGTTGTAAAAATCCATCTGGTTCACTAATGTCCCTTTAGGGAAGGAAATCCTTCCCTGGCCTACATGTGACTCCAGATCCATAGCAATGGGGTCGACTCTGAACTGCCCCCTGAATGGCTCAGTTTGAGGGCAATTAGGGATGGGCAACAAATGCTGACCAACCAGCAATGCCCACAACCCAGGAATGAACAAAAAGGGAATAAAGGATTAGGCCAATCAGCGATTCGATTCTATTCTGCTATTTAATTAAACCGTGGTGAGCTGTATCTTAATTCCATTGGCCCCTTTTTGTCCCATAACTCTCACATCCTCTGCCCGAGGCAAGATCTGTCCACCTCAGCTTTGGAATTTGCAATTAAGCTCCAACCTCAAAGGCTTTTAGAGAAATGCAGTTCCAATTTCCACATCTTTGTGAGAATAAAATCAGAAAAGTTCTGGGGAAACTCAACAGATCTGTGGGGAGAAAGACCAAATCAGCATTTTCAGAAAGGCTGCTTTTTGGCTTTGTTTTGTTTGAAGGGGGTTTGGAAAGTGATGGTGTTAATAGAACATAGAACATTACAGCGCAGAACAGGCCCTTCGGCCCACGATGTTGCGCCGACCAGTTAAAAAGCAATGACCCTCTAACCTAAACCAATCCCTTTCCATCCATAAACCTATCCACGGATCTCTTAAACGTCCCCAAACTAGGCGCATTTACAACTGCAGCAGGCAGGGCATTCCAATCCCTCACCACCCTCTGGGTAAAGAACCTACCCCTGACATCCGTCCTATAACTACCACCCCCTTAATTTAAAGCCATGCCCCCTCGTGCTAGCTTTCTCCATCCGAGGAAAAAGGCTATCACTGTCCACCCTATCTAAACCTCTAATCATCTTATATGTTTCAATAAGATCTCCTCTTAGCCGCCTTCTTTCTAACGAAAACAACCTCAAATCCCTCAGTCTCTCCTCATAGGACCTCCCCTCCATTGGTGAGGCCGCAGCTGGAGTACTGTGTGCAGTTTGGGCGCTGTACTTACGCAAGAATATTTTGGCCTTGGAGGGAGTGCAGAGGAGGTTTACTAGGCTGATTCCGGAGTTGAGGGGGTTGAGCTATGAGGAGAGGCTGAATAAACTAGGCTTGTACTCGTTAGAGTTTAGAAGAATGAGGGGAGATCTCATTGAGACGTATAAGATGATGAATGGGATGGATAGGATAGAGGTGGAGAGACTCTTCCCGCTCAGAAAGGATAGTAGGACTGGGGGCACAGCCTCAAGATAAAGGGGGGGCGGTTTAGAACGGAGTTGAGGAGGAACTTCTTCACTCAAAGGGTGGTGAATCTCTGGAATTCTCTGCCCGTTGAAGTGGTGGAGGCTGCCTCGCTAAATCTTTTTAAGACGCGGGTTGATGGGTTTTTGATAAGAGAGGGGATTAAGGGTTATGGGGAGAGGGCGGGAATGTGGAACTGAGCCACGACAGATCAGCCATGATCTTATTGAATGGCGGGGCAGGCTCGAAGGGCCAGATGGCCTACTCCTGCTCCTATTTCTTATGTTCTTATGTTCATCCTGGTAAACCTCCTCTGCACCCTCTCCAAAGCCTCCACATCCTTCCTATAATGTGGGGACCAGAACTGCACACAATACTCCAAGTGCGGACGCACCAGAGTTTTGTACAGTTGCAACATGACGCTGCGGCTCCTAAATTCAATCCCCCTACCAATAAACGCCAAGACACCGTACGCCTTCCTAACAACCTTATCTACTTGATTCCCAACTTTCAGGGATCTATGCACACATACACCTAGATCCCTCTGTTCATCCACACTATTCAGAGTCCTACCGTTAGCCCTATACTCTACACATCTGTTATTCCTGCCAAAGTGAATTACCTCACACTTTTCCGCATTAAACTCCATCCGCCACCTCTCGGCCCAGCTCTGCAATTTGTCCAAGTCTCCCTGTAAACTATGACACCCTTCCTCACTATCTACCACACCTCCGACTTTGGTGTCATCAGCAAATTTACTAATCCACCCAACTATACCCTCATCCAGATCATTTATAAAAATTACAAACAGCAGTGGCCCCAAAACAGATCCCTGAGGCACAGCACTCGTAACTAAACTCCATGACGAATACTTACCATCAACCACCACCCTCTGTCTCCTATCTGCTAGCCAATTCCTGATCCAATTACCTAAATCACCCTCAATCCCATACATCTGCATTTTCTGCAGAAGCCTTCCATGGTGAACCTTATCAAACGTTAAATTTTTTGAAAATGTGATGAAACAGATTGACGAAGGAAGAGAGTTGGATGTGGTTTATATGGACTTCAGCAAGATGTTGATAAGGTCCCCCATGCAAGGCTTATTGAGAAAGTGAGGGGGCATGGGATCCAGGGGGATGTTGCTTTGAGGATCCAGAACTGGCTTGCCTGCAGAAGGCAGAGACTGGTTGTAGATGGGTCTTTTTCTGCATGGAGGTTGGTCACCAGTGGAGTGCCCCAGGGAGTTCTGGGACCCTTGCTGTTTGTGATTTTTTATAAATGATCTGGATGAGGAAGTGGAGGGATGGATTGTAAGTTTGCTGATAAGGTTGGCGGTGTTGTGGATAGTGTGGAGGGATATCAGAAGTTGCAGCGAGACATTGATAGGATGCAAGACTGGGAGGAGAAGTGGCAGATGGACTTCAACCCAGATAAGTGTGTAGTGGTACATTTTGGCAGATCAAATGGGATGGCACAATATAATGATAAGGTTGTTGAGAAGGCGTACGGTGTGTTAGCTTTTATTGGTAGAGGGATTGAATTTCGGAGCGGTGAGGTCATGTTACAACTGTACAAAACTCTGGTGCGGCCGCACTTGGAGTATTGCATACAGTTCTGGTCGTCGCGTTATAAGAAAGATGTGGAGGCATTGGAAAGGGTGCAGAGGAGGTTTACCAGGATGTTGCTTGGTATGGTGGGAAGGTCTTATGAGGAAAGGCTGAGGGACTTGAGGTTATTTTCATTGGAGAGAAGAAGGTTACGAGGTGACCTGATTGAGGCATACAAGATGATCAAAGGATTGGATAGGGTGGACAGTGAGAGCCTTTTACCTCAGATGCTGATGGCTAACACGAGGGGACATAGCTTTAAATTAAGGGGTGGTAATTATGGACGGATGTCAGAGGTAGGTTCTTTACTCAGAGGGTAGTAAGGTCGTGGAATGCCCTGCCTGCAGCAGTTGTGGACTCGCCAACTTTAAGGGTGTTCAAATGGTCAGTGGATAGGCATATGGATAACATTGGAATAGATTAGGTTAGAGGGTCATTAGATTGGTTCCACTGGTCGGCGCAACATCGAGGGCCAAAGGGCCTGTACTGCGCTGGAATGTTCTATAATATTAAGGGTAAGACTCATGGCAGTGTGGAAGGTCAGAAGGATCTTGGGGTCCGGGTTCATCGGACTCTCAAATTGGCTTCGCAGGTCGAGTATGTGGTTAAGAAGGCGTATGGTGTACTGGCCTTCATCAATCGAGGGATTGAGTTTAGGAGTCGGGAGGTAATGCTGCAACTTTATAAGACCCTTGTCAGACCCCACTTGGAGTACTGTGCGCAGTTCTGGTCGCCTCACTACAGGAAGGATGTGGAAGCCATTGAAAGGGTGCAGAGGAGATTTACAAGGATGTTGCCTGGATTGGGAGGCATGCCTTATGAGGATACGTTGAAAGAGCTCGGTGTTTTCTCCTCGGAGAGACGAAGGATGAGAGGTGACCTGATAGAGGTTTATAAGGTGTTGAGAGGTATTGATCGAGTGGATTCTCAGAGGCTATTTCCCAGGGCTGAAATGGCTGCCACAAGAGGACACAGGTTTAAGGTGCAGGGGAGTAGGTACAAAGAACAAAGAACAACCCAGCACGGGAAACAGGCCCTTCAGCCCAACGAGCCCGCGCCGCCGCATCACCCTACACCTATTCTACCCTGCGTGTCTACAAATGGAACCCCTAACTTAGCCAGATTCAGGGGAGAATAGTGTCAATTTGGTAAAACCAATCAGCCTAAGAGCACATCTTTGGGGTGTGGGAGGAAACCGGAGCGCCCGGAGGAAACCCACGCAACCACAGGGAGAATGCACAAACTCCCACAGACACAGGCCCAAATCCATGTATCTGCACAGCTAGCAGTGCTAGTCACTGAGCTGTTGCGGTGCCCGTCTACCGGTCCAGGATCAAGCACACACACCGACACGAAGTACTAGGCCACTCCCAGAACCTCCAAGAGCAGCCCACGCACGACCCACCGTGTGCATGCCCCTCGTTTGACACGAAGTGGACCAACACCTGCGGAATAAAAAGACAAAAACGTTAACTTACAAGCCTGCCTTTCCGGTGTCTCCCGAGGTTCTGACCTTATTTAATAACCCCTACCATAACCCTCCATCCTCGTTTCACTCATGTGTCTGTCTAACTGAACCTTAAACGAGTCCAACGTTCCTGCCTCCACCACCCTACTCGGTAGCGCGTTCCATACCCCCACAACTCTCTGCGTAAAGAACCTTCCTCTCACATCCAAATTATACCTCTCCCCCCTCACCCTTAAATCATGACCTCTCGTATTTGTACCCAGTCTAGGGAGCAGTCTCTCACTATTGACTCTGTCTATTCCCTTCAGTATCTTATATACCTCTATCATGTCCCCCCTCAATCTCCGTCTTTCCAAGGAGAAAAGTCCCAGTTTCTCCAACCTTTCCTCGTAACCCAGCCCCTCCATGCCAGGCAACATCCTGGTAAACCTCCTCTGAACCCTCTCCAGAGACTCCACGTCCTTCCGGTAGTAAGGTGACCAGAACTGGACGTAGTACTCCAAATGCGGTCTAACCAACGTTCTATACAACTGAAGCATTAGACGGCAGCTTTTAAACTCTATACCCCTTCCTATAAAGGCTAACATTCCATAAGCCTTCCTAACAACCTTCTCCACTTGTGTCGCAACCTTCATGGATTTGTGAACCTGCACTCCCAGGTCCCTCTGTATGTCTATACTCCTAATCGGCCTACCTTTTATCACATAGCTCCTCTCTGCATTATTCCTTCCAAAATGCATCACCTCGCATTTGTCAGGATTAAATTCCATCTGCCACCTATCTGCCCACTGCACCAACCTATCTATATCCTGTTGTATCACCTGACAATCCAGTTCAGTACCCGCCAACCCTGCCATCTTGGTGTCATCTGCAAACTTGCTGATCACACCACCTACGCTCTCTTCCAAGTCATTTATGTAGACTACAAAGAGGAGAGGTCCCAGTACTGAGCCCTGCGGCACACCACTGGTCACTGGCCTCCAGCCCAACAAAGTCCCCTCCACAACTACCCTCTGTCTCCTATTTCCCAGCCAGTTCTCAATCCACCTAGCTACCTGACCTCGTATCCCATGCGCCTTAACCTTTTCTACCAGCCTACCATGAGGGACTTTGTCAAACGCCTTACTGAAATCCATATAGATGACATCAACGGCTCTCCCATCGTCAACCGTTTTTGTCACCTCCTCAAAGAATTCCACCAGATTCGTAAGGCAAGACCTCCCTCTAACAAAGCCATGTTGCGTATCCCTAATCAGATCGCAACGTTCCAAATGCTCATACATCCTACATAAGAACATAAGAACATAAGAAATAGGAGCAGGAGTAGGCCATCTAGCCCTTTGAGCCTGCCCCGCCATTCAATAAGATCATGGCTGATCTGTCGCTGCTCAGTTCCACATTCCTGCCCTCTCCCCATAACCCTTAATCCCCTCTCTTATCAAAAACCCATCAACCCGCGTCTTAAAAATATTTAGCGAGGCAGCCTCCACCACTTCAACGGGCAGAGAATTCCAGAGATTCACCACCCTTTGAGTGAAGAAGTTCCTCCTCAACTCCGTTCTAAACCGCCCCCCCTTTATCTTGAGGCTGTGCCCCCTAGTCCTACTATCCTTTCTGAGCGGGAAGAGTCTCTCCACCTCTATCCTATCCATCCCATTCATCATCTTATACGTCTCAATGAGATCTCCCCTCATTCTTCTAAACTCTAACGAGTACAAGCCTAGTTTATTCAGCCTCTCCTCATAGCTCAACCCCCTCAACTCTGGTATCAGCCTAGTAAACCTCCTCTGCACTCCCTCCAAGGCCAAAATATCCTTGCGTAAGTACGGCGCCCAAAACTGCACACAGTACTCCAGCTGCGGCCTCACCAATGCCCTATACAGCCACAGCAAGACCTCCCTACTTTTATATTCAATCCCCCTCGCTATGAAGGCCAGCATCCCATTCACCTTCCTGACCACCTGCTGCACCTGCAAGCTGGGTTTTTGCGACTCATGCACAAGGACCCCGAGGTCCCTCTGCATCGTCGCCTGCTGCAGTTTTTCTCCACGTAAGTAATAATCCTTCCTACCATTATTCCTACCAAAGTGGACCACCTCGCACTTGCCAACATTAAATTCCATTTGCCATTTCCTGGCCCATTCGCCCAGCCTATCTAGATCCTTCTGTAGACTCTCACCACCCTCCGCACAATTTGCCGTTCCACCAATCTTGGTGTCATCAGCAAATTTCGACACCATACACTCGGTTCCCTCCTCCAGATCATCTATATAAATGGTAAAAAGCTGAGGCCCCAGCACCGACCCCTGGGGCACTCCACTAGTCACCATCCGCCAATCCGAATAGCACCCATTGACCCCCACTCTCTGCCTCCTATTTGACAGCCAATCCTCTATCCACGCTAACACCCTACCCCCAACTCCATGTCCCTCGACCTTCTGCAATAACCTCTTGTGAGGTACCTTGTCAAACGCCTTCTGAAAATCAAGAAAGACCACATCCACCGGCTCTCCTCTATCCACCGCCCTAGACACATCCTCATAGAACTCCAGTAAATTTGTCAGACACGACTTCCCTTTAATGAAACCGTGCTGCGTCTGCTCTATCAAGCAATTCCTCTCAAGATGCCTCGCTATTTCCTCCTTGATGACGGATTCTAACATTTTACCTACAACAGACATTAAACTATCTGGCCTATAATTCCCTGCCTTTTGCCTGCCACCCTTCTTAAACAACGGCGTAACATTAGCCGCTTTCCAATCTTCCGGCACTTCCCCGGATTCCAGCGACGTCTGGAAAATAACCACCAAGGCATCCACTATCACCTCCGCCATTTCTTTCAGAACCCTCGGATGCATTCCATCCGGTCCTGGGGACTTGTCCACAATCAGTCCCTCCAGTCTGTCGAGCACCGCCTCTCTAGTAACAGTAATGTCATTAAGACCCTCCAGTCCTACCCCTAAGTATTTTTTCCATTAATTTCCCTACCACCGATGTCAAACTCACCGGTCTATAATTTCCAGGGTTATCCCTACTACCTTTTTTAAACAGCGGTACCACATTTGCTACCCTCCAGTCTTTTGGGACCTCACCTGTGTCCAAAGAAGAGACAAAGATTTGCGCCAGAGGCCCAGCAATTTCATCTTTCGCCTCCCTAAGCAGCCTGGGATAAATACCATCAGGCCCCGGAGCTTTATCCGTCCTTACGCTACCTAAAAGCCCTAGCACTTCCTCCCTCGTAATAGATATTTCCTGCAACTGATCCTCCGCTCCCTCCGAGAGACCGCACGATTCTGAACCCCTGTCCTTCGTGAATACCGACGCAAAGTATTCATTCAGGAGCTCCCCCATTCCCTCCGACTCAATACATAACTCTCCACTTTTGTCCCTAAGAGGATCCATTTTCCCTCTAACTACTCTCTTGCTCCTAATATAGGAATAAAATGCCTTTGGATTTTCCTTAATCCTACCAGCCAAAGCCATTTCATGCCCTCTCTTTGCCCTTCTAATTCCCCTTTTTAGCTCCCTCCTACTCTCTCTATATTCCTCCAGCGCACTCTCCATACCCAGTCGTTTCGACCTAACATACGCCTCCCTCTTCTTCCTGACCAAGTCTTCAATACCCCCTGTAATCCACGGCTCTCTAATCCTACCTTTCCCATCCTTCCGCTTAACTGGAACATACCTCCCCTGCAACCATTTCATTTTGCCCTTAAAAGCCTCCCACTTGCCAACCGTGGACTTTCCAGCTAACAGTCCCTCCCAATCAGTGTCCTGCAGCTCCCTCCTAATCCTGCTATAGCTCGCCTTTCCCCAGTTCAGCACACTCCCGTTCGGCCGGCACTCGTCCCTTTCCATTTTTATCCTAAAGTAGACGGACTTGTGGTCACTGTTAGCCACATGTTCGCCTACCTCAACCTCAACCACCTGCCCCGGCTCATTACCCAACACTAAATCCAGTATAGCCCCTCCCCTAGTCGGACTAGTTACATACTGCTCTAGAGACCCTTCCAAAACACATTTCACAAACTCCTCTCCCTCCGTACCCCCAGCTCTAGGCCCCCTCCAATTCACTCCAGGTAGATTAAAGTCACCCACTACAACCACCCTATTCTTCCTGCACCTATCCAAAATGCCCCTGCAAATGCCTTCCTCCACTGACCTCGGGCTGTTGGGTGGCCTATAGTACACCCCTAGCATCGTAATCTCTCCCTTTTTATTTCTCAACTCCACCCACAGTGACTCAATCCCTGTCTCTTCCATATTGCCCTCCCTCTGCACTACTGTGATGTTTTCCTTTACTAACAGTGCCACCCCTCCACCTCTCTTCAACCCTCCTCTGTCACTCCTAAAACACTTGTACCCAGGAACATTCAGCTGCCAGTCCTGCCCTTCCCGTAACCACGTCTCCGTTACAGCCACCACATCCAACTGCCTCACAAACATCAAGGCCCTAAGCTCATCCGTTTTCCCTGTCACACTCCTAGCATTGAAACAGACACAGTTCAACCCACGAGTGTCCCTCGGAACCTCCTTCTCCCTGATAATTTTCCTTTCACCCGACTCTCTCCCACACCCATCCCCCCCCCCCCCCCATTAGTTTAAACCATTCCTAAACACCCCAGCTAACCTCCCCGCTAAGACACTAGTTCCCCTCCCGTTCAAATTCTCCCCATCCCTCCTGTACAGTTGCCCTTCTCTCCTAAACACCTCCCAGTGATCCACAAAAGTAAAGCCCTCTACCCTACACCAATCCCTCAACCATGCATTCAGCTGCATGATCTCGTCGTTCTTTGCCCTGTTGGTACTGGGCAGCAACCCAGAGAGTGCCACCCTGGAGGTCCTGCTCTTTAGTTTGGACCCCAACTCCCTAAATTGAACATAAGAACATAAGAAATAGGAGCAGGAGTAGGCCATCTGGCCCTTCGAGCCTGCCCCGCCATTCAATAAGATCATGGCTGATCTGTCGTGGCTCAGTTCCACTTTCCCGCCCTCTCCCCATAACCCTTAATCCCCTCTCTTATCAAAAACCCATCAACCCGCGTCTTAAAAATATTTAGCGAGGCAGCCTCCACCACTTCAACGGGCAGAGAATTCCAGAGATTCACCACCCTTTGAGTGAAGAAGTTCCTCCTCAACTCCGTTCTAAACCTTTATCTTGAGGCTGTGCCCCCTCGTCCTACTGTCCTTTCTGAGCGGGAAGAGTCTCTCCACCTCTATCCTATCCATCCCATTCATCATCTTATACGTCTCAATGAGATCTCCCCTCATTCTTCTAAACTCTAACGAGTACAAGCCTAGTTTATTCAGCCTCTCCTCATACTCAACCCCCTCAACTCCGGCATCAGCCTAGTAAACCTCCTCTGCACTCCCTCCAAGGCCAAAATATCCTTGCGTAAGTACGGCGCCCAAAATTGCACACAGTACTCCAGCTGCGGCCTCACCAATGCCCTATACAGCCGCAGCAAGACCTCCCTACTTTTATATTCAATCCCCCTCGCTATGAAGGCCAGCATCCCATTCGCCTTCCTGACCACCTGCTGCACCTGCAAGCTGGGTTTTTGCGACTCATGCACAAGGACCCCCAGGTCCCTCTGCACCGTCGCCTGCTGCAGTTTTTCGCCCCGTAAGTAATAATCCTTCCTACCATTATTCCTACCAAAGTGGACCACCTCACACTTGCCAACATTAAATTCCATTTGCCAGTTCCTAGCCCATTTGCCCAGCCTATCTGGATCCTTCTGCAGACTCTCCACACCCTCCGCACAATTTGCCTTACGTACCTCTACCCTACTCCTCCTTCCTATGTCCCCCTCCCCTACGTGTACTATGACCTCAGCCTGTGCCCCCTCCCCTTTCAAAATTCCCTCTACCCTTTCTGTTACATCCTTTACCCCTGCTCCAGGGATGCAGACCACCATCCTGGAGTCACGCCTCTGTCCACAGAACCTCCTATCAATACCTCGGACCCTCCCATCCCCTACCACTATTACCTTGCCAGCCCCCTTCTGTCCCTCTAAGTCAGTCTCCCCCTCCTGCCTATCTTTCTGTGCCCCTGTCGATGAACATTGGGGGGCCTCTGGGGAGGCTGGGCGTCCCTGACTACTCTTCTTCTTCCTCTTTCTCCTCCTAACAGTTGTCCACCTTCCTGCTCTTCAGCCCTCGGGACCTCTTCCTGCTCATGGTTCCCAGCCATTAACTCCTCGTTTTCCCTGACTAGAAACGCATCCTCCAGATGCCCCTCGAGTTGCCTGACCCGGGCCCTCAAGCGCTGCAGTTCTAAACATTTACTGCAGATGTGGACCTTGGGGACACGTGACGCCACCAAGAACTCCCACATGTGGCACCTGACACAGCTTATATTCCTCCCGATATTCCCTGCCATGTCCCAACCTCCTGTAAGCGCCTGAGGAGATGTCAGGGGTAAGTTTTTCACTCAGAGGGTGGTGAGTGCATGGAATCGGCTGCCAGCGGTGGTGGTGGAGGTGGATTTGATAGGGTCTTTTTAGAGACTTTTGGATAAGTACATGGGACTTAGTAAGATAGAGGGTTATAGATAAGCCTAGTAGGTAGGGATAGGTTCAGTGCAACTTGTGGGCTGCAGGGCCTGTTTGTGCTGTAGTTTTTCTATGTTCTGTGTTGGGGTTGATAGAGAAATGGGGTAGGAGGTCATGGAGAGAATGGTCCCTTCGTAATGCTTACCCTGTCAGTCTGCGTCTTGTTTTCATGTTTTTGCTTTAAAACCCCAGAACCCTAAAGCAGTAGAGGAATTAAAGTGAGCGGGTGGGTAAGTGGAGCTGAATCAATGAAAAGATCAGCCATGATTTTATTGAATGGTGGAGCAGGCTCGAGGGGCCAGATGGCCTACTCCTTGTTCTTACGTTTTTAGAAGGAGGCCATTCGGCCCATCGAGCCTACACTGACCACAATTCCACCCAGGCCCTATCTCTACAACCCCATGTATTTACCCTGCTAATCCCATTGACACTAAGGGACAATTTAGCATGGCCAATCAGCCTAACCTGCACATCTTTGGAATGTGGCAGGAAACCGGAGCACAGGGAGGAAACCCATGCAGACATGGGGAGAATGTGCAGACTCCATGCAGATAGTGAACCAAGCCAGGAATCGAACCTGAGTCCCTGGTGTGAGTCAGAAATGCTAACCACTGAAACACTGAGTTACCCTATTCTGCTATTCACACATTCTGTACTTAATCCTATGGGCAGAATTTTCCCATAGTGTCAGATTCTGACTGATAACTGGTGACTACCTCTCCAGATTCACCACTAAGTTTTCAGACCAGATTTTCTGGCACTTTGCCACAAAAGCCCCGGGGGCTGGGGAGGGGCCGGTTTACAATGGAGTGGGACCTTACAGAGCCGGTAATGTCTGGGCATCCACTTTCAAGGACATCCTCATCAGCCGGGAGTTGAAACTTACCCCAGCTGCCCCCCACCCCAATCACGATGGTGTCAGGCGCACTCCCACCACAACAGCATGGTAAGCGGGGGCTCTCACCCTCACTCCATGCCACAGTCACCAGGGGCACTCCCTGCCTCCCCCTCCCGCCCCACCACTTCCAAGGATAACAGCCAATGTGGCAGTATCACTGATGCTCCTCCTGTAACGGTAGATCCAATATGTACCCAATAGGGGGAAATGTAGGAGCAATCAGTTCAGGGAACCCTGGATGTCGAGGACAATTCAGGACTGGATAAGGAAGAAGAGAAAGACGTTTAGCAAATCCAAAGGGAGCAATTCTGCTGTGGCCCTAGAAAAATATAGGAAGTGCAAGAGAGAATTTAAAGCTATTAGAAGAGCAAAAAGGGGGTGTGAAAAAGGACTTACAAACAAAACTAGAGAGAATCCTAAAATATTCCAGAAATACATTAAGGGATGAGGTGAACCAGGGAAAGAGTACGGCCCATTAGAGACCAAGGGGTGATGCTGCAGAGCATTGGAAGGGTGTTCAATGGATACTTCTCATTGGCCTTCACTCAGGAAAAGGGAAACATAGGTATGGAATTCAAGAAAAGAAACTGTGAAGAACTTGCACAGTTTTACACAGGAAATGAGGAGGTGTTGGAAACTCTGACGGGCTTACAAATGGACAGATCCCCAGGCCCAGATGAATTGTGCCCTCGGCTGCTGTGGGAGGAAAGGAAGGAGATTGCAGGGGCTCTGACCCAAATTTTCAATTCCTGTCTGGCCACGGGAGAGGTGTCAGATTTCTGGAGAACAGCTAATGTGGTTCCACTATTTAAGAAAAGCTGTTGAGATAAGTCAGGTAAGTACAGACCAGTGAATCTCATGCCAGTTGTAGTGAAATCACTGGGGAAAATTCTGCAATTCTAAGAATTAATCTCCAATTGGAAAGACATGTGTTGCTCAGGGATAGTCAGCATAGCTTTGTCAGAGGGAGGTCACATCTAACAAATTTGATTGAATTTTTCAAAAATGTGATTGAGTGTGTAGATAAGGGCAGTGCAGTCGATATCGTTCATTTGGATTTTAGCAAGTCCTTTGACAAAGTCCCACATGGCAGATTGATTGAGACAATTAAACCACATGGAATTGGAAACTTGGCAAAATAGAACAGGAACTGGCTCAGTAATAGGACACAAAGGGTTGTGGTAGAAGGCTGTTTGGGTGACTGGACGCTGGTATCCAGTGGCATGGTTCAATGCTGGGTCTTTTATCTATATTATTTGTGTAACAATGTGCAGGAAATGATAAGTAAGTTTGCAAATGGTACCAAGATTGGTGTTTGGTTAATAGTGAAGAAGAATGTCCTAGGCTGCAGGAAGGTATAAATGGGTTGATCAGATGGGCAGAGCAATGGCAGATGGTATTTAACCCTGAAAAATGTGAGGTGATGCACTTTGGAAAAAGAAACAAGATGAAGGAGTATTTAATGAATGGCAGGACACTGGGAAGCTCAGAGGAACAGATGGATTTTGGTGTAATTATTCACAGATCCCTGAAGGTGAATAGGGTAGTTAAGCAGACATATGGGACATTAGTTATTATCAGTCGTGGCATAGAGTATAAGCACAAGGAGGTCATGTTGGAATTGTATAGAGTGCTGGTTAGGCCACAGCTGGAGCACTATGTGCAGTTCTGGCAGCAGGCAGTGCCAAGGAGATGGGGCCAACTCAGAGGGCAGGAGGACGCTGTGCACTCTGCAGCCAAGAT
This sequence comes from Carcharhinus amblyrhynchos, assembly GCF_965287045.1. Lineage (NCBI taxonomy): Eukaryota > Metazoa > Chordata > Chondrichthyes > Carcharhiniformes > Carcharhinidae > Carcharhinus > Carcharhinus amblyrhynchos. The sequence goes on from NC_137326.1 coordinate 140,925,389, forward strand.
CGGTCAGTCTGTGCGGAGGTGGGAGGATGGGGGGGTGGATTGGGCAATAGGTCCGTGCAAGGCAGACTGGATGGGCAATTGAACAGTCCATGTGGCAGGGGGTGGGGACGGGGAATCGGCCAAGGAGGGCAGCTATCGCCAGGGGGAAGGTGCCTGACAGATCTCTGCTATTGAGAGATGTGTGTGCGCAATGGCACCCTCTGCTGCCATCTTTCAGCAATCCCAGGCCCCACTCCCTCCCCCTGCTGGCAGGAAACAGATTCTGCTTCATTTTTTCTTCAAGTGAAGGAAGATTTGATTTTAACTCGTCCAAACTCTGCCGTTTTCATGCTTATTTGGCACTTGGAATATTTTTGGCAAGATTTTGGTAAGTGTTTATCTTGCATATCTTATTGTAGAATCCTGTCTGATCTTCTAAAATGGGAAGGGGCTGGATTCTCCAACCTTGCCATTGCTGGAATTCTCCTGGTGCGGGGAGTGCTAAATTCTCTGCAGGCAACAAATGGCTGGAGGATTCCGGTTCAGGTAATGTGTGAGGCTCAGATAATTGCACAATTACACTGCGTGTCCAAGACATGAAGAGACCGATCAGTTTGTGTCAAACGGTTTGGGCAGAACCCAGAATTTCATAATGCGGAGATGCCGGAGGGTCACATGATTAAGAGGCAGCATTCTGAAAGCTCATGATTCCAAATAAACCTATTGGACTTTAACCTGGTGTTGTCAGAATTTCATATCCTTTAATGAGTAATAATTAATTTGATTACATCAATTTTAAAGGAGCACAGCAATTTAGAAATACTTTATTTGGGAGCAACAGCTGAACAGAAATTCTGTAGGTTCTTGGCCTTTAATTCGGCTCATTTAATATTTCAGGATTTTGCAAATCTATTAAAGACTGGACGTTTAAAAGAGAAGAGAACAGACATCAGCCCGTACTGGATTGATGGGCGGGTTTATCTGGCTGAACTTGCTCACGGACTGCAGATGAATTATTATTTGGCTCCCACGTATGGTGAGAGGGATGCTGCAGCTTTAAATGCCAACACTCACCTGCTGAAAGAGCCCCAAACATCCATAAGCCAGATTGATATAGAAGAATCGATAGATACTTCCAGCACTGAAGAAGGAATTTAACAGTTATCCAGACAATTCCATTCTATAATTCCCTTTGAAAATTATTACCGAACCAACTAGCACTGCTCTTTCAGACAGCGCATTCCCAATCGTGACCACTGACTGAGTCAAAGATGTTCTCATCTCCCATCTGATTCTTTTGCCATTTACCTTAAATTCACACCTTTTATTATTGGCCCCTCAACCAGTTATTTCCTTATTTACTCCATCAAAACCCTTCAAAATGTTTAACACTTCTATCAAAGCTCATCATCTTTGTTTAGTGGAGAGCAATCCTAACTTTTCCAATCTTGCCAAATAACAGAAATCCCAAACCCCTAAAAACATTCTCGTCAATCCCATTCCTAAAATGTGATGCTTGGAATTGAACACTATACTGCAGCTTGAACCACTATTTGCAATAATGTCCTTGGTTTGTATTCTGTGCTTTGATTTAAATATGCCATAATCTTTTTAATCTTGAAGAATTGGTGTTTGTGAATCTCCAGGTCGCTGTTTATATATCCACTGTTAAATTTAACCGTTTAAACATACAAAATCTCAGATTGTTTGAAGAAAATAGTTGTGTCAAATAAATATTTAACCTAATTATCAATTGTATCAATGTAATATTTCTGTCCCTGCTAATTGTCATGGTTAGTTTTGCTGTGACTCTCACTCAACGAAGATCTGAATGTCCTGTATTCAATGTTCTAACCAATGAAACCAAGCATGCCAAATGCCTTCTTCTCCACCCTGTCCACCTGTGACTCCACTTTCAAGGAGCTGTGAACCAGTACCCCTAGATCTCTTTGTTCTAAACTCTCCCTGAGGCCCTACAATTAACTGAGTATTGACACTGAGGGCAGCATAATGGGACAGCGGTTAGCACTACTGCCTCACAACTCCAGGAACCTGGGTTTGATTCTCGTTTTGGGTCTGTGTGGAGTTTGCACATTCTCCCCGTGTCTGTGTGGGTTTCCTCCGGGTGCTCCAATTTCCTCCCACAGTCCAAAGATGTGTAGATTAGATGAATTGGCCATGGTGAATGTGTGGGTTATGGGGCTAGGTCCTGGGTAAGATACTGTCAGAGTTAGTGTAGACTCGATGGCTGAACTGCACTGTAGGAATTCTATGCCTGCCTTGAAAGAAAACCATTGCTGTCAGCCACAGATCAGTCAACAGTGAGAACCACTAGCTCCCCAAAGGAGAACAGTCCTGGCCGTCTGGAACAATAGAGTGGGACACACTTTCCTTTCTGCTCCCTCTCTCCGATGTGGCAATGCCAGTCTGTGTGTGCGTGCGTGGTCACCCCAGTGAGGGGCACAGGTCAGGCTAAAGGTCAGACAGAAGAGGGTGTGAGGGACCACTGTGACCCATTGCCCCACCACAGCAACAAGAGCAGCTTCTGACCCCAAACTGCAAGAACATATTTCAGATCAGACTGAGAATGGAGACTGAGAGTGAGCTGGGAGTGTCTGGACTGTCAGACTGGGACAGAGCTGGGGGTGTCTGGGCTGTCAGACTGGGACAGAGCTGGGGGTGTCTGGGCTGTCAGACTGGGACAGAGCTGGGAGTGTCTCGACTGTCAGACTGGGACAGAGCTGGGAGTGTCTCGACTGTCAGACTGGGACAGAGCTGGGAGTGTCTGGACTGTCAGACTGGGACAGAGCTGGGAGTGTCTGGACTGTCAGACTGGGACAGAGCTGGGAGTGTCTGGACTGTCAGACTGGGACAGAGCTGGGAGTGTCTGGACTGTCAGACTGGGACAGAGCTGGGAGTGTCTGGGCTGTCAGACTGGGACAGAGCTGGGGGTGTCTGGGCTGTCAGACTGGGACAGAGCTGGGGGTGTCTGGGCTGTCAGACTGGGACAGAGCTGGGAGTGTCTGGACTGTCAGACTGGGACAGAGCTGGGGGTGTCTGGGCTGTCAGACTGGGACAGAGCTGGGAGTGTCTCGACTGTCAGACTGGGACAGAGCTGGGAGTGTCTCGACTGTCAGACTGGGACAGAGCTGGGAGTGTCTGGACTGTCAGACTGGGACAGAGCTGGGAGTGTCTGGACTGTCAGACTGGGACAGAGCTGGGAGTGTCTGGACTGTCAGACTGGGACAGAGCTGGGAGTGTCTGGACTGTCAGACTGGGACAGAGCTGGGAGTGTCTGGGCTGTCAGACTGGGACAGAGCTGGGGGTGTCTGGGCTGTCAGACTGGGACAGAGCTGGGGGTGTCTGGGCTGTCAGACTGGGACAGAGCTGGGAGTGTCTGGACTGTCAGACTGGGACAGAGCTGGGAGTGTCTGGACTGTCAGACTGGGACAGAGCTGGGAGTGTCTGGACTGTCAGACTGGGACAGAGCTGGGAGTGTCTGGGCTGTCAGACTGGGACAGAGCTGGGGGTGTCTGGGCTGTCAGACTGGGACAGAGCTGGGGGTGTCTGGGCTGTCAGACTGGGACAGAGCTGGGAGTGTCTGGACTGTCAGACTGGGACAGAGCTGGGGGTGTCTGGGCTGTCAGACTGGGACAGAGCTGGGAGTGTCTCGACTGTCAGACTGGGACAGAGCTGGGAGTGTCTCGACTGTCAGACTGGGACAGAGCTGGGAGTGTCTGGACTGTCAGACTGGGACAGAGCTGGGGGTGTCTGGACTGTCAGACTGGGACAGAGCTGGGAGTGTCTGGACTGTCAGACTGGGACAGAGCTGGGGGTGTCTGGGCTGTCAGACTGGGACAGAGCTGGGAGTGTCTGGGCTGTCAGACTGGGACAGAGCTGGGAGTGTCTGGGCTGTCAGACTGGGACAGAGCTGGGAGTGTCTGGGCTGTCAGACTGGGACAGAGCTGGGAGTGTCTGGGCTGTCAGACTGGGACAGAGCTGGGGGTGTCTGGGCTGTCAGACTGGGACAGAGCTGGGAGTGTCTGAACTGTCAGACTGGGACAGAGCTGGGGGTGTCTGGGCTGTCAGACTGGGACAGAGCTGGGAGTGTCTGGGCTGTCAGACTGGGACAGAGCTGGGAGTGTCTGAACTGTCAGACTGGGACAGAGCTGGGGGTGTCTGGGCTGTCAGACTGGGACAGAGCTGGGAGTGTCTGGGCTGTCAGACTGGGACAGAGCTGGGAGTGTCTGAGCTGTCAGACTGGGCCAGAGCTGGGGGTGTCTGGGCTGTCAGACTGGGACAGAGCTGGGGGTGTCTGGACTGTCAGACTGGGACAGAGCTGGGGGTGTCTGGACTGTCAGACTGGGACAGAGCTGGGAGTGTCTGAGCTGTCAGACTGGGACAGAGCTGGGGGTGTCTGGGCTGTCAGACTGGGACAGAGCTGGGGGTGTCTGGACTGTCAGACTGGGTAAAAAGTCTGTCAACACCAGGTTTTAGTCCAACCGAATTATTTGATCAAATAAATCGGTTGGACTCTAACCTGGTGTCAGACTTTTTACTGTGTTTACCCCAGTCCAACACCGGCATCTCCACATCCTGTCAGACTGGGACAGAGACAGGGGGTGTCTGGGCCGTCAGTCTGGGACAGAGACAGGGGGTGTCTGGGCCGTCAGTCTGGGACAGAGACAGGGGGTGTCTGGGCCGTCAGTCTGGGACAGAGACAGGGGGTGTCTGGGCCGTCAGTCTGGGACAGAGACAGGGGGTGTCTGGGCCGTCAGTCTGGGACAGAGCTGGGAGTGTCTGGACTGTCAGACTGGGACAGAGACAGGGGGTGTCTGGGCCGTCAGACTGGGACAGAGAGTGTCTGGGCCGTCAGACTGGGACAGAGACAGGGGGTGTCTGGGCCGTCAGTCTGGGACAGAGACAGGGGGTGTCTGGGTTGTTGGGTGGGGTTTTATTGATTGTTCCGGGGGGGGAGGCGGGATTTTCCTCTCTCTCCGGAGCGGGATTTCCGCTGCTCACTCATTCCGGAAACTTCCAGCAGCGAGTCCGAGAATCCGGCCCCGGAACCCGGAACCCAGTCTCCCCGTCCCGGGACTCCGGCCCCTCTCCCCGGGACTCCGGCCCCTCTCCCTGTCCCGGGACTCCGGCCCCTCTCCCTGTCCCGGGACTCCGGCCTCTCCCCCCGGGACTCCGGCCCCTCTCCCCGTCCCGGGACTCCGGCCCCTCTCCCCGTCCCCCCGGGACTCCGGCCCCTCTCCCCGTCCCCCCGGAACTCCGGCCCCTCTCCCCGTCCCGGGACTCCGGCCCCTCTCCCCGTCCCCCCGGGACTCCGGCCCCTCTCCCCGTCCCCCCGGGACTCCGGCCCCTCTCCCCGTCCCGGGACTCCGGCCCCTCTCCCCGTCCCCCCGGGACTCCGGCCCCTCTCCCTGTCCCGGGACTCCGGCCCCTCCCCCTCTCCCTGTCCCGGGACTCCGGCCCCTCTCCCTGTCCCGGGACTCCGGCCCCTCTCCCTGTCCCGGGACTCCGGCCCCTCTCCCTGTCCCGGGACTCCGGCCCCTCTCCCTCTCCCCCCGGGACTCCGGCCCCTCTCCCCGGGACTCCGGCCCCTCTCCCTCTCCCTGTCCCGGGACTCCGGCCTCTCCGCCCGGCTCCGGTTCCGGCTCCTCTCCGGGAAGGTCAGTAACTCCGAGTTTTTCTCTAAATTCTCTGCTTTTCTCCTGAAGTTTTCTCCAATCCCGGGAAACCACAGCAAAGTTTTAGTGAGAAATTTAAACCGGAATTTTTGGGATTTGTTCATTTTTAAAATGATTAATTTTTATTAAAGTTACAAAAGGAAAATCTTTATCCAGTTCCTTGCTTCAAAACCCAAATTCCATTGAATCCAATTCTCCAGTCCCATAAGAACATAAGAAATAGGAGCAGGAGTAGGCCATCTGGCCCTTCGAGCCTGCCCCGCCATTCAATAAGATCATGGCTGATCTGAAGTGGATCAGTTCCACTTTCCCGCTTTCTCCCCATAACCCTTAATTCCCCTGTCTATCAGAAACCTATCTACCCGTGACTTAAAAATATTTAGCGAGGCAGCCTCCACCACTTCAACGGGCAGAGAATTCCAGAGATTCACCACCCTTTGAGTGAAGAAGTTCCTCCTCAACTCTGTTCTAAACTGCCCCCCCCCCCCCTTTGAGGCTGTGCCCTCTAGTCCTGCTATCCTTTCTGAGCGGGAAGAATATCTCTACCTCTACCCTATCCATCTCTTTCATTATCTTACACGTCTCTATAAGATCCCCCCTCATCCTTCTAAACTCCAACGAGTACAAACCCAGTCTATTTAGTCTCTCTTCATAGTCCAACCCCCTCATCTCCAGTAGCAGCCTAGTGAACCTCCTCTGCACTCCCTCCAAGGCCAAAATATCCTTCCGCAAGTGCGGCGACCAAAACTGCACACAGTACTCCAGCTGTGGCCTCACCAGTGCCCTGTACAGTTGCAGCAAGACCTCCCTGCTTTTATATTCTATCCCCCTCGCTATAAAGGCCAGCATCCCATTCACCTTCTTGATCACCTGCTGCACCTGCAGACTGGGTTTTTGCGATTCGTGCACAAGGACCCCCAGATCCCTCTGCACCGTAGCATGCTGCAGCTTTTTGCCTTTTAAATAATAATCCCTCCTACTATTATTTCTGCCAAAGTGGATAACCAAGCTGCTGGGTTTGCTATTTCCAGTCCCTCCACATCCTCAGCTCCTTCTAGACCTGCTGGGATTTTCCAGTCTTTCCTCTTTGGGTTTCAGGTTTCAGCATTCCAGAAATTTGCTTTCCCCTCACCACTCTGACTGGAAAATATATCCCATTGGATGGGACAATGATTAGCGCTGCTGTCTCACAGGGACCTGTGTTCGATTCCCGGCTCGAGTCACTGTCTGTGCGGAGTCTGCACGTTCTCCCCGTGTCTGCATGGGTTTCCTCCCACAATCCAAAGATGTGCTGGTTACTAAATTTTCCCTTAGTGTCAGAGGAATTAGTAGGGTAAATATGTGCGGTTAAGGGAACAGTACCTGGGTGGGATTGTTGTCAATGTACATTTGATGGGCTGAATGGCCTCCATGATTCCTGCACTGTGGCTGAGTCAAAATCTGAATAAGTGAATAACAGTTTGATTTTTGGTGAAATGCCGCCATTTACCTTGTTACTGAGGATGAAATTAAATTGAGACAATTCTGTGCCTGTTTCGAGGAACTGGAAGATTCCACTTTTGATTTGCTGACAATGTTGGACCTTGAGTATCATCTGAATAATTTGGGCCAGAATTTACATTTACACCTGCCCTGGGGTAAATTAAATTAAATTTCTGTATTTTTATACTGGGAGAAGGAATGTAGGAGAAGGGATAACCAGCCGTGGTTAACAAAGGGAATAAAGGAGAGTATTAAATTGAAAGCTGATGCGTTCAGAGTGGCTAAAAATAGTGGGCGATTAGAAGATTGGGGAAGATTTAAAAATCAATAAAGAATGACTAAGAAGGTGATAAAGAAAGGAAAGATAGACTATGAAGCTAAACTAGCACTAAATATAAAAAATGACAGTAAAAGTTTTTATAAATATATAAAGAAGAGGAGACTGGCTAGAGTAAATGTTGGACCCTTGGAGGATGTGGTGGGAGATGAAGAAATGGCTGAGGCTTTAAATAAGTTTTTTGCCTCGGTCTTCATGGAGGAGGACACAAATAGTTTGTTGGGTATTAAAGATAGAAGGATGGTAGGAGTTAAGGGCCTGAATGCGATTACTGTCATGAGCGAGGTAGTGCTTGATAGACTAATGGGACTGAAGGTGGACAAGTCCCCGGGACCGGATGGAATGCATCCCAGGGTTCTGAAGGAAATGGCAGAGGTGATAGTGGATGCCTCAGTAATTATTTGTCAAAATTCGCTGGACTCCGGGAAAGTGCCGGAAGATTGGAAAACGGCTAATGTTACGCTGCTGTTTAAAAAAGGTAGCAGACAAAAGGCAGGGAATTATAGGCCGGTTAGTTTAACATCTGCATTTGGAAAAATGCTAGAATCCGTCATCAAAGAAGAAATAGCAAGACACCTAGAAAAGAATGGTTTGATCGAGCAGACGCAGCACGGATTCGTTAAGGGGAAGTCGTGTTTAACAAATTTGTTGGATTTCTATGAGGATGTGACTAGTGCGGTAGACAGAGGGGAACCGGTGGATGTGGTGTTTTTAGATTTCCAAAAGGCGTTTGATAAGGTGCCTCATAAAAGGTTGCTACAGAAGGTTAGGGGGCATGGAGTTGGGGGTAAGGTGTTAGCGTGGACAGAGGATTGGCTGTCTAATAGGAAGCAGAGAGTTGGTATCAATGGGTACTATTCTGGTTGGCAGTTGGTGACGAGTGGAGTGCCGCAGGGATCGGTGCTGGGGCCTCAGCTATTTACCATTTATATAGACGATCTGGAGGAGGGGGCTGAGTGTAAAGTAACAAAATTTGCTGATGACACAAAGATGAGTGGAAAAGCAAATTGTGCGGAGGGTGTGGAAAGTCTGCAGAGGGATCTGGATAGGCAAAGCAAGTGGGTGAGGACCTGGCAGATGGCATATAATGTTAACAAGTGTGAGGTTATCCACTTTGGCAGAAATAATAGTAGGAGGGATTATTATTTAAAAGGCAAAAAGCTGCAGCATGCTACGGTGCAGAGGGACCTGGGGGTCCTTCTGCATGAATCACAAAAACCCAGTCTGCAGGTGCAGCAGGTGATCAGGAAGGCGAATGGAATGTTGGCCTTTATAGCGAGGGGGATAGAATATAAAAGTGGGGAGGTCTTGCTGCAACTGTACAGGGCACTGGTGAGGCTGCAGCTGGAGTACTGTGTGCAGTTTTGGTCGCCGCACTTGCGGAAGGATATATTGGCCTTGGAGGGAGTGCAGAGGAGGTTCACTCGGCTGATACCGGAGATGAGGGGGTTGGACTATGAAGGGAGACTAAATAGACTGGGTCTGTACTCGTTGGAGTTTAGAAGGATAAGGCGGGATCTTATAGAAACGTATAAGATAATGAAGGGGATGGATAGGGTAGAGGTAGAGAGATTCTTTCCACTTAGAAAGGATAGCAGAACTAGAGGGCACAGCCTCAAGATAAGGCGGGGGACAGTTTAGATCGGAGTTGAGGAGGAACTTCTTCACTCAAAGGGTGGTGAATCTCTGGAATTCTCTGCCCGTTGAAGTGGTGGAGGCTGCCTCGCTAAATATATTTAAGTCACGGGTAGTTAGGTTTCTGATAGACAGGAGAATTAAGGGTTATGGGGAGAAAGCGGGAAAGTGGAACTGATCCACTTCAGATCAGCCATGATCTCATTGAATGGCGGGGCAGGCTCGAAGGGCTGGATGGCCTACTCCTGCTCCTATTTCTTATGTTCTTATGAGTTGCTGTGAATGTGTGTCAGTGTGTCCTCGACAAAAAATCTGTGACTATTTAAATGTTGCATTCTGAACTGGAAGAGTCTCAAATAGTGAATTTAATATAAACCAGCTGCAGAAAATGAAATACTGGGGCAAAGAAAGATTGGATTGTGAGAGGGGAAAACGGAGAGCAAGAAAAAAATAAAACAAGCTAGTAATCTTGTGTTTGCTCCCAGTGCCACGTGCCAGCGAAATCAGAATAGTAAAACAGATCAGATGAATGAAAATGCAGCAAGTTTTAATAAATTTAAATTGAAATTGATGGGATTTGGTCGTAAAGAGGAAGTATTTGTCTTAATGATTTCAGATTGATTAATAATTAATCCCATATTTAAAGTAATACATCCAAGTCTGCAGAGATGGTGTAGATGGGAGGGTTTGGATTCCTGAGACACTGGGTCTGATTCTGGGGCAAATGGGACCTGTACAAACTGGATAGGTTACACCCCAGCAGGACTGGAACTAGTATTCACACAGATGTATGCTACTGGGGAGGGTTTAAACTAGAGCGACAGGGAGATGAGAACCTGAACAGGCCCAATCTCTCTCCATATATCAGTGCTGCCATTCCAGAATCAGTCTGATGAACCTTCGCTGGAATCCCTTAATAGCAAGAATGTGCTTTCTCAGACAAGGAGAACAAAACTGCACACTGTACTCAAAGTGTGGCCTCACCAAGGCCCTGTGTAACTGCAGCAAGATATCCTTACTACTATTCTCAAATCCTTTTGCTGTGAAGGCCAGCATGCCATTAGCTTTCCTCACTGCCTGCAGTACCTGCATATCAACCTTCAGCAAATGTTCCACCATGACACCTGGATCACATTGCACTTCCCCTTTTCCTAAACAGCCACCATTCCGATAATCTTTCTTCCTGTTTTTGCCACCAAAGTGGGTAAACTCACTTTTATCCATATTATTTTGCATTTGCCAAGTATTTGCCCACTCTGCCAGCCTGTCCAAGTCACCCTGCAGCCTCCCCACAGCACACGTTGCCACCCAGCTTAGTGTCATCTGCAAACTTGGGGATATTGGATTCAATTCCTTCATCCAAATCATTAATGTATATTGTGAACAGCTGGGGTCCCAGCACTGAACCCTGTGGTAGCCCATTAGTCACTGTCTGCCATTCTGAAAAGGACCTGTTTATTCCCACTCTCTGCTTCCTATCTGCCAACCAGTTCTTTATCCACATCAATACATTACCCCCAATACCATGAGCTTTTATTTTGCTCACTAATTTTTTGTCTGAGGCCTTGTCAAAAGCCTTTTGAAAATCCAGATATACAACATCCACTGGTTCACCCTTGTCCACTCTAGTGGTCACAGAAATTCCATAACGTTTGTCAAGCGCAATTTCCCAAATGCGACAGTGCTTTAACGAGACGAATTGAAAGGCGCTGCCTAAATAAACAGAGAAGGTTAATGAATTAATGGGACAAATTGCTGTAAATGGGTACAGTGTGATTGTGATTTAAAGGAGAGAAGTGTTGTTGCAATTGTATAGAGTGTTGGTGAGATCACATCTGAAGTATTGTATCCAGTTTTGTCTCCTTATTTGAGGAAAGATGTGGTGGGATTGGAGGCAGTTCAGAGGAGGTTCACCAGATTGATTCTGGGGATGAAAGGGTTGATGTATGAGGAGCAATTAAACAGTCTGGACTTGTCCTCGCTGAAGGAAGGATGAGAGGGAATCTGATCGAGGGACATAAAATGATAAAAACTTTCCTCTTATGGGGCAATCTAGAATAAGAGGTCACAGGGTTAGGTTGAGAGGTGGAGGGTGGTGAATTTGTGGAGCTCGCTGCCCCATAGATTTGAGACAATGGAGAGATTTGCCACGATCTGATTGAAAAGTGGAACAGGCTCGTATATATGCCTCACCACCCTCTTCCATCTGGTCGTACCCCCTTGATGGTGCCAGAGTGCCCAGTGGGCACTAAAAGTGCCAAGTACCCCCCCCACCCCTACTTTGTCCCTGTTCTCCCCAGGGGACTTTGATGCCTTCTGGTTCTGCTGGTGAGGCCATCACGTCCCATTGCCAGGGACCCACTGTGATTCTCACTGAGTGAACCTTCCCAGATGATTCCGTCTCAGGGTCACTAATGACAAAATTGGTGATGGAATGTATTCCAGGGGACTAAAAGAGATGGCGGGGGAAATAGCAATTTACCAAAATTCGCTGGACTCTGGGGTGGTTCCCACAGATTGGAAAACAGCAAATGTGACGCCACTGTTTAAAAAAGGAGGTAGACAAAAGTCAGGTAACTACAGGCCGATTAGCTTAACTTCTGTAGTAGGGAAAATGTTTGAATCTATCATCAAGGAAGAAATAGCGAGACATCTGGATGTAAATTGTCCCATTGGTAAGATGCAGCATGGGTTCATGAAGGGCAGGTCATGTTTGAGTAATTTGGTGGAATTCTTTGAGAATGTTACATGTGCAGTGGACAAAGAACAACCCAGCACGGGAAACAGGCCCTTCGGCCCAACGAGCCCGCCCCGCCCCTTCGCCAAAGCATCTTCCTCCACCTACCCTGCCCTGTGTGTATGTGAATGGAACCCCTAATGTAGCCAGATTCAGGGGAGAATAGTGTCAATTTGTTACACCAATCAGCCTGAGAGCACATCTTTGGGGTGTGGGAGGAAACCGGAGCGCCCGGAGGAAACCCACGCAACCACAGGGAGAATGCACAAACTCCCACAGACACAGGCCCAAATCCATGTATCAGCACAGCTGGCAGTGCTAGTCACTGAGCTGTTGCGGCGCCCGTCTACCGGTCCAGGATTAAGCACACACACCGACACGAAGTACTAGGCCACTCCCGGAACCTCCAAGAGCAGCCCATGCACGACCCACCGTGTGCATGCCCCTCGTTTGACAACAAGGTGGACCAACACCTGTGGATTAAAAGAGACAAAACATTAACGTGTAAAACTACATTTCCGGTGTCGTCCCGAGGCTCTGACCCTTTTTAATACCGTCTACTATAACCCTCCATCCCTGTTTCGCTCATGTGTCTATCTAAGTAAACCTTAAACAAGTCCAGCGTGCCTGCCTCCACCACCTTACTTGGTAGCGCATTCCATACCCCCACGACCCTCTGTGTGAAAAACCTTCCTCTAGTATCCAAATTATACTTAGATCGTGACCCCTTGTAATTGTCCCCAATCTAGGGAAAAGCCTACCACTGTTGACTCTATCTATTTCCTTCATTATTTTATACACCTCTATCAGATCCTCCCTTAATCTCTGTCTTTCTACATAAGAACATAAGAAATAGGAGCAGGAGTAGGCCATCTAGCCCCTCGAGCCTGCCCCGCCATTCAATAAGATCATGGCTGATCTGTCGTGGCTCAGATCCACATTCCCGCTTTCTCCCCATAACCCTTAATCCCCTTGTCTATCAAAAACCTATCAACCCACGTCTTAAAAATATTAAGCGAGGCAGCCTCCACCACTTCAACGGGCAGAGAATTCCAGAGATTCGCCATGCTTTGAGTGAAGAAGTTCCTCCTCAACTCCGTTCTAAACCGCCCCCCCCCCCTTTATCCTGAGACTGTGCCCTCTAGTCCTACTGTCCTTTCTGAGCGGGAAGAGCCTCTCCACCTCTATCCTATCCATTGCATTCAACATCTTATATGTGTCAATGAGATCTCCCCTCATTCTTCTAAACTCTAACGAGTACAAGCCTTGTAATTGGCTTCTAAGAAGAAGAGCCCCAGTTTCTCCAACCTGTGGATGTGGGGTATCTGGATTTCCAGAAGGCATTTGATAAGGTGCCGCTCCAAAGACTGTTACATAAGAAAAATGTGCACAGTGTTATGGGTAATGTATTAGCATGGATTGAGGATTGGTTAACAGAAAGAACATAAGAACATAAGAAATAGGAGCAGGAGTAGGCCATCTAGCCCTTTGAGCCTGCCCCGCCATTCAACAAGATCATGGCTGATCTGTTGTGGCTCAGTTCCACTTTCCCGCCCTCTCCCCATAACCCTTAATCCCCTCTCTTATCAAAAACCCATCAACCCGCTTCTTAAAAATATTTAGCGAGGCAGCCTCCACCACTTCAACGGGCAGAGAATTCCAGAGATTCACCACCCTTTGAGTGAAGAAGTTCCTCCTCAACTCCGTTCTAAACCGCCTCCCCTTTATCTTGAGGCTGTGCCCCCTAGTCCTACTGTCTTTTTTGAGCGGGAAGAGTCTCTCCACCTCTATCCTATCCATCCCATTCATCATCTTATACGTCTCAATGAGATCTCCCCTCATTCTTCTAAACTCTAGCGAGTACAAGCCTAGTTTATTCAGCCTCTCCTCATAGCTCAACCCCCTCAACTCCGGTATCAGCCTAGTAAACCTCCTCTGCACTCCCTCCAGGGCCAAAATATCCTTGCGCAGGTGCGGCGCCCAAAACTGCACACAGTACTCCAGCTGCGGCCTCACCAATGCCCTATACAGCTGCAGCAAGACCTCCCTACTTTTATATTCAATCCCCCTCGCTATGAAGGCCAGCATCCCATTCGCCTTCCTGACCACCTGCTGCACCTGCAGGCTGGGTTTTTGCGACTCATGCACAAGGACCCCGAGGTCCCTCTGCACCGTCGCCTGCTGCAGTTTTTCGCCACGTAAGTAATAGTCCTTCCTACCATTCTTCCTACCAAAGTGGACCACCTCACACTTGCCAACATTAAATTCCATTTGCCATTTCCTGGCCCATTCGCCCAGCCTATCTAGATCCTTCTGCAGACTCTCCACACCCTCCGCACAATTTGCCTTTCCCCCAATTTTGGTGTCATCAGCAAATTTCGACACCCTACACTCGGTTCCCTCCTCCAGATCATCTATATAAATGGTAAATAGCTGAGGCCCCAGCACCGACCCCTGGGGCACCCCACTAGTCACCAACCGCCAATCCGAATAGCACCCATTGACCCCCACTCTCTGCCTCCTATTTGACAACCAATCCTCTATCCACGCTCACACCCTACCCCCAACTCCATGTCCCCTGACCTTCTGCAATAACCTCTTGTGAGGTACCTTGTCAAACGCCTTCTGAAAATCAAGAAAGACCACATCCACCGGCTCTCCTCTATCCACTGCCCTAGACACATCCTCATAGAACTCCAGTAAATTTGTCAGACACGACTTAATGGGTATTTTTCTGGTTGGCGATCAGTGACTAGTGGCGTGCCTCAGGGATCAGTGTTGGGACTGCAATTGTTTACGATTTACATAGATGATTTGGAGTTGGGGACCAAGTGTAATGTGTCAAAATTCACAGATGACACTAAGATGGGTGGCAGAGGCTGCTGAAAGTCTGCAGAGGGATATAGATAGTCTAAGTGAGTGGGCGAGGATCTGGCAGATGGAGTACAATGTTGGTAAATGTGAGGTCATCCATTTTGGTAGGAATAACAGCAAAATGGATCATTTTTTAAATGGTAAAAAATTGCAGCATGCTGCTGTGCAGAGGGACCTGGGTGTCCTTGTGCAGGAATCTCAAGGAGTTGGTTTGCAGTTGCAGCAGGTAATTAAGAAAGCAAATGGAATTTTGTCCTTCATTGTCAGAGGGATGGAGTTTAAAAACAGTGAGGTTATGTTACAGCTGTATAAGGTGCTGGTGAGGCCACACCTGGAGTACTGTGTACAGTTTTGGTCTCCTTACTTGAGAAAGGATATACTGGCACTGGAGGGGGTGCAGAGGAGATTCACTAGGTTGATTCCGGAGTTGAGAGGGTTGGATTATGAGGAGAGACTGAGTAGACTGGGGCTATACTCATTGGAATTCAGAAGAATGAGGGGAGATCTTATAGAAACATATAAGATTATGAAGGGAATAGATAAGATAGAAGCAGGGAAGTTGTTTCCACTGGTGGGTGAAACTAGAACTAGGGGGCATGGCCTCAAAATAAGGGGAAGCAGATTTAGGACTGAGTTGAGGAGGAACTTCTTCACACAAAGGGTTGGGAATCTGTGGAATTCCCTGCCCAGTTGAGGCTCCCTCACTGAATGTTTTTAAGGCAAGGATAGATAAATTTTTGAACAGTAAAGGAATTCAGGGTTCTGGTGAGCGGGTGGGTAAGTGGAGCTGAGTCCATGATAAGATCAGCCATGATCTTATTGAATGGTGGAGCAGGCTCGAGGGGACAGATGGTCGACTCCTACTCCCGGTTCTTATGTTCTTATAAAATTAGAATTTAAATGGATTTAAATAACTCCTTTAGCCTTGCATCAGAAATGGGTTGAATATTCTCGAGATCCAAAGATGTGCGAGTTAGGCTGATTGGCCATGCTAAATTGACCCCAGTGTCAAGGGTTTTAGCAGGGTAGATGAGGGTTGTGGGAGTAGGGCCTGGTTGGAATTGCAGTCGGTGCAGACTCGATGGGCCTAATGGCCGCCTCCTGTACTGTGGTGATTCTATGATTATATAATTTAGTGCCGGTAAAATTGCTGAGGTGAGAAATCGGGTGCGAGCCAGATTTCTCGGCTCTCTCGCGATCGTAACAGCTTACCTCGTCTATCAGCGTTTGAGGCGCGATGGTAAAATTGCCCCTGATGTTCCGAAAGGTGTTCAGGGATAGGCAGAGAATGCAGGTATGGAGACAGCCAATCAGCCATGAGCATATTGAATGGTATAGCAGGCTCAAAGGGCAGAGTGGTCTCCTGGCACTGCCAGCTGCTTTTATTTCCAAATAGTAATTAAGAGGTGCCAGAAGAGAATTCCAGAGTTGTAATAGTTAATGGTATCTGAGGGGAATTGGTCATAATTAAGATCCGACATGCTATTGAGAGGAATTGAAATGGGAAATCTCTCAAGAGTTTAGTACATAAGACATAGAAGCAGAATTAGGCCATTCGGCCCATCGAGCCTGCTCTGCCATTCAATCATGGCTGATATAATAGCCACGGTTCAGTGCAGGAATTTGATTGGAAGGAAGGCAGGAAAATGTTGTCACGCCATTCAGAGGAATAACAAATCTGGGACAATGAATTCCAGATTTCTGTATTTACCTGTGCTTTTCAGCGATGCAGTGGAAATCCAAGGTTCCTTGTCAGAAAGGATCATCTCTGTCTCCTGTTACTCGGCCAATTTCTTATCCAAAGAACAAAGAAAATTACAGCACAGGAACAGGCCCTTCGGCCCTCCATACTGCCCGACTGAACTAAAACCCCCTACCCTTCCAGGAACAATATCCCTCCATTCCCATCCTAAAAAAAAGTGCTGACTTTCCCATTATTCCATCACTGGAATTTTGTTCACCAGTCTGTTGTGTGGAATGTATCAAACTCCTTTTGAAAATCCATATAAACCACATCAACAGCATTGTCCTTATCAACCTTCTCTATTCCCTCCTCACAAACCTACAATTAAACATGATTTTTCCTTCATGAATCCATGCTGACTTTCCTTAATTATCTTGAACTTGTGTAATTGCTATTGATTCTGTCCCAAACTCTAGTTTCCAGAAGTTTCCGTACCATTTACTATGTAAATTTAAAGCATATGGCATTGCAGGTAATGTCTTGAGATGGATAGAAATTTCTGGAGTGTCTACGGGATGGTTTTCTAGAGCAATAAATGGAGGAACCAACAAGGAAGCTACCATCTTGGACTGGGTGTTCTATAATGAGAAACGGTTCGTTGGCAGTCTAGAGAAAAGTATGATAGAATTCTTTATCAGTTTGCATTGTGATGTAGTTGATTCTGAGACCATGAACCTGAATCTCAAATTATTTATTTATTTGATTTATTATTGTCACATGTATTGGTACACAATGAAAAATGTTTTTTGCATGCTATACAGACATGTCATACCGTTCATAGAGAAGGAGAGGAGAGTGTGCAGAATGTAGTGTTACAGTCGTAACTAGGGTGTAGACAAAGATCAACTTAATGCAAGATAAGTCCATTCAAAAGTCTGATGGCAGCAGGGAAGAAGCTGTTCTTGAGTCGGTTGGTACGTGACCTGAGACTTTTATATCCTTTCCTGACGGAAGGTGGTGGAAGAGAGAATGTTCGGGGTGCGTGGAGTCCTTAATTATGCTGGCTGCTTTGCCAGGGTAGCAGGAAGTGTAGACAGAGTCAGTGGATGGGAGGCTGGTTTGCGTGATGGACTGGGCGACATTCACAACCTCTTGGACTGTGGGAGGAAACCGGAGCACCTGAAGGAAACCCACGCAGATAGAAGGAGAATGTGCAAACTCCACACAGACAGTGACCCAGGCTGGGAATCGAACCCAGGACCCTGGAGCTGTGAAGTAGCAATGCTAATCACTGTGCTACCGTGCCGCCCGTGATTTATTATTGTCACATATTAACATAGTGAAAATATTCTTTCTTGCGTGCTATATAGACAAAACATACCATTCATAGAGAAGGAAATGAGAGAGTGCAGAATGTAGTGTTACAGTCAAAGCGAGGGTGTAGAGAAAGGTCCATTCAAAAGTCTGACAGCAGCAGGGAAGAAGCAGTTCTTGAGTCGGTCAGTACGTGACCTCAGACTTTTGTATCTTTTTCCTGATGGAAGAAGGTGGAAGAGAGAATGTCCGGGGTGCGTGGGGTCCTTAATTATGCCGGCTGCTTTTCCCCGAGGCAGTGGGAAGTGTAGACAGAGTCAATGGATGGGAGGTTGGTTTGTGTGATGGATTGGGTTACACTCAAAACCTTTTGCAGTTTCTTGCGGTCTTGGGCAGAGCAGGAGCCCAGACCAAGCTGTGATACAACCAGAAAGAATGCTTTCTATGGGGCATCTGTAAAAGTTGGTGAGTGTCGTAGCGGACATGTCAAATTTCCTTAGTTTTCTGAGAAAGTAGAGGCTTTGATGGGTTTTCCTAATGATAGTGTTGGTATGTGGTACTGAAGGTAACTATAATGGTGTGAGACATGAATTGGCCATGATGGACTGGGAAACATTACTGAAAGGAAAGACAATTGGAGGCATAGTTGTTAAATTCATAAATAGATAGGAAAGTAAATTGTGAAGAGGACCTAAAGAAGCTACGAAAGGATAATGGATCAGTCAAGTAAGTGGGAATCTGGCAAATAGAATAGAATATGTGAAATTGTTCATGTTGTAGGGAGAATAAAAAAAAAAGTGCAGAGGGATCTGGGTGTCATTGTGCATGAATTACAAAAGATTAGTGTACAGGTGCAGCAAGTAATTAGGACAGCAGATAGAATTATATTGTTTATTGTGAGGTGAAATGGTTACAAAGGTACAGAGGTTAAGCTTCAGTTGTACAGGCCATTGGTAAGATCACATCTGGAGCATTGTACAGTATTGTTCTCCTTATTTAAAGAAAGATGTAAAACCTGTTTGTCATTTTTATAAATGACCTGGATGGGGGTGTAGAAGGATGGATTAGTAAATTTGCTGACAACACCAAAGTCAGAGGAGTTGTAGACAGTGAGGATGGATGTTACAGTTTGCAGAGGGACATAGATAAACTGCAGAGCTGGGCCGAGAGGTGACAGATGGAGTTTAATACGGAAAAGTGTGAGGTGATTCACTTTGGTAAGAATAACAGGAGTACAGAATATAGGGCTAATGGAAGGACTCTTGGTAGTGTTGACGAGCAGAGAGATCTCGGGGTACGTGTGCATAGCTCCCTGAAAGTTGGCACCCAGGTTGATAAGGTTGTTAAGAAGGCGTACGGTGTGTTAGCTTTTATTGGTAGAGGGATTGAATTTCGGAGCTGTGAGGTCGTGTTACAACTGTACAAAACTCTGGTGTGGCCACACTTGGAGTATTGCGTACAGTTCTGGTCACCGCATTATAAGAAAGATGTGGAGGCATTGGAAAGGGTGTAGAGGAGGTTTACCAGGATGTTGCCTGGTATGGTGGGAAGGTCTTATGAGGAAAGGCTGAGGGACTTGAGGTTATTTTCATTGGAGAGAAGAAGGTTACGAGGTGACCTAATTGAGACATACAAGATGATCAAAGGATTGGATAGGATAGAACATAGAACATTACAGCGCAGAACAGGCCCTTCGGCCCACGATGTTGCGCCGACCAGTTAAAAAACAATGACTCTCTAACCTAAACCAATCCCTTTTCATCCATAAACCTATCCACAGATCTCTTAAACGCCCCCAAACTAGGCACATTTACAACTGCAGCAGGCAGGGCATTCCAATCCCTCACCACCCTCTGGGTAAAGAACCTACCCCTGACATCCGTCCTATAACTACCCCCCCTTAATTTAAAGCCATGCCCCCTCGTGCTAGCTTTCTCCATCCGAGGAAAAAGGCTATCACTGTCCACCCTATCTAAACCTCTAATCATCTTATATGTTTCAATAAGATCCCCTCTTAGCCGCCTTCTTTCTAGCGAAAACAACCCCAAATCCCTCAGTCTCTCCTCATTGGACCTCCCCTCCATACCAGGCAACATCCTGGTAAACCTCCTCTGCACCCTCTCCAAAGCCTCCACATCCTTCCTGTAATGCGGGGACCAGAACTGCACACAATACTCCAAGTGCGGCCACACCAGAGTTGTGTACCGTTGCAACATGACGCTGCGACTCCTAAATTCAGTCCCCCTACCAATAAACGCCAAGACACCGTATGCCTTCTTAACAACCTTATCTACTTGATTCCCAACTTTCAGGGATCTATGTACACATACACCTAGATCCTTCTGTTCATCCACACTATTCAGAGTCCTCCCGTTAGCCCTATACTCTACACATCTGTTATTCCTGCCAAAGTGAATTACCTCACACTTCTCCGCATTAAACTCCATCCACCACCTCTCGGCCCAGCTCTGCAACTTGTCCAAGTCTCCCTGAAAACTATGACACCCTTCCTCACTATCTACCGCACCTCCGACTTTGGTGTCATCAGCAAATTTACTAATCCACCCAACTATACCCTCATCCAGATCATTAATAAAAATTACAAACAGCAGTGGCCCCAAAACAGATTCCTGAGGCACACCACTCGTAACTGAACTCCATGACGAATACTTACCATCAACCACCACCCTCTGTCTCCTATCTGCTAGCCAATTCCTGACCCAATTTCCTAGATTACCCTCAATCCCATACATCTGCATTTTCTGCAGAAGCCGACCATGGTGAACCTTATCAAACGCCTTACTAAAATCCATATATACCACGTCAACTGCCTTTCCCCCATCCACGTCTTTGGTCGCTTTCTCAAAAAACTCAATAAGGTTAGTAAGGCACGACCTACCCGCTACAAAACCATGCTGACTATCTCCAATCAATTCATTACTCTCCAAATAACTATAAATCCTATCCCTAATATTTTTTTCTAAAACCTTGCCCACAACATAAGTAAGACTCACCGGTCTATAATTCCTGGCAAAGTCTCTGTTCCCCTTCTTAAACAATGGGACAACATTCGCCATCCTCCAATCTTCCGGTACTATACCAGAGACCAACGACGACCTGAAGATCAGAGCCAGAGGCTCTGCAATCACCTCTCTTGCCTCCCAGAGAATCCTAGGGTAAATCCCATCTGGACCAGGGGACTTATCTATTTTCAAACCCTCAAGAATATCCAGCACATCCCCCTTATCAACTGCAATACTGTCTAGTTTACACCCCTGCAACCCAGTGTTCTCCTCAGCTACATTCATGTCCGCCTGCGTGAACACCAAAGAGAAATATTGGTTCAATGCCTCTCCAATCTCTTCCGGTTCCACACACAACTTCCCTTTGCTGTCTGTAACTGGCCCTAATCAACCTTCTGTTCTTGACATACCTATAGAACGCCTTAGGATTCTCCTTAATCCTATCAGCCAAAGTCTTCTCATGTCCTCTTTTAGCCCTTCTTAACTCACTCTTCAACTCCCTCCTAGCCAATCTAAAGCTTTCTAGTGCACTACCTGAGCCCTCAAGTCTCATCCGAACGTAAGCCTCCTTTTTCTTTTTAACCAACGAATCAACTTTTTTAGTGCACCACGGTTCCCTAGCTCTACCAATTCCTCCTTGCCTGACAGGGACATACCTATCAAGGACTCGCAGTAGCTGCTCCTTGAAAAAACTCCACATCTCGGACGTTCCCAGTCCCTGTAGTCTCCTAGTCCAACCTATGCTTCCTAATTCTCTCCTAATAGCCTCATAATTACCCTTCCCCCAGCTAAAACTACTGACCTGAGGTTCAAGCCTATCCCTTTCCATCACTAAGGTGAACGTAACCGAATTGAACAAAGAACAAAGAACAAAGAACAACCCAGCACGGGAAACAGGCCCTTCGGCCCAACGAGCCCGCGCCGCCGCATCGCCCCACACCTATCCTACCCTGCATGTCTACGAATGGGACCCTACTCAGTCAGATTCAGGGAAGAAATAGTGTCAATTTGGTGGAAACCAATTAGCCTAAGAGCACATCTTTGGGGTGTGGGAGGAAACCGGAGCGCCCGGAGGAAACCCACGCAACCACAGGGAGAATGCGCAAACTCCCACAGACACAGGCCCAAATCCATGTATCTGCACAGCTAGCAGTGCTAGTCACTGAGCTGTTGTGGAGCCCGTCTATCGGTCCAGGATCAAGCACACACACCGACATGAAGTACTAGGCCACTCCTGGACTTCCAAGAGCAGCCCACGCACAACCCGCCGTGTGCATGCCCCTTGCTTGACACGAGGTGGACCTCCACCTGTGGAATAAAGACAAAACATATTAGTTATACAGCCTGCCCTTCCGGTGTCTCCCAAGGTTTACCCTATTTAATAGCCCCTACCATATCCCTCCATTCCCGTTTCACTCATATGCCTATCTAACTGCATCTTAAACGAGTCCAACGTGCCTGCCTCCACCACCCTACTCGGTAGCGCATTCCAGACCCCCACAACTCTCTGTGTAAAGAACCTTCCTCTTACCTCCAAATTATACCTCCCCCCCCTCACCCTTAATTGATGACCTCTTGTGTTCGTACCCAGTCTAGGGAGCAGTCTCTCACTATTAACTCTATCTATTCCCTTCAGTATCTTATATACCTAATTGTGGTCACTATCACCAAAATGCACACCAACTTCCAAGTCTAGCACCTGGTCTGGCTCATTTCCCAGCACCAAATCCAATATAGCCTCACCTCTAGTTGGCCTATCTACATACTGAGTCAAAAAACCTTCCTGCACGCTTTGCACAAAAACTGACCCCTCTAATGAGCTAGAGCTATAGCAATTCCAATCAATATTAGTAAAGTTAAAGTCTCCCATGACAATTACCCTATTACTTTCACTCCTATCCAGGATCGTCTCCGCAATCCTTTCCTCAACCTCTCTAGAACTTTTAGGAGGTCTATAAAAGACTCCCAACAGGGTGACCTCTCCTCTCCTATTTCTAATCTCCGCCCATACTACCTCAACAGACAAGTCCTCATCAAACTTCCTCTCTGACACTGTGATACAGTCCTTGACCAATAATGCTACCCCTCCCCCCCTTCTACCTCCTTCTCTACTCCGACTAAAACATTTCAACCCCGGAACCTGCAACAACCATTCCTGCCCCTGCTCTATCCATGTCTCTGAAATGGCCACAACATCAAAGTCCCAGGTACTGATCCACGCTGCAAGTTCACCCACTTTATTGCGAATACTGCTCGCATTAAAGTATACGCATTTCAAACCCTGCTCCGCCCCACCCCCATGATGCCGTGCATTGCAGTCCCCATCTATGCCCCCCTCACTTTCACCCCCTCTACTCAGGATCCCACCACCCCTTCTGAACCAGTTTAAACCTCCCTGCATAGCCTTTGCAAATTTACCCCCCAGGATATTGGTTCCCCTCTGATTCAGGTGTAGCCCATCCCTCTTATAGAGGTCCCACCTTCCCCAGAATGAGCCCCAATTGCTCAAGAACCTGAACCCCTCCCTGCACCATCCCCTCAGCCACGAGTTCAAACTTTCCCTCTCTCTGTTCTTCTCTAAACTATCCCGTGGCACAGGCAAGAGTCTGGAGATAACCACTCTTTCTGACTTGGCCTTTAGTTTCCACCCCAACTCCATAAACCTCTGCTTAATATCCCCTTCCCTTAACCTCCCTATGTCATGCGTCCCCACATGAACTATAACTTGGGGTTGATCTCCCTCTCCCCTAAGAGTCCTGAATACCCTCTCCGATACATCCCGGACCCCAGACCCTGGTAGGCAACACACCAGCCCTGAGTCCCTACCATTACCTCCGACTCTCCTATCCGTCCCCTTAACTGTGGAGTCCCCAATCACAAGTCCCAATCTTTTGCAACCCCTAACCACCTGAGCTTTCACACTAGGCTCACCCCCAGAGACCTGCTCCCTTTGGCTATCCCCAGTTGATTCCTCCTCAACTGTAGCCTCCAGGACCGAAAACCTATTTTGGAGGGGAACAGCCCCATGGGATTGTCCCCCCAATTGTCTCTTACCCCTCTTCCTGGCAGTGACCCAAGACTCATTTCTAGGAGTGACTATCTCCCTATAACTCCTCTCGATCTCCGCCTCCCGAATTATGCGGAGTTCCTCTAATTCCACCTCCAGCTCCTTTACACGCTCCTCCAGAAGCTGCAATCGAACACACTTCCTACAAGTAAAATCACCTGAAACACTACTAGAGTCCCTCACCACATACATCCCACATGAGATGCAGCTTACTGCCTGAACTGCCATCCCTGAAACAATTACCAGCAGAAAAATAAAAATATTAAAAAAAAACTTCCCCCACACTTATAATTAGGTTAGAGGAGGTGGGAGGGTGGGATTCTCTACCAGTGTAGAGGATTGGGTATCCTCTCTGCGCTAATTTATAGGGAAAAGTCTGACAACACCAGGTTTTAGTCCAACCGATTTATTTGATAATAGACTCACAAGCTTTCGGGGTTAGCCCCTTCATCACCTGACGAAGGGGCTAACCCCGAAAGCTTGTGAGTATATTATCAAATAAATCGGTTGGACTAAAACCTGGTGTTGTCAGACTTTTCACTGTGTTTACGCCAGTCCAACGCCGGCATACCCACATCATGACTAATTTATAGGGTCAGGGACCTGAGGAAAAAAAAACTACAACTACCGGTAAGCGTCCTAGTGACGACTTCCGGTTTCTAACTAATTTTAAAAAAAACCACCGAAGCTCGCGACTTAAAAACTAGAAATAAAAAGTTAAAAGATATAAACAGAAAATGTACCTTTCTTGCGGCCTCCTCACACGCCCAAAAATCACTGCCTCTCGATGCTGCTCCTCAGGAACAATGAGCAGTGAGAACCTTTTATCTCGGATGGTGATGGCTAACACGAGGGGACATAGCTTTAAATTGAGGGATGATAATTATAGGATGGATGTCAGAGGTAGGTTCTTTACTCAGAGGGTAGTAAGGGTGTGGAATGCCCTGCCTGCAGCAGTTGTGGACTCGCCAACTTTAAGGGTGTTCAAGTGGTCAGTGGATAGGCATATGGATAACATTGGAATAGTTTAGGTTAGAGGGTCATTAGATTGGTTCCACTGGTCAGTGCAACTTTGAGGGTCGAAGGGCCTGTACTGCGCTGTAATGTTCTATGTTCTAAACGCGTTAGAAGCAGTTCAGTAAATGTTTCCTCGGGACGGGTTGTCTGAGGAAGGGTTGGACAGGCTGGGCTTGTATCCGCTGGAGTTTAGAAGAGTAAAAGATGACTCGATCAAAACCTTTAAAATCCTGAGGGGTATTGACAGGGTGTCTGCGGAAAGGATGTTTCCTCTTGTGTGTTTGGGAGGAGGAGGGGTGAGGGGGAGCGGGTGTCGCTGTTTGAAAATGAAGAGTCACTCACCTTATCTGTTTCTGAAATGAATTTGTTTCTCAGAGGCTGGTGAGTCTCTGGAACTCTTTGCCTTGTGAAGAAGTGGAAGCAAAGTCTGAATGTTTTTAAGGCAGTGATAGATTCTTGATTAACAAAGGGGTGAAAGGTTCTCAGGGTCAGCAGGAACGTGGGGTTGAAGTTACAAGCAGATGATCCATGATCTTACTGAATGGTGATGCAGGGGGCCGAGGGGCCTTATTCCTGCTTCTAATCCCAACTTTGTATCATCATCCATTCAGAGTTTATTGAAAGACTCATGACCAAGATCTCTTTTACTATAATATGTAACTAACGAAGGTAAAAAAATCTATAATCTATGGTATGTACCTATATATCTAACTGTAGCAAAGGTAAATAATTGGCCATTTGGGGAGTGAATAAAACTTTTTATGCTAAATGTGCAGTCTGTGCAATAGTGGGAGTGAGTTAATCTCACGCTCACATTCTCATAAACATCTGAAATGTGTCTACTTTGCAATTTGATCAAAACATTAATTATCAAACCGAAATTCAGCTAAATGGTTAAAAACATTGTATAAGATGTGTTCCCCTTTGCGGTATCCAAACTTCAATTCATAATCATTTCATTTATATTAAAATTATTATTAATTATTTGGTGCTGTAATTATAAACTGTAGGTCTGTGAGATGATGCAGATCCATGGATGGATCTGAAGGTTTCTCACCACCTTCACTTGGGATTGGACTTGACCTTTCGCTGAATGAACCTGTTGTCTTTTCTAGAACCTTCTGGATTGTTCTGTTTCTTTCCCAATTGCTGTATGTGGCCAGGGGCAGATAGATATTATATCCAAACCTTTACATATATTTTGTGAATAACTTTGAAGTTCATCTTCTGGTCTTGACTTTGTCATATTATGATGGTAAATATTAACCAGCTCACGGCTTCCCAGCCTGACTGGTCCTTCTGGGCTAAAACAGAAAGTCATCTTGAATAACATGATGAGTGATATCCTACAAAGCCTTTCTCTTTTGTTCCGTTCCAATTGTCTTTCCGCACCTAGTTGTCCGTCTCCATAGCTGCTAATTCCCGTAACAGGTTGCTCGCCTGTTGTTGTTATTTAATACTCAATTTTTACATTATTAATTTATGGTTATGATTTGTTTTCCTCAGTGAATTGTTTCTTTTTACACATCAGTTTTGTTTTTGAAACTTTTGTTAAATCTTATTTTTGAAATGTCCTTTTCAGCCGCAGGAAACAATTGGAATGTGTTTGCCTCGTTTGGAGTCTCTGGTTGAGACCGTTCAGCTCACCTTATCTGCAATGTTGTACAGAATTTTGTAAAAGGGTGGAAACCTTTCGTAGTTTCACACCTTTAACTGGTCACCTCTGCCGCTGCGGAGGGTGGGACTCGCTGTCTCATCACCACTGCTTTTCTTTCAAAGGCTTTGGCAAAAACTCTGGCTGTTCCGAGCTGGTTTTTTAACTCCCAGAAAAATATCCAAATCTCTCTTTCAACTTCTTTTGGTTTCAGGCTCTGATGTATTTTTTCCAACAAACTTCTCTGATTTCAGAACATTCAGCTGAATATTTTAAATTACTTCTCCAATTTTCTCAAAATTCCAACCTCTCTCAAATCAAACTGACAAAAGCATTTCAGTAAACCGGACAAACCTGTTTTACTTCAACAAAGGAAGGCTTTAAAAACTTTCATCAAATTCCTTTTCCAAACTCTTTCAAAACAAGGACTCCTCCCCAGAAATATTGAGTTTCTATAAAAGGTCATGAACCCAAGACCAAACTAACACAGGATTAATCATAATCCCTATCAACAAAATCTCTATCAATAGTCAGAGACTATTTCCTCGGGTGGATGTAGCTGTTACTAGGGGGCATAACTATAAGGTTCATGGTGGGAGATACAGGAGGGATGTCCGAGGTACATTCTTGACTCAGAGAGTGGTTGGGGTGTGGAATGCACTGCCTGCTGTGATAGTGGAGTCGGACACTTTAGGAACTTTCAAGCGGTTATTGGATAGGCACATGGAGCACACCAGAATGATAGGGAGTGGGATAGCTTGATCTTGGGTTCGGACATAGCTCGGTACAGCATCGAGGGCCGAAGGGCCTGTACTGTTCTATGTTCTGTACTGTACTGTATGTCCTGTGCTGTTCTATGTTCTAAACCCATTCTTACCCGTGAATTTTATCATCAAATCCCTACAGTGCAGAAGGAGGCCATTCGGCCTATCAAGTCTTCACCGACCACAGTCCCACCCAGGCCCTATCTCCATAATCCTAATTAATTACCTTAGCTAGTCCCCTTGACACTAAGGGGTAATTTAGCATGGCCAATCAATCTAAACTACACATCTTTTGGAGTGTGGGAGGAAATCAGCACCCGGAGGAAGCCCACGTAGACATAGGGAGAACGTGCAAACTCTACACACAGTGACCCAGACCGGGAATTGAAACTGGGTCCCTGAGGCAGCAGTGTTATCCCACCGTGTCATTGTGCTGCCCACAGATTAAAATTCCCACATGAAACTATCTCGGAATGCACTGCTAAGTGAGTTGGTTGAGGCAGACATGTTAGTGACATTTAAGACTTATCTGGATAGACACATGAACAGATGGGGAATAGAGGGATACAAGTGGTTGGTCTTGATAGAACAGCGTAATTGGCACAGGCTTGGAGGGCCGAAGGGCCTGTTGTTGTGCTGTACTGTTCTTTGTTCTTTTTTGGAATCAGCCATTATTGCAGGTTCAATTTTGGGAAAGAGTTACTAGAATTAAATACACACCCTTTTGTTATTTTCTGAACTTAAAGAAATATTGTCACAAAATCACATTTTTGGGATGGAAAACACAAATATCATCCACACAAAAATCTGTTTATTGTGCACATATGCATGCACACACGTGAACAAAGAAAATTCCAGCACAGGAACAGGCCCTTCGCCCGTCTAAGCCTGCACCGACCATGCTGCCCCCGACTGAACTAAAACCCCCTACCCTTCCGGGGGCCGTATCCCTCTATTCCCGTCCCGTTCGTGTATTTGTCCAGATGCCTGTTAAAACTCACTATCATATCCGGTTCTGCTACCTCCCCCAGCAACGAGTTCCAGGTACCCACTAAAAACTTGCCTCGTACATCTCCTTTAAACCTTGCCCCTCTCACCTTAAACCTGCGCCCCCTAGTAATTGACTCTTCCATCCTGGGAAAAAGCTTCTGACTATCCACTCTGTCCATGCCTCTCATAATCTTGTAGATTTCTATCAGGTCTCCCCTCAACCTCCGTCGCTCCAGTGAGAACAAACCAAGTTTCTCCAACCTCTCCTCATAGCTAATGCCCTCCATACCAGGCAACACCCTGGTAAATCTTTTCTGTACACTCTCCAAAGCCTCCACATCCCTCTGGTAGTGTGATGACCAGAATTGAACACTATATTCCAAGTTGCGGCCTCACTAAGGTTCTATAAAGCTGCAACATGACTTGCTGATTTTTAAATATGCTTTAAAATATTAAATGACATTACTTGCCGTCTTTCTTTTAAACTTCTGGACTGCCTGTAGTTAAAAATTAGAACAGTTAATTCCAATATTTGTAGCTTAAATGCATCAAGGAACGGTGTAATCAATGCTTAACCTCAGGCTACAGCCACCGTTTAGTTTCAGATTCCCTGCAGTTCGTCCTTTATCTGGGAGTGAGGAAATTCCAACTCCCATTACTCCACTTTGGATCCACAAGTTATTAGTCATAATATTAAATTGGTACATTTACTAATCACGCTGTTAGAATATCTGTTGATGTTACGATGGGTGAAAAGATTCCACAATGAACCCTGGCTCAAAGACACGTTTTTTAGAAAACGTGAAATAAAAGGGATGCAGGGCAGCCAATCAGCTTTTAACAACAAAAACCAATTATTGAAGAGTTTTTGATTAAATATTGCTTTGCTCCCACTTATCTTAACAAAGGCACATGGATTTAAAGAGTAGCTGGAGTTCAAATATAATTATACAATAATGGTCTCAGGAAATGCACAGCCCCTTTTAAGCCCAGAGGCTGACTGTGGTTAGACACACTCCAATCTAAAACTGAATGAAGAAAGCCTACCTATGCCTCTACTTTCTCAGGAGACTAAGGAAATTTGGCACGTCTGCTACGACTGACCAATTTTTACAGATGCACTGTAGAAAGCACCCCAGCTTGGTATGGCTCTTGCATTTTATTATTCATTCGTGGGATATGGGAGTCACTGGCTGGCCAGCATTTATTGCCCATCCCTAGTTGCTATTGAGAAGTTGGTAGTGAGCTACCTTCTTGAACTGCTGCAGTCCATGTGTTGTGGGTTGATCTGCAATGCCATTAGGGAGGGAATTCCAGGATTTTGACCCAGTGACTGTGTGAAGGAACAGTGATATGTTTCCAAGTCAAGACAGTGAGTAGCTTGGAGGGGAACTTGCAAATGGTGATGTTCCCATGTGTCTGCTGTCCTTGTCTTTCTAGATGGAGGTGGTCATGGGTTTGGAAGCTGCTTTCTAAGGATCTTTGGTGAATTGCTGGTGTGCATCTTGTAGAAAGTACACACTGCTGCTACTGAGCCTCGGTGGTGGAGGGAGTGGATGTTTGTGGATGGGGTGCCAGTCAAGAGACTGCTTTGTCCTGGATGGTGTTGGAGCTGCCCCCATCCAGGCAATGGGGAGTATTCCATCACACCCTGACTTGTGCATTGTAGATGGTGGATTGGCTCTGGGGGTTCAGGAGGTGAGTTACTCATCGCACTCTTCCTAGCCTCTGACCTGCTCTTGTAGCCACTATGTTTATATGGCGAGTCCAATGAGTTTCAGGTCAATGATAACCCCAAGGATACTGACGGTGGGGGGATTTGGTGATGGTTACACCATTGAATGTTAAGGATGGTGGTTAGCGTGAGTCTTATTGGTAATGGTCATTGCCTGGTATTTGTGTGACATGAATGTTATTTGCCACTTGTCAGCCCAAGTCTGGATATTGTCCAGATCTCGCTGCTTTTGAACATGGACTGCTTCAGTATCCGAGGAGACGCAAATGGTGCTGAACATTGTGAAATCATCAGCGATCATCCCCACTTCTGACCTTATGACAGAGGGAAGGCCATTGATGATGCAGCCGAAGATTATTGGGCCTAGGACACTCCCCTGAGGGACTCCTGCAGACTGTGATGGCTGACCCTCCACAAGCGCAACCACCTTCCTATGTCCCAAAGGTAGGAGAGCCTAAAACTAGAGGGCACAGGTTTAAGGTGAGAGGGGAGTGATACAAAAGGGTCCAGGGGGCAATTTTTTCACACAGAGGGTGGTGAGTGCCTGGAACAACCTGCCAGAGGTAGTAGTAGAGGCAGGTACAATTTTATCTTTTAAAAAGCATTTAGACAGTTACGTGGATAAGATGGTTATAGAGGGATATGGGCCAAATGCCAGCAATTGATTTTTTTAAAAAAAAGGGTGACATGGACAAGTTGGGCCGAAGGGCCTGTTTCCATTCTGTAAAACTCTATGACTCTATGTACCAGGTCTGACTCCAACCAGCGGAGAGTTTGCCCTGATATCCACTGATTCCAGTTTTGTCAGGGCTTCTTGATGTCACACTCGGTCAAATGCGGCTTTGATGTTAAGGGCTGTCCCTCTCACCTCACCTCTGGAATTCACCTCTTTTCCCCATGTTTGAACCAAGGCTGTAATGAGGTCAGGGGCTGAGTGACCCTGGAGAAACCCAAACTGGGCATCACTGAGCAGGTTATTGCTGAGCAGGTGCTGGGGATCGCGCTGTCGATGACCCCTTCCATCACTTTACTGATGATCGAGAGTAGACGGATTGGGCAGTAATTGGCAGGGTTGGATTTGTCCTGCTTTTTGTGTACAGGTCATACCTGGGCGATTTTCCACATTGCCGGGTAGATGCCAGTGTTGTAACTGCATTGGCACAGCTGGACTAGGGGAGCGGCAAGTTCTGGAACACAAGTCTTCAGTACTATTGCTGGAATGTTCTCAGGACCCATTCCCTTTGCAGCATCCAGTGCCTTCAACTGTTTCTTAATATCACAGGGAGTGAATGGAATTGGCTGGAGACTGATATCTGGGATGCTGGGGACCACTGGAGGAGGCTGAGATGGATCATCCACTCGGCACTTCCAGCTGAAGATTGCTGCGAATGTTTCAGCCTTATCTTTCACACTGATGTGCTGGGCTCCTCCATCATTGAGGATGGGGATATTTGTGGAGCCTCCTCCTCCAGTGAGGTGTTTAATTGTCCATCACCGTTCACAGCTGGATGTGACGGGACTGCAGAGTTTAGATTGGATCCATTGGTTGTGGGATTGCTTAGCTCTGTCTTGTTGTTTATGTTCTGTCCAAGACCACATGAAACTACAAAAGGTTGTGAATGTAACCCAATCCATCACGCAAACCAGCCTCTCATCCATTGACTCTGTTTATACTTCCCGCTTGGAAAAGCAGCCAGCATAATTAAGGACCTTGGACATAATCTCTTCCATCGGGAAAAAGATACAAAAGTCTGTGATCATGTACCAACCAACTTGAGAAAAGCTTCTTCCCTACTGCCACCAAGAGACCTTACAAGAGAGGCTCCCAATCTGCCCAGAACTTTCAGAATTTATTGGATTTCTATGAGGATGCGACTAGTGCGGTAGACAGAGGGGAACTGGTGGATGTGGTGTTTTCAGATTTCCAAAAGGCATTCGATAAGGTGCCTCACAAAAGGTTGCTGCAAAAGGTTAGGGTGCACGGAGTTGGGGGTAAGGTGTTAGCGTGGATAGAGGTTGGCTGTCTAATAGGAAGCAGAGAGTTGGTATCAATGGGTGCTATTCTGGTTGGCAGTTGGTGACTAGTGGAGTGCCGCAGGGATTGGTGCTGGGGCCTCAACTGTTTACCATTTATATAGATGATCTGGAGGAGGGGGCTGAGTGTAGGGTAAGAAATTTGCTGATGACATGAAGATGAACAGAAAAGCAAATTGCGTGGAAAGTCTGCAGAGAGATCTGGATAGGCTGAGTGAGTGGGCGAGGACCTGGCAGATGGAGTATAACGTTGGCAAATGTGAGGTTATCCATTTTGGAAGAAATAATAGTAGGATGGAATATTATTCAAATGGTGAAAAGCTGCAGCATGCTACGGTGCAGAGGGACCTGGGGGTCCTTGTGCACGAATCGCAAAA
This sequence comes from Carcharhinus amblyrhynchos, assembly GCF_965287045.1. NCBI lineage: Eukaryota > Metazoa > Chordata > Chondrichthyes > Carcharhiniformes > Carcharhinidae > Carcharhinus > Carcharhinus amblyrhynchos. Next base: position 140,957,788 of record NC_137326.1, read on the forward strand.
ACCCAGTGTGCAGGTGCAGCAGGTGGTCAAGAAGGCGAATGGGATGTTGGCCTTTATAGCGAGGGGGATAGAATATAAAAGTAGGGAGTTCTTGCTGCAACTGTACAGGGCACTGGTGAGGCCGCAGCTGGAGTACTGTGTGCAGTTTTGGTCGCCGCACTTGCGGAAGGATATTTTGGCCTTGGAGGGAGTGCAGAGGAGGTTCACTAGGCTGCTACTGGAGATGAGGGGGTTGGACTATGAAGAGAGATTGAATAGACTGGGTCTGTACTCGTTGGAGTTTAGAATGATGAGGGGGGATCTTATAGAGACTTACAAGATAATGAAGGGGCTAGATAGGGTAGAGGTAGAGAGATTCTTTCCACTTAGAAAGGATAGCAGAACTAGAGGGCACAGCCTCAAAATAAGGGCGGGGGGAGCAGTTTAGAACAGAGTTGAGGAGAAACTTCTTCTGAGGGTGGTGAATCTCTAGAATTCTCTGCCCGTTGAAGAGGTGGAGGCTACCTCACTAAATATAGTTAAGTCACGGGTAGATAGGTTTCTGATAGACAAGGGAATTAAGGGTTATGGGGAGAAAGCGGGAAAGTGGAACTGATCCACTTCAGATCAGCCATGATCTTATTGAATGGCGGGGCAGGCTCGAAGGGCTAGATGGCCCTACTCCTGCTCCTATTTCTTATGTTCTTTGGGTGAAGAAATGTCTCCACCTCCATCCTAAATGGTCTACCCTGCATCCCCAGACTGTAAACCCTGGTTCTGACTCCCCCACCATTGGGAGCATCCCCTCTGTATCTGCCCTGTGTAGACCTGTGAGGATTTTATAAGTCTCTGAGATCCCCTCCCCGCCTCATTCATCTGAACTCCAGTAAAACAATCCTAACCTGGTCAATCTCTCCTCCGACATCAGTCCCACCATTCCCAGAATCAGCCTGGTAAACCTTCACTGCACTCTCCCAACAGCAAGAACATCCTTCCTCAGAAAAGGAGACCAAAACAGCAACAATACTCTAGGTGTGGCCTCACCAAGGCCCTGTATAGTTACAACACATCCCTGCTCTTGTATTCGAAACCTCTCACAATGAAGGCCAACATGCCATTTGCCTTCTTTACTGCCTGCTGCACCTGCACACTTACCTTCAGCGACTGGTGCACAAGGACACCCAGATCCCTCTGCACACTCCCCTCTCCCAATTTACAGCGATTCAAATAGTAATCTGCTTTCTTGTTTTTGCTTCCAAAGTGAATAATCTCACATTTATCCAAATTATACTGCATCTGCCATTGATTTGCCTACTCGCCCAACCTGTCCAGATCATTCTGAAGGATCTCTGCATCCGTGTCACAGTTCACTCTCCCACCCAACTTGGTATCATCTGCAAACTTTGAGATGTTGCATTTTGTTCCCTCATCCAAATCATTAATCTATATTGTGAATAGCTGGGGTCTCAGCACTGATTCCTGTGGCATCTCACCAGTTATTGCCTGCCAATTAGAAAAGCACTCATTAATTCCTACTGTTTGTTTCCTCTCTGCCAGCTAGTTTTCTATCACAGCTCAATATACTCCCTCCAATCCCATGTGCTTTAATCCTGCTCATAAGAAATAGGAGCAGGAGTAGGCCAACTAGCCCTTTGAGCCTGCCCCGCCATTCAATAAGATCATGGCTGATCTGTCGTGGCTCAGTTCCACTTTCCCGCCCTCTCCCCATAACCCTTAATCCCCTCTCTTATCAAAAACCCATCAACCCGCGTCTTAAAAATATTTAGCGAGGTAGCCTCCACCACTTCAACGGGCAGAGAATTCCAGAGATTCACCACCCTTTGAGTGAAGAAGTTCCTCCTCAACTCTGTTCTAAACTGCCCGTAGTCTCTTGTGCGGGACTTTTTAAACACTTTTTGAAAGTCCAAATATGCCACACCGACTGGCTCCCCCTTGTCAACTCTACTGGTTACATCTTCAAAAAAATACCAATAGATTTGTCAAGCATGATTTCCCCTTCGTAAATCCGTGCTGCCTCTATCTGATCCTGCCACTGCTTTCGAAATGCTCTGCTATAAAGTCCTTGATAATGGATTTGAGAATTTCCCACCACCGATGTTAAGCTTACTGGTCTATATTTCCCTGTTTTCGCTCTACCTCCCTTTTTGAATATTGGAGTGACCTTCGCTCCCCTCCAATCTGCAGGGACTGTTCCAGAGTCTATAGAATCCTGGAAGGTGATCACCAATGCATCCACTATTTCTAGAGCCATTTTCTTAAGTACTCTGGGAAGTTGATTTTCACGCCCTGGGGATTTAGAACATTACAACGCAGTACAGGCCCTTCGGCCCTCCATGTTGGCGCCAACCAGTGGAACCAATCTGATGACCCTCTAACCTAAACTATTCCAATGTTATCCATATGCCTATCCACTCACCATTTGAATGCCCTTAAAGTTGGCGAGTCCACAACTGCTGCAGGCAGGGCATTCCACGCCCTTACTACCCTCTGAGTAAAGAACCTACCTCTGACATCCGTCCGATAATTACCACCCCTTAATTTAAAGCTATGTCCCCTCGAGTTTGCCATCACCATCCGAGGTAAAAGGCTCTCACTGTCCATCCTATCCAATCCTTTGATCATCTTGTATGCCTCAATCAGGTCACCTCGTAACCGCCTTCTGTCCAATGAAAATAACGTCAAGTCCCTCAGCCTTTCCTCATAAGACCTTCCCACCATACCAGGCAACATCCTGGTAAACCTCCTCTGCACCCTTTCCAATGCCTCCACATCTTTCTTACAATGCGGTGACCAGAACTGTACGCAATACTCCAAGTGTGGCCACACCAGAGTTTTGTACAGTTGTAACATGACCTCATTCCGAAATTCAACCCCTCTACCAATAAAAGCTAACACACCGTACGCCTTCTTAACAACCTTATCAACCTGGGTGCCAACTTTCAGGGAGCTATGCACATGTACCCCGAGATCTCTCTGCTCATCAACACTACTAAGAGTCCTTCCATTAGCCTTATATTCTGTACTCCTGTTACTCTTACCAAAGTGAATCACCTCACACTTTTCCGCATTAAACTCCATTTGCCACCTCTCAGTCCAGCTCTGCAGCTTATCTATGTCCCTGTGCAAACTGTAACATCCATCCTCACTGTCTACAACTCCTCTGACTTTGGTGTCGTCAGCAAATTTACTAATCCATCCTTCTACACCCTCATCTAGGTCATTTATAAAAATGACAAACAGCAGTGGCCCCAAAACAGATCCCTGAGGGTACACCACTTGTAACTGAATTCCAGGTTGAATATTTGCTATCAACCACCACCCTCTGTCTTCTATCAGCTAGCCAATTCCTGATCCAAACTGCTAAATCACCTTCAATCCCATGCATCTGCATTTTCTGCAGTAGCCTACCATGGGGAACCTTATCAAACGCTTTGCTAAAATCCATATACACCACGTCAACTGCCTTACCCTTATCCACCTCTTTGGTCACCTTTTCAAAAAACTCGATAAGGTTTGTGAGGCGCGACCTACCCTTCACAAAACCGTGTTGACTATCCCTAATCAATTTATTTCCCTCTAGATGATTATAAATCCTATCCCTTATAATCTTTTCCAAAACTTTGCCCACAACAGAAGTAAGGCTCACCGGTCTATAATTCCCAGGATGGTCTCTACTCCCCTTCTTGAACAAGGGGACAACATTTGCTATCCTCCAGTCTTCCAGCACTATACCTGTAGCCAATGATGACATGAAGATCAAAGCCAAAGGCTCTGCAATCTCCTCCCTAGCCTCCCAGAGAATCCTAGGGTAAATCCCATCCGGCCCAGGGGATTTATCTATTTTCATACTCTCAAGAATTGCAAACACCTCCTCCTTATGTACCTCAATCCCGTCTAGTCTAAAAGCCTGTACCTCAGTATTCACCTCGACTACATTGACTTTTTCCTGCAGGAATACTGATGAAAAATACTCATTCAGTGCCTCTCCTATCTCTTCAGGCTCCACGCACAACTTCCCACTGCTGTCTCTGACTGGCCCTAATCTTGCCCTAACCAATCTTTTATTCTTGACATACCTATAGAAAGCTTTAGGATTCTCCTTGATCCTATCCGCCAAAGTCTTCTCATGTCCTCTTCTAGCTCTTCTTAAGTCTCTCCTTAGCTCCTTCCTGGCTAATTTATAACTCCCCAGTGCCCTAACTGAGCCTTCACGTCTCATCTTTACATAAGCCGCCTCCTTCCTCTTCACCAGAGATTCAACTTCCTTAGTACACCACGGTTCCCTCGCTCAACCACTTCCTCCGCCTTCAATCCCATCAATTTTCCCAGCACCATTTCTCTACTAATATTGATCTCTCTCAGTTCTTCCCTCTTACTAAATCTTGCATTCCATTAAACTTTTCTATTAGATTTTTACGTTGCTGAAATAATGAATATTTTTTAGGTTTAAGGGAGGAATCGTGTGGCCCAGGATCCGCGCACTTGTACGCAAGATGGAGAGCGCAGGTATTGTTTGATGAATCCTGTTCTATTTAGACTATAATCTACAGCTCTACCAAAAACCCGCACGTGTAACGATGGACTGAATGTGCTGTGTGATTTTTGTCATTACGTTGTTCTCCAGAAATCAAACTCTTCATGCAAATGATCACGATTACTTTGGCCTGGTGATTCAATGGTCGGTAAACTGTATAAAGAAACTCTGGGATCATTGAATCCTGGAGAATAATCCTGTCCTCTCCAAAGTTTCATTCTTCCTGTACTGAATGAGATCTAAGCAATGTCATTATCTTTGTACTCTCAATTTACAAGACACAACAGCCAGTGTGTCATAGAAGATTACAGCACAGTACAGGCCCTTCGGCCCTTGATGTTGTGCTGACCAGTGGAACCAATCTAATGACCCTCTAACCTAAACTATTCCAATGTTATCCATATGCCTATCCACTCACCATTTGAACGCCCTTAAAGTTGGCGAGTCCACAGCTGCTGCAGGCAGGCCATTCCACGCCCTTACTACCCTTCACAACAGCTTTCTCAACTCATCCTATCACCTTCAAGGAGTTTGTGTCAGAGTCACAGCAATAGCCCCTTTGGCCCACCGTGTCTATACTGACTTTCGAATGCCAATCGATACTAATCCCTTTGCCAACACTTGGGCCGTGGCCTACTTTGCCTTATCTCTTTGTTCCCAAAAACATTTTAAATTCTGCCATTTAATTCGTATAGTTTCTTGTCAATTCTCTTTGCAAAATGAATCACTTCATACAATGAAATTGTTTTTTAATTCTTTCCTGGAACCTGCGTGCTGCTTTGTCAGCATTTTGTTACTCATTGCTTTGAGAAGCTGTTGGTGAAGGGAATGTCCTCAGGCTGAGCGATTGAGCAAAAACGTGGCAGTGGAATATTACATGGGGAAAAGCTTTGTAGGAGGGAAAACAGAAATTAGAGTGTTGATGCTGAAAGGGATTTGGTTATCATTGAAACCTAACACGCTGATAAATGGTGTGGCCTTAATTGCAAGAGGATCTGAGTGTAAAAGTCAATATGCCTAATTGCAATATGGAGAGCCTTAGTGAGACCACAGCTGGAACTTGAACTACAGTTCTGGTTTTACACATGAAACGTTTGCAGTCTTTCAAATGAACCAGGAACTCTAGAAATCTATCTTGAACTTCGTTACCGAGCCTCCAGCCCTCTGATAGTGAACCTTTAGAATTCTCTATCCTCCTTGAAGACATTCCTCCTCATAGAATGTAGAAAAACTACAGCACAAATAGGACCTTCGGCCCACAAGTTGCGCCGAACATGTCCCTACCTACTAGGTTTACCTATAACCCACTATCTTACCAAGTCCCAGGTACTTATCCAAAAGTCTCTTAAAAGACCCTATCAAATCTGCCTCCAGCACAACTGATGGCAGCCGATTCCACTCACCCACCACCCTGTGAGTGAAAAACGTACCCCTGACATCTCCTCTGTACCTACTCCCCAGCACCTTAAACCTGTGTGCTCTTGTGGCAGCCATTTCAGCCCTAGGAAAAAGCCTCTGAGAATCCACTCGATCAACACCTCTCAACATCTTATACACCTCTATCAGGTCACCCCTCATCCTTCGTCTCTCCAAGGAGAAAAGACCGAGCTCTCTCAACCTATCCTCATAAGGCATCTCCATCCTGAGTGGCCTCACCTTATTGTTTGATAAATTTAACACTTTTTGAGGAGATAACCAGGAGTACTGATGAGGATAGTGCATTCAATGTGATCTATGTAGACTTTTATCAAAGCCTCTGAGAAGGTCCCTTGTGGCAGGCTGGTTAAGAAAGTAAGGTCCTATGGGATCCAAGACAGTGTCACATTGGGCTCAAAATTGGCTGAAACGGAGAGTGGGGAAGGGTGGTTGGGGGTGGGGGAATGGTTCGGCAGAGCTTGGGGGCTGGGGTCTTTGCTTTTTGTGATGTAAATTAATGATTTGAAATTAAGTTTAGGAGGTATGATTAAGAGGTTTACAGATGACAGAAATTGTTTGGGTGGTAAAAATGAGGATAAAGTAGATTGCAGGAGGATATCAATGGACTGGTCAGGTTGGCAGAGCAGTGACAAATGGAATTAAACTCGGAAAGGTGTGAGGTAATGCACTTGGAGAGGATGAACAAGGCAAAGGATTACACTATGAATCACTAGTGGAAAAGCCAATTGCGTGGAGGGTGTGGAAAGTCTGCAGAGGGATCTGGATAGGCCGAGCGAGTGGGCGAGGACCTGGCAGATGGAGTATAACGTTAGCAAGTGTGAGGTTATCCACGTTGGCAGAAATAATAGTAGGAGGGATTTCTATTTAAAGGGCAAAAAGCTGCAGCATGCTACGGTGCAGAGGGACCTGGGGGTCCTTGTGCGCAAATCACAAAAACCCAGTCTGCAGGTGCAGCAGGTGATCAGGAAGGTGAATGGGATGCTGGCCTTTATAGCGAGGGGGATAGAATATAAAAGCAGGGTGGTCTTGCTGCAACTGTACAGGGTACTGGTGAGGCCACAGCTGGAGTACTGTGTGCAGTTTTGGTCCCCGTATTTGCGAAAGGATATTTTGGCCTTGGAGGGAGTGCAGAGAAGGTTCACCAGGCTGATACCGGAGATGAGGGGGTTAGCTTATGGGGAGAGATTAAATAGACTGGGCCTGTACTCGTTAGAGTTTAGAAGGCTGAGGGGGGATCTTATAGAGACTTACAAGGTAATGAAGGGGATAGATAGAGTAGAGGTAGAGAGATTCTTTCCACTTAGAAAGGAAACCAGGACTAGAGGGCACAGTCTCAAAATAAAGGGGGGACGCAGTTTAGATCAGAGTTGAGGATGAACTTCTTCAATCAAAGGGTGGTGAATCTCTGGAATTCCCTGTCCATTGAAGTGGTGGAGGCTGCCTCACTAAATATATTTAAGTCACAGGTAGATAGATTTCTGATAGACAAGGGAATTAAGGGTTATGGGGAGCAGGCGGGAAAGTGGAACTGATCCACTTCAGATCAGCCATGATCTTATTGAATGGCGGGGCAGGCTCGAAGGGCTAGATGGCCTACTCCTGCTCCTATTTCTTATGTTCACTATGATTCATCACTATGAATTGCATTACTATCAGTGTCCAGTGTTCGTAAAGACCCTGAAGATCAGAGGGAGCTTGGAGTGTATATCCACAGATCCCTGATGGATAGGTCAAGAAGGTGTTTCAGAAGACATTCGGAATACTTGCCTTTATTAGCCAAGGCATAGAATATCCATTCACCTGGTGAAGGGGCAATGTTCCAAAAGTTTGTGCTACCAAATAAACCTGTTGGATTTTAACTTGGTGTTGTGAGACTACTTACCATAGAATATAAGAGCAGGGAGGTCATGCTGGAACTGTATCGATGGTGGTTATGTTAGCCATGTTTAAGTCCTATCTTGACAGGCACAGGAACAAATAGAGAATAGAGGGATAACAGCAGTAGGACCATGTGATCGGCACAGGCTTGGAGAGCCAAGAGGCCTGTTCCTCTGCTGTACTGTTCTTTGTCCTTTAAGCAACAACTGGAGTAGTGTGTCCTGTTCTGATCACCACATCATTGGAAAGATGTGATTGTGCTGTAGAGAGTTCAAAGGAGATTTATCAGATGCTGCCTGGGCTGGAAGGTCTGAGGTATGAGGAGATGCCCAGCCAGGGGAACATCCTTCTTGCACCCATCCTGTCGTGCCCTGTAAGAAGTTTGTAAGTTTCAATGTGGTCACCTCTCATTCTTTAAAACTCTGGAGAATATAGGCCCAGATTCCTGCAATTTCTCCATGTGGAATCATCCTGCCATCTATGGAATCAGTCTGCTGAAGCTCCAGGAAAATTAAATCTGCCATCTTTACCCAGTCTGGCCGAATGTGACTCCAGAGTCAGAGCAATGTGGTTGACTCTCCACTGTCCTCTCAGGGCAACAGGGGTTAGACAATAAACGCTGGCCAGCCAGCGATGCCTAAGTTCTAATGGTTTTCTCTGTACCGTTTCCCTGGTGATTGCCTGTCACCCCCTGCTTCACAATTATCTCTTAGATGTTATTTGTATCCTGTACAGTGAAGACTGATGCAAAATATCAGGTCAATTTATTCACCATTTCCTGGTTTTCCTTTATTAACTCCCCATTCTCATATTCTAGATGGCCAATATGCAATGTAGAAACTTCTAGAAAATATTACTCTTTTTATCTCACTAGTGAGCTTTCTTGTGTAATTTCTCTCTCCATATTCATCCTTTAGTCATTCTTTATTGTTCTTTATGTTCTAATCTGCCTCACATCCTTGTGCAATGATGCCATCTTCTTTTAACTTGATTCTCTGAAGCACCCTTCCTTTCAATTCTTTCTCATTGGAAACACTCCCCTCCAGTCCCAATCCCCACACAGTGAGTGCAGATATTTTGGTGAATGACATTGAACTGAATGGGATTTGACAAGCTTGCCTGATCTTCTCCTCCTGTCCTTCCCTGAGTGTTGAATGGAAGTGTTTTTGGACAGTGTGGTGAATCTCTAACGTTGTATTTTTTTGGTAGGTTCCAAACCACACGGTGATGAACTTGGTACAAAGCATTCCAAGTCTCCTTTTGACTTGATTGTGAACCGGATTTGGAGGAGTAGGTCTTTCACAGACAGACTGCCACAATCTCCAGTCTCTCGTTTCTTTAAGGGGTCTGACAATTCTACTGAAAATGTCACAGAAAAATGGAAACTAGGGAAAACATCACTGGATTCAGAAAATAAAGTTTCAAAGTTATCAGGTAACCATAAATGTAGTTATTTTCTAAAGGTTTAAAAAGGATGAAAATAAAATCACCTGGCAGGAATGGCCTTTCCTGTGTTGACAGAAAATTCTCTGTACATTTAGAATGCCTCTAATCAACATATTCTGTCCATTGAATCTCCCCTGTATCTCTTTAAAAACCTTAAATCTTATTAGCATCTCATTTTTAGATATGCCTAATGTTGCACCTGGCATCTCCTGCTGCACTCTCATTGAACCAGGATCCATCCCTGATTTGATGGAAACCATGAAACAGACTGTGATTGGGTATGGTACAGGGGCTGTTGATGCTCCCAAGAGCCTCATGAATGTTTTGAGTTGTTTGATTCCATTTAGTGCAGTAATACTGTTACACAAGATGATGAGGTGGCTTCAGTATGAATACAGCGTGTTGTCTACACAAGGACTATGCATTGGTCATGGTAGCACAGCGGTTAGCACTGCTGCCTCACAGCACCAAGGATCTGGGTTTGGTTCCCAAATGGGTAACTGCCTGTGTGGAGTTTGCACATTCTTCCCATGTCTGCATGGGTTTCCTCTGGGTGTTCCAGTTTCCTCCCATAGTCCGAAAAACGTGATGGTTTGTTGTATTGGCCATTCTCCCTCAGTGTACCGGAATAGTTGGGAGTGTGGCGACTAGGGGATTTTCCAGTGTGCTATTTGTTGATAATTGCTTTAATAATTATAACCTGCATTCTAGTTAACATCAGCTAGTGCTCCTGAGATGATGTCTTAGTAACTGGAAAGAATAAAGAAGGACTTTCCCCACAACCTAGATGCCACACTCCAGAGACTAGGAGATTGTGGATTAAGAGAACGGAAAGATAAATATGATTTTTTTCCCATCTCCATTTGAATATCTGGATCATGTCATTGATGCAAAGGGTCTGCACAAATCCCCCTCTAAAGTCAAAGCCATTACTGAGGCACCTGTGCCTCAAAATGTTAATCAATTTTATTATTTTTTGGGTTTATTAAACAATTATGGACAGTTTGTCTCTAATCTGGCAATTATCCTTAAACCTTTACACAATTTGGGGGAATAGATAGACATTTCTGTGGCTGCAAATGAGACTTTAGAAAATATGTTGTCTCTCTGGTGTTAAAGTCAAGGATGTCTCAGAGCAGCTACAGAGCTTTCTGAAGGGGAAGGGTGAACAGCCGGTGCCCAGAGTTCACCTTGATGCAAACAGCACAAATACATAGAAACTAGAAGCAGGAGTAGGCCATTTGGCCCTTTGAGCCTTCATTTTGATCATGGCTGATTGTCAAATACAATATCCTGATGCCCCCCTTTCCCCCCATATCCCTCGACCCCTTTAGCCCCAAGAGCTATATCTAATTTCTTCTTGAAGTCGCACAATTTTATGACCTCAACTGATTTCTGTGGGAGTGAATTCCACACATTCACCATCCTCTGGGTGAAGAAACTTCTCCTCCCCTCAGTTTTAAGAGGTTTGCTCCTTATCTTTAAGCAATGACTGCTGGTTCTGGAGTCAGAACATTCTTTCTGAATCTAGCCTGTCATAATTTTCAGTTTCGATGACCCCCTCTTACTTTCCTAAACTCCAGTGAATGGTCTCTCCTCGTATGACAGATCTGTCATCCCAGGAATCAGCCGGGTAGACCTTTGCCGTATTCTCTCTGTAGCAAGAACATCGTTTCCCAAATAAAGACACCAAGGCTGCAAACAATACTCCTCTCAGCTAATTTTGGGTCCAATGCCACACTTTGTCTTGGATCGCATAGGCCCTTACTTTCTTAACCAGCCTGCCATGAAGGACCTTCTCAGAGGCCTTGCTAAAAGTCTGCATAGATCACATCAAAAGCATTACCCTCATCAGTACTCCTGGTTTCCTCCTCAAAAAGTTCAACTAAATTTGCCAACCACAACCTTCCCTGAACAAATCTGTGCTGACTAACTCTGATTACTCAGTGTCTGTCCAAACGCAGATATATTCTGTCCCTCAGAACTCTCTCCAGTAACTATCCTGCCGCTGAGGTTAGACTGACTGGCCTATAATTTCCTGTTCCCTCACTGTCCCATTATGAAAAAGGGGAGGTAATGTTAGCATCGTCCAGTCCTCTGGCACCTCACCTGTGGTCAGAGAGGATTTGAATATTACTGTCTGTCCCCTTAATATCTCCTCCCTTGCCTCCTTCAACAGCCTGGGACACATCTCATCCAGGCCTGCAAATCTGTACCCTGAGGCTTTTGGTACCTCCCCTCTCTCTGATTTCCCCTCATATCTACATAAATATCTACAGAAATTAATTGGCAGCTTTTTACGTTTACTGATGTGTGAGCATTAGCTGAAGGGTTTAAGTGCTGCTGCTTGGATCTATTCACATTAAAATCTGTTTGACCCTCCCATTGATTCCTGTTTTTGCATCAAAGATGAATTGAAGTCCACAGATGTTGAGAACAGCTCCAGCAAATGGGAGCAAGTCACTGAGTTCATGGAAAGATTGGGGAAGAAGCCAGACCAGAGATGTCTCAATCTGAATAATAGTCAACTCACTGCTAATGATGCCGTTCAGTTGGGTAAGTTCAACAAATATTATAAACCATTGGACTGAAGTTAGCATATAAATCGTTAAGGGTAAAATATCATGCCAAGCTCAGTAAGAATCGTTAACGTGAGGATGTAAATGGGAAAAGAAACATAAATAGCAAATTTAAAATGGTTATGAACTTTATAGAATGCTATTGTTTATGTTCTGGAGGTCATGGTGTTGCGTTGTATAAGGCATTGGTGAAATCACAGCTAGAGCAGTGTATCCAGTATTGGCCTCCTTATTTAAGGGAATATTTAATTGCGCTAGCAGCCATTCAGAAAAGGTTTACCAGGCCAATGGCAGGAATCAGTGGGTTGTCTTATGAGGAAAGGTTGGACAGGCCAGGGTTGTATCCGCTGGAGTTTAGACGAGCAAGAGGTGGCTTGATTGAAATGTGACCCAGAGGGATATTGACAGGGCGAATATGGAGAGGATGCTTCCTCTTGTGGGAGATGCTTAGTTTATTTATTAGTATTACGAGTAGGCTTACATTAACACTGCAGTGAAGTTACTGTGAAAATCCCCTTGATCTAGAGCTAGTGGTCATGGTTTAAGAATGATTTTAAGCCCATTTCAGATGAGGTGAAATCTTTTGACTCAAGGGTCTTAGCTCTCTGGAAGGTTTGTGGAACCAGAGTCTTTGAATTATTTTAAGACAGAGATAGGTAAATTCTTGGTAAGCAAGAGGGTTAGAGTCGTAGAGTCATAGCATTTTACAGAATGGAAACAGGCCCTTTGGCCCAGTTTATCCATGCTGTCCAGTTTTTACTGCTAAGCTAGTCCCAATTGCCTGCATTTGGCCCATATCCCTCTATACCCATCTTACCCATGTAACTGTCCAAACGCTTTTAAAAGACAAAATTGTACCCACCTCTACTACCTCTGGCAGCTTGTTCCAGACACTCACCACCCTCTGTGTGAAAAAATTGCCCCTCTGGACACTTTTGTATCTCTCCCCTCTCACCTTAAACCTACGCCCTCTAGTTTTAGACTCCCCTACCTTTGGGAAAAGATATTGACTATCTAGCTGATCTGTGCCCCTCATTATTTCATAGACCTCTATAAGATCACCCCTCAGCCTCCTACACTCCAGAGAAAAAAGTCCCAGTCCATCCAGCCTCTCCTTTAGCAGAAACCATCAAGTCCTTGTAGCATCCTAGTAAATCTTTCTCACTCTTTTTAGTTTAATCCTTTCTGTAATAGTGACCAGAACTGTCCACAGTATTCCAAGTGTGGCCTTACCAATGTCTTGTACAACTTCTACAAGACATTCCAACTCCTGTATTCAATGTTCTGACCGATGAAACCAAGCATGCTGAATGCCTTCTTCACCACTCTGTCCACCTGTGACTCCACTTTCAAGGAGCTATGAACCTGTACCCCTAAATCTCTTTGTTCTATAACTCTCCCCAATGCCCTACCATTAACTGAGTGAACCAGGGCAGGACTTAATCTACCAAAATGCATCACCTCGCATTTGTCTAAATTAAACTCCATCTGCCATTCATCAGCCCACTGGCCCAATTGATCAAGATCCTGTTGCAATTGGAGATAACTTTCCTCACTGTCCACTATGCCGCCAATCTTGGTGTCAGCTGCAAACTTACTAACCATGCCTCCTATATTCTCGACCAAATCATTAATATAAATGACAAATAACAGTGGGCCCTGCACTGTTATCAGAGCTGGGCCGAGAGGTGGCAGATGGAGTTTAATGCGGAAAAGTGTGAGGTAATTCACTTTGGCAGGAATAACAGATGTGTAGAGTATAGGGCTAATGGTAGGACTCTGAATAGTGTTGATGAACAGAGGGATCTAGGTGTATGTGTGCATAGATCCCTGAAAGTTGGGAATCAAGTAGATAAGGTTGTTAGGAAGGCATACGGTGTCTTGGCGTTTATTGGTAGGGGGATTGAATTTAGGAGCCGCAACTTCATGTTGCAACTGTACAAAACTCTGGTGCGGCCGCACTTGGAGTATTGTGTACAGTTCTGGTCCCCACATTATAGGAAGGATGTGGAGGCATTGGAGAGGGTGCAGAGGAGGTTTACCAGGATGTTCCCTGGTATGGAGGGGAGGTCCTATGAGGAGAGACTGAGGGATTTGAGGCTGTTTTCGTTAGAAAGAAGGCGGCTAAGAGGGGATCTTATTGAAACATACAAGATGATTAGAGGTTTAGATAGGATGGATAGTGATAGCCTTTTTCCTCGGATGGAGAAAGCTAGCACGAGGGGACATAGCTTTAAATTAAGGGGTGGTAGTTATAGGATGGATGTCAGAGGTAGGTTTTTTACCCAGAGGGTGGTGAGGGATTGGAATGCCCTGCCTGCTGCAGTTGTAGATGCGCCTAGTTTGGGGGCGTTTAAGAGATCCGTGGATAGGTTTATGGATGGAAAGGGATTGGTTTACGTTAGAGGGTCACTGCTTTTTTAATTGGTCGGCGCAACATCGTGGGCTGAAGGGCCTGTTCTGCGCCGTAACGTTCTATGTTCTATATGATCCCTGAGGCTGGTCACAGGCCTCCATTTGAAAAAGAACCCTCTACAACCACCATCTGGCTTCTGTCATCAAGCCAATTTTGTATCCAATTGGCTACCTGACCCTGGATCCCATGAGATTTGACCTCATGGATGGACAGGCGACGTGCCGGAGTTTCTTCATGTGGGAGCTGATAGATCCATTGCGAGCTGCCACATCGAGGCCACATCTGCAGTAAGTGTTGGCAGCTTGAGGAACTCCGGCTCAGTGTTACTGAGCTGGAGTTTGACTTTCAGATACTATGGCACATCCAGGAGGGGGAGAGTTCACTGCTTCAGGAGGCGATCACACCGCTTAGATTAAATATCTCCAATTCAGCCATTGGTCAGGGACAGCAGGGTGTGACTGTGAGTGAGGCAGGTAGAGGGATCTGAAATTCAGGAATGGAGGAGACTCCGTTCTTTGTCCAACAGGTAAGAGATACTTACCCCTTGTGTGAATGAAGATGAGGGCTGTAGGGAGGATGAGCTAGCTGACCACTGCACCATGGTACAGGCGGCCATTCAAACGGGGAGCAAAAAGAAGAATGATAGTGGTCGAGGATTCTGTAATTTTGGGAACAGACAGCATCCTTTGTAAGCGGGATTGAGAGTCCCGCACGTTTTTGTTGCCTGCCCGGTGCCAGGATGAGGGACACCTCTAACTGGCTTGAAAGGATATTGGAGTCAGGAGGGGGAGGATCCGGTTGTTGTGGTCCATGTTGGGACAAACAATATAAGCCAGATGACCTGTTTGGAGAATATCAGGAACGAGGAACCAAATTAAAGAACACGTCCTCAAGGAGTTATAATCTCTGGATTATTACCCGAGCTACTTGCGAATTCTCTGTTGAGAAAAGAGGATGATGGAGTGGCGAAAGGAGTGATGTCGTGTTGCAAAGTTGAGGAGAGTAATTGTAGATTGGGAGATGGGAAGTCAGAATTTGGTGTTTGTAGAATGGTAAAATGCTTGGGGGGGGGTGGGGTGGGGAGAAGCATTGTGGGATGCCTGTAAAAGCTGATACTTTTCTGTGCTTAGAGAGTTAAAAAGATCTAAGTACACAGAGAGCCCAAACTGAAACATCAGAACTAGGAGCAGAAGTAGGCCATCTGGCTCTTCCTGGCTGATCTTTTCATGGATTCAGCTCCACTTACCCACCCGCTCACCATAACCCTTAATTCTTTTACTGTTCAAAAATGTATCTATCCTTGCGTTAAAAACATTCAATGAGGGAGCCTCAACTGCTTCACTGGGCAGGGAATTCCACAGATTCACAACCCTTTGTGTGAAGAAGTTCCTCCTCAACTCAGTCCTAAATCTGCTTCCCCTTATTTTGAGGCTACGCCCCCTAGTTCTAGTTTCCCCCGCCAATGGAAACAACTTCCCTGCTTCTATCTTATCGATTCCCTTCATAATCTTAAACGTTTCTATAAAATCTTCCCTCATTCTTCTGAATTCCAGTGAGTATAGCCCCAGTCTACTCAGTCTCTCCTCATAATCCACCCTCTCAACTCTGGAATCAACCTAGTGAATCTCCTCTGCACCCCCTCCAGTGCCAGTATATCCTTTCTCAAGTAAGGAGACCAAAACTGTACACAGTATTCCAGGTGTGGCCTCACCAGCACCTTATACAGCTGCAACATAACCTCACTGTTTTTAAACTCCATCCCTCTCGCAATGAAGGACACAATTCCATTTGCCTTCTTAATTACCTGCTGCAACTGCAAACCAACTCCTTGAGATTCCTGCAAAGGACACCCAGGTCCCTCTGCACAGCAGCATGCTGCAATTTTTTACCATTTAAATAACAGTCCATTTTGCTGTTATTCCTACCAAAGGGAATAAGGGATAGGATTTATGATCATCTAGAGAGAAATAAATTGATTAGGGATAGTCAACACGGTTTTGTGAAGGGTAGGTCGTGCCTCACAGACCTTATTGAGTTTTTTGAAAAGGTGACCAAAGAGGTGGATAAGGGTAAGGCAGTTGACGTGGTGTATATGGATTTTAGCAAAGCGTTTGATAAGGTTCCCCATGGTAGGCTATTGCAGAAAATGCAGATGCACGGGATTGAAGGTGATTTAGCAGTTTGGATCAGGAATTGGCTAGCTGATAGAAGACAGAGGGTGGTGGTTGATGGGAAATATTCAACGTGGAGTTCAGTTACAAGGGGTGTGCCGCAGGGATCTGTTTTGGGGCCACTGTTGTTTGTCATTTTTATAACTGACCTAGATGAGGGTGGAGAAGGATGGATTAGTAAATTTGCTGATGACACCAAAGTCGGAGGAGTTGTAGACAGTGAGGATGGATGTTACAGTTTGCGGAGGGACATAGACAAGCTGCAGAGCTGGGCTGAGAGGTGGCAAATGGAGTTTAATACAGAAAAGTGTGAGGTGATTCACTTTGGTAAGAGTAACAGGAGTACAGAATATAGGGCTAATGGAAGGACTCTGAGTAGTGTTGATGAGCAGAGAGACCTTGGTGTCCATGTGCATAGCTCCCTGAAAGTTGGCACCCAGGTTGATAAGGTTGTTGAGAAGGCGTACGGTGTGTTAGCTTTTATTGGTAGAGGGATTGAATTTCGGAGCTGTGAGGTCATGTTGCAACTGTACAAAACTCTGGTGTGGCCGCACTTGGAGTATTGCGTACAGTTCTGGTCGCCGCATTATAAGAAAGATGTGGAAGCATTGGAAAAGGTGCAGAGGAGGTTTACCAGGATGTTGGCTGGTATGGTGAGAAGATCTTATGAGGAAAGGCTGAGGGACTTGAGGTTATTTTCATTGGAGAGAAGAAGGTTAAGAGGTGACCTAATTGAGGCATACAAGATGATAAGAGGATTAGATAGGGTGGACAGTGAGAGCCTTTTTCCTCGGATGGTGATGGCTAACACGAGTGGACGTAGCTTTAAGTTGAGGGGTGGGAATTATAGGACGGATGTCAGAGGTAGGTTCTTTACTCAGAGGGTAGTAAGGTCGTGAAATGCCCTGCCTGCAGCAGTTGTGGACTCGCCAACTTTAAGGGTGTTCAAATGGTCAGTGGATAGGCATATGGATAACATTGGAATAGTTTAGGTTAGAGGGTCATTAGATTGGTTCCACTGGTCAGTGCAACATCGAGGGCCGAAGGGCCTGGACTGCGCTGTAATGTTCTATGTTTTATAAAATGGATGACCTCACATTTACCAACATTGTACTCCATCTGCCAGACCCTCGCCTGCTCACTTAGACTGTCTATATCCCTTTGCAGACTTTCAGCGCCCTCTGCACACTTTGCTCTGCCACTCATCTTAGTGTCATCTGCGAATTTTGCCGCATGACACTTGGTCCCCAACTTCAAATCATCTATGTAAATCGTAAACAATTGCGATCCCAACACTGATCCCTGAGACACACCACTAGTCAGTAATCGCTTACCAGAAAAACACCCATTACCCCTGCTCTCTGCTTTCTGTTAGTTAATCCTCTATCAGTGCTAACACATTACCTGTAACACCATGCACCTTTATCTTACAACATGTGATTCCAGGCCCACAGCAATGTGGTTGACTCTCAACTGCCCTCCCAGGGCAATTAGCAATGGGCAATAAATGCTGGCCAGCCATTGATGCTCATGTCCCACAAATTAATAAAAAAACTAAGCTTATTGGTGGGTTGGCAGCCTTTAATCAAAGTCTTTTATTGGATGAGCATCCATAGAAATGCCAGTATTTGTGGCTCATACTTCACTGCCCTTGAAGATGATGGTGAGCTGCCCTCTTCAACCTGCTGTAGGTACTCCCACAGTGCTGTTAGGGAGCGAATTCTAGGAATGACAATATATTTCCAAGTCGGATGGGGAGTGACTTGGAGGGGAACCTACAGGTGGTGGTGTTTGCAGGATCTGCTATTCTTGTCCTTCTGGATAATAGAGTTTTGGAAGAAGCTATTGGGGAAATCTTGCTGAGCAGTCTGATTTATCACTTCCAAGGATTAAAATCTGTATTTCTCTCTCTCATCATGCACTTCAGTATTGGGAATATTGACAGGATAATGACCGATCCTGTGCAGCTGAATATTTTGATGGTGTATTTTCACAGGACGGAAAGTATTTTCTGTCTTCCTTGTGGCAGCTAGAGAGTTAATCTGGTCCGTCACAGCAACCCCGTATCAATATTTGGAAGGACAAAAACAAAAATGGGTCTCACCCTGGAAAATAAAATCTCCATAGAATAATTCAGTGCAGAAGAGGCCCGTAGGCCTATCGAGACTGCACCAATACGCGAAAAATACCTGACCTTTCTCCTAATCCCATCCATCAGCACTTGGCCCAGAGCCCTAAATGTTAAGATCTGCCAAGTGCTCCTCCAAGTACTTTTTAAAAGATGTGATGTATCCCGGCACCACCATTTCACCCCCCCCCCCCCCCCCCCCCCCCAGGCAATGCATTCCAGACCCTCACCACCCTCTGAGTAGAAATGTTTTTTTCTCACATCGCCCCCTAAACCTCCTGCCCCCACTTGAAACTATGTCACCTCGTAACTGATCCTTCAGCTAAGGGGAACAGCTGCTCCTTATCCACTCTGTCCGTGACCTTTATAATTTTGTACACCTTAATCAGGTCACCCCTCAGTCTTCTCTGCTCCAACAGAAGCAAACCAATCCGATCGAACCTCTCTTCATAATGTAAATGTTCCGTCCTGCATTGCTTTCTATCGCATTGGCTCGTGGAATGCTGGCCCCTGATCTTTGGGTCCAACATTATTTATTCCGTGTCCGAATTCATGATGTGGAAACTAACGTGGTCTGTAACTGATTCCTTCTTGATTATATCCAACCTATTCCTCCAAACTCCCTCTCCTTGACCCTGGGTGGAGAAGTGGCAGATGGACTTCAACGCAGATAAATGTGTAGTAGTCCATTTTAGCAGGGCCAATGGGATGAAGGAGTACAATATCAAGAGTAGGAGTCTTAGCTGTGTTGAGGAGCAGAAGGATCTTGGGGTCCAGGTCCATAGGACTCTTAAATTGGCCTCGCAGGTGGAGGAGGTGGTCAAGAAGGCGTATGGTGTACTGGCCTTCATTAATCGAGGGATTGAGTTTAGGAGTCGGGAGGTAATGCTGCAACTTTATAAGACCCTTGTCAGACCTCACTTGGAGTACTGTGCGCAGTTCTGGTCGCCTCAATACAGGAAGGATGTGGAAGCTATTGAGAGGGTGCAGAGGAGATTTACAAGGATGTTGCCTGGATTGGGAGGCATGCCTTATGAAGATAGGTTGAGGGAGCTAGGTCTCTTCTCCCTGGAGAGACGAAGGTTGAGAGGTGACCTGATAGAGATTTATAAAATGTTGAGAGGAATAGATAGGGTGGATTCTCAGAGGCTATTTCCCCGGGTTGAAATGGTCGCTACGAGAGGACACAGGTTTAAGGTGCTGGGAAGCAGGTACAGAGGAGATGTTAGGGGTAAGTTTTCACTCAGAGGGTGGTGAGTGAATGGAATCGGCTGCCGTCGGGGGTGGTGGAGGCGAACTCGCTGGGGACTTTTAAGAGACTTCTGGATGAGTACATGGGATTTAATGGGATTGACGGTTACAGACAGACCTGGTAGGCAGGGATATGATCAGTGCAACTTGTGGGCTGAAGGGCCTGTTTGTGCTGTAGTGTTCTATGTTCTAAAATCTAGGAAGTCCACAGATGTGGTCCACATCTGGTGCTGGGATACAGGTTCAGGGATTGTATATGTTTTGTAGCCCAGAAGCAGGATTTAAAATATCTGTCCATTATTATCTTCAGCGACATTGTTGCCAAACTTACCAAATTTGGAGGAGTTGGATCTTTCTTGGAACGAGTTAATTGGTGGAACTCTTAAACTGCTGACCAATCCCTTGCAACAGCTATCGCAGCTGAAGGTGCTTGTGCTGGGCAGCTGCAGACTTTCGGAGCCAGATGTTTCTGCCCTCGGTATGTGCATTTAATTCTTGTGCCCGCTCCGGTCTCGGGACACGATCATTGAGCTGATTTCTAAATGATGGCCACATTTCGTTTCTCAGAATTCTCCCTTGCATGAAAACATTGGCTTTTGATGGGAACAGTTCCTGAAGGTGCTGACTCTCACTGGGATCCAGTTCCTGAAGGTGCTGACTCTCACTGGGATCCAGTTCCTGAAGGTGCTGACTCTCACTGGGATCCAGTTCCTGAAGGTGCTGACTCTCACTGGGATCCAGTTCCTGAAGGTGCTGACTCTCACTGGGATCCAGTTCCTGAAGGTGCTGACTCTCACTGGGATCCAGTTCCTGAAGGTGCTGACTCTCACTGGGATCCAGTTCCTGAAGGTGCTGACTCTCACTGGGATCCAGTTCCTGAAGGTGCTGACTCTCACTGGGATCCAGTTCCTGAAGGTGCTGACTCTCACTGGGATCCAGTTCCTGAAGGTGCTGACTCTCACTGGGATACAGTTCCTGAAGGTGCTGACTCTCACTGGGATCCAGTTCCTGAAGGTGCTGACTCTCACTGGGATCCAGTTCCTGAAGGTGCTGACTCTCACTGGGATACAGTTCCTGAAGGCGCTGACTCTCACTGGGATCCAGTTCCTGAAGGTGCTGACTCTCACTGGGATACAGTTCCTGAAGGTGCTGACTCTCACTGGGATCCAGTTCCTGAAGGTGCTGACTCTCACTGGGATACAGTTCCCGAAGCTGCTGACTCTCACTGGGATACAGTTCCTGAAGGTGCTGACTCTCACTGGGATCCAGTTCCTGAAGGTGCTGACTCTCACTGGGATACAGTTCCTGAAGGTGCTGACTCTCACTGGGATCCAGTTCCTGAAGCTGCTGACTCTCACTGGGATCCAGTTCCTGAAGGTGCTGACTCTCACTGGGATCCAGTTCCTGAAGGTGCTGACTCTCACTGGGATCCAGTTCCTGAAGGCGCTGACTCTCACTGGGATACAGTTCCTGAAGGTGCTGACTCTCACTGGGATCCAGTTCCTGAAGGTGCTGACTCTCACTGGGATCCAGTTCCTGAAGGTGCTGACTCTCACTGGGATCCAGTTCCTGAAGGTGCTGACTCTCACTGGGATACAGTTCCCGAAGCTGCTGACTCTCACTGGGATCCAGTTCCTGAAGCTGCTGACTCTCACTGGGATCCAGTTCCCGAAGCTGCTGACTCTCACTGGGATCCAGTTCCTGAAGGTGCTGACTCTCACTGGGATCCAGTTCCTGAAGGTGCTGACTCTCACTGGGATACAGTTCCTGAAGGTGCTGACTCTCTCTGGGATACAGTTCCTGAAGGTGCTGACTCTGGGTCACATGATAAACAACTATTTTGGTAATTAATCAGATATTTAAATGGAAGGATCATTGAGGAATTGCTTTGCAGGTGACAGCATTCAACATTTGCCAAACATTGAAGAGCTCGATTTATCCTGGAACAGCGCCTTAGGTGGGAATCTCTCTCTCATCACTGGAAAGTTGACGCCAGTCAGTAAACTCAAGGTTGTAAAGCTGGTTGATTGTAACCTCACTCCAGAAGATGGGAGAGCCTTGGGTAATAATTACTCCATAAAACTTATTAGCTGCTTAATTTAGAGTCTGTAACACTTGTCTTATTGATTGTGAGAATGTGAACTATTATCTGTCTCTGTTAGAAGAATGCTATTGATATTTAATCATTTGTTTCTCTTTAAGGAGATTTTAGTTGCTTCACTGCGGACCATTTCACTAAACCAGTCAATATTTCTGCCCTCTCCTCCCACTCCTCTCTGTCTCATGCAGTCAGCACTGGTTTCTGTTCCTCACTCCCTTCGATCCATCTTCCCATTAAATGCAGCAATAGTTTTCACCTCACGTGTTCCTCGTGGTAACAATGTTTACGCTGTAGCCACTCCCTGGTTAGAATTTTCCTCCTAAGACATTGAATTTGTTGGTTATCCTCTTTATTCTTAGCTCCATTTTTGTCCCCTCCCAAAACCGGGAGAATTTGTTTGAAGAGTTATCAGGTCTCCTCAGTCTCCCCTCTCCTGGAGAAAAGCGCGACAAAAATCATTTTTTTCAGACGCACTGAACCTCCTGGTTCCAGTTGAGTAAATAATTTTCCACCTGTGCAAATGCCTCCATCATCCTTTAATAAACCAGGAACCAAAATGTTCTAAAGTTTAACATCTGTAGATTTCTATTCTGTTCTCAGGAAATGAATCTCAATGCCTGATTCGTATTTTCCTTAGCCTCATGAACTTACATTGTTATATTTAATATTTGTCGATCTGGGTCCCTTAGCCTGCTGCTATTTAGCCATTGATTTTCCAAAACAATATGATGGCGGAATCTTCTGACATTTGGATAATTGATGAGGGAAGGACTGTGGATGTAACGTGTATGGATTTTAGTAAGGCATTTGACAAAGTCCCACATGGCAGACTGGTACAAAAACTAAAATCACATGGGATTCGGGGTGGGCTGGCTAGATGGATACTGAACTGGCTGGTTAAAGTTGGACTTTAACCTGGTGTTATGAGACTTCTTACTGTGTTTACCTCAGTCCAATGCTGGCATCTCCACATCATGGGTTACAGAAGACAGAGCGTAGCGGTGGAAGGGTGTTTTTCAGAATGGAGATCTTGTAGCTAGTGGTGTTCCGCAGGGGTCAGTGCTGGGACTTTTATTGTTTGTAGCATATATAAATGATCTGGAGGAAAATGTGGGTGGTCTAATAGTAAATTTGTGGATGACACGAAGATTGGCAGAGTTGCTGATAGTGCTGGGAATTGTCAGAGGATACAACAGGATATAAATAGATTGGAGACTTGGACACAGAAAAGGCAGATGGCATTTAATCCAGATAAATGTGAAGTGATGCATTGTGGAGGATCAGATTTAAGTGTGAATGGCAGAATCCTTTGGAACATTAACATAGAAACATAGAAGATACGAGCAGGAGAAGGCCTTTCAAGCCTGCTCCACCATTTATTACGATCATGCTGGTCATCCAACTCAATAGCCTAATCCCACTTTCTCCCCATAACCTTTGATCCCATTTGCCCCGAGTGCTATATCTAGCTGCCTCTTGAACACATTCAATGTTTTAGCATCAACTACTTCCTGTAGTAATGAATTCCCCAGGCTCACCACTCTTTGGGTGAAGAAATGTCTCCTCATCTCTGTTCTAAATGGTCCACCTGGAATCCTCAGACTATGACCCCTGGTGCTGGACTTCTCTACCATCAGGAACGTCCTTCCTGCATCTAACCTATCTAGACCTGTTAGAATTTTATAAGTCTCTATGAGATCCCTCCTGATTCGCCTGAACTCCAGTGAAAACAATCCTAACCTACTCAATCTCTCCTCATATGTCAGTCTCACCAACCCTGGAATCAGCCTGGTAAACCTTCACTGCACTTCCTCGAGAGCAAGAACATCCTTCCACAGAAAAGGAGACCAAAACAGCAACAATAGTCTAGGTGTGTCCTCAGCAAGGCCCTGTATATTTGCAACAACACATCCCTACTCCTGTACTCGAAACCTCTCACAATGATGGCCAACATGCCATTTGCCTTCTTTACCGCCTGCTGCACCTGCACGCTGACCTTCAGTGACTGGTGCACAAGGACACCCAGATCCCTCTGCACACTCCCCTCTCCCAGTTTACAGCCATTCAGGTAGTAATCTGCTGCCTTGTTTTTGCTTCCAAAGTGAATAATCTCACATTTATCCAAATTATACTGCATCTGCCATTGATTTGCCCACTCACCCAACCTGTCCAGATCATTCTGAAGGATCTCTGCATCCGTGTCACAGTTCACTCTCCCACCCAACGTGGTATCATCTGCAAACTTTGAGATGTTGCATTTTGTTTCCTCATCCAAATCATTAATCTATATTGTGAATAACTGGGGTCTCAGCACTGATTCCTGTGGCATCTCGTTAGTTACTGCCTGCCAATTTGAAAAGCACCCATTAATTCCTACTGTTTGTTTCCTCTCTGCCAGCTAGTTTTCTATCACATCTCAATATACTCCCTCCAATCCCATGTGCTTTAATCTTGCTCGATAGTCTCTTGTGCGGGACTTTGTCAAACATTTTCTGAAAGTCCAAATATACCACATCGACTGGCTCCCCCTTGTCAACTCTACTGGTTACATCTCCAAAAAATACCAGTAGATTTGTCAAGCATGATTTCCCCTTCATTAATCCATGCTGTCTCTATCTGATCCTGTAATGAGCTGATGGCACAAATCAGCACAAATGGATATGATCTAGTGACCATTACAGAAACGTGGTTGCAGGGTGACCGGGATGGGGAACTGAATATCCAGGGGTATCAGGCGTTTAGGAAGGATAGACGGGAGGAAAAAGGGGGTGGGGTAGCTCTGTTAATAAAGGATAATATCAGGGCGGTAGTAAGGGAAGATATAGGCTCCAAAGAGCAGAACGTGGAATCGTTGTGGGTGGAGATAAGGAATAGTAAGGGGAGGAAGACACTGGTGGGTGTGGTCTATAGGCCCCCAAATAATAACTTTGAGGTGGGGTGGGCTATAAACAAGCAAATAATTGATGTGTGCAGAAACGGAACGGCGATAATTATGGGGGATTTTAATCTGCATATTGATTGGATGACCCAAGTTGGACGCGGTGGGCTTGAGGAAGAGTTCTTGGAATGCTGTCGGGATAGTTTCCTTGAACAGTGTGTGACGGAACCTACGAGGGAGCGAGCTATCTTAGATCTGGTACTGTGTAACGAGGCAGGTAGAATTAGGGATCTTCTTGTGAGGGATCCTCTGAGGACAGGTGATCTCAATATGGTTGAATTTTTGATACAGATGGAGGATGAGAAAGTAGGGTCACGAACCTGTGTCCTGTGTTTGAACAGAGGGGATGAGAGAGGAATTGGCAAATGTAGATTGGGGGCGCAGATTGGTTGGTAGGACGGCTGAGGAACAGTGGAGGATTTTTAAGGAGATCTTTTTCTGTACTCAGCAGAAATATATTCCGATGGTAAAGAAGGGCTGTAAGAAAAGGGATAACCAGCTGTGGATAACGAAGGAAATAAAGAAGAGTATTAAATTAAAAACCGATGCGTACAGAGTGGCCAAAAATAGTGGGGAATTAGAAGATTGGGAAAGATTTTAAAAAAACGACAAAGAACGACTAAGAAAGTGATAAAGAAAGGAAAGAGAGAGTATGAAACTAAACTAGCTCAAAATATAAAAAAGTTTTTACAAATATGTATAAAGGAAGAGACTGACTAGAGTGAATGTTGGACCCTTGGAGGACGAGGCGGGGGGGATTTAATAATGGAAAACGAGGAAATGGCTGAGATTTTAAATAAGTTTTTTGTGTCAGTCTTCATAAGAACATAACCGTCTTCACGATGGAGGACACAAATAGCTTACCAAATATTAACAATCGAGGGTTAGTAAGAGATGAGGTCCTTAATGCAATTACTGTTACTAAAGAGGTAGCGATTGGTAGACTAATGGGACTGAAGGAATGCATCCCAGGGTTCTGAAAGAAATGGCAGAGGTGATAGCTGATGCCTTTGTAATTATTTATCGAAATTCACTGGACTCTAGGGACGTGCCGGCGGATTGGAAAACAGCTAATGTTATGCCGCTGTTTAAAAAAGGTAGCAGACAAAAGGCAGGGAATTATAGGCCGGTTAGTTTAACGTCTGTAGTTGGAAAAATGCTAGAATCCGTCATCAAAGAAGAAATAGCAAGACACCTAGAAAAGAATGGTTTGATCAAGCAGACGCAGCACGGATGTGTGAAGGGGAAGTCGTGTTTAACAAATTTATTGGATTTCTATGAGGATGTGACTAGCGTGGTAGACAGAGGGGAACCGGTGGATGTGGTGTTTTTAGATTTCCAGAAGGCGTTTGATAAGGTGCCTCACAAAAGATTGCTGCAGAAAGTTGAGGTGCACGGAGTTGGGGGTAAGGTGTTAGCGTGGATAGAGGATTGGCTGTCTAATAGGAAGCAGAGAGTTGGAATCAATGGGTGCTATTCTGGTTAGCAGTTGGTGACTCATGGAGTGCCGCAGGGATCGGTGCTGGGGCCTCAACTATTTACCATTTATATAGATGATCTGGAGGAGGGGGCTGAGTGTAGGGTAACAAAATTTGCTGATGACACAAAGATGAGTGGAAAAGCAAATTGCGTGGAGGGTGTGGAAAGTCTGTAGAGGGATCTGGATAGGCTGAGTGAGTGGGTGAGGACCTGGCAGATGGAGTATAACGTTAGCAAGTGTGAGGTTATCCACTTTGGAAGAAATAAAAGTAAAATGGAATATTATTTAAATGGTGAAAAATTACAACATGCTACGGTGCAGAGGGAACTGGGGGGTCCTTGTGCATGAATCGCAAAAACCCAGTCTGTAGGTGCAGCAGGTGATCAAGAAGGCGAATGGAATGTTAGAACATAGAACATTACAGCGCAGAACAGGCCCTTCGGCCCACGATGTTGCGCCGACCAGTTACAAAAACAATGACCCACTAGCCTATACCAATCCCTTTTCGTCCATAAACCTATCCATAGATCTCTTAAACACCCCCAAACTAGGCGCATTTACAACTGCAGCAGGCAGGGCATTCCAATCCCTCACCACCCGCTGGGTAAAGAACCTACCCCTGACATCCGTCCTATAACTACCCCCCCTTAATTTAAAGCCATGCCCCCTCGTGCTAGCTTTCTCCATCCGAGGAAAAAGGCTATCACTATCCACCCTATCTAAACCTCTAATCATCTTATATGTTTCAATAAGATCCCCTCTTAGCCGCCTTCTTTCCAACGAAAACAACCCTAAATCCCTCAGTCTCTCCTCATAGGATCTCCTCACCATACCAGGCAACATCCTAGTAAACCTCCTCTGCACCCTCTCCAAAGCCTCCACATCCTTCTTGTAATGTGGGGACCAGAACTGCACACAGTACTCCAAGTGCGGCCGCACCAGAGTAGTGTACAGTTGCAACATGACGCTGCGACTCCTAAATTCAATCCCCCTACCAATAAACGCCAAGACACCGTACGCCTTCTTAACAACCTTATCTCCTTGATTCCCAACTTTCAGGGATCTATGTACACATACACCTAGATCCCTCTGTTCATCCACACTATTCAAAGTCCTCCCGTTAGCCCTATACTCGACACATCTGTTGCTCCTACCAAAGTGAATTACCTCACACTTCTCCGCATTAAATTCCATCTGCCACCTCTCGGCCCAGCTCTGCAACCTATCTAAGTCTGCCTGCAGACTATGACACCCTTCCTCACAATCTACCACACCTCCGACTTTGGTGTCATCAGCAAATTTACTAATCCACCCAACTATACCCTCATCCAGATCATTAATAAAGATTACAAACAACAGTGGCCCCAAAACAGATCCCTGAGGCACACCACTCGTAACCGAACTCCATGATGAATATTTACCATCAACCACCACCCTCTGTCTCCTATCTGCTAGCCAATTCCTGATCCAACTTCTTAGATTACCCACAATCCCATACATCTGCATTTTCTGCAGAAGCCTACCATGGTGAACCTTATCGAACGCCTTACTAAAATCCATATATACCACGTCAACTGCCTAGCCCCCATCCGCCTCTTTGGTCACCTTCTCAAAAAACTCAATAAGGTTAGTAAGGCACGACCTACCCGCTACAAAACCATGCTGACTATCTCCAATCAATTCATTACTCTCCAAATAACTATAAATCCTATCCCTAATAATTTTTTCTAAAACCTTGCCCACAACAGAAGTAAGACTCACCGGTCTATAATTCCCGGCAAAGTCTCTGTTCCCCTTCTTAAACAATGGGACAACATTCGCTATCCTCCAATCCTCCGGGACTACACCAGAGACCAATGACGACCTGAAGATCAGAGCCAGAGGCTCTGCAATCACCTCTCTAGCCTCCCAGAGAATCCTAGGGTAGATCCCATCCGGACCAGGGGACTTATCTATTTTCAGCCCCTCAAGAATATCCAGCACATCCCCCTTATCAACCGTAATACTGTCTATTTTACACCCCTGCAACCCAGTGTCCTCCTCAGCTATATTCATGTCCCCCTGCGTGAACACCGAAGAGAAATATTGGTTCAATGCTTCTCCAATCTCCTCCGGTTCCACACACAACTTCCCTCTGCTGTCTGTAACTGGCCCTAATCTTGCCCTGACCAACCTTCTGTTCCTGACATACCTATAGAACGCCTTAGGATTAAGGAGAATCCTATCAGCCAAAGTCTTCTCATGTCCTCTTTTAGCCCTTCTTAACTCACTCTTCAACTCCCTCCTAGCCAATCTAAAGCTTTCTAGTGCACTACCTGAGCCCTCAAATCTCATCCGAACATAAGCCTCCTTTTTCTTTTTAACCATCGACTCAACTCTTTTAGTGCACCACGGTTCCCTAGATCTACCAATTCCTCCATGCCTGACAGGGACATACCTATCAAGGACTCGCAGTAGCTGCTCCTTGAAAAAACTCCACATTTCGGACGTTCCCAGTCCCTGTAATCTCCTAATCCAACCTATGCTTCCTAATTCACTCCTAATAGCCTCATAATTACCCTTACCCCAGCTAAAACTACTGACCCGAGGTTCATGCCTATCCCTTCCCATCACTAAGGTGAACGTAACCGAATTGTGGTCACTATCACCAAAATGCATACCAACTTCCAAGTCTAGCACCTGGTCTGGCTCATTTCCCAGCACCAAATCCAATATAGCCTCACCTCTAGTTGGCCTATCTACATACTGAGTCAAAAAACCTTCCTGCACACTTTGTACAAACACTGACCCCTCTAACGAGCTAGAACTATAGCAATTCCAATCAATATTCGTAAAGTTAAAGTCCCCCATGACAATTACCCTATTACTTTCACTCCTAACCAGGATTGTCTCTGCAATCCTTTCCTCAACCTCTCTAGAACTTTTAGGAGGTCTATAAAAGACTCCCAACAGGGTGACCTCTCCTCTCCTATTTCTAATCTCCGCCCATACTACCTCAACTGACAAGTCCTCATCAAACTTCCTCTCCGACACTGTGATACAGTCCTTGACTAGCAATGCTACCCCACCCCCCCCTTCTACCTTCTTCTCTACTCCAACTAAAGCATTTGTACCCCGGAACCTCCCTGCATAGCCTTAGCAAATTTACCCCCCAGGATATTGATTCCCCTCTGGTTCAGGTGTAGACCATCACTCTTATAGAGGTCCCACCTTCCCCAGAATGAGCCCCAATTGCTCAAGTACCTGAACCCCTCCCTCCTGCACCATCCCCTCAGCCATGAGTTCAAACTTTCCCTCTCTCTATTCCTCTCTAAACTATCCCGTGGCACAGGCAAGAGTCCGGATATAACTACTCTTCCAGAATTGGCCTTTAGTTTCCACCCCAACTCCATAAATCTTTGCTTAATATC
The DNA here is from genome assembly GCF_965287045.1 of Carcharhinus amblyrhynchos. Classification (NCBI taxonomy): domain Eukaryota; kingdom Metazoa; phylum Chordata; class Chondrichthyes; order Carcharhiniformes; family Carcharhinidae; genus Carcharhinus; species Carcharhinus amblyrhynchos. The sequence goes on from NC_137326.1 coordinate 140,987,557, forward strand.
CCCTTCCCTTAATCTCCCTATGTCATGTGTCCCCACATGAACTATGGCCTTTATAGCGAGGGGGATAGAATATAAAAATAGGGAGGTCTTGCTGCAACTGTACAGGGCACTGGTGAGGCCGCAGCTGGAGTACTGTGTGCAGTTTTGGTCCCCGTATTTGCGAAAGGATATTTTGGCCTTGGAGGGAGTACAGAGCAGGTTCACCAGACTGATACCGGAGATGAGGGGGTTAGCTTATGAGGAGAGATTGAGTACATTGGGTCTGTACTCGTTAGAGTTCAGAAGGCTGAGGGGGCATGTTATAGAGACATATAAGATAATGAAGGGGATGGATAGGGTAGAGGTAGAGAGATTGTTTCCACTTAGAAAGGATAGCAGAACTAGAGGGCACAGCCTCAAAATAAGGCAGGGGGTTGGGGGGGGGGGTGGGCAGTTTAGGTCAGAGTTGAGGAGGAACTTCTTCACTCAAAGGGTGGTGAATCTTTGGAATTCTCTGCCTGTTGAAGTGGTGGAGGCTACCTCGCTGAATATATTTAAGTCACAGGTAGATAGATTTCTGATCGATAAGGGAATTAAGGGTTTTGGGGAGAGAGCGGGTAAGTGGAACTGATCCACTTCAGATCAGCCATGATCTTATTGAATGGCGGGGCAGGCTCGAAGGGCTAGATGACCTACTCCTGCTCCTATTTCTTATGTTCTTGTGTCACTGCTTTCTAAATGTTCTGCTACAAAGCCCTCGATAATGGATTTGAGAATTTTCTCTATGACCAATGTTAAGCTTAACTGGTTTATATTTCCCTGTTTTCTCTCTACCTCCCTTTTTGAATATTGGAGTGATATTCCCTACCCTCCAGTCTGCAGGGACTGTTTTAGTGTCTATGGAATCCTGGAAAATGCCCACCCACGCATCCACTATTTTCAGGGCCACTTTCTTCAGTATTCTGGGATGAAGATTATCCGGCCCCGGGGATTTATCCACCTTCAATCCCATCAATTTTCCCAGCACCATTTCTCTACTAATATTGATCTCCCTCAGTTCTTCCCTCTCACTAATTCTTACATTCTCCAACATTTCTGGCATCTGATTTGTCTCCTCTTTTGTGAAGACAGAACCAAAGTATGTGTTCAATTACTCAGCCATTTTTTTGTCTCCTATTATTCATTTTCCCCCTTCTGTCTGTAGGGGACCTACATCTGTCTTCACCAACCCCTCTCTTCATGTATCTATCGAAACTCTTAGTGTCAGTCTTTATGTTCCCTGCAAGCTTTTGTACTCTATTTTCCCCTTCTTAATCAGTCCCTTGGTCCTTCTTTGCTGAATTCTAAACTGCTCCCAATCCTCAGATCTATTATTTTTCTTGGCCAATCTGTATGCTTCTTCCTTAGATCGGACACTCTGTCGAATTTCCTTTGTAAGCCATGGATTGGCCCTCTTACCCATTTTGTTTTTGTGCCAGACAGGAACAAACAGTTGCTGCCGTTCCCCCATCCGTTCCCTGAATGTTTGCCACTGTCATCTCTTTAAGTAACTCTCCCCAATCTATCCAAAAACAAAAAGCAAAGAACAGTACAGCACAGGAACAGGCCCTTCGGCCCTCCAAGCCTGCACCGATCATGTATTCCCAACTAGACCATTCGTTTGTATTCCTCTATTCCCAGTCTGTTCATGTGGCTATCTAGACAAGTCTTAAATGATCCTAGTGTGTCCGCCTCAACCACCTTGCTTGGTAGTGCATTCCAGGCCCCCACCACCCTCTGTGTAAAATACGTTCCCCGTATATCTGTACTGAATCTTATCCCCCTTACCTTGAACTTGTGACCCCTTGTGTTTGTCATTTCTGACCTGGGAAAAAGCTTCCCACTGTTCACCCTATCTATGCCCCTCGTAATTTTATAAACTTATATCAGATTGTCCCTCAACCTCTGTCTTTCCAGGGAGAACAATCCCAGTTTACCCAATCTCTCCTCATAGCTAATACCCTCCATCCCAGGCAACATCTTGGTAAACCTTTTCTGTACTCTCCAAAGCCTCCATGTCCTTCTGGTAGTGTGGCGACCAGAACTGGACACAGTATTCCAAATGTGGCCTAACCTTAATTCTACATGACTACAACATCATATGCCAACTTTTAACTCCTATGCCCCATCCAATAAAGGCAAGCATGCCATATGCCTTCTCCACCACCTTCTCCACCTGTATTGCCACCTTTAAGGATCTGTGGACTCAAGGCCAGACATACAGAGGGATCTGGGCGTGCAGTTCCACCATTCCCTAAAATTAGCAACACAGATGGCCAAGGTGATTAAGAAGACGTATGGCATTCTTGTCTTCATCAGCTGGGGCATCGAGTACAAGAGTTGGGAAATGATGTTGCAGCTATATAAAACCTTGGTTAGGTTGCATTTGGAGTATTGCGTGCAGTTCTGGTCACCACCCTATCAGAAGGACATGGAAGCTTTGGAGAGAGTGCGAAGAAGGTTCACCAGCATGTTGTTTGATCTTGAGGGTGTTGGCTACGAGGAGAGATTGAATAAACTGGGATTGTTTTCACTGGAAACCGGAGGCTGAGGGAGACCTGATAGAGGTCTACAGAATTGTGAGAGGCACAGACAGGGTGGATAGTCAGAGGCTTTTTGCTAAGATGGAAGAGTCAATTACAAGGGGACACAGGTTCAAGGGGAGAGGGGGAAAGTTTAAGGGAGATGTGCTAAGGAAGTTTTTCACTCAGAGAGTGGTGGGTGCCTGGAACGTACTGCCAGAGGAGGTGGTGGAAGCAGGCACATTAGCAACATTTAAGAGGCATCTGGATGGGTACATGAATAGGGAGGGAATAGAGGGATATAGACCGAGTAAGGGCAGAAGGATTTTTTTAGTTAGGAAATCATGATGAGCACAGGTTTGGAGGGCCGTAGGGCCTGTTCCTGTGCCGTAGTTTTCTTTGTTCTTCGAATGTTCCCGGCCGTGCAGCTGGGTTTTCTCACCAGATCATCCAGCGTCATCTATACACAGAATCCGGGGCCTGTGGATTGGGGCACTCTTTAAAACTAAAAATAAGCATCAGAAAGAAACGCCCCACTCCCCCCAACAAACATCACCCCCCACATAAAGGGAACCTCCCCCCATGCGTCTCCCAAGAGGACACACTCCTGGCTCTGCCCCCCATGCCAAGAGGGGCACTGCCAGGGGGTAGTGACACGGCATGTTCCCCTCCCTGGGGCTGTATTTTGTGTCCTTGGCGGGGGGACAGGGGTGATCAGTTATCCCCATCACTGAAACTGGGGATTTGGAAATACATGAAATCCTCATCATGGAGGAATTTAGAAAGAAAATTCCAGTAATTGTCACAACCTGTTGAGAATAAAAGACCAATAAACAGCCTGAACAGCTGCTGCTTTCGCTGATAACCCACAGTCTGTGTGAAACGTACGTGAGTCAGCAAGGAAATTGGAGAATATAGAAAACTTTAGTAAAAATGCCAGTAAAAAAAAGCAGACGGCCTATTAAAGCTGTCCAGGTGGAAAGTCGATGTGAAGGGAAAAAGTTAATGTTATCTTTGCAACATAGCTGCAAACAGGAGTTTGAATTGCTGGAAGTTAAATGGGAGACTGGTCACAGAGATAGGAACTGGAAAAGTTAGGTTAATAAAAATGTTTTGGAATTTGAGTCCCAAGTGAGAGAAATACCTGGTGAATTCATACAGAAAAATCAAAATTAGCCAGAGGTAGAAATATGTGTTCTTGACCACTGAAGGGCAGGTTAAAGAGATTGTTTTATAATGAGAGAGGAAAGGATCGCTTTCAGGAAGAGAAACCTAATATTCTGAGGGATACAGATATCACTGTGATACTGCCGTCTTCTGTCCAGAGGGGTTATTGCAGGAGAAAATATTAATTGAATATACAAGGAATTTAAATCTACCTGAGTATACAAAATTGGCTTCTTGCCAGAAGCCAGAGGGTGGTTATAGAGAGTTATTTTTCAAACTGGAGGCCTGTGACTCGCGGTGTGCCTCAGGGATCAGTGCTGGGCCCACTGTTTGTCATTTATATTAATGATTTGGATGAGAATTTAGGGGGCGTGGTTAGTAAGTTTGTAGATGACACCAAGATTGGTGGCATGGTGGACAGTGAAGAAAGTTATCTCCAATTGCAATGGGATCTTGATCAATTGGGCCAGTGGGCTGACAAATGGCAGATGGAGTTTAATTTAGACAAATGCGAGGAGATGCATTTAGGTAGATTGAACCAGGGCAGGACTTACTCAGTTAATGGTAGGGCACTGGGGAGAGTTACAGGACAAAGAGATCTAGGGATACAGGTTCATAACACGCTATTAGCCTCCTTTATGACTTTATCCACTTGAGTGGCAACCTTCAGAGATCTGAGGATATGAACCCCAAGATCTCTCTGTTCCTCAGAACCCTGCCGTTGACCCTGTAATCCGCATTCAAATTTGTCCTACCAAAATGAATCACCTCGCACTGATCAGGGTTAAACTCCATCTGTAACTTTTCAGCCCAGTTCTGCATCCTATCAATGTCTCTTTGCAGCCTACAAGAGCCCTCCATCTCATCCACTACTCCACCAATCTTGGTGTCATCAGCAAATTTACTAACCCACCTTTCAGCCCCCTCTTCCAAGTCATTGATAAAAATCACAAAGAGCAGAGGACGTAAGAACATAAGAAATAGGAGCAGGAGTAGGCCATCTAGCCCTTCGAGCCTGCCCCGCCATTCAATAAGATCATGGCTGATCTGTCGTGGCTCAGTTCCACATTCCCGCCCTCTCCCCATAACCCTTAATCCCCTCGCTTATCAAAAACCCATCAACCCGCGTCTTAAAAATATTGAGCGAGGCAGCCTCCACCACCTCAATGGGCAGAGAATTCCAGAGATTCACCACCCTTTGAGTGAAGAAGTTCCTCCTCAACTCCGTTCTAAACCGCTCCCCCCTTTATCTTGAGGCTGTGCCCCCTAGTCCTACTGTCCTTTCTGAGCGGGAAGAGTCTCTCCACCTCTATCCTATCCATCCCATTCATCATCTTATATGTCTCAATGAGATCTCCCCTCATTCTTCTAAACTCTAACAAGTACAAGCCTAATTTGTTCAGCCTCTCCTCATAGCTCAACCCCCTCAACTCCAGTATCAGCCTAGTAAACCTCCTCTGCACTCCCTCCAAGGCCAAAATATCCACTGATCTCTGTGGTACACCGCTGGTAACTGGCCTCCAGTCTAAAAATTTTCCATCCACCTCCATCCTCTGTCTTCTATGAGACAGCCAGTTACTTATCCAATCGGCCAAATTTCCTTCTATCCCACACGTCCTTATCTTCTTCATGAGCCTACCATGGGGAACTTTATCAAACGCCTTACTAAAATCCATCTCTACGACATCAACTGCTCTACCTTCATCTACACACTTAGTTACCTCCTCAAAGAATTCAATCAAATTTGTGAGGCAGGACTTACCCCTCATGAAACCGTGCTGACTATCCCGGATTAAGCTGCATCTTTCCAAATGGTCATAAATCCTGTCTCTCAGGATCCTTTCCATTAACTTACCGACCACTGAAGTAAGACAAACTGGCCAATAATTACCAGGGTCATTCCTATTTCCTTTACTGAAGAGAGGAATAACATTTGCCACTCTCCAGTCCTCTGGCACAATCCCCATGATGTGGATGTGCCGGCGTTGGATTGGGGTAAACACAGTAAAAAGTCTGACAACACCAAGTTTTAGTCCAACCGATTTATTTGATGGTAAACTCACTAGCTTTTGAGGGGTTTCCCTCTTCTTCAGGTGAATTCACCTTACTAAAATCCATCTCTACGACATCAACTGCTCTACTTTCGTCTACACACTTAGTTACCTCAAAGAATTCACCTGAAGAAGAGGGAAACCCCTCGAAAGCTAGTGAGTTTACTATCAAATAAATCGGTTGGACTAAAACCTGGTGTTGTCAGACTTTTTATAATCCCCATGGACAGAGAGGACCCAAAGATCAAAGCCAAAGGCTCCACAATCTCATCCCTTGCCTTCCAAAGTACCCTAGGATGTATCCCATCCGGCCCAGGGGACTTATCAACCCTCTGGTTTTTCAAAATTGCTAATACATCTTCCGTCAGAACATCTACCTCCTCCATCTTATCAGCCTGTATCACACACTCATCCTCAAAAACATGGCCCCTCTCCTCGGTGAACACTGAAGAAAAGTATTCATTCATCACCACTCCTGTCTCTTCTGACTCCATGCACAAGTTCCCACTACTATCCTTTACTGGCCCTAACCTCACCCTGGTCATTCTTTTATTTCTCACACAAGAGTGAAAAGCCTTGGGGTTTTCCTTTACTACTATCTCTGACAGCTTGTTCCAGACACATCATCGTCTGTGTGAAAAAATTGCCCCTCTGGAGACTTCTGTATCTCTCCCCTCTCACCTTAAACCTATGCCCTCTAGTTTTAGACTCCCCTACATTTGGGAAAAGATATTGACTATCTATTTTGTCTATGCCCTTCATTATTTTATAGACCTCTACAAGGTTGGATGAGGAAGTGGAGGGATGGGTAAGTAAGTTCGCTGATGACACTAAGGTCGGTGGTGTTGTGGATGATCTGGAAGGATGGCAAAAGTTGCAGCAGGACATAGATAGGATGCAGGACTGGGCGGAGAAGTGGCAGATGGACTTCAACGCGGATAAATGTGTAGTCGTCCATTTTGGCAGAACCAACGGGATGAACGAGTACACTATCAAGGGCAGAAGTCTGAGTAGTGTTGAAGAGCAGAAGGATCTTGGGGTCCGGGTCCACAGGACTCTTAAATCGGCCTCGCAGGTGGAGGAGGTGGTCAAGAAGGCGTATGGTGTACTGGCCTTCATTAATCGAGGGATTGAGTTTAGGAGTCGGGAGGTAATGCTGCAACTTTATAAGACCCTTGTCAGGCCTCATTTAGAGTATTGTGCGCAGTTCTGGTCGCCTCACTATAGGAAAGATGTAGAAGCTATTGAAAGGGTACAGAGGAGATTTACAAGGATGTTGCCTGGACTGGGAGGCATGCCTTATGAAGTTAGGTTGAGGGAGCTGGGACTCTTTTCCCTGGAGAGAAGAAGGTTGAGAGGCGACCTGATAGAAGTTTACAAAATGTTGAGAGGAATAGATAGGGTGGACTCTCAGAGGCTATTTCCCCGGGTTGAAATGGTCGCTACGAGAGGACACAGATTTAAGGTGCAAGGAGGGAAGTTCAGAAGTGATGTTGGGGTAAGTTTTTCACTCAGAGGGTGGTGAGTGAATGGAATCGGCTGCCGTCAGTGGTGGTGGAGGCGAACTCGCTGGGGTCTTTTAAAAGACTCCTGGATGAGTATATGGGGTTTAATGAGATTGAGGGTTATAGATAGGTCTGTAGGTTGGTAGGTGATGATGTGATCGGCGCAACTTGTGGGACGAAGGGCCTGTTTGTGCTGTAGTGTTCTATGTTCTATGTTCTAAGGTCACCCTTCAGCCTCCTACGCTCCAGAGGAAAAAGTCCCAGTCTATTCAGTCTCTCCTTATGACTCAATCCATCAAGTCCCAGTAGCATCCTAGTGAATCTTTTCTGCACTCTTTGTAGTTTAATAATATCTTTTTGAGTTTAAGAGCCGTGGGGTTATGCTGCAACTATACAGGATCTTGGTGAGACCACATTTGGAATATTGTGTGCAGTTCTGGTCACCTCACTATAAGAAGGATGTGGAAGCATTGGAGAGAGTGCAGAGGAGATTTACCAGGATGCTGCCTGGTTTGGAGAGTAGGTCTTATGAGGAAAGGTTGAGGGAGCTGGGGCTTTTCTCATTGGAGCGGAGGAGGATGAGAGGCGACTTAATAGAGGTTTATAAGATGATGAGGGGGATAGATAGAGTGGACATTCAGAGACTATTTCCTCAGGTGGATGTAGCTGTTACTAGGGGGCATAACTATAAGGTTCATGGTGGGAGATATAGGAGGGATGTCCGAGGTAGATTCTTCACTCAGAGTGGTTAGGGTGTGGAATGCACTGCACCAAAGTCGGAGGTGTGGTAGATTGTGAGGAAGGGTGTCATAGTTTGCAGGGAGACTTAGACAGGTTGCAGAGCTGGGCCGAGAGGTGGCGGATGGAGTTTAATGCGGAGAAGTGTGAGGTAATTCACTTTGGTAGGAATAACAGATATGTCGAGTATAGGGCTAACGGGAGGACTCTGAATAGCGTGGATGAACAGAGGGATCTAGGTGTATGTGTACATAGATCCCTGAAAGTAGGGAATCAAGTAGATAAGGTTGTTAAGAAGGCATACGGTGTCTTGGCGTTTATTGGTAGAGGGATTGAATTTAGGAGTCGCAGCGTCATGTTGCAACTGTACACAACTCTGGTGCGGCCGCACTTGGAGTATTGTGTGCAGTTCTGGTCCCCACATTATAGGAAGGATGTGGAGGCTTTGGAGAGGGTGCAGAGGAGGTTTACCAGGATGTTGCTCCTCATTGTTCCTGAGGAGCAGTAGCGAGAGGCAGTGATTTTTGGGCGTGTGAGGAGGCAGCAAAAAAGGTACATTTTTCTGTTTATATTGTTTAACTTTTTATTTCTAGTTTTTAAGTCGTGAGTTTCGGCGGTTTTTTTTTAAATTAGTTAGAAACCGGAAGTCGTCACTAGGACGCTTACCGGTAGTTGTAGTTTTTTTTTCTCGGGGCCCCTAACCCTATAAATTAGCGCAGAGAGGATACCCGATTCTCTACACTGGTAGAGAATCCCACCCTCCCACCTCCTCTAACCTAATTATAAGTGTGGGGGAAGTTTTTTTTTAATATTTTTATTTTTCTGCTGGTAATTGTTTCAGGGATGGCAGTTCAGGCAGTAAGCTGCATCTCATGTGGGATGTATGTGGTGAGGGACTCTGGTAGTGTTTCAGGTGATTTTACTTGTAGGAAGTGTGTTAGATTGCAGCTTCTGGAGGAGCGTGTAAAGGAGCTGGAGGTGGAATTAGAGGAACTCCGCATAATTGCGGAGGAGGTCATCGATAGGAGTTATAAGGAGATAGTCACTCCTAGAAATGAGTCTTGGGTCACTGCCAGGAGGAGGGGAAAGAAGCAAGTTGGGGGACAATCCCCTGAGGCTGTTCCCCTCCAAAATAGGTTTTCGGTCCTGGAGGCTACAGATGAGGAGGAATCAACTGGCGATAGCCAAAGGGAGCAGGTCTCTGGGGGTGAGCCTATTGTAAAAGCTCAGGTGGTTAGGGGATGTAAAAGATTGGGCCTCGTGATTGGGGACTCCACAGTTAAGGGGATGGATAGGAGAGTCGGAAGTAATGGTAGGGACTCAGGGCTGGTGTGTTGCCTACCAGGGGCTGGGGTCTGGGATGTATCGGAAAGGGTATTCAGGACTCTTAGGGGAGAGGGAGATCAACCCCAAGTTATAGTTCATGTGGGGACGCATGACATAGGGAGGTTAAGGGAAGGGGATATTAAGCAGAGATTTATGGAGTTGGGGTGGAAACTAAAGGCCAAGTCAGAGAGAGTGGTTATCTCCGGACTCTTGCCTGTGCCACGAGATAGTTTAGAGAGGAATAGAGAGGGAAAGTTTGAACTCGTGGCTGAGGGGATGGTGCAGGAGGGAGGGGTTCAGGTACTTGAGCAATTGGGGCTCATTCTGGGGAAGGTGGGACCTCTATAAGAGGGATGGGCTACACCTGAATCAGAGGGGAACCAATATCCTGGGGGGTAAATTTGCAAAGGCTATGCAGGGAGGTTTAAACTGATTCAGAGGGGGTGGTGGGATCCTGAGTAGCGGGGGTGAAAGTGAGGGGGGCATAGATGGGGACTGCAATGCACGGCATCATGGGGGTGGGGCGGAGCAGGGTTTGAAATGCGTATACTTTAATGCGAGGAGTATTCGCAATAAAGTGGATGAACTTGCAGCATGGATCAGTACCTGGGACTTCGATGTTGTGGCCATTTCAGAGACATGGATAGAGCAGGGTCAGGAATGGTTGTTGCAGGTTCCGGGGTTCAAATGCTTCAGTCGGAGCAGAGAAGGAGGTAGAAGGGGGGGAGGGGTAGCATTATTGGTCAAGGATTGTATCACAGTGTCAGAGAGGAAGTTTGATGAGGACTTGTCTGTTGAGGTAGTATGGGGCTGAGATTAGAAATAGGAGAGGAGAGGTCACCCTGTTGGGAGTCTTTTATAGACCTCCTAAAAGTTCTAGAGAGGTTGAGGAAAGGATTGCGGAGACGATCCTGGTTAGGAGTGAAAGTAATAGGGTAATTGTTATGGGGGACTTTAACTTTACTAATATTGATTGGAATTGCTATAGCTCTAGCTCGTTAGAGGGGTCAGTTTTTGTGCAAAGCGTGCAACTTTATAAGACCCTTGTCAGGCCTCATTTGGAGTACTGTGCGCAGTTCTGGTTGCCTCACTATAGGAGCTATTGAAAGGGTACAGAGGAGATTTACAAGGATGTTGCCTAGACTGGGAGGCATGCCTTATGAAGATAGGTTGAGGGAGCTGGGACTCGTTTCCCTGGAGAGACGAAGGTTGAGAGGCGACCTGATAGAAGTTTATAAAATGTTGAGAGGAATAGATAGGGTGGATTCTCAGAGGCTATTTCCCCGGGTTGAAATGGTCGCTACGAGGGGACACAGATTTAAGGTGCGGGGAGGAAAGTACAGAAGTGATGTTAGGGGTAAGTTTTTCACTCAGAGGGTGGTGAGTGAATGGAATCGGCTGCCATCAGTGGTGGTGGAGGCGAACTCGCTGGGGTCTTTTAAAAGACTTCTGGATGAGTATACGGGGTTTTATGGGATTGGGGGTTATAGATAGGTGTTGATGTGATCGGCGCAACTTGTGGGCCAAAGGGCCTGTTTGTGCTGTAGTGTTCTATGTTCTATGTTCTATGAAGGTTTTTTGACTCAGTATGTAGATAGGCCAACTAGAGGTGAGGCTATATTGGATTTGGTGCTGGGAAATGAGCCAGACCAGGTGCTAGACTTGGAAGTTGGTGTGCATTTTGGTGATAGTGACCACAATTCAGTTACGTTCACCTTAGTGATGTAAAGGGATAGGCATGAACCTTGGGTCAGTAGTTTTAGCTGGGGGAAGGGTAATTATGAGGCTATTAGGAGAGAATTAGGAAGCATAGGTTGGACTAGGAGACTACAGGGACTGGGAACGTCCGAGATGTGGAGTTTTTTCAAGGAGCAGCTACTGCGGGTCTGTGATAGGTATGTCCCTGTCAGGCAAGGAGGATTTGGTAGGGCTAGGGAACCGTGGTGCACTAAAAAAGTTGATTCGTTGGTTAAAAAGAAAAAGGAGGCTTATGTTCGGATGAGGCTTGAGGGCTCAGGTAGTGCATTAGAAAGCTTTAGATTGGCTAGGAGGGAGTTGAAGAGTGAGTTAAGAAGGGCTAAAAGAGGACATGAGAAGACTTTGGCTGATAGGATTAAGGAGAATCCTAAGGCGTTCTATAGGTATGTCAAGAACAGAAGGTTGGTCAGGGCAAGATTAGGGCCAGTTACAGACAGTAGAGGGACATTGTGTGTGGAACCGGAAGAGATTGGTGAGGCATTGAACCAATATTTCTCGTCGGTGTTCACGCAGGGGGACATAAATATAGCTGAGGAGGACACTGGGTTGCAGGGCTGTAAACTAGACAGTATTGCAGTTGATACGGGGGATGTGCTGGATATTCTTGAGGGTTTGAAAATAGATAAGTCCCTTGGTCCGGATGGGATTTACCCTAGGATTCTCTGGGAGGCAAGAGAGGTGAATGCAGAGCCTCTGGCTCTGATCTTCAGGTCGTCGTTGGTCTCTGGTATAGTACTGGAAGATTGGAGGTTAGCGAATGTTGTCCCATTGTTTAAGAAGGGGAACAGAGACTTCCCCGGGAATTATAGACCGGTGAGTCTTACTTATGTTGTGGGCAAGGTTTTAGAAAAAATTATTAGGGATAGGATTTATAGTTATTTGGAGTGTAATGAATTGATTAGAAATAGTCAGCATGGTTTTGTAGCGGGTAGGTCGTGCCTTACTAACCTTATTGAGTTTTTTGAGAAGGTGACCAAAGAGGTGGATGGGGGTAAGGCAGTTGACGTGGTGTATATGGATTTTAGTAAGGCGTTTGATAAGGTTCACCATGGTCGGCTTCTGCAGAAAATGCAGATGTATGGGATTGAGGGTAATCTAGGAAATTGGATCAGGAATTGGCTAGCAGATAGGAGACAGAGGGTGGTGGTTGATGGTAAATATTCGTCATGGAGTTCGGTTACGAGTGGTGTGCCTCAGGGATCTGTTTTGGGGCCACTGCTGTTTGTAATTTTTATTAATGATCTGGATGAGGGTATAGTTGGGTGGATTAGTAAATTTGCTGATGACACCAAAGTCGGAGGTGTGGTAGATAGTGAGGAAGGGTGTCATAGTTTGCAGGGAGACTTAGACAGGTTGCAGAGCTGGGCCGCGAGGTGGCGGATGGAGTTTAATGCGGAGAAGTGTGAGGTACAAAGAACAACCCAGCACGGGAAACAGGCCCTTCGGCCCAACAAGCCCGCCCCGCTGCATCACCCTACACCTATTCTACCCTGCGTGTCTACAAATAGAACCCCTGACTTAACCAGATTCAGGGGAGAATAGTGTCAATTTGGTAAAACCAATCAGCCTAAGAGCACATCTTTGGGGTGTGGGAGGAAACCGGAGCGCCCGGAGGAAACCCACGCAACCACAGGGAGAATGCACAAACTCCCACAGACACAGGCCCAAATCCATGTATCAGCACAGCTGGCAGTGCTAGTCACTGAGCTGTTGCGGCGCCCGTCTACCGGTCCAGGATCAAGCACACACACCGACACGAAGTACTAGGCCACTCCCGGAACCTCCAAGAGCAGCCCACGCACGACCCACCGTGTGCATGCCCCTCGTTTGACAACAAGGTGGACCTCCACCTGCGGAATAAAAAGACAAAAACGTTAACTTACAAGCCTGCCTTTCCGGTGTCTCCCGAGGTTCTGACCTTATTTAATAGCCCCTACTATAACCCTCCATCCTCGTTTCACTCATGTGTCTGTCTAACTGAACCTTAAACGAGTCCAACGTTCCTGCCTCCACCACTCTACTCGGTAGCGCGTTCCATACCCCCACAACTCTCTGCTTAAAGAACCTTCCTCTCATATTCAAATTATACCTCTCCCCCCTCACCCTTAAATCATGTCCTCTTGTATTTGTAACCAGTCTAGGGAGCAGTCTCTCACTATTGACTCTGTCTATTCCCTTCAGTATCTTATATACCTCTATCATGTCCCCCCTCAATCTCCGTCTTTCCAAGGAGAACAGTCCCAGTTTCTCCAACCTTTCCTCGTAACCCAGCCCCTCTATGCCAGGCAACATACTGGTAAATCTCTGCACCTTTTCCAGAGACTCCACGTCCTTCTGGTAGTAAGGTGACCAGAACTGGACGCAGTACTCCAAATGTGGTCTAACTAACATTCTATACAACTGAAGCATTAGATGGCAGCTTTTAAACTCTATACCCCTTCCTATAAAGGCTAGCATTCCATAAGCCTTCCTGACAACATTCTCCACTTGTGTCGCAACCTTCATGGATTTGTGAACCTGCACTCCCAGGTCCCTCTGTGTTTCTATACTCCTAATTTGTCTACCTTTAATCACATAGCTCCTCTCTACATTATTCCTTCCAAAATGCATCACCTCGCATTTGTCAGGATTAAATTCCATCTGCCACCTATCTGCCCAATGCACCAACCTATCTATATCCTGTTGTATCACCTCACAATCCACTTCGGTACCCGCCAACCCTGCCATCTTGGTGTCATCAGCAAACTTGCTGATCACACCACCTACGCTCTCTTCCCAGTCATTTATGTAGACTACAAAGAGGAGAGGTCCCAGTACTGAGCCCTGCGGCACACCACTGGTCACTGGCGTCCAGCCCGACAAGGTCCCCTCCACAACTACCCTCTGTCTCCTATTACCCAGCCAGTTCTCAATCCACTTAGGTACCTGCCCTTGTATCCCATGCACCTTAACCTTTTCTACCAGCCTACCATGAGGGACTTTGTCAAACGCCTTACTGAAATCCATATAGATGACATCAACGGCTCTCCCGTCGTCAACCGTTTTTGTCACCTCCTCAAAGAATTCCACCAGATTCGTAAGGCAAGACCTCCCTCTAACAAAGCCATGTTGCGTATCCCCAATCAGACCGCAACGCTCCAAATGCTCATACATCCTACCCCTAAGTACTTTTTCCATTAATTTCCCTACCACCGATGTCAAACTCACGGGCCTATAATTTCCAGGATTATCCCTACTACCTTTTTTGAACAGCGGTACCACATTTGCCACCCTCCAGTCTTCTGGGACCTCACCTGTGTCCAAAGAAGAGACAAAGATTTGCGCCAGAGGCCCAGCAATTTCATCTTTCACCTCCCTAAGCAGCCTGGGATAAATACCATCAGGCCCCGGAGCTTTATCCGTCCTTACGCTACCTAAAAGCCCTAGCACTTCCTCTCTCGTAATAGATATTTGGTGATTCACTTTGGTAGGAATAACAGATGTGTAGAGTATAGGGCTAACGGGAGGACTCTGAATAGTGTGGATGAACAGAGGGATCTAGGTGTATGTGTACATAGATCCCTGAAAGTTGGGAATCAAGTAGATAAGGTTGTTAAGAAGGCATACGGTGTCTTGGCGTTTATTGGTAGGGGGATTGAATTTCGGAGTCGCAGCGTCATGTTGCAACTGTACACAACTCTGGTGTGGCCGCACTTGGAGTACTGTGTGCAGTTCTGGTCCCCACATTACAGGAAGGATGTGGAGGCTTTGGAGAGGGTGCAGAGGAGGTTTACCAGGATGTTGCCTGGTATGGAGGGGAGGTCCTATGAGGAGAGGCTGAGGGATTTGGGGTTGTTTTCGCTAGAAAGAAGGCGGCTAAGAGGGGATCTTATTGAAACATATAAGATGATTAGAGGTTTAGATAGGGTGGATAGTGATCGCCTTTTTCCTCGGATGGAGAAAGCTAGCACGAGGGGGCATGGCTTTAAATTAAGGGGGGGTAGTTATAGGACGGATGTCAGGGGTAGGTTCTTTACCCAGAGGGTGGTGAGGGATTGGAATGCCCTGCCTGCTGCAGTTGTAAATGCGCCTAGTTTGGGGGCGTTTAAGAGATCCGTGGATAGGTTTATGGACGAAAAGGGATTGGTTTAGATTAGTGGGTCATTTTTTTTTTTAACTGGTCGGCGCAACATCGTGGGCTGAAGGGCCTGTTCTGCGCTATAATGTTCTATGTTCTATGCCATATGCCTTCTTGACTACCTTCTCCACCTGCATTGCCACTTTCAGTGACCTGTGTACCTGTACACCCAGATCCCTCTGCCTATCAATACTCTTAAGGGTTCTGCCATTTACTTTATATTTCCTATCTGTATTAGACCTTCCAAAATGCACTACTCCTTAACTAATACTGCAATGCCTCCTCCTCTCTTACCTCCAGCACAGTGGTTAGCACTTCTGCCTCCAGCTCCAGGGACCTGGGTTCAATTCCGGCCTCAGGCCATTGCCTGTGTGGAGTTTGCATGTTCTCCTATGTTTGTGTGGGTTTCCTCCAGGCGCTCCAGTTTCCTTCCATAGTCCAAAGATGTGAGGGTTTGATTGATTAACCATGCTCAATTAGCCCTAAGGTCATAGAACACAGAACATTACAGCGCAGTACAGGCCCTTCGGCCCTCGATGTTGCGCTGACCAGTGGAACCAATCTAATGACCCTCTAACCTAAACTATTCCAATGTTATCCATATGCCTATCCACTGACCATTTGAATGCCCTTAAAGTTGGTGAGTCCACTACTGCTGCAGGCAGGGCATTCCACGCCCTTACTACCCTCTGAGTAAAGAACCTACCTCTGACATCCGTCCTATAACTACCACCCCTTAATTTAAAGCTACGTCCCCTCATGTTAGCCATCACCATCCAAGGAAAAAGGCTCTCACTGTCCACTCTATCCAATCCTTTGGTCATCTTGTATGTCTCAATTAGGTCACCTCATAACCTTCTTCTCTCCAATGAAAATAACCTCAAGTCCCTCAGCCTTTCCTCATAAGACCTTCCCACCATACCAGGCAACATCCTGGTAAACCTCCTCTGCACCCTTTCCGATGCCTCCACATCTTTCTTATAATGCAGCGACCAGAACTGTACCCAATACTCCAAGTGCGGCCGCACCAGAGTTTTGTACAGTTGCAACATGATCTCACAGCTCTGAAATTCAGTCCCTCTACCAATAAAAGCTAACACACCGTACGCCTTCTTAACAACCTTATCAACCTGGGTGCCAACTTTCAGGGATCTATGCACATGCACCCCGAGATCTCTCTGCTTGTCGACACTATCAAGAGTCCTTCCATTAGCCCTATATTCTGTGCTCCTGTTACTCTTACCAAAGTGAATCACCTCACACTTTTCTGCATTAAACTCCATCTGTCACCTCTCAGCCCAGCTCTGCAGCTTATCTATGTCCCTCTGCAAACTGTAACATCCATCCTCACTGTCTACAACTCCTCCGACTTTGGTGTCATCAACAAATTTATTAACCCATCCTTCTATACCCTCATCTAGGTCATTTATAAAAATGACAAACAGCAGTGGCCCCAAAACAGATCCTTGAGGTACACCCCTTGTAACTGAACTCCAGGTTGAATATTTCCCATCGACCACCACCCTCTGTCTTCTATCAGCTAGCCAATTCCTGATCCAAACTGCTAAATCACCCTCAATCCCATGCATCTGCATTTTCTGCAATAGCCTACCACGGGGAACCTTATCAAACACTTTGCTAAAATCCATATACACCACGTCAACTGTTTTCGCCTTATCCATCTCTTTGGTCACCTTCTCAAAAAACTAAGGTTTGTGAGGCACGACCTACCCTTCACAAAACTGTCAGGGGGATTAGAAGGGTAAATGCATGGGGTTGTGAGCTAGGGCCTGGATGGGGTTGTAGTCGGTGCAGGCTCGATGGGCTGAATGGCCGTCTGCTACACTGTCGGGATTTTGTGATTCTCCTGCTATGTTTCACCTGAACGTTCTATATCCTGGAATGTTGAGTTGTCAGTTGTCCTTCCTTCAACTCTGTGCCGTGAGATTGCAGAGCAACTGCTGGAGACTTTGGTTCCAAACTTCACCCCCCGTTGTCGATTGGTTGAACTGGTGATTACAGATATTAACAATGTGACTATGTCTCCTTGTGTCAGAACTTATTTTGTTTTCCCTTCTAAAGGAAAGGTGTTGTCATCAGCAACAGGGCTGGAAGTTCTGGATCTCTCCATGAATAAAGATGTGGGAAGTGGCCTGGGAATCTTATTTCAGGAGTTAAAGCATGTACCTCATCTGCAAGTGTTAAAATTGCACCTCTGTGGCTTGACGAAGGACAATTTCTCTGATTTAGGTAATTACTCTTCAGTGGCACGTGGCCATAGTGGATTGAGAAAATAAAATGATTTGATAGTAAGCAGGCTAGTATTTAAAGAAATAGGTCAAGGTCTAGGATATATATTACTTATATTTATCCACAATACAAACACAAAGAAAAGTAAATCAACTGTAATTAAATCAAATGAAGTGACTTATACTTTTTCTGGCAAATTTATAAGCCTGAGGATTGGGAGTAATTTAGAATTCAGCGTAAGAGGACCCAGAAACTGATAGAGAAAGGGAAAAGTGAGTATGACTGCAAGCTAGCGAGGAAAGATGGACAATTTCAGCTTCTTTAGATATGTGAAAATGAAAATATTAGCTAAGAGAAATGTGGACCCTCAACAGGTGGAGACAGCAGAATTTATAGCGAACAGGATTGGAAGGGAGGCTGAACAGTTAGCGAGATCTTCTGGTTGAAGATCTCTCGTTGAAGATGATCACCGTGGCACAAGTGGGAATAAGTCATCCTTTAGTTACCTCAGTCACGTAGTCGACAAGGATGGTCTCTGTAAAGACCCTAAGCAAATTACAGTGATCCTCGATATGCCAAGACACAGATCGTGTCAAGGTTGCCATTTTTAGGGCTAATTGATTATTACGAAAAGTTCACCCCAAACCCTGCAATGTGATTAAATGGGAATGAGAAAAATATCAGCCATGATTGAATGGCGAAGCAACTCGATGGGCTGAATGGCCTAATTCTGCCCCTATGTCTTATGGTCTTATGAGTAAAGCCACTTCTTATTTTACTGCGTGCTAATCAATAATAAAATTGGACGAAGGAGTGTGAAAGTGTGTACAAAGCAGCTAAAAACGTATTCCAGCAATCCGAGGTACTTTGATCCAGAATTAAAACTTCAACTAGCTCTGAAGTATCCCCTAATGGGGTGGCAACCAGGGGAGGACAACCAATAGCGTTTGCGACACTAAACCCTATTAAGCATAGAACAGCTCAAAGTGTTTGAGGTAACTTTGGCAGTGAACAATTTCACCAATACCTGAATGGCAGAAGATTTACTTTATTGACCAAGCACAAGTCATTGAGAACCATTAATGACCTGGTTAACAGGTCATCGAGAACCATTTTTGGTCCATACTGGGAATTCCATCGTTAACTGGAAGATGGGCATTGCTATTATCAGCACGTGATCATAAACCAAGTATTGGAGATCAGAACAGCATGACAACACAGACATCTTATCGAGATTGCTACTTAAGGATAAAACGAAATCACAAGACAGCTACATCGTCATATTGGGTTTCTCCCAGGAAGAGAATGTTCCAGTAATGTCACCTCAAGTGTAAAGGCACATGAGGAATGATCTGGTAATAGGACAGATTATGGACATGGTTTTAAGAGGAATATCACTGGACAGACAAAAGAAGATTTCTGAATTCAGACCAAGTGAGGTGATGGCCTATGGTATTAACACTAGACAATTAATCGAGAAACTCAGCTAATGTTCTGGGGACCTGGATTCGAATCCTGCCACGGCACATGGTGGAAATTGAGTTCAATAAAAAAAAATCTGGAATTAAGAATCTACTTATGACCATTGTCAATTTTAAAAACTCATCTGGTTCACTAATGTCCTTTAGGGAAGGAAATCTGCTGTCCTTACACAGTCTGACCTACATGTGACTCCAAAGCCACAGCAATGCGATTGCCTCTCAGCTGTTCTCTGAAATGCCCGAGCGAGTCACTCAATTCCAGGGCACCTATGGATTGGCAACAAATGTTCACTAGCCAGTAATGCGCATGTCCCACAAGTAGATATATGGGGTTACAGAGATAAGGCCCTGGGCAAGATGCTCTGTCAGAGTTGGTGCAAACATGATGGGCCAAGTGGCTTCCTTCTGCACTGTAGGGATTCCACGATTCTGTGCTTACAAAGCCAAATCCTGGATCAACTGCACAAAGGTCAGATAGAAGTCGCACAAAGTGATGTTTGGTGGCTGGGACTTGACCCACAAATGAGAAAAAGTGGGTCCTGCGCTAGAATACGCAACCCCTACAAACATTTCACCGTGAGAGTGACCAAAACAACCGCAAGAGGACACAGGTTTAAGGTGCTGGGGAGTAGGTACAGAGGAAATGTCAGGAGTAAGTTTTTCACTCAGAGGGTGGTGGGTGAGTGGAATCAGCTGCCATCGGTGGTGGTGGAGGCAAATTTGTTAGGGTCTTTTAAGAGACTTCTGGATGAGTGCATGGGACTTAATAGGATTGAGGGTTATAGATAGGCCTAATAGGTAGAGATAAGATTGGTGCAACTTGAGGGCTGAAGGGCCTGTTTGTGGTGTAGTTTTTCTATGATTCTGACTCTGGCAGAGGACACACTGACTTACATAAAAACATAAGGAATAGGAGCAGGAGTAGGCCATCTAGCCCCTCAAGCCTGCCCCGTCATTCAATAAGATCATGGCTGATCAGAACTGGCTCAGTTCCACTTTCCCACTTTCTCCCCTTGCCTACCAAAAACCTATCTACCCGCGTCTTAAATATATTCAGCGAGGTAGCCTCCACCACTTCAACGGGCAGAGAATTCCAGAGATTCACCACCCTTTGAGTGAAGAAGTTCCTCCTCAACTCCGTTCTAAACTGCCCCCGCCCCCCTTATCTTGAAGCTGTGCCCTCAAGTCCTGCTATCCTTTCTGAGCGGGAAGAATCTCTCTACCTCTACCCTATCCATCCCTTTCAACATCTTATACGTCTCTTTAAGATCCCCCCTCATCCTTCTAAACTCCAACGAGTACGAGCCCAGTCTATTCAATCTCTCCTCATAGTTCAACCCCCTCATCTCTGGTATCAGCCTAGTGAACTCCTCTGCACTCCCTCCAAGGCCAAAATATCCTTGCGCAAGTGCGGCGACCAAAACTGCACACAGTACTCCAGCTGCAGCCTCACCAGTACCCTGTACAGCTGCAGCAAGACCTCCCTACTTTTATATTCAATCCCCCTCGCTATGAAGGCCAGCATCCCATTCGCCTTCCTGATCACCTGCTGCACCTGCAGACTGGGTTTTTGCGACTCGTGCATAAGGACCCCCAGGTCCCTCTGCACCGTAGCATGCTGCAGCTTTTCGCCCTTTAAATAGTAGTCCCTCCTACTATTATCCCTACCAAAGTGGATAACCTCACACTTGACTTAGCGAGACCCAGTGAAGGCAACGTGTTTCTCATCCTATGGATGAGCTTTCAAGATGGTCCAAAGTCAGGATGATCCAATCCATCGAGGAGTTGAGTTGTTTGAGATTTGGACGGCTCAAACAACAAATCAGCGATAATAGGACACAATTCACACCCTGGGAATTTGTAGATTACTTGAAGAACAACGGTGTATATAACACGATAGGACTATCCCATATTCTCCATCCGCTAACAGATTGATGGAGAGGTTAGTACAGTCCCTGAAACATGCCATCAAAGCAGTAGTGTCCTCACTACGGGAAGGATGTAGAAGCTATTGAAAGGGTGCAGAGGAGATTTACAAGGATGTTGCCTGGATTGGGAGGCATGCCTTATGAAGATAGGTTGAGGGAGCTGGGACTCTTCTCCCTGGAGAGACGAAGGTTGAGAGGCGACCTGATAGAGGTTTATAAAATGTTGAGAGGAATAGATAGGGTGGATTCTCGGAGGCTGTTTCCCAGGGCTGAAATGGTTGCTACGAGAGGACACAGGTTTAAGGTGCTGGGGAGCAGGTACAGAGGAGATGTTAGGGGTAAGTTTTTCACTCAGAGGGTGGTGAGTGAATGGAATCGGCTGCCTTCGGTGATGGTAGAGGCGAACTCGCTGGGGTCTTTTAAAAGACTTCTGGATGAGTATATGGGATTTAATGGGATTGGGAGTTGCAGATAGTTCTATGGCTTGGTAGGTATAGATGTGATCGGCACAACTTGTGGGCCGAAGGGCCTGTTTGTGCTGTAGTGTTCTATGTTCTAAAGTGTCAAACGATGAAGTTTACAATTTATTTATAAGTCACAAGTGGGCTTACATTAACACTACAGTGAAGTTTCTGTGAAAATCCCCTAGTGGCCACATTCCCGTGCCTGTTTGGGTACATTGAGGGAGAATTCTGCAAGGCCAATGCACTTAACCAGCACATCTTTCAGACTGGGAGAAAACTGGAGCCTCCGAAGAAAACCCACACAGACATGGAGAGAATGTCCGCATGGACAGTGACCCAAGCTGGGTCCCTGGTGCTCTGAGGCAGCAGTGCTAACCACCGTGCTGCCCTTCTGGCAAAGTTTTCCTATCCAGGAGTGGAAACAACTTTCCTGTGTCCTTTTGAAACTTGGCTTATTCCACCATTTACAATTCACTGGGAAAGCTGTTCCTGCGAATGGTGCTTTGATGGATAAAAACTGGTTGGCAGACAGGAAACAAAGAGTAGGAATAAATGGCCATTTTTCCAAATGGCAGGCAGTAACTCGTGGAGTGCCACAGGGATTGGTGCTGAGACCCCAGCTATTCACTATCTATATTAATGATTTGGGTGAGGGAACTAAATGTAATATCTCCAAATTTGCAGATGATGCAAAGTTGTGTGGGAGGGTGAACTGTGAGGAGGATGCAGAGATGCTTCAGTGTGATTTGGACAGGCTAAGTGTGTAGGTATCTGCATGGCAGATGCAGCATAATGTGGATAAATGTGAGG
Organism: Carcharhinus amblyrhynchos; assembly: GCF_965287045.1. Classification (NCBI taxonomy): domain Eukaryota; kingdom Metazoa; phylum Chordata; class Chondrichthyes; order Carcharhiniformes; family Carcharhinidae; genus Carcharhinus; species Carcharhinus amblyrhynchos. The sequence continues at coordinate 141,009,692 of NC_137326.1, forward strand.
TTATCCACTTCAGCAGCAAGAACAGGAAGGCAGATTATTATCTGAACAGCTGTAGATAGAGAGTGGGAGAATATGCAACAGGGCCTGAGTCTCCTCGTGCACAGTGGGTTAGCACTGCTGCCTTGCAGCACCAGGGATCCGGATTCAATTCCAGGCTTGGGTCACTGTCTGTGTGGAGTTTGCACATCCTCCCCGTGTCCATGTGGGTTTCCTCCCACAGTCCAAAGATGTGCAGGTGAATTGGATTGGCCATGCTAAATTGCCCCTTAGTGTCAGGGGGACTAGTTAGAGTTATAGGTTTAGGGTTTGGGTAGGATTGTTGGTGCAGACTCGATGGGCTGAATGGCCTTCTGCATGTGGTATTCACTGGCATACCTGAGAACTTGCACAATCGGTGGTTATCACAATGACTGGAGTTCATTATTAGCCCCGGTTATGTAATTTTAACTGAATAAGCTCCTTTAACATTTGTTTTTATTGCACTGCCACTTTAATGCTAGTTTAATGCTAGTTAATTGGACTGCAGTGCTTGAAGGTGGCAGCTCATTGCCTCCAGTTGGGTAATAAATGCTGCTCTGCTAATGAGACCGACATCCCATGAAAATTTTTTTAAAAACGGCTGGTTACTTGAATTTCAAAAATGCATAAGAAGTTATCGCCACTGGTTGTTAGTTGTAGAATTACGAGCTATAATCCAGAGATGAGGGGGTTAGCCTATGAAGAGAGACTAAATAGACTGGGTCTGTACTCGTTGGAGTTTAGAAGGATGAGGGGGGATCTTATAGAGACGTATAAGATAATGAAGGGGATGGATAGGGTAGAGGTAGAGAGATTCTTCCTGCTTAGAAAGGATAGCAAGACTAGGGGGCACAGCCTCAAGATAAGGGGGGGGGCAGTTTAGATCGGAGTTGAGGAGGAACTTCTTCACTCAAAGGGTGGTGAATCTCTGGAATTCTCTGCCCGTTGAAGTGGTGGAGGCTGCCTCGCTAAATATATTTAAGTCACGGGTGGATAGGTTTTTGACAGACAAGGGGATTAAGGATTATGGAGAGAAAGCGGGAAAGTGGAACTGACCCACTTCAGATCAGCCATGATCTTATTGAATGGCGGGGCAGGCTCGAAGGGCTAGATGGCCTACTCTTCCTATTTCTTATGTTCTATATATTTGTAATGTTTAACTTTTTGAATAAAGGTAAAGATGACTTGCGGTTGTCCCCTTCATCAATGGAGTTTAACAGCACGCTCTTTGCCAATTTATCTAACTTGTCCCAAGCTGTCTTTGATCAGTTTATAAAGAGGTTGTGTGAATACCTGCAGGTGATGCACTGGAACAGATACCAGGTGTGAAGAAACTGGTTTTCTCCTGTAATAACATTGGAGGCAGCTTCAAGGACGTAGCTGTCCATTTATTGACCTTCAAACAGCTCCAAGTGTTCGATGTCCATCAGTGCTCATTGACTGAAGAAGATCTTTCTGCTCTTAGTGAGTAAAGTTCCATTCTGTTATTATTTTTAACCCTAGAGAAACCCAATGCTCCTTCAAGAGAAAAGATGCATGTGTTCTGAGGACTGAGAATTTGTGTTCAGCAAGAAAAGTAATAGCAGAACATCTTTCCTCTTTTATTTCCATGTCTATATTATTGACTCTTGGGTGGGGAGTTGCACTTGTAGTCTCAGATGGAGTCCAGAATGAGGCACCATAGTTTGAGGATAAGGAGTAAACCTTTTAGAACTGAGGTGAGAAGAAATTTCTTCACCCAGAGGGGGGTGAATGTGTGGAATTCACTACTGCAAGAAGTAGTTGAGGCCAAAATGTTGTGAATTCAAGAAGAAATTAGAGAAAGCTCTTAGGGCTAAAGGGATCAAGGGATTTAGAGGAAAGGGTGGTGGGGGGGGGTCCTCAGGATATTGAATTGGATGATCAGCCATGATTGAAATGAATGGTGGAGCAGGCTCGAAGGGCCAAATGGCCTACTTCTGCTAATTTCTGTATTTCCCCACACAGAAAACACTAACTCAGCTCAACATCTCTGCCCTCATATCCTTTTCTTCTTTCATTTTTAGTTCCATTGCTCTCAGCACTTTGTTGAATTTCACTCAAATACAAAAATCTTTCATGTCTTTCTCATTGGTCCCACTTTTGGAATCAAATGAAATTTAAGAACCCCCTTTGCTTATTGATGAAATCTTCGCCAGCTGTAAAAGCTGTTCCCTTGCTTGAAAAAAAATTAAATCCCCCTCTATCTCCTAATACAAATTTCTAAACTATTTATTTATGTGCATCTCCAAGTTCTTAGCTTCATTAAAAATGCACATATTTAGCACCTTCAACTCTTTCAGTCAGCTAACCTCATGCCAGCTTAATTAGATAATTCACACACGTGCGTGCACATGTGCACAGTCACATTTGCCTGTGCACGCACAGTTGCTGGCACATGCACGCACTCGCATTCAATCCCATTCACGCACATGCACTTGCGCGCGCAGACTTGCGCTTTCGCATAGCCACGCTTGCACGTGCACACGCGAATAACCAAATATTCCCCAAAAATTCATTCTCATACCATTGAACATTTATTGAGGGAATTCTGATTGATCTAAAGAGGGCGATCATGAAACTACCCAAAAAATAGATAACGTGGCAATAATATTGTTCTGGGCTCAATTAGCTGTAATTCTAAATCTGAGGAGAAAAAAAACCTGAACTGGTGTAAACTCCCTATTTGATCAGACCTACAAATCAATACCCTCCAGGCAACATTTCCTCTTGGGTGTTTAATTCTAAAAATGCAGCAATACTGCCAAGACAAAGCAGTTGTCACTTTAATAAAATTATACCACACCACCTCAAACTCACTCCTATCCATGAAAATCTGAGAACCTGAAGACTCTGTTCTCAGCCTGAGAATTTCCTGACTCAGAAAATTACAGCACAGGAACAGGCCCTTTGGCCCTCCAAGTCTGAATTGACCATGCTGTCCGACTGAACTACCCTTATCCTTCCCCTTCCGGGGGCCATATCCCTCTATTCCCAAACTTCACCTCTTCCCGTCCCAAGGCTGGGTTTTCACCTGGCTGATGATTTAAGGGATTCAAATCTTCATTCTTGATCTGAAGAAGCAGCTGTCATTTTAATTATTGCTGTTTTTTTTTGCTTGCAGCCCAGATCATCCCCTTGCTATCCAGTCTACAAGTGCTGAATTTTGCCTTGAATAAGAGTTTAGGAAGTTCAGTACGGCACCTGATTTCTCGACTGCGTTTTTTACCAAGATTGAAAAGTTTTGTTGCCAACAATTGTAATTTAACCAAAGAATCCATTGTGGAATTCGGTGAGTGAATTGTTTTCTTCATTCAAAAAGTCTCTTCTTTTTTTCCCAAACTTTTGATGTTTTATTCAGATCAGAAAAGAACCAGAGGGGGTGAGAAATGGTTCATTTAAGAAAGGAACTGGCAGCATGAGATGCTCTGGATCAGCTGATCTTTGTCAGTGGAAGGATGGGAGCTTGGCCACGATTCCCTTTGTATTTGTGACAGAATATGTGACAGAATCTTTATAGTACAGAAGAAGGTCATTCAGTCCATCAAGTTTGCACTGACTCACCTGAAAGAGTATTCAATTTAATCCTCCTCTCCTGTCTAACCCACAACTTTACATAGAATCATAGAAACCCTACAGTAGAGAAAGAGGCCATTCGGCCCATCGAGTCTGCACCGACCAAAATCCCACCCAGGTCCTACCTCCCTGTCCCTACATATTTACTCACTAATCCCTCTAACCTACGCATCTCAGGACACTGGGGCAATTTTAGCACGGCCAATCAACCTAACCTGCACATCTTTGGACTTTACATATTATTTATTTTCAGATAGCAATCCAATTCCCATTACATTACCTTGATTTAATTTAAATTTATTATTGTCACATGTATTAACGTACAATGAAAAGTATTGTTTCTTATGTTCATAGGAAAGAAAGAGTGCAGAATATAGTGTTATAGTCACAGCTAGGGTGTTGGGAAAAATCAACTTAAGGCAAAGTAAGTCCATTCAAAAGTCTGACGGCAGCAGGGAAGAAGCTGTTCTTGAGTTGGTTGGTACGTGACCTCAGACTTTTGTATCTTTTTCCCGATGAAAGAAGGTGGAAGAGAGAATGTCTGGGATCCATGACATGCTTAATCCTGCTGGCTGCTTTTCCCCAAGGCAGCGGGAAGTGTAGATAGAATCAATGGATGGGAGGCTGGTTTGCGTGATGGATTGGGCTACATTCACAACCTCTTGTAGTTACTTGCGGTCTCGGGCAGAGCAGGAGCCCATACCAAGCTGTGATACAACCAGAAAGAATGCTTTCTATGGTGCATCTGTAAAAGTTGGTGAGAGTCATAGCTGACATGCCAAATTTCCTTCTTGAGAAAGTAGAGGCGTTGGTGGGCTGACAGTATAGTGTCAGTATGGGGGAACCAGGACAGGTTGTTGGTGATCTGGACACCTAAAAACTTGAAGCTTTCAACATTTCTATTTCATCCCTGTTGATGTAGACAGGGGCATGTTCTCCTTTACACTTCCTGAAGTCAATGACAATCTCCTTTGTTTTGTTGACATTTGAGGGAGAGATTATTGTTGCCGCACCAGTTCACCAGATTCTCTAACTCATTCCTGTACTCTGTCTTGTCATTGTTTGAGATCCGACCCACCGCGCTAACCCTAGTCCTAACCTTGATTGAACCTGCCTCCACCACCCTCTTGGGAAGTTTTTCCAGACTCCAACCACCTCTGGGTGAAAACATTTTTCCTCGTGAATCTCCTCCTTTCCCCCATTATCTTCAAATCTGTGTCCCCTAGTTCTTGACGTGTGTTTCTTAACTACCCCCTAAAATAACTGAACCAGCCACTCAGTTCAAGGGCAATTAGGAATGGGCTATGAAAGTTTGCCCAGCCTGCAATTATGCGACCAGAGCAAGTTTGAGAGAGAGAGATTTGTGCTGAGGGTAAGGCAGCAAGTGTTTGCCTATTTATTTATCCGTTAACTTTTTTTTTACTGGGAAAACTGTGCAGGTGCCTGATGCCAGCCAGTGGTGAACAGGAGCTATGAAGAGCGGGCCACTTCATACAGCAGCAGCATTGAGAGCGGGCACGGAGTGAGAGGGAGCAGAGTGAAGGCTGAAGGGCTTTGGCTCAACGGGATTTGGCGAAAACAGGCAGAGGCAGGGCAGGTTGTGTTCTTCATTCTTCTAGTAATTTACAGAAAGGGGTAATTATGAGTGAGAGGCCAGTTTGTTGCTTTCAGTGTTGGATGTGGGAGTTCATGGAGACACCTAGTCTCCCAGATCTCCATATCTGTGCCAGGTGCGTGGAACTGCAGCTCCTGAGGGACCGTGTTAGGGAGCTGGAGCTACGGCTCGATGACCTTAGTCTAGTCAGGGAGAATGAGAAATTAATAGATAAAAGTTACAGGAAGGTAGTCACAACGGGGCCTCGGGAGGAAGACGCATGGGTCACGGTTAGGAAGGGTAAGGGTCATGTACCAGAGAGTATCCCGGTGGCTGTCCCCCTTAACAGTAACGAACATAGAACATTACAGCGCAGTACAGGCCCTTTGGCCCTCGATGTTATGCAGACCAGTGGAACCAATCTAATGACCCTCTAACCTAAACTATTCCAATGTTATCCATATGCCTATCCACTCACCATTTGAAAGCCCTTAAAGTTGGCGAGTCCACAACTGCTGCAGGCAGGGCATTCCACGCCCTTACTACCCTCTGAATAAAGAACCTACCTCTGACATCCGTCCTATAATTACCACCCCTTAATTTAAAGCTATGTCCCCTCATGTTAGCCATCACCATCCGAGGAAAAAGGCTCTCACTGTCCACTTTATCTAATCCTCTGATCATCTTGTATGCCTCAATTAGGTCACCTCTTAAACTTCTCTCTAATGAAAATAACGTCAAGTCCCTCAGCCTTTCCTCATAAGACCTTCCCACCATACCAGGCAACATCCTGGTAAACCTCCTCTGCACCCTTTCCAATGCCTCCACATCTTTCTTATAATGCGGCAACCAGAACTGTACGCAATACTCCAAGTGCGGCCACACCAGAGTTTTGTACAGTTGCAACATGACCTCACAGCTCCGAAATTCAATCCCTCTACCAATAAAAGCCAACACACCGTACGCCTTCTTAACAACCTTATCAACCTGGGTGCCAACTTTCAGGGATCTATGCACATGTACCCCGAGATCTCTCTGCTCGTCGACACTACCAAGAGTCCTTCCATTAGCCCTTTATTCTGTACTCCTGTTACTCTTACCAGAGTGAATCACCTCACGCTTTTCCGTATTAAACTCCATCTGTCACCTCTCAGCCCAGCTCTGCAGCTTATCTATGTCCCTCTGCAAACTGTAACATCCATCCTCACTGTCTACAACTCCTCCAACTTTGGTGTCGTCAGCAAATTTACTAACCCATCCTTCTACACCCTCATCTAGGTCATTTATAAAAATGACAAACAGCAGTGGCCCCAAAACAGATCCCTGCGGCACACCCCTTGTAACTGAACTCCAGGTTGAATATTTCCCATCAACCATCACCCTCTGTCTTCTATCAGCTAGCCAATTCCTGATCCAAACTGCTAAATCACCCTCAATCCCATGCATCTGCATTTTCTGCAGTAGCCTACCATGGGGAACCTTATTAAATGCTTTGCTAAAATCCATATACACCACGTCAACTGCTTTACCCTTATCCACCTCTTTGGTCACCTTCTCAAAGAACTCGATAAGGTTTTTGAGGCATGATCTACCCTTCACAAAACCGTGTTGACTATCCCTAATCAAATTATTTCTTTCTAGATCATTATAAATCCTACCTCTAACAATCCTTTCCAAAACTTTGCCCACCACAGAAGTAAGGCTCACCGGTCTATAATTCCCAGGATGGTCTCTACTCCCCTCCTTAAACAAGGGGACAACATTTGCCATCCTCCAGTCTTCCGGCACTATACCTGTAGCCAATGACGACATAAAGATCAAAACCAAAGGCTCTGCAATTTCATAAGAACATAAGAAATAGGAGCAGGAGTAGGCCATCTAGCCCTTCGAGCCTGCCACACCATTCAATAAGATCATGGCTGATCTGTCGTGGCTCAGTTCCACATTCCCGCCCTCTCCCCATAACCCTTAATCCCCTCGCTTATCAAAATCCGATCAACCCGCGTCTTAAAAATATTTAGCAAGGCAGCCTCCACCACTTCAACGGGCAGAGAATTCCAGAGATTCACCACCCTTTGAGTGAAGAAGTTCTTCCTCAACTCCGTTCTAAACCGCCCTCCCCTTTATCTTGAGGCTGTGCCCTCTAGTCCTACTGTCCTTTCTGAGTGGGAAGAGTCTCTCCACCTCTATCCTATCCATCCCATTCATCATCTTATACGTATCAATGAGATCTCCCCTCATTCTTCTAAACTCTAACGAGTACAAGCCTAGTTTATTCAGCCTCTCCTCATAGCTCAACCCCCTCAACTCCAGCATCAGCCTAGTAAACCTCCTCTGTACTCCCTCCAAAGCCAAAATATCCTTGCGTAAGTACGGCGCCCAAAACTGCACACAGTACTCCAGCTGCGGCCTCACCAATGCCCTATACAGCTGCAGCAAGACCTCCCTACTTTTATATTCAGTCCCCCTCGCGATGAAGGCCAGCATCCCATTCGCCTTCCTGACCACCTGCTGCACCTGCAAGCTGGGTTTTTGTGACTCATGCACAAGTACCCCGAGGTCCCTCTGCACCGTCGCCTGCTGCAGTTTTTCTCCACGTAAGTAATAATCCTTCCTACCATTATTCCTACCAAAGTGAACCACCTCGCACTTGCCAACATTAAATTCCATTTGCCAGTTCCTGGCCCATTCGTCCAGCCTATCTAGATCCTTCTGCAGACTCTCCACACCCTCTGCGCAATTTGCCGTTCCACCAATCTTGGTGTCATCAGCAAATTTCGACACCATACACTCGGTTCCCTCCTCCAGATCATCTATATAAATGGTAGATAGCTGAGGCCCCAGCACCGACCCCTGGGGCACTCCACTAGTCACCAACTGCCAATCCGAATAGCACCCATTGACTCCCACTCTCTGACTCCTATTTGACAACCAATCCTCTATCCACGCTAACACCCTACCCCCAACTCCATGTCCCCTGACCTTCTGCAATAACCTCTTGTGAGGTACCTTGTCAAACGCCTTCTGAAGATCAAGAAAGACCACATCCACCGGCTCTCCTCTATCCACCGCCCTAGACACATCCTCATAGAACTCCAGTAAATCCTCCCTAGCCTCCCAGAGAATCCTAGGGTAAATCCCATCCAGCCCAGGGGACTTATCTATTTTCATACTGTCAAGAATTGCCAACACCTCCTCCTTATGTACCTCAATCCTGTCTAGTCTAAAAGCCTGTATCTCAGTATTCTCGACTACATTGACTTTTCCTGCATGAATACTGATGAAAAATATTCATTTAGTGCCTCTCCTATCTCTTCAGGCTCCACACATAACTTCCCACTACTGTCCCTGACTGGCCCTAATCTTAGAACACAGAACACTACAGCACAAACAGGCCCTTCAGCCCACAAGTTGCGCCGATCACATCTATACCTACTAAGCCATAGACCTATCTATAACCCCCAATCCCATTAGATCCCATATACTCATCCAGAAGTCTTTTAAGACCCCAGCGAGTTCGCCTCCGCCACCACTGACGGCAGCCGATTCCATTCACTCACCACCCTCTGAGTGAAAAACTTACCCCTAACATCTCCTCTGTACCTGCTCCCCAACACCTTAAATCTGTGTCCTCTCGTAGCGACCATTTCAGCCCTGGGAAATAGCCTCTGAGAATCCACCCTATCTATTCCTCTCAACATTTTATAAACCTCTATCAGGTCGCCTTTCAACCTTCGTCTCTCCACAGAGAAGAGACCTAGCTCCCTCAACCTGTCTTCATAAGTCATGCCTCCCAATCCAGGCAACATCCTTGTAAATCTCCTCTGCACCCTCTCAATAGCTTCCACGTCCTTCCTGTAGTAAGGCGACCAGAACTGCGCACAGTACTCCAAGTGGGGTCTGACAAGGGTCTTATAAAGTTGCAGCATTATCTCCCGACTCCTAAACGCAATCCCTCGATTAATGAAGGCCAGTACACCATACGCCTTCTTGACCACATCCTCCACCTGCGAGGCTGATTTAAGAGTCCTATGGACCCGGACCCCAAGATCCTTCTGCTCTTCAACACAGCTAAGGTTCATACCCTTGATACTGTATTCCTTCATCCCATTGGTCCTGCCAAAATGGACCACTACACATTTATCCGCGTTGAAGTCCGTCTGCCACTTCTCCGCCCAGTCTTGCATCCTATCTGTGTCACGCTGCAACTTCTGACATCCCTCCAGACCATCCACAACACCATCAACCTTCGTATTGTCGGCAAACTTACTAACCCATCCCTCCACTTCCTCATCCAGGTCATTTATGAAAATGACAAACAGCATTATAGGACCCTTGTCAGACCCCACTTGGAGTACTGTGCGCAGTTCTGGTCGCCTCACTACAGGAAGGACGTAGAAGCTATTGAGAGGGTGCAGAGGAGATTTACAAGGATGTTGCCTGGATTGGGAGGCATGCCTTATGAAGATAGGTTGAGGGAGCTGGGACTCTTCTCCCTGGAGAGACGAAGGTTGAGAGGCGACCTGATAGAGGTTTATAAGATGTTGAGAGGAATAGATAGGGTGGATTCTCAAAGGCTATTTCCCTGGGCTGAAATGGTCGCTACGAGAGGACACAGATTTAAGGTGCAGGGAAGCAAGTACAGAGGAGATGTCGGGGTAAGTTTTTCACTCAGAGGGTGGTGAGTGAATGGAATTGGCTGCTGTTGGTGGTGGTGGAGGCGAACTCGCTGGGGTCTTTTAAAAGACTTCTGGATGAGTATATGGGATCTAATAGGATGGGGGTTATAGATAGGTCTATGGCTTAGTAGGTATAGAAGTGATTGGCGCAACTAGTGGGCCAAAGGGCCTGTTTGTGCTGTAGTGTTCTATGTTCAAGGGTCCTAGAACAGATCCCTGCTGCACTCCACTGGTGACCAACCTCCATGCAGAAAAAGACCCATCCACAACCAATCTCTGCCTTCTGCAGGCAAGCCAGTTCTGGATCCACAAGGCCAAAGCCCCCTGGATCCCATGCCCTCTCACCTTCTCAAGAAGTCTTGCGTGGGGGACCTTATCAAATGCCTTGCTGCAGTCCATGTAAACCACGTCCACCGCTCTTCCTTCGTCAATGCGTTCAGTCATATTCTCAAAGAACTCAACTAGGCTCGTAAGGCACAACCTGCCCTTGACAAAACCATGTTGACTATTTCTGATCATTCTAAACTTCTCCAAATGCTCATAAATCTTGTCCCTCAGAATCTTCTCCATCAACTTACCAACCACTGAGGTCAGGCTCACCGGTCGGTAATTTCCCGGGCTATCCCTGTTCCCTTTCTTGAAAATAGGAACCACATCCGCAATCCTCCGGAACATCTCCCGTCTCCATCGACGATGCAAAGATCATCGCCAGGGGGTCCGCAATCTCTTCCTTCACCTCCCACAGTAACCTGGGGTACATCCCATCCAGTTCCGGTGACTTGTCTATCTTGATAAGAGTTTAAAAGTTCCAACACTTCCTCTTTCTTAACATCCACATACTCAATCTTTTCAGTCTGCCGCAAACCTGTAGTACAACCTCCCAGATCACTTTCCACCGTGAATACCGAGGCAAAGTACTCATTAAGCACCTCTGCCATTTCTTCCGGTAAGATAAGAGAGGGGATTAAGGGTTATGGGGAGAGGGCGGGAAAGTGGAACTGAGCCACGACAGATCAGCCACGACAGATCAGCCATGATCTTATTGAATGGCGGGGCAGGCTCGAAGGGCCAGATGGCCTACTCCTGCTCCTATTTCTTATGTTCTTATGTTCTTATGTTCACACAAACTTTTCCCCCTTCACCTTTTATAGGTCCTATCCCTTCTCTTCTCATCCTTTTACTCTTCACATATTTGTAGAACGCCTTGGGATTCTCCTCAGTCTTACCCGCCAAGGCCTTCTCATGACCCCTTCTGGCTCTCCTAATTTCCTTTTTAAGCTCCTTTCTACAAGCCTTATACTCCTCTAGATCCTTACCATCTCCTAGCTCTCTGAACCTTTTATACGTCTTTCTTTTCTTCCTGACTAGGTTCACCACAACCTTCGTGCACCACGGTTCCCGCGACCTACCAAAACCTTCCTGTCTCATCGGAATGTTATCGTGCAGAGCTCCAGTCAAACATTCCTTGAAAATCCGCCACCTTCCTTCAGTACTTTTCCCCAAGAACAACACCTTCCAGTTTATTCGTCCAATTGAGTTAAGAAGGGCTAAAAGAGGACATGAGAAGACTTTGGCTGATAGGATTAAGGAGAATCCTAAGGCGTTCTATAGATATGTTAAGAACAGAAGGTTGGTTAGGGCAAGATTAGGGCCAGTTACAGACAGCAGAGGGAAGTTGTGTGTGGAACCGGAGGAAATTGGAGAGGCATTGAACCAATATTTCTCTTCGGTGTTCACGCAGGGGGACATAAATGTAGCTGAGGAGAACACTGGGTTACAGGGGTGTAAACTGGACAGTATTGCAGTTGATAGGGGGGATGTGCTGGATATTCTTGAGGGTTTGAAAATAGATAAGTCCTGTGGGCCGGACGGGATTTATCCTAGGATTCTCTGGGAGGCAAGAGAGGCGATTGCAGAGCCTCTGGCTCTGATCTTCAGGTCGTCGTTGGTCTCAGGTATAGTACCGGAAGATTGGAGGATAGCGAATGTTGTCCCATTGTTTAAGAAGGGGAACAGAGACTTTGCCGGGAATTATAGACCGGTGAGTCTTACTTCTGTTGTGGGCAAGGTTTTAGAAAAAATTATTAGGGATAGGATTTATAGTTATTTGGAGAGTAATGAATTGATTGGAGATAGTCAGCATGGTTTTGTGAAGGGTAGGTCGTGCCTTACTAACCTTATTGAGTTTTTTGAGAAAGTGACCAAAGAGGTGGATGGGGGTAAGGCAGTTGACGTATACATGGATTTTAGTAAGGCGTTTGATAAGGTTCACCATGGAAGGCTTCTGCAGAAAATGCAGATGTATGGGATTGGGGGTAATCTAGGAAATTGGATCAGGAATTGGCTAGCAGATAGGAGACAGAGGGTGGTGGTTGATGGTAAATATTCGTCATGGAGTTCGGTTACAAGTGGTGTGCCTCAGGGATCTGTTTTGGGGCCACTGCTGTTTGTAATTTTTATTAATGATCTGGATGAGGGTATAGTTGGGTGGATTAGTAAATTTGCTGATGACACCAAAGTCGGAGGTGTGGTAGATAGTGAGGAAGGGTGTCATGGTTTGCAGGGAGACTTGGACAGGTTGCAGAGCTGGGCCGAGGGGTGGCGGATGGAGTTTAATACGGAGAAGTGTGAGGTAATTCACTTTGGCAGGAATAACAGATGTGTTGAGTATAGGGCTAACGGGAGGACTTTGAATAGTGTGGATGAGCAGAGGGATCTAGGTGTATGTGTACATCCCTGAAAGTTGGGAATCAAGTAGATAAGGTTGTTAAGAAGGTATACGGTGTCTTGGCGTTTATTGGTAGGGGGATTGAATTTAGGAGTTGCAGCGTCATGTTGCAACGGTACACAACTCTGGTGTGGCCGCACTTGGAGTATTGTGTGCAGTTCTGGTCCCCACATTACAGGAAGGATGTGGAGGCTTTGGAGAGGGTGCAGAGGAGGTTTACCAGGATGTTGCCTGGTATGGAGGGGAGGTCCTATGAGGAGAGACTGAGGGATTTGGGGTTGTTTTCGCTAGAAAGAAGGTGGCTAAGAGGGGATCTTATTGAAACATATAAGATGATTAGACGTTTGGATAGGGTGGACAGTGATAGCCTTTTTCCTCGGATGGAGAAAGCTAGCACGAGGGGGCATAGCTTTAAATTAAGGGGGGGTAGTTATAGGACGGATGTCAGGGGTAGGTTCTTTACCCAGAGGGTGGTGAGGGATTGGAATGCCCTGCCTGCTGCAGTTGTAAACGCGCCTAGTTTGGGGGCGTTTAAGAGATCCGTGGATAGGTTTATGGATGGAAAGGGATTGGCTTAGGTTAGAGGGTCATTGTTTTTTAACCAGTCGGCGCAATATTGTGGGCCGAAGGGCCTGTTCTGCGCTGTAATGTTCTATGTTCTAATTAGCTGCCTGATGTCTTCATATTTCCCCTTACTCCAGATAAACACCTTCCTAGCCTGCCTGACCCTGTCTCTTTCCAATGCTATCGTGAAGGAGATAGAATTATGATCTCCATCCTCGAGATGCTCTCCCACTGAGAGATTTGACACCTGTCCAGGTGCATTAGCCAGCACCAGGTCAAGCACAGCCTCTCCTCTCGTAGGCTTATCCACGTACTGTGTCAGGAAACCCTCCTGAACACACCTAACAAACTCCTCCCCATCCAAACCCCTTACCCTTGGGATATTCCAGTCGATGTTTGGGAAATTGAAGTCTCCCATCACGACAACTCTGTTATTACTACATCTCTCCAGAATCTGTTTCCCTATCTGCACCTCAACTTCCCTGTCACTATTGGGCGGCCTATAGAAAACACCTAGCAAAGATATCGACCCTTTGCTGTTCCTAACTTCCACCCACAGAGACTCCGTAGACAGTCCCTCCACAGCATCCTCCTTCTCTGCAGCCGTGACACTGTCCCTGATCAACAGTGCCACTCCACCACCTCTTTCGTCCCCCTCCCTGTCCTTCCTGAAGCATCTGAATCCCAGCACCTGAAGTACCCAGTCCTGTCCCTGAGACATCCAAGTAATGGCCACCACATCACATTCCCAAGCAGCAATCCACGCTTTAAGCTCATCTACTTTGTTCACTACACTCCTGGCCTTAAAATAGACACACCTCAGACCCTCGGTCTGGACATTTCCGTTCTCCACCACCCGTCTAACCTCCCTGTCATACTGTCTACAGTCCTTCCCTACCCGGGAGCTAACCTCCTCGGTCTCGGTCCCAGTCTCCCCATCACTATTCCCTCCCCCCATCCTTTCTAGTTTAAAGTCCCCCCAGTAGCCCTAGCCAATCTTCCCGCCAAGATATTAGTCCCCCTGTGATTCAAGTGCCACCCGTCTTTACTGTACAGGTCCCACCTGCCCCTAAAGAGGTCCCAATGATCCAGGAACCGGAATCCCTGCCCCCTGCTCCAGTCCCTCAGCCACGCATTCACCCTCCACCTCATTCCATTCCTGCCCTCACTCTCCCGCGGCGCAGGCAGCAATCCTGAGATTACTACCTTCGCTTTCCTCTTCCTCAGCTGCCTACCCAGTTCCCTATAATCCCTTTTCATGACTGCTTCCCTCTTCCTGCCTATGTCAGCAGTACCTATATGAACCACAACCTCCGGTTCCTCCCCCTCCCCTTTCAGGATGTCTGGGACCCGCCCAGAGACATCCCGGATCCCAGCTCCAGGGAGACAAACCACCATCCGCGACTCCCGTCTACGTCCACAAAAACGCCTGTCTGATCCCCTCACTATGGAGTCCCCTATTAGTACTGCCTTGCTGGTCTCTTTTTTAGTTTTTTGAAGTACTGGCTCAGCTCCAGAGAGCTGGCCACTGCTTCCTCCTCCAGATGAGCTGTCCCCCCCAGTGGTACTCAGGCAGGAGTATTTATTTTGTAGGGGGACATCCACCGGCATGCTCTCCATCACCTGAGGTTTCCCCTTCCTAATAGTTACCGACGTGCCTTCTTCCCGTTGCCCTGGTGTGACCACTTGCCGATAGCTCCTATCAGTTATCTCCTCATTCTCTCTAATGAGACAAATGTCCTGAAGCTGCCTTTCCAGTTCCTTTACCAGGTCCCGTAGGGACTGCAGCTCCACACACCGAGCACAGGTATGGATGTGTGGGAGACCAGGAGCATCCAAGACCTCCCACATATTGTATTGGCAACAATATACTGGCCTCACACCCATACTTGCCCTAACCAATCTTTTATTCCTGACATACCTATAGAAAGCTTTAGGGTTTTCCTTGATCCTACCTGCCAAAGTCTTCTCATGTCCTCTTCTAGCTCTTCTTAACTCTCTCTTTAGCTCCTTCCTGTCTAATTTATAACTCTCCAGTGCTCTAACTGAGCCTTCACGCCTCATCTTTACATAAGTCTCCTCTTTCCTCTTCACCAGAGATTCAACTTCCTTAGTACACCACGGTTCCCTCGCTCGACCACTTCCTCCCTGCCTGACAGGTACATATTTATCAAGGACTCGCAGTAGCTGCTCCTTGAAGTCCCAGTGTGGATAGACCTAGAACGAGGAATGTTCCACATACCCTACAAAAAGACAAGTGTAGCTAGGATCCACGTGGGTATCCATTGTTATTCCTTTGATTTGGAGAAAGTGGGATGTATTAAAGGAGAAGTTGTTGAGAGAATGAATTCACCCAGGTGGAGAAGAGTTGTGATGGATGGGAGTTGTTCAGGTCTCTTTTCAACAAAGAAGCAAAGATCTCTCAGGCTGCCTGGTGTGGGATGGAGATGTAGAGAAATTACACACCCATGGTGAATAGGAGGCGGCTAGAGCCTGCCAACTGGAAGCCATCAATATGATGCAGGGCATCAGGAATCCCGGATGTAGGTGGGGAGGGGGAATGGACCAGGGGAGTGAGGATGGAGTCAAGATGAGAGGAAATAAGTTCAGTGGGGCAGGAGCAAGCTGACACAATGGGCCTACCAGGATAGTCCTTTTTGTGAATTTCTCCCCCTCCTGCCACATCCTTATCTGTCACAGCTTATCTTCTGATAGCAGCTTCTCACACCTTTTATTCGCTCTATGGGCTGCCATTAGCAGCCTTTCCCCTGATTTCTGTGACTATGACTCATCTTTCATTCCCTCACCCTGCAATATAAATATCTCCCAATTTCTATACCTTTTACCTTTGACAAAGGGTCGTCTGGACTCGAAACGTCAGCTCTTTTCTCTCTCGGATGCTGCCAGACCTGCTGAGATTTTCCAGCATTTTCTCTTCTGGTTTCAGATTCCAGCATCTGCAGCAGTTTGTTTTTTCTGCCGTTTTCAATGACAGATCTACAAATACACGGAGATTTCTTGTTCTTGCACCTTCGCTGCTCTTTACACTGTCTCTCCACAAACTTCCTGCCATACCGATTCACCTCGCACTTCTCCGCCCAATCTACCAATGTGAACTCTGATGAAGAGTCATCCAGACTCAAAACGTTGGCACTATTCTCTCTCACAGAGGCTGGCAGACCTGCTGAGATTTTCCAGCATATTATTGTTTTTGTTTCAGAATCCAGAATCAGCAGTATTTTGCTTTTATCTCCAATATGTCCATGTCCTTTTGAAGTCCAAGACTATCCTCCCCATTAGTGTCAAAGTTTGCAGATGACACTAAGATGAGTGGTAGAGCAGAGTGTGCAGAGGACACTGAAGGTCTGCAAAGGGATATAGAGTAGGCGAGGGTCTGGCAGATGGAGTACAATGTTGGTAAGTGTGAGGTCATTGATTTTGGTAGGAATAACAGCAGAATGGACCATGTCCAGTCCTATTTCCCAAGAGTAGGTCAAGTTTTGCCCTTTCCCGAGTAGGACCCTCCACATGCTGCCTGAGCAAACTTTCCTGAATGCACTCAACAAAATCCACCCCATCTAAGCCCCTAACACTATGGCAGTCCCAGTCTGTGTTAGGAAAATTAAAATCCCCGAATGTGACAGCCCTGTTACTCCTGCGAGTCTCCCCAGTGTCTCTGCATATTTGTTCTTCTAATTCCTGTTGACTATTCGGGGGCCTATATAACAACCCCAATTACTTAACTTTTTTATTCATTTTTATGGGATATTGCTGGCTGGGCCAGCATTTATTGCCCATTCCTAAATGCCCCCAACATCAGAGGGCATTTGAGACTCAACCACATTGCTGTGGATTTGGAGTCACGTATAGGCCAGACAGAGTAAGGACAGCAGCTTTCCTTCCCTAAAGGACATTAGTGAACCAGATGGGATTTTTTCCAACAATTGACAATGGTTTCATGGTCATCATTGAAGATTCCACCTGCAATCTACACGGTTCTTAAATTGTTGCATTCTCCAGCTTTTGATTTGGAGGCTCGATTAAGTTTGTCGTCTTTGTTGTTGGGAGACTTCATGAAGACAAATAAAAATATCGCATTAAATTTTGCAGCTGACACAATCCCAAATCTGACGGAGCTGGAAACCTTGGATCTGTCCTGGAATAAATGCCTTGGTGGAAATCTTGGAGTACTTTTCCGAATGTTGCAAAGTAACACTCATCTCCAGGTTCTGAAGCTGAGTAGCTGTAATCTGACTGGCCGGGATTTGGCATCCCTTGGTAATCACATTATTGTTCATCCAGAGTTGATGGAAATGTTCCAGACTGGGGTAAATGGTATTGTGTCTAGGAATATGAAGCAAAGACAGGATAGTGGAGTTGAGAAACGGAGCAGATATAGGGGTAATGTGGTAAAACGATTGGCTAAGAGACCAATCATGGTGAATTGTTGTTTTACAGACTGGAGGGAATCTGCGTGAGTTTCCTCCGGATGCTCCGATTTCCTCCCACAGTGCAAAGATGTGCAGATTAGGTGGACTGACCACACTAAATTGCCCCTTAGTGTCAGGGTGACTAACTAAGGTAAATACATGGGGTTATGACGAAAGCACTCGGGTGGGATCGTGGTTGGTGCAGGCTTGATGGACCGAATGGCTTCCTTCTGCACTGTAGGATTCTATGATTCTATCTCAGAGTTTTCATTTTATAATCATGACTTGGCATCACTTCACAGTTTTTTTGCCTCAGTCTTCATGGAGGAGGACACAAATAGTTTGCCGTATGTTAAAGATAGAAGGATGGTAGGAATTGAGGGCCTGAGTGTGATTACTGTCACTAGAGAGGTAGTGCTTGATAGACTAATGGGACTGAAGGTGGACAAGTCCCCAGGACCGGATGGAATGCATCCCAGGGTTCTGAAGGAAATGGCAGAGGTGATAGCGGATGCCTTAGTAATTATTTATCAAAATTCGCTGGACTCCGGGGAAGTGCCGGAAGATTGGAAAACGGCTAATGTTATGCTGCTGTTTAAAAAAGGTAGCAGACAAAAGGCAGGGAATCATAGGCCGGTTAGTTTAACGTCTGTAGTTGGAAAAATGCTAGAATCCGTCATCAAAGAAGAAATCGCGAGGCACCTAGAAAAGAATGGTTTGACTGAGCAGACACAGCACGGATTCGTTAAGGGGAAGTCGTGTTTGACGAATTTATTGGATTTCTATGAAGATGCGACTAGTGCGGTAGACAGGGGGGAACCGGTGGATGTGGTGTTTTTAGATTTCCCAAAGGCGTTTGATAAGGTGCCTCATAAAAGGTTGCTACAGAAGGTTAGGGTGCACGGAGTTGGGGGTAAGGTGTTAGCGTGGATAGAGGATTGGTTGTCTAATAGGAAGCAGAGAGCTGGTATCAATGGGTGCTATTCTGATTGGAGGTTAGTGACTAGAGGAGTGCCGCAGGGATCGGTGCTGGGGCCTCAGCTATTTACCATTTACATAGATGATCTAGAGGAGGGGGCTGAGTGTAGGGTGACAAAATTTGCTGATGACACAAAGGTGAGTGGAAAAGCAAATTGCGTGGAGGATGTGGAAAGTCTGCAGAGGGATCTGGATAGGCTGAGTGAGTGGGTGAGGACCTGGCAGATGGAGTACGATGTTAGCAAGTGTGAGGTTATCCACTTTGGCAGAAATAATAGGAGGAGGGATTATTATTTAAAGGGTGAAAAACTGCAGCATGCAACGGTGCAGAGGGACCTGGGGCTCCTTACCCGAATCGCAAAAACCCAGTCTGCAGGTGCAGCAGATGATCAAGAAGGCAAATGGGATGCTGGCCTTTATAGCGAGGGGAACAGAATATAAAAGCAGGGAGGTCTTGCTGCAACTGTACAGGGCACTGGTGAGGCTGCAGCTGGAGTACTGTGTGCAGTTTTGGTCCCCGTATTTGCGGAAGGATATATTGGCCTTGGAGGGAGTACAGAGGAGGTTCACTAGGCTGATACCGGAGATGAGGGGGTTGGCCAATGAAGAGAGACTAAATAGACTGGGTCTGTACTCATTGGAGTTTAGAAGGATGAGGGGGGATCTTATAGAGACGTATAAGATAATGAAAGGGATGGATAGGGTAGAGGTAGAGAGATTCTTCCCACTTAGAAAGGATAGCAGGACGAGAGGGCACAGCCTCAAGATAAGGGGGTGGCAATTTAGATCAGAGTTGAGGATGAACTTCTTCACTCAAAGGGTGGTGAATCTCTGGAATTCTCTGCCCGTTGAAGTGGTGGAGGCTACCTCGCTGAATATATTTAAGTCACGGGTAGATAGGTTTCTGATAGACAGGGGAATTAAGGATTATAGGGAGAAAGCGGGAAAGTGGAACTGATCCATTTCAGATCAACCATGATCTTATTGAATGGCAGGGCAGGCTCGAGGGGCTAGATGGCCTACTCCTGCTCCTATTTCTTATGTTCTTATGTCACAGTTTGCAGATAATATGAAAGTAGGAATGTAATGAACAGTAAGAATGATCTTGATCATACAGCACTGGGGAAGACCACTTATGTTATATTGTGCCATTTATTACATGATCATTTTGTGTGGTTTGTTTATGTATCTGTGTATCTTGTCTTCTATGTTTCCACGGGCATTAGTTTCCTCATCTAAACTGAATAAAATCTGCTTTCTGATTATAAATAAAGCAGAAAATGCTGGAAAAATTCAGCAGAGTAGATTACTATGAACTCGAAAGGTTAAATCTGTTTCTCTCTCCATAGAATCCATCAGAACTGCTGAGTTTTTCCAATTTTTTTGTTTTTATTTCAGGTTTTCAGCATCTGCAATATTTTGCTTTAATTTCTAGTTGCTTCTCTCTGTGTCCTCGGTCAATGTGTTTGTATTAAATCTCTCTTTCTCAAACACTTTCTTCCAGGAAAATAACAACCGGCCTGAATGGGTTAAGCTTTCTTTTTGAAAAGCAAAGTGAAGTCTTTAGTCTGTGACAATGGGCTGATGTTAAATGTTATCACATTTGTGGTAACCTGTAATTAAAAAGCACAAAGTTTATCCTGCTCAATGCTGAATGAATGAATTTGGCCGTATGAATCATTAACTTGTTAGTGGGAAGTTTACCCTCTGCTGCTGTAAGTGACAGGGTTGTCGATGGTGTCACCTTTTGGCACTGTCACCTTCTCTGTTTCCTTAAAATGGTGAGTCTTTTAAACAATTATCTTCAACTATTCCCAAATTTTGAACAAATTCCAATTATTTCAAAACTTCTTAACACTTGAGATTTTTCTAGTCTGAGATTAATCCAACTCCATTTGTTTCAAAATTCTAATTTGTGCTGAACCATTAAAACTGCCCCTTTCTCAAGGAAAATTATATCCAGATAAAATTCCCACACCTGAGGAGAAATGTCTTCACCCAGAGGGTGGTGAATGTGTGGAATCCATTATTGCAAAATATAGTTGAGGTCAAAATATTCTGATTTCAAGAAGAAATTAGATTTTGCTCTTGGGGCTAAGGGGCGAGAATCGGGATAGTAAATGTGATGATCAACCATGACCAAAATGAATAGCGGAGCAGGCTTGAAGGACTGAATGGCCTCCCTCTGCTTCTAGTTCCTATGCTGCTCAACATTTATTCAAAATTAATTTTTGCACTGAAATCACACCTTGAATCTGAAAACATAAAACACTTGCCTTATTTAAATCTTTTCCATTTTCATCCATTTCATAATCTTCATTGTGAATTCAAAGTGCTGAAACCCCTGTGCAAATTTGTGATCTAGGGAAGAAAACGCACTATCTATATATAATACACACACACATGCACATAGTCACACACAAACATACACATACTTAGTGATCCTAATCCTTCTTTCTGTTAACAGCACAGTTGATGATAAATGCTGTTCCAAAACCCAGAAGGGAACTTTAGGCCTGCTCTAAACTGTATTTTTTGTTTAAAATCACACAAGAATCTGGGGAACTCTTCACTGTCTCCACATTTATCCTCACATGATATAAATTGCAAGTGTTCTACACAGTAAACACAAATTCAGTTAAAAATAGTTAACTGTATATTAATAGCTAGGTCCAAGATATTTAAATTTATCCAGTTCCAAACCCTGTTTTCCTCACCTCAGAGCTAAACCTCTCCAAACAAGATTCCATCAGCTTTAAACTATAAGGAAAATCCAGACATAGTTATCATTACTAGGCACCTAGATCTGTTGGGGTTGCTTCTGTCTTCGAATAAGGACAATTGTTTCCTCGAAACAGGCTTTCTCCAGACTGAACTTGGTGGAAGTTAGCACAGTTCACCGGCAGATTGGCAGCAGTATAGGCGGGGTGTGGACCTAAACACGGAATGCTCCAGTCTTCCAGCTGTCACAAAAAGTGACAGAGTGATGGAAGATTGCAGTGTGGAGTTCACCCAAAAGACTAGCGCAATCTAAGGATTTCTACTTTCTGTCTGCCTCCCTCCCTCCCCCTATTGAATAAAGATGTTATATTAGCATTTCTCCAATTCACTGGAACCTTTCCTGCAGTGTTGTGGGTATGCCGGCGTTGGACTGGTGTAAACACAGTAAAAAGTCTGACAACACCAGGTTTTAGTCCAACCTATTTATTTGATAATACACTCGCAAGCTTTCGGGTTAGCCCCTTCGTCAGGGGCTAACCCGAAAGCTTGCGAGTATACTATCAAATAAATAGGTTGGACTAAAACCTGGTGTTGTCAGACTTTTTACGACCTTTCCTGCATCCAGGGAACATTGGAATATTATGACCAATGGATCCACTGTCTCTGCTGCCAATTCCTTTAATACCTGAGGAATTAGGGTAGTGGGCCTTGTTATAGAGACATAGAGGTTTATAGCATGGAACAGGCCTTTCGGCCCAACTTGTTCATGCCACCCTTTTTTTAAACCCCTAAGCTACCTGTCTCTACTACTACCTCTGGCAGCTTGTTCCAAACACTCACCACCCTCTTTGTGAAAAAATTGTCCCTCTGGACCCTTTGCATCTCTCTCCTCTCACCTTAAACCTATGCCCTCTAGTTTTAGACTCCCCTATGTTTTGGAAAAGTTATTGACTATCTGTGCCCCTCATTATTTTGTAGATCTCTGTAAGATCACCCCTAAGCCACCTCCACTCCAGAGGAAAAATGTCCCAGTCTATCCAGCCTCTCCTTATGAGTCAAATCATCAAATGCCGGTAGCATCCTAATCAATCTTTTCTGCACTCTTTCTAGTTTAATAATATCATTTCTATAATAGGTGAGTATGGGTTTATCAATGTCTTGTACAACATCAACAAGACGTCCCAACTCCTGTGTTCAATGTTCTGACCAATGAAACCAAGCATGCCGAATGTTGCCTTCACCGTATTGTCTATCTGTGATTGCGTTTTCAAGGAGCTATGTTCTCTTTGTTCTATAGCTCTCTTCAACGCCCTACCATTAACTGAGTAAGTCCGGCCCTGGTTTGAACGACCAAAATGCATCACCTCGCATTTATCTAAATTAAACTCCATCTGCCATTCGTCAGCCCACTGGCCCAATTGATCACGATCCCGTTGCAATTGGAGATAACTTTCTTCACTGTCCACTATGCCACCAATCTTGGTGTCATCTGCAAACTTACTAACCATGCCTCCTATATTCTCATCCAAACCATTAATATAAATGACAAATAACAGTGGACCCAGCACCGATACCTGAGGCACACCACTGGTCACAGGCCTCCAGTTTGAAAAACAATTCTCTACAGCCAACCTCTGGCTTCTGTCACCAAGCCAATTTTGCATCCAATTGGCTACCTCACCTTGGATCCAGTGAGATTTAACCTTGTGCAATAACCTACCATTCGGTACCTTGTCAAAGGCCTTGCTTAAGTTCATGTAGACAACATCAACTGCACTGCCCTCCCATCATCGACCTTCTTAGTCCCCCTTCAAAAAACTCAATCAAATTTGTGAGACATGATTCTCCACTCCCAAACCCTAATCAGTCCTTGCCTCTCTAAATGCTGTAGGTCCTGTGTCTCAAATACCTTCCAACAACATACCCAGCACAGAAGTGAGGCTCACCGGCCTGTAGTTCCCAGGCTTTTCCCTGCAGCCCTTTTGAAACAAAGGCATAACATTTGCCACCCTCCAATCTTCAGGCACCTCGCCTGTGACTATCAATGATTCAAGTATCTCAGTTAGGGTATCTGCAATTTCCTCCCTAGCCTCCCAAATGTCCTGGGATACACTTCTTCAGGTCCAAGGCATTTATCAACTTTGATGTGCTTTAAGACTTCCAGCACCATCTCCTCTGTAATATGTACTCTCCTCAAGACATTGCTGTTTATTTCCTCAAGTTCCCTAACATCCATACTTCTCTCAACAGTAAATACTAATGAGAAATGTTCATTTAGGATCTCACCCATCTCTTGTGGATCCACACACAGATGACCTTGTTGATCCTTAAGAGGCCCTACTTTCTCCCTTGTTACTCTTTTGCCCTTTATATTTTTGTAGAAGCTCTTTGGATTCTCCTTTGCCTTATCTGCTAAAACAATCTCATGTCCCCTTGTTGTAAAATGACATTCATACATTTCTGTTCCTTCCTCTTATTTTCTGCTAACAATCTGCCTCATCACTAATCTGCACTCCTAGCTGTTCATATTCCCTCAGCAGAACCTCTTCCCTACTTCTACCTATGTCATTTGTACCCATGGATATCACAACAACGGGATTTTTGCCCTCCCACTCCAAGTCCCTTTGCAGCCCAGATGCGATATCCTGAACGTTGGCACCAGGTAGGCAACGCCACATACGGGAGTCTTGATCCTAGTGGTCACATTGCCTATTCCCCTAATGATATTATCCCTGATTCCAACTCCATTTCTCTTCTCTTCCACCACTTGAATGGCTCCCTGTACCACTGTGCTGTTGTCACATTGCTCATCCTCCCTACAGTCCCTGCTCTTGTCCACACCAGGAGCACGAATGTGGAACCTGTTGAACAAGATCTGGGGCTCCTGTAACTTTACCTCCTGGATCCCTCTATCTGCCTCACTCAGTCAAACCTTCCTGTCCCTGACTACTGGCCTAACTTGAGGTAGTTAATCTAAGGGGTGTGACCACCTCCTAGCAGCATCCAGGTACCTCTCCACCTCCCTGATGTCATAGAGGTTTACAGCACAGAAACAGGCCCTTCAGCCCAACTTGTCCACGTAGCCCTTTTTTTAAATCCCTAAGCTAATCCCAATTGCCCACATTTGGCCTATATCCCTCTACACCCATCTTACCCATGTAACTGTCTAAATGCTTTTTAAAAGACAAAAGTGTACCCACCTCTACTACTGCCTCTGGCAGCTTGTTCCAGACACTCACCACCCTCTGGGTGAAAAAATTGCCCCTCTGGAACCTTTCCCCTCTGGAACCTTTCCCCTCTGGAACCTTTCCCCTCTGGAACCTTAAACCTATGCCCTCTAGTTTTAGACTTCCCTACTTTTGGGAAAAGATATTGACTATCTAGCTTATCTGTGCCCCTCATTATTTTTTTGATCTCTGTTAGATCACCCCTCAGCCTCCTACACTCCAGAGAATAAAGTCCCAGTCTATTTAGCTTCTCCTTATGACTGAATCAAAGTCCCGGTAGCATCCTAGCAAATCTTTTGTGCACTCTTTCTAGTTTTATAATATCCTTTCTATAATAGGGTGACCAGAGCTGTACACAGTATTCCAGATGTGGCCTCACCAATGTGTTGCAGTGTCTGGAGCTCGGATTCCAGCTCATTAACTCTGAGCCATGGCTCCTCGAGCTGCTAACACTTACTCCAGATGTGTTCATCAGGGGTGACGATGGGGTCCACCAGCTCCCACATCGTGCAGGTGCAACATATCAGCTAGCGGTCCTTCCCTATTGTAGAATTTTACAGCAAGAAAGGAGGTCATTCAGCCCATCTTGGCTGTACTGGCTCCTGAAAGAGTTACTCAGCAATTCCCATCCTCCAGCCCTGTCTCCATAGCCCTCTAAATTAATCATATATGTCCAGCTCTCTTTCAAAACCTCTGTCATTGTTCCCAATAGCACATTCCAAATCTTGACGACTCCATGAGTAAATAAGTTTTCCTTATCTCATCCGAGCTGTCTTGCTGACCATCTGGAAATTTGACCCCCTAGTCACTGACATACCAACTGGTGGAAACAGAATATTGTTCTTTCCCCTGTCAAAATTGTTCAGAATTTTGAACACCTTGATAAGGTCGCCACTTAATCTTCTCTGCTCCAAGGAGAAAAGACCCAATTTCTTGAATCTTTCCTTGTATCCTTCCTTGTTCAAGAAGGGATGTAGAGACAACCCTAGTAATTATAGACCAGTGAGCAAGTTTTGGAAAGGATTATAAGAGAGAGGATTTATAATCATCTAGAAAGGAATAATTTGATTAGGGACAGTCAACACGATTTTGTGAAGGGTAGGTCATGCCTCACAAACCTTATTGAGTTCTTTGAGAAGGTGACCAAAGAGGTGGATGAGGGTAAAGCAGTTGATGTGGTGTATATGGATTTTAGCAAAGCGTTTGATAAGGTTCCCCATGGTAAGCTATTGCAGAAAGTATGGAGGCATGGGATTGAGGGTGATTTAGCAGTTTGGATCAGGAATTGGCTAGCTGATAGAAGACAGAGGGTGGTGGTTGATGGGAAATATTCAACCTGGAGTTCAGTTACAAGTGGTGTACCTCAAGGATCTGTTTTGGGGCCACTGCTGTTTGTCATTTTTATAAATGACCTAGATGAGGGTGTAGAAGGATGGGTTAGTAAATTTGCGAATGACACTAAAGTCAGTGGAGTTGTGGACAGTGCGGATGGATGTTGCAGGTTACAGAGGGACATAGATAAGCTGCAGAGCTGGGCTGAGAGGTGGCAAACGAAGTTTAATGCGGAAAAGTGTGAGGTGATTCACTTTGGAAGGAGTAACAGGATTACAGAGTACTGGGCTAATGGCAGGGCTCTTGGCTGTGTGGATGAGCAGAGATCTCAGTGTTCATGTGCATAGATCCCTAAAAGTTGGCACCCAGGTTGATAAGGTTGTTAAGAAGGCGTACGGTGTGTTAGCTTTTATTGGTAGAGGAATCGAATTTCAGAGCTGTGAGGTCATGTTGCAACTGTACAGAACTCTGGTGTGGCCACACTTGGAGTATTGCGTACAGTTCTGGTCGCCGCATTGTAAGAAAGATGTGGAGGTATTGGAAAGGGTGCAGAGGAGGTTTACCAGGATGTTGCCTGGTATGGTGAGAAGGTCTTATGAGGAAAGGCTGAGGGACTTGAGGCTGTTTTCGTTGCAGAGAAGGAGGTTAAGATGTGACTTAATAAAGGCATATAAGGTGATCAAAGGATTAGATAGGGTGGATAGTGAAAGCCTTTTTCCTTGGATAGAGATGGCTAGCATGAGGGATGACAGATATAGGACAGATGTCAGAGGTAGGTTCTTTACTCAGAGGGTAGTAAGGGCGTGGAATGCCCTGCCTGCAGCAGTTGTGGACTCGCCAACATTAAGGGCATTTAAATGGTCATTTGATAAGCATATGAATAGTATTTGAATAGTTTAGATTAGGTGGGCTTTAGATTGGTTTCACAGGTTGGCGCAACATCGAGGCCTGAAAGGCCTGTACTGCGCTGTAATGTTCTATGTTCTTAAAAAGGTGCCCAGAACTGAACACAATATCCAAATATGGTCTGGCTAATGTAGAGATAGAACATAGAACACTACAGCACAAACAGGCCCTTCGGCCCACGAGTTGCGCCGATCACATCAACACCTACCAACCTACAGACCTATCTATAACCCTCAATCTCGTTAAACCCCATATACTCATCCAGAAGTCTTTTAAAAGACCCCAGCGAGTTCGCCTCCACCACCACTGACGGCAGCCGATTCCACTCACTCACCACCCTCTGAGTGAAAAACTTACCCCTAACATCACTTCTGAACTTCCCTCCCTGCACCTTAAACCTGTGTCCTCTCGTAGCAACCATTTCAACCCGGGGAAATAGCCTCTGAGAGTCCACCCTATCTATTCCTCTCAACATTTTGTAAACTTCTATCAGGTCGCCTCTCAACCTTCGTCTCTCCAGGGAAACGAGTCCCAGCTCCCTCAACCTAACTTCATAAGGCATGCCTCCCAATCCAGGCAACATCCTTGTAAATCTCCTCTGTACCCTCTCAATAGCTTCTACATCTTTCCTATAGTGAGGCGACCAGAACTGCGCACAATACTCTAAATGAGGCCTGACAAGGGTCTTATAAAGTTGCAGCATTACCCCCCGATTCCTAAACTCAATCCCTCGATTAATGAAGGCCGGTACACCATACGCCTTCTTGACCACATCCTCCACCTGCGAGGCCGATTTAAGAGTCCTGTGGACCCGGACCCCAAGATCCTTCTGCTCTTCAACACTACTCAGACTTCTGCCCTTGATAGTGTACTCGTTCATCCTGTTGGTTCTGCCAAAATGGACAACTACACATTTATCCGCGTTGAAGTCCATCTGCCACTTCTCCGCCCAGTCCTGCATCCTATCTATGTCCTGCTGCAACTTTTGACATCCTTCCAAACCATCCACAACACCACCGACCTTAGTGTCATCAGCGAACTTATTTACCC
The DNA here is from genome assembly GCF_965287045.1 of Carcharhinus amblyrhynchos. Classification (NCBI taxonomy): domain Eukaryota; kingdom Metazoa; phylum Chordata; class Chondrichthyes; order Carcharhiniformes; family Carcharhinidae; genus Carcharhinus; species Carcharhinus amblyrhynchos. Next base: position 141,037,513 of record NC_137326.1, read on the forward strand.
ATCCCTAGCATTAGATCCAGCATTAGTTCCTTGTTTTTATACTTTATCTCTATTTATAAACCCAAGGATCATATCTGCCGCCTTAACTGTTTCAACCTGCCTGGCCATCTTCAGAGAATGATGCACTTGAACCCCAAGGTCCCTGTGCTCCTGTACTCCCCTCAAAGTCAGACCATTGAGCCTGGATCATCGCCTCATGTTTCTTCTACTAAAATGCATGACCTCACATTTTGCTGCATTGAAGTTCATCTGCAAGGTGTCTGCCCATTCGGCCAACTTGGCAACATCCCTCTGAAATCACTCAGCATCATCCTCACAATTCACTATTTCATTTAATTAGTATTTAATTTTGTTTTTAATTTTTAACTGGTTTTTAGGTTCTTGATCTGTGAAGTATTTTTACTTTTTATCTTTAATCTGAAAGGAACTTTGAATAGGTCATTCAAACTAGCAGTTACTTACCAATCAATGAAATTACTGCTTTCCTGTGATGACACTCCTGTTGCATTTCACACTCTGTCCACTGGATAGTCAGAAACTTTTTCCCAAGGTGGAAGAGTCAATTATGAGGGGGCACAGTTTTAAGGTGTGAGGGGCACGGTTTAAAGGAGATGTACGAGGCAGGTTTTTTACTTAGAAGATGGTGGGTGCCTGGAACTCACTGCCGGGGCAGATATGATGGTGTGTTTTCAGGGACATAAGAACATAAGAAATAGGAGCAGGAGTAGGCCATCTGGCCCTTCGAGCCTGCCCCGCCATTCAATAAGATCATGGCTGATCTGTCGTGGCTCAGTTCCACATTCCCGACCTCTCCCCATAACCCTTAATCCCCTCTCTTATCAAAAACCCATCAACCCGCTTCTTAAAAATATTTAGCGAGGCAGCCTCCACCACTTCAACGGGCAGAGAATTCCAGAGATTCACCACCCTTTGAGTGAAGAAGTTCCTCCTCAACTCCGTTCTAAACCGCCTCCCCTTTATCTTGAGGCTGTGCCCCCTAGTCCTACTGTCTTTTTTGAGCGGGAAGAGTCTCTCCACCTCTATCCTATCCATCCCATTCATCATATTATACGTCTCAATGAGATCTCCCCTCATTCTTCTAAACTCTAACGAGTACAAGCCTAGTTTATTCAGCCTCTCCTCATAGCTCAACCCCCTCAACTCCGGTATCAGCCTAGTAAACCTCCTCTGCACTCCCTCCAAGGCCAAAATATCCTTGCGCAGGTGCGGCGCCCAAAACTGCACACAGTACTCCAGCTGCGGCCTCACCAATGCCCTATACAGCTGCAGCAAGACCTCCCTACTTTTATATTCAATCCCCCTCGCTATGAAGGCCAGCATCCCATTCGCCTTCCTGACCACCTGCTGCACCTGCAAGCTGGGTTTTTGCGACTCATGCACAAGGACCCCGAGGTCCCTCTGCACCGTCGCCTGCTGCAGTTTTTCGCCACGTAAGTAATAGTCCTTCCTACCATTCTTCCTACCAAAGTGGACCACCTCACACTTGCCAACATTAAATTCCATTTGCCATTTCCTGGCCCATTCGCCCAGCCTATCTAGATCCTTCTGCAGACTCTCCACACCCTCCGCACAATTTGCCTTTCCCCCAATCTTGGTGTCATCAGCAAATTTCGACACCCTGCACTTGGTTCCCTCCTCCAGATCATCTATATAAATGGTAAATAGCTGAGGCCCCAGCACCGACCCCTGGGGCACCCCACTAGTCACCAACCGCCAATCCGAATAGCCCCCATTAACCCCCACTCTCTGCCTCCTATTTGACAACCAATCCTCTATCCACGCTAACACCCTACCTCCAACTCCATGTCCTATGACCTTCTGCAGTAACCTCTTGTGAGGTACCTTATCAAACGCCTTCTGAAAATCCAGAAAGACCACATCCACCGGCTCTCCTCTATCCACCGCCCTAGACACATCCTCATAGAACTCCAGTAAATTTGTCAGACACGACTTCCCTTTAATGAAACCGTGCTGCGTCTGCTCTATCAAGCAATTCCCTTCAAGATGCCTCGCAATTTCCTCCTTAATGACAGATTCTATCATTTTACCTACCACAGACGTTAAACTAACCGGCCTATAATTCCCCGCCTTTTGCCTGGCACCCTTCTTAAACAACGGCGTAACATTAGCTGTTTTCCAATCTTCCGGCACTTCCCCGGAATCCAGCGACGTCTGGAAAATAACCACCAAGGCATCCACTATCACCTCCGCCATTTCTTTCAGAACCCTCGGATGCATTCCATCCGGTCCTGGGGACTTGTCCACAATCAGCCCCTCCAGTCTGTCGCGCACCACCTCTCTAGTAACAGTAGTGTCATTAAGACCCTCCAGTCCTACCACCTTTCCATCACTAACACCCGGCAAATTATTCACGTCCTCCTCCGTGAAGACAGAAACAAAAAAGTTATTCAAGACCTTAGCCATATCCCCATCCCCTACCACTAGGTCCCCTTTCTCATCCTCTAAAGGACCAACGTTCACCCTAGCCAGCCTTGACAAATGCATGAATTGGATGGGAATAGAGGGATATGGTCCCCGGAAGGGTTCGGGGTTTTAGTTCAGTCAGGCAGCATGGTTGATGCAGGTTTGGACGGCTGAAGGGCCTATTCCTGTGCTGTAATTTTCTTTGTTCCTTGTGCAGTAGCCCAGTATGGTAACCCTCGTAGGTCTGGCTGTCCGTACTTCTGAGAAAGTCAAGCCTCATTTTATGGAATGTAGGTTTCGCTGACGAGGCCAGCATTTTGTTCTTAGTTGCCCTTCAGAAGGTGGTGGTGAGCTACTGTCTTGAACTGCTGCAGTCCCTGAGGTGTAGGTACACCCACAGTGATGTTAGGGAGGGAGCTCCAGGATTTTAACCCAGCGACAACGAAGGGACAGTGATACGTTACCAAGATTTGGGTAGGGTGGAATCTCCAGGTGGTGTTCCCAGGTACCTGCTGCTCTTGTCCTTCTAGGTGATAGTCATGGCTGTGCAAGCTGTCTCCTAAGGAACCTAAAGCATATAGCAAAAGGAAAGAAGAAATCCATTTTTTTGTAAAGCACAAACACTGGCCTCAGCTTTTTACCATTTATATAGATGATCTGGAGGAGGGAACCGAGTGTAGGGTGTCGAAATTTGCTGATGACACCAAGATTGGGGGAACGGCAAATTGTGCGGAGGGTGTGGAGAGTCTGCAGAAGGATCTAGATAGGCTGGGCGAATGGGCCAGGAAATGGCAAATGGAATTTAATGTTGGCAAGTGTGAGGTGGTCCACTTTGGTCGGAAGAATGGTAGGAAGGACTATTACTTACGGGGTGAAAAACTGCAGCAGGCGACGGTGCAGAGGGACCTCGGGGTCCTTGTGCATGAGTCGCAAAAACCCAGCTTGCAGGTGCAGCAGGTGGTCAGGAAGGCGAATGGGATGCTGGCCTTCATCGCGAGGGGGATTGAATATAAAAGTAGGGAGGTCTTGCTGCAGCTGTATAGGGCATTGGTGAGGCCGCAGCTGGAGTACTGTGTGCAGTTTTGGGCGCCGCACCTGCGCAAGGATATTTTGGCCTTGGAGGGAGTGCAGAGGAGGTTTACTAGGCTGATACCGGAGTTGAGGGGGTTGAGCTATGAGGAGAGGCTGAATAAACTGGGCTTGTACTCGTTAGAGTTTAGAAGAATGAGGGGAGATCTCATTGAGACGTATAAGATGATGAATGGGATGGATAGGATAGAGGTGGAGAGACTCTTCCCGCTCAGAAAGGACAGTAGGACTAGGGGGCACAGACTCAAGATAAAAGGGGGGCGGTTTAGAACGGAGTTGAGGAGGAACTTCTTCACTCAAAGGGTGGTGAATATCTGGAATTCTCTGCCCGTTGAAGTGGTGGAGGCTACCTCGCTAAATATTTTTAAGACGCGGGTTGATGGGTTTTTGATAAGAGAGGGGATTAAGGGTTATGGGGAGAGGGCAGGAATGTGGAACTGAGCAGCGACAGATCAGCCATGATCTTATTGAATGGCGGGGCAGGCTCAAAGGGCTAGATGGCCTACTCCTGCTCCTATTTCTTATGTTCTTATGTTCTGACCCCAATCCACTCCATGCTATAATAGTGCCCTAAAATGAATATCCTCCAATTGAGCTGTCCCATGACTGCTCCTTAAATTGGTGTATATGTTACCATCCCCTTGGTGCATACAACTCACTGAATAACCTTGAGGGTGGGACCTTCAGGACTATAGTTAGTCATTCTATTCCTGGCCCTTCCTCCCACCTTCAGCAGTGACTATTTCTCTACGGCAGCAGCAGTTCCTGGATGCAGCATTCCTTTCCTGGCTTCATCCCAGCGTATTGAGGTCTGGTACATTCCATCCCAAATTAAACCTCCGTTCTTATCAATGCTTCTCATAGACATGGAAAGGACAGGTAGACTTTGCAATATCCAAGTTGTTTGTGCATCCTTTAATGTCTTCCCATCTGCCTTTGATGTTATGGCCATCATAAGGTTACTCATAACCCAGGGCCATAATCCTAGGCTCGCTGAATGCTGCAAGAAGAAGAACTTCTGATAAACAAATGACAACTTATCTTTCAGGCTAGAATATAAAAATATAATCTAAATAACCAGCTCTGTGCTCCCATATGAAAAACAAGGTCTGGGAAACACGTCACTAGTGACCGTTCTGATTAATTAATGAAAACACAATCATAACTGGGTAAAATAAATATCTACCAAGTAAGTTTTAATACAAAGTAACTAAATATTCACTGAAAATCAACAGAAAAGCATCATTAAAATGAAAAAAATACAAGATTGCAGTAATTAGTGTCTGCAGCTTCAGGTCTATATAATGATATACATTCTGTATTTTACTGTGCTGTCTTCCTGTGCATTACTTTGATATTCAAGCATGTAACTAAATTCATTCTGCACAGAGATGAAAAAAATTAGAACTTTGTCAGGCAGTTGTCTTTATTAAACTAAGTTGGTGAGATAGAAAACCCTCGCATGCAATGTATATGATATGGTACCAATTATAGAATTATGCTCATGTACACAGGGGTCCTGAGGAGATTGAATGACTTCTTTATTGCTTGTATTATTGTCTCAGCAAGAAAAGTCTCCAAGGAGCCTCTTGTGTTTGTACCTTTTGCATCAGTCTAATTATTCCAATAATGCTGTTTCATTAATGCCCCTTCAGTAAGCCTGTACAATACCTCCTGTTTATTCACTAAAGACAAACTGCCTTGACTCTTCAAGTGCCTAACACAAATCCCATCAAGATCATTTCACTTCTCCACACTTTACTGACAGATTATATTTCTCAATTTCTTCTTCCACAGGGTTTATGAGATTATATCTCCACTTTTGCAGAGAGTGAGCTTGTTTCATTTCTGCATTGTAAGTTCTGACATGGGCATCTATCAGATTAGATTTCTCCATTAGGAGGCTTTTGGAAGAACTTATTTTCTGTAGCCTAGAAAGTGGAGGCTTTCATCAGCTGCAGTGAAATATTATTTCCACATGACCTGTGACACAGGGCATGTTTATGTTTTAGTCACAAGTAAGGCTTACATTAACACTGCAATGAAGTTACTGTGAAATTCCCCTAGTTGCCACACCCCAGTGCCTGTTCAGGTCAATGCACCTAACCAGCATGTCTTTCAGACTTTGGGAGGAAACTGGAGCACCTGGAGGAAACCCACGCAGACATGGGGAGAACGTGCAAACACCACACATAGTGACCCAAGCTGGGAATCGAACCCAGGTCCCTGGAGCTGTAAGGCAGCAGTGCTGACCACTGTGCCACCCGTAAAGATTCATTGTGTTGTGTACTTTATCTAATGATCAAAGCTGTACTCTGTCACAGAATCTATCACATCTCCTTAAAGAAGAAGAGACAAAGTGAGGATGTAACTCACGTTGGTGCAAAAACTCATCATCATTCCTTTGTTCTTTCCAGTGACAATTTCATCTGCTGGATTTCTGGAAAGCCTCAGGAAGCTGGATTTAACATACAACAATACTATTGATGATGAATCTTGGGTAATGTTTTTCCAGGAATTAAATGGCCTAAAGGAGCTCTCGGAGTTGGACATTGGTGTGCGACCTTTGACTCACCGAGAATGTGGCCTTTGGTTGATGGTTCTTCTGGACAGCCTGTCTCGATGTCCCTCGCTCACAGAGTTAGGGATGAATAACTGGGTTCTTAGTGCTTCACAACAAGAGCTTCTGGACACTTTCAATAAGGACAATAAAAGGAACATCCATTTTGCCTACTAGTTACCCAGCACATGTTGAGCTCACAACGCAGGTTATTTTTAATATCCTTTCGAAATGGGTAATTTTTATTCAAGGCATTTCTTACCCACCCAGTTATGGTTCCAGGCTGACACCAGTCTCCTTTTCATACCTCAGCACCTTTGTGCACTGAGTGCGTTCTGTCAGTATCTTGAAACACACTGAAAGTTTATGGTCAAAGACAGGGGGTGATTGTGAAAGGAAGGGATTGCTCCCTGTCAGCTGGTTCTCAGACACTGAGCTGCTTTAATTTGCACAGTCAGCATGCTGATGTTTGTTCATGTAATTGTTGATTCTGATGAATTGTCTACACTCTGAAGATTAAATGCCAGTTTATTTTCAACATTTTTCTGCTTTTTTTCCACTGTGTTTTTCCCAAAGGCACTTACCATTAAGAACAATGAAACAATTAAGAACAGAGAAAGCGGGAAAGTGGAACTGATCCACTTCAGATCAGCCATGATCTTATTGAATGGCGGGGCAGGCTCGAAGGGCTAGATGGCCTACTCCTGCTCCTATTTCTTATGTTCTTATAACAATACGGATTGCTTCCTTTCAGTACAGAACATGAGTTGTCTCGTTAGATTTGCCACTTACAGCTTATCTTTGCAACGAATCCTTGCGTTCTCTGACCTATTTGCCCTGTGGTTTTACAATTACCAGACCCTTTGTGCCAGTGCAGGATCTTCTGTTGCAGCCGGAGACAGAAGTCAGTAGCAAAGTCCCGATGGATTGTTACCCGACTGAATGTCTGAGAATCTCATACCTGAGCTCAGCCTCAACACAAAGCTCGACCCCCCCCCGCCCCCCACACCCCCAGGCAGCAGAATCTCAGAGAAAAGAGCTTATTTCCAAGCAGATTCCAGACCTTAGAGAGAGCAAGAGATACAGAGCAAGTGACCTCTCCCTAAAGATCCCAAAAAGCAGACTGCCCTCCCTGAGTCATTTGATCTTATCTAGTAATCAACCCTAATCAAGGTCCACTCTGAAATATCCCAGGGGAAAACACAAAATAACAGAACCCTCCATTAGTTCAGATCAAAACAAACTTGGTAGCAATTAAGGTCAGTTGTGTTGCTGTAGATCCAAGAAAATGGCTCCAAGTCCATGGAGCAGATGCTGCACCAGAAACAGGAGTGTAAAACTTTCCATGGGATTTAGAATGGAACAAATCGCTGCACGTGAATTCTAATTCCCTTTGCTATGTCCAAACAGTTATTTTGGTTTTCAAAGTCCTTAAACATCAAAATGAAGTAATCTTTTCCCAGAAGCTTGAACTGTTCATGGATTTAGTCAAAGAGCCTGTTCCTTAGCTTCCCAACTTTACATCTGTGCCATTAGGGTCATTCAGGAGACCACTTCTGCTCCTGTCTTATTAACTGACCTTTGTTCCACCATCAGGCAGTCCAGCCTCTTTGTTCACTCTGAATTTTCACCATCACTTTCTGCATGTTCTTTGGCAAAGACAAATGTCAGAAATCTCCTCAAAAAATTCTAAATGTTGAATTTGTATGTATGAACTGAGAAAGAGCGTCTGCAACAATAATTTAACAATAGTGGCTTAAAAATGGCTATTCTGGCTGAGAGTGAAGCATGCTGGGTATTTTGGTCAACTTGAAGATTAAAAGCAGATGTAGGTGGTAAAGAGGCTGTGACCTGGGGGCTGTGACCTTCAACTTCCTGTGTTGGTCAGATCAGGGAAGTTGTTTACATTAACTGAGACATGTTCCCCCACTGAAATTTTGATGTCCTGACCAGGCTCATTGCCCAGTACTAGGTCCAGTATAGCTCCCTCTTGAGTAAGACTATCACCACATTGTCCCAAAAAACTTCCTGGACACATTTTACAAATTCCTCCCTGACAGGACCCCCAGCCCCAAGGGATTTCCAGTCTATATCATGGAAATGAAAATCTCCAACTACAACTATTAATAAGTGCGAGGTGATTCGTTTTGGTAGGACAAACTTGAATGCGGATTACAGGGTCAATGGCAGGGTTCTGAGGAACGTGGAGGAATGGAGAGATCTTGGGGTTCGTATCCACAGATCTCTGAAGGTTGCCACTCAAGTGGGTAGAGCCATGAAGGCGGCTTATAACGTGTTAGCGTTTATTAATGGGGGGGGTTTGAGTTTAAGAGCCGTGGGGTTATGCTGCAACTGCACTGGAATTTGGCGAGACCATATTTGGAATATTGTGTTCAGTTCTGGTCACCTCACTATAAGAAGGATGTGGAAGCATTGGAGAGAGTGCAGAGGAGATTTACCAGGATGCTGCCTGGTTTGGAGAGTAGGTCTTATGAGGAAAGGTTGAGGGAGCTGGGACTTTTCTCTTTAGAGCGGAGGAGGATGAGAGGCGTCTTAGTAGAGGTTTATAAGATGATGAGGGGGGGTTAGATAGAGTGGACGTGCAGAGACTATTTCCTCGGGTGGATGTAGCTGTTACTAGGGGGCACAACTATAAGGTTCATGGTGGGAGATATAGGAGGGATGTCCGAGGTAGATTCTTCACTCAGAGAGTGGTTGGGGTGTGGAATGCACTGCCTGCTGTGATAGTGGAGTCGGACACTTTAGGAACTTTCAAGCGGTTATTGGATGGGCACATGGAGCACACCAGAATGATGGGGAGTGGGATAGCTTGATCCTGGTTTTGGACATAGCTCAGCACAACAATGAGGGCCGAAGGGCCTGTACTGTACTGTACTGTTTGATGTATGTCTGTGTATTTCTGCTTCTTTGAAGTTCAACTTTTTTTATCTCCACTCTTTGATTTCTCCTCTTGTCTTAACCGGCAACTTTGTGATCCTGTTCCCACACCATCAGGAAAAATCCCAGGATATGCTTCCTTTAACATCTCAGTTGTTTGATTCTCCACTGGCTTTTCAACCACAGTAGGCATCACTTCCACCTGTGATCCAGCTGTATTGTTACCCAAGATCAACTGTATTCCTGGACAAGTCACTTTTTCAATCGTTCCTACAACCACTTCACCAGTCTTCAATCTCACCTTGTATAATGGAACACTTCTCACCCTGAATTCCACATATTCCCACCTTCTCTGGCAATACTTCTCACAAATTACACAACTCCTCTCTTCCCATCAAAGACTGACTTGCTCCCGTGTCTTTTAAAACTTTAACTTTTTATCTACTCTTCCTGGTACACCCGTGTAAACTTTACCCATATAAATAAATTCTTTGAAACATACAGTGCTGCAGAGGCCCATGGACCCATCAAGTCTGCACTGATACATTAGAAGCACCTGAACCCCACCTAATCCCAACATTATAGTGATGCTGTAAGGGAAACAGTTATTTTGGACAGCATAGAGCCCTGAATCTTTTTAAGGTAGTCTGGCACTTGCTTATCAACCAATCCTTAACCAGGCTGTACATTCTTTTGCATCTCTTTAGCTTCAACTAAGCTGTAGGGAGACAGAAAAGAAGTTTGAGGACAGCACAGAAGTTAAAGAGAGAACATTAATTAGTAAAGGCAGTGTCAATAATTCTAGTACCAGACAGATCAGGCAAAAGTAAGACAGAGAGCAAGGGAAGTCCAGATTCAACTGCATTTATTTCAATGCAAGAGGCCTGATGGGCAAGGCAGATGAATTCAGGGCGTGGATGGGTACATGGGACTGGGATATGATAGCAATTATTGAAACATGGCTAAGGGAGGGACAGGACTGGCAGCTCAATGTTCCAGGGTACAGATGCTATAGGAAAGATAGAACAGGAGGTAAGAGAGGAGGGGAGTTGCACTTTTGATTAGAGAAAACATCCCGGTCGTACTGAGAGGGGATATATCCGAGGGTTCACCCACTGAGTCTATATGGGTAGAACTGAGAAATAAGGGGGAAATCACTTTGATAGGGTTGTACTATAGGCCCCCAAATAGTCAGCGGGAAATTGAGGAGCAAATACGTAAGGAGATTACAGATAACCCCAAGAAAAATAAGGTGGTAATAGTCGGAGATTTTAATTTTCCCAACATTGACTGGGACAGCCATAGTATTAGAGGGTTGGATGGAGAGAAATTTGTTGAGTGTATTGAGGAGGACTTTCATTCAGTGTGTGGATGGTCCAACTAGAGAGGGGGCAAAACTTGACCTCTTGGGAAATAAGGAAGGGCAGGTAATAGAAGTGTTAGTGAGGGATCACTTTGGGACCAGGGACCATAATTCTATTAGTTTTAAGATAACTATGGAGAATGAGAGGTCTGTCCCAAAAGTTAAAAGTCTAAATTGGGGCAAGGCCAATTTTGATGGTATCAGGCAAGAACTTTCAAAAGTTAATTGGGGGGGTCTGTGGAAAGGAAAAGGGATGTCTGGTAAGTGACACACTTTCAAAAGTGTGTTAACCAGGGCTTAGGGTAAACACATTCCTCTTAGAGTGAAGGGAAAGGCTGGCAGAGGTGAGGAATGCTGGATGACTAGGGATACTGAGGCCCTGGTCAAGAAGAAGGAGGAGGTATATGACATTCATAGGCAACTGGTATCAGGTGAATCTCTTGAAGGGTATAGGCGGTGTAGGAGTAGAGTTAGAGAAATCAGGAGGGCAGAAAGGGGACACAAGATTGTTTTGGCAGATAAGGCAAAGGAGAATCCAAAGAGCTTCTATAAATACATAAAGGGGAGAAGAGGAACAAAGAACAAGAACAGTCCAGCACAGGAACAGGCCCTTCAGTTCTCCAAGCCTGCACCGATCATGTGTTCCTACTAGACCATCCATTTGTATCCCTCTATTCCCAGTCTGTTCATGTGGCTATCTAGGCAAGTCTTAAATGATCCCAGTGTGTCCGCCTCTACCACTTTGCTTGGTAATGCATTCTAGGACCCCACCACCCTCTGTGTAAAATACGTCCCCTGCATATCTGTATTGAACCTTGCTGCCCTTACCTTGAACTTGTGACCCCTTGCGTTAGAACATAGAACACTACAGCACAAACAGGCCCTTTGGCCCACAAGATGCGCCGATCATATCCCTACCTACCAGGCCTATCTATAACCCCCAATCGCATCAAATCCCATATACTCATCCAGAAGTCTTTTAAAAGACCCCAGCGAGTTCGCCTCCACCACCACTGACGGCAGCCGATTCCACTCACTCACCACCCTCTGAGTGAAAAACTTACCCCTAACATCACTTCTGTACTTGCCTCCCCGCACCTTAAACCTGTGTCCTCTCGTAGCGACCATTTCAGCCCTGGGAAATAGCCTCTGAGAATCCACCCTATCTATTCCTGTCAACATTTTATAAACCTCTATCAGGTCGCCTCTCAACCTTCGTCTCTCCAGGGAGAAGAGACCTAGTTCCCTCAACCTATCTTCATAAGGCATGCCTCCCAATCCAGGCAACATCCTTGTAAATCTCCTCTGCACCCTCTCAATAGCTTCCACATCCTTCCTGTAGTGAGGCGACCAGAACTGCACACAGTACTCCAAGTGGGGTCTGACAAGGGTCTTATAAAGTTGCAGCATTATCTCCCGACTCCTAAACTCAATCCCTCGATTGATGAAGGCCAGTACACCATACGCCTTCTTGACCACATCCTCCACCTGCGAGGCCGATTCAAGAGTCCTGTGGACCCGGACCCCAAGATCCTTCTGCTCTTCAACACTGCTAAGACTCCTACCGTTGATATTGTACTCCTCCATCCCATTGGTCCTGCCAAAATGGACCACTACACATTTATCCGCGTTGAAGTCCATCTGCCACTTCTCCGCCCAGTCCTGCATCCTATCTATGTCTTGCTGCAACTTCTGACATCCCTCTAGACTATCCACAACACCACCAACCTTTGTATCGTCAGCAAACTTACTAACCCATCCCTCCACTTCCTCATCCAGGTCATTTATGAAAATGACAAACGGCAAGGGTCCTAGAACAGATCCCTGGGGCACTCCACTGGTGACTGACCTCCATGCAGAAAAAGACCCATCCACAACCACTCTCTGCCTTCTGCAGGCAAGCCAGTTCTGGATCCACAAGGCAACAGCCCCCTGGATCCCATGCCCTCTCACCTTCTCAAGAAGTCTTGCACGGGGGACCTTATCAAACGCCTTGCTGAAGTCCGTGTAAACCACGTCCTGACTATTGTTCCAGAAAACTCCCTGGACACATTTTACAAATTCCTGCCTGTCCAGACCCCCAGCCCTAAGGGATTTCCAGTCTATGATAGAAATGAAAATCTCCAACTACAACTATTAATAAGTGCGAGGTGATCCATTTTGGTAGGACAAACTTGAATGCGGATTACAGGGTCAATGGCAGGGTTCTGAGGAATGTGGAGGAACAGAGAGATCTTGGGGTTCATATCCACATAAAGGTTGCCACTCAAGTGGATAGAGCGATGAAGAAGGTTTACAGTGTGTTAGCATTTATTAACAGGGGGTTTGAGTTTAAAAGCCGTGGGGTTCTGCTGCAACTCTTCCGGACCTTGGTGAGACCACATCTGGAATATTGTGTGCAGTTCTGGTCACCTCACTATAAGAAGGATGTGGAAGCATTGGAGAGAGTGCAGAGGAGATTTACCAGGATGCTGCCTGGTTTGGAGGTAGGTCTTACGAGGAAAGGTTGAGGGAGCTGGGGCTTTTCTCTTTAGAGCGGAGGAGGATGAGAGGCAAGGTTTATAATAGAGGTTTATAAGATGATGAGAGGGATCGATAGAGTGGATGTGCAGAGACTATTGCCTCAGGTGGATGTAGCTGTTACTAGGGGGCACAACTATAAGGTTCCTGGTGGGAGATATAGGATGGATGTCCGAGGTAGATTCTTCACTCAGAGAGTGGTTGGGGTGTGGAATGCACTGCCTGCTGTGATAGTGGAGTCGGACACTTTAGGAACTTTCAAGTGGTTATTGGATAGGCACATGGAGCACTCCAGAATGATAGGGAGTGGGATAGCTTGATCTTGGTTTTGGACATAGCTCGGCACAACACTGAGGGCCGAAGGGCTCTTATTGTTCTCTGGAGCAGTGTACTGGTGGCTGGTGAGTCTTGAATTGCGATTGTACTGTAATTCTCAATTGTATTGCCCGTTTGCAGGGTTTTTGTTAGTTTGTGCTTTCCGTAGCGGGACCTAGGCGCAAGGGCATAGAACATAGAACATAGAACATTACAGCGCGGAACAGGCCCTTCGGCCCACAATGTTGCGCCGACCAGTCTTATTTTTAAAAAAAAAACATTGACCCACTAATCTAAACGAATCCCTTTTCGTCCATAAACCTATCCACCAATCTCTTAAACGCCCCCAAACTAGGTGCATTTACAACTGCAGCAGGCAGGGCATTCCAGTCCCTCACCACCCTCTGTGTAAAGAACCTGCCCCTGACATCCGTCCTATAACTACCCCCCCTTAATTTAAAGCCATGCCCCCTCGTGCTAGATTTCTCCATCCGAGGAAACAGGCTATCACCATCCACCCTATCTAAACCTCTAATCATCTTATATGTTTCTATAAGATCCCCTCTTAGCCGCCTTCTTTCCAGTGAAAACAACCCCAAATCCCTCAGTCTCTCCTCATAGGACCTCCCCTGCATACCAGGCAACATCCTGGTAAACCTCCTCTGCACCCTCTCCAAAGCCTCCACATCCTTCCTGTAATGTGGGGACCAGAACTGCACACAGTACTCCAAGTGCGGCCGCACCAGAGTTGTGTACAGTTGCAACATGACGCTGCGACTCCTAAATTCAATCCCCCTACCAATAAACGCCAAGACACCGTACGCCTTCTTAACAACCTTATCTACTTGATTCCCAACTTTCAGGGATCTATGTACACATACACCTAGATCCCTCTGCTCCTCCACTCTATTCAAAGTCCTCCCGTTAGCCCTATACTCAACACATCTGTTATTCCTACCGAAATGGATTACCTCACACTTCTCCGCATTAAACTCCATCCGCCACCTCGCGGCCCAGCTCTGCAACCTGTCCAAGTCACCCTGCAAACTTCGACACCCTTCCTCACAATCTACCACACCTCCGACTTTGGTGTCATCAGCAAACTTACTAATCCACCCAACTATACCCTCATCCAGATCATTAATAAAGATTACAAACAGCAGTGGCCCCAAAACAGATCCCTGAGGCACACCACTCGTAACCGCACTCCATGATGAATAATTACCATCAACCACCACCCTCTGTCTCCTATCTGCTAACCAATTCCTGATCCAAGTACCTAAATTACCACCAATCCCATACATCTGCATTTTCTGCAGAAGCATACCATGGTGAACCTTATCAAACGCCTTACTAAAATCCATATATACCACATCTACTGCCTTACCCCTATCCACCTCTTTGGTCACCTTCTCAAAGAACTCAATAAGGGCAGTCGGGAAGGGAGCGCAGGAGTACAAAAAGAAGGCCGCGATAGACAGCGGGCAGTGTCGGGAGCGGGCAGCAGAGTGAGGTGGGTGCTGAGTGAGTGCTGCAAGGGCTTTGGCTCACAGGGCTTAGGCGAGAGCAGGCTTAGGCACGGTGAGATACTGGTCTAATTTTTCCATTTATGTCCATAATTCTAAGGGTGGTCAAATAAATGGCAGGGTCCAAGGGGAGGCGTGTCAGCTGTGTAAGGTGCAATATATGGGAGTTCCTGGAGACACAGCATCTCCGGAAAGTCCACATCTGCACCAAATGTCTGGAGTTGCAGCATTTGAGGGCCCGGGTTAGGCAACTGGAGCTGAGGCTGGAGGATTTGTTTTTAGTCAGGGAGAATGAGGCGATAATGAATAGGAACCATGGTCATATGGAGATCCCAGAGCCTGGGAGGGGGGATGGGTGGGTTACGGTTAGGAAAGGGAAAAAGAAGAGGAGTAATGGTCCAAAGACTACCCCCGAGGTAGACTCCCAAGATATCAGGGGTTCGGCGACAACTGGGGTGGAAAGGGCAAGAGAGGAAGACCAGAATGCCTCCGAGGGAAGGAAGGGGGCTGGATGTGAGATAGTGGTAGGGGACGGGAGGGTTAGAGGAATTGATAGGCGGTTCTGTGGGCAAAAGCAGGACTCCAGGATGGTGGTCTGCCTCCCTGGAGCTGGGGTGCAGGATGTGTCAGAGAGGGTAGAGGGAATCTTGAAGGGCCAAGGAGCAGAACCGTTGTGGGTAGAGATTAGGAACAGCAAAGGGAGGAAGACGCTGGTGGGTGTCGTCTATAGGCCCCCGAATAATGATCTGGAGGTGGGGCGGGCTGTTAACGCGCAAATAAGTGCGGCGTGCAGGAATGGGACGGCCGTAGTTATGGGGGATTTCAATCTGCATATTGATTGGTCGACCCATGTTGGACGCAGTGGACTCGAGGAGGAGTTCCTGGAATGCTGCCGGGATAGTTTCCTGGAACAGTGTGTGTTGGAGCCGACGAGGGAGAGAGCTATCTTGGATCTGGTGCTATGTAATGAGGCGGGTAGAATTAGGGACCTTGTGGTGAAGGATCCTCTTGGGGAGAGTGATCATTGTATGGTGGAGTTTCTGTTGCAGATGGAGGAGGAGAAAGTGGGTTCCCGGACACGCGTCCTTTGTTTGAATAGAGGGGAGTATGGTAGGATGAGAGAAGAATTGGCGAATGTGGACTGGGGGAGCGCGTTGGAAGGTAGGTCTGCTGAGGAGCAGTGGAGGATCTTTAAGGAGATCTTTCTTGGTGCTCAGCGGAAATTTATTCCGATGGTCAAAAAGGACCGTAGGAGGAGAGGTAATAAGCCGTGGATAACGAAGGAGGTGAAGGAAAGTGTTAAATTAAAAGCGGAGGCGTTTAGAGTAGCTAAGAGTAGTGGGCGAGAAGAGGATTGGGAGAGGTTTAAATGTCAACAAAGATTGACAAAGAAATTGATAAAGGAGGGTAGGAGAAACTATGAAGCTGGACTAGCGCTTAATATAAAAAAGGATAGCAAGAGTTTTTATAAATATATAAAAAGGAAGAAGCTGGCTAGGGTGAACGTTGGTCCCTTAGAGGATGAGAAGGGGGACTTAGTGGTAGGGGATGGGGATATGGCTGAGGTCTTGAATAACTTTTTTGTTTCGGTCTTCACGGAGGAGGACGTGAATAATTTGCCGGGTGTTAGAGATGGAAAGGTGGTAGGACTGGAGGGTCTCGATGACATTACTGTTACTAGAGAGGTGGTGCTCGACAGACTGGAGGGGCTGATTGTGGACAAGTCCCCAGGACCGGATGGAATGCATCCGAGGGTCCTGAAAGAAATGGCGGAGGTGATAGTGGATGCCTTGGTGGTTATTTTCCAGACGTCGCTGGATTCCGGGAAGTGCCGGAAGATTGGAAAACGGCTAATGTTACACCGTTGTTTAAGAAGGGTGCCAGGCAAAAGGCGGGGAATTATAGGCCTGTTAGTTTAACGTCTGTTGTAGGTAAAATGTCAGAATCCGTCATCAAGGAGGAAATAGCGAGGCATCTTGAGGGGAACTGCTTGATAGAGCAGACACAGCACGGTTTCATTAAAGGGAAGTCATGTCTGACAAATTTACTGGAGTTCTATGAGGATGTGTCTAGGGCGGTGGATAGAGGAGAGCCGGTGGATGTGGTCTTTCTTGATTTTCAGAAGGCGTTTGACAAGGTACCTCACAAGAGGTTATTGCAGAAGGTCAGGGGGCATGGAGTTGGGGGTAGGGTGTTAGCGTGGATAGAGGATTGGTTGTCAAATAGGAGGCAGAGAGTGGGGGTCAATGGGTGCTATTCGGATTGGCGGATGGTGACTAGTGGAGTGCCCCAGGGGTCGGTGCTGGGGCCTCAGCTATTTACCATTTATATAGATGATCTGGAGGAGGGAACCGAGTGTAGGGTGTCGAAATTTGCTGATGACACCAAAATTGGTGGAAAGGCAAATTGTGCGGAGGGTGGTGAGAGTCTACAGAAGGATCTAGATAGGCTGGGCGAATGGGCCAAGAAATGGCAAATGGAATTTAATGTTGGCAAGTGCGAGGTGGTCCACTTTGGTAGGAATAATGGTAGGAAGGATTATTACTTACGTGGCGAAAAACTGCAGCAGGCGACAGTGCAGAGGGACCTTGGGGTCCTTGTGCATGAGTTGCAAAAACCCAGCTTGCAGGTGCAGCAGGTGGTCAGGAAGGCGAATGGGATGCTGGCCTTCATAGCGAGGGGGATTGAATATAAAAGTAGGGAGGTCTTGCTGTGGCTGTATAGGGCATTGGTGAGGCCGCAGCTGGAGTACTGTGTGCAGTTTTGGGCGCCGTACTTACGCAAGGATATTTTGGCCTTGGAGGGAGTGCAGAGGAGGTTTACTAGGCTGATGCCGGAGTTGAGGGGGTTGAGCTATGAGGAGAGGCTGAATAAACTAGGCTTGTACTCGTTAGAGTTTAGAAGAATGAGGGGAGATCTCATTGAGACGTATAAGATGATGAATGGGATGGATAGGATAGAGGTGGAGACTCTTCCCGCTCAGAAAGGATAGTAGGACTAGGGGGCACAGCCTCAAGATAAAGGGGGGGCGGTTTAGAACGGAGTTGAGGAGGAACTTCTTCATCAAAGGGTGGTGAATCTCTGGAATTCTCTGCCAGTTGAAGTGGTGGAGGCTACCTTGCTAAATACTTTTGAGAAGTGGGTTGATGGGTTTTTGATAAGAGAGGGGATTAAAGGTTATGGGGAGAGGGCGGGAATGTGGAACTGAGCCACAACAGATCAGCCATGATCTTATTGAATGGCAGGGCAGGCTCGAAGGGCTAGTTGGCCTACTCCTGCTCCTATTTCTTATGTTCTTATGTTCTTATGACCCAGGCAGATGTAATTATACATGTAGGAGAGAGGGACATAGGAAGGAAGAGTAGGGGGGAAATACGTACACAGTTCAGGGAGTTGGGAGCCAGGCTGAAGTGTAGGGCCTCCAGGGTGGCGATCTCTGGGCTGCTGCCAGTGCCCAGCAACAGCAGGGATAAGAATAATGAGATCCTGCAGCTGAATGTGTGGCTGAGGGATTGGTGCAGGACAGAGGGTTTTAGTTTTGTTGACCATTGGGAAGTCTTTGTGAAGGAAGGCACTTGTACAAGTGGGATGGGGAACATTTAAATGAGAAGGGGACACAAATTTTAGCTGGGAGGTTGGCTGGAGTGTTTCGGCAGGGTTTGAACTAATATGGAGGGGGGGGTGGGGAGGAGAGAGACAGCTCAGTAGGCACTGGGATTGGGAGCGGGTTGGAGGTCAGGGTAAGTCTAGATGAGAGGAAAATCTCCCAGGAGAAGGAGGATCCGAGAGGGCCTGAGGGTCTTCAGTGCATCTGTTTTAATGCGAGGAGTGTGACGGGTAAGATGGATGAACTTCGGGCCTTGA
Source organism: Carcharhinus amblyrhynchos (assembly GCF_965287045.1). Taxonomy (NCBI): domain Eukaryota; kingdom Metazoa; phylum Chordata; class Chondrichthyes; order Carcharhiniformes; family Carcharhinidae; genus Carcharhinus; species Carcharhinus amblyrhynchos. Next base: position 141,056,093 of record NC_137326.1, read on the forward strand.
TGTTCGCGAGGAATTTAGATGTGGCAGTAATGGAGACGTAGTTAAAGGAAGGGCAGGACTGGCAGCTAAATATTCCTGGGTATAAATGTTTTAGGCACAACAGGGGAGGGTTGAAAAGAGGAGGGGGAGTGGGGCTCTTAGTTAGGGAGCAGATCACAGCGGTGCAGAGGGAGGATAACATGGAGGGGTTGGGAATTGAGTCTCTGTGGGTGGAGTTGAGGAATAGGAAAGGAGCCATTACTATGCTAGGAGTGTACTACAGGCCGCCCGATAGCCCACGGGCAGTGGAAGAGGGTATATGTAGAGACATTTTGGATAAGTGTAGGAAGAATAGGGTTGTCGTAGTGGGAGATTTTAACCTCCCTGGGGTGGATTGGAAGGTGCCTAGAGCCGGGGGTTCGGACGGGGAGGAATTTGTAAGATGTGTATTGGAAGGGTCCTTGGAGCAGTATGTAGATAGCCCGACTAGAGAGGGGGCGATACTGGATTTAGTTCTGGGCAATGAGCCAGGTCAGGTGGTTGAGGTTGCGGTAGGCGAACATGTGGCTAATAGTGACCACAACTCCGTCTACTTTAGGATACGAATGGAAAAAGATGAGAGCTGTCCTAAGGGGAGGGTGCTAAATTGGGGGAAGGCTAGATACAGCCGGATTAGGCAGGAGCTTAGGGATACAGACTGGGATAGGCTGTTGGAAGGCAAGACCATGTTAGGCATGTGGGAGTCTTTCAAGGGAAAACTGCAAAGGGTGCAGGAAAGGCATGTGCCAGTTAGGAGAAAGGATGGGAAAGGTAAGATTAGGGAACCGTGGATTACTAGAGATATAGAAGACCTGGTTAGGAAGAAACGAGAGGCGTATGTCAGGTCTAAGCAGCTGGGAACGGAGACAGCGTTGGAGGAATACAGAGAGAGAGGCTGAAGGGCCTGTTTCCCGGACTGTTTTGTACTTATCTCAAAAGGGGAGTTAGGAGGGCAAAAAGGGGGCATGAAATGGCTTCGGCAGGTAGGATTAAGGAAAATCCAAAGGCGTTTTACTCCTATGTTAGGAGCAAAAGGGTGGCTACGGGTAACATCGGTCCTCTCAGGGACAGACGATTGGAATTGTGCTTAGAGTCCGAGGGAATGGGGGAGATCCTGAATGAATACTTTGCGTCGGTATTCACAAAGGAGAGGGGCTTGATGTCTGGTATGGTCATTGAGGGAGCTGTAGACCAATTGAAGGATCTATCGATTACGAGGGAAGAAGTGTTAGGGCTTTTAGGTAGCATTAAAACTGATAAATCTCCGGGGCCTGATGGCATTTATCCTAGGCTGCTTAGGGAGGTGAGAGATGAGATTGCTGGGCCTCTGATGCAAATCTTTGTCTCTTCTTTGGACACAGGTGAGGTCCCAGAGGACTGGAGGATAGCGAATGTGGTACCGTTGTTTAAAAAGGGTAGGAGGGATAGCCCGGGTAACTGTAGGCCGGTGAGTTTGACATCAGTGGTAGGCAAGTTGATGGAGAGGATTCTTAGGGATAGGATGTATGAGCACTTAGAGCGTTGCGATCTGATTAAGGATATGCAGCATGGCTTTGTAAGGGGGAAGTCTTGCCTTACGAATCTGGTAGAATTTTTTGAAGAGGTGACAAAAACAGTGGACGAAGGACGAGCCGTTGATGTCGTCTATATGGATTTCAGTAAGGCGTTTGACAAAGTCCCTCATGGTAGGTTGGTAGAAAAGATTAAGCCTCATGGGATATGTGGCCAGGTATCTAGATGGGTAGAGAACTGGAGACAGAGAGTAGTAGTGGAAGGGTCCTTTTCTAGCTGGAGGTCTGTCACTAGTGGTGTGCTGCAGGGCTCGGTACTGGGACCTCTTCTCTTTGTAGTGTATATAAATGATTTGGAAGAGGGAGTAAGTGGTGCGATCAGCAAATTTGCTGATGACGCCAAGATGGCTGGATTGGCAGGCAGTGAGGAGCAGTGTCTGGCAATACAACGGGATATTGATAGGCTGGTATATTGGGCAGATAAATGGCAAATGGAGTTTAATCCGGATAAATGTGAGGTGATGCATTTTGGCCGGAATAATGTAGGGGGGAGTTATATGATAAAGGGTAAGCCCATAAGGAGTATAGAATCGCAGTGAGACCTGGGGGTGCAAGAGCACAAGCCTTTGAAGGTGGCAGTGCAAGTGGAGAGTGTGGTGAAGAAAGCCTATGGTATGTTAGCCTTTATAGGAAGGGGTATAGAGTATAAGAGCTGGAGTCTAATGTTGCAGTTGTATAGAACGTTGGTTAGGCTGCATTTAGAGTACTGCATCCAGTTCTGGTCGCCTTACTACTGGAAGGACGTGGAGACTCTGGAGAGAGTGCGGAGGAGGTTTACCAGGATGTTGCCTGGTATAGAAGGACTGGGTTATGAGGAAACATTGAATAAATTGGGGCTGTTTTCCCTTGAAAGACGTCGATTGAGGGGGCATCTAATGGAGGTATATAAGATTATGAAGGGTATAGATAAACAGAGGTAAGCTATTTCCTATGTCAGAGACACATAGTACGAGGGCCCATGGGCTTAAGGTGAGAGAGGTATATCACAGATATTAGAGGGAGGTTTTTCACACAGAGGGTAGTGGGGGTATGGAATGCTCTGCCAAGTAAGGTGGTGGAGGCAAACACGCTATTGTTTAAGAGTAACTGAGACAGGCACATGAGTGGGTTGGAGATGGGTGGATTTAGGAGATTGTTTTAAATAAGGTTCCTTAGCATTGGGGCGTCCCTGGTAAGGTAAATGGATATGGTATGATAATAATTTTTTTTTCTCTTTTCACTTACAGGTTTTAAGTCGGTCCACCTCATGTCCAATGAGGGGCATACACGCGATGGGTCGTACTGGGGCTGCTCTTGGTTGTTCGAGATTGGCCTAGTGCTTCATGTCGTTAGTGTGTGCCTAAACTGGACCAGATACTGGGCAACACGACAGCTCAGTGACTATCACTGTTTGCTGTGCAGACACATGGATTTGGGCCGGTGTCTGCAGGAGTTTGCGCATTCTCCCCGTGCTTGCATGGGTTTTCTCCGGGTGCTCCGGTTTCCTCCCACACCCCAAAGATGTGCTGTTAGGCTGATTGGCAGGAATAAATTGTCCCTAAATTAGTTTCCCTCAATGTGGATGGCCATAAAACAATAGATAAGGGTGCTGGGTGGAGGGGGAGACTGGTAGTGTTAAAATGGCGGCATGGGCTCGTTGGGCCGAAGGGCCTGTTTCCCGGGCTGTTTTTGTTCTTTGGGCCTATACTGTGCTGTACTGTTCTATGTTTGAACAGCGCTATTTTTTTCTACACCTGTCCAGAATCTCCTTACGTATCCCGTACATAGACATATATTACAGGTCAGTGGGACTAGGCAGAAAAATGGTTTGGCACAGCCAAGGGCCAAAAGACCTGTTTCTGAGCTGTAGTGTTCTATGGTTCTATGTTTGATCAGGTTTCTTCCTTAGATTTCTAAACCACTTTCTGTCAGTTTTTGGCACTAGTTCACATGCAATTAAGCTTTTTTTAATCTCATCATACTATCCAGATACCACCTCTGATAGTGATGCCAATTCCTCACTGGCTCTATGTGACAACTTTGTTTCAATCAACAATGCCCACAACCTTGTGGCTATTTCAATGCACAAGAACAGAAAATGTTGGAAAACCTCAGTAGGTCTGACAGCATCTGTAGAAAGAGATTAGAGCCATTGTTTTGAGTTTGGATGACACTTTGTCCAACTCTGACAGTTTTAAATGTTTAACTATCATTGCAATTATCTCCACCTGCCTCACCCTTTCAGGTAATGTTAACTGCAGCTTCTTTGCCAATTCTAAGAGCTTTGTTTTAATCACATTCTTCCACCCCCAGGAAACTCTTAGCCACTGAAAGAGCCATTATTCCACAAGGCATGACCTATTTAAACCAACCAAATGTGACCCTTGAAAAGAAAACACAAATACCACTCACTCTTTTCAAATCTAATAATCCTAAACAAGGAATTATAGATTTTAATCCTGCAAGAGCCCCCAATTTGTTAGGGACCAAATCAGAAACTCCAAGGTATCGTATGAAGTTAGCCTAGACACAAACTTTATTTGATTTTGGCAATCTGGGGACCTTACAGTAATTTGTGTATGATTCGATTGACCAACTCGGAAGCTTTTATTGAAAAAAACTTTATTTAAGAACACAAAATATAACGAAAAGAATTAGCATAACTTTTACCAATTAAAATTAACATGGCAAAATATAACTGTTAGCTCTATTGTTCCAATTTAAGTAATGTCCCCATAGACATAAATCCCTTCTCAAAACCAGTTGACATGAAAAATAGATTTCCTCACATGGATGCTAGATTTCCAGCCTTTTAACACTCTGGGCAGAGATCCAGACAGTAGTTTCCAGAAATGATATATTTTCAAACAGCAGGATTTCAGAGAAATGAACAGTGTCACATCCCAGTCACTTCGTTCTACAGTTTCCAAAAAGCAACTGAGCTGGGTTTCTCTCTGTGAGCCTTGTCCCACCCAGTCAATTGATGTTACTATCAATCAACTCAAGTTGAAACTGTTGTTAAGATGGCATATGGTGTGTTAGCTTTTATTGGTAGAGGGACTGCATTTAGGAACCATGAGGGCATGTTGCAGCTGTCCAAAACTCTGGAGCAACCACACTTGGAGTATTGCGTACAGTTCTGGTTGCCACATCACAGGACGTGGAAGCATTGGAAAGGGTGCAGAGGGGATTTACCAGGACGTTGCCTGGTATGGTGGGAAGGTCTTATGAGGAAAGGCTGAGGGACTTGAGACTGTACAGGGCACTGGTGAGGCTGCAGCTGGAGTACTGTGTGCAGTTTTGGTCGCCGCACTTACGCAAGGGTCTTTTGGCCTTGGAGGGAGTGCAGAGGAGGTTCACTAAGCTGATACCAGAGATGAGGGGGTTACATAGAACATAGAACACTACAGCACAAACAGGCCCTTCGGCCCACGAGTTGCGCCGATCACATCAACACCTACCAATCTATAGACCTATCTATAACCCCCAATCCCATTAAACCCCATATACTCATACAGAAGTCTTTTAAAAGACCCCAGCGAGTTCGCCTCCACCACCACTGACGGCAGCCGATTCCATTCACTCACCACCCTCTGAGTGAAAAACTTACCCCTAACATCACTTCTGTACTTTCCTCCCCGCACTATGGGTTGGACTATGAAGAGAGACTAAATAGACTGGGTCTGTACTCATTGGAGTTTAGAAGGCTGAGGGGGGATCTTATAGAGACGTATAAGATAATGAAAGGGATGGGAAGGGTAGAAGTAGAGAGATTCTTCCCGCTTAGAAAGGACAGCAGAACTAGAGGGCACAGCCTCAAGATAAGGGGGGGGGCGCGGGGTGCAGTTTAGAACGGAGTTGAGAGGAACTTCTTCACTCAAAGGGTGGTGACTCTCTGGAATTCTCTGCCCGTTGAAGTGGTGGAGGCTGCCTCGCTAAATGTATTTAAGTCACGGGTCGATAGGTTTCTGATAGACAGGGGAATTAAGGGTTATGGGGAGAAAGCGGGAAAGTGGAACTGATCCACTTCAGATCAGCCATGATCTTATTGAATGGCGGGGCAGGCTCGAAGGGCTAGATGGCCTACTCCTGCTCCTATTTCTTATGTTCTTATATTTGGTTGAATACAATTGTTTTCATGGATTTTGCAATCGACAGAGTCCCATCATGTTTACTTTAGCTGGAGATGAAATAATATTTGCTGTTGTCAATGACCAAGAGTTAAATGTAAAGTGTCCGTGGGGCAGTCATTCTGTAATTACAGGGCAGTCAGCAGAGATGACAGGAAATTTCTGTCCGATATCAGGATCTTTGAACAACTAGTCTGTTCCTTGAGTTATTCAAACTCTAATCATAACCTCTGAACATAAACTGCAACAAAACAGTAACTGAGAATTCAAATAGTCCTTGAACATTTGACAGGGAGTGAAATCATGAAATGGGTTCATAACCAATCAGCAACTTTAATCAGCTGGTTGTAATTCGCTAATTGCCTGTTTTGCATTATTCCTGAAATTTAATCAGTTTTCAAAATTCAAATAATTCTATTGAGGACATCCTCCCGAGTACTTCCCTCCAGGGGATGGGGGTACGTCCGTCCGGGGGCCGGGGGGGGGGGCGGTGTCGTCCCTCTGGGGGAACCTCCCAATGGTGGGGAGGGGGGAAGGGAGAGGGGGGAGAAGGGAGAGGAGGAGGCAGGGAGGGGGATGGAGGGGGCAGGGAGGGGGATGGAGGGGACAGGGGGAGGGGGACGGGGAAGGAGGCACAGGGGGACGGGGGACAGAGGGAAGGGGAGAGGGAAGGGGGACGGGGGGACAAGGGGAGGGGGACGGGAGAGGGGGATGGGTACGGGGGGACAAGGGGAGGGGGACAGGGGGACGAAGGGGATGGGGGAGGGGTAAAGGGGGATGGGGAAAGGGGGAAGAGTGGAACGGGGGGGACAGGAAGAGGGGACGGGGGGATAGGGAAAGGGGGACAGTGGGTACAGGAAGAGGGGGACGGGGGGGACGGGGGGAGGGGAGGGGGACGGGGGAACAGGGGAGAGGGGTATGGTGGGGTACGGAGAGGGGGACGGGGGAGAGGGGGACGGTGGGGTACGGAGAGGGGGACGGGGGAGAGGGGGACGGTGGGGTACGGGGGAGAGGGGGACGGTGGGGTACGGGGGAGAGGGGGACGGTGGGGTACGGGGGAGAGGGGGACGGTGGGGTACGGAGAGGGGGACGGTGGGGGACGGGGGAGAGGGGGACGGTGGGGTACGGGGGAAGAGGGGGACGGTGGGGTACGGGGGAGAGGGGGACGGTGGGGGACGGGAGGGGGACGGGGGAGAGGGGGACGGTGGGGGACGGGGGAGAGGGGGACGGTGGAGAGGGGGGGGATGGGGGAGGGGGGGGATGGGGGAGAGGGGGGGAACGGGGCGGTATGGGGGAGAGGGGGACGGCAGGCGTACGGGGAAGAGGGGGACGGCAGGCGTACGGGGAAGAGGGGGACGGCGGGGGAACGGGGGAGAGGGGGACGGGGGAGAGGGGGACGGGGGGTGGTATGGGGGGGGGAACATGGAGATGGGGGGAGGAGGACAGGAGGGATGGGGTTGCGGGGGGAGTGTGAGGGGGATGGGGTGAGGGGTGACATGGAGGACAGGTTGGGGGGCGACAGGTTGGGGGGGACAGATTGGGGGGAGGGGGACGGGGAGGGTGGAGGAGGAGGGAGGGGGGGAGGAGGAGGGAGGGGGGAGGAGGAGGGGGGAGGGGGAGGGAGGGAGGGAGGGGGAGGGGGAGGAGGAGGGGGGGACGGAGGGGGGAGCGAGGGAGGGGAGGGGGTGAGGGAGGCCTTCCTTCGGTGGGGGGGAGGGGGGGCTCCCTCCGGGTGAACGGGCTTTTGTGGAAACAAGTCTCTTTTTTTTCTTACACTCTATCATTTGTTTCCTTTGAGGCGAAGAAATTCTATTTTCTGAAGTCGAATCCTCCAGCCTTTGTGCACTTTTCACTCATTCTGTTTGATTTCACAACTTCAAGAGTTTTATTACTTTTTCTTCCCTTTCTGCGGCTTCCCTTTTCCATCTTTTCCTTTGTCTTTCTTTCCCTTTTTGTCTTTCTTTGGGAACAGGTTTTTGAATTGTCCCAGCTCTTTTCGGACCATTTGTCCACGCCACCAAGCTTGGATCTGTTGGAGGAATGGGCATTGAGTTAAGACTGAAGCAAGAACTTGCAGCTTACAGCTGACTACACATCAGACTAGTTTGGTGTGAAATGGCGATGAAGTGGTGGAAATTGGTGAGAGTTTGGAAGTGGATAAAGGAGAGACCAGAAGGCAGCAGCAGACTGGGTCAGAGGGTGACTAAAGTCCAGAAACAGATGCAGAGTCACACACAGCAGCAACGTGGTGAGTAGGAACAGCACCAAGACAGCAGTTAGCAAAGGCGAGGAAAACCTTGCACGTTTATTGTGGTAAATAGTGAAAAGTTTTTGAGGAGCTCAGGAAGGGAGACCAAGGGGAAAGGCTACCAAACTGTTCATGCTTCACCGCAAACAGTTAATGAGAGAGAGAAAGGCTTAAATGTTACTTAAAAAGGAGTGATCGGAATTTTTGTTAGGGAAAAGTATAACAGGGAGCTTGGGGTTATAGGAGAGAGAGCACTGGCACTCAGAGGTGTATGACTTCCTTTCTGTAATTTCCAATTCTAGAACATAGAACACTACAGCACAAACAGGCCCTTCGGCCCACATGTTGTTCCGATCACATCCATACCTACCAGGCCATAGAACTATCTGTAACTTCCAATGCCATTAGATCCCATATACTCATCCAGAAGTCTTTTAAAAGACCCCAGCGAGTTCGCCTCTACCACCACCAACGGCAGCCGATTCCACTCACTCACCACCCTCTGAGTGAAAAACTTACCCCTGACATCTCCTCTGTACCTGCTCCCCAGCACCTTAAACCTGTGTCCTCTCGTAGCGACCATTTCAACCCGGGGAAATAGCCCCCGAGAATCCACCCTATCTATTCCTCTCAACATTTTATAAACCTCTATCAGGTCGCCTCTCAACCTTCGTCTCCCCAGGGAGAAGAGTCCCAGCTCCCTCAACCTATCTTCAGGTATGCCTCTCAATCCAGGCAACATCCTTGTAAATCTCCTCTGCACCCTCTCAAAGAAAAAAGAACAAAGAACAAAAACAGCCCGGGAAACAGGCCCTTCGGCCCAACGAGCCCGTGCCGCCATTTTAACATTACGAGTCCCCCCTCCACCCATGACCCTTATCGATGCTTACGGCATTCCACATTGAGTGAAAACTAATTTAGGGACAATTTCTTACCACCAATCAGCCTAATAGCACATCTTTGGGGTGTGGGAGGAAACCGGAGCACCTGGAGAAAACCCACGCAAGCACAGGGAGAATGTGCAAGCTCCCACAGACACTGACCCAAATCCATGTGTCTGCACAGCAAACAGTGATAGTCACTGAGCTGTCGTCTTGCCCAGTATCTGGCCCAGTTTAAGCACACACTAACGACATGAAGCACTACGCTGTTCTCGAACAACCAACAGCAGCCCTCGTACAACCCATCGCGTGTATGCCCCTCGTTGGACAACAAGGCGGACCGACTTAAAACCTGTGAATTAAAAGAGAAAAACATTAGTCTCATTCCACATCCTTATACGTTACCAGGGACGTCCCAAGACTACTGAACCTTATTTAAAACAGTCTCCTATATCCCTCAATCTCCATCCCACTCATGTGCCTGTCTAAGTAACTCTTAAACAACTCCAGCGTGTTTGCCTCCACCACCTTACTTGGCAGAGCATTCCGTACCCCCACTACCCTCTGTGTGAAAAACCTCCCTCTAACATCCGTGTTATACCTCTCCCCCCTCTCCCTAAGTCCATGGCCCCTCATACTGTGCGTTTCTAAGATAGGAAAAGGCTTACCACTGTTTACTCTATCTATACCCTTCATGATCTTATATACCTCTATTAGATCTCCCCTCAGTCGCAGTCTTTCAAGGGAAAACAGCCCCAATTTGCTCAATCTTTCCTCATAACCCAGTCCTTCCATACCAGGCAACATCCTGGTAAACCTCCTCCGCACTCTCTCCAGGGTCTCCACGTCCTTCCGGTAGTAAGGTGACCAGAACTGGACGCAGTACTCTAAATGCGGCCTAACCAACGTTCTGTACAACTGCAACATTAGACTCCAGCTCTTATACTCTATACCCCTTCCTATAAAGGCTAACATACCATAAGCTTTCTTCACAACCTTCTCCACCTGTACTGCCACCTTCAAAGACTTGTGCACTTGCACCCCCAGGTCCTGCTGCGTTTCTATACTCTTTATAGGTCTACCCTTTATCATATAACTCGCCCCTACATTATTCCAGCCAAAATGCATCACTTCATATTTATCCGGATTAAACTCCATTTGCCATATATCTGCCCAATATACCAGCCTATCAATATCCCGTTGTATTGCCAGACACTGCTCCTCACTGCCTGCCAATCCAGCCATCTTGGTGTCATCTGCAAATTTGCTGATCACACCACCTACTCCCTCTTCCAAGTCATTTATGTAGATTACAAATAGAAGAGGTCCCAGTACTGAGCCCTGCAGCACACCACGAGTGACAGACCTCCAGCTAGAAAAGGACCCCTCCACTACTACTCTTTGTCTCCTCTTACCAAGCCAATAGCTTCCACATCCTTCCTATAGTGAGATGACTAGAACTGCGCACAGTCCTCCAAGTGGGGTCTGACAAGGGTCTTATAAAGTTGCAGCATTACCTCCTGACTCCTAAACTCAATCCCTCGATTAATGAAGGCCAGTACACTGTACGCCTTCTTGACCACATCCTCTACCTGCGAGGCTGATTTAAGAGTCCTATGGACCCGGAACCCAAGGTCCTTCTGATCCTCTACACTGCTAAGACTCCTTCCCTTGATATTGTACTCCTTCATCCCATTGGACCTGCCAAAATGGACTACTACACATTTATCTGCGTTGAAGTCCATCTGCCACTTCTCCGCCCAGTCTTGCATCCTATCTATGTCACGCTGCAACTTCTGACATCCCTCCAGACTATCCACAACACCACCAACCTTCATATCGTCAGCGAACTTACTAACCCATCCCTCCACTTCCTCATCCAGGTCATTTATGAAAATGACAAACAGCAAGGGTCCTAGAACAGATCCCTGGGGCACTCCACTGGTGACCGACCTCCATGCAGAAAAAGACCCATCCACATCCACTCTCTGCCTTCTGCAGGCAAGCCAGTTCTGGATCTACAGGGCCAAAGCCCCCTGGATCCCATGCCCTCTCACCTTCTCAAGAAGTCTTGCGTGGGGGACCTTATCAAATGCCTTGCTGAATTCTGTGGAAACTTTGCTTCATGAAGCTAAGCTCAGGAATAATATTGGTGCGGACCTATGTCCGGTGGTAATTGTTTCAAACTCTGATGCTACTCCCTCTGTTCTGTCTGATGCTTTATGTCCAGTTTCAACATGTGAAGCACAAGCAGAGACCAGCAGTGGTCACTAGGGTGAGACCTGTGTTCGGTGTAGACTCGATGGGCCGAATGTCAGGATTGCACTGTCAGGATTCTATGATTCTTGTGCCTGTAGCTCCAGGTTCAGATTTAGCACCTCCAGAAACAGGGAGTTTAGAAGTTGGCCTAACTGGGGACCCGATCACTATCTCTACAGTGAAGGGAAATGAAGGGTGAATACTGCGCTGTAATGTTCTATGTTCTATCAGTGAGTTATAGCATTGCTACCAGGCACAGGTAGAATATCAAGCTGTTACACCCACTGCTACCATTCACTGTTGATTTTTTTACTATTGAGGAAACGATGAATGTTACCAGATTAACTAATATAATTTGTAAATTTTGTTTAACTGTTGACGGTTTCAACCTTCCTCCCATTCTGAAACAAAAAGAATAAATACTGGAAAATCTCAACAGGTCTAGCAGCATCTGTGAGGAGATGCTGAAGATTTCCTTCCATTCTGGTTTTCCTCTCTTCCCAATTTCTGCTTTTTGCTCTTCCTCAGCCTCCACTATTCTCAAGGAATTTCCCCCCTTCCCACTGCCCTGTATCTTATCCAACTGCTTGTTATCAATGTGAGAGAGTCAGCGGACAATTGACTATGTCAGGAATAACAGCCCACAGTGACTCTGCTGTTGCTTGATATACACTGGCAATTAACTGGAGCAGGAGCCCTGGCTGATATAATTGGAACGAGGGGCCGATTAAAAGTGATTGTGATTTCTGAAACCTTTTTTTTAAGATTTCTTTTAAATGGAAATATGAGTACCTTGGTTGCCTTGAAATGCTGAGTCTTCTTTGCCTGTAAGTATTGGAAAACAGAAGATGTTCCCTGTTGGCAAATTTCATCTAAAGGCTTTTCCAATGGGTTCCTTTCTAATGACAGAATTTCCAACTTCTTCAATTGTTCAAAGTTTGCTGGGAGGTGAGTGATTCGATTACAACTTGCCAGAAGCTTCTGTAATCCTGTAAAAACCATATCATATTTCATAAATGTCACTTTCTTTCCAACTGACTTAAGGTCCACTACTAGGTTCCATTGTCCATAATTCTGTTCCAAGTTAGAGAAAAGAAGGTTAAGCGGTGACTTAATAGAGGCATATAAGATGATCAGAGGATTAGACAGGGTGGACAGTGAGAGCCTTTTTCCTTAGATGGAGATGGCTAGCACGAGGGGACATAGCTTTAAATTGAGGAGTGATAGATGTAGGACAGATGTCAGAGGTAGGTTCTTTACTCAGAGAGTAGTAAGAGCGTGGAATGCCCTGCCTGCAACAGTAGTGGACTTGCCAACATTAAGGGCATTTAAATGGTCATTGGATAAACATATGGATGATATTGGAATAGTGTCGGTTAGTTGGGCTTTAGATTGGTTTCACAGTGGGCGCAACACTGAGGGCCGAAGGGCCTGTACTGCGCTGTAGTGTTCTATGTTCTAAGTACCCAGGCTTCTCCAGTTGTGGGAAATTTGTACACTAATCATAAACAATAATATTTATTTAACAGCCCATACCTAAGGGTCATTGGTTAAAAATCAAGATTATTCATATCAGTACGTTACTCCCTACACCATGAGTATGGGTTCACGAAGGTGGTGGAATTCTTTGATTCCCATTGATTCCAGTTTTGCCAAGGCTCCTTGATGCCACACTTGATCAAATGCTGGAGATTTGGTGGAACCCAAATTGGATGTCACTGAGCAGGTTATTACTGGGTAAGTGCTGCTTGATAGCGCTGTTGATGATCCCCTTCCATCATTTTACTGATGATTGAGGGTAGACTGATGGGGAGGTAATTGGCTGGGTTGGATTTGCCCTGCCTTTTTGTCTACAGGACACACCTGGGCAATTTTCCACAATGCCGAGCAGATGCCAATGTTGTAACTGTACTGGAACAGCTTGGCTAAGGGAGCGGCGAGTTCTGGAGAACAAGTCTTCAGTGCTATTGCTGGAATGTTATCAGAGTCCAGTGCCTCCAACTATTTTTGATATCACATGAAGTGAATCAAATTGGCTGGCATCTGAGATGCTGGGGACCACTGCAGGAGGCCAAGGTGGATCATCCACTCGACACCTCTGATTTCAATTTTCCAAAACATTTTAGACTTGAGGAAGGTCCCGTTACATTGGAAGATAGCAAATGCATACCATGGATGTCTGTGATTGATTCGGGTAACTCCAGCAAGCGATTATCATGGCAATCGAGCACAGTCAAGTTCTGGAGCAAGCCGATTGTCAAGGGCAGAAACTGAATTTCATTGTTTTCGAGGTACAATTCTTTCAGATTCTGAAAATATAGACTGAAATTAGACCAACTGTAGCATGCCACTGAGAGGAAAGTTTTTCTCCATCAACACGATCAGTTCCCTTTAACATCTTTTAAAAAAAAATCAAGTTGCCCTCTAAACTCAAGTGAAGGTGACCCCAGTTTGTGTAATTGCTCCTCGCAATTTAACCCTTGGAGTCCAGATATCATTCTGGTAAACCAACAAACACTCCCTCCCTCCAAGACCAGTAAATCCTTGCTGAGGTATGTGTTACCCAGGACTGCTGGTAGTGACTCCAGTGTGGTCTATCCAGGACTTAATAAAAGTGAAACATGACTTCTGCTCCCTTGAATTTTCTGTCCACTTGGGGGTCTTCCAACCACTGACTTCTTTGTGGTGAAGTTGGAGAAGTGGCGGGTCCCCACCTGCCACCCTCTTGCCTAATTGCATGCAGTGTCCCTCCTCTGCCCTCCGCCACTAAACTGGATGAGGTGAGTATAGGGGGATAGGGGCCAAACACATGCAATTGGAATGACCTTAATGGATAAAAACTGGGTGGCATGGACAAGTTGGCTGAAGGGCCTGTCCATCCTGTAAATCTCAATGACTCTACTTCTGACTTCTGCAGAAAATGCAGATGTATGGGATTGTGGGTAATCTAGGAAGTTGGATCAGGAATTGGCTATCAGATAGGAGACAGAGGGTGGTGGTGGATGGTAAATATTCATCATGGAGTACAGTTACGAGTGGTGTGCCTCAGGGATCTGTTTTGGGGCCACTGTTGTTTGTAATTTTTATTAATGATCTGGATGAGGGTATAGTTGGGTGGATTAGTAAATTTGCTGATGACACCAAAATTGGAGGTGTGGTAGATTGTGAGGAAGGGTGTCATAGTCTGCAGGGAGACTTAGATAGGTTGCAGAGCTGGGCCGAGAGGTGGCGGATGGAATTTAATGCGGAGAAGTGTGAGGTAATTCACTTTGGTAGGAGCAACAGATGTGTCGAGTATAGGGCTAACGGGAGGACTTTGAATAGTGTGGATGAACAGAGGGATCTAGGTGTGTGTGTACATAGATCCCTGAAAGTTGGGAATCAAGTAGATAAGGTTGTTAAGAAGGCGTACGGTGTCTTGGCGTTTATTGGTAGGGGGATTGAATTTAGGAGTCGCAGTGTAATGTTGCAACTGTACACTACTCTAGTGCGGCCGCACTTGGAGTTCTGTGTGCAGTTCTGGTCCCCGCATTACAAGAAGGATGTGGAGGCGTTGGAGAGGGTGCAGAGGAGGTTTACTAGGATGTTGCCTGGTATGGTGGGGAGGTCCTATGAGGGGAGACTGAGGGATTTAGGGTTGTTTTCGTTGGAAAGAAGGCGGCTAAGAGGGGATCTTATTGAAACATATAAGATGATTAGAGGTTTAGATAGGGTGGATAGTGATAGCCTTTTTCCTCGGATGGAGAAAGCTAGCACGAGGGGGCATGGCTTTAAATTAAGCGGGGGTAGCTACAGGACGGATGTCAGGGGTAGGTTCTTTACCCAGCGGGTGGTGAGGGATTGGAATGCCCTGCCTGCTGCAGTTGTAAATGCGTCTAGTTTGGGGGCGTTTAAGAGATCTCTGGATAGGTTTATGGACGAAAAGGGATTGGTATAGGCTAGGGGGTCATTGTTTTTGTAACTGGTCGGCGCAACATCGTGGGCCGAAGGGCCTGTTCTGCGCTGTAATGTTCTATGTTCTATGTTCTATGACTAACTCATCATGGGCATATGATTCCATTTGGAGACTCAGTTTAACAGCTTCTCTGAAAGTCAATGCATCTGGGGATATGGCAAGGAATGCATGTGATTGGATTGCTCCACAGAAAGTGGACATAGATTTGATGGGCCACATGGCCTCTTTCTGTGTCAGAATGACTCTACAGCACCACCTCAGTCCTACAGTGCAATGTCAGCCTTGAATCCACAGCTTTTGACTTAAAGAAAGAGTGATTCCTACTGAAGCACGGTTGGGATATCAGTGTCAGGGACAACATTTGTTGCCCATCCCTAACTGAACTGAGTGGCTCGCTAAGCCATGTCAGAGGACATTGAGAGTCAACCACAAGTCCCCAGGGATATGCCCCAGAATACCGAGAGAGGCAAGAGAAGAAATTTCTGGGGCCTTGAGAGAAATCTTTGTATCCTCACTGGCTACAGGGGAGGTCCCAGTGGATTGGAGAATAGCCAATGTTGTTCCTTTGTTTAAGAAGGGTAGCAAGAATAATCCAGGTAACTACAGGCTGGTGAGCCTTACATCAGTGGTAGGGAAATTATTGGAGAGGATTTTTCGAGACAGGATTTATTCCCACTTGGAAATAAATGGATGTATTAGCGAGAGGCAATGTGGTTTTGTGAAGGGGAGGTCGTGTCTCACTAACTCGATCGAGTTTTTCAAGGAAGTGATGAAGATGATTGATGAGGACAGGGCAGTGGATGTTGTCTATATGGACTTCAGTAAGGCCTTTGACAAGGTCCCTCATGGCAGACTGTTGCAGAAGGTGAAGTTGCCTGGGATCAGAGGTGAGCTGGCAAGGTGGATACAAAACTGTCTCAGTCAAAGAAGACAGAGGGTAGCAGTGAAAGGATGTGTTTCTGAATGGAGGGCTGTGACAAGTGGTGATCCTCAGGGATCAGTGCCAGGACTTTTGCTGTTTGTAATATATATAAATGATCTGGAGGAAAATGTAACTGGTTTGATTAGTAAGTTTGCGGATGACACAAAGGTTGGTGGATTTACAGATAGTGATGAGGACCATCAGAGGATACGGCAGGATGTAGATCGGTTGGAGACTTGGGCAGAAAGATGGCAGATGGAGTTTTATCCGGACAAATGTAAAGTAATGCGTTTTGGAAGGTCTAATACAGATAGGAAATATACAGTAAATGCAGAACCCTTAAGAGTATTGATGGGCAAAGGGATCTGGGTGTATGGATATACCCAGATATGGATACAGGTAACTAAAAGCTGCAATGCAGGTGGAGAAGGTAGTCAAGGAGGCAAATGGCATGCTTGCCTTCATCGGCCGGGGTATTGAGTTTAAAAATTGGCAAGTAATGTTGTAGCTTTATAGACCTTTGTTCAGCTGCATTTGGAATATAGTGTTCAATTCTGATTGCCACACTATGAGAAAGATGTGGAGGTTTTGGAGAGGGTTCAGAAAAGATTTACCAGATGTTGCCTAGTATAGCAGGCATCAAATATGAGCAGAGTTGGAAAAACTTGGTTTGTTCTCACTGGAATGAGGGAAGTTGAGGAGTGACCTGATAGAAGTCTACGAGATTATGAAAGGCATGGGCAGGATGGATAGTCAGCTTTTTCCCCAGGGTGGAAGAGTCAATTACTAGAGGGGCACAGGTTTAAGATGTGAGGGGCAAGGTTTAAAGGAGATGTACGAGGCAGATTTTTTTACAGAGGGTGGTGGGTGCCTGCTGCCGAGGGAGGCAGTGGAAGCAGATACAATAGCAGCATTTAAGGGGCATGTTGATAAATACATGAATAGGATGGGAATAGAAGGATATGGTCCCCAGAAGGGTAGGGGGTTTTAGTTCAGTCGGACAGCATGGTCAGTGCAGGCTTGGAGGGCTGAAGGGCCTGTTCCTGAGCTGTAATTTTCTTTGTTCTTTGTTTGTTCACACTTTTGTAGATCTGGAGTCACATGTAAGCCAGACCAGGTAAGGATGGCAGATTTGGGATTATGTAACTTGCTAATTTTCGATTTCATTTTTTTAAAATTCAATTCAAATTCCACCAACTGCTACAGTGGGATTTGAACCCATATCCCCAGGGCATTAACCTGAGATTCTGGGTTAATAGCTGGCTGGCATCACCATTTCCCCTCAATGTCCTGTTGAAAGTATCTGTGGAAAATGTTTATACCACCTCTTCCCGAATGGTGTTAATCCAACTTATTAGAGGGACACGTGGTGTAGAGTCACACAAGATTGAGCAATAAAGGTCAGAGATCCACTTAGATGTCTGGGGCTGTGCACATGCTGCACTGAACGGATCAGCGGATGTGTACCCTATGCTGCTGGGTATCCCATTAAACTTTATTTGTGACAGCGATTGGGAATTGTAATTATTTTCCAGGAGCGAAGACCCATTGAGCAGCTTCTGGGAAACCAAAGTCTTTGGATTCTGGAGGTGAATATGGTTGCAAAGCTGACTTTGTCACCTGCATTTGTCTTATTGGCATAACAGCATCAAACCATTTTTGCTTTTTGTCCAACCTCCCCTGTCACTGGGGAAGTCTGTGCAATCACCCTGGAACCCCACAATGTGCAGGTAGACCTCCCTCTGTTCAATCCTGATGGGCATTCCATCTACAAACATTCACTCTCTCCACCTACAGTGCAGAGCGGTAGCTGTGTGGACTACAAGATGCATTGCAGGCACTCACCTTAGATAGGACCAATCCACAACTGCTACCATTTCAAAAGAAAAGGTGCATAGGAACACCGCCAGCTGCAAATGCCCCTGCAAGCCACTCACCATCCTAACTTGGAAATATCACCATCTCCTTCATTGTTGCTGGGTCAAAATCCAGGAACTCCCTTGCTCCTGCCCACACATCCAAGCTTCGCCTGCTGTAATGGTCCAGTGAAGCCCAACACAAACTGGGCAAACACAGAAATATAGAAAATGGGTGCAGGAGTAAGCTATTCGGCCCTTCAAGCTTGCACCAACATTCAATATGCTCATGGCTGATCACGCAATTTCTGTATCCCACTCCCATTTTCTCTCTATACCCCTTGATCCCTTTGTTCGCAAGGGCCACATCCAGCCCCTGTTGAACATATCTAACAAACTGGCCCCAACAGCTTTCTGTGGGAGAGAATTCCACAGGTTCACGATTCTGAGTGAAGAAATTCTTCCTCATCTCAGTCCTGAATGGCTTACCCCTTATTCTTGAGTGTGACCCCTAGTTTTGGATTTCCCCAATATTGGGAACATTGTTCTTTCATCTAGCCTGCCCAGTCCCATCAGGATTTTGTATGTTTCTATGAGATCCACTTTCATTCTTCTAAATTCCAGTGAGTACAAGCCCAGTCAATCCAGTCTCTCTTCATATGTCAGTGCTGCCATTCCAGGAATCAGTCTGGTGAACCTTCGCTGGACTCCCTCAATAGCAAGAATGTTCTTTCTCAGACTAGGAGAACAAAATTGCACACAATACTCAAGGTGTGGCCTCACCAAGCCCTGTATAACTGCAGCAAGACATCGTGACTCCTATACTCAAATCCTCTTGCTATGAATGTTGATTTGACAAGGTGCTGCACTAAAGACGGCTACATAAAATAAAGGTGCGTAGCGTTATAGGTAACGTATTAGCATGGATTGAGGATTGGTTAACTAACAGAAAGCAAAGAGTGGGGGTAAATGGGTGTTTTTCTGGTTGGCGATCAGTGACTAGTGATTTGCCCCAGGGATCAGTGTTGGGACTGCAATTGTTTACAATTTACGTAGATGATTTGGAGTTGGGGACGAAGTGTAGTGTGTCAAAATTCGCAGATGACATGAAGATGGGTGGAAGAGCAAAGTGTGCAGAGGATGCTGAAAGTCTGCAAAAGGATAGAGATTGTCTAAGTGCGTGGGCGAGGGCCTGGCAGATGGAGTACAAAGTTGGTAAATGTGAGATCATTCATTTTGGTAGGAATAACAGCAAAATGGGCTATTATTTAAATGGTAAAAAAATTGCAGCATGCTGCTGTTCAGAGAGACCTGGGTGTCCTTGTGCAGGAATCTCAAGGAGTTGGTTTGGAGGTGTAGCAAGTAATTAAGAAGGCAAATGGAATTTAGTCCTTCATTGCCTTCATTGTTAAAAACAGCAAGGTTATGTTTCAGCTGTATAAGGTGCTGGTGAGGCCACACCTGGAGTACTGTGTACAGTTTTGGTCACCTTGAGAAAGGATATACTGGCACTGGAGGGGGTGCAGAGGAGATTCACTAGGTTGATTCCAGAGTTGAGAGGGTTGGCTTATGAAGAGAGACTGAGTAGACTGGGACTATACTGGGACTATATAGGGACTCTTCCCGCTCAGACAGGATAGCAGGACTAGGGGGCACAGCCTCAAGATAAAGGGGGGGCAGTTTAGAACAGAGTTGAGGAGGAACTTCTTCACTCAAAGGGTGGTGAATCTCTGGAATTCTCTGCCCGTTGAAGTGGTGGAGGCTACCTCGCTAAATATTTTTAAGACGCGGGTTGATGGGTTTTTGATAAGAGAGGGGATTAAGGGTTATGGGGAGAGGGCGGGAATGTGGAACTGAGCCACGACAGATCAGCCATGATCTTATTGAATGGCGGGGCAGGCTCGAAGGGCTAGTTGGCCTACTCCTGCTCCTATTTCTTATGTTCTTACTCATTGGAATTCAGAAGAACAAGGGAAGATCTTACAGAAACATATAAGATTATGAAGGGAATCGATAAGATAGAAGCAGGGAAGTTGTTTCCATTGGCGGGGGAAACTAGAACTAGGGGGCGTAGCCTCAAAATAAGGGGAAGCAGATTTAGGACTGAGTTGAGGAGGAACTTCTTCACACAAAGGGTTGTGAATCTGTGGAATTCCCTGCCCAGTGAAGCAGTTGAGGCTCCCTCATTGAATGTTTTTAAGGCAAGGATAGATAAATTTTTGAACAGTAAAGGAATTAAGGGTTATGGTGAGCAGGTGGGTAAGTGGAGCTGAGTCCACAAAAAAATCAGCCATGATCTTACTGAATAGCGGAGCAGGCTCGAGAGGCCAGATGGCTGACTCCTGCTCCTAGTTCTTATGAAGGCCAGCATAGTTTTAGCTTTCCTCATTGCCTGCTGTATTTGCATACCAACCTTCAGCAACTGTTCCGCCATGACACCCAGGTCACATTGCACTTCCCTTTTTCCTAAACAGCTATCATTCAGATTCCTTCCAAAGTGGATAACCTCACATTTATCCACATTATATTGCATTCGCCAAGTATTTGCCCACTCAGCCAGCCTGTTCAAGTCACCCTGCAGACTCTACGCATCCTCCTCACAGCCACACTGCCATCCAGTTTAGCATCGTCTGCAAACGGATGAGTCACCTTCCCCGTTTTGCTCTTACACCAGACATGGGTGTACCGTTGTTGAAGTTCATCAATGTGTTCTTTAAATGTCTATCATTGCCGATCCCCTGTCACCCCCTTAAATATCCTTTGCCAGCTTATCCGAGCCAATGCATGTCTCATACTATCAAAGTTAGCTTTCCTCAAGGTCAGAATCCTGGTCTCAGACTAGGGTCCTGAACCTCATCTTCCGATTAGGCATGTTACAGCCTTCAGGACACAACCTTGAGTTAACAACTTTAGACTGTGAGCCTTCCCCTCTACCATTACCTTTCTTAATTTTATTTGTTTATCCCAATGTAAAACATTCCCTCCCTCCCCCCAACAGGGTCATCTGTTACATGTTCATTAGTTTTGCTATCGCTGAACCTTTGTTCTCCTGTTAACATTCTGATATCTTAGCTTTAGGCCACTTTCAGTATCTTTTTTGAATGCTACGGATACATCTCCAAGTCACAAATGAAGTGGCATTTAGATCCGGTCATAAATCAGACAGGTCTAACAGATGTGACACTAATTTAGGAAGAACATGATCCCAGAGAGTTGATTTAAATGAGTATTCATGACAGACTGTTGCATGCAAATAGAGTTCCCTTCTTGAACTCACTGCCGGGGGGAGGTAGTGGAGGCGGATACGATAGTGACTGATAAAGGGCTTCTTGACAAAGATATGAATAAGGTGGGACTACAGAGATATGGTCCCCAGAAGGGGAGGGGGTTTTAGTTCAATTGGGCAGTATGGTCAGTGCAGGCTTGGAGGGCCGAAGGGCATGATCGTGTGCTGTAATTTTCTTTGTCTTTGAATCAGTGGGAAAGTTGACCTTTTGCTCAGCTGCCATGAAAATCCTGAGGGAAGTTCCAACGTATTTCCCACCAGCAGATATCTGATTTTCACCTCATTCCCAGTTTTGTGGACCTGGTTACCCCACAATGACAGTGGAAAACTCTGATTATTAACTCGATTTCTCTCCACAGACTCAGCCTAACCTGCTAAGTATTTCCAGCATTTTGTGTTTTTATGACACATCTCAAAAACATGAGAAATAGGAAGACCAGACCCTGAGAGAAAATGTTCCTCCTCATCTCAATGGGAGATCTCTTATTCTCCCTGTAGAGGAAACATCATCCCACCTTCAAACCCCTTCAGAATCTTTTATGCTTCAATAAAATCATCTCCAATGAACATAGACCCAAAATTCTCAACCTTTCCTTATGAGACAAACCCTTCATCAGGAATCAGATTCAGTGGATCTTCTCTGAATTGCTCCAATGCAAGTATATCACTTAAGTGAGGTGGCCAAAACATAGAAAACCACAGCACAAACAGGCCCTTCGGCCCACAAGTTGCACTGATCATATCCCCACCTACTAGGCCTACCTGTAGTGTTCTATGAAATAACACTGGCTATCCTCCAATCCTCTGGGACCTCAACCGTGGCCAAAGAAGTAACAAAGATTTCCATTAGACGCCCAACAATTTTGTCTCGTCTCCCTCAGTAATCTGGGATAGATGTCATCTGGCCCTGGGTATTCATCAACCTGAATGTTTTTTAATTCACCTAACACTCCCTCCCTCATAATGATGACTTGTTCTAAAGGGTTTACACACTCCTCCAAAACACCATCAATCAACATATCCCTCTCCTTTGTGAATACCGATGTAAAGAACTCATAGAACATAGAACACTGCAGCACAAACAGGCCCTTCGGCCCACAGGTTACGCCGATCATATCCATACCTACCAGGCCATAGAACTATCTATAACTCCCAATCCCATTAAATCCCATGTACTCTTCCAGAAGTCTTTTAAAAGACCCCAGCGAATTCACCTCCACCACCACTGACGGCAGCCGATTCCACTCACTCACCACCCTCTGAGTGAAAAACTTACCCCTGACATCTCCTCTGTACTTGCTTCCCAGCACCTTAAACCTGTGTCCTCTCGTAGCGACCATTTCAGCCCTGGGAAATAGCCTCCGAGAATCCACCCTATCTATTCCTCTCAACATTTTATAAACCTCTATCAGGTCGCCTCTCAACCTTCGTCTCTCCAGGGAGAAGAGTCCCAGCTCCCTCAACCTATCTTCATAAGACATGCCTCCCAATCCAGGCAACATCCTTGTAAATCTCCTCTGCACCCTCTCAATAGCTTCCACATCTTTCTTGTAATGAGGCGACCAGAACTGTGCACAGTGCTCCAAGTGGGGTCTGACAAGGGTCTTATAAAGTTGCAGCATTACCTCCCGATTCCTAAACTCAATCCCTCGATTAATGAAGGCCAGTACACCATACGCCTTCTTGACCACGTCCTCCACCTGCGAGGCTGATTTAAGAGTCCTGTGGACCCGGACCCCAAGGTCCTTCTGCTCTTCAACACTGCTAAGAGTCTTATCCTTGATACTGTACTCTTTCATCCCATTGGACCTGCCAAAATGGATCACTACACATTTATCCACGTTGAAGTCCATTTGCCACTTCTCCGCCCAGTCTTGCATCCTATCTATGTCACGCTGCAACTTCTGACATCCCTCCAGACTATCCACAACACCACCAACCTTCGTGTCGTCAGCAAACTTACCAACCCATCCCTCCACTTCCTCATCTAGGTCATTTATGAAAATGACAAACAGTAATGGTCCCAGAACAGATCCCTAGGGCACTCCACTGGTGACCGACCTCCATGCAGAAAAAGACCCATCCACAACTACTTTCTGCCTTCTGCAGGCAAGCCAGTTCTGGATCGACAAGGCAACAGCCCCTTGGATACCATGCCCTCTCACTTTCTCAAGAAGTCTTGAATGTGGGACCTTATCGAACGCCTTGCTGAAGTCCAGATAAACCACATCCACCGCTCTTCCATCGTCAATGTGTTTAGTCACATTTTCAAAGAACTCAAGTAGGCTCATAAGGCACGACCTGCCCTTGACAAAGCCGTGCTGACTATTTCTGATCATACTAAACTTCTCTAAATGCTCATAAATCTTGTCCCTCAGGATCCTCTCCGTCAATTTACCAACCACTGAGGTCAGACTCACGGGTTGGTAATTTCCTGGGCTATCCCTGTTCCCTTTCTTCAATATAGGAACCACATCCGCAATCCTCCAATCCTCCGGAACCTCTCTCGTCTCCATTGACGATGCAAAGATCATCGCCAGAGGCTCTGCAATCTCTTCCCTCGCCTCCCACAGTAACCTGGGGTACATCCCATCCGGTCCCAGCGACTTGTCTATCTTGATGCTATTTAAAAGGTCCAACACATCCTCTTTCTTAACGTCCACCTCCTCAATCTTTTCAGTCTGCCGCAAACCTGCAGTACAACCTCCCAGATCATTTTCCATCATGAATACCGAGGTAAAGTACTCATTAAGCACCTCTGCCATTTCTACTGGTTCTGCACAAACTTTTCCCCCTTCACCTTTTATAGGTCCTATCCCTTCACATCTCATCCTTTTTCTCTTCACATATTTGTAGAACGCCTTAGGATTCTCCTTAATCTTACCCGCCAAGACCTTCTCATGATCCCTTCCTGCTCTCCTAATTTCCTTTCTAAGCTCCTTCCTACAACCTGTACACTCCTCTAGATCCTTAACATTGCCTAGCTCTCTGAACTTTCTGTACGCCTTTCTTTTCTTTTTGGCTAGGTTCATTACAACCTTCGTGCACCACGGTTCCCGTAACCTACCAAAACCTCCCTGTCTCATCGGAACGTTGTTGCGCATAGCTCCAGACAAACATTCCTTGAAAATCCGCCACCTTCCTTCGGTACTCTTCCCCAAGAACGCCTCCTTCCGATTTACTCATCTAATTTCCTGCCTGATGGCTTCATATTTCCCCTTACTCCAGATAAACACCTTCCTAGCCTGCCTGACCCTATCTCTTTCCAATGCTATCGTGAAGGAGATAGAATTATGATCTCCATCCCCGAGATGCTCTCCCACTGAGAGATTTGACACCTGTCCAGGTGCATTAGCCAGCACCAGGTCAAGCACAGCCTCTCCTCTCGTAGGCTTATCTACGTACTGTGTCAGGAAACCCTCCTGAACACACCTAACAAACTCCTCCCCATCCAAACCCCTTACCCTAGGGATATTCCAGTCGATGTTTGGGAAATTAAAGTCTTCCATTACGACAACTCTGTTATTACTACATCTCTCCAGGATCTGTTTCCCTATCTGCACCTCAACTTCCCTGTTACTGTTGTTTGTTGGCCAGCTCAATTGCTTGCGAGCTGGGGACCCCCAGAATGCTGCCCCTCCAGCTCCGCCTGATCGCAGCCCCCACAGCAATTCTGGGCCAGCTCTGACTCCCCTCCCATCCTGGAGTGCCCCGATGCACAGCACCCCGCCCCCCCCCCACCCCCCAGCAGCGGCAATCCCCCCCAATCCCTCACCTGGCAGACTCTCCCTCTGCTGAACTCCCTCCTCCCCCCACCCAGCTGACTCCTCCTCAGATCCCCACCCTGCTGAACCCCCCACACCCCACCCCCCCAACCCCTGGGTCAGTCTACACCCCGCCAGCCTGCCCCAATCACTACCCTCCCTCCATTCCAAACCGATTGCCATGTAGAGTGGCAGCAGACCTCTCCCATCCCACCGATTGCCCCAGGCCCCACCCACAACAGGCCCTGTCCCTTGGCACTGCCTGATGCCTGGTGGACGTTCCAAGATGCCCCCCCATGGTAACTTTGCCCCTTGGGCAGTGCCAGGGGGCACAGGCTGGCATTGCTAGGGTGCCCTTGTCCAGGGGGCACCACACCCCTGCTGCCTGACCCCCTGGGGGGCCCCAATTAACCCCCTTCATTCTGGCAGGGTCTCCCGTTAGTTCCCTGAACATGGGGAGCTAGTCTGAATCCCGCCGGAATGAAGTAATCCTGGCAGGGTGGGAGATTCAATCGAGACCTGAAAGTTCCCAATAATGAACTCCAATACTTGTTTCAAATACATTTTAAAAAGATTTAAATGGCTTGCCTGTCTTCCTGCTGGTTTCCAGTATGGTCTGACCTGCGACTGTTCTCCAGCTCTGGGAGATGTGCATGTATTTCCAACGCATGTGCAAATCTCGAAACAAGGCAGCAGACGCGCGTCTCCCCACCTCGACCCACCAGAAAAGTTGCGGGTCGTGATGGGAGAATCGTGGCCATTGTTCCATAAAGCCGTCCTGTACACACTTAACAAATTCCTCATCATCTGGACCCTTAGCCTTCAGGGATTTCCAGTCAATATGAGGAAAATTAAAGTCTCCCACTACAACGATCCTATTATTTCTAATCTCTCCAGAATCTGCTTACGTAGCAGTTCCTCAACTTTCCATGGGCTGTTGGGAAGCCTGTAGCATATCTCCATCATAGTGACTGCCCCTTCCTATTTATGAGTTCGACCCACATTGTCTCATTCCATGACTCTTCCAAGGTGTCCTCCCTCTGTACAGCTTAATACATTCCTTAACCAATATTGCAGCTTCCCCCACCTCTTTTATCTTCCTCTTTGTCTTGTCTAAAACATTTATATCCTGGAATATTTAGCTGCCAGTCCTGTCCCTCTTTTAATCAAGTCTCGGTTACCACAACCACATCCAAGTTCCATGCAAGAATCAAGGTTCTGAGTTCATCTGTCTTGCCTCTTATACTCCTTGCGTTGAAGCAAATATGCTCAAGGTTCGCTGAGTTTGACTTCCCCAGTCTGTTCTTCCTCTTAGCTAGCCTGGCCTTGGTCCCATGCTCATCCCCAGTCTCTGCACTTGCTAACCTACTGTTCTGATTCCCACCCCCTGCCACATTAGTTTAAACCCATCTGAACCACACTAACAAATCTCCCAGCCGGGATATTGGTGCCCCTCCAGTTCAGGTATAACCCGACCTTCTTGTACAGGCCCCAACTTTCCTGGAAGATAGCCCAATAATCCAAAAATCTGAAACCCTCCCTCCTGCACCAGTTCTTTAGCCATGTGTTCAGCTGCACTATCTCCCTGTTCCTAGACTCACTAGCAGGTGGCATGGAATAATTCTGAGATTACTACTCTAGAGGTCCCGCTTTTCAATCTTCTACTTAATTCCTTAAATTGCCATTGCAGGACCTCACTACTCATTCTACCTACGTCATTTGTGCCAATGTGGCCAATGACATCTGTCTCATTTCCTTACCGTTTTAGGATGTTTTGCATCAGCTCAGAGACATTCAGGACCTTGGCACCAGGGAGGCAAACTATCATCTTAGAGTAAAAGCAAATTACTGCAGACATGGAATCTGAAACCAAAAGAGAAAATGCTGGAAAATCTCAGCAGTCTGGCAGCATCTATAAGGAGAGAAAAGAGCTGACGTTTCAAGTCTAGATGACCCTTTGTCAAAGCTCCACCACGCTGGAGCCCCTTTTGCTGCCACAGAAGTGCCTATCTGTGCCCCTAACTATTGAATCCCCTACCACTATTGCTTTGCTACTGTTTGCACCCCCTGTCTGTGCAGCAGAGCTAACCGTGGTGCCTTTGGTCTGGCTACTGCTGTTTGATGGACCTTCCCTCTCATCAGTATCCAAAATGACATACTTGCTAGGTAGGGGGACAGTCATAGGGGATACCTGCACTGACTGCCTATTCCACCTGAAGGTTACCCATCCATCTTCCTGCACCTTGGGTGTGATCACATCTCTGTAGTTATTATCTATTTGAGGTGGCAAATGGAGTTTAATGTGGAAAAGTGTGAGGTGATTCACTTTGGTAAGAGTAACAGGAGTACAGAATATAGGGCTAATGGAAGGACTCTTAGTAGTGTTGGCAAGCAGAGAGATCTCAGGGTACATGTGCATAGATCCCTGAAAGTTGGCACCCAGGTTGATAGGGTTGTTAGGAAGGCGTATGGTGTGTTAGCTTTTATTGATAGAGGGATTGAATTTCGGAGCCGTGAGATCATGTTGCAACTGTACAAAACTCTGGTGCGGCCGCACTTGGAGTATTGCGTACAGTTCTGGTCACCGCATTATAAGAAAGATGAGGAGGCATTGGAAAGGGTGCAGAGGAGGTTTACCAGGATGTTGCCTGGTATGGTGGGAAGGTTTTATGAGGAAAAGCTGAGGGACACAAGGTTGTTTTCATTGGAGAGAAGAAGGTTAAGAGGTGACCTGATTGAGGCATACAAGATGATCAGAGGGTTAGATAGGGTGGACAGTGAGAGCCTTTTTCCTTGGATGGTGATGGCTAACACAAGGGGACATAGCTTTAAATTGAGGGATGATAATTATAGGACGGATGTCAGAGGTAGGTTCTTTACTCAGAGGGTAGTAAGGGCGTGGAATGCCCTGCCTGCAGCAGTTGTGGACTCGCCAACTTTAAGGGCGTTCAAATGGTCAGTGGATAGGCATATGGATAACATTGGAATAGTTTAGGTTAGAGGGTCATTAGATTGGTTCCACTGGTCGGTGTAACATCGAGGGTCGAAGGGCCTGTACTGTGCTGTAATGTTCTATATTCTACAACAATTTCAGCTAATTGTGTACCCCTTAGTACCTCCAGCTGCTCTCCTTTTCGAATATTTCTACCGGAGTGGACAGCTTCATACTTTTCCACATTTCCATCTGTCAAAATTTTTGGCCGTTAACTTCTCTATATTCCTTTATGGACTGTATCCTCCTCACTACTTATCCCCATTTCATCAAAAATTTGGTGACAAGACAGACAAGCACTTCATCCAAGTCATTTGTACAGATCATAAGTAGATTAGAAACCAGCACTGATGCCTGAGGTACTACAATAGTTTGTTAGCCAGTTCTCTATCCACGCTAATATACCAGAAAGTCTTGTGTAGTAATTTATTATGGGAATTTATCAAATGCTTTTTGAAAATCCAATTATCTTTATCCCTTTTATCCATTATGTCTGTGTCATCCTGAAAGAACTCTAATAAATTTGTCAATTTCCATGTTGACTTTGTCTGATGGAATAACGATTTTCTAAATATCATGCTGCCACCTCTTAATTATTAATTCAAGCATTTTCCCAATGATAGGCCTTGGCCTTTCTTACACAGAGGTGTTTACATTTGTAGTTTTCCAATCCGTTGGAACCTTACAGAATCTGTGGAAGTTTGGGAGATTATAGCCAATGTGTTGACTGTCTCTGCAGCCAATTCTTGGAACTGCCCCCCCAGGATGCAGGCCACAATCTCATTTTCAGCCTTAAATTCCATCAGTTTTCGCATTACTTTTTTCGACTGATCATGAGCATAGAACCACAGAATCCCTACAATTCCATTCAGTCCAGCAAGTCTGCACCAACTCTCTGAAAGAGCATCTTACCCAGGCTGCTTTCTCTCATTCACTAATTTCTCCCTCTTTTTTTATTTTTTAGTCATCCTGTGCTGGTTTCTAAAACCTCCCCATTCTTCTGACCTACCATGAATTTTCACAGTAAGAAGTCTCAACATCAGGTTAAAGTCCAACAGTTTATTTGTTAGCAACAGCTTTCAGACCATTGCAAATAATAATTCACAAATGAATGATGAAAGATGAGGAAGGAGCAGTGCTCTGAAAACTCGTGATTCCAAATAAACCTGTTGAACTTTAACCTGGTATTGGGAGACTTCTTACTGTGTCCACCTCAGTCCAATGCCAGCATCTCCACATCATAAATTTTCACAGCATTATAAACCATTTCTTTCAATTTGAGATTAAATTCCTCACTGGTGCGTTCCTCTCATACTTTCTTTCTCAATGGAATATATCTTTGTTCAGTTATTCAGTTTAAATATCTGCCATTGCTTCTCTACACTCTTACCTTTTCACCTATTTCCCCATTCCACTCTGGCCTGAGGAAGCAATGGCCTAGTGATATGAACTCTCGACTATTAATCCAGAAACTCAGTTTATATTCCAGGGACTCGATTTCAAATCCCTCTACAGCAGCTGGTGGAATTTAAATTCAATGAAAAACATCTGGAATTAAGAATCTACTGATGACCATGAAACTATTGTCGATTGTCAGAAAAACACATCTGTTCATTAATGTCCTTTAAAAAAGGAAATCTGCTATTCTTACCCGGTTTGTGACTCCAGAGCCACAGCAATGTGGTTGATTCTCAACTGCCCTCCAAGGGCAATTAGGGATGGGCAATAAATGCTGGCCAGCCAGCAATGCCCCTGTCCCAAGAATGAATAAAATAAAACCTGTCTTCATACCCCAGCAACTGTACTTATTAAGTTTCTTACTCTCATATTGCCTAGTGGACCCTTGATGAGATCTATGGTGGCCTTAAATAATCCTGTCTCATCACACATAACCAGGTCCAAAATAGCACGGACCCAGACTGGTCCCAAAACATACTGTATTAAGAAACTGTCTCTATCAAATCTTCCTCCACTCTACCTTTGCCAATTTGAATTGTCCAATCAATATACAGATTAAAGTCACCCTTGATTACTTTTTACAAACTCCCATCATCAAACCTCCTACTTAAGACCAACCACAACTCATCCTATCAAAGTTTAAGTGAGGGTTGACACCCCAGTTTTCTAGCTCTTACCACAAGTTGGGAAATCTCCTCAGGTATGTGGGTGAATTTCATCCCATGATCCTGTCCCAGGTACAGTTTTTCTAGGGATTCCACAGAACAAATTTCTTGAGGAAATGCCCGAAACCTGTTCCCAGTCAAACCGAGAATCTTCAGTTTGGTTAAATTCTTTACTCCAGGAGCAACCTGTCAATTAAATAAAGTTTTTATTGTTTTCTTGACAGCAGTAGGTACAAACGAGAGAGTAGGATGTCACTTGGTGTTTTCATAGAAGAAAAAATCCATTTGAACATTAATACCCACAGGGGTCATAGTTAATGATAAAATCCTGCAGATGCTGGAATCTGAAACAAAAACAGAAAATGCTGGAAATCTCATCAGGTCTGACAACGTCTATGGAGAGAGAATAGAGCCAAAATTTTGAGTCTGGATGACTCTTTAGCTCAATTTGCTCTCCAGGGTCACAGTCATACAGTTAGTTTGGCTTATTCTCTATTTAGAGAGAGCAGGGTTGGGATTTTATTACCGCCTGAGTGGGGCAGGAATTGTTTACCCCAGAATTTCATCCTTAATTCTGTCTATATTTCTACTCTAGAGTCACTTACTGTCATAAAAGCAAATTACTGCGGATGCTGGAATCTGAAACCAGTTGTTGTTACTGGCAGTGGTTCTGTGGATAATCCCACAATTGTTTCATCTTTAAACTTAAAAGCTAATGTGAGAAAAAAAGGAAATTTGCTGAAAAATAGATTCACAGCTCCTTCTAGTTCTGAGAATGCTGCATGCCTGAGTATAGCACATCTTGAATGCAGCATCCAGTCAGTTTGGGAAGGTGAGGATTATTCCCTTTGCAGTAGAGGAGATTAAGCTGAGATTTGATAGAGATGGTGGTTAACAGCAAGGTGGAGTGTCTTGGGCCAAAGAAGTAGGAGCCATATGTCATGTATTGGCAGCTGGGATCAAGTGAATCCCTTGAACAGTATAGGGGCTGTAGGAGGAGAATTAAGAGACGAATCAGGAGGGCAAAAAGGGGACACGAGATTGCTTTGGCAGATAAGGCAAAGGAGAATACGAAGGCATTCTACAAATACATAAAGGGCAAAAGAGTAACAAGGGAGAGAGTAGGGCCTCTTAAGAATCAACAAGGTCATTTATATGCAGATCCATGAGAGATGGGTGAGATACAAACAAAGAACAAAGATCCTAAATTAATATTTCTCATCAGTTTTTACTGTTGAGAAAAGCCTGGATGTTCGGGAACTTGAGGACATAAATAGTAATGTCTAGAGGAGTGCACATATTATAAAGAAGAAGATACTCAAAGGCTTAAAGCGCATCAGGGTAGATAAATCCTCGGGACCTGATGAAGTGTATCCCAGGACATTGTGGGAGGCTAGGGAGGAAATTGCGGGTCCCCTAGCAGAGATATTTGAATCATCGATAGTCACAGGCGAGGTGCCAGAAGATTGGAGGGAGACAAATGTTGTGCCTTTGTTTAAAAAGGGCTGCAGGGAAAAGCCTGGGAATTACAGGCTGGTGAGACTCACATCTGTGCCGGGTAAGTTGTTGGAGGGTATTTTGAGAGACAGAATCTACAGGCATTTTGAAATGCAAGGACTGATTAGAGACAGTCAGCATGGCTTTGTGAGTGGAAAGCCATGTGTCACAAATTTGATTGAGTATTTTGAAGGGATAACGAAGAAGGTAGATGAGGGCAGTGCAGTTGATGTTGTCTACATGGACTTTAGCAAGGCCTTTGACAAGGTACCACATGGTAGGTTGTTAAATCTCACGGAATCCAGAGTGAGGTAGCTAAATGGATACAAAACTGGCTT
The DNA here is from genome assembly GCF_965287045.1 of Carcharhinus amblyrhynchos. Lineage (NCBI taxonomy): Eukaryota > Metazoa > Chordata > Chondrichthyes > Carcharhiniformes > Carcharhinidae > Carcharhinus > Carcharhinus amblyrhynchos. Next base: position 141,087,912 of record NC_137326.1, read on the forward strand.
AATAACAGAATAAGAAGTCTCACAACACCAGGTTAAAGTCCAACAGGTTTAGTTGGTAGCAAAAGCCACTAGCTTTTGGAGTGCTTGTTGCCTCTTAGTCACTCACCTGACAAAGGGGCAGCAAGTGCTCCGAAAGCTAGTGGTTTTTCCTACCAAATAAACCTGTTGGACTTTAACCTGGCGTTATGAGACTTCTTACTGTGTTTACCCCAGTCCGACACCGGCATCTCAATGACAGAAGCCAGACTAAGGTTGTAGAGGGTTGTTTTTCAAACTGGAGACCTGTAAACAGTACTGTGCCTCAGGCATCGATGCTGGGTCCACTGTTATTTGTCATTTATATTAATGATTTGGATGAGACTATAGGAGGCATGGTTAGTACATTTGTTGATGACACCAAGATTGGTGGCATAGTGGACAGTGAAGAAAGTTATCTCAGATTGCAATGGGATCTTGATCAATTGGACCAGTGGGCTGACGAATGGCAGATGGGGTTTAATTCAGATAAATGCAAGGTGATACATTTTGGTAGACTGAACCAGGGCAGGACTTATTCAGTTAATGGTAGGGCGTTCCAGAACAAAGAGATCTTGGGGTATATATTCATAGTTCCTTGAAAGTGGAGTCACAAGTGGACAGAGTGAGGAAGAAGGCACCAATCTTGAAGACCTTCGCATCTCAGCAAAAGTAGCTAGGTATTTTGGCAATCATTCAGAAGTCAGGACCATTCTTCTTCAGATTTTTATAATCAGTGTTGACAGCAACAAACTTGGTTTTCTGCATGCTTGGTTTCATTAGTCAGAACAGTGAACACAGGAGTTGGGACGTCTTGTTGAAGTTGTACAAGACATTGATAAGGCCACAGTTGGAATACTGTGTGCAATTCTGATCACACGATTATAGAAAGGATATTATTAAACTTGAAAGAACATAGAACATTACAGCGCAGTACAGGCCCTACAGCCCTCGATGTTGTGCCGACTAGTGGAACAAATCTAATGATCCTCTAACCTAAACTATTCCGATGTTATCCACTGCCTATCCACTGACCATTTGAACATGCTTAAAGTTGGCAAGTCCACAACTGCTGCAGGCAGGGCATTCCTCGACCTTACTACCCTCTGAGTAAAGAACCTACCTCTGACATCTGTCCTACAATTATCACCCCTCAACTTAAAGCGATGTCCCCTCGTGTTAGCCATCACCATCCGAGGAAAAAGGCTCTCACTGTCCACCCTATCTAACCCTCTGATCACCTTGTATGCCTCAGTTAGGTCACCTCGTAACCTTCTTCTTTCTAACAAAAACAACTTCAAGTCCCTCAACCTTTCCTCATAAGACCTTCCCACCATACCAGGCATATGTAGTGGTACATTTTGGCAGGTCAAATGGGATGAAGGAATATAATATTATGGGTAAGACTCTTAACAGTGTGGAAGATCAGAAGGATTTTGGGGTCCGGGTTCATAGGACTCTCAAATTGGCTTCGCAGGTAGAGAGTGTGGTTAAGAAGGCGTATGGTGTACTGGCCTTCATCGATTGAGGAATTGAACTTAGGAGTCGGGAGATAATGCTGCAGTTGTATAAGACCCTGGTCAGACCCCACTTGGAGTACTGTGCTCAGTTCTGGTCACCTCATTACAGGAAGGATGTGGAAGCCATTGAAAGGGTGCAGAGGAGATTTACAAGGATGTTACCTGGATTGGGTGAAATGCCTTATGAGGATAGGTTGAGAGAGTTCAATCTTTTCTCCTTAGAGAGAGACGAAAGATGAGAGGTGACCTGATAGAGGTTTATAAGATGTTGAGAGGTATTGATCGGGTGGATTCTCAGAGGCTTTTTCCCAGGGCTGAAATGGCTGCCACAAGAGGACACAGGTTTAAGGTGCAGGGGAGTAGGTACAGAGGAGATGTCAGGGGTAAGTTTTTCACTGAGGGTGGTGGGTAAGTGGAATTGGCTGCCGGCGGTGGTGGTGGAGGCAAATTTGTTAGGGTCGTTTAAGAGACATCTGGATGAGTACATGGGACTTAATAGGATTGAGGGTTATAGATAGGCCTAGTAGGTAGGGATATGATTGGTGCAACTTGTGGGCCAAAGGGCCTGTTTGTGCTGGAGTTTTTCTATTATTCTATCTCTGCCATATGCTTGTAAGGACTAGACAGGGTAGATGCAGGGAGGATGTTCCCAATGGTGGGGGAGTCCAGAACCAGGGGGGTCACAATCTGAGGATTGTGGGTAAATCATTTAGGACTGAAGTGAGGAGAAATTTCTTCACCCAATGAGTGGTGAGCCTGGGGAATTCATCAATACAGGAAGTAGTTGAAGCCAAAATATTGAATGCATTCAAGAGGCAGCTGGATATAGCACTTGGGGCAAATGGGATCAAAGATTATGGGGAGAAAGCAGGATTAGGCTATTGAGTTGGATGATATGATCATGATGAATGGCGGAACAGCCTTGAAGGGCCAAATGGCCTCCTCCTGCCCCATCTTTTATGTTTCTTTGTTTCTAAAAGTTTCTGCAAGTATATAAAAAGGAAAAGAGTGGCTCAAGTAAACGTGGTCCTTGAGTGGATGAGAAGAGGGATTTAATTACAGGATATAAGGGAATGGCTGAGATATTGATCAGGTATTTTGTGTCGGTCTTCACAGTGGAAGACACAAAGAACATGCCAAAAATTGACGACAGGAAGGCTGTGGCAGATGAGGACCTAGAAACTATCATTATCATGAAAGAGATAGGTTGGGCAAGTTAATGGGGGCTGAAGGTAGACAAGTCTCCTGGTCCTGATGGAATACATCCCAGGGTACTAAAAGAGATGGCAGGGGAAATAGCAAATACATTAGTGATAATTTACCAAAATTCACTGGCCTCTGGGGTGGTTCCCGCAGATTGGAAAACAGCAAATGTGACACCACTGTTTAAAAAAGGAAGTAGACTAAAGGTGGATAACTATAGGCCAGTTAGCTTAACTTCTACAGTCGGGAAAATGCTTGAATCTATTATCATGGAAGAAATAGCGAGACATCTGGATAGAAATTGTCCCATTGGCAACACACAGCATGGTTCATAAAAGGTAGGTCATGTTTAACTAATTTACAGGAATTCTTTGAGGCATAACATGTGTGGTGGACAACGAGGAACTAATGGATGTGGTATATCCAGATTTCCAGAAGGCATTTGACAAGGTGCCACAAAAAGGGCTGCTGCATAAGAAAAATGTCCACAGCATTAAGGATAATGTCACAGAGTCATAGAATCCTACAGTGCAGAAGGTAGCCATTTGGCCACAATCCCATCCAGGGCCTATCCCCCTCAAGAACAAAGAAAGAACAAAGAAAATTACAATGCAGGAACAGACACCTTAGCCCTCCAAGCCCGCACCGACCATGCTACTCAACTTAACTAAAACCCCCTACCCTTCCGAGGATCACATCCCTCTATTTCCATCCTACTCATGTATTTGTCAAGGCGCTCCTTAAAAGTCACAATCATATCTGCTTCCACTACCTCCCCTGGCAACAGGTTCCAGGCATCCACCACTCTGTAAAAATTCTGCTTGCACATTTCCATTAAACTTTGCACCTTAAACCTGTGTCCCCTAGTAATTGGCTCTTCCATCACTGAAGAGTAAAAGATACTGGGAAAATCTTCTGACTGTCCACTCTGTCCATGCCTCTCATAATCTTGTAGACTTCTATCAGGTCTCCCCTCAACCTCTGTCATTCCAGTGAGAACAAACCGAGTTTCTCCAACCTCTCCTCATAGTTGATGCCCTCCATTCCAGGGCAACATCCTGGTAATTCTCTTCTGTACCCTCTCCAAAGCCTCCACATCCTTCTGGTAGTGTGGCGACCGGAATTGAACACTATATTCCAAGTGCAGTCGAACTAAGGTTCTATAAAGCTGCAACATGACTTGCCAATTTTTAAACCCAATACCCTGGCCAATGAAGGCAAGCATGCCATATGCCTTCTTGACTACCTTCCCCACCTGCGTTGCCACTTTCAGTGACCTGTGTACCTGTACACCCAGGTCCCTCTACCTACCAATACTCTCAAGGGTTCTGCCATTTACTGTATATTTCCTATCTGTATTAGACCTTCCAAAATGCATTACCTCACACTAGTCCAGATTAAACTCCATCTGCCATCTCTCCACCCAAGTCTCCAACCAATCTATGTCCTGCTGTATCCTCTGATGGTCCTCATCGCTATCCACAAATCCATCAACCTTTGTGTCGTCCTCAAACGTACTAATCAATCCAGTTATATTTTCCTCCAAATTATTTATACATATTACAAATGGCAAAGGTCCCAGCACTGATCCCTGAGGAACACCACTTGTCACAGCCCTCCATTCAAAAACGCACCCTTCCACTGCTACCCTACGTCTTCTGTGACCGAACCAGTTTTGTAACCAGCTCACCTCTGATCCCACGTGTCTTCACCTTCCAGAACATAGAACATTACAGCGCAGTACAGGCCCTTTGGCCCTCGATGTTGCGCCAACCTGTGAAAACCAATCTGAAGCCCATCTAACCTACACTATTCCAACATCATCCATGTGTTTATCCAATGACCATTTAAATGCCCTTAATGTTGGCAAGTCCACTACTGTTGCAGACAGGGCATTCCACACTCTTACTACTCTCTGAGTAAAGAACCTACTTCTAACATCTGTCCTATATCTATCACCCCTCAAGTTAAAACTATGTCCCCTCGTGCTAGCCATCACCATCCGAGGAAAAAGGCTCTCACTGTCCATCCTATCTTATCCTCTGATCATCTTGTATGCCTAGAACATAGAACATAGACATAGAACATAGAACAGTACAGCACAGTACAGGCCCTTCGGCCTTCAACGTTGTGCTGAGCTATGTCCAATCCCAAGATCAAGCTATCCCACTCCCTATAATTCTGGAGTGCTCCATGTGCCCATCCAATAACTGGTTGAAAGTTCCTAAAGTGCCCTATTCCACTATCACAGCAGGCAGTGTATTCCCCAACTTCTCTGTAAGTGAAGAATCTACCTCGGACATCCCTCCTATATCTCCAACTATGAACGTTATAGTTGTGCCCCCTAGTAACAGCTACATCCACTTGAGGATATAGTTTCTGCACGTCCACTCTATATATCCCCCTCATCATCTTATGAATCTCTATTAAGTCGCCTCTCATTCTCCTCTGCTCTAAAGAGAAAAGCCCCAGCTCCCTCAACCTTTCCTCATAAGACCGACCCTCCAAACCAGGCAGCATCCTGGTAAATCTCCTCTGCACTCTCTCCAATGCTTCCACATCCTTCTTATAGTGAGATGGCTAGAACTGCACACAATATTCCAAATGTGGTCTCACCAAGGTCCGGTATAGTTGCCGCATAACCCCACAGCTCTTAATCTTAAATCCCCTGTTAATAAACACTAACATACTATAAGCCTTCTTCACGGCCCTATCCACTTGAGTGGCAACCTTCAGAGATCTGTGGATACGAATCCCAAGATCTCTCTGTTCCTCCACATTTCTCAGAACCCTGTCGTTGACCCTGTAATCCGCATTCAAATTTGTCCTACCAAATTTGTCCTACCTAGCACTTACCAGGGTTAAACTCCATGTGCTACTTTTTGGCCCAGTTCTACATCCTATCAATGTCTCTTTGCAGCCTGCAAGAGCCTTCCACCTCAGCCATTACTCCACCAATCTTGGTGTCATCAGCAAATTTACTAACCCACCCTTCAGCCCCTTCTTCCAAGTCATTGATAGAAATCACAAATAGCAGAGGACCCAGCACTGATCCCTGTGGTACACCGCTGGTAACTGGCCTCCAGTCTGAAAATTTTCCCTCCATCACCACCCTCTGTCTTCTATGAAACAGCCAGTTACTTATCCAATCGGCCAACTTTCCTTCTATCCCACACCTCCTTATCTTCTTCATGAGCCTACCATGGGGAACCTTATCAAACGCCTTACTAAAATCCATCTCTACGACATCAACTGCTCGACCTTCATCTACACACTTAGTTACCTCCTCAAAGAATTCAATCAAATTTGTGAGGCAGGACTTACCCCTCACAAAACCGTGCTGACTATCCCGGATTAAACTGCATCTTTCCAAATGGTCATAAATCCTATCTCTCAGGACCCTTTCCATTAACTTACCGACCACTGAAGTAAAACTAATTGGCTTATAATTACCAGGGTCATTCCTATTTTCTTTCTTGAAGAGAGGAACAACATTCGCCACTCTCCAGTCCTCTGGCACAATCCCCATGGACAGTGAGGACCCAAAGATCAAAGCTAAAGGCTCCGCAATCTCATCCCTTTCTTCCCAAAATATCCTAGGATGTATCCCATCTGGCCCAGGGGACTTATCGACCTTCAGTTTTTTTTCTCCTCAAAATTGCTAATACATCTTCCCTCAGAAGATCTACCTCCTCCAACCTATCAGCCTGTATCACGCACTCCTCCTCAAAGACATGGCCCCTCTCCTCGGTGAACACTGAAGAAAAGTATTCATTCATCACCTCACCGATCTCTTCTGTCTCCATGTGCAAGTTCCCACTACTATCCTTGACTGGCCCTAACCTCACCCTGGTCATTCTTTTATTTCTCACATAAGAGTAAAAAGCCTTGGGGTTTTCTTTTATCCGACCCGCCAAGGACTTCTCATGCCCCCTCCTAGTTCTCCTAAGCCCTTTCTTTAACTCATTTCTAGCTACCTTGTAACACTCAAACGGCCCAACTGAGCCTTGTTTTTTTCATCCTTACATACGCTTTCTTTTCTTAACAAGATAATCAACCTCCTTTGTGAACCATGGTTCCCTCACTCATAAACATAAGAACATAAGAATTAGGAGCAGGAGTTGGCCATCTAGCCCTACGAGCCTGCCCCGCCATTCAATAAGATCATGGCTGATCTGAAGAGGATCAGTTCCACTTTCCCACTTTCTCCCCATAACCCTTAATTCCCCTGTCTATCAGAAACCTATCTACCTGTGACTTAAATATATTCAGCGAGGTAGCCTCCACCACTTCAACGGGCAGAGGATTCCAGAGATTCACCACCCTTTGAGTGAAGAAGTTCCTCCTCAACTCTGATCTAAACTGCCCCCCCCCATCTTGAGGCTGTGCCCTCTAGTCCTGCTATCCTTTCTAAGCAGGAAGAATCTCTCTACCTCTACCCTACCGGCCATTTCCTCCCTGATACGGACATACCTCTCAAGAACACGCAGTATTTGTTCCTTGAAAAAGCTGCTTTTTCGTTTGTGCCCATACCTGACAGTTTCTGTTCCCATCTTATGCTTCCCAATTCTTGCTTAATCGCATCATAATTACCCTTGCCCCAATTATAAACCTTGCCCTGCCGTGTGACCCTATCCCTCTCCATTGCAATAATGAATGACACCGAATTGTCCTAACTCTAAAGTGCTCTCCCACAAACAAATCTAACACTTGGCCCAGTTCATTACCCAGTACCAAGTCCAATGTGGCCCCACCTCTTGTCGGCTTATCCACATATTGTGTCAGGAAACTCTCTTGCATACACTGTACAAAAAGTGTCCCATTCAAACTATTTGACCTATAAGACCCTTGTCAGGCCTCATTTAGAGTATTGTGCGCAGTTCTGGTCGCCTCACTATAAGAAAGATGTAGAAGCTATTGAGAGGGTACAGAGGAGATTTACAAGGATGTTGCCTGGACTGGGAGGCATGCCTTATGAAATTAGGTTGAGGGAGCTGGGACTCTTTTCCCTGGAGAGACGAAGGTTGAGAGGCGACCTGATAGAAGTTTACAAAATGTTGAGAGGAATAGATAGGGTGGACTCTCAGAGGCTATTTCCCCGGGTTGAAATGGTCGCTACGAGAGGACACAGATTTAAGGTGCAAGGAGGGAAGTTCAGAAGTGATGTTAGGGGTAAGTTTTTCACTCAGAGGGTGGTGAGTGAATGGAATCGGCTGCCGTCAGTGGTGGTGGAGGCGAACTCGCTGGGGTCTTTTAAAAGACTTCTGGATGAGTATATGGGGTTTAATGAGATTGAGGGTTATAGATAGGTCTGTAGGTTGGTAGGTGTTGATGTGATCGGCGCAACTCGTGGGCCGAAGGGCCTGTTTGTGCTGTAGTGTTCTATGTTCTATAAAGGTTCCAATCAATATTTGGAAAGTTAAAGTCACCCATGATAACTACCCTGTGACCTCCACACCTATCCATAATCTACTTTGCCATTTCTTCCTCCACATCTCTATTACTATTTGGAGGCGTATAGAAAATGCCTAACAATGTGACCGATCCTTTCCTATTTCTAACTTCAGCCCATATTACCTCAGTAGGCAGATTGCCCTCGAAATGCCTTTCAGCAGCTGTTAAACTATCCTTGATTAACAGTGCTACTCCCCCACCTCTTTTACTGCCTTCCCTACTCTTACTGTAACATCTATACTGCCTCTATTAAGTCACGTCTTAACGTTCTTCTAACAAAAACAGCCTCAAGTCCCTCAACCTTTCCTCATAAGACCTTCCCACCAAACCAGGCAACATCCTGTTAAATCTCCTCTGCACCCTTTCCTATGCTTCCACATCTTATAATGCGGCGACCAGAACTGTGCGCAATGCTCCAAGTGCGGCCGCACCAGAGTTTTGCACAGCTGCAACATGAACTCATGGCTCTGAAATTCAATCCCTCTACCAATAAAAGCTAACACACCGTACACCTTCTTAACAACCCTATCAATCTGGGTGCCAACTTTCAGAAATCTATGCACATGGACACCTACATCTCTCTGCTCATTCACACTACCAGGTATCTCACCATTAGCCCAATACTCTGTATTCCTGTTATTCCTTCCAAAGTAAATCATCTCACACTTTTCCGCAATAAACTCCATTTGCCACCTCTCAGCCCAGCTCTGCAGTTTATCTATGTCCCTCTGTAACTGCAACATCCTTCTGCACTGTCTACAACTCCATCAACTTTAGGGTCATCTGCAAATTTGCTAACCCATCCTTCTATACCCTCATCCAGATCATTTATAAAAATGACAAACAGCAGTGGCCCCAAAACAGATCCTTGCAGTACACCAATAGTAATCGAACAAAGAACAATACAGCACAGGAACAGGCCCCTCGGCCCTCCAAGCCTGTGCCACTCATGAGCCCAACTAAACCATTTGTTTGTATCCCTCTATTCCCAGTCTGTTCATGTGGCTATCTAGATAAGTCTTAAATGATCCCAGTGTGTTTGCCTCAACCACCTTGCCTGGCAGTGCATTCCAGGCCTCCACCACCCTGACGTTCCCCTCACATCTGTGCTGGCTCACAATATCTCTCGTTATCCAAGGTTCCCAAAACTTGCCATACATATCCTTCATCCTTATAGGAATGTGGCAGTCCTGAATCTCTATCAATTTACTCTTAAAAGCCTCCCACATGCCAGATGTTGATTTGCCCTCAAACATCTGCTCCCAATTTACATTCTTCAGTTCCTGCCTTATATTGTTGGAAAGAATTATAAGCGATAGGATTTATAATCATCTAGAGGGAACTAAATTGATTAGGGATAGTTAACATGGTTTTGTGAAGGGTAGGTCAGGCAGTTGACGTGGTGTGTATGGATTTTAGCAAAGCGTTTGATAAGGTTCCCCATGGTAGGCTATTGCAGAAAATGCAGATGCATGGGATTGAAGGTGATTTAGCAGTTTGGATCAGGAATTGGCTCGCTGATAGAAGACAGAGGGTGGTGGTTGATGGGAAATATTCAACCTGGAGTTCAGTTACAAGTGGTGTACCCTCAGGGATCTGTTTTGAGGCCACTGCTGTTTGTCATTTTTATAAATGACCTAGATGAGGGTGTAGAAGGATGGGTTAGTAAATTTGCGGATGACACTAAAGTCAGAGGAGTTGTAGACAGTGAGGATGGATGTTACAGTTTGCAGAGGGACATAGATAAACTGCAGAGCTGGGCTGAGAGGTGGCAAATGGAATTTAATGTGGAAAAGTGTGAGGTGATTCACTCTGGAAGGAGTAACAGGATTACAGAGTACTGGACTAATGGAAAGACTCTTGGTAGTGTGGATGAGCAGAGAGATGTCAGTGTCCATGTGCATAGTTACTAATGGTGTGCCACTGGGATCTGTTTTGGGGCCACTGCTGTTTGTCATTTTTATAAATGACCTAGATGAGGGTGTAGAAGGATGGATTAGTAAATTTGCTGACAACACCAAAGTCGGAGGAGTTGTAGACAGTGAGGATGGATGTTACAGTTTGCAGAGGGACATAGATAAGCTGCAGAGCTGGGCTGAGAGGTGACAGATGGAGTTTAATACGAAAAGTGTGAGGTGATTCACTTTGGTAAGAGTAACAGGAGTACAGAATATAGGGCTAATGGAAGGTCTTAGTAGTGTTGACGAGCAGAGAGATCTCGGGGTACATGTGCATAGCTCCCTGAAAGTTGGCACCCAGGTTGATAAGGTTGTTAAGAAGACGTACGGTGTGTTAGCTTTTATTGGTAGAGGGATTGAATTTCAGAGCCGTGAGGTCATGTTACAACTGTACAAAATTCTGGTGCGGCCGCACTTGGAGTATTGCATACAGTTCTGGTCGCCGCGTTATAAGAAAGATGTGGGGCCATTGGAAAGGGTGCAGAGGAGGTTTACCAGGATGTTGCCTGGTATTGTGGGAAGGTCTTATGAGGAAAGGCTGAGGGAACTTGAGGTTAATTTCATTGGAGAGAAGAAGGTTACGAGGTGAACTGATTGAGGCATACAAGATGATCAAAGGATTGGATCAGGTGGACAGTGAGAGCCTTTTACCTCGGATGGTGATGGCCATCAAGGGGACATAGCTTTAAATTGAGGGATGATAATTATAGGACAGATGTCAGAGGTAGGTTCTTTACTCAGAGGGTAGTAAGGGCGTGGAATGCCCTGCCTGCAGCAGTTGTGGACTCGCCAACTTTAAGGGTGTTCAAATGGTCAGTGGATAGGCATATGGATAACATTGGAATAGTTTAGGTTAGAGGGTCATTAGATTGGTTCCACTGGTCGGCACAACATCGAGGGCCGAAGGGCCTGTACTGCGCTGTTACGTTCTATGTTCTATTGTTGTAATTAACCTTCCCCCAATAACCCCATGCATTTACCCTCGCTAGTCGCTCTGGCATGAAGGGGCAATTTATCATGGTCAATCCACCTAACCTGCACATCTTTAGAATGCATTAGCATGGATCGAGGATTGCTTAACTAACAGAAACCAAAGAGTGGGGGTAAATGAGTGTTTTTCTGGTTGGCGATCAGTGACTAATGGTGTGTCTCAGGGATCAGTGTTGGGATCGCAATTGTTTACAATTTACATAGATGATTTGAAGTTGGGGACCAAGTGTAATGTGTCAAAATTTGCAGATAACATTAAGATGAAGGGTAGAGCAAAGTGTGCAGAGGACGCTGAAAGTCTGCAAAAGGATATAGATAGTCTAAGTGAGTGGGCAAGGGTCTGGAAGATGGAATACAATGTTGGTAAATGTGAGGTCATCCATTCTGGTAGGAATAACAGCAAAATGGACGATTATTTAAATAGTACAAAATTGCAGCATGCTGCTGTGCAGAGGGACCTGGGTGTCCTTGTGCATAAATCACAAAAAGTTGGTCTGCAGGTGCAGCAGGTAATTAAGAAGGCAAATGGAATGTTGTCCTCCATTGCTAGAGGGATGGAGTTTAAAAACAGTGAGGTTATGTTACAGCTGTATAAGGTGCTGGTGAGGCCACACCTGGAGTACTGTGTACAGTTTTGGTCTCCTTACTTGAGAAAGGATATACTGGCACTGGAGGGGGTGCAGAGGAGATTCACTAGGTTGATTCCGGAGTTGAGAAGATTAGCTAATGAGGAGAGACTGAGTAGACTGGGGCTATACTCATTGGAATTCAGAAGAATGAGGGGAGATCATATAGAAACATATAAGATTATGAAGGGAATCGATAAGATAGAAGCAGGGAAGTTGTTTCCATTGGCAGGTGAAACTACAACTAGAGGGCGTAGCCTCAAAATAAGGGGAAGCAGATTTAGGACTGAGTTAAGGAGGAACTTCTTCACACAAAGGGTTGTGAATCTGTGGAATTCCCTGCCCAGTGAAGCAGTTGAGGCTCCCTCATTGAATGTTTTTAAGGCAAGGATAGATACATTTTTGAACAGTAAATGAATTAAGGGGTATGGTGAGCGGGTGGGTAAGTCGAGCTGAGCCCATGAAAAGATCAGCCATGATCTTATTGAATGGTGGGGCAGGCTCGAGGAGCCAGACGGCCTATTCCTATTCCTAGTTTTTATGCTATGCTCTGATCTGATCTCGATTGATGTCCTGGATAACTGAAGTGAAACCTCCCCATTTTTGGGTGCAATTTTCCAGCTCTTCATGCTGGTGCGATCTTCTAGTCCTGTCAATGGCGCAGCCCGCTGCTTGCTTCCCAGCAGAGTGGGGCTGAAGCCATGGGAAATCCCACTGGCAGCAGCGGGATCACTGCCAATAAGTAGTGACACACCTGCTGGGAAAAACACCACAGGGAGGCTAAAGGATTCCGGTTTTTGAAATCATTTCTTCTCACAATAAATGGTAATATCTGTCAGCTTTCTGAATTACTTCCTGTATCTACACACTAGCCTTTTGTGACACATGCACCAGGACATCTAGATCCCTCTGAATCTCTGTGCTCTCCAATTTAGATAATAAGCTTTTTTTACTCTTCCTGTCAAAATGAACAATTTCACATTTTTTCACATTACACTCCATTTGCTGGGTGTTTAAATTGTCTATATCACTTCATCACCTTCTTTTTAGAAACACAGAAACTAGAAGCAAGACGAGACCATTTGGCCCTTCAAGTCTGCTCCACCATTCACTCTGATCATAGCTGATCTGGGGTTAAAATGCTGGAACTCCTAACATCACTGTGGGTGTAGCTACCCCACATGGACTGCTGAAGTTCAAGAAGGCAGCTCACTATCATTTTCTCAATGTCAACATATTCTACGAAAGACCAAATAGAACCTCCATTAAATCCATAAGCTGTATTTAGAAGCCCTGTATTGTGAGCGTTCTTCACTCTGCCCTCTCCAGTGATACTTCAGTTTATTCATCTCCCCACCCCACTTAGAATCTGATTGAATCGTACAGACCAGGAAGAGGCCATTCGGCTCGTTAAGTCTGTGCTAGCTCTTTCGCTGTTACCCTATCCATTTGTGATCTCCCAAATCTCTGAGGAATTCTGAACTGACCCCCTTTAGCTCTCCCACAACTCAATGCCTCCAGTTACAACCAATATTTATATATGGATAACTGATACTTTCTGTCTATTTAACATCCCTGTTCTGTCCCTGTGCACAAAAGACTGTTCTCATCTCCCCCTTTACCTCATTCCTTCTCTATCTGAAAAGTCTTTGCATCTTCAATCTTACTGCTTTCTGTATTACTGTCCAGCCCCACTTTCTTATCTATGGCTCATATTGCACTGTAAAAAGTCTGACAACACCAGGTTCTCTCAGAACTCTCCATTCACCTGAAGAAGAGGGAAACCTCGAAAGCTAGTGAGTTTACTATCAAATAAATCGGTTGGACTTAAACCTGGTGTTGTCAGACTTTTTACTGTGTTTACCCCAATCCAACGCCGGCATCTCCACATCATGACTCATATTGCACTGCCAGGCTTGTACCTCTTTAAGTTTGTTGTCATCCAGAGACAGAACCTCCAGTTGCCTCAGGCTGCAGATTTGCTTGGGGAAGTATCTGAGGACATTCTGACTCAAATCCAAAAGGCGAATGTCTGTCAAGTCCGAAAAGCAGCAGCTTAGGTTTTTTAACTGTGTGTTTCTGAGGTAGAGAAGCTGTAAAGAAGCCCCGAGTTGGCAGACCACAGCAGGGAGAGTGTCCAGACGGTTATCAGACAGATCAAGTTCTGCCAGATTGTCTGGGAATGAGCGAAGGAGACTGAGGTCTAGAAAGTTGATGCTGATGTCTAACACACACAGGTTGGTGCAGTGGCGCAGGCTTTGGGGAATAAAAGCCAGGTGGTTATGGCTGAGGTATAAATGTTTGAGGTTTGCTAAACAGTTGATATCATCGGGAAGACAAATCAAAGCATTTTCTTTCAGGTCCAGAATCTCCAGGCTGTGGAGTTGGCAGAATCGGAATGGGAGGACCTGGATGTTGTTGTCCTGGAGGTAAAGTTGTTGGAGTTGAGTCAGAGTGCTGATCTCCCAGGGTAAAGAGTTCAGGCTGTTTCCGGACAGGCCCAGCAGCTGAAGGTGATGGAGTTTCTTACACATTTCCCCCGGGAATTGCCTCAGGTTGAGTTTGTAGAGGCGGAGTTCCCGCAGATTCCTCAATCTGATGAGGATAGGAATCAGGAGCGGAAATTCCAGCGGGTTTTCACTCAGATCCAAACTCCGCAGTTGTTGTAATTCCGCCAAAGCGCCGCAGATTCGCGCCAAGCGGTTCCTGTTCAGAAATAAAACCCGCAATTTGCTGAGGTGGCGGATCTGAGGCGGAATCCGTGTGATCTGATTATTTTCCAGATGTAATTCCTCCAGATGTTGAAGCTGGAAAATCTCCAACGGGAATTTCAGCAGCTGCATTCCCGCCAAATCCTGGAACAAAACCCGGACTTGCCGCAACTCCGGGCGGGAAAGCGGCGCGGGAACCGGAGGCAACATCGGAGAGACCGGAGTAAACCCGGATCAGACCCGGAGTAAACCCGGATCAGACCCGGAGTAAACCCCGATCAGACCCGGATCAAACGCGGATCAGACCCGGATCAAACGCGGAGTAAACCCCGATCAGACCCGGATCAAACGCGGAGTAAACCCCGATCAGACCCGGAGTAAACCCCGATCAAAGACGCACCGATCCCGGAGTCGGATCCCCGGGCGGGTTTCCCGCTGTTTCTGAGTTTCTGTTTGACGCGGGGGAGGGGAGGGGCATCTCCATGGAAACAAAAAGACACAATGACTCAGCAAATTAAATAATAAACCCTAACCAGAGCCATCATTAACCAGAGCTACCATTAACTAGACCTATCATCAACCAGAGCCATCATCAACCAGAGCCATCATTAACCAGAGCTACCATTAACTAGACCTATCATCAACCAGAGCCATCATTAACCAGAGCTACCATTAACTAGACCTATCATCAACCAGAGCCATCATTAACCAGAGCCATCATTAACTAGACCTATCATCAACCAGAGCCATCATTAACCAGAGCAACCATTAACTAGACCTATCATCAACCAGAGCCATCATTAACCAGAGCCATCATTAACCAGAGCTACCATTAACTAGACCTATCATCAACCAGAGCCATCATTAACCAGAGCTACCATTAACTAGACCTATCATCAACCAGAGCCATCATTAACCAGAGCTACCATTAACTAGACCTATCATCAACCAGAGCCATCATTAACCAGAGCTACCATTAACTAGACCTATCATCAACCAGAGCCATCATTAACCAGAGCTACCATTAACTAGACCTATCATCAACCAGAGCCATCATTAACTAGACCTATCATCAACCAGAGCCATCATTAACCAGAGCCATCATTAACTAGACCTATCATCAACCAGAGCCATCATTAACCAGAGCTACCATTAACTAGACCTATCATCAACCAGAGCCATCATTAACCAGAGCCATCATTAACCAGAGCCATCATTAACCAGAGCTACCATTAACTAGACCTATCATCAACCAGAGCCATCATTAACCAGAGCTACCATTAACTAGACCTATCATCAACCAGAGCCATCATTAACCAGAGCCATCATTAACTAGACCTATCATCAACCAGAGCCATCATTAACCAGAGCAACCATTAACTAGACCTATCATCAACCAGAGCCATCATTAACCAGAGCTACCATTAACTAGATCCATCATTAACTAGACCTATCATCAACCAGAGCCATCATTAACCAGAGCTACCATTAACTAGACCTATCATCAACCAGAGCCATCATTAACCAGAGCTACCATTAACTAGACCTATCATCAACCAGAGCCATCATTAACTAGACCTATCATCAACCAGAGCCATCATTAACCAGAGCCATCATTAACTAGACCTATCATCAACCAGAGCCATCATTAACCAGAGCTACCATTAACTAGACCTATCATCAACCAGAGCCATCATTAACCAGAGCCATCATTAACTAGACCTATCATCAACCAGAGCCATCATTAACCAGAGCCATCATTAACTAGACCTATCATCAACCAGAGCCATCATTAACCAGAGCTACCATTAACTAGACCTATCATCAACCAGAGCCATCATTAACCAGAGCTACCATTAACTAGACCTATCATCAACCAGAGCCATCATTAACCAGAGCCATCATTAACTAGACCTATCATCAACCAGAGCCATCATTAACTAGACCTATCATCAACCAGAGCCATCATTAACCAGAGCTACCATTAACTAGACCTATCATCAACCAGAGCCATCATTAACCAGAGCTACCATTAACTAGATCCATCATTAACTAGACCTATCATCAACCAGAGCCATCATTAACCAAAGCTACCATTAACTAGACCTATCATTAACCAGAGCCATCATTAACCAGAGCTACCATTAACTAGACCTATCATCAACCAGAGCCATCATTAACCAGAGCTACCATTAACTAGATCCATCATTAACTAGACCTATCATCAACCAGAGCCATCATTAACCAAAGCTACCATTAACTAGACCTATCATTAACCAGAGCCATCATTAACCAGAGCTACCATTAACTAGACCTATCATCAACCAGAGCCATCATTAACCAGAGCTACCATTAACTAGACCTATCATTAACCAGAGCCGTCATTAACCAGAGCCATCATCAACCAGAGCCATCATTAACCAGAGCTACCATTAACTAGATCCATCATTAACTAGACCTATCATCAACCAGAGCCATCATTAACCAGAGCCATCATTAACTAGACCTATCATTAACCAGAGCCGTCATTAACCAGAGCCATCATTAACTAGAGCCATCATTAACTAGACCTATCATCAACCAGAGCCATCATCAACCAGAGCCATCATTAACTAGAGCCATCATTAACCAGAGCTATCATTAACCAGAGCTATCATTAACTAGACCTAGGTTAGCTAGGATGAGGTTAGCTGTCGGAAGTACTTCTGCATTTCATCTCCTATAATGTGTAAATCTATCTGGGTGGGTGGGCTTGTATTTGCATCCCAGGGCGTCCTGCTTGGTTTACCATAGATTATCTTGGCAGCCGATAGTCCCGTGGTAGAGTGGGGTTTATTCTCATGTGGTAGAGGGCTAAGGGTAAGATTTTTAACCAGTTTACACCGGTTCCAGATGTTAGCTTGGCTAGCTTAGCTTTAAGGGCTCTTTCCACTATCCCTGCTGCCTGGGGGTGGTAGGCACGGCGGAACTGCTGCTGTATGTGTAAAATGTCACATAGTTATTAATTTCCCCTACAAAATGGGGGCCATTGTACGAGCTAATCTGCTGGGGTACCCCAAATCTCGGTATTGTTTCTGTCAATAACAACTTTACTACTGTCGAGGCCCTGTTATTTGTAGTTGGGAAAGCCTCCATCCATCTACTAAACACATCAACAATTACAAGACAATACTTATATATTGCACACGCGGTAATTTGATAAAATCCAACTGAATACAATCAAATGGGCCATCAGGCAAGAGTGATTTCCCTGGTGAGCACGTTATTCCTTGGCCAATGTTATTTTGTTGGCATGTTAAACATGATGCTATGCGAGACTGAGCAGCCTTGGCCAGTTGGGGGTGCCACCAGGTAAGAAGCAATATTCCACTCATTCCCACTTTCCCAAGGTGGGTGTCAGAGTGTAGACAATCAATCAATAAAGGCAGTAATGTATCTGGGATACAAACTTGGCCAGCTGGAGTAACCCAGAGGCCTTTTAACGCAGAATGTGAACATCCATGTGTCTTCCAAAGATCGTGTTCAGAAGCAGGGCGTCCCCCTGAATAGTGACTATATCTGATTTATTGCCTGTTTATTCATGGTGGGCACTCTGTTAGTTTGGGCTGTTGCAGCCTTTTCGGTGGCATAGTCAGTTCTGGCATTACCCCTGGTCACTGCCGAGCCATCAGCAGCATGGGCAGTACATTTAATAATGGTCAGTTGTTTAGAGTGGAGGATGGCTTGGAGAAGATTGCGAACATAAGGAGAGTTTTGAATGGGAGTCCCCAAAGAGGTAAGGAAACTTTTTTGGGCCCATAATTGGTCAAAATCGTGGGTGACCCCGAAAGCATAACGGGAGTCGGTATAAATGTTTGCGGATTTGTTCGCAGCGAGGATGCAGGTGCGGGTGAGGACAAAGAATTCAGCTTTTTGCACAGAGACCGAAGGGTTGAATGCAGCCACCTCCTGGATGGTAGTATCGTTTACAACTGTTTTATATAGGGCACTGGTGAGGCCGCAGCTGGAGTACTGTGTGCAGTTTTGGGCGCCGTACTTACGCAAGGATATTTTGGCCTTGGAGGGAGTGCAGAGGAGGTTTACTAGGCTGATGCTGGAGTTGAGGGGGTTGAGCTATGAGGAGAGGCTGAATAAATTAGGCTTGTACTCGTTAGAGTTTAGAAGAATGAGGGGAGATCTCATTGAGACGTATAAGATGATGAATGGGATGGATAGGATAGAGGTGGAGAGACTCTTCCCGCTCAGAAAGGACAGTAGGACTAGGGGGCACAGCCTCAAGATGAAGGGGGGGCGGTTTAGAACGGAGTTGAGGAGGAACTTCTTCACTCAAAGGGTGGTGAATCTCTGGAATTCTCTGCCCGTTGAAGTGGTGGAGGCTGCCTCGCTAAATATATTTAAGTAACGGGTAGAAGGGTTTTTGACAGACAGGGGAATTAAGGGTTATGGGGAGAAAGCGGGAAAGTGGAACTGATCCACTTCAGATCAGCCATGATCTTATTGAATGGCGGGGCAGGCTCGAAGGGCTAGATGGCCTACTCCTGCTCCTATTTCTTATGTTCTTATGAATAAAAGAATGATTAGGGCAAGATTAGGGCCAGTCAAGGACAGTAGTGGGAAGTTATGTGTGGAGTCTGAAGAGATAGGAGAGGTACTAAATTAATATTTTTCATCAGTATTCACGCAGGGAAAAGTCAATGTAGTTGAGGAGAATACTGAAATACAGGCTTTTAGACTAGACGGGATTGAGGTTCATGAGGACGTGTTAGCAATTCTAGAAAGCGTGAAAATAGATAAGTTCCCTGGGCCAGATGGGATTCATCCTAGGATTCTCCGGGAATCTAGGGAGGAGATTGCAGAGCCTTTGGCTTTGATCTTTATGTCATCATTGTCTACAGATATAGTACCAGAAGACTGGAGGATAGCAAATGTTGTCCCATTGTTTAAGAAGGGGAGTAGAGAACATCCTGGAAATTATAGACCGGTGAGCCTTACTTCTGTGGTGGGCAAAGTTTTGGAAAGAATTATAAGGGATAGGATTTCTAATCATCTAGAGAGAAATCATTTGATTAGGGATAGTCAACACGGTTTTGTGAAGGGTACGTCATGCCTCACAAACCTTATTGAGTTCTTTGAGAAGGTGACCAAAGAGTTGGATAAGGCAAAGGCAGCTGACGTGGTGTATATGGATTTTAGCAAAGCGTTTGATAAGGTTCCCCATGGTAGGCTACTGCAGAAAATGCAGATGCATGGGATTGAGGGTGATTTAGCAGTTTGGATCAGGAATTGGCTAGCTGATAGAAGACAGAGGGTGGTGGTTGATGGGAAATATTCAACCTGGAGTTCAGTTACAAGGGGTGTACCCTCAGGGATCTGTTTTGGGGCCACTGCTGTTTGTCATTTTTATAAATGACCTAGATGAGGGTGGAGAAGGATGGGTTAGTAAATTTGCCGACGACACCAAAGTCAGAGGAATTGTAGACAGTGAGGATGGATGTTGCAGTTTGCAGAGGGACATAGATAAGCTGCAGAGCTGGGCCGAGAGGTGACAGATGGAGTTTAATGTGGAAAAGTGTGAGGTGATTCACTCTGGAAGGAGTAACAGGATTACAGAATATAGGGCTAATGGAAGGACTCTTGGTAGTGTGGATGAGCAGAGAGATGTAAGTGTCCATGTGCATAGCTCCCTGAAAGTTGGCACCCAGGTTGATAAGGTTGTTAAGAAGGCGTACGGTGTGTTAGCTTTTATTGGTAGAGGGATTGAATTTCAGAGCCGTGAGATCATGTTACAACTGTACAAAACTCTGGTGCGGCCGCACTTGGAGTATTGCGTACAGTTCTGGTCGCCTCATTGTAAGAAAGATGTGGAGGCATTGGAAAGGGTGCAGAGGAGGTTTACCAGGATGTTGCCTGGTATGGTGGGAAGGTCTTATGAGGAAAGGCTGAGGACTCGAGGTTGTTTTCATTAGAGAGAAGAAGGTTACGAGGTGACCTAACTGAGGCATACAAGATGATCAGAGGATTAGATAGCGTGGACAGTGAGAGCCTTTTTCCTCGGATGGTGATGGCTAACACAAGGGGACATAGCTTTAAATTGAGTGGTGATAATTATAGGATGGATGTCAGAGGTAGGTTCTTTACTCAGAGGGTAGTAAGGGCGTGGAATTCCCTGCCTGCAGCAGTTGTGGACTCGCCAACTTTAAGGGCGTTCGAATGGTGAGTGGATAGGCATATGGATAACATTGGAATAGTTTAGGTTAGAGGGACATTAGATTGGTTCCACTGGTTGTCGCAACATCGAGGGCCGAAGGGCCTGTACAGCGCTGTAATGTTCTACGTTCTAACTGAGTAACCAGAAATGGGTCTCCCAGAGGGAGAAACTGCTATCAACATATAAGGTAAGGTCTGGAGAGGGGAAAGGAGAGTCAGTAAGGTCTGGATGAGGCAAGGTCAAAAAGTGGTTCCAAAGTAATCAATCATGAGGGGGTTGCTGGAGGTCATTGGGAGGAGCAGTCAGGAAAGTGGCCAGATTAACTGGAGTGGAAGAAAACCTTAGTACTTTGGAACAACATTGGCATGCCAGATATGTCAGGAGGTACCTCTGGTTTTTTATCTTTCCTTTGTTCGGCTTGTCGCTCTAGTTCTTTTTCTTGGTCTCGTCTCTCCCTTTCCAACCTCTCTTGTTCCACTCTCTCTCTTTTGTCCTTCTCATGGTTCTCACATTCCCACTTCAACATTTCCCAAGTTTTGGGTTTCCCTCCCTCATCACGTTCACTGGTCCCTCTCCGATGTGCGTTATCCACCCAGCTGGCCAGCTTTCATTTTTTGGTTACTTCCTTTCGATTGGCACAAGTAATCACGTCTCCAACTTCACCTAATTCCCAACCTTTACTTTTTTTTTCTGAAAACAATTTAATAAATACTCCACAAGGACAAACAGGCTTTAACAATTCCTGCTTTCAATCTAATGCAACAACAACCACTTACATTCGACAAGCAACCAGACCACACAAACCACACAAACACACTGAAATACAAAAACTACTCAAATTATTAGCTCAACCTTAGATTTTCTCTAATCAATTTTCCATCTTGCCAATTAATTTATAATATTTCCCGAGTAATTCCCACCCATTACTATGTCTCAGCAGACTTCTACCAACCTAGGGACTCAAGCCCCAGCCACCGGGGGACTCAAATCTCCTGGATTTAATATACCAAAGCCCTGGGGACTCTGACCTCCAGGTACACATGGGGGATGCGAACCCTTCACTTCCTTACTGAACAAACCTAGGGACTCTCACCTCCAGGTACATGTGGGAGACGTGAACCCTCCACTTTCTTACTGAATAAACTTGGGGATTCTAACCACCCAGTGTCTTAACTAATAAACCTGGGGACTCTAACCACCAGGGTATCCGGAAGACTCTAACCTCCTGGTTTAGGACTAGTCAGTGTCTAAGGACGTAAGTCGTCTCTGGGTTCCGTCAATACAGGGCCTCGTTTGATGAGGGGTCAACTGGGTATTAGTTCAGTGAGGGAGACCAAGGTTAATCTTACCTTGTGGGCTTGTCCATCTCACATCACCAACACCCAGCGATCACTTATTCAGACCATCTCGGAGGACGTCTGTTTACGTTGGAACCCTGCTAGCAGCACCAATTGTTATGTTCGTTTTTCGCGTCCTTGATGCAAAGGCAAACACCAACCGTTGTCTGATTCAAAAGTTCTTTATTCTTCTTACATATGCCAGCTGGCAAATCTTTGCTACGTAACTTCCACCCTGTGCTGGGAAACAGGTAGCAAAGGCGTGCCGAACAATGGGACAGTCCTCCTTTATGTAGCTTTTACAATCCTTTTGATCACATGCGATCTGATACAGTATATCTAATCACAAGACACCCTTTGTTCGAGTCAGGTTAACCATATCTAAGGTCGTAATATCGTTATGTTGAAAGAAAGAGAACGGTTAAAGGGTAAATTTGTTAATCACAGATGTCTTAAGCTTGTAATTTTGAAATCAACTCAGAAGTTCTTAGTTCATGCGATGTTAACCCTGTAACATCTCACAACCAGGATCATTAGGGAGAGCAGATTTAGGACTGAGTTGAGGAGGAACTTTTTCACACAAAGGGTTGTGAATCTGTGGAATTCCCTGCCCAGTGAAGCAGTTGAGGCTACCTCATTAAATGTTTTAAGGCAAGGATAGATAAATTTTTGAACAGTAAAGGAATTAAGGGTTATGGTGAGCGGGCACGTAAGTGGAACTGAGTCCACAAAAAGATCAGCCATGATCTTATTGAATAGCGGAGCAGGCTCGAGTGGGCAGATGGTCTACTCCTGCTCCCATTTCTTATGTTCTTATTAACTGGAAAGAAAAATAGAAAGCTCTGGAAAATCTCAGCAGATCTGACAGCGTCTGGAGCGAGAAGGGAGCTGACAGGTGGAATTATCAAAACTGGCAGAGTCGGAGTGATTGCCAATAATCTACTTTCTGGCCCTTTCCCCATAATCTTTGATTCCCTCCCTTACTGATCAAAAATCTATTTAGCTCAGCCTTAAATATACACAAGGACTATGCCCCCACAGTTCTCTGAGGCAAGGAGTTCCAAAGATTCACAACCCTCTGAGTGAACCTTCTGAGGCATTTCAACGTACATTAAAAACAGGAGAATAAATAGAGTGAGGGTAGAACCACGCAAGGATAAAGGAGGGAACTTGTGCTGGAGGCAGAGAATGTGGGTGAGATTTGCATCAGTATTCACCAAGGAGAGGGGCATGGAGGATAGTGAGATTAGTGTGGAGCATGCTAGTATGCTCGGGCATTTTGAGATCAAGGAAGAGGTAGTGTTGGGTCAGTTAAAGCACATTGAGGTAGATAAATCCCCAGGGCCTGATGGGATCTACCCCAGGTTGTTGAGAGAGGCAAGAGACGAAATTGTTGGGGCCCTGACAAAGATCTTTGTATCTTCGCTAGTTACCGGTGATGTCCCAGAGGACTGGCAAGTAGCTAATGTTGTTCCTGTGTTCAAGAAAGGAATTAGGGATAATCCAGGAAATTATAGACCAGTGAACCTCACATCAGTGGTTGGGAAACTATTGGAGAGGATTCTTAAGAAAACGATTTACGTGCGTTTGGAAAAGCATGGCCTAATTAGGGAAAGTCAGTGTGGCTTTTTACGGGGCAGGTTATGTCTGACTAAGAAAAAAGCAAATTACTGCAGGTACTGGAATCTGAAACCAAAAGAGAAAATGCTGGAAAATCTCAGCAGGTCTGGCAGCATCTGTAAGGAGAGAAAAGATGACCCTTTGTCAAAGCTAAAAGGCGTAGTAAGTGGGAGACATTTATAATGCAGGGTGAGGAAATGAAAGATGAGTCATAGCCACAGAAATCAGGGGAAAAGGCTGCTAATGGCAGTGCATGAAGAGAATAAAGGGTCCAATCAGGACCCTGACCTTCCAGTTGCTTGCCATTTTAACACACGATCCTGCTCCCTTGCCCACATGTCTGCGCTTGGCTGCTGCAATAGAACATAGAAGCCTGCAGTGCAGAAACAGGCCCTTTGGCCCATTAAGTCTGCACCGACCACAATCCCACCCAGGCCCTATCCCCCTATTCCTACACATTTACCCGCTAATCCCTTTAACCTGCACACCTCAGGACACTAAGGGGCTATTTTAGCATGGCCAATCAATCTTTGGACTATGGGAGGAAACCCACACAGACACGAGGAGAATGTGCAAACTTCACACAGACAGTGACCCGATCCGAGAATCGAACCCAAGTCTCTGGAGCTATGAAGCAGCAGTGCTAACCACTGTGCTACCGCGCCACCCCAGTGTTCCAGTGAAGCTCAACGCAAACTGGAGGAATAACATCTCATCCTCCGGCCAGGCACTTTACAGCCTTCTGGTCTCAACTTTGAATTCAACAACTTCAGATGATTTGCTCGACCCCACCTCAACCCTTTGTTTTCATTCTATTTTGTTTAATTTTTTACTATTCTCTACCTTTTATTTATCGTCTTTCTTCATTTTTCTTCCCCCCCCCCACTTCATCCCCCTTCCCTTACCTTTTCTCTCCCTTTGTTTCTCTTTTTCTAAATTTTATCTCTGTCCCATCCCACCACCACACCACCGCGCACCCCCCCCCCCCCCGCACCCCACATCTTCATCTGTCACAGCTGCCGTTCTTCTCTGCCGTTTGGCCATCCTCTCAACAACTTCTCCTTTAACTCATCCCACTTTCTCCAAATCCAAGGAGTAGCAATGGTTACCCGCATGGATCCTAGCTACGCTTGTCTTTTTGTGTGGCATGTGGAACATTCCTTGTTCTAGTTTGACCCGGGTCACCTCCCATAACTCCTTTACCAGTACATCGATGACTATTTGGGTACAGCTTCATGCTCTTGTCCAGACCTCGAAAAATTCATTAACTTCCAGTTTCCACCTCTCCATCGCCTTCATCTGGTTCATCCCAGACACTTCTCTTCCCTTCCTTGACCTTTCTGTCTCCATTTCCAGCAACAGACTATCCAGCAATACCTGTTACAAGCCCACTGACTCACACAGCTATCTGGACTACAGCTCTTCATACACTACACCCTGTAAGGACTTCATCCCTTTCTCTCAGCTCCTTCACCTCCGTCACATTTGTTCTGATGATGCCACTTTCCAAAATGATGCTTCTAATATGTGCTCCTTGTTCCTCAACCATGGATTCCCATCTACAGTTGTTGACAGGGCCCTCAGTGTGCAGTCCAACCTCTGCACCACAATCCTCATCACCTCCCCTCCCTCTCAGAACAAGGACAGAGTCTCCCTTGTCCTCACATTTCACCCCACCAGCCTCCACATGCAAAGCATAATCCTCCATCATTTTTGCCAAATCCAGCGTGATGCCACCACCAAACACATCTTTTCTTCACTCCCTCTGTCAGCATTCCGCAGAGACTGTTCCCTCTGGGATAACCTCATCCACTCCTCCACTTTACTCAACATCTCTCCCGTCACCCGTGGCACCTTCCCATGCAATCGCAGAAGGTGTAACACCTGTCCCTTTACCTCTTCCATGCTCACCATCCAAGATCCAAAATACTCATTCCAGGTTAAGCAACGTTTCACTCGCACCTCTTTCAATTTGGTGTATTGTATTCTCTGCTCCCAATGTGGTCTCCTCTATATCGGAGAGACCAAGTGTGGACTGGGTGATCGCCTTGTTGAGCACCTTCAGTCTGTGTGCAATCAGGACCCTGACCGTCCGGTTGCCATTTTAACACTCGATCCCGCTCCCATTCCCACATTCCCACAGGCAGAAAATTGGTCGAGTAAACTGGAAGGAGGTGTTCTTGGGGAAAAGTACTGAAGGAAGATGGCTGATTTTCAAGGAATGTTTGCCTGGAGTTCTGCATGACAACGTTCCGATGAGAGAAGGAGGTTTTGGTAGGTCGCGGGAACCGTGGTGCACGAAGGCTGTGATGAACCTCGTCAGGAAGAAAAGAAAGGTGTATAAAAGTTTAGAGAGCTAGGAGATGGTAAGGATCTAGAGGAGTATAAGGCTTGTAGGAAAGAGCTTAAAAAAGAAATTAGGAGAGCCAGAAGGGGTCATGAGAAGGCCTTGGCGGGTAAGATTAAGGAGAATCCCAAGGCGTTCTACAAATATGTGAAAAGTAAAAGGATGAGAAGAGAAGGGATAGGACCTATAAAAGGTGAAGGGGGAAAAGTTTGTGTGGAACCGGAAGAAATGGCAGAGGTGCTTAATGAGTACTTTGCCTCGGTATTCACGGTGGAAAGTGATCTGGGAGGTTGTACTACAGGTTTGCGGCAGACTGAAAGGATTGAGTATGTGGATGTTAAGAAAGAGGAAGTGTTGGAACTTTTAAATTCTATCAAGATAGTTAAGTCAACAGGACCGGGTGGGATGTACCCCAGGTTACTGTGGGAGGTGAAAGAAGAGATTGCAGAGCCCCGGCGATGATCTTTGCATCGTCGATGGAGATGGGAGAGGTTCCAGAGGATTGGAGGATTGCGGATGTGGTTCCTATTTTCAAGAAAGGGAACAGGGATAGCCCAGGAAATTACCGACCGGTGAGTATGACCTCAGTGGTTGGTAAGTTGATGGAGAGGATTCTGACGGACAAGATTTATGAGCATTTAGAGAAGTTTAGTATGATCAGAAATAGTCAGCACAGCTTTGTCAAGGGCAGGTCGTGCCTTACGAGCCTGGTTGAATTCTTTGAAAATGTGACTAAACACATTGACGAAGGAAGTGCAGTGGACGTGGTTTACATGGACTTCAGCAAGGCGTTTGATAAGGTCCCCCATGCAAGACTTCTTGAGAAGGTGAGAGGGCATGGGGTCCAAGGGGCTTTGGCCTTGTGGATCCAGAACTGGCTTGCCTGCAGAAGGCAGAGAGTGGTTGTGGATGGGTCTTTTTCTGCATGGACGTCGGTTACCAGTGGAGTGCCCCAGGGATCTGTTCTAGGACCCTTGCTGTTTGTCATTTTCATAAATGACCTGGATGAGGAAGTGGAGGGATGGGTTAGTAAGTTCGCCGACGATACGAAGGTCAGTGGTGTTGTGGATAATCTGGAGGGATGTCAGAAGTTGCAGCAGGACATAGATAGGATGCAAGACTGGGCGGAGAAGTGGCAGATGGACTTCAACGCGGATAAATGTGTAGTGGTCCATTTTGGCAGGACCAATGGGATGAAGGAGTACAATATCAAGGGTAGGACTTTTACTTTTCTCTGTGGAACTGGGAAACTGGATGGATGGGTTCTTTGGGGACAAACACAGTGCAAGTTTTTCTTCTTTGTTATTCTAATGATCATTGTCAATGTGCCAGTGTTTAAATGCTGCTGTTCTTTAGCGTCAAGATCCTTGGGAGTACAGGAGCCATGACATCAATCCAGGTGGACAAAGGAATGTCTTTATTACCAAGCGCTGCTCCCGTGTATGAGAACATGTTCTGTCAGACATCTATCTGATGGCCTACATGAGATGATATCACTTTTCCTTCTGATTTTTTTAGCATTGAGGAAGTTATGATTTTAACGCAGTTTTGAATCAAGAAGCCAATCACCTTTCTCATTAGGTTCCTTTTATTTCCTGGCCTATCTGTTTGGACCAGTTGTACAGTCGGACATTTTAAAATATTTTGTTTCATCTACAAATGCCAGAACTGCACAAATTTACAGAACAGTCAGTGCAGACTGGCCGTTAGCGCAGTCCTTGCAGAACTGATTGATAATCGAGTTCGATCAACTCTTGTTTTTAATTAATTTTGAAATAAGGGTTAATGGATATTTAACTGCATCTATTACTTCCTTTCTGAATTTAGTCTGAGTTACTGCGTAAATGCTGGTATTTGTACAAGAACTCAAAAGCTGAAGCATCGATGCAGCCTGTTGGGCCTTAAATAACGGATCATCGAAACTTGTGTGATAAAAACTATTTGTGACCCGAACAAACAAGAAATACACAACATATGTCGACCATAACAGTATAAAGCTTCCAGATATGGTGAAAAGTAAAATGATGGACTTTCTACGATTTGCAATCTCTGGATCATTGCAATTATCTTGGTTACAACCACAGAGTCCTCTGCGGACTTTACTTGCCACTAAAATATTTTTGACAGTTAGAATATTGAACAGTAGAATGAAGCCAAATGGGACCAATGGAGTGAGAATGCGATGGAGCCAAGCGAATGCGGTCCAAGCTTTGGAATTGGAAAAGGTTTGTGTTAGGATGCAGTCCCACTGCATATCGTCGATGACATATCGCGGGCCAAATGCAAAGTACCAGGGTATGCATTTTAAACAGAAGATTGCAGTCACAACTGTGATAACGACGCTCGCTGTCTGGGCCGTGCAATATTTTCTACTCAGCTGCTGGCAACAAATGGCAATGAATCGATCGAAGGTGAAAGCGACTGTCAGCCAAACGGCACAATCCTGACTTGAAGCATAAAAAAAAACAATGAGGCGGCATATGGGCGTGGTATCAAAGAAAGAACTTTGGAAATAATAATAGACAATCTTATAAAATATGACATCAGTGATAATGACCAGCAAGTCTCCCACCGCCATTGACATCAGGTAATAAGTGATGCATTTGGTTAGGCCACATTTTCCACGGAACAGGATTATTACTGTCAGTAAATTCACTGCAAAATGAAAGAGAGAAAGAAACCACAATTATTACTCAGTAATTTGGTAAGTGCATTGGTTTGGAGATAGTTTCCAGTGGATTAGTCATGCAAAGTAGGGGAGGTGGAACATCTGGCCATTTTAATTCTCCTTGTTACTTTCTCCGCTGGTCTTTTTGTCCATGCCCTGCTGCAGTTTCCACACAAGCTTGAGAAGCAGGAACTTAGTAAAATTGGACCTGTGCAATAAGCTTGCCGATGTATTCTCATGTGTGAAGATGTTGGATCGGGTTCCTAGCATCACCATGCTCAAACACGATCATGCAGTAATAAAAGCAAAAAGCTATGGATGCAAGAATCTGAAATAAAAAGAGAGGATGCTGGAAAACATCAATAGGTCTCGTAGCATCTGGAGGGAAAATGAATAATTAATGTTTCAAGTCTGTTTGTCTCTCCATTGGGACTAAGAGGGAGAATGTGATGGATATTGTATTGTCACTTGGAGAGATTGCAACAAAGATTTAGCAAATTTAAGAACAGGCAATAGATCAGACAACACAAACTCACAAACCTTATTGAGTTTTTTGAAAAGGTGACCAAAGAGATGGATGTGGGTAAGGCAGTTGACGTGGTGTATATGGATTTTAGCAAAGCGTTTGATAAGGTTCCCCATGGTAGGCTATTGCAGAAAATGCAGATGCATGGGATTGAGGGTGATTTAGCAGTTTGGATCAGGAATTGGCTAGCTGATAGAAGACAGAGGGTGGTGGTTGATGGGAAATATTCAACCTGGAGTTCAGTTACAAGGGGTGTGCCGCAGGGATCTGTTTTGGGGCCACTGCTGTTTGTCATTTTTATAAATGACCTAGATGAGGGTGTAGAAGGATGGGTTAGTAAATTTGCTGATGACACCAAAGTCGGAGAAGTTGTAGACAGTGAGGATGGATGTTACAGTTTGCAGAGGGACATAGATAAGCTGCAGAGCTGGGCCGAGAGGTGGCAGATGAAGTTTAATGCGGAAAAATGTGAGGTGATTCACTTTGGAAGGAGTAACAAGATTACAGAATATAGGGCTAATGGAAGGACTCTTAGTAGTGTTGACGAGCAGAGAGATCTGGGTGTACATGTGCATAGCTCCCTGAAAGTTGGCACCCAGGTTGATAAAGTTGTTCAGAAGGTGTACGGTGTGTTAGCTTTTATTGGTAGAGGGATTGAATTTCGGAGCTGTGAGGTCATGTTGCAGCTGTAGAAAACTCTGGTGCGGCCGCACTTGGAGTATTGCGTACAGTTCTGGTCACCGCATTATAAGATGTGGGGCCATTGGAAAGGGTGCAGAGGAGGTTTACCAAGATGTTGCCTGGTATGGTGGGAAGGTCTTATGAGGAAAGGCTGAGGGACTTGAGGTTGTTTTCATTGGAGAGAAGAAGGTTAAGAGGTGACTTAATTGAGGCATACAAGATGATCAGAAGGTTAGATAGAGTGGACAGTGAGAGCCTTTTCCCTCGGATGGTGATGGCTAACACGAGGGGACACAGCTTTAAATTAAGGGGTGATAATTATAGGACGAATGTCAGAGGTAGGTTCTTTACAGAGGGTAGTAAGGGCGTGGAATGCCCTGCCTGCAGCAGTTGTGGACTCACCAACTTTAAGGGCATTCAAATGGTCAGTGGATAGGCATATGGATAACATTGGAATAGTTTAGGTTAGAGGGTCATTAGATTGGTTCCACTGGTTGGCGCAACATCGAGGGCCAAAGGGCCTGTACTGCGCTGTAATGTTTTATGTTCTATATTCTAACAGATGAGCAATCAAGAAGTGGCCCACCTTATTCAAATTGAATTAAATTGCTTATTTAAGTTTGTTGATGTCCCAATTGTCCAGAACAATGCAAATCTTAGAGTGTGATTCACACCAGGTGTAAATCTCATTTTTCACAGAAAATTATGGGTGTGTTAAAAGTCACCAGTTAAGTCCTTAGTTTAACCTCAACAGTTCAGGGTAATGTGAATTCTGCTAATATTTGCTGTTGGAAGCAGCTTTTCTTTGATATCCCCTCTCACTTTTCTAAACTCCAATGAATATAACTGATTTAATCTCTCC
The DNA here is from genome assembly GCF_965287045.1 of Carcharhinus amblyrhynchos. Classification (NCBI taxonomy): domain Eukaryota; kingdom Metazoa; phylum Chordata; class Chondrichthyes; order Carcharhiniformes; family Carcharhinidae; genus Carcharhinus; species Carcharhinus amblyrhynchos. The sequence goes on from NC_137326.1 coordinate 141,118,638, forward strand.
TCATATGACCGAATTAGCCTGGTAAACCTTCGCTATATTCCTTCTATAGCAAGGACATCCTTCCTCAGATGTGGACACCAAAACGGCACGCATTACTCCAGGTGTGGCCTCACCAACATTCTATGCAATTGCAGTAAAACATCCCTATCCTTAGACTCAAATACTCTTGTTCTGAAGGCTAACGTACCATTTGCCTGCTGCACCTGCGCGCTTACTTTCAGTGACTGATGCACGAGGACACCAAGATCTTGCTGAGTATCCACCTTTCTCAATTTACACCCATTCAAGAAATAATCTGTCTTCCTGTTATTGTTACCAAAGTGGATAACCTCACAATTATCCGCATTATACTGCATCTGCCAAGCAATATAAGTATAAGACTGTCCAAATCATGCTGAAGCATCTCTGCATCCTCCTCACAGCTCAGTCTCCCACCCAACTTTGTATCATCTGCAAATTTGGAGATCATACATTTAGTTCCCTCTTCCAAATCATTAATATAACGTGAACAGTTGGGGGCCCAGCGCAGATCCCTGCAAAACCCCACTCGTCACTGACTGTCAATCAGAAAATGACCCATTTATGCCAACCTTTTGCTTCCTATTTGCTAATCAGCTTTCTATCCATCTCAAGACATTACCTACAATCCCATGTGATTTATCTTTACAGAGTAATTTGATTTGATTTATTATTGTCACATGTATTGGTATAAAGTGAAAAGTATTGTTTCTTGTGCGCTATACGAAGCATGCCATTCTAAGAGAAGGGAAGGACAGTGCCCAAAGATATATGAGTTAGGTGGATTGTCCTTTAGTGCCAGGGGTATAAGCAGACATAAATATGTGGGGTTATGGGGATAGGGCCTGGGTGGGATTGTTATCAGTGTAGACTCAATGATCAAATGGCCTCCTGCTGTTCAGTAGGAATTCTGTCATTTACTTTGTCTGATTATATCACTGTCTTTCAAACGCCGAGTTGTGAAATTCTTGATAATGACCTCTAGCAACTTCCCCACTACCGATGTTAGGCTCACTGGTCTATAGTAGTGGCCAGCTTCTGTTGCAGTACAACGGACTTCTTACAGAAACTCAGCACCCATGGAGCCATTGAACCAGGAACACTCCTCGTCACAATAGACATCTCGGCACTCTAGACCAGCATCCCCCACGATGACGGCATTGCTGCAACTGCCTCAGTACTCAATGCCGATAACTGCCAATCTCCAGACACAATTTTACAACTCAGCCACTCAATCCTGGACCACAACAACTTCACCTTCAATAATCAGTTCTTCATCCAGACACATGGATCAGCCATGGGGACCAAATTCACACCTCAATATGTCAATATTTTCATGCACATGGTTCGAACAAGACCTCTTCATTGCACAGGACCTTCAACCAAGGCTATATACTAGATACATCGATGACATTTCCTTCCTTTGGACTCACGGTGAACAATCACAGACAACAATATGACAACATCAACAAGTTCCATCCAACCATCAGACTCACCATGGACTACTCTCCAGAATTGGTTGCATTCTTGGATACATCCATCTGCGTTAAGGATGGTTACCTCAGCACTTCACTATACCGCAAGCCCACAGACAACCTCATGATGCTCCACTTCCCTAGCTTCCACCTTAAACATGTTAAAGAAGGCATCCTCTACGGATAAGCCCTCCATATACACAGGATCTGCTTTGATGAGGAGGATCACAACAGACACCTTCAGATGCTGAAAGACGCCCTTGTAAGAACAGGTTATGACGATTGACTCATCAATCAACAGGTCCGATGCGCCACCGTGAAAAACCGCACCAACCTCTTTAGAAGACAAACATGAGACATGGCGGACAGAGTACCTTTGTCGTCCAGTACTTCCCTGGAGCGGAGAGGCTACAACATCTTCTCAGGAGGCTTCAACATGTCATTGATGAAGAAGAACATCTCGCCAAGGCCATTCCCACACCCCCACTTCTTGCCTTCAAACAACCGCACAACCTCAAACAGATCATTGTCTGCAGCAAACTACCCAGCCTTCAGGAGAACAGTGACCGTGACACCACACAACCCTGCCACAGCAACCTCTGCAAGACATGCCGGATCGTTGATATGGATGCCATCATCTCACATGAGAACACCGTCCACCAGGTACACAGTGCATACTCTTGCAATGTTGTCTCCCTGATACGCTGCAGGAAAGGATATCCGGAGGCATGGTACATTGGGAAGATCATGCAGACTCTATAACAATGGATGAATGGACACTGCTCAACAATCAACAGTTTTTGCCACTCAAGTGGATAGAACCGTGAAGAAGGCTTATAACGTGTTAGCGTTTATTTGCGGGGAGGTTTGAGTTTAAAAGCCATGGGGCTATGCTGCAACGGTACAGGACCTTGGTGAGATCACATCTGGAATATTGTGTGCAGTTCTGGTCACCTCACTATAAGTACATAAGAACATAAGAAATAGGAGCAGGAGTAGGCCATCTAGACCTTCGAGCCTGCCCCGCCATTCAATAAGATCATGGCTGATCTGTCGTGGCTCAGTTCCACTTTCCCGCCCTCTCCCCATAACCCTTAATCCCCCCTCTTATCAAAAACCCATCAACCCGCGTCTTAAAAATATTTAGCGAGGCAGCCTCCACCACTTCAACGGGCAGAGAATTCCAGAGATTCACCACCCTTTGAGTGAAGAAGTTCGTCCTCAACTCCGTTCTAAACCTCGCCCCCTTTATCTTGAGGCTGTGCCCCCTAGTCCTACTGTCCTTTCTGAGCGGGAAGAGTCTCTCCACCTCTACCCTATCCATCCCATTCATCATCTTATACGTCTCATCATCTTATATAAGAAGGACGTGGAAGCATTGGAGAGAGTGCAGAGGAGATTTACCAGGATGTTGCCTGGTTTGGGGGTAGGTCTTATGAGGAAAGGTTGAGGGAGCTGGGGCTTTTCTCTTTAGAGCAGAGGAGGATGAGAGGCGACTTAATAGAGGTTTATAAGATGATGAGGGGGATTGATAGAGTGGATGTGCAGAGACTATTTCCTCGGGTGGATGTAGCTGTTACTAGGGGGCATAACTATCAGGTTCCTGGTGGGAGATATAGGATGGATGTCCAAGGTAGATTCTTCACTCAGAGAGTGGTTGGGGTGTGGAATGCACTGCCTGCTGTGATAGTGGAGTCGGACACTTTAGGAACTTTCAAGCGGTTATTGGATAGGCACATGGAGCACTCCAGAATGATAGGGAGTGGGATAGCTTGAATTTGGGTTTGGACATAGCTCGGCACAACATCGAGGGCCGAAGGGCCTGTACTGTGCTGTACTGTTCGATGTTCTATGTTCTATAATCACAGGCAGGAGTATTCCCTTCCTGTTGGGGAACACTTGAGCAGTCACAGGCATTCAGCCTCTGATCTTCGGGTAAGCGTTCTCTGAGGTAACCTTCATGACGTATGACAACACAGAATCTCCGAGCAGAAACTGATAGCCAAGTTCCACACACGAGAATGGCCTTAACCGGGATCTTGGGTTCATGTCACACTATCTGTAACCCCCACAAATTGCCTGGGCTTACAGAATCTCACTAACTGTCCTGGCTTGAGACAATTCACATCTCTTTAACCTGTGCTTAACCACTCACATTGTCTGCACCTGTAAAGACTTAATTACCTGTTAAGACTCGCATTCTAAGCATTATATTGTAATTGAGTTTGTGCCTATAGATGCCCTGTTTGTGAACCCAATCCTTCACTCACCTGATGAAGGGGCAGTGCTCCAAAAGCATGCTACCAAATAAAGCTGTGGAATTTAGCCTGGTATTGTGAGATTACTTGCTGTAGCTCATTGGTCACGGCTTCATTTAGAATCATACAATATTGTGCACAAAAGGCAACCAGCTGGCCAGTACTAACTCTTTGACACAACTCTTACCTCATGACCCACAGTATTTTTTTGTCCAATCCCCTGTGAAAGTTACGAATGTATCTGCTTCTACCATCCTCTCAGACATTGCATTCCAGTTCACAACTTGCCATCTGAAATATATCTCCCCATTCCTCTTCTGGCTACAAAGCTGCAGACCCAGTGCTGGAAAATGGCTGATCTGTTTGTAACCTAACAACACATTCCTGCCTACCCCTGATAATTATCCATCCCCTTACTGATTAAGAATCTATCTACTCTACCACGCAAACATACAAATTAGGTGCAGGAACAAGCGCCTAAGGGTTAAGTTGAAGGTAAGTTGAAAACCAAGAAACCTTTTAGAAAAGAACACACATAGAAATATCAAAGATAAAAAGTTCATTAACAAATGAAATGTTTAGGAAAATGAATGGTGCTTACATTTGAAATATGTCAAATGTGGTCAAGAGAAAAGTAGCACAAGATCTCATGAAAAGAAAGAAAAAGCAGATGATATTTGAGGCAAGGAAGATTTGGGACTCTGGGGAGAGAGGGGGATTGGATAAGCTTTGGATTGCAATCACAAAGATTTGCTGCAGGGATGATGGACCAATTTGTTCCTGAAATGATTCAACTATTCATCAACGTCCTGCTGGAATTGTTCATGTCCTGCTGTATTCTAAAATCTTAATAAAAAAATTCAATACATTTATCTTATTATCTTGATCTAAAATACTTAATCAACAGGTACAATGTTGTCACATTATAACTGATCATCACAGAGACATAATATTTGCTGATTAGATGTATTGACCTGAACAGGCGCCAAAGTGTGGTGACTAGGGGATTTTCACAGTAACTTCAGTGTTAATGTAAGCCGATTTGTGACACTAATAAATAAATAAACTTTCTAAAAAATGTTAAATTTTAGCACAACAGGAGCACTCAAGTAACAGATTAATATAGCTAAAAAAAACGGTGATAGTGACTTACCAGGAATACCGAAAGCAGCAAGAGCTGGGTAGAAAATGAAGTCAAGTGGGTGAATGAGTTCTTGGCGATGCATTTTGGGTGAAGAGTAATTATAGCTTCATCTGACTGATACACTGTACTAAGAAATTTAATGAAGTTTAATTTATACTCAGGTGAATCCCCCAGTGAGATCATTAAGCTGCTGCATCAATTAATTTAGTTACAGTCAATTGAATAAACACATTAGCAGCTAGCTTTGTTTTGCTTTGCTGAAATTTGTATGAAGCATTTGTCAAAGCTAGGATGCTGGGAGCACACAAAGCAAGTGTGGAATAAAACATAGAACATTGCAGCGCAGTACAGGCCCTTCGGCCCTCGATGTTGCGCCGACCAGTGGAACCAATCTAATGACCTTGAATCCAAGGAAAGTAGAAAGAAACTTAAGCAAGGGCTAAAAGGGGTCATGAAAAATCATTAGCCAGCAGGATTAAGGAAAATCCCAAGGCTTTTTATACATATATAAAGAGCAAGAGGGGAGCCAGGGAGAGGGTTGGCCTACTCAAGGACAGGGGAGGGAATCTATGTGTGGAGCCAAAGGAAATGGGCGAGGTATTAAATGAGTACTTTGATCAGTATTCACCAAAGAGAAGGACTTGGTGGAGGATGAGTCTGGGAAAGGATGTGTAGATAGTTTGAGTCATGTTGAGATCAAAAAGGAGTTTTTGGGGTTCTTGAGAAACATCAAGATAGACAAGTCTCCAGGGCTCCAGGGCCTAATGCGATATACCCCAGGATATTGAGAGAGGCAAGGGAGGAAATTGCTGGGGCCTTGAGAGAAACCTTTGTATCCTCAATGGCTACAGGGAAGGTCCCAGAGGATTGGAGAATAGCCAATGTTGTTCCTTTGTTTAAGAAGGGTAGAAAGAATAATCCAGGTAATTACAGGTCGGTGAGCTTTACATCAGTGGTAGGGAAATCATTGATGAGGATTCTTCAAGACAGGATTTATTCCAACTTGGAAATAAGTGGACATATTAGTGAGAGGCAACATGGTTTTGTGAAGGGGAGGTCATGTCTCATGAACTTGATCGAGTTTTTTGAGGAAGTGATGAAGCTGATTGGTGAGGGTCGGGCAGTGGATGTTGTCTACATTTCAGTAAGGTCTTTGACAAGGTCCCTTGTGTCAAATTGGTGCAGAAGGAGAAGTCACATGAGATCAGAGGTGAGCTGGCAAGGTAGATACAGAATTGGCTCGGTCATAGAAGACAGAGGGTAACAGTTTACATATTACAGAGAAGGAGGTGCTGGAAGTCTTAAAGCACATCAAGGTAGATAAATCCCAAGACATTGTGGGAGGCTAGGGAGGAAATTGCAGGTCCCCTAGCAGAGATATTTGAATCATCGACAGTTATAGGTGAGGTGCATGAAGATTGGAGGGGGGAAAATGTTGTGCTTTTGTTTAAAAAGAGCTGCAGGAAAAGCCTGGGAACTGCAGGTCAGTGAGCCTTACTTATTCGGTGGGTAAGTTGTTGGAAGGTATTTTGAGAGACAGGATCTACAAGCATTTAGAGATGTAAAGTCTGATTTGGGACATTCAGCATGGCTTTGTGAGTGGAAAATCATGTCTCACAAATTTAATTGATTTTTTTGAAGGGGTAACCAAGAAGGTAGGTCAGGGCGGTGCAGTTGATGTTGTCTACATGGACTTTAGCAAGGCCTTTGACAAATTTCCACATGGTGGGTTGTTGCATGAGTTAAATGGTCTTGGCAGACAAGATTAAGGAAAATCCAAAGGCATTTTACTCATATGTTAAGAACAAAAGGGTGGTTAGAGAAAAAAATCAGTCCTGTTAGGGACAGAGGAGGGGAACTATGTTTAGAGCCTGAGGGAACGGGGGAGATCCTGAATAAAGACTTTGCATCAGTCTTTACGAAGGAGAGGGACTTGTTGAGGGAATTGTTGACCCGTTGGAGAAAATATCCATTACGAGGGAAGAAGTGTTAGGGCTTTTAGGTAACATTAAAACTGATAAATCTCCGGGGCCTGATTGCATTTATCCCAGGCTGCTTAGGGAGGAGAGAGATGAAATTGCTGGGCCTCTGACGCAAATCTTTGTCTCTTCTTTGGACACAGGTGAGGTCCCAGAGGACTGGAGGATAGCGAACATGGTACCATTGTTTAAAAAGGGTAGTAGGGATAACCCAGGTAATTATAGGCCAGTGAGCTTGACGTCAGTGGTAGGGAAGTTGTTGGAGAGGATTCTTAGAGATATGATGTATACGCATTTAGAACATGGCAATCTGATTAGTGACAGGCAGCATGGTTTTGTAAAGGGGAGGTTGTGCCTTACGAATCTGGTCGAATTTTTTGAGGAGGTGACAAAAACGAAGGACAAGCCGTGGACAAAGTCCCTCATGGTAGTTTGGTGAAAAAGGTTAAGGCTCATGGGATACAAGGACAAGTGGCTAGATGGATGGAGAACTGGCTTGGTAACAGGAGACAGAGGGTAGCAGTGGAGGGGTCTTTTTCTAGCTGGAGGTCTGTGACTAGTGGTGTTCTGCAAGGCTCAGTACTGGGACCATTGCTATTTGTAATATACATAAATTTGGAAGAGTGAGTAACTGGTGTGATCAGCAAGTTTGCAGATGACACGAAGATGGCTGGACTTGCTGATAGTGATGAGCAGTGTCAGGTAATAAAGCAGGATATAGATAGGCTGGTATATTGGGCAGAGAAATGGCAGATGGAATTTAATCCAGATAAATGCAAAATGATGCATTTTAGAAGAAATAATGTAGGGGGGAGTTAAACAATAAATGGTAGGACGATTAAGAGAAGAGAAACGCAGAGGGACCCAGGTGTGCAAGTCCACAAGTCCTTGAAGGTGGCAGTACAGGTGGAGAAGGTGGTGAAGAAGGCATATGGCATGCTTGCCTTGGAGACCCTGGAGAGAGTGCAGAGGAGGTTTACCAGGATGCTGCCTGGTATGGAAGGTCTTAGCTATGAGGAGAGATTGGGCAAACTGGGGTTGTTCTCCCTGGAAAGATGAAGAATGAGGGGAGATCTAATAGAGGTGTATAAAATTATGAAGAGTATAGATAGAGTGAACAGTGGGAAGCTTTTTCCCAGGTTGGATATGAAAATCACGAAGGGTCACAGGCTTAGGGTGAGAGGGGCGAGGTATAATTCAGATGTTAGAGGGAGGTTTTTCACACAGAGGGTTGTGGGAGCCTGGAATGCACTGCCAAGTAGGGAGGTGGAGGCAGACACACTAGGGTTGTTTAAGGCTTACCTGGATAGTCACATGAGCAGACTAGAGATGGAGGGATACAAAAGGTTATTCTAAATAAGAATCAAGAGCCTCAGGACATTCCTGGGAATCAATAGATTCCTATGGGCTGCCCAACATATTTTATGGCTCACCTGTCTTACGTTTGAGCTTCTGGGGATCTTCCGTGAATGTCTGTATAAGCTGTGTATGTTTATTAATGTCTGTTTCTTTACATCCACAGGTGATTCGGTCCACCTTGTTGGCCAACAAGGGGCACACACGCGGTGGGTCGTGCGAGGGCTGCTCTTGGATGTTGCTTTGAGAGTTGCCTAGTGCTTCACGTCGTTAGTGTACGCTTAAACTGGACCAACTGACGGGCAACACGACAGCTCAGTGACTATCACTGTTTGCTGCGCAGTTACAGGGACCTGGGTTGGGTCTCCGACTTGGGTCGGTGTCTGTGGGAGTTTGCACATTCTCCCCGTGCTTGCGTGGGTTTTCTCCGGGTGCTCCGGTTTCCTCCCACACCCCAAAAACCTGCTTTTAGGCTGATTGGTGTAACAAATTGTCCCTATATTGGACCTCCCTGATCCTCGCACATTAGGCGTAGACTAAAATCACGAATAGGTCACTGAGACAATGGGACGGCGGCGCGGGCTCGTTGGGCCGAAGGGCCTGTTTCCTGTGCTGTGTTGTTCTTTGTTCTTTAAGTCTCACAGGATGCAGGGTGAGATAGCTAAATGGATACAAAACTGGTTTGATGACCAAAGAGTAAGAATTCTCACAACACCAGATTAAGGTCCAACAGGTTTATTTGGTAGCACAAGCTTTCAGAGTGTCGGTCTTTCTTCAGGTGAGCCAGGAGTTGTGTTCACAAACAGAACATACATTGACATAGACTCAATTTACAAGATAATGGTTAGAATGCAAGTCTTTACAGGTACAGATAATGTGAATGGGAAGAGGGTTAAGCACAGGTTAAAGAGGTGTGTATTGTCTCAAGCAGGACAGTTAGTGAGATTTTGCAGGTCCAGGCAAGTCGTGGGGGTTACAGATAGTGTGACATGAACCCAAGATCCTGGTTGATGCCAGGATCACGTGTGCGGAACTTGGCTATCAGTCTCTGCTCAGCAACTCTGCGCTGTCATGTGTTGCGGAGGCCGCCTTGGAGAACACTTACCCGAAGATCAGAGACCGAATGTCTGCGACTGCTGAAGTGTTCTCTGACAGGAAGAGAACACTCCTGCCTGGTGATTGTCGAGCGGTGTTCATTCATCCGCTGTAGCAACTGCATTGTCTCCTCAATGTATCATGCAGCATATTACGGTGCAGAGGGACCTCGGGGTCCTTGTGCATGAGTCGCAAAAGCCCAGTCTGCAGGTGCAGCAGGTGATCAAGAAGGCGAATGGGATGCTGGCCTTTCTAGCGAGGGGGATAGAATATACAGAGGATAGAATTTGTACAGAGGAGATGTTGGACCCATAGAGGATGAGAAGGGGGACTTAGTGATAGGGGATGGGGATATGGCTAAGGTCTTGAATAACTTTTTTGTTTCGGTCTTCACGGAGGAGGACGTGAATAATTTGCCGGGTGTTAGCGATGGAAAGGTGGTAGGACTGGAGGGTCTCGATGACATTACTGTTACTAGAGAGGCGGTGCTCGACAGACTGGAGGGGCTGATTGTGGACAAGTCCCCAGGACCGGATGGAATGCATCGAGGGTTCTGAAAGAAATGGCGGAGGTGATAGTGGATGCCTTGGTGGTTATTTTCCAGACGTCGCTGGATTCCGGGGAAGTGCCGGAAGATTGGAAAGCAGCTAATGTTATGCCGTTGTTTAAGAAGGGTGCCAGGCAAAAGGCGTGGAATTATAGGCCGGCTAGTTTAACGTCTGTTGTAGGTAAAATGTTAGAATCCGTCATCAAGGAGGAAATAGCGAGGCATCTTGAGAGGAATTGCTTGATAGAGCAGACGCAGCACGGTTTCGTTAAAGGGAAGTCGTGTCTGACAAATTTACTTGAGTTCTATGAGGATGTGTCGAGGGCGGTGGATAGAGGAGAGCCGGTAGATGTGGTCTTTCTTGATTTTCAGAAGGCGTTTGACAAGGTACCTCACAAGAGGTTATTGCAGAAGGTCAGGGGACATGGAGTTGGGGGTAGGGTGTTAGCGTGGATAGAGGATTGGTTGTCAAATAGGAGGCAGAGAGTGGGGGTCAATGGGTGCTATTCGGATTGGCGGTTGGTGACTAGTGGAGTGCCCCAGGGGTCGGTGCTGGGGCCTCAGCTATTTACCATTTATATAGATGATCTGGAGGAGGGAACCGAGTGTAAGGTGTCGAAATTTGCTGATGACACCAAGATTGGGGGAAAGGCAAATTGTGCGGAGGGTGTGGAGAGTCTGCAGAAGGATCTAGATAGGCTGGACGAATGGGCCAGGAAATGGCAAATAGAATTTAATGTTGGCAAGTGCGAGGTGGTCCACTTTGGTAGGAATAATGGTAGGAAGAATTATTACTTACGTGGTGAAAAACTGCAGCAGGCGACGGTGCAGAGGGACCTCGGGGTCCTTGTGCATGAGTCGCAAAAACCCAGCTTGCAGGTGCAGCAGGTGGTCAGGAAGGCAAATGGGATGCTGGCCTTCATAGCGAGGGGGATTGAATATAAAAGTAGGGAGGTCTTGCTGCAGCTGTATAGGGCATTGGTGAGGCCGCAGCTGGAGTAGTGTGTGCAGTTTTGGGCGCCGTACTTACGCAAGGATATTTTGGCCTTGGAGGGAGTGCAGAGGAGGTTTACTAGGCTGATGCCGGAGTTGAGGGGGTTGAGCTATGAGGAGAGGCTGAATAAACTAGGCTTGTACTCGTTAGAGTTTAGAAGAATGAGGGGAGATCTCATTGAGACGTATAAGATGATGAAGGGGATGGATAGGATAGAGGTGGAGAGACTCTTCCCACTCAGAAAGGACAGTAGGACTAGGGGGCACAGACTCAAGATAAAGGGGGGGCGGTTTAGAACGGAGTTGAGGAAGAACTTCTTCACTCAAAGGGTGGTGAATCTCTGGAATTCTCTGCCCGTTGAAGTGGTGGAGGCTACCTCGCTAAATATTTTTAAGATGCGGGTTGATGGGTTTTTGATAAGAGAGGGAATTAAGGGTTATGGGGAGAGGGCGGGAATGTGGAACTGAGCCACGACAGATCAGCCATGATCTTATTGAATGGCGGGGCAGGCTCGAAGGGCCAGATGGCCTACTCCTGCTCCTATTTCTTATGTTCTTATGTTCTTATGTTACGGGAAAGTTTTTCACTCAGAGGGTGGTGAGTGAGTGGAATCGGCTGCCGTCGGTGATGGTAGAGGCGAACTCGCTGGGGTCTTTTAAAAGACTTCTGGATGGGTATATGGGATCTAATGGCATTGGAAGTTACAGATAGTTCTATGGCTTGATAGATATAGATGTGATCGGCGCAACTTGTGGGCCGAAGGGCCTGTTTGTGCTGTAGTGTCCTATGTTCAATGTTCTATAAAAGCAGGGTGGTCTTGCTGCAACTGTACAGGGTACTGGTGAGGCCGCAGCTGGAGTACTGTGTGCAGTTTTGGGCGCCGTACTTACGCAAGGATATTTTGGCCTTGGAGGGAGTGCAGAGGAGGTTCACTAGGCTGATACCGGAGATGAGGGGGTTAGACTATGAATAGAGACTAAATAGACTGGGTCTGTACTCGTTGGAGTTTAGAAGGATGAGGGGGGATCTTATAGAGACGTATAAGATAATGAAGGGGATGGATAGGGTAGAGGTAGAGAGATTCTTCCCGCTTCGAAAGGAAAACAGAACTAGAGGGCACAGCCTCAAGATAAAGGGGGGGGGGTGCAGTTTAGAACGGAGTTGAGGAGGAACTTCTTCACTCAGAGGGTGGTGAATCTCTGGAATTCTCTGCCTGTTGAACTGGTGGAGGCTACCTCGCTAAGTATAGTTAAGTCACGGGTAGATAGGTTTCTGATAGACAGGGAATTAAGGGTTATGGGGAGAAAGCGGGAAAGTGGAACTGATCCACTTCAGATCAGCCATGATCTTATTGAATGGCGGGGCAGGCTCGAAGGGCTCGATGGCCTATTCCTGCTCCTATTTCTTATGTTCTTATGTTCTTGTTCTTATGCCTTGGGGCATGCTTTCCTGTAGTGTATCAGGTAGACAATGTTGGCCGTATCACAAGAGTATGTTCCGTGTACCTGGTGGATGGTGTTCTCACGTGAGATGATGGCATCCATTCGATGATCCGGCACATCTTGCAGAGGTTGCTGTGGCAGGGTTGTGTGCTGCTATGGTCACTGTTCTCCTGAAGACTGGATAGTTTGCTGTGGACAATGATCTGTTTGAGGTTGTGCGCTTGATGAAAGCCAAGAATTCGGGGTGTGGGGATGGCCTTGGTGAGATGTTCATCTTCATTGATCACATGTTCAATGTTCAGAAAAGATGTCGTAGCTTCTCTGCTCCAAGGAAGTGCTGGATGACGAAGGGTACTCTGCCTGTCCTGTCCCGTGCTGGGATGTTTGCTATTTGTAATATATATAAATGATTTGCAGGAAAATGTAACTGGATTGATTAGTAAGTTTGCGGACAACACAAAGGTTGATGGATTTGAGGATAGTGATGAGGACCATCAGAGGATACAGCAAGATATAGATCAGTTGGAAGCTTGGGCAGAGAAATGGCAGATGGAGTTTAATCTGGGCAAATATGAGGTAATGCATTTTGGAAGGTCTAATACAGATAGGAAATATACAGTAAATGGCAGAACCCTTAAGAGTATTGATAGGCAGAGGGATCTGGGTGTACAGGTACACAGGTCACTGAAAGTGGCAATGCAGGTGGGGAAGGTAGTCAGGAAGGCACACAGCCTGCTTGCCTTCATCGGCCGGGGCATTGGGTTTAAAAATTGGGAAGTCGTGTTGCAGCTTTATAGAACCTTAGTTCACACTTGGTCGGACTTGGAACATCATGTTCAATCCTGGTCACCACGCTGCCAGAAGGATTGGAGGTTTTATAGAGGGTACAGAAAAGATTTACCAGGATGTTGCCTGGTATGGAGGGCATTAGCTATGAGGAGACGTTGGAGAAACTTGGTTTGTTCTCACTGAAATGCTGGAAGTTGAGGGGCAACCTGATAGAAATCTACAAGATTAATCAGGATTAAAGGCAAAGTAAATGAGAATAAAGAACCTTGGCTCTCGAGGGAGACTGTAACGCTGATTAAGAGGAAGAGAGAGTTGTATGAAATGTACAGTAAGCAAGGAACAGATCAGATGCTCGAGGAGTATAAAAAGTGCAAGAAGCTACTTAAGAGGGAAATCAGGAGGGCTAAAAGAAAACATGAGGTTGCTTTGGCAGACAGGGTGAAAGAAAATCCAAAGAGCTTCTATAGGTATGTAAAGAGCAAAAGGATCGTGAGGGATAAAATTGGTCCTCTTGAAGACCAGAGTGGTAGACTGTGTATGGAACCAAAAGAGATGGGGGAGATACTAAATGGGTGTTTTGCATCCGTATTTACTGAGGAAACGAGCATGGAGTCTACGGAAATCAGGCAAACAGGTAGGGAGGTCATGGAACCTTTACAGATTAAAGAGGAGGAAATGCTGGCTGTCTTGAGGCAAATCAGAGTGGATAAATCCCCAGGATCGGACAGGGTATTCCCACGGACCTTGAGGGAGGCTAGTGTTGAACTTGCAGGGGCCCTGGCAGACATATATAAAATGTCAATATTCAGGGGGGAGGTGCCAGATGATTGGAGGGTGGCTCATGTTGTTCCGTTGTTTTTAAAAAAGGTTCCAAAAGAAATCCGGGAAATTATAGGCCAGTACGTTTGACGTTGGTGGTGGGCAAGTTATTGGAAGGTGTAATAAGGGATAGGATCTACAAATATTTGGATAGACAGGGACTTATTAGGGGGAGTCAACATGGCTTTGTGTGTGGTAGGTCACGTTTGACCAATCTAGTAGAGTTTTTCCAGGAGGTTATCAGGAATGTGGATGAAGGGAAGGTGGTGGATGTTGTCTACCTGGATTTCAGCAAGGCATTTGACAAGGTCCCTCATGGGAGGTTAGTTAGGAAGGGTCAGTCGCTAGGTATAGATGTGGAGGTAGTAAATTGGATTAGACACTGGCTCAATGGAAGAAGCCAGAGAGTGGTTGTGGAGGATTGCTTCTCTGAGTGGAAGCCTGTGACTAGTGGAATGCCGCAGGAATCGGTGTTGGGTCCATTGTTGTTTGTCAACTATATCAATGATCCGGATGATAATGTGGTAAATTGGATCAGCAAATTTGCTGATGATACAAAGAGTGGAGGTGTAGCGGACAGTGAGGAAGGTTTTCAAAGCTTACAGAGGGATTTGGACCAACGAGAAAAATGGGCTGAAAAATGGCAAATGGAATTTAATGCAGACAAGTGTGAGGTATTGCACTTTGGAAGGACAAACCAAAGTAGAACGTACAGGGTAAATGGTAGGACTCTGAAGAGTGCAACTGAACAGTGTGAGGTTGTGAGTGTGAAGTGTGAGGTTATCCACTTTGGCAGAAATAATAGTAGGAGGGATTATTATTTAAAGGGCGAAAAGCTGCAGCATGCTACAGTGCAGAGGGACCTGGGGATCCTTGTGCATGAGTCGGAAAAACCCAGTCTGTAGGTGCAGCAGGTGATCAAGAAGGCGAATGGAATGCTGGCCTTTATAGCGAGGGGGATAGAATATAGAAGTAGAGATGTCTTGCTGCAATTGTACAGGGCACTGGTGAGGCCGCAGCTGGAGTACTGTGTGCAGTTTTGGTCGCTGCACTTGCGGAAGGATATTTTGGCCTTGGAGGGAGTGCAGAGGAGGTTCACTAAGCTGATACCGGAGATGAGGGGGTTAGCCTATGAAGAGAGACTAAATAGACTGGGTCTGTAATCATTGGAGTTTAGAAGGATGGGGGGGGGGGATCTTATAGAGACATATAAGATAATGAAAGGGATGGAGAGGGTAGAGGTAGAGAGATTCTTCCCACTTTGAAAGGATAGCAGGACTAGAGAGCACAGCCTCAAGATAACGGGGGGGGTGCAGTTTAGATCAGAGTTGAGGCGGAACTTCTTCACTCAAAGGGTGGTGAATCTCTGGAATTCTCTGCCCGTTGAAGTGGTGGAGGCTACCTCGCTAAATATATTTAAGTCACGGGTGGATAGGTTTTTGACAGACAAGGGAATTAAGGGTTATGGGGAGAAAGTGGAAAAGTGGATCTGATCCACTTCAGGTCAGCCATGATCTTATTGAATGGCGGGGCAGGCTCGATGGGCTAGATGGCCTACTCCTGCTCCTATTTCTCATGTTCTTATGTTCTTATGAACAGAGGGATCTGGGAATACAGGTACAGAATTCCCTAAAAGTGATGTCACAGGTGGATAAGGTCAAAAAGAGTGCTTTTGGTACATTGGCCTTTATAAATCAGAGTATCGAGTATGAAAGTTGGAGTGTTATGGTAAGGTTATATAAGGCATTGGTGAGGCTGAATTTAGAGTATTGTGTACAGTTTTGGTCACCTAGTTACAGGAAGGATGAAAATAATGTTGAAAGAGTGCAGAGAAGGTTCACAAAGATGCTGCCAGGACTTGAGAAGCTGAGTTACAGAGAGAGATTGAATAGGTCAGGACTTTATTCCCTGGAGCGTAGAAGAATGAGGGGAGATTTGATAGAGGTGTATAAGATTTTGATGGGTATAGATAGAGTGAATGCAAGCAGGCTTTTTCACTGAGGCTAGGGGAGAAAAAAACCAGAGGGCATGTGTTAAGAGTGAAAGGAGAAAAGTTTAAAGGGAATATTAGAAATTATTATAGAAATTATAGAAACCCTACAGTACAGAAAGAGGCCATTCAGCCCATTGAGTCTGCACCGACCACAATCCCAACCAGACCCTACCCCTATATCCCTATATATTTTACCCACTAATCCCTCTAATTTACACATCTCAGAACTCTAAGGGGCAACTTAAGCATGGCCAATCAGCTTAACCCGTACATCTTTGGACTGTAGTACCAAATGAAGTATCAAAATGACATGAAATTGACCATTAACAACAGGTTAAAATCCAACAAGTTTATTTGGTAGCATGAGCTTTCGGAATCATTGTGGTATTTGACTATTAACAATTTTCAAAGCACTGAACTTATATTCAGTGTGAGCCGAGCATTTTAACCTCTGCATTTTTAGGGGGGGGTGGGGGTGCTTCTTCACACAGGGATTGGTGGGAGTGTGGAATGAGCTGCCGGATAAAGTGGTAAATGCAGGGTCGCTTTTAACGTTTAAGAAAAACTTGGACAGGTTCATGGATGAGAGGGGTGTGGAGGAATATGGTCCAAGTGCAGGTCAGTGGGACTAGGCAAAAAATGGTTCGGCGCAGACAAGGGCCAAAAGGCCTGTTTCTGAGCTGTATTTTTCTATGGTTTTCTATTATGAGAGGCATGGACAGAGTGGATAGTCAGAAGCTTTTTCCCAAGATGGAAAAGTCAATTAGTAGACAGCATACGTTTAAGGTGTGAGGGGCAAGGTGTAAAGGAGATGTACGAAGCAGGTTTTTTACACAGAGGGTGGTGGGTGAACATAGAACATAGAACACTACAGCACAAACAGGCCCTTCGGCCCACGAGTTGCGCCGAACACATCAACACCTACCAATCTATAGACCTATCTATAACCCCCAGTCCCATTAAACCCCATATACTCATCCAGAAGTCTTTTAAAAGACCCCAGCGAGTTCGCCTTCACCACCACTGACGGCAGCCGGTTCCATTCACTCACCACCCTCTGAGTGAAAAACTTACCCCTAACATCACTTCTGTACTTTCCTCCCCGCACCTTAAATCTGTGTCCTCTCGTAGCGACCATTTCAACCCGGGGAAATAGCCTCTGAGAATCCACCCTATCTATTCCTCTCAACATTTTATAAACCTCTATCAGGTCGCCTCTCAACCTACGTCTCTCCAGGGAAAAGAGACCCAGTTCCTTCAACCTAACTTCATAAGGCATGCCTCCCAGTCCAGGCAACATCCTTGTAAATCTCCTCTGTACCCTTTCAATAGCTTCTACGTCTTTCCTATAATGAGGCGACCAGAACTGTGCACAGTACTCCAAATGAGGCCTGACAAGGGTCTTATAAAGTTGCAGCATTACCTCCCGACTCCTAAACTCAATCCCTCGATTAATGAAGGCCAGTACACCGTACACCTTCTTGACCACATCCTCCACCTGCGAGGCCGATTTAAGAGTCCTGTGGACCCGGACCCCAAGATCCTTCTGCTCCTCAACACTACCAAGACTCCTGCCCTTGATAGTGTACTCGTTCATCCCGTTGGTTCTGCCAAAATGGACGACTACGCATTTATCCGCGTTGAAGTCCATCTGCCACTTCTCCGCCCAGTCCTGCATCCTATTTATGTCCTGCTGCAACTTTTGACATCCTTCCAGACCATCCACAACACCACCGACCTTCGTGTCATCAGCGAACTTACTTACCCATCCCTCCACTTCCTCATCGAGGTCATTTATGAAAATGACAAACAGCAAGGGTCCTAGAACAGATCCCTGGGGCACTCCACTGGTGACTGACCTCCATTCAGAAAAAGACCCATCCACAACCACTCTCTGCCTTCTGCAGGCAAGCCAGTTCTGGATCCACAAGGCCAAAGGCCCTTGGATCCCATGCCCTCTCACCTTCTCAAGAAGTCTTGCATGGGGGACCTTATCAAACGCCTTGCTGAAGTCCATGTACACCACGTCCACTGCACTTCCTTCGTCAATGTGTTCAGTCACATTATCGAAGAACTCAACTAGGCTCGTAAGGCACGACCTGCCCTTGACAAATCCATGCTGACTATTCCTGATCATGTCAAACCTCTCCAAATGCTCGTAAATCTTGTCCCTCAGAAGCTTCTCCATCAGCTTCCCAACCACTGAGGTCAGACTCACCGGTCGGTAATTTCCTGGGCTATCTCTGTTCCCTTTCTTGAAAATAGGGACTACATCCGCAATCCTCCAATCTTCTGGAACCTCTCCCGTCTCCATTGACGACGCAAAGATCATCGCCAGGGGCTCTGCAATCACTTCCCTCGCCTCCCACAGTATCCTGGGGTACATCCCATCTGGTCCCGGCGACTTATCTATCTTGATAGAATTCAAAAGTTCTAACACATCCTCCACCTTAATATTCACAAACTCAATCTTTTCCATCTGCTGCAAATCCGTAGCAAAATCTCCCAGATCAGCTTCCACCATGAATACTGAAGCAAAGTACTCATTAAGCACCTCTGCCATTTCTTCTGGTTCCACACAGACCTTTCCCCCTTCACCTTTTATAGGTCCTATCCCTTCTCTTCTCATCCTTTTACCTTTCACATATTTATAAAAGGCCTTGGGATTCTCCTTAATCTTACCCGCCAAGGTCTTCTCATGACCCCTTCTGGCTCTCCTAATTTCCCTTTTCAGCTCCTTTCTACAGTCCTTATACTCCTCAAGATCCTTAACCTCTCCGAGTTCCCTGAACCTTTTGTACACCTTCCCTTTCCTCCTGACTAGGTTCAACACAGCCTTCGTGCACCACGGTTCCCTCGACCTACCAAAACCCCCTTGTCTCATTGGAACGTTGTCATGCATAGCTCCAGACAAACATTCCTTGAATATCCGCCACCTTCCTTCGGCACTTTTCCCTAAGAACGCCTCCTTGCAGTTTATTTGTCCAAGTAACTTGTTCTATGTTCTATGTTCTATGAGGGGGTTAGCCTATGAAGAGAGACTAAATAGACTGGGTCTGTAATCGTGTAATCAGTTCATTTGGCCCATATCCCTCTGTACCCATCTTGTCTGTGTAACTATTTAAATGTTTTTTAAAAGACAAAATTGTACCCGCCTCTACTGCTATCTCTGACACCTTGTTCCAAATACTCACCACTCTGGATACTTTTGTATCTCTCCCCTCTCACCTTAAAACTATGCCCTCTAGTTTTAGACTCCCCTACCTTTGGGAAAAGATACCTAACTATCTAGTTGATCTATGCCCCTCATTATTTTATAGACCTCTATAAAATTACCCGATCGTGCTGTACAAGATTATGAGAAACATGGACAGAGTGGATAAGGAGCAGTTGTTCCCCTTAGTTGAACGGTCAATCATGA